>NC_133324.1:347943230-349143230 GCF_042186555.1 Aquarana catesbeiana | reverse complement strand
GAGCAGGGAGACCAGTAAAAAATACTGTAATGTTTACCGATCTCTTGCAGAAGAAAACTGAATCGAATGTAAATCAGTGCAGTGCTGGGTGCGTTATGTTGCTAGTTAAAGAGGTTGTAATCCTCCCTTTGCAAGTTGTACCTATAGGAAAGCCTATAATAAGGCTTCCCTATAGGTACTCTAAATATCTCCTAAAGGTGTGCCGTTTAGGAGATACTTACTGTATACTGCGCCAATGATGTTATCGCACATGCACTGTGAAGAAATAGCCCCCCGTGCCGTTTCTTCACGAACGAGTGACGTGTCCAGCCGTGACCGGCCATGACCGGCGGCTCCCGTACGCATGTGTGGGAGAGATGTCATGAGGCTTCAGCCAGTCACAGAGTCAGAGTCTGCAGCCCCTGAAGGAAGAGGGGCAAACATTGATGCGGCCTGCAGCGGGGACGACACGGGCTTTGTTTGCAGGTAAGTGTCACATAATGTGCTAGTATGTGATGTAAACTAGCACATTATGCTTTTACTTTGCAGGGTAAAAGAAAGGAAGTACTCATCAGGTTTCACTAACACTTTAAAATGTTACTAAACCAAGGACCCTGCATTCACTATATCTGGTCTCCCACAGTACACAGAAATGGAAATGTAATTATTTTAGTAACTATAAACTGCTAAATACCTTTTCTCATCAGCAGTATATAGCAGTATTGTGACTTCTATCAGCGTCCGGCTGAGCACTGGTTAAAGCTTGTAGGAGGAGTTTTCCTTCTCTTCTGACTGTCCTATGAGGCTGCACGACCCCTGACCCTCTGTCTGGACAGTGCTGATTGGCCCTGTGCAATACACACCAAACTGAGCATGTGCAGAGTGCCCCCAAGGCTCTGTACTATCAGGAAATGGATTGGGGACTGTGGAAGAAGGGGCAGATCAAAGAAGATAGGATCAATCAACCTTTTTACACAATGCGAAAGACAAACCCCTTAGGTTCCACAGTGAGTATGACAAGCATGCTTTACTGCATATACAGACTGATTTTACTGTTATGGGTTTAGTAACACTTTAAGGCAGCCCATTAAAATAAATGGACTACCAACAGATACTAATGTGTTTACAAATACACGTACCTCTTTTTTTTGTAGCACAGTTATTTGCACTACTGCACATTGCAGGTGTGTTGCCTTAATGCATTGAGTTGCCATTTAATAGTAACCACTTCCTGTCCTTAGGGCTGGTTCACACCACAAAAACACACTCCAGATGCGTTACCGCATGCACGTTTTTAACGTGTTTTTGGAATGTTCCGGTGCACTTTCGGATGCATTACAGATGTTTTTTTCTTATTTCTTCCTGTTTTTTTTTCACTGTACTGGGGTCCGGTGTATTTTTGATGCATTCCAATGCATTATGGTGTGTGTTTGATGTGTTTTACTGCATCCCAGTACAGTCCAGTGCAGGAAAAATGCAGCATGTTCTAAGTTTTTTCTGGAACTGGAAAGCCCTGGAACTGAATGCACTGATGTGAACTATGCCATTGGAAACCATATAACCTGCTTTCCAAGCGTTTTTGATGCAGAAAAAAAAGAGCACTGGACTGCATGTGGTGTGAACTGGCCCTTAGGCCTTTTATAAACAGTCTATGGTTGAAGTGGTTATACTGGGATCATGGCTGAGGCTACAATCATGATCCTAGGATCGTTTTTTAGAGTCAGTGATTCTGTTTCTAGTCAGATTGATCCAAGCAGCTATACAGCCACTGGATCACTTTTACAGGTGGCAGATGGGGGTGCCCGCCTCCCACCACCGCTGCCTCTATTGGGCTCTCCCATCCAATCAGGGAGCCTGGTAAGGCAGCTATCAATGACATTGGCTTCCTGGGACACAGCAAGAGGAACTGATGATGTTGTATTATGTTGAGGAATTGATGCTGAGGTTCTAAGTAGTTTTCTAGCAAAACAAAATGATAATTTTTACATGTAGTAGAGGAATGTCAGAACTGGCCCAGACTGGAACTGGTTAACCGCAGTGCAACGCATGTTATATGTGTTATTGTGCACATTAGTGCAATGCAGAAGTGTGAATTTGAAAGATGACCTGCAGCACACCACAATGCATGGCATGTGTAATGTGATATGCTGCAGTGCAGGTATATTACGAACTATTGGTTAGAGTATTAGGGTGGTGTTCAACATGAATGTTACCGCATAGCATTGCTATGCATTATAATAAAGTGCAGTAAAATATGTTTTTTTACCACAAATTAATTTAACCACTTGCCGCCTGCCATATAGCAGAATGACGGCAGCAAAGTGGTTTCAATACCCTGACTGGGCATCATATGACGTCCACAGGATATTGAGCCGCTGCGTGCCCCCGGGGGCGCGCATCGTGGCAATCGTTGTCGCGGTGTGTCAGTCTGACACCCCGCAACACCGATCTAGGTAAAGAGTCTCTGACGGAGACTCTTTACCACGTGATCAGTCGTGTCCAATCATGGCTGAACACGATGTAAATAGGAAGAGCCGATGATCAGCTTTTCCTCACTCGAGTCTGACAGCTCTCCTGACAGGGGGGGTCTGTGCTGATTGTTTATCAGCACAGCCCCCCTCGGATCCCACCCAGGACCACCAGGGAAGCCGCCCAGGACCACCAGGGAAGCCATCCACACTGGACCACCAGGTATGCCCCTAGACCCCCAGGGAAATACTATTCTGTGCCCAGGCAGCTGCCAATCAATGCCCAAGCAGCTGCCAATCAAGGCCCACTCACAATGCCTACCACTGCCAGTGCCACCAGGGATGCCTATCAGTGCCGCGTATCAGTGCCACGTATCAGTGGCCATCAGTGCCACGTATCAGTGGCCATCAGTGCCCAGCAGTCCCGCCTATCAGTGCCCAGCAGTGCCGCCTATCAGTGCCACCCATAAGAACCCATCTTTGCAGCCTTTCAGTGCCCATCAGTGTTGCCTATCAGTGCCACCCAGTGCCACCCGTGAGTGCCGATCAGTTCCGCCTAGCAATGCCCATCAGTGCTGCATAACAGTGCCCATCAGTGCCCATCGCCAGTGTGCGCTCATTGGTGCCACCTCATCTGCGCCGCCTTATCAGTGCCTGTCAGTGCCGCCTTATCAGTGCCCATCAGTGAAAGAGAAAACGTATTTATTTACAAAATTTTTTAACAGAAACAAAAGCAAAACTTTTATTTTTTTCACAATTTTCGGTCTTTTTTTATTTGTTTAGCAAAAAATAAAAAGCGCAGAGGTGATCAAATACCACCAAAAGAAAGCTCTATTTGTGGGAAAAAAATGATAAAAATGTAGTTTGGGTACAGTATTGGATGACCGCGCAATTGTCATTCAAACTGCAACAGCGCTGAAAGCTGAAAATTGGTCTGGGCAGGAAGGTGTTAAGCACAAGTAATGAAGGAAGGAGCAGGGGGGTGGTCACTGGACAGGTGAGTATCAGTCGACATATTGCTTTGAATAGTCAACGTTATTTTGTTTTTTAACGTGCTGTTTTTTAACGTGCATTGTGTTAAGGCAGCCTATTCTTTTTTTAATGAAGTACCAGCACAGAACAATGCACGTAAGTTCAGACCTGATCCTTTTTTTCAATGCAGCACACTACAACACACAGATGGTTCCCATCTGTGCATTGCTGTGCATGGAAATGCATATGCATTGAGATGCCCTGGCAAGGTTCATTGGGGTGGCATTCAAAATGAATAGCACTGCAGATTGTAAATTAGTACAACACATAGGTGTGAAGCTAGCCTCAAGGTTTTTAACTCGCATTGTATGTAAAAAGAAAAACATTGTTTTTGTTATTCATAAACTGTAAGTTGCTTAAGGTTCAATTTAAAGTTTGAAAATATATTTGTTTGTTATTGGCATTAACATAGATTTAATAGGAAGTTTAAAAGCTATGTTGGGCGGCACAGTGGTGTAGTGGGTAGCTCTCTCACCTAGCAGTAAGAAGGGTCACTGGTTCGAATCCCGACCATGACACTACCTGCCTGGAGTTTGCATGTTCTCCCTGTGTCTGCCTGGGTTTTCTCCGGTTTCCTCCCACACTCCAAAGACATGCTGGTAGGTTAATTGGATCCTGTCTAAATTGGCCCTAGTATGTATGAATGTGAGTTAGGGACCTTAGATTGTAAGTAGGGATGAGCTTCATGTTCGAGTCGAACCCATGTTCGTGTGACGCGCCACACGAATTTAGCGCGAACGGCCCATATCGTTCGCAATTTGGCGAACGGGCGAACAGCCGATGTTCGAGTCGAACCCATGTTCGACTCGAACATCGGCTGTTCGCCCGTTCGCCAAATTGCGAACGATATGGGCCGTTCGCGCTAAATTCGTGTGGCGCGTCACGGCCCATAATTCACTGCGGCATCGCAGTGCATTGCTGGCTGATGATTGGCCAAGCATGCACTATGACCCGCATGCTTGGCCAATCACAGCGCCGTCAGTAGAGAGAGCTGTAATTGGCCAAAGCCAGGGTGGCTTTGGCCAATTATGGCTCAGGGGATTTAGTACACACCCCACACTATATAAGGCCGCCTGCACGGCGGCCCTGTGTAGTGTGTGTTCCGGTGTGCTGAGAGATAGAGAGAGAGAGAGACAGTGTCATTTGATTTGAGTTAGATAGATTAGGCAGAACAGTCAGTCAGTTAGCTGCACTTACAGTGTATTGTGTATATATATGCATCCCAGGTGTTGCATATATATATATACACTGTATTCAGTTTAGCTAGATCCGTTCCTGTTATCTTCTATCTAGACTATTTACATTTAGTGCAGTGCGTCCTGCTCACAGTGTTCAGCTAGATCCGTTCCTGCTATTTACATTTAGTGCAGTGCGTCCTGCTCACAGTGTTCAGCTAGATCCGTTCCTGTTATCTTCTAGACTATTTACATTTAGTGCAGTGCGTCCTGCTCACAGTGTTCAGCTAGATCCGTTCCTGCAATTTACATTTAGTGCAGTGCGTCCTGCTCACAGTGTTCAGCTAGATCCGTTCCTGCTATTTACATTTAGTGCAGTGCGTCCTGCTCACAGTGTTCAGCTAGATCCGTTCCTGCTATTTACATTTAGTGCAGTGCGTCCTGCTCACAGTGTTCAGCTAGATCCGTTCCTGTTATTTACATTTAGTGCAGTGCGTCCTGCTCACAGTGTTCAGCTAGATCCGTTCCTGCTATTTACATTTAGTGCAGTGCGTCCTGCTCACAGTGTTCAGCTAGATCCGTTCCTGCTATTTACATTTAGTGCAGTGCGTCCTGCTCACAGTGTTCAGCTAGATCCGTTCCTGCTATTTACATTTAGTGCAGTGCGTCCTGCTCACAGTGTTCAGCTAGATCCGTTCCTGCTATTTACATTTAGTGCAGTGCGTCCTGCTCACAGTGTTCAGCTAGATCCGTTCCTGTTATCTTCTAGACTATTTACATTTAGTGCAGTGCGTCCTGCTCACAGTGTTCAGCTAGATCCGTTCCTGTTATTTACATTTAGTGCAGTGCGTCCTGCTCACAGTGTTCAGCTAGATCCGTTCCTGCTATTTACATTTAGTGCAGTGCGTCCTGCTCACAGTGTTCAGCTAGATCCGTTCCTGCTATTTACATTTAGTGCAGTGCGTCCTGCTCACAGTGTTCAGCTAGATCCGTTCCTGCTATTTACATTTAGTGCAGTGCGTCCTGCTCACAGTGTTCAGCTAGATCCGTTCCTGCTATTTACATTTAGTGCAGTGCGTCCTGCTCACAGTGTTCAGCTAGATCCGTTCCTGTTATCTTCTAGACTATTTACATTTAGTGCAGTGCGTCCTGCTCACAGTGTTCAGCTAGATCCGTTCCTGTTAATTACATTTAGTGCAGTGCGTCCTGCTCACAGTGTTCAGCTAGATCCGTTCCTGCTATTTACATTTAGTGCAGTGCGTCCTGCTCACAGTGTTCAGCTAGATCCGTTCCTGCTATTTACATTTAGTGCAGTGCGTCCTGCTCACAGTGTTCAGCTAGATCCGTTCCTGTTATCTTCTAGACTATTTACATTTAGTGCAGTGCGTCCTGCTCACAGTGTTCAGCTAGATCCGTTCCTGTTATTTACATTTAGTGCAGTGCGTCCTGCTCACAGTGTTCAGCTAGATCCGTTCCTGCTATTTACATTTAGTGCAGTGCGTCCTGCTCACAGTGTTCAGCTAGAGCCGTTCCTGCTATTTACATTTAGTGCAGTGCATCCTGCTCACAGTGTTTAGCTAGATCCGTTCCTGTTATCTTCTAGACTATTTACATTTAGTGCAGTGCGTCCTGCTCACAGTGTTCAGCTAGATCCGTTCCTGTTAATTACATTTAGTGCAGTGCGTCCTGCTCACAGTGTTCAGCTAGATCCGTTCCTGCTATTTACATTTAGTGCAGTGCGTCCTGCTCACAGTGTTCAGCTAGATCCGTTCCTGCTATTTACATTTAGTGCAGTGCGTCCTGCTCACAGTGTTCAGCTAGATCCGTTCCTGTTATCTTCTAGACTATTTACATTTAGTGCAGTGCGTCCTGCTCACAGTGTTCAGCTAGATCCGTTCCTGTTATTTACATTTAGTGCAGTGCGTCCTGCTCACAGTGTTCAGCTAGATCCGTTCCTGCTATTTACATTTAGTGCAGTGCATCCTGCTCACAGTGTTTAGCTAGATCCGTTCCTGTTATCTTCTAGACTATTTACATTTAGTGCAGTGCGTCCTGCTCACAGTGTTCAGCTAGATCCGTTCCTGTTATCTTCCTACTGACAGGCAGGCTTGTCTGGTTACAGTATATAAAGCTACCTGAAGAAAATTACAGGTGTTCTATTTGATCCTATTAGTACCACGGTCTCGCAGCTAGACTACTTACATTTAGTACAGTGCGTCCTGCTCACAGTGTTCAGCTAGATCCATTCCTGTTATCTTCCTACTGACAGGCAGGCTTGTCTGGTTACAGTATATAAAGCTACCTGAAGAAAATTACAGGTGTTCTATCCCAGCTTAGTGCAGCTACAGGCCATTAGTATGTCTGGAAGGCCAAGAAGGAGAGGCAGACAGTCACAAGCCAATAAGAGAGGGCAAGCAGGCTCTGTGTCTAGTGCTGGTCGTGGAGACGGTGCATCCTCATCAGCACGTGGCCATGGGACACGCTTGGCCTTTTTTTTGGCAGCTGGCCGTGTTGAGCCGCAACATGCGGAAGACTTGGTCGAGTGGATGACCAAGCCGTCCTCATCCTCCTCATCCTCTCTCACCCATGCCCAGGGTGCTTTGTCTGGCAAAGCAGCGGCCTCTTCCCTCAGCTCAATGTCATCAGTGACTCCTTCCCTAGCTCCACCATGTCCTCATGAGGATTCCCTCGAACTGTTTGACCACAGTGTTGGGTACATGCTCCAGGAGGATGCCCAGCGTTTGGAAGGCTCTGATGACGATACTGAGCTCGATGAAGGCAGTAACATGAGCACGGACAGAGGGGGTGCTCAAGAAGGACAGCAATCTGGCAGTCATGCTCCCCCTGCTGCAGCATACTGCCAGGTTTGCTCCAGTGATGAGGAGGGAGGGGATGATGAGGTCACTGACTCAACGTGGGTGCCTGATAGGAGAGAGGAGGAGGAGGAGGAGGAGGAGGCGGCGGCACATCACCAACGAGGCAGGATGCCCTCCAGGGGCCAGCCTAAGGGCAGCACATTGACTGCATCACACCCCAAAGCTCCACATGTGCAGGGCGCTGCAGTCTCTGCGCGTTATTCAAAAAGTTCTTTGGTGTGGGCCTTTTTTGAGACGAGTGCATCAGATCGCACCGCTGCTATTTGCAACATATGTCTCAAGCGTATCTCGCGTGGCCAAAACATCTCCCGCTTGGGTACCACATGCTTGACCAGACATATGTTGACCTGCCATGCAGTTCGTTGGCAAGCGTATCTAAAAGACCCACACCAAAGAACAAAGAGGATCTCTCCTTGCTCCTCATCAGCTGAGATTTCCAACCCCACTAGACCTTCAGTCCTCTCTGAGACCTGCAGTGAGAGGAATGAAGGTGTAGAATTAGGTGTGTCACAGTCAAGTACTTGTGGGCAATCTGCTTTTGGTACACCGACGTCAGATTGTACCAGGCAAATTTCCCTGCCCCAGCTGCTGCACCGCCGAAAGAAGTTTGCTCCCAGCCATCCACATGCCCAGCGGTTGAATGCTAGCTTGGCAAAATTGCTAGCACTTCAACTGCTGCCTTTTCAGTTGGTAGACTCTGCCCCCTTCCGTGAGTTTGTGGAATGTGCGGTTCCTCAGTGGCAGGTACCCAAACGCCACTTTTTCTCACGGAAGGCGATTCCGGCTCTCTACCGGCATGTGGAAGGCAATGTCCATGCCTCGCTGGACAGGGCGGTCAGCGGTAAGGTGCATATTACCGCTGACTCATGGTCCAGCAGGCATGGACAGGGACGTTACCTAAGTTTCACGGCGCATTGGGTGACTCTGCTGGCAGCTGGGAAGGATGCAGGACAAGGTGCAGTAGTGTTGGAGGTTGTTCCGCCACCACGCCTCCAAAATGCTGATTGTGACACACCTCTCTCCTCCACCCCCTCCTCTTCTTCTTCCTCCATGGCCTCTTCCTCGGAACCAGCGGTGCTCCGTAGGCGTTCAAGGGGCTACGCAAGTATGCAGGCCAAAAGATGCCATGCGGTGCTTGAGCTGGTGTGCTTGGGGGACAGGAGCCACACTGGGGCAGAGGTTCTGTCAGCTCTGCAGGGGCAGGTTCAGAGGTGGTTGACGCCACGCCAACTTAAGGCAGGAATGGTGGTTTGCGACAATGGCACCAACCTCCTCTCTGCCCTCCGACAGGGACAAATGACCCATGTGC
Organism: Aquarana catesbeiana; assembly: GCF_042186555.1. Taxonomy (NCBI): domain Eukaryota; kingdom Metazoa; phylum Chordata; class Amphibia; order Anura; family Ranidae; genus Aquarana; species Aquarana catesbeiana. The sequence goes on along the minus strand of NC_133324.1, from coordinate 349,134,391 downwards.
CCTGTTTGGCTCACGTCCTTAACTTGGTGGTGCAGCGGTTCTTGGGCAGGTACCCGGGCTTACAGGATGTCCTGAGGCAGGCCAGGAAAGTCTGTGTGCATTTCCGCCGGTCATATAATGCCAGTGCTCGGCTGACGGACCTCCAAAAGGAGTTTAACCTGCCCAAGAACCGCCTAATCTGTGACATGCCCACCAGGTGGAACTCAACGTTGGCCATGCTGCAGCGGCTGCACATGCAGCAGAGGGCCATCAATGAGTACCTGTGCGACTATGGCACCAGGACAGGGTCAGGGGAGCTTGGTTTTTTTCCCCACGCCAGTGGGCCATGATCAGGGATGCATGCACTGTCCTGTCACCATTCGAGGAGGCCACGAGGATGGTGAGCAGTGACAGTGCATGCATCAGTGACACTGTCCCCCTTGTCCACCTGTTGGAGCACACGCTGCGTGGAATAATGGACAGGGCACTTGAGGCAGAACAGAGGCAGGAAGATCACACAGGAAGAGGACGAGGAGGAGGAGGAGGAAGATTGTGTCAGTATGGAGGTGGAGCCTGGCACTCAACATCAGCAGCAGTCTTTAAGGGATCAGTCCCAAGGAACACATGGACTTGTACGTGGCTGGGAGGAGGTGGCTGCGGACGTTGTTGTCCTTAGTGACCCAGAGGACTCCGGACCGAATACCTCAGCAAACCTACGCTGCATGGCCTCCCTGATCCTGCAAAGCCTGCGTAAGGATCCTCGTATTCGTAGTATCAAGGAGAAGGACCAATACTGGCTGGCAACCCTCCTTGATCCACGTTACAAGGGTAAGGTTGCGGACCTTATCTTGCCATCGCAGAGGGAGCAGAGGATGAAACATCTTCGGGAGGCCTTGCAGAAAGGTCTGTGCAACGCGTTCCCAGAGACTGGGAGGTTACAAACACCTGTTTCTGGACAACGTGTTGCTGAGGCTTCGGTCAGTCAAAGAAGGAGCGGTGGAGAAGGTGGCCGTCTGACCGATGCGTTCAGACAATTTTTTTTTGGTCCGCAGCCCCAAGGTATGATCGGTTCCAGCAACCATCGCCAGCGTCTGTTTTACATGGTGCAGGAATACCTAGGGGCAAGATCAGACTTGGACACCTTTCCCACCGAAAATCCTCTGGGTTACTGGGTCTTGAGGATGGATCACTGGCCAGAGCTTGCACAGTATGCAATTGAGCTACTGGCCTGTCCTGCATCCAGCGTTCTTTCGGAACGCACATTCAGTGCTGCTGGAGGCGTGGTAACCGATCACAGGGTGCGTCTGTCCACCGACTCGGTCGATCGGCTGACCTTCATAAAAATGAATGAGTCTTGGATCACCACCAGCTACCAAGCACCTGATGCTGATGTAACCGAATAATTTTTTTTGAAATCTCAGATCCCTTCAAAGACTGCCTATGCTGATGCTGAGTGACTATCCCTGAGTAATTATCCTCTTCCTCCTCAATCATCACGCTGATAGCTTGTAAGAACATTTTTGGTTCTGGGCGCCACCACCAGTGCCTAAGGCACAATTTTTCAGCCCCTGTTTAACAGGGGCGTGTAATTACAATTTATGATGTAATACTTTGCAGCAGGGCTCGTTCCTGCATTCCAACTAGAGTGTCTGTGAGGGGTTGCAGTGTTGTGGCACCAGCACCAGTGCCTAAGGCCCAATTTTTCTGCCCCTGTCTAACAGGGGCGTGTAATTACAATTTTTGAAGCAATACTTTGCAGCAGGGCTCGTTCCTGCGTTCCAACTAGAGTGTCTGTGAGGGGTTGCAGTGTTGTGGCACCAGCACCAGTGCCTAAGGCCCAATTTTTCTGCCCCTGTCTAACAGGGGCGTGTAATTACAATTTTTGAAGCAATACTTTGCAGCAGGGCTCGTTCCTGCGTTCCAACTAGAGTGTCTGTGAGGGGTTGCAGTGTTGTGGCACCAGCACCAGTGCCTAAGGCCCAATTTTTCTGCCCCTGTCTAACAGGGGCGTGTAATTACAATTTTTGAAGCAATACTTTGCAGCAGGGCTCGTTCCTGCGGTCCAACTAGAGTGTCTGTGAGGGGTTGCAGTGTTGTGGCACCAGCACCAGTGCCTAAGGCCCAATTTTTCTGCCCCTGTCTAACAGGGGCGTGTAATTACAATTTTTGAAGCAATACTTTGCAGCAGGGCTCGTTCCTGCGTTCCAACTAGAGTGTCTGTGAGGGGTTGCAGTGTTGTGGCACCAGCACCAGTGCCTAAGGCCTAATTTTTCAGATCCTGTTCAACAGGGGCATGTAATTACAATTCTTGATCTAATATTTCACAGCAGGGCCCTGTGAGGGCTTACAGTGTTGTGGCCACAGCAACACCTAAGGCCCAAATTTCTGCTAAGTATATAGGGCAGGACCCTACTTTCAAACATCTAACTTACAAACGACTCCTACTTGCAAACGGAAGGAGACAACAGGAAGTGAGATGAAATCTACCCCTAGGAAGGGAAATTCTCTCCTGTAAGAGTTAATATGGGAAAACAATTTCTCCTTTCCACTGATGCTTTCCAATCCTTGTTCCACAAAAAAACCCAAATTTTCAAAAAACATTTTTCATTGGGACAAAAAAGTGAGGTGAAATCTTCTGAAGAGGAGGAAAGACAGCAAAACAAATGTCACAGGGGTGATAACCCTTCCCTATGTTTTCCAAAAAGCTTAGAAAAGATTTTTTGGCTGGAGCTAAACACGTTAAAAATGTTCAAAATTACAAACAGATTCTACTTAACAACAAACCTACAGTCCCTGTCTTGTTTGCACCGCCTGTATACTGCTGTTCAGAGTATATAGGGCCTGGTGGCCCCACACCTTTCCTTATTTTAATTTGGGTGCGGGGTTCCCCTTAATATCCATACAAGACCCAAAGGGCCTGGTAATGGACTGGGGGGTACCCATGCCGTTTGTCTCACTGATTTTCATCCATATTGCCATGACTCGACATGACATTAAACCCGCAAGCAGTTTTAAATGAGATTTTTTTCCTTTAAAAATGACATTTGGTGCAGGGACTGTTCTAAACATGGGAAACACGCGTCACTTTACAGGCATACTATAGACACCCCCCAGGTACGATATTTAAAGGAATATTTCACTTTTTTTTTTTTTACTTTAAGCATCATTAAAATCACTGCTCCCGAAAAAACGGCCGTTTTTAAAAGTTTTTTTTGCATTGATACATGTCCCCTGGGGTAGGACCCGGGTCCCCAAACCCTTTTTAGGACAATACCATGCAAATTAGCCTTTAAAATGAGCACTTTTGATTTCGAACGTTCGAGTCCCATAGACGTCAATGGGGTTCTAACGTTCGTGCGAACTTTCGGTCCGTTCGCGGGTTCTGGTGCGAACCGAACCGGGGGGTGTTCGGCTCATCCCTAATTGTAAGCTCCTTGAGGGTAGGGACTGATGTGAATGTATAATGTATATGTAAAGCACTGCATAAATTGACGGCGCTATATAAATACCTAAAATAAATAAAAAATAAATAAATAAATGTTGTATTTGTGGGAACAAAGATTGATTTTAGTGTCATTTTATTGAAAATATAGTTTTGAGAAAATGTTGTGCAACCATCATAGGACATACAAAATCAGTAAACAGTATCCATGCTGGTCCACAATCACTGTCTCTCCATAAGCGCGTGTATTCTCATTGGCAAATGTAAGTGTAATTCTTATGTTTTTATCCTGAATAAATATCCTCTACGGTATCACGCTATGTGCCCCGTTTTTTCCTCTTTACTCATGATTTGGCTGACCTGCCTCCGCATGTAAGCTGCGTTTATCCTGCCGAATCCATCACTTCTGAACGCCCACCCGGATGCTGCATCCTTTGAAAGAATTGGTGCCTTCCTGGTTACCTTCCAAGCTTGATTGGCTTATATACCTGTATAAGTCCAATCCTTCTGGTAAGAGACTGGGACTTCTGGTGGTGGATTCTCCCTGATACTCACCATTCACTCTGATGCTTGCTCAGGATTTTAGTGATTGTCACGTACTTGCTTTGGATCACTCACTCGTGGGACTTATTGGGATCTTATATGGTCCCTCATCATCACATATGGATACTTAATTTAATTGAATATTACCACTGTATTTTATATTGATTATATGTCACCATATTTTTCATTTATTTTGTCACTGACAATATTTCCACTTGTTTGATTTTTTTTTATTGTTTTTATTTTTATTATTGTCGATAATCATCATTCTCGACATTAGTTTGTTTATAGCGCTGCATATTTCTTTTCCCTTTTACCATACAAAATCAGTGGCACACACTTTTAGTTCTACAGACACTGTGATTTCAGGAAATATATGGTTCGGGGGCTTTTTGCTAACTTTTAAAGCTGTACATAAAAAAAAAAAAAAAAAAAAAAAAAACAGCAAAAAAGTATAAAATGGCAAACAAAATCCAGCCACAAAAAGTGGATTATGGCAGGCTGGGGCCAGCAGTGAAAGGGTTAAACATTGGATCATTTTTATGTTTCAAAACTGCCTGGATCATCTTGTGTCTGTAGGTAGCTGTAATAAATGTTGGATTAATAAACCCAAATGCTGACAAAAATAGGTTGAGTTTGTATGGATTATTATGGAACAGGGTTGATTTACTAAAACTGGAGAGTACAAAATCTGGTGCAGCTCTGCATAGAAACCAATCAGCTTTCAGTTTGTTTTTTTTGTCAAAGCTTTATTGAAAAAGCTGAAGGTAGAAGTTGATTGGCTACCATGGACAGCTACACCAGATGTTGCACTCTTTTGTTTTGAAAGCTTTGGTTGCATTTCACCCCAACCAAAATTCCCTGAGACCATCATGGTCAGGTCTTATGCATTGCAGGCAAGGATACCACAGCCAAACTCTAATGCAACTTGTTTCATAAAAAAAACATAATAGTGTAAATAGCTATGATTTCTTATAATATCTACAGTGGGAACGGAAAGTATTCAGACCCCCTTAAATTTTTCACTCTTTGTTATATTGCAACCATTTGCTAAAATCATTTTAAGTCCATTTTTTTTCTCATTATGTACACACAGCACCCCATATTGACAGAAAAACACAGAATTGTTGCCATTTTTGCAGATTTATTAAAAATGAAAAACTGAAATATCACATGATCCTAAGTATTCAGACCCTTTGTTGTGACACTCACATATTTAACTCAGGTACTGTTCATTTCTTCTGATCATCCTTGAGATGGTTCTACACCTTCATTTGAGTCCAGCTGTGTTTGATTATACTGATTGGACTTGATTAGGAAAGCCACACACTTGTCTATATAAGACCTTATAGCTCACAGTGTATGTCAGAGCAAATGAGGTCAAAGGAACTGCCTGAAGAGGTCAGAGACAGAATTGTGGCAAGGCACAGATCTGGTCAAGGTTACAAAAAAATTTCTGCTGCACTTAAGGTTCCTAAGAGCACAGTGGCCTCCATGATCCTTAAATGGAAGACGTTTGGGATGACAAGAACCCTTCCTAGAGCTGGCTGTCCAGCCAAACTGAGCTATCAGGGGGGGAAGAGCCTTGGTGAGAGAGGTAAAGAAGAACCCAAAGATCACTGTGGCCGAGCTCCAGAGATGCAGTCGGGAGATGGGAGAAAGTTGTAGAAAGTCAACCATCACTGCAACTCTCCACCAGGGCTTTATGGCAGAGTGGCCCGACGGAAGCCTCTCCTCAGTGCAAGACACATGAAAGCCCGCATGGAGTTTGCTAAAAAACACCTGAAGGACTACAAGATGGTGAAAAATAAGATTCTTTGGTCTGATGAGACCAAGATAGAACTTTTTGGCCTTAATTCTAAGCGGTATGTGTGGAGAAAACCAGGCACTGCTCATCACCTGTCCAATACAGTCCGAACAGTGAAGCATGGTGGTGGCAGCATCATATTGTGGGGGTGTTTTTCAGCTGCAGGGACAGGAGGACTGGTTGCAATCGAGGGAAAGATGAATGTGGCCAAGCACAGGGACATCATGGACGAAAACCTTCTCCAGAGTGCTCAGGACCTCAGACTGGGCCGAAGGTTTACCTTCCAACAAGACAATGACCGTAAGCACACAGCTAAAATAACGAAGGAGTGGCTTCACAACAACTCCGTGACTGTTCTTGAATGGCCCAGCCAGAGCCCTGACTTAAACCCAATTGAATATCTCTGGAGAGACCTAAAAATGGCTGTCCACCAACGTTTACCATCCAACCTGACAGAACTGGAGAGGATCTGCATGGAGGAATGGCAGAGGATCCCCAAATCCAGGTGTGAAAAACTTGTTGCATCTTTCCCAAAAAGACTCATGGCTGTATTAGATCAAAAGGGTGCTTCTACTAAATACTGAGCAAAGGGTCTGAATACTTAGGACCATGTGATATGTCAGTTTTTTTTTTTTATAAATCTGCAACAATGTCAACAATTCTGTGTTTTTCTGTCAATATGGGGTGATGTGTGTACATTAATGAGGAAAAAAATAAACTTAAATGATTTTAGCAAATGGTTGCAATATAACAAAGAGTGAAAAATTTAAGGGGGTCTGAATACTTTCCGTCCCCACTGTATATTGCATGGATCACATATAGGGGTAATTCTGCAGTGGGCAAGTCAAGCTGGATCTAGTGGTTGTGTTGATCCAACAAGGGCCAAAACCAGTGTAAAAGCAAAAAAAAAAAAGTTGGTGGGGTCTGTTTCCTCTCCCATGTCCACAGAGATAAAATGTCTTCCCAGTCAAGCCAAAAACTCCTGGATCAAAATAGTCTCATCCCCATTGGAAGCTTTAGACTACTCTAACTGATCTGTAATTGGTCACAGTATTTAAATTCTATAAATTATTGACTGTAAACATTATTCAGCAATGGCCATTTCATACCATTATGTTTATCTCACATACATTCACTCTGAATGGCACTCCAACAAACTCAACAAAATGTACGATCTAGGTGTTGCTTCGTGCTATGTTAAACAAAGTGTTGCAGGTGCTGTTGTATGTTGATTTGGCAGCCTGACCTGCTCAATGCTATGCATGCTAAATGCACAATATCGCATGTGCATTACTGCAATGGACTGGTAACAACTGGCCCTTGAGCTGCGGTCCTAAAATGGTTATGGATCCATTATTTTTTTGCAATATGTTTAAAGCTGCTACCTCATTTTGCTCCACCCAGTAGGCTCTAGACAGACTCCAATGTCATTGTAATGTACAAAGCAAAACACAAGTCTGATAAAAATGCCATGCTCTAGGATTAGCCCCAGCTTTCTTGCTCTTGGCCTTTTCCTCACCCCAGAATTCAATATATGTCAATTTACACTCCAGAGCTGTAAGGTTTAGAGAAGGTCAGTGCCTTTCAGCTGTGATCAGAATAATCCATTGCTAGATTCTGCTATCTACACATGGAAGCACTGTGGGGCCTATTTATATACTGCTGAAATAAACCAAGTCTTTATTCAACCAGTGGTGAGATAGTGGTGTTATTTGCTATTTTATTAAGATTTTTAAATTTAAGTAATATGTTTATTGCGTCTTTATTAAACTTGCACCATGAAAATACATTGGAATTAACATCAATATGTAAAGCTAGGAATGAACTGCAAAATAGATTAGCCTTATCTGGATTTTGGAACACGGGCTGTCAGGCTTCATTACCAACAGGTTTGCTAGATGGTCCACTTTCCTTGTGGACCCAATACCTTTTTTCGTCCTTTTATTGCATATGATTATTCTGACTTTAGACATAAGAAGGTGTCTTAAATTTGGAAATTTCATCATGTAGTTTTAAATATCAGGTATAGGAGAGCTGTATTTAGACATCTCGCTGATCTAAGCACTCCTGAATATTGATGCCTTTTTTTTATACAAGCTGTGCCTAGGGTTGCCATCTCATCCCTTTAAAACCGAGCACATATTAATTACACAGGTTCTGTGGCTGATTAAGGTGGTAATTAAACTCACTTGGTGCCTTATCTGCATTAAATTAGCCTCAGAACCTGTAAAATTCATATATGTCCGGGTTTAAAGGGATGAGGTGGCAACCCTAGATCTGCCCCTAGCCATAATTATACTTGTCATTAAGGGGGCAAACCCTTCTGGGGCTGAAGTGGTTAATAGAAATTGCTACTAAAATGCACTATTGGAGTCAGAGTGGAGTCTGCTTTATATGCAGAGCTACTTCTCAACTGCACAAACAAATAATCAGAGATTGTTTCTGTTTCCTAAATTAAAAAAAGAGCCTTCTGAAAACATCCACTGCATCCCTTTACCCTACAATTTTCTTGCAGAATTTAGCCACAAATGTCCACAGGTAGAACAAAAATGTAAAAAAATTCAGGAAATGTTATTATAATTTGTAAATGTTGAGGCTTAGTACTGTCCCTTCTAAGCCCTCTGTCAGCACTGATTCATGAGAAATGAGGAAAACACAGAAAAATAATACAAATAAACAAAAAGAAAAGCTCATAGAGTCGGATCTTTGTGTGAGATGTCAGAAGTGTTGCTAGGGTCCTAAAAAGATTCAAGTTACCTGAAATATTGTTTCTTGCTTTCTATCCCTTCTCTTCTCTTTCTCTCTTCCCCTTATCTTTACTGTCTTTTCTCTTTTGTGCATATTTCCCCTTTCTTTCTGCACTACCATAAATTTGAGCCATTTCTGCTTCAGCCTTTGCTTACAGAAGTCTTAGACCAGAGAAACTGGCCACTTAAAAGGATGCCCAAAGGACCTTACAACACCACTGCTTCCACCACAACATGGTTATGGAGTGCATGTTTTTTATTCTTTTCATATTAGCCCTGGATATAAGATTTTTTTTTTATAAAAGGTAAATTCATCTGAGGTAAAAAGTAGATTTTTATAAAAGGTAAATTCATCTTAAACGGTCATAACTCTAATTTAATAATGTGGAGACATGAATGAAATTTTTTTTTTTTTATGTATCATGACTATAAAATTATGATTTTAATACAACATAAGCATGATGGATCTGGGGGAGGCAGTAGGAGACCTGGAGCACATGTTCTGGGTTCCAGGGTCTAGCAAAACACCCCCAAGATGCTATTAAATGTACCAACCAACATATACTGCATGACATGACAATCATTGCATTTATGGGCAATAATATACCGTATCTCACAAAAGTGAGTACACCCCTCACATTTTTGTAAATATTTTATTATATCTTTTCATATGACAACACTGAAGAAATGACACTTTCTACAATGTAAAGTAGTGAGTGTACAGCTTGTATAACAGTGTAAATTTTCAGTCCCCTCAAAATAACTCAACACACAGCCTTTAATGTCTAAACCGCAGGCAGCAAAAGTGAGTATACCTCTAAGTGAAAATGTCCAAATTAGGTCCAAAGTGTCAATATTTTGTGTGGCCACCATTATTTTCCAGCATGCCTTAACCCTTTTGGGCATGGAGTTCACTAGACCTTCACAGATTGCCACTGGAGTCCTCTTCCACTCCTTCAAGATGACATCACAGATCTGGTGCATGTTAGAGACCTTGCGCTCCTCCACCTTCCATTTGAGGATGCCCCACAGATGCTCAATAGAGTTTAGGTCTGGAGACATGCTTTGCCAGTCCATCACCTTTACCCTCAGCTTCTTTAGCAAGGCAGTGGTCGTCTTGATGGTGTGTTTGGGGTTGTTATCATGTTGGAATACTGCCAGTCTCCAAAGGGAGGGGATCATGCTCTGCTTCAGTATGTCACAGTTAATTTTGGCATTCATGGTTCTCTCAATGAACTGTAGCTCCCGAGTGCCGGCACTCATGCAGCCCCAGACCATGATACTCCCACCACCATGCCTGAATGTAGGCAAGACATACTTGTCTTTGTACTCCTCACTTGGTTGCCGCCACACACGCTTGACAACATCTGAACCAAATACGTTTATCTTGGTCTCATCAGACCACAGGACATGGTTCCAGTAATCCATGTCCTTAGTCTGCTTGTCTTCAGCAAACCAAACTGTTTGCGGGCTTTCTTCTGCATCATCTTTAGAAGAGCCTTCCTTCTGGGACGACAGCCATGCAGACCAATTTGATGCAGTGTGCAGTGTATGGTCTGAGCACTGACAGGCTGACCCCCCCACCCCTTCAACCTCTGCAGCAATGCTGGCAGCACTCATACGTCTATTTCCCAAAGACAACCTCTGGATATGGCACTGAGCACGTGCATTCAACTTCTTTGGTCGACCATGGCGAGGCCTGTTCTGAGTGGAACCTGTCCTGTTAAACCGCTGTGTGGTCTTGGCCACCATGCTGCAGCTCAGTTTCAGGGTCTTGACAATCTTCTTATAGCCTAGGCCATCTTTATGTAGAGCAACAATTCTTTTTTTAGATCCTCAGAGAGTTCTTTGCCATGAGGTGCCATGTTGAACTTCCAGTGACCAATATGAGAGAGTGAGAGGGATAACACCAAATTTAACACGCCTGCTCCCCATTTACACCTGAGACCTTGTAACACTAATGAGTCACATGACACCGGGGAGGGAAAATGGCTAATTGGGTCCAATTTGGACATTTTCACTTAGGGGTGTACTCATTTTTGTTGCCAGCAGTTTAGACATTAATGGCTGTGTGTTGAGTTATTTTGAGGGGACAGAAAATTTACACTGTTATACAAGCTGTACACTCACTACTTTATATTGTAGCAAAGTGTCATTTCTTCAGTGTTGTCACATGAAAAGATATAATAAAATATTTACAAAAATGTGAGGGGTGTACTCACTTTTGTGAGATACTGTAAGTTGTTAATATGTGTTTTCATAATGAATAAATCAACAGTCTCAGAATTATATTTGTATACCTCTTTTAACAACATACGCCTATAATGCATCTGTACTATTTTGTGTACTTATGTAAATGCAGAAAAATGAAAACACAAGAAGCTGCATTGGAGATAAACTCATCTTCCTTGTAGGCTACCTTCTTTTAGCAAAATATAGCATGAAAATGTAATATAAGCTTTTACTGGCATGTTTTTCTTCCACTTTTTGTTTTTTTTAGGGCCTGTTGTTCCTTTTGCAAATTAACAGATGTGCTAGAGCATAGGTAATTGAGTGGTTTTACAGATTGGCACCATAAATAGGGTTAATTGTACCCTATAGGTAGAGCACCTGTTAGTGTGCACGTTGCCTGAAGTCAGCTGGAAATGTAATGCATTCAGTCATTCATTCTGTTTCCAGTGTCAGAGAAGTTGCTTAACTTCTAATCTACCGCACTAAAAATAAATCCACCAAGTATTATTTGTGTCAAAAGTGACAGCATAACACCAGGGGCGTAACTACTGTGGCCCAGGGCAGGAGTGTAAGAGGGAGAGTTGAGCCAAGGAAAAACAAATAGAGTATGATATTCTAAACATTGCAGCCCTAAATATTAGAGTCTCACTGCACATTAAACAAGCATTTGTATGTGGTCACAGTGTTAGTTGAAAAGATAAGGCATATTTTATTTAGATAAAAAATCAGTTCATTATGTCACAGTCAAGAGACAGAAATATTTTAAGGACATGCAGCACACCATGTAAGTGTTTTTACTAGGCCGCTGTGGAAGATAGAGAGAGACTCAGCAGGTTTGATCCTCCTAAACCAGGGGTAGGCAATATTTTAGAGGTGGAGATCTACCTGAACAACATGAAAGAGATCAAAGATCACCAGGGTTTGGGACCCTTTTTTTAAGAATTTAACTAGCACAGCCTAACTAAATAGTAAGGAAAACTTAGAAAAATACAGTAAAACCTTGGATTGAGAGTAAGTTGGTCTAGGAGCATTGTGCTAGACAAGCTACATTTTTTTATAAATCTTGACCTGATAATCAAGCGATGTCTTTATATACAAGTAGCGTCATGTCACAACTCAGTATAAAAGAAAAGAGAGGCACCTCTAAGTGTAGCAATATGATTACATTTAATGAAGGTACAACATTTAGCAACTTACATGGTTGATGATTAAAACAGGCACATCTAAGTATGCAGGGATCCGGGGTAAAGCTACACTTAGAGGCGCCTCTCTTCTCTGTATACTCTGTAGCTGCTGCTGGTATTTGCTTCTAATCCCCTTGTGGAGACTGCCATTTGTGGATGGACATTTTATGGTTACACAACCTATCACATTGCTATATTCTATTTATATGAACTATAAATTGAAAGACTTGTATATAAATGATTGTGGAACGAATAATCTGAGTTTCCATTATTTCTTATGGGGAAATTCGCTTTGATATACGAGTGCTTTGGATTACAAGCATGTTTCCATAATGAATTATACTTGTACTCGCAATCCAAGGTTTTCCTTTTTAATTAAACAAATGCCATTGTAAATATATATAGTTAGCCTACCTTAAAAGTGGACTGTGTCAGTCAGTAGGGCAGTGGGCAATGTGTGGGGAAGGTGTCAGCAGGGCAGTGGACAGTGTCAGCAGAGCAGTGGATGGTGTCAGCAGAGCAGTTTTTATTTTTATTATTTTTTATTTATTTTTTACAATTTTTTTTTCTTTTACACTATTATTCCCCCCCGTGTGTGGACAGTGTCAGTAGAGCAGTGGACGGTGTGTGGATGGTGTCAGCAGGGCAGTGGACTGTGTCAGTAGGACAGTGAGTGGTGTCAGTAGGGCAGTGGATTGTATCAGTAGGGCAGTGGATTGTATCAGTAGGGCAGTGGATGGTGTCAGTAGGGCAGGGGACGGTGTCAGTAGGGCAGGGGACAGTGTCAGTAGAGCAGTGGATTGTATCAGCAGGACAATAGAGTGTCAGTAGTTTTTATTTATTTTATTTTTTTACAATATTATCCCCCCACCCCCAATAGCAGTGTCCTCTGCCCCTTTTTTGGTTCTGACAGCCTGCCCTTAGGGAGCAGCAGTTAGTGAGAAAGCAGTAGGAAGAGCTTGGGGCATCTGTAGAGAGACGGGTATTAGAAGGGAAAGAGACGCCCTGCCGGCTCTGTGTTGAGGAATATGCATGCCCACTTCCCCCTCTGCTTACCGGGAGATATCGCTGGAGGAGCATCCTGAGGCCCCAGGAGAGTCACAGGGGGTTCCAGGAGGGCAGAAAGTGCAGAGAAGATGTGAATGCCCGGGGCTGAAGCGGAGCTCGGCAACTACACGACTGGCTCCAGCTCTATCCTAGGCACGCCCCCCATATTGACAAGCTGGTGATTGGTTGCTAGGACCACCTTGTGTTCTAGCAACCAATCACCTGCCGGTTAACTTGAAAATTTAACTTGGCCAGCTCCCGCCCTCTGTCCTGAGCTATGCTGTCTTTCGCCTTCCGCTCTGCCATGAGGATAATAGCAGCAGAGGCAGGGGGGAAGGAGTGGCATGCAAGAGGGGGTCAACAAAGCAGGGACAGTTTCACAATCTACCTGTCCCCTGCCAGACCCCCGTCCTAAAGTATAAATTTGAGTGTGCTTTTTCACAGTCACAAGCCAGAAAAACTGAGCTGATTAGCTAGATAGTATGTACTTCTTGGTTGCTATTATTCTATGTCAGAGGGAGATACAGCAGACCTGATCTGGGATAAACAAATCACAATGTCTTTTTTTTCTCAGACTTTGGACCTAAACATTTGCAAAAATTCGATGCAGACTTCTTGAAGTATTTTTGCTATTCCACTATTCCATACAGAAGTTACAAGTTAAAAAAAAAAAAAAAAAACAGCACATTTGTAGCCATTTTCCAGGACTTAAAATGGTACAGTCTTAAAGGACACCCTGGAGAAGAGAGAGAATCAGACTGTACCTTGAAATCTAAAATTTGTGTCTTTGGAAGACTAAAGATGTAAAAATGTGACAGTTTTGCAGCACAGTTATTAAGCTTGTATGAACAGGCCACACTTTATGGGAGATTGAACAAGCATTTAGGATCTATATAAACTTAGTGTCTTTTTTGGACAGTTACATAGAAATATCATATGGTTTTGTACCACAGATGAAAAGCCTTTATAAACAGGCTGCAATTTCTGAGAAGACATTTAGCATCTGTATCTTTTTTTTTAGAGATGATGATAGATGATGATGATGATGGTAATCTCATACAGGTTTGCACCACAGCCAGAAAGAAATCCCGAGAGATTGAGCAGGCATTTGGTTGCCAAAAAATTTGTTTTTTGAAAACATTTTTGGGGATATTTATTATAGCAAAAAGTAAAAAAATTGTTTTTTTTTTTTCAAAATTGTCGCTCTTTTTTTGTGTATAGCGCAAAAAATAAAAACCGCAGAGGTGATCAAATAGCACCAAAAGAAAGCTCTATTTGTGGGAAAAAAAGGACGCAAATTTAGTTTGGGTACAGCATTGCATGACTGCACAATTACCAGTTAAAGCGACACAGTGCCAAATTGTAAAAAGTGCTTTGGTCGGGAAGGGGGTAAAACCTTTCGGGGCTGAAGTGGTTAAACAATGACTCATCAGCTGTCAGCGGGATTGCTTACTGACAACTGAAATGTAAACAAAAGAATGTCGGCAATAGAAAATTTAAAAAAAAAAAAACAGCGAGTGGTGGATTTTAAGGGTAGCCCCATGCCAAAATAAAAAAAAAAACAGAGTGGGGTCCCTCCCAATATCCACACCAGACCCTTATACTCATGGGGGGCAGGATCTGGGGCCCCCCTTGTTAAAGGGGGTTTCCAGATCCCAGTAAGCCCCTTGCCCACAGACCCCCACAGCCACCACCCAGGGTTGTGGGAAAGAGGCCCTTGTCCCCATCAACATGGGAACAAGGTGCTTTGGGGTGGGGGGCACCCCCCATGCTCCATGCTCGGATAAGGGTCTGGTATCTATTTTGGGGGGGACCCCACACTGTTTATATTTTTTAATTTTGGTATGGGGTTCCCCTTAAAACCCATACCAAACCTAAAGGCTCTGGTATGGATTGGGGGGACCCCACATAGTTTTTTTCAGAAATCAGGCATTCTTTTGTTTACATTTCAGCTGTCAGTGGCGAAGCCCGCTGACAGCTGATGAGTCATCGGTTGGTAAGGATGTGGTGGCCAGCTTCCCAGTCCGTTGCTTAACAACCAGCTATTCTGCACACAGAATTCAAATTGGTCGATCATTTTTCGATCATTCTGAATTTGAATAGTTCTAAAAATTTGTAATTCGTTAGAAAATTAAATTAATGAAACTAAATTTAAGGAAAATTAAACGAATTCTAAAACAAATCAACGAAACAAAATTAGTACTATAACGAATCTATCCAAAATGAAACAAAGCAAATTTTTTTGTTCTGCACGTCTAGCATTTGGTATCCATAAAAAAAAAATAAAATTAAATATTCTTTTTTGGGACACTGACAATGGAAATAGCATACAGGTTTGCACCACAGTTTAAGAGCCTGTTTGGACAGGCCACAATTTCTGAGCGAGTCACTTTTTTTGTGCAGTTTGAGGATAGAAAAAGCATACAGCTTAACAATACAACTCAGTGGCAGCTGCTCATGCAGGGTGCAGGGGTTCCGCCCCCCCAATCCATGCGCCTGGCCCCTAATCTACATTTTTTTCAAAGCACATGATTAACCACTTCCCGCCTGGCCTATAGCAGATTGATGGCCGGGAAGTGGTTCTGTTATCCTGACTTCATATATGACTTCCAGCAGGATAACATGCCGGCATGTGCCCATGGGGGTATGCAGCGCGTCAATTGCGTGTGCGGCGTGTCAGTCTGACACAACGCATCTCCGATCGTGATAAGAAGCCTCTGTTAGAGGCTTCTTACCACGTGATCAGCTGTGACCAATCACAGCTGATCATCGCGTGAACCAGGAAGTGCCGGTAAGCGGCATTCCTCGGTTTGCGCTGACTGGGAGAGCCAATTGGTGGCTCTCCCTGTCAGAGGGGGGGTCTGTGTGCCCATCAGTGCTGCATATCAGTGCCGCCTATTGGTGCTCATCAGTGCTGCATATCAGTGCCGCCTAGCAGTGCCCATCAATTCTACATATCAGTGCCTCCTCATCAGTGCCCATCAGTGCCACTTTATCAGTGCCAACTCATCAGTGCCCATCAGTGCCTATCAGTGCTGCCTCATCAGTGCCCATCAGTGAAGGGGAAAACTAAAGTTTATTAAAGAAACTAAAAAAAACTCATTTTTTTTTCAAAAATTTTGGTCTTTTTTAGTTTGTTTAGTAAAAAATAAAAACCACAGAGGTGATCAAATACCACCAAAAGAAAGCTCTATTTGTGGGAAGAAAATGATACAAATTTAGTTTGGGTACAGTGTTGCATGACCGCGTAATTGTCATTCAAAATGTAACAGCGCTGAAAGCTGAAAATTGTCCTGGGCAGGAAGGGGCGTAAGTGCCTAGTATTGAAGTGGTTAAAACCTGAGGCTCTAATTGGCTTCAAAAAGGCACAACTGGGTGGGCCAAAAGCCTACCCAGTTGTGTGACATTAGCAAATTAATATTCGCTAATGTCTTCCTGTTTCTCCTCCTGGCCAATCAGGAAGCAGGTCCTGAGACCCGATTGGCCGGGAGTCCTAGGACCCAATTGGCCCCGATTCCTAAGTCCTGACTGGGACTCTGGAGGAGATGCTGGGGGGAAGCCGCCGAAGCCACGACCTGGATGGGTTAAGTGCAGGGCTGGTGGGGGGCCTGGCGGGCGACAGGCAAGCGATACAGTGATCGAGCGAGGCAAGCCCCCCTAAGAAAATTGAGCACCAGCCGCCACTGATACAACTAATTAACTGATGTGGACTGTCCATAATTTCAGAGAGATAGAGCAGGCAGGCGTTTGTTTTGGACACTGAAGATGGAAATTGCAAATATATTTGCAGCATAACCTTGAAGTCTTCATTGTCAAGGCAACAATTTATGAAGAGAACCAGACTGAAATTTTTCCCAAAAAATTAGCTTCCTCTCAAAAAATAAGCAAATTGCGCCTTATGATTAATGTATTTTTTTCCATTTTTTTCTACTCAGAAGATGGAAAAATTAAATTACTAGCCAGCATAGCTTTTATACCTTTTTTAGAGAGGCTACTATTTATGAGGGGCATAGCATGCAGATTTAACTTTAAATAATAAAATAGACTGGATATTTGCAAAGATTTGATATAAATATTGTACAGATTTCCGACAGAGAATCCTTATTAAAGTGGTAGTAAAGTTACTATGTTTATTTTTACCTATAGGTAAGCCTACAATAAGGCTTACCTGTAGGTACAGTAAATATTTTTAAATATTTAATATTTATAAAATATTAATAAGTAAATATTTACTTTAGCAGCAGCCGGTGATGTCACCGGCACATGTGCTCTGGAGGAATGGCATGACCATGCCGTTCCTTCAAAGCTCTGTGCCGTGGCCATGACTCCTGTCATCGCAGCATGGCCATTCATATGGTCGAAGCCCGCAAACCCGGAAAGAAGACAGGGCGAAGATGGAAGCGCTGTGACCCGTGACAGCACACCACTAGAGTGCTTTGTTTAATAATGTGCTAGTATGTGGTGCACACTAGCACATTATGACTAAAACCACCTGGGGGCCATTTTTTTCCCCTTTTTTTGTTGTGGTTTACTACCGCTTTAATGGGAGGCCAATTTGGAGAGTCAGCTTAAATCACCACACCAATAATGGAATTTATATTTTTAGAACATAATTTCATTCTTTTTGAGATTAGGCAAATAAGGGGGCAGAAAGTCGGTTTATTAATGCCAGAAAATAAAACATGTATTTTTTTTAAGGAAACATTATATAATTTTTACAGATTTAACACACATTAACGTTTCTGTTGAAGAGAAGGTAATTTAGAACCCAGGGAGATGTTATATTTCAATCAGTAATAATCAGATTGGTATTTTTATTACACATAAGCTAGAAATTATATCGATTTTCTGTAATAATTGTAAATAATACTCAGAGGCAATTTGAGAGGAAGAGAGCAGTCAAGGCAAATTAACATGGTCCTTCAAAAATACAACACCCCATAGCTAACATATGTGGCAATGTTAATATATGCAATTTCACGAAAATGTTATAGTATATACAGCCATGGCCAAACGTTTTGAGAATGCCACAAATATTTTTCACAAACTCTGCTGCTTCAGTGTTTTTAGATCTTTTTGTCAGATGTTGCTATGGTATACTGAAGTATAATTACAAGCATTTCATAAGTGTCAAAGACTTTTATTGACAATTACATTGCGTTTATGCAAAGAGTCAATATTTGCAGTGTTGACCCTTCTTTTTCTACTTTGCAATTCGCCCTGGCATGCTGTCAATTAATTCTGGGCCACATCCCAACTGATGGCAGTCCATTTTTGCAAAATCAATGCTTGGAGTTTGTCAGAATTTGTGGGGTTCTTTTTTGTTCACCAGCCTCTTGAGAACTGACCACAAGTTCTCAATGGGATTAAGGTCTGGGGAGTTTCCTGGCCATGGACCCAAAATTTTGATGTTTTGTTCCCCAAGCCACTTAGTTATCACTTTTGCCTTATGTCCATCATGCTGGAAAAGGCATTGTTCATCCCCAAACTGTTCTTGGATGGTTGGGGGAAGTTACTCTCGGGGGATGTTTTTGTACCATTCTTTATTCATGGCTGTGTTCTTAGGCAAAATTGTGAGTGGCTTGGCTGAGAAGCAACCTGACACGTGAATGGTCTCAGGATGCTTTACTGTTGGCATGACACAGGACTGATAGTAGCGCTCACCGTTCCTTCTCCGGACAAGGTTTTTTCAAGATGCCCCTAACAAACAGAAAGGGGGATTCATCAGAAAAAATTACTTTACCCCAGTTATTGCAGAATATAAGTCTGTCCCTGATGTTTTTCCTGGAGAGAAGTGGCTTTTTTGCTGCTCTTGACAGCAGGCCTTTCTCCTTTTTCACACCTGCCTGCTGCCATTTCTGAGCAACCTCTACACTGGTGGTGCCCCGATCCCGCAGCTGAATTAACTGTAGGAGATGGTCCTGGCGTTTGCTGGATTTTCTTAGGCGCCCTAAAGCCCTCTTCACAAGTGCAGTGGAAATGTTTTTTATGGGATTAAGTTCATTTTGATGGCAAAGAGAGCCTTTGCAATTGCAATTCATCTGATCAATCTTCATAACATTCTAGAGTATATGCCAATTGCCATCATAAAAACTGAGGCAGCAGACTTTGTGAAAATTAATATTTGTGTGTCATTCTCAAAACTTTTTGCCACGGTTGTACAGTAGGTGTTCTCTCCATAGGTTAGGTTTAGTGAAGCCTATGCCCAGGACTAGCATAGCTGTTTTTTTTTTTTTTTTTTTTTCCAAGAGTGTTTTGCAGGTACTTAGATAATCTAAAATTCATTTACAGATTTGCAGTCTTATTTAGTAAGAGCGCTACCCAATTAGAATTCACCATGTCACCAGCACATAATAGATTTTGATAGGTTTCTATGCATTTCTGCATTACCATTAGCTTTTTTTTTTTTTTTTTTTTATTATGACCTATTTAGATATAATCTGCCACTAATTAACCTACTCATGGTAACAGATTTCTCCACACACATAATCAAAATTTGATTGGCGAGTGCAAAGACTATGCATGCAGCCATTCAAATTTTTCCTTGCACAATCCCAAACGTTTTTTTAACTGACAGCTTTGCATGTGTGAATATTTATGTATCTGTGCCAGGTCCACCCACCTGAGCCCAGATGTGTGTTAAACAGTCTAATCTGCATGGCATGCATTGTAGTTTGTATAATTATTTGTTTAATTTGTTCTGATAAGTCATGCAGTACAGCTATTGTACTTTTCCTTTTAGATCGTCTTATTTTATTTATTTTTTATTATTTTTTTGTATGATGGATAGAGTGCACAGTGTTTATCTTTAAAACAACATGCAGTCTTCCATTGCTTTGAACTGTTCATTGTTCAGAATATGTTTCCATACCTGCCAAATTAATGACCAGGGGGGCAGTTATCTTTTTATGTTCAGTCAAAGCAGAATTTTTATGCAGATATTGTCTCCCTTCACTGAGCATATTGTGTTACTGTAATCAGCCCTTTAAACTGATATCTACAGAGTTTATTCAACACATTTACACAAAAAAAAGTATTTTATCACAAAAGAGATTAGGGGTCTATTCTTCACCTTGTCTCATTTATCCCAGAGTGACATATACAAGTCATACTGCTGTGCGTGGATCATTCATCCAACACTGAGCTATTTAAGAGACTTTATCTGTCCCATGTGAAGGGAATAATAACCTTTGATGAAAAGATGCTTAAGTGAGTTGTTTTTCAATTGGAGACTGGCGCTAGAGCAGCAAACGGTCGTCTCTCGAGCCTTATTTGGGTTTTTTTCTTAACGCAAATTTTCAAAAGAATGGTAGCCTGAAAGACTGTTATCATTTAAAGGTAATATCTGTTACCTGTCATGATCAAAGTAATGGTTACATTTTACTGGCAATTGACTAATAGATATACTTTTCATCCGCCATTTATAGTACTTGTCTGCAGAGGACCATTATTGGTGAATGTAAACAATAGGAGGCTCTGTTATAGCTAATTATTTTATAGAGCTTACAGTTGTAAAAAAGAAAGGGTGGATTTATGTGATTTTCTCCATAAAACCCGTTTCTTTTTTACTGTTACTGTGGTTAATACAATAAAAGGAAAAGATGAGTGAAAGACAAATTTACTTTGGAAAAAGCACCTTATATGTGACCTGACTGAAGATTAGAATAATATGCAAATTTATTCAAGGTCAGTACAAAAAACAAATCTTAACAATTTCATTAAAGTATAGGGCCATACACATAATTATATTTAGAGTAAGTGTGGATAATGACAGGTTTAATCATACTCATCTTCTTGCATATCTTGTGGACTGAGCAAACCCACCCGTAGATGGATATTTTCTCCTTTTTTCTTTTTCAACACTGTGAGGGATATTTACGAAAGGCAAATCCACTTTGCACTGAAAGTGCACTTGGAAGTAAAGTCGCTCTAAATCTAAGGGGTAGATCTGAAATGAGTGGAAGCTCTGCTGATTTTATCATCCAATCATGTGTAAGCTAAAATGCTGTTTTTTATTATCCTTGCATGTCCCCCTCGGATCTACAGCGACTACACTTCCAAGTGCACTTGCAGTGCAAAGTGGATTTTCCTTTAGTAAATAACCCCCTGTGTGTTTTTGGTGCAAGTACTGAGTTTGAGGCTGGCTTCACACTAGTGCGAATTAGGTGCAAGTTTCTCCGCATCTAATTCGCATGACAGGCGATTGTAACCAGCTCTCTATGGAGCCGGTTCACATATCTCTGGGGTGGCTGCGGAGCAGCTTGCACAGGGGTCCTGTGCATCTTTGGCTCCATTTCAGGGCAGAATTCAGGTACAAATTCAGCCCTGATTCTTCCCTGAAATGGAAAACAGGGACGCACTGGACCCCTGCTGCGAGCCGCATTTTTCACTGGTGTGAACCCAGCCTCAGGGTTAGACTTTAGGGGGTTAATGCTTATAATTTAGGTTAGAGATTAAAGCTGAACACCAGCCAAACAGCTGCATACACAGAATAAATACATATATGAAAGCTTTTTTAAAGGAAAAAAGACTTCAGTGCTGCTGTAGCCTCCCAGATATACAAAAGGATGGATGTAAGGAAAAAAAGGGAATGGAAGTTCTAGAATATGGCCACTCAGAGGAAAGAGGCAGCTCCCCAGTATAGATCCTGAGTCAACCGAGTAAACGTAAAAACAGAAAAGAGCAGAGGGCGCCTCCGTCTGAGTGTAGAGTGCGCAAATCAGCAAATAGTATAAATAAAATAATGCACTCACATATGGTAAAGGAAGAGTCAGCATGTCATCTAAGGAGGACTTTTCATCACTGGCCAGCAACCAGTGTTATGCAGAGTTCAGAAGCTGCTGAGTTGATATGGAGGGAAGCGCTGTAGCTTGGAGAGCTGGAACGCGAGCAGCATGGTGCGCAGCAGTTTCAGGGTGTCCTCGGTTTTCTCGGCAGTCAACTGGTGGTATGCAGAGTTAGGCAGCAGCTTTCTGGCCGAACTCTTCATAACACCAGCTGCTTGCCTGCTGATCTCTGCCAGTGATGAAAAGTCCTCCTTAGATGACAAGTTGACTCTTTCTTTACCATATGTGAGTGCATTATTTTATTTATACTATTTGCTGGTTTGCACACTCTACACTCAGATGGAGGCGCCCTCTGCTCTTTTCTGTTTTTATGAAAGCTGTTTAACCTGACAAAGTATGTGTGTTATTCTTCCCATCCATTCCTGAGATTTACAAAGCTCTGCCCCACAGCACATCCCTGTCTGGCTGGTGAGGAGACCCGACAT
This sequence comes from Aquarana catesbeiana, assembly GCF_042186555.1. Taxonomy (NCBI): domain Eukaryota; kingdom Metazoa; phylum Chordata; class Amphibia; order Anura; family Ranidae; genus Aquarana; species Aquarana catesbeiana. Next base: position 349,112,139 of record NC_133324.1, on the reverse strand, counting down.
TTCTCTGCTGCAATTTCATTTTAACTTACAGGTCTGCTTCCCTGTGAGCAGGGCCGTCTTTAGCGCAGGGCAAACGGGGCACTTGCCCTGGGCCCAATCTTTGTTGGGGGGCCCGCGCTAGCCGTGAATTGGGGCCCCGATGACAGCTTTGCAGAGTGCGCAGAGGACACGGGAGGATGTATTCCGTGCTAACCAGCTGAGAGGGGGTGGGGCCGGGAGCTCCACTGACGCTCTGACCCCGCCTACGTGACGGCTTGTAGTGAGAGCCAGTGATCGGAGTGGGAGTGTCATTGGAGTTCCCGGCCCCGCCTCCTCTATACTGGCTGGTGAATACAGAGGTCCGGGGGCGGGGCCGGGAGCTCCAATGATACTCCCACTCCGATCACTGGCTCTCACTACAGATGCGAGTACACAGGCTGCACGTGGGCGGCGTCAGTGGAGCTCCCAGCCCCGCCCCTCTCAGCTGACTAGCGCGGGAATACATCCTCCTGTATCCTCTGTGCGCTCTGCAAAGCTGTCATCGGGGCCCCAATTCATAGGTGATGCAGCCCCCAACACAAAGCATCAGTGGAACTGTTGTAGTGAGAGCAGAGAGTGGAAGCCCCGCCCACACACCTGAATGTATGTAGTGAGTTTGGCTGGCCAGGTATGTCTTTACACCCATAAAATGCCTGACTGCTGAAACCCTGAGCTGTGTTATTCAACTGTAAAGCTGTGCATTGCTGAAAGTTCTTTGACCATCTCCTGTATAATGTCTGCAGTCTCTGATTGTCTCCTGCAGTATGTCCGCAGTCTCTGATTGTCTCCTGCAGTATGTCCGCAGTCTCTGATTGTCTCCTGCAGTATGTCCGCGATCTCTGATTGTCTCCTGCAGTATGTCCGCAGTCTCTGATTGTCTCCTGCAGTATGTCCGCAGTCTCTGATTGTCTCCTGCAGTATGTCCGCAGTCTCTGATTGTCTCCTGCAGTATGTCCGCAGTCTCTGATTGTCTCCTGCAGTATGTCCGCAGTCTCTGATTGTCTCCTGCAGTATGTCCGCAGTCTCTGATTGTCTCCTGCAGTATGTCCACAGTCTCTGATTGTCTCCTGCAGTATGTCCGCAGTCTCTGGTAATCTCCTGCAGTATGTCCGCAGTCTCTGGTAATCTCCTGCAGTATGTCCGCAGTCTCTGGTAATCTCCTGCAGTATGTCCGCAGTCTCTGGTAATCTCCTGCAGTATGTCCACAGTCTCTGATTGTCTCCTGCAGTATGTCCGCAGTCTCTGGTAATCTCCTGCAGTATGTCCGCAGTCTCTGGTAATCTCCTGCAGTATGTCCGCAGTCTCTGATTGTCTCCTGCAGTATGTCCGCAGTCTCTGATTGTCTCCTGCAGTATGTCCACAGTTTCTGATTGTCTCCTGCAGTATGTCTGCAGTCTTTAATTGTCTCCTGCAGTATGTCCGCAGTCTCTGGTAATCTCCTGCAGTATGTCCGCAGTCTCTGGTAATCTCCTGCAGTATGTCCGCAGTCTCTGGTAATCTCCTGCAGTATGTTCGCAGTCTCTGGTAATCTCCTGCAGTATGTTCGCAGTCTCTGATTGTCTCCTGCAGTATGTCCGCAGTCTCTGGTAATCTCCTGCAGTATGTCCACAGTCTCTGATTGTCTCCTGCAGTATGTCCGCAGTCTCTGATTGTCTCCTGCAGTATGTCCGCAGTCTCTGATTGTCTCCTGCAGTATGTCCGCAGTCTCTGATTGTCTCCTGCAGTATGTCCGCAGTCTCTGATTGTCTCCTGCAGTATGTCCACAGTCTCTGATTGTCTCCTGCAGTATGTCCACAGTCTCTGATTGTCTCCTGCAGTATGTCCGCAGTCTCTGATTGTCTCCTGCAGTATGTCCGCAGTCTCTGATTGTCTCCTGCAGTATGTCCGCAGTCTCTGGTAATCTCCTGCAGTATGTCCGCAGTCTCTGGTAATCTCCTGCAGTATGTCCGCAGTCTCTGGTAATCTCCTGCAGTATGTCCACAGTCTCTGTCTCCTGCAGTATGTCCGCAGTCTCTGGTAATCTCCTGCAGTATGTCCGCAGTCTCTGGTAATCTCCTGCAGTATGTCCGCAGTCTCTGATTGTCTCCTGCAGTATGTCCACAGTTTCTGATTGTCTCCTGCAGTATGTCTGCAGTCTTTAATTGTCTCCTGCAGTATGTCCGCAGTCTCTGATTGTCTCCTGCAGTATGTCCGCAGTCTCTGGTAATCTCCTGCAGTATGTCCGCAGTCTCTGGTAATCTCCTGCAGTATGTCCGCAGTCTCTGGTAATCTCCTGCAGTATGTCCACAGTCTCTGTCTCCTGCAGTATGTCCGCAGTCTCTGGTAATCTCCTGCAGTATGTCCGCAGTCTCTGGTAATCTCCTGCAGTATGTCCGCAGTCTCTGATTGTCTCCTGCAGTATGTCCACAGTTTCTGATTGTCTCCTGCAGTATGTCTGCAGTCTTTAATTGTCTCCTGCAGTATGTCCGCAGTCTCTGGTAATCTCCTGCAGTATGTCCGCAGTCTCTGTCTCCTGCAGTATGTCCGCAGTCTCTGGTAATCTCCTGCAGTATGTCCGCAGTCTCTGGTAATCTCCTGCAGTATGTCCGCAGTCTCTGGTAATCTCCTGCAGTATGTCCGCAGTCTCTGGTAATCTCCTGCAGTATGTCCGCAGTCTCTGGTAATCTCCTGCAGTATGTTCGCAGTCTCTGGTAATCTCCTGCAGTATGTTCGCAGTCTCTGATTGTCTCCTGCAGTATGTTCGCAGTCTCTGATTGTCTCCTGCAGTATGTCCGCAGTCTCTGGTAATCTCCTGCAGTATGTCCACAGTCTCTGATTGTCTCCTGCAGTATGTCCACAGTCTCTGATTGTCTCCTGCAGTATGTCCACAGTCTCTGATTGTCTCCTGCAGTATGTCCACAGTCTCTGATTGTCTCCTGCAGTATGTCCGCAGTCTCTGATTGTCTCCTGCAGTATGTCCGCAGTCTCTGGTAATCTCCTGCAGTATGTCCGCAGTCTCTGGTAATCTCCTGCAGTATGTCCGCAGTCTCTGGTAATCTCCTGCAGTATGTTTGCAGTCTCTGGTAATCTCCTGCAGAAAGTCCGCAGTCTCTGATTGTCTCCTTCAGTATGTCCGCATTCTCTGATTGTCTCCTTCAGTATGTCCGCAGTCTCTGATTGTCTCCTGCAGTATGTCCGCAGTCTCTGATTGTCTCCTGCAGTATGTCCACAGTCTCTGATTGTCTCCTGCAGTATGTCCGCAGTCTCTGGTAATCTCCTGCAGTATGTCCGCAGTCTCTGGTAATCTCCTGCAGTATGTCCGCAGTCTCTGGTAATCTCCTGCAGTATGTTTGCAGTCTCTGGTAATCTCCTGCAGTAAGTCCGCAGTCTCTGATTGTCTCCTTCAGTATGTCCGCATTCTCTGATTGTCTCCTTCAGTATGTCCGCAGTCTCTGATTGTCTCCTGCAGTATGTCCGCAGTCTCTGATTGTCTCCTGCAGTATGTCCGCAGTCTCTGATTGTCTCCTGCAGTATGTCCACAGTCTCTGATTGTCTCCTGCAGTATGTCCGCAGTCTCTGATTGTCTCCTGCAGTATGTCCGCAGTCTCTGGTAATCTCCTGCAGTAAGTCCGCAGTCTCTGGTAATCTCCTGCAGTATGTCCACAGTCTCTGATTGTCTCCTGCAGTATGTCCGCAGTATCTGGTAATCTCCTGCAGTAAGTCCGCAGTCTCTGGTAATCTCCTGCAGTATGTCCGCAGTCTCTGATTGTCTCCTGCAGTATGTCCGCAGTATCTGGTAATCTCCTGCAGTAAGTCCGCAGTCTCTGGTAATCTCCTGCAGTATGTCCGCAGTCTCTGATTGTCTCCTGCAGTATGTCCACAGTCTCTGATTGTCTCCTGCAGTATGTCTGCACTCTCTGACACTCTCCTGTAATATGTGTATTAATGTGCCCCTTTACTTGCTCAATTATTTGGGATTGCTCCACTGCTCAGTGAGAGGTAATGATGTGCATTAACCTCTAGCAACCAATCAGCGAACAGTAGTGATCTGCTTTAATCTCTAGCAACCAATCAGTAAGTGATAATGATGTACTGTAACCCCTAGCAAGCAAGTGAGGGCTAATAATGTACATCAACCTCTAGCAACCAATCGGCAAGCAGAAATTATGTGTTGTAACCTCTAGAAACCAGCCAGTGAGCAGTAAGGATAGGCTGTAACCTCTGGCAAACAATTGCAATTGCTGCGTGATCTGCTGCAGTAAACTGATTTTGAGTCTACCTGCTATTTTTTGTATGTCTCAGAATGGAGGGGTGGGGCCCCAAGAAAATGTTTGCCCAGGGCCCAATCAAAATTAAAGACGGCCCTGCCTGTGAGTGGGTGGTAAATCGAGGAGAAGCACACCAAATAGCTCATATCTTTGTCCTATCAAATTTGGAATCTGCTGTACAGTACTCCTTGTTCTGTTTCTCCCTACCCTCTCTGAAACATGCTGTACAATCTGTAAACAGGCTGATACCAAGTCAAACTCAGGGTACTTTCACTGCCTGCATTTAAAACATACATTAAGCCCTGGTTCACACCAGTGCGATTTGTCATGCGATTTGACAGTTCCAAAACGCATGACAAGTCGCACCCTATTGCTGGCACTAACATGGTAACCGGTTCCCGACCGGCGCATGCCGATGTACGTTGGCACAATGGCACGGCTGGGTAAATGGGCGTACCCGTACGTCCCTTTAAATTTGCCACCGTGCCATCGCATGTGCGCCGCTGGCGGTGCGCACCGGCCGGGACCCCTGTGAGTCGGGTCGCGGGTTCCGCGGACTCTATCGCCGCGGGGATGCCCGCGATCGCCTCATGGAGAACAAGAATGGGGAGATGCTAATGTAAACAAGCATCTCCCCTTTCTGCCTAGTGATAGTGTCACTGATCTCTGCTCCCTGTGATCGGGAGCAGAGATCAGTGTCGTGCCACACGTAGCCACGCCCCCCCACAGTTAGAATCACTCCCCAGGACATACTTAACCCTTACACTGCCCCCTAGTGATTAACCCTTTCACTGCCAGTGTCCTTTACACAGGAATCAGTGCATTTGTATAGCACTGATTGCTGTATAAATGACAATGGTCTCAAAAATGTGTCAAAAATGTCCGATGTGTCCGCCATAATGTCGCAGTCATGATAAAAATCGCTGATCACCGCCATTACTAGTAAAAAAAAAATGTATTAATAAAAATGCCATAAAACTATCACCTATTTTGTAAACGCTATAACTTTTGCGCAAACCAATCAATAAACGCTTATTGCGATTTTTTTTTTTACCAAAAATATGTAGAAGAATACGTATTGGCCTAAACTGAGGAAAAAAATGTTTTTTTTTATATATTTTTGGTAAATAATTATTATAGCAAAATGTAAAAAATAATGCTTTTCTTAAAAAATTGACGCTCTTTTTTTGTTTATAGCACAAAAAATAAAAACCGCAGAGGTGATCAAATACCACCAAAAGAAAGCTCTATTTGTGGGGAAAAAAGGACGTCGATTTTGTTTTGGAGCCACGTCGCACAACCGTGCAATTGTCAGTTAAAACAACGCAGTGCCGAACCGCAAAAGGCGCTCTGGTCTTTGGCCAGCAAAATGGTTCGGGGCTTAAGTGGTTCAGCCGCTGGATGTACTGTATAAACTGTATGTAGCGGAGGGTACATGCAGCATATCAAACTGTGTTCCAGGTTCAAGCTGAGACCTTCCTGTCCTATACCCAGAACACATTAGAGTCTAACTGAGTCTCAATTCAGAGAAATGACGTATTCTAGCAACAGTCAGAGGTTGTGACATCATCAGCCCACCTCTCTGACTCAGCCAATCAAAGGAAACTTTGTATTCATTGCTGGAATACATTGCTTCTCTGAAAGGCTGAGCGCCGATCCGATAGACTCTATTGTGTTCCGGGTATGAAACAGGAAGTCTTGGCTCAAACCCAAAACACAGTACGGTATGCTGTATGGAGCCTCAGCTCATACAGTTTATACAGCTCATCGAGCGCCCTCACATGTTAGTGAGGAACATCCTGGCCCAGCTTGGCCCAAATGAACTATGTTAAGTGTATCAAAAGCTGAAGTTCAGCTTTAATTTGTGCTTTTTTATATCTGCCTAGAGATTGGCTTTAAGGGGTTGTTTTAGGGATTAGTTTTGACAGGTAACTGCTCCCACTTCCGGGTAAGATTGCCGCGGTGATCTTCGAGTCTAACTGACCCTTCCTCCTTCCCCCCGCTGCCTTCTGGGAGACACATAGGTCCCAGAAGATGGCAAGACCATTCAGAAAGCGCAGCACAACTCGCGCATGCGCAGTAGGAAACTGGCTTTGAAGCCTTCAGTGAAGAGGCCGTCACCTGTACCCAAAGCTGATTGAAGAATCATCTTGGGTTTGGACATCCCTGGATCCCTGGACAGGTACGTTTTTTTATACTAAAAGTCAGCAGCTACAGTACTTATAGCCGCTGACTTTTAATTTTCTTTGGGAAGACCAGAGCTCCTCTTTAAGCATTTACATATTCAGAGCAAGCAGTAAAAACACTATAAAACAAGCCCCATTCACATTTGTCACTAAAGGCCCCATGGAGTGATTCATCAGCAAAGTTCAAAGTTGGATCATGGCAATGGCAATTAATATCCAGTTACATTTAAAAATGATTTTTTTACTATTTTGAGCCAGTGTTACTTTGATAATAAAATAAAATCAGGAGATAACCATTAACATTTACCACCAAATTATCCTAAAAAAACAGGATATAATTCCCCAGGATACATTGATTAATTGCTATATCTACAGTTTTACTAACACAAGCTAAAGTTGCAAAACTGCATTCAGGAGTTAAGATTTGTTTTACTTTCAGGCTTAGTTTACACTTATGCCCCGTACACACGGTCGGATTTTCCGACGGGAAATGTGCGATCGGAGCGTGTTGTTGGACATTCCGACCGTGTGTGGGCTCCATCGGACATTTTCCATCGGATTTTCCGACACACAAAGTTTGAGAGCAGGCTATAAAATTTTCCGACAACAAAATCCGATCGCGTCAATTCCGACCGTTTGTGGCCAGTTCCGGCACACAAAGTGCCACGCATGCTCAGAAGAAATTCTGAGACGGAACAGCTCGGTCTGGTAAAATGAGCGTTCGGAAAGGATACAGCACTTTCGTCATGCTGCAATGTTTTAAATACCGTATTTATCGGCGTATAACACGCGCCGGCGTATAACACGCACCCCAATTTAGGAGGGAATTTTAAGGAAAAAAAACTTTTAGGAGGGAAGTTGAAGGGAAAAAAACTTACATTTAAATGCCCATCATTGCAGCCTTCTCAGTGCAGCCTTGCCCCAGTGCAGCCATGTCAGTGCAGCCATGTCAGTGCAGCCTTGTCAGTGCAGCCATGTCAGTGCAGCCATGTCAGTGCAGCCTTCCCCAGTGCAGCCTTCCCCAGTGCAGCCTTCCCCAGTGCAGCCTTGTCAGTGCAGACTTCCCCAGTGCAGCCTTGTCAGTGCAGACTTCCCCAGGGCAGCCTTGTCAGTGCAGCCTTCCCCAGTGCAGCCTTGTCAGTGCAGCCTTCCCCAGTGCAGCCTTGTCAGTGCAGCCTTCCCCAGTGCAGCCTTGTCAGTGCAGTCTTCCCCAGTGCAGCCTTCCCCAGTGCAGCCTTCCCCCATTGCAGCCGTCGATCCCCTGTCCCTGCCATATTGGGCTTCAAAATCGCCGACCGCGATTTGAAAATGGCGCCACCGGCGCCGAAATACACAGAGCCGGTCCTCGGCTCTTTCCGGCGGCTCTCGTTCATTTTCGGCTCCACTCGTAGTCCCGAGCGGAGCTATCCGAACCTAGCCGAGTAGGTTCGGATAGCTCCGCTCGGGACTACGAGTGGAGCCGAAAATGAACGAGAGCCGCCGGAAAGAGCCGAGGACCGGCTCTGTGTATTTCGGCGCCGGCGGCGCCATTTTCAAATCGCGGTCGGCGATTTTGAAGTTTTGACACCACGGGATCGCAGGGGATCGGCGTATAACACGCACCTGCGACTTTCCCCTGATTTTAAGGGGAAAAAAGTGCGTGTTATACGCCGATAAATACGGTAGTTTAATACAGCGCACTCTGTTCATCTTTATAATGTGAGAAGAATGAAGTAGTTTTGCTTCTCATATTCACACAGACTTCTCACAAACTTCTTTCTTTATTCTTTATCGGGATTCCCTCAATATATTTTGATTTGTCACATCTGACCAAATTTTTTTTTGGTTGTTTTTAATTTTTTTACATTTTTTTGCAAGGCTGTTTAATTTTTTTTGGGGGGGGGTTTGTATTTTTTTCAAGGCTGTTTATTTTTTTTTGTTTTTTTGTTTTTACTGCAGAATATTTTTGTGTGTGTTTTGTGTGTCAAGTTACCACAACACCATTGATATCTTGTATTATTTAATCTCAATGAGATTGTTTGGTGTTGGTGTCCCTTGTTAATTTCACATTGTATTTTTGAAATGTACCTGCCTCCTCACAAACAAACTGTCCTTTTTGAAGGAAAACACACATAGGCGAGTAGAACTGAAACAAAAATTCCTTTATTAAGGGCTAACAACCAAACAAAGAGGGAGGCAACGCTGGAGAAACAGCAGAAATTGGTGAAGCCTTTGACCCCCAGGGCACACATCAATTATTTTACTGCAAAATTGGTGGCCTGAGGAGTCCATATCTAAGGGAGTGCAGTCTGGTCCAGAAGTCCCAGAGATCCAGAAAGCAGCAGATGACATCTGTGTCGCCAGGCTGTGGTCAAACAAGAGACTGCATCTTTTGCCAGAACAGACTGAACCTAGGGTCATCACTCTCTGGTCTTCCTTCCACACTTCCTTCCATGCTGTGGCTGTGGTGGTGGAGTTGTGGCAGCAGGAGGAGGAGGAGGGGGATGGGCCAACTCACTCAGGTGGGTATTGGGTGTGATTTCGCCACTCACCCCCTTACTGAGGACTTTATACAGAAGGTCCTCACACAGCTTGTGTTGTCCCTCCTGCATGGCCTTCAGTTTGGTGACAGCCATGCAGGCAAATGCCTCTTCAGGAGTGGGGGTGGCTCTGAGGGATGCAGAAGCCTCCTGAATGAGCCTGAGCGCAGAATCCTGAATGTTGACTCCCCTTCCTTGGTTTTTTGTATGGAAGGCAGAGGGGAGGAACCTGCGATTCCGTCAGGCTACGACTGGTCCCAGGCTTCTCCTGGCTGCCACTTAGCCCTGCCTCCTCCTGGCTGCCAATAACCCCCGCCTCCTCCTGGCTTCCACATTCCACAGCCTCCTCCTTCTGGCTGAGGTCTTCCTGTGTATGAAAAAGGGACATAGTTTTAGTTTTTTATTCATCAATCACACACAATTTTCATTTCATGACTGTTGCAAATTGAATGTTAACAAATATAACAGACTATCCTTCTGACCCCAGCATTTTTCATTCTTGTCCCAATTATTTTTGGCCACTACTATCTATGTAAAAAACTTTCTGAAATCAGCAATTAGTGATCAATAATAACATCTAGTAAACAGCATTTATTTATTGCCCAGAAATCTGTAGAAGAATGCTATACCTGACTCCGTCTGGGCTCCTCCACTTCTTCCTGGCTGGAAGTCCCAGGTTGGACATCGGAAGCCTCAGCTGGGGTGGAAGATAGGGTGGAAGGAAGAGTGGAAGGAAGATTTGAGAGGGATTCCCTGACTCCAGTCTGGTCTGACAGAAATCGCAGTCTCTCATAGTACCACAGCCTGGGGACATAAATGTCATCTGCTCCAGCTCCGGATCTCTGGGAATCCGTGACCTTCTTGCGCTCCCTAAGATAAGTGCTCCTCAGGCCACCAATTTTGGTTTTTAAATAGGGGATGGTTGCTGTGAGGACCACCGGCTTCACCAACTCCAGCAGTTTCTCCAGCGCTGCCTGCCTCTTTTGTTTATGATTATAATGTGGATGTTTCACCTGCCACAGACAGGGCAGCTCCCTGTATTTGTCTATGAACAGGGGGAGGAAATTGTGGTCATTGAAGCCATCCATTTTATCTGCAAGACACAACACAAGACAAACCCTAATGTCAGCCTAAAGTCTCCTAATCTTGTGACAATATAGGCCTCAATCTAGAAGCAGTATAGACCCAAGTTTAGATCTTACCTTCGTTATCACGATCGGCGCTTCCGTTACTCCTTCCTCCGCTCATAGATCGTACGTACTACGCACGCGTGTTACGCTTTATACACACTGCGCATGCGTGTAACTCCGCCCGCCCCTGACGTTCTTTCTAGTCTATTCCCTGCCCCTTTTCGTTCGGCGCAGTGGGTGAAGAGCACATGGCGGAGACACAGCAGGTGCGTGCTAATTACAGAAACGAGGAGGAGGAGGAAAGCCCGGAGCCGGAAACGTCCCGATCCAGAAGGCCAAGATCATGGCGAAAGTGGTCAAGAGTCTGCACTGGAATTTCGGGGTACGACGATCGAAAGATCAGCTAAGGAAGCGGTGGTCGGACCTAAAATTAAGAGAGCACGAGCAGTACAGAAAGATCCGGAGAGTGCTGCAAAAAAGTAAGTAGTTGTCCTGTGTTCCTATTCTTTTTATGTTTATTACGTTCGTGCTGCTCCATGTGCTTTTCTTAACTGTTGTCCAGTTTAAAATGGCAACTTTCATGTTCATGGGCACATTATTCGTTCGTATCAAACATTGTTCGTTCGGCCTAGAAAACACCATGGTTTTGTCCATATGCATTTGGCTACATTTTTTAGGGCCTACTTGTCTGAAACTAATTTGTTTGGGTAGATGGGTTTGTAACTGGAATGAAATGCAAACTAGATTCTGTGTAAGGAGAGGACACTCAGCAGCAGTTTTCACATCTGGACGCTGGAGCACTAGTGTGGGACACAAGAACACCCTTTTTATTAGGGGGCCCACACAGGTGCTCCAGTGTATACTATAGGGGTGTCTCCATCTGTGAAGCTTGTACAAGACAGGTAAAGTATTCAAGCTTGACAAAGGACAAGAAAAATTCTACATCTTGGAACTGTGGCCACAAAAAAAATTGTACCCCATTTCCAAACAATGTTTCATATTTATAGTTCTGCCATCAAATATCTGTGTGCTAAGTATGCCATTTTTTTTTTTTACATAGGGGAGAAAAGACTCGGAGGACACCCCTCATCCAAGGAGACCAGAGACCCCCCACCTCTGGAAGAAGGGGAAATCCACCCAAGACAAACAGAGCAGGAGGAGAAAGACGTGGTAGAAATTGGCACCACAACAGGTGAGTGTCTGCGACCACAGGCTCAGGTTAGAGATGTATGCCGGCATATTTATAATACATGTTTTTTTTCGGTTTCTATCTTTTTAGGTGATCGTGATGTTGTGGATCCAGATCCTTTTACCTCGGAAAGTTCGCAGATCCTGATCGGGGAGATCATGGGGTGTAATAGGGACTTGGAAAACATCAAGAAAAACATCAATGATGTTCTTCAAAAAAATAAGAACATCACTGATGTTTTGGGGAGAGTTTAAAACCCCTCCAAATCTCTTTGTTTTTTGGTGTGCTACAATTTTTTTTAATTTTTTGTCCAAATTGTAGAAAAGCCAAATTTTGAAGATGCACACAGTGTGTCAACATGTGCTATCTGCCATCACGGGAGATCAATGGATGCGTTTTGGGGGTGCAACCCCTTCCTCAATAATAAAGTAGCTGAGAGGAAGGGGTTGCACCCCCAAAACACGTCCCTTGATCCCCCGTGATGGCAGGTAGCACATGTTGACATTCGGCTATTTGTGTGCATCTTCAAAATTTGGCTTTTCCTGGGGTGACTTCACCCCATCTGAACGCAATATCAAACACAGTTTGTAAATACTCATGTCTGATATTGCCTTCAAGTTCTACCAAATCTGAACTTTGTAAGTTCAAGATTTGTGTCTTTCTTGTTGGTTTTAAACATGCCTGTTTTATCTTAAATGGACATTGCTACTTTTTCTAATGTGACCCCAAAAATTGTTATACAACAAACATGTTTGTTTTAAAAACCTTTTCTAAATGCACATGTGATTGTGCTGGGATTAGAAAGATTGTTAATCAAGAATGTGTGGATTATTGTCTCAACGCTACAACACTTTTGTGGTGCTCTAATTGCTGTTTTCTGTGACAATGGGTGTTATTTCCTAAGGGCAAATCCACTTTGCACTACAAGTGCAGTTTCAAGTGCACTTTTAGTGCAAAGTGTCTTTGCCTTTAGTAAATAACACCCAACAGTGCTTTGTAATGTTACACAATCACGCCATTTTCAGGGCTCATCACATTTCTCTCAGGGTCAGCTAAAACAAACACAAGCAGTAAATGTCACCAAAGATTTGATTAATTTTTTTTATTTGAAAAAGGTTTTAGACATTGTCTGGCATATTGATAGCCCCCCTACCCGCAAAGTATTCAAGGTATCTTAGCCGGACATCACGGGCACTCAAGGGGGGCAAGCCAGGACGGCCACTTTCAAGCGCCGTCAGGGTTGGTTCATTTTGAATTCCGGCCTCAGGCCCAACTGAGCCAGCATAGTTGGCAGAAGTTGCCATAAAAAGTTGTGTAGAACACAGCACACCAGGATAATGTGATTCAGTTTGTACTCCGCCATATGTATGGGTGTAAGAAATAGATGGAACCGACTGGCCATGATTCCAAATGTGTTCTCCACCACTCTTCTGGCTCTGGCCAGCCGGTAATGAAAAACCCTCTGGTCCGCAGTGAGGGTCCTCATCTGGAATGGCCGCATAAGATGGTCCCCCAGCGCAAATGCTTCATTCGCAACAAAGACAAATGGGAGTCCTTCCACATTGTCTTCTGGAGGTGGCAAGTCCAAGCTGCCATTCTGGAGACGCCTGTAGAACTCTGTCTGGGCGATGACTCCACAATCAGACATCCGGCCATTCTTCCCCACGTCCACATACAGGAACTCATAAATAGCTGACACCACCGCCAACATCACAATACTATTGAACCCCTTGTAGTTGTAATAGTACGACCCCGAGTTGGGTGGTGGGACGATGTGGACATGTTTCCCATCAATTGCCCCTCTGCAGTTAGGAAAGTCCCACCGCTGGGCAAAGTGGGAGGCCACAGTCTACCATTCCTTTGGCGTGGAAGGAAACTGTGGAGTCAAAACAAAAAAAAAATTAGTCATTTTGCACATAAACAGGGAAAGCAGATTACACACAAACATTCTTGGCCAACATCAAGATAAAATTTTTTGGAGGGAGTTTTTAAAGACCAAAGTATAAGGTACACCTATCATATTCCCCCTCCCCCCCACCCTCTCATGGGCCATTACTAACATTATAGGGGGGAGTAGGGGGGGGCTCTTGGATAGGTAACCCTCTCCACTTCATTGAGAGATAAATGCCTAAATAATGGGTATTACTTTGGCCAGCCCCTCCTTAGTTACACTATTGACAGCCCACTGGACAGGTAAGAAGTGTCATAATACAAAGATATAAATACACACTGTACACATTTGAGCACATTTGGAAATTCTGCTATTTCCTATCAAGATAATAATAGTATACAAAAACTTTAAACAGTACCATTTGAAAGTATACAGGCAGGCCCTTGCACTACATGCTTTGGGGAATTCATCCATAAATCTGACCACAAAAGAGACGGGTATAGTGTGTATGGGTTTGGCAAAGTCAGCAGATAGATGATTGAGGATAAATAGAGAATTGTTATCAGCTGACTTAGCAGTTGGGGGGAGGGAGTGTTCCAAATGATTTGGTGACCCCCCAAAAAAGCCTCTGGCACTCTGCCTGAATTTAAAGCACAAATCACATTTATAAACATTTTATGGGGTGTTTTGGGTAAAGCACTACTATGGAGCTGATACAATTCATTGTTAAGTGACTACATGAGGTGAATATAGGGCCAGGAGACCATGCTGGGGAGGTAAGTGAAGGCAAATATGCATGAAGGACCAAAAAAAAATTAAATAAAAATCCAGCATGCATGAGAACAAAGGGGACATTCACAGCATATTACAATCATGGTAATTAGGGAATGAGGAAAGAAATACAATATATTATCAAACATTAAATACAATAAAATGTGATATTAAAGGATAAAAATCTTACCTTAATATACTCCTTCTGCAGGACCTGGATGATGGCAGAACAGGTCTCTGGGATAATGATACACAGAGCCTGGGGGGAGATGCCTGTCGAGAACTTCAAGTCCTGCAGGCTTCTCCCCGTCGCCAAGTCCTGCAGGGTGGCGACTAGCCTCTGCTCCGGAGTGATGGCTTGCCTCATGCAGGTATCCTACCTGCTGATATAGGGGGTCAGCAAAGCCAACAAACGGTGAAATACGGGGTCCGTCATCCGGAGAAAGTTCCTGAAATCATCAGGATTATTCTCACGGATCTCACGGAGCAAAGGCATATGACAGAACTGGTCACGCTGAAGCAACCAATTCTTGGTCCATGAACTCCTCCCCACCCTGTTCATGGACTGGACTTGTGTCAAGGTAAGGACCCCAACACCAAGCCACCGCACAGCACGAACTCTACGAGGAGTACGTATACGCAACATGGCTAGAAAACGGTGGGCTGCTCAGAACGAAGTAACAGAACGCACTGAAGAACAGCAAGGCCTGTGAAGAGCGACCTGAAAAACAGTAACGAGCGGACAAGATCGCACTGAATAGTACAATACGAACTGACTGCACGCACTGAAGAGCAGATACAAACCCACAAGCACAAACTGAACAGCAGAAAACGATCTGAAAACCACGAGTCTGAAAAAGCGCGAATCGTCTCTCACCAAACTTCTACTAACACGAGATTAGCAAAAGGAGCCCAAAGGGTGCCGCGCTTGTTTCTGAAATGGCCTTTCCTAGTCTCCTCGTATGTGGTGTACGTCACCATGTTCTTAGCGAGCGGAAATTCCGACAACTTTGTGCAACCGTGTGTACGCAAAACAAGTTTGAGCCAACATCCGTCAGAAAAAATCCATGGATTTTGTTGTCGGAATGTCCGATCCATGTCTGATCCTGTGTACGGGGCATTACAGTTGGGAAGGCAGTAAAAACAGACAATTGAGCTGCAAAGGCAGCCAAAGAGGGGGACAAACATGCTGCGGTAATGCAAATGGTGCAGGCTTTTAGTGTCTAAAAAAAGCCGTTGAGAAGACAACATATCCTCACTGCCTGTCAAACGCCCTGTGAAAAGTGATCCACTACAGATCACTCTTCAGAGAGTACCGCTTGTGTAAATGAGCCCTCAGGCATTAGGAGATTAAGGATCTTTGAGAATGAATTACTTCACAGTACAAACAATCTAGAGAGGTCAGGGCAGATGGCTTGTTTTACAGCTTTTCCTCCTGCTTGTGAATAATTTGTAATTGCTTGTCTGGACAGGCACACTTTAGGCTTACTACATAAAAGAGGTGATGCGATTTTCATTACAACCAAGTGCAGTTATACCACCCATGATGCTTTGATAATCTGTTCTTGCCATTGTGGCTAACAAAGTAACATGATAACTGATATATTTTAAACACTTTTTCCCATATAATGATACCTTTCCCATTGATTTTAATAGAATATTTGTATATAATGAATGTCTAGTAGCATAACTGTGAAAATTCAATTAGGCAAAGTTCCAACATTCATTCTAAAGGCTATCCTACCAGGGGGAACTCAGCTATACAATACATAAGACAGTGCAAACAGTAATAGTAATTAGAGATGAGTGAATAATGGAAAATCAAACCCACTGGGCAATTGTTAGTATTGCCTTCCAGTGTATATGAACTGGTAATAAGAGGTCCCAAAGAACACTTATCAGTTCTTTAATGACTCCACAGTGTAGAAGTTGCATTGATTAAAGTTGTTAAAAGTTGTTAATATTTAGCATAATAGTGGAATAATGGAGTACTACTCTGACTTTATGTTGGTCTATATTAGTAGATAGTTTCCAGATAGATCCTAGAACTGTGCATTCTGACAATAATCACTGAGTCGAACCCCAACTTGATTCACCTCTCGACCAATGCTGCAGGTACTTATGGCTTCGGTAACAGATAAACTTTGTGGCTAACAAAGGAGATAATCAAATCTGTTGCATCATCTGTGAAAAGCTCTTAGTATTTTGTCAAAATTACATTTTGCAATATCAGCACTGACATTTGAAAACTGTACTGATGCCTGATCATGCTTGCAATGAAAGTAAATCATGTTTGCTATTATCCTATAAAACTCAATAGGTTGATTGCTGGTCAAATTGTTAAAAGCGCTTGAAAGATGACTGCTGGGGAGAAGAAATAAATTGCTAAGATTTATATGGTGGACTAGAGCAGAAGTCAAATCAAACATTATTACTGTCAGTTAGGATCAGAAATTGTGTAGTGACGTGTTTACCTGGTTCACAGGAAGTCATTCTATGGGACCCATCTACAATTAGGACCTGCTCTCTTTATAACATATGCATTAGGTCCTACTTGGGACCTTATCTGGGCTCCTTTCATCTTTTTTCCAATCTGTAGTACTTGATTTACAATCCTGGAAACTGGTGCTGGTACTGCCAAGTTGCAATCTTTGGCAAACCTTCCACTCTTCCTTTTGGGTGAAGCATCACTTGTATAGCATTGTGACAGACTCAACCGGGACAAAGGCTTTTGGAGAGGACTACAGGGTTGAATCTTGCCTACTGGATATGAGCCTTGGACTTTTAAGGGAGAACTACTCTTTGGGAGGTGTGTGCCTGGGGGACCCTTGGAGTGGTCTTGCTTCGGATTTGGATCCATGTCTCGCCAATAACACAGACTTTGGGAATCTATGTTAATTATCTTACTGTTTGCATAACATGATCAATCTTTTTTTGTGTGCTAGATATATATTCTGTGTGAATTTACAATAAAGCCAGTTCGAGTTCCAGTATGCACCTAAGCTAGTGTCGTCTAGTATCTTGGGTGCAATATTCAGCTATAATACCTGGATCCTGGGTCCAGACTGGAGGAAGCCATATCTTGGTGGAAGCACCCAAGCTGGATGCTGAACGGTTCCGTCACAAGCATGATCTGTGCTTTACTCTTTTAGGCTCTGCACTACAGTTGCACATTGGAAAACAAGGGTCGGAAAGTGCTAAATTTGTGTTTATGAAGTTGATTTACTAAAGACACATAGACTGTTCATTTTAAAATGGAAGTTACATTTTGCAAGGGAATTTTCCCCAGAGCTTTGTGAATGTGATGAGATTTCACTTTACAAAGAAAAAAGAATCATGTGCAAGGAAATTTTTTAAAATCGTATTTTTGCTTGCACGTTTATGGATGACAGAAGTCTGCAGAGCTTCAACTCATTCTCTAAGCTGTGGGGAAAATTCCCTTGCAAACTACCTATTTGCCTTTAGTAAATAAACAGCCTACAGAAGGGAAGGAAGCTTTAACAACGGCTACTACTGAGACGCAAGACGTGTCAATGTCATTGCTAATGATTACAAGAACAATGAGGAATATTTGATTAATATTTGGCAGGTATTCTAAATATTCCCATAAAACCTTAGGCAAATCCTGCTGTCTATATCAAGTGTTCATTAACATGGTTTATAAACTGTTGTATTAAAGCTCACAGTAAATTCTGGTTGCAGCTTTTGTTCAATCACAATACAGCAGGACATCCAAGCACTTTAGGGATTAGTCTATTCACATTGGTTTTCTAAATTGTGACCAAAAATGAGAAGTCATATGGATTATTACTGATCCCGTAGACACTGTCTGTAAGTGGCATGGTGGAATATTTGGGCTGGTAACTTCCAGATATGATGAAACCCTTGTTGTGTGCACAAACAAAGGCATTCTCTATACCTGTGTTATGTTGGCTTTAGTCGCATTTATTCAATCAATTGATTTAAACAATTTGAACAAGACCCTGAGAACCTATGCAAACTTTTTTAAGAGTCCATTTGCCAGTTCGCTGTGGTTTTGGGACCCAAACATTTCGACTATCCCCAAATTCCTGTTAGAAAACAGTTTAGTCTATACTCCTCTACTGTATAATTTCCTGAGTTTTTTTTATTTCTGTGAAACTGATGATGGCTCACATGATCACTCACAGTAAATGCCACATAAAATGTATTTTATCATAGAAGGTGAAGTCGGCAATCTCATTACATTTATTTTTTTATTTTAAATGGATTTAAAATGAATTAAGTTCTCTTCTTACATATTATCGCTAGCTATAACTCACACAGCTCGTTATGTTGGTGACTGACGTAGGGTATTAATCTAGTTGCAGGTTATAAGGTCTTCTGCTGATGAGGCTAAATTGACAACTACTTTAACTATGTGTATTTTTGCCATCAGGAGTGCTTCTTGCCCTTTTTTTTCTTTTAAGTAAACAAGAACTCTGCTATGCACTATTGTCATATAACATAAAGACGGTGATGTGTCAGAATGTCAATCTTAATTTCTGTGAAAAAAACAAATAAAAACTTTTATTGGGTCCCTATGCATCTTCCCTAAGAATTCCAAAAATTAGGACCTAGGTGTGGACACTCAAAACATGCTCTACACCTAAGGATCAGTGGGAGTTCTCCTTCTTGTGCTTCATGCATCAATCATGGGGATAAGGCTGGAAGTAGGCAAATGCACATATGGTTACCATTGACGTCTGATGATCTTAAGGATGTGGACAGACTGTACAGGCTGGTTTTGTAGATTACCTATGTATATTAAAAGTCTTCCTGGCTTCAGAAACAGAACAGCTCTGTCTTTAAAAACTCTAACATCTTTATTAGAACCTGAGTTTTTCTAAAGTCTATATCTCTAACAGTGGACATTTAGACATCTTTAAGTTGGACAGCCAGAGATCATGCCATCTCAAGGGCTGGTGGTACTTAGTACATTAAAGAAACATAAAGTTATTTGTAATAAAGAAGGCTTCTCCTGTTTCAAGAATTGCATGAGATGCAATTTTTTAGGGGGTTCTTTGGGATCGCTGCCAAGACCAAATGTAACCAGTACAGCCAAGGTTAACTTGATACTGGTGCTATTTCTGGACCTGAGTGAGCCAAATAACACCTATAACTCTTGAGGGAATTAGCAAACACTCGTAAAAAATAAATAAATAAAAGCAAAACCTTGGTTTTATATCAATTTTGTTAATTCCCTCTAGCATTCTCAGAAACTGTTGCATTGGGGTTGATTTACTTAAACTGGAGAGTGTAAAATCTGGTGCAGGTTTTAGTAAATCAGCCCCATTGCGTCTCTTGTTATAAAGACGTATGTTTTTCCTGTGCTTCTCAGCTCCTTCTAGTGGCCATAATGCAGTATTTTACTACTGTCCATAACAAAACATCATTCATTCAGAAGAAAAAATAGCCTAAAGAACATTCATTTGTGCCCAATTCACACAGAATGAATGCGCATGCAGATTTGCTGGATGGATTGCTATGCAAGTTTATTTTACAAGTATATCCCCAAACGTTCCTGATAAAATGATATTCCAAGGGTCTGCTTGCTCCATTCACATTATGCAAGGCATGCTAGTCCAATTAATGTCTCAGATAACTCAGTGTGTATCTGTTTTTGTTCTATTTGTAAAATTAAAATGATCTTTTCACAGAGAAGAATGTACACTCAGCCTGAGATCCCAAACTAATGGTTTTCTGCAAATCTTTCTCACAATAAAAAAAAAGGCCATACAAACCAGATGGAGGTCATTACTTTCAATAGCATGTTATCTGTACTAGCCTGATACTTTTCATGATATTATATGACAGCCTTAAGCCTCGTACACACGGTACGATTGTTGGCCAACTGAGCGTCTGATTTTTGTCAAAAGGGTGTGTGCCAGGATCTTGTCTTGCATACTAACGGTACACAATTGTCATGCCACAAACACGAATGTAGTGACATACTAAGAGGAATTTCAGCTCTTGAGCGCCACCCTTTGGGCCCCTTCTGCTTATTTCGTGTTTGGTGAGCACTGAATCCGAGCATGCATGTTTGTACTGTTGACTTTTGTGTGACGGATTTGTGTACTGACCATATGAAAATCTGACATCAAACCGTTGTCTGACAAAAATTTACTAGCCTGCCATCCATCATTTGTGTCCCGAAAATTGGACAATTGTCAAAAGGAGCGTACTAACGCTAAGATTTCAGGACAACAGTCTGTCAACAGACAATCCCCTGCCAACAATCATATTGTGTGTATGAGGCTTAAGGAGTAAAGCCTTGTACACACGGTACACAAATCCATCACACAAAAGTCAAAAGTACAAACACGCATGCTCGGAATCAATGCTCACCAAACACGAAAATCCCGCCTCATGCCAATATAAGTAGTGGCACACCGCGCACACCGTGCACCCAGCATTAAAGTGGGAGAGAGCTTTGAGTCAACATCGGAAGAAGAACAGAGGGAGAACATAGCAAAGTCAGAAGACAGTGGACAGAGGGAGAAGAAGCAGAGAGGGCTAGAAGACAAAGACATCAGCAGAGAGCAGAGAAGACCCGGAGAGGGTAGAAGACGTCAGCGGAAGAGGCAGAAGAGATCGGAAGAGAAAACGGAGCTGCCTTAATAAATTACTTTAAAAATATGTGTAATGTGTTTTTATTTTTGATACTTTTTTTTTTTTAGGTGAATGGGTAGGGGTACAATGTACCCCATACTCATTCACATAGGGTGGGGGGGCCGGGATCTGGGGGCCCCCTTGTTAAAGGGGGCTTCCAGATTCCGATAAGCTCCCCTCCCGCAGACCCCGACAACCAGCAATCAGGGTTGTCAGGAAGAGGCCCTTGTCCTCATCAACATGGGGACAAGGTGCTTTGAGGCGGGGGGGCGCAGGGCCCCCCTGCCCCAAAGCACTCACCCCCCCCATGTTGAGGGCATGTGAAATGGTACGGTTCAGGAGGGGGGGAGTGGCGCTCGCTCCTCCTCACCCCCTTTCCTGACCTGCCAGGCTGTGTGCTCAGATAAGGGTCTGGTATGGATTTTGGGGGACCCCCATGCCGTTTTTTCGGCATGGGGGTTCCCCTTAAAATCCATACCAGACCAAAGGGCCTGGTATGCTCTTGGAGAGGGAACCTATGCCTTTTTTTTTTTAATTTGGCGTGGAGTTCCCCTTCAAGATCATCAGAGCCCAAGTCGCATGCCAAAGTCGGATCAGTCAAGACGGCGATCCGACTTTGATCTGACTTCAGTGATATTCAATGGGCTGAAGTAGGATCAAAGTTGGACCAAAGTAGTGCAGGAAATATTTTCAAAGTTGGACCAACTTGTGTCGGACCAGTTAAGACGGCTCTCATAGGGAAACATTGATTTTCACATGTCATGTGACATGAGCTCTCTATGTCGGAGCGTTTGTCGTACCAGTGTGATCCTGGCCTCATAGAAGACTCATCTGTAAGGCCTCATGCACACAAGCTGCTTTTAGAGAAATTTTTATTTTTTTTTATGTCTCTGAACACAGCTCTATTTCAGCCAATGTGCTTATGATCATTCGTTTTTTTTTTTTTAACCACTTCAATGCCAGGCACTTAGACACCTTCCTGCCCAGGCCAATTTTCAGCTTTCAGCGCTGTCGCAATTTGAATGACAATTGGGCGGTCATACAACACTGTACCCAAACAAATTTTTTATCGTTTTGTTCCCACAAATAGAGCTTTCTTTTGGTGGTATTTGATCACCTCTGTGGCTTTTATTTTTTGCGCAACAAATAAAAAAAGACCAAAAATTTTGAAAAAAAAACAAGTTTTTCTTTGTTTCTGTTAAAAATTTTTGTAAATAAGTATGTTTTCTTCTTCAATGACGGGCACTGATATGGCTGCACTGACAGGCACTGATAAGGCAGAACTAATGGGCACCAAAGAGGTGGCACCAATGAGGTGACACTGATGAGGTGGCACTGACGGGCACTGATGATGGGCACTGATAGGCGGCACTGATGGGAACTGATAGGTGGCACTGATTGGCACTGATAGGTGGCACTGGTATGCGGCATTGATGGGCACTCATAGGCGGCACTGATGGGCACTCGTAGGTGGCATTGATGGGTACTTATGGGTGGCACTGATGGGTACTTAGGGGTGGCACGGATGGGTAGCATAGGTGGGCACTGATGGGCACTGATAGGTGGGCACTGATGGGCACTGACAGGTGGCACCGATGGACACTGATGGGTGGCACTGATGACACTGATTGGTGGCACTGATGACACTGATGGGTGGCATTGGTGGGCATCACTAATATATAATGCTCAGTCTTTGGCTGTGGAACTTTGTGTAAGTGGAACTTGGTATAAGTGGGAGTTAAAAAACTAGAGTTATAGAGTGAATAAGTCTTGCTTGTTGATTGCTGGGTTTGATGGGGTGCATTTTTGGGGCTTTTCCTTTTAGTTTTTCATTTGCCTTTTTCTGTCACTTTTTAAATAGCTTTTTTTTCTTTTTTTTTCCTCTGGTTCCTTCAGCCTATCAATTAAGGGGGGTGGTTAATTGCTCACAGGTGCCTATTTAACTGGGTGTAGAGCTCAGTCTGAGCGTGCTCAGTCTTTGGCTGTGGAACTTTGTGTAAGTGGAACTTGGTATAAGTGGGAGTTAAAAAACTAGAGTTATAGAGTGAATAAGTCTTGCTTGTTGATTGCTGGGTTTGCTGGGGTGCATTTTTGGGTCTTTTCCTTTTAGGTTTTCATTTGCCTTTTTCTGTCACTTTTTAAATAGCTTTTTTTTCTTTTCCTCTGGTTCCTTCAGCCTATCAATTAAGGGGGGTGGTTAATTGCTCACAGGTGCCTATTTAACTGGGTGTAGAGCTCAGTCTGAGCGTGCTCAGTCTTTGGCTGTGGAACTTTGTGTAAGTGGAACTTGGTATAAGTGGGAGTTAAAAAACTAGAGTTATAGAGTGACTAAGTCTTGCTTTTTGATTGCTGGGTTTGCTGGGGTGCATTTTTGGGGCTTTTCCTTTTAGGTTTTCATTTGCCTTTTTCTGTCACTTTTTAAATAGCTTTTTTTTCTTTTCCTCTGGTTCCTTCAGCCTATCAATTAAGGGGGGTGGTTAATTGCTCACAGGTGCCTATTTAACTGGGTGTAGAGCTCAGTCTGAGCGTGCTCAGTCTTTGGCTGTGGAACTTTGTGTAAGTGGAACTTGGTATAAGTGGGAGTTAAAAAACTAGAGTTATAGAGTGAATAAGTCTTGCTTGTTGATTGCTGGGTTTGCTGGGGTGCATTTTTGGGTCTTTTCCTTTTAGGTTTTCATTTGCCTTTTTCTGTCACTTTTTAAATAGCTTTTTTTTCTTTTCCTCTGGTTCCTTCAGCCTATCAATTAAGGGGGGTGGTTAATTGCTCACAGGTGCCTATTTAACTGGGTGTAGAGCTCAGTCTGAGCGTGCTCAGTCTTTGGCTGTGGAACTTTGTGTAAGTGGAACTTGGTATAAGTGGGAGTTAAAAAACTAGAGTTTAAAACAGGAGGTTATAACAGGGGTCATAGTACCTGTGTAGTGTGAGTATCTGAGTGTTGTCTGAGTAGTGTGTGTGGATCGTTAGTACTTGTGTATTGTGTACTGTATACTTGAGTATTGCGAGTGCACGTAGGTCTGCGACTGTTCTGCGATTGCACGTAGGTCTGTGAGCACCTGTGTATTGTCTTGTTGTGTACCTGTGTATTGTCTTGAGTATTAGTGCCAGGAAGCTAGCTGTTAGGTAATTTGGACAGGGTAAAATCCCCAAATCCTCACTAAGTTTAATAGGTACGATGCCCGGCGGATGTGGAGAGGCGACTCTTTGTACATCTTGCCGCATGTATGCATTCCTTGATCATCCGATCGAGGGTGAATACTGCTGTGCAAAATGTAAGTACATTGTTTCCCTGGAAGCCCAGGTTCTGAATCTGGGGAAGCAACTGTCAGCACTGAGAAGTCCCTCCATACTAAAGGTGAGCCAGGAATGTACACGGCAGGTGCCGGCAGGGGCCAGCACAGAGGCGGGTGGAGACAAAGAGGCGCAGGCACTAGCAAAGAGTAGATGGGTGACAGTCAGGAGGGGTAGAGGGGGAAGTGCCAGAGAGGCCGATCCAGGACTGGAGCATCCCAATAAGTACGCTCCATTGAGTGTCATTGGTGAAACCAGTCAGGGACCAGCACTGCTGGAGATGAGGGACTCTCCTAGCTGCCAGGGGAAGAACTCCTCCAGTGAGAGTGGGGGGGGCAGCAAAGGGAAAGGAAAGACAGATTCTGGTGGTAGGGGACTCAATTCTTAGAAGGACAGAGAGGGCAATCTGTAACCAAGACCTGAAGCGCCGAACAGTATGTTGTCTACCGGGCGCTCGGGTTCGGCACATCACGGATCTTGTGGACAGATTACTGGGAGGGGCTGGGGAAGACCCGGCTGTCATGGTGCACGTTGGCACCAATGACAAAGTCAGAGGCAGATGCAGTGTCCTAAAGAACGATTTTAGGGACTTAGGTGCTAAATTGAGGAAAAGGACCTCCAAGGTAGTATTCTCAGGAATACTACCGGTACATCGAGCCACACCAGAAAGGCAGAGGGAGATTAGGGAAGTAAACAAGTGGCTGAAGAGCTGGTGTAGTAAGGAGGGGTTTGGGTTCCTGGAGGACTGGGCCGACTTCTCAGTCGGTAACCGGTACTATAGAAGGGACGGACTGCACCTAAATGAGGAGGGTGCAGATCTGCTGGGAATGAAGATGGCCAAAAAGTTAGAGGGGTTTTTAAACTAGGCGATGGGGGGGGAGGGTCCAGAGACAGTGATAGCCAGCGCGGATGATATTCCAGAGGGTAGTGTTGGGGGCATTAGTGGTAGGTTAACCAAAGCACAAAAACACAAGGTGAGTATAGTAGCAAGTCCTAGTTGCAATTTTGAAACACCCAATACGAGGACAATATGCGACCGGTCTAAATTATGTGGCATGTTCACCAATGCCAGGAGCATGGCAGACAAGATGGGTGAACTAGAGATACTGTTGTACAAGGAGGATTTGGATTTTGTGGGAATTTCAGAGACCTGGTTCAACAGCTCTCATGATTGGCTGGCAAACATTCAAGGGTATACCCTATACCGCAAGGATAGAGAGGGTAAAAAAGGGGGAGGGGTATGCCTATATATCAAGAATAATGTACAAGCGAATGTGAGAGATGACATCACTGAGGGAGCTAGAGAGGAGGTGGAATCCTTATGGGTAGAGCTCCAAAGGGATGAAGCTAAGGGGAAAATAATACTGGGAGTATGCTATAGGCCCCCTAACCTGAAGGAGGAAGTGGAGACGGATCTCCTATCACAAATTGGATTAGCAGCAAGGATGGGAAGTGTTATCATAATGGGGGATTTTAATTATCCAGATATAGACTGGGCGGAGGGAACCGCGCATTCATTTAAGGCTCGCCAGTTCCTTAATGTCTTGCAGGACAATTTATGGGTCAGATGGTAGACGCACCAACTAGAAATAAAACATTACTGGATCTACTGATTACCAACAATACAGACCTGATCACAGATGTGGAAATACGGGGCAATTTAGGTAACAGCGATCACAGGTCAATTCGTTTCAGTATAAATCACACAAATAGGAAACATAAAGGGAATACAAAGACACTGAATTTCAAAAGAGCCAACTTCCCTAAACTACAAACCTTGCTAAAAGGCATAAATTGGGATAAAATATTAGGAACAAAGAATACGGAGGAGAGATGGGTTTGCTTTAAGAGCATATTAAATAAGGGCATTAGCCAATGTATCCCATTGGGTAATAAATTTAAAAGAGCGAACAAAAATCCTGGATGGCTTAACTCCAATGTAAAAATGCATATAAAAGCAAAGGAGAAGGCCTTCAAAAAATACAAGGTTGAGAGATCATCCTCAGCATTCAGACTTTATAAAGAATGCAATAAGAAATGTAAGGGTGCAATTAGGACGGCTAAGATAGAACATGAAAGACACATAGCGGAGGAGAGCAAAAAAAATCCCAAGAAATTCTTTAAGTATGTAAACAGTAAAAAAGGGAGGACAGACCATATTGGCCCCATAAAGAACGAGGAAGGACATCTGGTTACAAAGGATGGGGAGATGGCAAAGGTATTGAATTTATTCTTCTCCTCAGTCTTCACGAGTGAATCGGGGGGCTTCAGTAACCAAAACTGCAGTGTTTATCCTCATGACACAACACAGGAAGCACCTCCATGGTTAACAGAGGACGGAATTAAAATTAGACTTGAGAAACTTAACATTAATAAATCACCTGGACCAGATGGCTTGCATCCGAGGGTACTTAGGGAACTCAGTCAGGTGATTGCCAGACCGTTGTTCCTAATTTTTACAGACAGTCTATTGAATGGAATGGTACCAGCTGATTGGAGAAAAGCCAATGTAGCACCAATATTTAAAAAGGGCCCAAAAAACATCCCTGGGAATTACAGACCAGTTAGCCTAACATCAATAGTATGTAAAATCTTGGAGGGGATGATAAGGGACTATATACAAGTTTTTAGTAATAAGAACGATATCATTAGCAGTAATCAGCATGGATTCATGAAGAATCGTTCTTGCCAAACCAATTTATTAACCTTCTATGAGGAGGTGAGTTGCCATCTAGATAAAGGAAGGCCCGTAGAGGTGGTGTATCTGGATTTTGCAAAAGCATTTGACACAGTTCCCCATAAACGTTTACTGTACAAAATAGGGTCCGTTGGCATGGACCATAGGGTGAGTACCTGGATTGAAAACTGGCTACAAGGGCGTGTTCAGAGGGTGGTGATAAATGGGGAGTACTCAGAATGGTCAGGGGTGGGTAGTGGGGTTCCCCAGGGTTCTGTGCTGGGACCAATCCTATTTAATTTGTTTATAAACGATCTGGAGGATGGGATAAACAGTTCAATCTCTGTATTTGCAGACGATACTAAGCTAAGCAGGGCAATAACTTCTCCGCAGGATGTGGAAACCTTGCAAAAAGACCTGAACAAATTAATGGGGTGGGCGACTACATGGCAAATGAGGTTCAATGTAGAAAAATGTAAAATAATGCATTTGGGTGGCAAAAATATGAATGCAATCTATACACTGGGGGGAGAACCTCTGGGGGAATCTAGGATGGAAAAGGACCTGGGGGTCCTAGTAGATGATAGGCTCAGCAATGGCATGCAATGCCAAGCTGCTGCTAATAAGGCAAACAGAATATTGGCATGTATTAAAAGGGGGATCAACTCCAGAGATAAAACGATAATTCTCCCGCTCTACAAGACTCTGGTCCGGCCGCACCTGGAGTATGCTGTCCAGTTCTGGGCACCAGTCCTCAGGAAGGATGTACTGGAAATGGAGCGAGTACAAAGAAGGGCAACAAAGCTAATAAAGGGTCTGGAGGATATTAGTTATGAGGAAAGGTTGCGAGCGTTGAACTTATTCTCTCTGGAGAAGAGACGCTTGAGAGGGGATATGATTTCAATTTACAAATACTGTACTGGTGACCCCACAATAGGGATAAAACTTTTTCGCAGAAGAGAGTTTAATAAGACTCGGGGCCACTCATTACAACTTAAACTACGTAGAGGGTTCTTTACTGTAAGAGCGGCAAGGATGTGGAATTCCCTTCCACAGGCGGTGGTCTCAGCGGGGAGCATTGATAGCTTCAAGAAACTATTAGATAATCACCTGAATGACCGCAACATACAGGGATATGTAAGGTAATACTGACACATAATCACACACATAGGTTGGACTTGATGGACGTGTGTCCTTTTTTCAACCTCACCTACTAAAAAAAAAAAAAAAAATGGTGCCAGTCAGTGCCCATTTGAGGGCACTGATTGGCACAGATTGGGCATAATTTGCATATGTGGATGGCCATGGGGTACATACCTGGCCATCCACATGTTGCCCCCTTCCTAGTGGTTCTGGCGGCTTCCCTTGTGGTCTAGTGTGGGCATCCGAGGGGGGGCTGCACTGATAAACAATCAGCGCAGACCCCCCCTGTCAGGAGAGCTGACGATCGGCTCTCCTCTACTCGCATCTGTCAGATGCGAGTGAGGAAAAGCTGAGCAACGGCATTTCCTATTGACATCGTGATCAGCCGTGATTGGACACGGCTGATCACTTGGTAAAGAGCCTCCGCTGGAGGCTCTTTCCCAAGATCGGTGGATCGATGTGTCAGACTGACACAGCGCTCCACCGATCGCCGCGATGCGCGCCCCTGCGGGCGCGCGGGGGCTGTTATCCTGCTGGACATCATATGACGCCCAGTCAGGATAACTGAACCACCGCCCGGCCGTCAATCTGTTATAGGCCGGATGGGAAGTGGTTAAGTTAGTGTTCAGGGGCAAAAAAATGACCCCGATTCTAAATTCAGAGAGGGTCATTGACCTTTTTTGACTTGCTAGACAAGAAACACCTAGTGCGTATAGCATGGTAAAATCCTCATGGATTTTTTGACAGACAGACCAAAAATGTTGACAAAGTATACATTTTATTATAACAACATGATAAAAACTGTACGAATCAACAATAAACATCATATAGTATTGTGCATGTATCTATATATAACATAAATCATATGTCATACTTACAAAATTGCAAAAGCAGACATTGCATATAACCGATGAGTAGGTGGTCAGTTGTTTCCCAGAAAGGGCAACGCAGACAAACCCCAGTTGGAGCCACAAAGACTGCGAGGAGATGGGCCCAATAATGCACATACAGGGACCCCAGGTATCGGAGCAAAAGCTCCTACACAATGATCAATCATTGAGAGGATTTATTATGATGCTCATCTGTATAGATAAGCAGATACAGGGGGTCCCCGACTTACGAACGCCCGACTTACGAACGACTCCTACTTACGAACGGGCCTCAATGCCAGCTGCTTGTGCTCCCTCGATGGTCCTGGATACCTCCGAGCAGCTATCTTGCCACATTCCATACATTCCACACTGCAGTACTTCATGTACTGCATGGCCAGAAGAGCCCCAGAAGCTCTCGAAACATGCCACATTCCTGCACAGGCGGAAGCCGGAATATCTCACATCCCTGTACAGGTTACACTTACAAGCAGTGTTCCGACTTACGAACAGATTTCACTTACGAACAAACCTACAGTCCTTATTGCGTTCATAAATCGGGGACCCCCTGTATAGGGAATTGTTAGTGTAGTGTACAGGTATGCAGAGGCTCAGAGACATTTCAATTATAATATGGTCAAAAGTAAGGTAATTAGAGACTGAACCTGGCCAATGTCCAGTTAAATATCTCATAGCTAAAATCAAAAAACTGCCTCAGAGTACAGCATACCTTGATCTCCACCACCAGCTCCAGTGGAACTTGCTCCAAGTTGTGTGCTGCAGAATGAGCACACAAGAAGGAGCAGATCTACCCAGCTGGAGGGCTTGTTAATTGAATCCCCAGTTGAGTAATTGGGGACCTGATCAGGCAAGATGGGAAGGCTGGTGCCTAAGTATAGGCATCCAGCGTCCATCATGGATCCCTCAGCGTTAGGGCTTGTGGCGTGGCCACGCCCCCCGGAGGGGGGCTGGGCGGAGCCGCGACCTGTGCCATCATGCCAATGACGTCTTCTACAGCATATTCATTAGTTTGACCCCTAGTGGTGGTAATGGATACACCATTTGTTGTACAAAATGAATTGGTTATACACATTGCTGAATTGGTAACAAATTTAGGACAACAGACTGCGTATTCCATAAAGCAGCCAATTCGACCAGTGTGTCAAAATACAACATCCAACAGAGAATGATAAATGAAAAAATATAATAGATAACATGAAAAAATCTAAAAAAAAAATGTAAATAGTGCAAATAATAATACAGAACTATAGATCTAGTTCACATACACCTGATTGAAAACCTGGTAGATAGGGTTTGAAATGGAATGCCTCATTGAGGCCTGGTGGCATGGCAGCTTTAACCACTTCAGCCTTGGAAGGATATACCCCCTTCCTGACCAGAGCATTTTTTGCGATCGGCACTGCGTCGCTTTAGCTGACAATTGCACGGTCGTGTGACGTTGTACCAAAACAAAAAAAGCAATATTTTTTACTTTTTGCTATAATAAATATCCCCGAAAAATATATAAAAAGTTTATTTATTCTACATATTTTTGGTTAAAAAAATTGCAATAAGGGAAGTGAGCCGAACAGGACACCTCAGAGAAGAGCTCCTGGATCCCCAGCGCTCCATCCGCATCTATCCGAGCCTCATCACGGATGGAACAGGTCTGGACCCCACAGATTTGTTGGGCATCGTCCCCTGCACCGGCCCAAACCACTATTGTGCCGGTTTGTGGCCTCCGGCCTAGTCCACAGGCTTCGGCCTAGTCCATTACGGCCATTCCCGGCGCCATCCTCAGGCTCCCAGGGCCTCATACCTGCCATCCACCACTCAGGCAGCACTGCATCTCACCTGCCTTCCTCCCAGCCTTGTAGGAGAGCCTCCGGAGTGAGTTGTCTGAAGCTGCAGCCAGCTCTCCCCTCAGTCACAGCTCAAGGCCGACTCTGCCACATCATCCCCTGCCATCATCCACATTATATGGGAGGATATTCTGGGATTCTGGCGGAGAAATGAAGCTGACCTGAGGTACAAGCGCGGCAGCAGCTCCTAAGATAGCCACGTAGTCCGGGTGCGCCACTCTGCTCCGACACACAAGCGCCCACACAGGCACGCAACCAGTCCCATCACCAGCTCATCAGGCAGCCCCCATCAGGGTACCACATCCAATACACAGGAACTGTTAATAGGCCCCCAAAGCACAAATCTCTGCCGCTGTGGATTCTCCTCAGGGAACCAATATAGTGCCCACGACCCGGCCTCAGGGATAATCAGGGTAACTTCCCACACGGCACAGCCCTGGAATCCATACACCTTTGTCCTCTCCCCGGAGCATTAGAGAGCACTCACCTAATAGGAGCTGCATCCACGGAATCATTGATAGGGCACACCATGGAGGACTTTTTATTATCCCCTATGGAAGAAAGCTCCGTTCTCCTTCACCTGGACCTGCCGCTGGATCCTCTAAACGACAGATGCCCACGAGCCAATCACTCCGCTGTGGCACAAACCAAAAACCAAGAGATTCAAGGAATCCGCACCTACCTGAATTACCTATATGTGACTATCTAAGCTCGATGAGCTCAAACTGTTTTTTCGCTCTGGGTCCTTCCCATTTGAATGGCCTCAGCTAGGTCTCTTCAGAGCACTTTTTGCACCCCTTCTCTTTTTCAATTTTTCCCATTTTTTGAGGGTAGGGAGGGATTTTGGGGAAAGGTTTGTTTGGGTTCTACAATGGTTCTAGATATTTTAAAACATGATAATTTAACCACTTGCTTACAGGGTACTTAAACCCCCCTCTTATCCAGACTAATTTTCAGCTTTCAGCGCTGACGCACTTTGAATGACAATTGCGCGGTCATACAACACTGTACCCAAATGAACCACAAATAGAGTTTTCTTTTGGTGATATTTGATCACCTCTGCGGTTTTTACTTTTTATTAAAAAAATGTAAAAAACTAAATTAAAAAAAAAAAAAATGTTTATTTTTTTATATTTTGTTATAAAAATTTTTAAACGAGTAATTTT
Organism: Aquarana catesbeiana; assembly: GCF_042186555.1. Lineage (NCBI taxonomy): Eukaryota > Metazoa > Chordata > Amphibia > Anura > Ranidae > Aquarana > Aquarana catesbeiana. The sequence goes on along the minus strand of NC_133324.1, from coordinate 349,080,552 downwards.
TCTCCTTCATTTTTCTCCTTCATTGATGTACGCTGATGAGGCGGCACTGATGGGCACTGATAGGCGATGGGTGGCAGTGATGGGCACTGATGGGTGGCAGTGATGGGCAGCACTGGCAGGTGGCACTGATTGGCACTACAGTGATGGGCACTGATGGGTGGCAGTGATGGGCACTGATGGGTGGCAGTGATGGGCAGCACTGGCAGGTGGCACTGATTGGCACTACAGGTGGGCATTGATAGGTGGTACTTGTGGGCATTGATAGGTGGTACTGTGGGCACTGTTAGGTGGCACTGTGGGCACTGTTAGGTGGCACTGTGGGCACTGTTAGGTGGCACTTTTAGTGGGCACTGATGAGGCAAATGTGCCTCTTCCACTTGGGGACCGATGTCCCTCACATCCGATCCGGTGATCGGCTTTTTTTTCTACTCGCGCTGTCAGCGTGAGTAAAAAAAAAAAAACGATTACCGATCTTTTGTTTACATCATGTGATCAGCTGTCATTGGCTGACAGCTGATCACATGGTAAGGGGCCGGGACCGGCCCCTTACACAGATCGGTGATCAGCCGAGTCTCAGTGACTCGGTGATCACAACGAGCCTGGCGCGCGCCCTCCAGGGCGCGCGCAGGGAGCGTGCACAGGGGAGGCCGTCACATGACGGCCTCCCGGGAATGTAGGTCCGCGCTGTGGCCGTCATTCGGCCATAGCGCGGATGTCTAGAGGTTAAATGTAGTGTATCAGATACGGTGTGGTGGGGGGGTTCCCCTCCCTTTTTTTTTTTCAATTCTTATTATTTTAATTGTGGGGCATGTCCTAGCTGATTTCGGCAGGAGAGACCGCACAATTGAAACTACACCGGTAACAAGATTAACGGGACCCCATGTCCGAATTATACCACTATTCCTTCTTTCCATAGCACCGCTGATCCCCTTCTGACCACCCACATGTTAGCCTTTCCTCCCTTTGTCCCATAGGACTCCATACGGGTCCGAACAGGTTACACACCTTGATAGGCAGTTTTATTTCAATTAAGCTGGTTGCATTACTATCATACATTGCTATTGTTTCGTTATTTCATTTCATATACGTTGTAATACAAAGGCGCTGCTGTCAGAGCAGCCGATTGGTGCCTCTGCCTGAACAGGAGATATGGATTACCACTCTCCCCTGGACAGGATTGCTTCTTCTCTGGCAGAAGAAGACTCTTTATTTTTGTTTAAGGGAGCGTTGGGGCCTTGCCCCACCTCTATTCTGAAGTTAGCTATATCTTCTCACCATTGTTACATACTTTTCTCCTCTCTTTCTGTTGCTCATGCTTGTCTTTCTTCCAGATGTCCTTCCAGAAAATATTGCATTCTTTCCCTACCTGACTTGAATTCCAGACACCAGGACAAATCCTATATACCTCTTCCACGAGGCTCACGGGTAAGTGGCTGTGTGTCGCTTGAGCTCCCCCTCCATCTGCTCCATGGCTGAAGCTGATAAGCTGACCTCACCCCTATGAATAGTATCCCATAATACACAGGGATTGAACTCTCAGATTAAAAGACGAAAAATATTTCAATACTACCATAACCAAAAGATTGATGTGATCTTGTTACAGGAAACACACTTCCCTAGATCATATTGCCCCAAGTTCATCCATCCTAAATTCCCAAATTTTTACCTCGCTAATGCGTAAAATAAGACTAAGGGTGTAGCAATTCTTTTCTCACACAAATCTAAATTCACACTCCAGCTGGAACATAAAGATCTGGATGGAAGATTCATCCTAATCAAGGGAGTGTTGGATGACCGACCTTACTCCTTACTCCGAAGCAAAATTCTTTGAACAAATGTTCCAGAAACTTGGACCCATGCTGGAAGGCACAATTATGGTGGGAGGAGATACCAACATAGCCTTCGACATGGGGCTTGACAAAAAGCGCCCACCGGGTACTCAAACTACCCGCCCACTCAAACAAAGCTTACGGATAGCTAGACTCATTCACCAACATAAATTAATTGACGTTTGGAGAGAACTCAAATCTCAAATTTGGGACTATACCCATTTTTCACACCCACACCAATCCTTTTCCAGAATTGACCATATCTTCCTGTCTACCACGCATATACCCCTAACACACAAATCATTCATAAGAGATACTGTGTGGTCTGACCACTCTATGGTTTTTCTTCTCATACAAGGAGCCCAGAGTCCTCATGGAAAGAATCACTGGAGGCTTAACGAATCAATACTTAGTGACCCGGTGAGATCAATTGAAATTGAAAAAGTCATCAATGACTATTTTTCCCTAAATGACAAGGAAGATATAAACCCTGAAACTCTGTGGGCGGCCCATAAAGCTACCATCAGAGGGAAACTTATCCAGGTTTCTTCCCAAATTAAACGAGCAAATTAAGCAGACATAGACTAAAAAAGGAATTCCTAACTATTAGCAAGCAACATAAAAGAGACCCTAAATCTATTTCGGCAGCCAAACTCGATGAGGCCAGACTGGCTTTAAACCTTGCTCTTACATCAAGAGCAGAGAAAAATTTACTATGGAGTGGGGCCCAATTTTACCAAATGAGAGATAAAATGGATTCAATTACAGCAGCTGGTCTAACTCCCAAACTTCGCTCTACTACCTTACCCCTTGTTCAGCCACCATTGAAAGGCTCTAATGTTCATGCCTGGGGGGAATTGGGGATTGTGGAATAAATGGGCCAGTGGCTTAATCGGGGATATTAATTCCGGATTAACCAAGAATACGTCTCCCAAATGGATTTGGGACACACAACCCTCAGAACATAATGAGCGCCTTCCATGATTTCTATAAAACTTTATATAGTGGAGGGGCGCAGGAGGATCAGGCTGGTATTGACTCCTTTTTAGACTCTTTACCTATTCCCAAACTGGAAGATCGCCATATCGATAGATTGGAATCTCCAATAACGGCAGAAGAAGTGCTCTTGGTAATCAAAAACTTGAAACAGAGGTCAGCTCCCAGACCAGATGGGTTCTCTAACCCCTATTACAAAAAGTTTGCACCCATTCTGTCCCCATATCTAGCATGATTCTTTAACACCCTGAGGAAGGGAACGACCCTGGAACGCTCACGTAATTCAGCGTTTATCACAGTGCTTCCAAAACCAGGGAAAGACCCTGGTTAGCAACTACAGGCCCAACAAGCAAGGAAAATTCCCCCATGGGACTTTTTAGCAGCAATATAGCAAGATTCAAGATGGAATGAATGTAGAAAAGTCTTTATCAAAAATTCAAAGAATTCAAATGTCATGTTACAATTAAAATATAAAGATACAGGCTATAGGTTACATACAATATTCCATGGTACAATGATGCAAATTCAAATATACACAGTATTCCATTTTGAATGTTTGACTGTGTAGAGAACCCAACGCATTTCGACCTACCTGTGCTTTTATGGTCTTCTTCAGGGGGATGATTTGCTAAAAAAATACATTTAGAAATCTCAATTTTTACATAATAAGTTATGCACCAAATCAATTATCCATAGTAGTGCTATATTTACCGTTTAAGAATGGAATGGGTGATCACATAGCCGGGGATATTTCTAAAAGGCAGATAAATAATCTGGAAGGCCCTGTAGTTCTGCTCATTGCCCACAAGGGAGAGGGACCCAGCAATCAAAAGGGGCTTACAAGGAGCCAAACTTTGGACACCACCCTCAGAGGGGCTGAAGAAGCGACATCTGCAGCAAAACTACAGGCCCATATCATTAATTAATAATGACCTAAAGATTCTAACCAAATTGTTAGCAGACCGGGTGTCCTCCTTCATAAGCTTATACATACATAAAGATCAGGTGGGGTTCATCCTGGGTAGGCAAGGCCCTGATCAAATTAGACGGGCAATTGACATTATCTCACAGTTGAAATCATGCTGGGATGGGGGGCAATCTCAAGAAGGACTTTTACTATCTATAGATTTACACAAGGCCTTTGATACTGTCTCATGGCCTTATCTTTTCAAAATATTACAGTATTGGGGGTTTGGCCGACACTTCACTAACATTCTAAGAGCACTATATTCAATTCCTGAAGCGCAAGTACGTCTTCAGGGATTCTACTCAGAGCCATTTACAATCTCTAAAGGCACACGACAGGGTTTCCCCCTATCCCCCCTGATCTTTGCAATAGCGATTGAAACTTTAGCCATAGCGATCAGGACTCACCCGGATATTCATGGCGTACAATGTGGCACACAATCACACAAATGCGCTCTTTTTGCAGATGATCTGCTCCTCTTCATCACCTCACCACTAATCTCTCTACCAAATGTCTGCCGCCTACTGGACGATTTCGGAAAAATTTCAGGACTACATGTCAATATGTCAAAGTCGCAGGCCCTTAACATAAATTTACAAGATTCCTTAGTTTCCCAGCTAAAAAGCCACTTCGCCTTTACATGGCATGATTCTCACATTCCCTACCTAGGGGGGCATTTACCGTCTAGGATAGATCAGCTATATGCAACCAATTATCCGCCAATATTTCGCAAATTGGAATTGGATTTGCGTGAATGGTCTTGACTACCTATATCATCGCTAGGGAGGGTTCACGCTATAAAGATGACACTACTTCCTCATATTTTTTTCGGTCCCTACCCATGCCTCTTTAGAGCCCGAAACAAGGGAGGGATGGGATTATCTAACCTACACAGGTATTACCAAGCAGCACAATTAGACCAAATATCAGTGATCTATTCCCGGATTGCAAAACCTGAACCGCAATTCACACTAGATTTCTTACTAGTAAACGACCAGCAATTATCTCATTCCATGTCAGTATGGGACAAACTCAAAATTAATCCGGAATTAATATCCCCGATTAAGCCACTGGCCCATTTATTCCACAATCCCCAATTCCCCCCAGGCATGAACATTAGAGCCTTTCAATGGTGGCTAAACAAGGGGCTATACAGAATAGGCCATTATTTTAACTCATCGGGTCCACTCACCCTCAATCACTGTATCAATATCTTTGAAATGCCCCCAACTGAAACTTACAGACACCAACAAATCTTTCACTTCCTACACTTCATTTGTGAATCCAAACCCTTACCACCTAGCATAACGCCATATGAACATTGGTGTGGCCAGCTTATGAAGCGGGGGGGGGGGGATCTCGGTGATATACGAGTCACTATCTGTAGAGCACTCTAAAACAACCTGTATGTTGGCCTGGGAAAGTGAGCTCAAACAGGAATGGGAGCTGGATGAATGGCACAGAGTGATCACATGGTCAAATCAAGGTATACTCAACGTATCTCTGATGGAGGCAGACCTAAAAGTTCTAACTAGATGGTACTTGGTTCCCGCTAGACTTGCAAAATTATATACTTCAACTTCCCCCCTATGTTTTAGAGCAGTGGTTCTCAACTCCTGTCCTCAGGACCCACTAACAGGCCAGGTTTGCAAGATAACTGAAATACATCACAGGTGAGATAATTTGCTGCTCAGTGATTGCAGTATTCTAGTCTGCATCTCCCCCAAGGTAATACTTAAAATCTGGCCTGTTAGTGGCTCCCGAGGACTGGAGTTGAGAACCACTGTTTTAGAGGATGCAATCACACAAGCACCATGATCCATGTTTGGTGGGAATGTCCAAAACTAAGAGGGTTCTGGAATAGGATCTTTGCAATCATCAGAAAGATGACGGATTTGTCTGTCCCTATGTCCCCCCCACATAGCACTGCTGATCTTCCCAATAGAAAAAGCCTCTAAAAGTAAAAGGAGCCTTGTTCACTTTATCCTTCTAGGAGCTAAAATTACGATAGCGAAAGCATGGAAGCAGTCCACGGTTTCCAGTGACCAGGCCAAACGAAAAATATCTTGGATCATGGCTCAGGAAAAAATGATTAGTATCCTACAAGATACTATTCAAAAATTTGAAGCCATTTGGGAACCTTGGGCAGATTACATGCACATACCCTTGACAGCTTCGTAGGAATTGGGTAAAACAATCTTGGTAGAACATTCCGGAAGGACATCTCATTCCTCCTTCTATACATCTTCTTTCTTTTCTATCATCCTTCTTTTCCTTTCTCTCTCTTTATTTTTGTTTGCCTTTGCTAAAATATTACCTGGTTAGGTGGGTAGCAGGCTTTAGAAGTTAACATCTCCGCTAGTTTACATATCATTTGATTGGTTGGTTGGATGTGCCACTCCCCTTTCCATGACACAGCTTGTACCCATTTGGGGTGTCCAGAGAGGGGCGGCTCTTCCCCCTCTTATGTTTGATTGATGTACCTGCACCAGGGCTGGACTTACCATTGGGCTTGACTGGGCTGAAGCCCATGGGCCCCGGCCAATAGGGGGCCCCGTCCATTTCAAAAGCCGCAGAGAGCGGCCGAAAGCCGCCAAATGTCGTCAAGATACACAGGACATCCAGCTCTGTGTCTCGTCAGCGCCATTTTTAAACTGAAAGGCTGCAATGACAGGGCAGCAATGACACTGGAGCAAGGCTACACTGACAAGTCTGCAAATGACACTGGCGCAAGGCTACACTGACACGGCTACACTGACACTGACAAGGCTGCAATGACACTGACAAGGCTGCAATGACACTGACAAGGCTGCAGATAGACACTGATAAGGCTGCATTGATGGGCATTTAAATTTAAGTTTTTTTCCTTAAAATTCCCTCCTAAACTTGGGGGTGCGTGTTTTATCAACTTTTATTGCTTTTAATAATCGTGGACCCAGGACGAATACCAGTACAGTATCCCCCACTTATACGCTTATATATTAGCTACTTTTGTGAGTAGCCATTTGGCTGTTTTGTCTTGTCCAATTAAACAGAAGTTCTTTAATACTGCACTGAGTCTGGCACACCTTGTCCTTTTCTATCTCTGTTTTATAGAGCTGTGCATATGTATAGAAGGGTAGGGACGAAAGTGACTCAAGCCCAGGGGCCCCCATCACCCTAAGTCCTGCCCTGACCTGCACCCACTAACCACATTTGTTTCTAAATATATCTATTTCTAGTGAACTATTTAGAAAACCTAAGGCAGGAAACACCATACTTGAGGCCTCTAGTTTCCACCCGAAACCTTTGATAGCCTCTATCCCATATGGACAAGACGTCCATATGCCCGACGCAACTGCTCAAGTGATACCCTATTTGAGAAGGAGGCTCAGACATTAAGAGCCAGACTAACAAGATACTTAAAAAAGCATATAAAAAAGTAAAAAATAGATCACGGCATGAGCTACTCTTTTCTCAAAAAAAGGTGCAGGAAACTAATTCCACTAGAATTATAACGAAATATTGTAGGCAACACAAGTAAATTAGTGTTTTTTTTAGAAAATACTGGCATCTTTTAAGTATGGATTCCACTTTAGCCCCTTTTGTCTCTAACCATCCTTTCTTACAAAAGGTCTTCATCTTTACAGGACAAACTTGTGCATAGTGAGTACCAAGCAGAGAGAGACCAAAAATACAAACTTACGGGTACCTTCCCTTGTGGTACTTGTATTGGCAATTTATGGACACTCAAACTTTAAACCCAAACATTATGTTAACTCCCTCACTCCTGGTATAGCATATCTATTATCATGTGAGTGCGGCTGTTATTATGTTGGCAAGACAAATTTGGAATTCTGGCGCAGGATCTACTGACTAACTAGTATAAACAGAAAAGATTCAAAATTAACACTTGGAAGACATAGCTCTCTGGTTCACAGGGAAACTATTCCAAAAATTTAATTTTTGGCATTAGATCATACTTATGCGAACCCTGGGGGGGGGGGGTTCAATAAATTACTACTACAGAGTAAATGGATTTACCATCTTAAAGCTACCATGCCACCAGGCCTCAATGAGGCATTCAATTTCAAACCCTATCTGTCAGGTTTTTAATCAGGTGTATGTGAACTAGGTCTATAGTTCTGTACTATTATTTGCACTATTTACATTTTTTTTTTCATGTTATTTATTATATTTTTTCATTTATCATTCTCTGTTGGATGTTGTATTTTGACACACTGGTCGAATTGGCTGCTTTATGGGATACACAGTCTGTTGTCCTAAGTTTATTACCAATTAAGCAATGTGTATAACCAATTCAGTTTGTGCAACAAATGGTGTATCCATTACCACCACTAGTGGTCAAACTAATGCATAATGCATGTGCGGACGGTTTCTTGGACAGGTGCCGATGGATTGGGAGAGTGGGGCCCTCTCTGCACTGCCCGGCGCGCGTGGGTCCATCCCATGTCCCCCTTTTAGGGTGTGGATGGACTCCTTTTCTGGCCTTAGGGAAACACAGGGTCCACCGCTATTTCCTTTCCTGCTTGCGTTCCACCATGGAGCGCAGTAGGGCAGCCGCACACGTGTCATTGGCGTGATGACACAGGATGCGGCTCTGCCCAGCCCCCCTCCGGGGGGGGCATGGCCGCGCGCCCTGACGCTCGGGATCCATGATGGATGCTGGATGCCTATACTTATGCACCAGCCTTCCCATCTTGCCTGATCAGGTGTCCCCAATTACTCAATTGGGGATTCGAATAACAAGACCTCCAGCTGGGTAGATCTGCTCCTTCTTGTGTGCTCATTCTGCAGCACACAACTTGGAGCAAGATGCACTGGAGCTGGTGGTGGAGATCAAGGTATGCTGTACTCTGAGGCAGTTTTTTGATTTTAGCTATGAGATATTTAACTGGATATTGGCCAGGTTCAATCTTAATTATCTTACTTTTGACCACATTATAACTGAAATGTCTCTGAGCCTCTGCATACCTGTACTCTACACTAACAATTCCCTATATCTGCTTATCTATACAGATGAGCATCATAATAAATCATCTCAAGGATTGATCATTGACTGGCTATCTGGCACTATATGGTGGGAGCTTTCGCTCCGATACCTAGGGTCCCTGTATGTGCATTATTGGGCCCATCTCCTCGCAGTCTTTGTGGCTCCAACTGGGGTTTGTCTGCGCTGCCCTTTCTGGGAAACAACTGACCACCTACTCATCAGTTATATGCAATGTCTGCTTTTGCAATTTTGTATGTATGACATATGATTTATGTTATATATAGATACACCAATGCACTTTTTTCTGCTCTATATGCATTCTTATGTTATTACTAATATGATATATTTTTATTGTAGAACTACCACTACCCATTTGACATAAAACCTCTGAAGAAGGACTATAATTGGTCTGAAACATGTAAGGTGTCCACACGAGTATGTACAGCTAGCCCACCATATCTATGGGCAGCATGTGCTAGACATACAGAATGCGTTATCTTGGGTATTATGTATCATGATCTTATATTCACATTTATATCAATACTATATTGTGTTTATTATTGTTTTGTACAATTTTATCATGTTGTTATAATAAAATGTATACTTTTTGTCAACATTTTTAGTCTGTCTGTCAAAAATCCATGAGGGATTTTACTGTGCTATATGCACTAGGTGTTTCTTGTCTATCTTTCCATTTGGATTTGGCAAACCAATTTTTTCAAACACATACCTATCCCTCCAATCACACTCTTTTTTGACATGCTGTATTGCTGAACAGCCAACAGAGTCCATAGAGCACTGGCATCCTTCATCTGTGGAACTGAGTAAAGGGGTTGAGGGTGGCTTATTTGGATATTGTATTTCGAGGGGAGTTTACTGACATAACTTATGCACATACACAAACATGCATAAATGAGTGTAAATGCGTGTGTGTGTGTATGTATATTAATTCCAGTGAACAGAACAAGAGAACAACTAAATATTCTAGCTAAGGCCTTGTTTACATTTGCTGTTGTGGATAGGTAGAACCCCCCCCATCTGCTCCCCCTTAAGCTGCAATACAATTTTTTTGTAAGTTGTAAAGAGCAAAGTATTATGCCCTCATTCCTGAATATCATCATCAAAAGCAGGCAACCCTCTTAGTTGGGCCTGGTTAACACCTATACGTTTTTTGGTAATTTTTACAGAAACGTACTACAGTTCATTTAACATGGTCCACATCTATGCTTTTTTCAGCCTCTGCATTTTTGGAAAGGGACAGGGACTTTTTAAAATGCAAAATAGAGTTTTTTTCTTTTTTGGTTCAATAGACTTTAATAGAGAAGCTGCTGAAAAGCATGCCGTGATTTGCGTTTTTTATTTTGCCCAACAAATTAATCCAAAAAAAAAAAAACATAAAACAATGCAAATTGCGGTAAAATCGTGTATGCAAGAATGCAAAATGCACAACAAAAATCACTGCAGAAACGGATCAAAAGCAAACTGCGTAGCTGTGAACTAGGCCTAAAAGTGTATACAGTTAAAAAAAAAAAATATATGAAAGCTTTATTTCTACAAAAAGACACATAACAGGTATAAAATCATTATTGTGCGGCCAAAGCATACATGTACAGATCAGAGACTACTGGGCAGTATATTTTTTTTGGGGGGGGACTGCAAACAATGCACCCACAGCCAGCCCCCCATCCCCCAGTCGGCTTACCAGCCCCACACTTACCCCATCTATGGCGCGGGCAGTGCTTCCCTCTGGGCAACGGCTTCCCCTGAATCTCCTCCTCACCATCACGGCGGCCATGCATCTCCTCCCGCCTCCTCCAAGACCAGTAGGATCGCTTCTCCTTTTGGCTAATCGGGAAACGGGTCTGACAACCGGCTTCCTGATTGGCCGGGAGGAGAATCAGTGTGACAATAGCGAATATTCATTTGCTATTGTCACACAACTGGGTGGGCTCGGGGTGCAGTGTTCTGCACCCCAAGCCCACCCTTTTTTGAAGCCAATTAGAGCCTCGGGCTCTAATTACATGCTTCAAAAAAAAGAAGAAACCCCATTGGAATCCATGCATCCGACGCCCCGCATGTAGATTAGGGAGCCAAACGCATGGATAGGGGGGCAGTGCCCCTGTGCCCTGCATTATGGGCCGCCACTGATAATAGATACAAGGAAAACCCACAAAGCTCCATCCAAAAAAACACTTGATTTAAAGATGGAAACACCCAACGCATTTTAAATTACATTCTTTTTCTTTTTTCTTTAGGGGTATATACAGTGGGGACGGAAAGTATTCAGACCCCCTTAAATTTTTCACTCTTTGTTATATTGCAGCCATTTGCTAAAATCATTTAAGTTCATTTTTTTCCTCAATAATGTACACACAGCACCCCATATTGTCAGAAAAACACAGAATTGTTGACATTTTTGCAGATTTATTAAAAAAGAAAAACTGAAATATCACATGGTCCTAAGTATTCAGACCCTTTGCTATGACACTCATATATTTAACTCAGGTGCTGTCCATTTCTTCTGATCATCCTTGAGATGGTTCTACACCTTCATTTGAGTCCAGCTGTGTTTCATTATACTGATTGGACTTGATTAGGAAAGCCACACACCTGTCTATATAAGTTCTTACAGCTCACAGTGCATGCCAGAGCAAATGAGAATCATGAGGTCAAAGGACCTGCCTGAAGAGCTCAGAGACAGAATTGTGGCAAGGCACAGATCTGGCCAAGGTTACAAAAAAAATTTCTGCTGCACTTAAGGTTCCTAAGAGCACAGTGGCCTCCATAATCCTTAAATGGATGACGTTTGGGACGACCAGAACCCTTCCTAGAGCTGGCCGCCCGACCAAACTGAGCTATCGGGGGAGAAGGGCCTTGGTGAGAGAGGTAAAGAAGAACCCAAAGATCACTGTGGCTGAGCTCCAGAGATGCAGTCGGGAGATGGGAGAAAGTTGTAGAAAGTCAACCATCACTGCAGCCCTCCACCAGTCGGGGCTTTATGGCAGAGTGGTCCCACGGAAGCCTCTCCTCAGTGCAAGACACATGAAAGCCCGCATGGAGCTTGCTAAAAAACACCTGAAGGACTCCAAGATGGTGAGAAATAAGATTCTCTGGTCTGATGAGACCAAGATAGAACTTTTTGGCCTTAATTCTAAGCGGTATGTGTGGAGAAAACCAGGCACTGCTCATCACTTGTCCAATACAGTCCCAACAGTGAAGCATGGTGGTGGCAGCATCATGCTGTGGGGGTTTTTTTCAGCTGCAGGGACAGGACGACTGGTTGCAATCGAGGAAAAGATGAATGCAGCCAAGTATAGGGATATCCTGGACGAAAACCTTCTCCAGAGTGCTCAGGACCTTAGACTGGGCCGAAGGTTCACCTTCCAACAAGACAATGACCCTAAGCACACAGCTAAAATAACGAAGGAGTGGCTTCACAACAACTCCGTGACTGTTCTGGAATGGCTCAGCCAGAGCCGTGACTTAAACCCAATTGAGCATCTCTGGAGAGACCTAAAAATGGCTGTCCACCAACGTTTACCATCCAACCTGACAGAACTAGAGAGGATCTGCAAGAAGGAATAGCAGAGGTACCCCAAATCCAGGTGTGAAAAACTAGTTGCATTTTTCCCAGAAAGACTCATGGCTGTATTAGATCAAAGGGGTGCTTCTACTAAATACTGAGCAAAGGATCTAAATACTTAGGACCATGTAATATTTCAGTTTTTCTTTTATAATAAATCTGCAAAAATTTCAACAATTCTGTGTTTTTCTGTCAATATGGGGTGCTGTGTGTACATTAATGAGGAAGAAAAATGAAATGATTTTAGCAAATGGCTGCAATATAACAAAGAGTGACAAATTTAAGGGGGTCTGAATACTTTCCGTCCCCACTGTAAATGCAGGGTATAAGTTTTTTTCTACAACAAAAAATATAATGCACATCCAGTACTGACCCTCAGAAGTATACCAGGGGAAAATTCTTCATTAAAACTAAATTCCACCGGGGGCGTGGCCTGGACCGGCATGGTGTGAGGAGTGCAACACGGGAGCTCCGCTCGAGACAAACTCTGTTTCTCAAAATCCTATGACTGCAGGTGACTTTTCTTGCCTACAAACACCTACTACCTACTCCCACACCTTTGGCTATCATGTCGCCTCCAAAAAAGACGGCAGACACGATAGCTAAACTTGACAAATATCAGCTAAAAGAGAAGGGGACCTCAGGTGAAAATGGCGCCGATGCATCTTCCTCCTCTGAGCCAGTGACGGACGACACGGCCTGTGTACTGGAGGCGATCTCGGACTGTAAAAGTTACCTAACGTGCAAGATCGAGGAGGTAAAGATTGACGTGTCCTTGATAAGACAGGACCTACAGAAGCTTTGAGACCGTGTCACTTAAACAGAAACCCAAATTAGCAGAGTGGAGGATGAAGTGCCGCCATTACAGCATGCCACCGAACACATGCAGCAACAACTTCATACAATCCTTTCCAAGCAAGACGACATGGAGAACCGTCTAAGACGCTGTAATCTCCGCTTCATAGGACTGTCTGAGGGAGCGGAGGGCTCCGATCCTCCGGCTTTTTTGGAAAATCTACTTATTTCTACCTATAGGAGACCCGAATTCTCTACGTCGTTCGTGGTGGAACGAGCACACGCCTCGCGGCTCGACCATCTCCGCAAGGTGCACCTCCTCAAACATTTATTGCGAAATTCTTGAACTTTCGAGACCGGGATGCCATCCTCCGTCTCAGAAGATTGAAGGGTAACATCCCCTTCGGGAATTCCGAAATTAAAGTGTTCCCGGATTTTTCAGCGGAGGTACAGAAGAAGAGGGCGCTCTTCACGGAGGCGAAGCGCCAACTCCAGATCCGACACTACACGTATGCCATGTTGTTCCCCGCCAGGCTCCGTGTGGTGGGAGACGACCGTACCCACTTTTTTGACACACCGGAGGCGGTCTTCACGTGGTTGGACGACCGAGCTGCTCCCAACCACTCGCCACAGGGAGAGTGATACCTATGGTTGGTCCCCTCAGCATGGCAGTGCTGAGGATGCAAGTCTTTTCTGACCACGTTCACATCAAATGCTCCAGATGGAGGTACTGTGTTATTGTCCTCCTTTACCACTGCATTGGGAATACTGGTACTTCTGCCTGCTCAAACTTTGAACACCGTTTTCACCCCCCCGGCTCTTATTTCGACTAGCAGAGAATCACTGCAGCCGCCGAACCCCGCAGACTACCTCGAGCCATTCCCTGTTTAGATACCAAGTGGTTGGGCACACATTTTTATTCCCTGCTACTTTCTTTTACAATGCCATCCTGTGCGCCCCATACTGGGGGTTACCCCCCCCCCACACTGTTGCTGGCTCTTCAGCGGATGTCCGTCCCCCTAGCCGCGGGAGTACTACTAGACCCCGCTGTTTCAATGAAAAAACGTAATGTTACTGTTACACAAGCTATGTTTCCCTGGCCTGAAATCAAACCGGGGATGTGATATACCCAGCCAGGCGAGCGCAAATGTTCAAGGTTGCTTAAAGTTCAGATATGAGTTAATCGTTCTTATGTTTTGTATTCTGATGCATAACTATTTCAATTTGCATACAGGTAATGCTAATGGTTGTAGGCATATGAGAGTAAGGTTTTCCCACATCCACTGTGGCTACTCAGCTAATATATCCCAGCTATGTTGTACACGCATGGTTCGGTTTTGGGACCGGTGGACGCAGGCTGAGAGTTATGCCCATATACTGTTTATAATACTATGTCAACTTTGAAATGTTTAAAATGGAATGTCCGTGGCCTTAGAGCTAAACCCAAGAGAAATGCAGTCTTGGCGTATCTCAAAGCGCAGCGCGCAGATGTTATGGTATTAGTAGAAACCCACTTAACAGGTTAATTAATGCTTTCTTTGAAAAAAAACATGGTTGGGTTGGATATACCAAGCCCCATACTCAGCTTACTCTAGAGGTGTTGCACTCCTGGTGGCCAAGACTGCACAATTCTCTGTGCTTTCATTGAGATCTGATCCTCAGGGCAAGTTTTTGTTCACTCACTGTAGACTGAACGGACTGGAAATACTTTTGCTAGCGATATACATACCCCCTCCATTCCAGTTCAGTGTCATTAATGAGGGACTGGCATTTATGGCACAATTTCCCACGATTCCGGCTATGTGGATGGGGGATTTTAATGCAGTACTGGACAATAACCTAGGCAGAATCTCCCAGACATCCCCGACTGACTGCACACCCTCCCCTACAAGATTTGGGAAAGTCATAAATGAAATAGGGTTGGTGGATACTTGGAGATCTTGCCTCCCCCTCAGTAAAGGCATTTACATGTTTTTCTGCGACACATAACACCATGTCACGCATTGACCTAATTCTAATATCTCACTCCCTAATGCCGAGCTTAAAAGGAGCAGGTCTGGATAGAACTTAAACTGAGCTCTCCCTCCTCCTCTTATGCCTGGAGACTCAACCCCTTATGGCTCTCAGTCGTCCCTGGTTTGGATGACATGGGAGAGGAGTGGGAGTTCTTTTTTCGCACAAATATAGCCTCAGCCCCTTTTGATATTGTTTGGGATACGTTTAAAGCCCATGCCCTCATGTTATTATCACAACGAATAGCAAGATATAAAAGAACTTCCAACCAAGTTATTCAACAAGCGATGGCAGAAGTAGAAAAATCTTTTTCTGACAACCCCTCATCTGAGACAGCGAACCGGGTAAAGTTACAAGCTCGCATAGTGAATGGACTTCATTTTGAAAAGGCAGAAAGGAAAATATTTTACGCCTATTGGCCTATCTGGCTCATATGGAGCACAAGCCGCCCACTGTAGTTACCCTCCAAGATAATATGGGTGTCATGATACAAGATCCTGACAAAGTGGCTAAAGTGTTTTGCTCCTTTTACACTTCCCTATACTCGTCCACCACTAACAATTCTAGACAGGAGATAGCAGCTTTTCTATCCAATGTAACTTTCACTCAATTGACCCCTACTCAAATAGAGATGTTGGAGGCACCCATCTCCAAGGATGACATTACAGAAGCAATGTCTCACCTTGCCCCTTTGAAAGCCCCTGGGTCGGATGGTCTCCTCCTGGAGTTTTACACCACCTATAGCGAGGTCTTAACTCCCAAGTTCCATGCGCTCTTTACACATATATTTAAATCCGGTTCCCTCCCAAAATCGATGAGCGAGGCATTTATTGTACTCATACCCAAACCAGGCAAAGATCCGACACTTCCTGAATCCTATCGCCCCATCTCCCTACTACAATTGGACATAAAAATTTTGGCCAAGGTCCTGGCGCTACGAGTAAATAAGGTGATCCTGAATCTTATACATCTCGACCAAACTGGGTTTATGCCAGCAAAAAACACGGCGTTTAATTTACGCAGGCTGTACATGAACCTGCAGGCTGACTATGACCGTGCAGGTTCCAGAGTTGTGGTGTCCCTGGACGCCGCTAAAGCGTTCGACTCAGTAGAATGGGACTACCTCTGGGAATATCTGGCCAGGTTTGGTTTCGGGCCTAACTATATTCAATGGATTCAGCTTCTCTACCAGTCTCCGAGCGCCAGGATCTTGGTTAATGGAAAAACTTTGGGGGATTTCCCACTAGCCAGGGGCACAAGACAAGGCTGTCCCCTCTCCCCTTTACTCTACGCCTTGGCGGTAGAGCCCCTGGCAGCATCACTCCGTGAGCATCCGGAGGTTAGGGGTTTAAGCCGTGGTCATTTGGTCAAAAAAATCAGTTTATACACGGATGATATGCTCCTGTACCTGGAAGATTCAGGACACTCTCTGCTAACGGCCCTTGAAATTATAAAACAATTTGGGAATTACTCCGGATTACGGATTAATTGGGAGAAATCCTAGATTCTTCCTGTAGATATTGGGGCCCCATCGGAGACACAGGATTCCTCCCCTCTAATCCGTGTCAGTGAAATCAAATACCTAGGCATTACAATTACACTCTCTTCAGAGGATTTTATTAGGCTAAACTTGGAACCGTTGTTTAAAGTATTAAAGAATAAAACACAGATGTGGTCCAGATTACCAGTGGGAGTCATGGGTCGTATAAACTTGATAAAAATTACCCTGCTTCCCAAATTTTTGTATGTCCTATGGCACGCTCCTGTCTATATACCATATTTAAATCCCTAGAAGCCATCCTAAACACATTTGTGTGGGGCAAAACACGTCACAAATTATCTTGGCAGGCACTGAAAAATCCCACTGATTTAGGGAGCACAGCACTGCCGGACTTTAATCTGTACTATTTGGCAGCACAACTGTCCCATTTTTTCCACCTAGACAAAGGAGATAAAGAACGATACATGGCTTTAATAGGCTCTCAATTCACGCGAACACACACCCATCCCTTTCAGCTCATTCTTAGAGACCCTGTCGAGTCCGGTAGCTCTGGTGACCGCAAGGGCCTGTTGTATAACCATTGCAGGATATGGGCTGTAGTCAGACATAAACTTAAACTCCCCTCGACACACAAACAGACGCAGCTATGGAATAATCCAGGCCTACCCGAGCTATTACACTTACCGGACCACGATCTGTGGATCTCTAATGGGGTGGTTTACCTAGCAGATATGTATAATGGAAACATTCTTAAATCATTCCAACAACTAAAAGACGACTTTGGCCTTGCTAACTGTATGCATTTCCGATACCTTCAGCTCAGCCATGCTCTCCAAACCCAATTTCGCGAATCCCCTCCAAACCCGGAGCAATTAGATATCCTGGCTGTGATAAATGGCTTGGAACACCAAAAGCTGATTTCCATATTCTACTCTTGCCTCCTGTGCCCTACTGCGATGGCATTAGCATACCAATTGAAAGACCGCTGGGTTGGAGACGTGGGTGAGATTGAGGAAAAGGAGTGGGAAGAAGTTCTAGACGCCTGCAAAAAAGTTTCCCATAAGACTTCAGACCGTCTCACACAATTATTTATCGTGCACAGGTCCTACATGACCCCCTCGCGTTTAGCCAAATTCAGAAGGAACTATAGCCCACTTTGCCCTAGATGCGCAGGATCTCACGGAACATTTTTTCACCTCATATGGACCTGCCCAGTGATACAGGATTATTGGTCCCAGATAGTTAAATTTATCCATGACAAATATAATATAATGGGGGGTTATTGGGAACAAGCCCCCATCTTCACCAGACCAATAGGGCCACCCGGAGAACCCCACAGCACATGATGGTTCTTCAAAGAGGGGGGAGAGAGTCAACATAGCTGTACATATCCCGCAATAAAATTTATCCCCACCTGCCGAAGGTGACCCATTTAACAGAATGAGGCTGTGGCGCAATGGTGCAGGTGTTTAGGGGTTAAAATATAACACCTCCTTATCACCTGTCCAATTCCTTCTGTAGAGCAAACCAAGATGGATCACTCTTCAGAGGGCAACACAAGTGTAAATAAGCCTTTATGAAATTAGTTATGTGCCTATACTTTAATGCTATACACCTGTACACATGCATGATTGCACGCCAAAATGAGCATTTTGTTGCACAGGGTTTTTCTGCCAGAAGTATTCTAATATTCCTGTGTTCATGAAGTCTAACAAGACTGGTTTATTTGGTTAACAATTCTTTATCGCAATGTCACATATTCCACAGCCTAAAATTAATTATTATGAAACACTGCATAACTGACTTTGTGTGACAGTATATTTATAATCAAATATATTCTCAATTTACAATACAAAACACACGCTTACAGCCATTTAGATAAAGACTGGATAGTTTATATTGATCCATGTAAAGACACACTACCTAGCCACATAAGAAACAAGAACTGTAAAATAGCTATACCATAACTATAATCAGAACAGTGGATATAATATGGAAATACCGTGGGAACTGACAGACAAAAGGCCCCAGACCAGACAATAAAATACCCATTGTACAACAGCCTGCATATATATATATATATATATATATTGATTTTTTAAGTTGTTATCAAACTTGACAGTGTCTAAGCCAGACAATTTGCTACATTATTTATACAACCTTGCCAAAATGATGACAGATGTAAATAATTAGTACCACAGCCTCAAATAGACTGCGTACGCATTCCAAATTTAAATAGAAACTCTAGCTTTTAGAACATGCAAGATTTTCAAGGATACCAGCAATAATTAATTTTTTTAAACATTTCCTTATTTTTATTTATTATATATCGTAAGCATAAACTATGTAAATAATAATGATATTTAACATGGATATTACCCTCTTCTCTTGTGCTAATGGCTAAAAAAAATCATGTGCACCCAAAGGGCCTGGTATGGATTTTGAGGGGGACCCCATGTCATAGGGTTCCCTTTAACCACTTCAATGCACTATTATATACTCTGCACTGACTGTACTGTATATATATATATATCTATATATATATAGATATATATCTATATATATATAGATATATATAGATATATATCTATATATATAGATATATACTAGACTGCCTGCACTGTGTATATAGTCTACAAGCTGTGCGACTTTGACTAAAGTTGAAAAATGCCCTTGCTATGTGTGCACGTGGTAGCGTGTGCAAAGCAATCAAGCCTTCCCAAGCGCTTATATTATAAAAAGTACAAGAGTTATTGCTGCACAAAAATGTTTTAATGAAAAATTTAAAACATCAAAGGTATACAGGCAGTCATGATAGTTAATGGTTTTGGGCTAGTACAGATCACGCCCTTCTTCAAATCTCCATGCCTATGAATGATCACATTCCTGATACAATTTCTATAGAGAGAGCTCATGTGCACTCTATTAAACAATCAACCAGCCTGTCTGGAATCAATTAATTAAACACTGGATCAGAGTTAACAAAACCTTATGGTGAACTACATAACATAATATGATATAACATGAGATGATACCGGAACAAAGGATCAACAGGTGTAACATCATTCTCACACTTCACAGATTGTGTCAATCGATCGGGAATCCCATAGAAAACGAAAACTTTTTTTTAGAAAATAATGAAAAAAGAAGAAAAATAAAAATAAAATAACAATGAAAATTATATGTATGTATGTGTATGTATGCACACACCCCACAATGTGCACACACAAACACACACATAGATGATAATAAAATAACATAATTATACATGATATTGAGCATATATGAAAAATAATAATAATAATAAAATAAAATAAATAATAAACATACTCTCAAAAGGAAACCATCGAAGAAACAGGGTTTTTGTTAACTGTGACCCAGTGTTTAATTAATTGATTCCAGACAGGCTGGTTGATTGTTTAATAGAGTGCACATGAGCTCTCTCTATATCAATTATATCATGGATGTGATCATTCATAGCCATGAAGTTTTGAAGAAGGGCGTGATCTGTACTAGCCCGAAACTGTTAACTATCATCATAGGCGTGCGCACAGGGTGTGCCAGGTGTGCCCAGGCACACCCTAATCACCCCATGCGGCCCCAGAAACCCCTACCACAGGGCTGCCAGCTTCCCTACTCTCTCACCGGCTGCTGCTGCGGGCACACACAGATGATGTTTCAGGATGAATGGGGGAAGTGGTAATGTCATTTACCGGCCCCTTACCTTTCTGAATGAACACAGTGATTGGGTACCAGGTGTTTGAGTTTTGGGGTGCACACCCTAATACAATAGGCTGCGCACACTTATGACTATCATGATTGCCTGTATTCCTTTGATGTTTTAAATTTTTCATTAAAACATTTTTGTGCAGCAATCCCTCTTGTTCTTTTTATAATATAAGCGCTTGGGAAGGCTTGATTGCTTTGCACACGCTACCACGTGCACACATAGCAAGAGCATTTTTCAACTTTAGTTAAAGTCACACAGTTTGTTTTTATCTACAGACGCCCCTTTCTTGCATAGGCAGTTTTTTTTTATAAAGGTGAACTATGCCTTTAAGGAGTTGGTTGAGGAGTTTTGTTTACCATAATTAACCTGGACTGTACTGTGATGGCAGATCTCATTATCAATTGTAAACTAGATGTGCACCATGCCTGTCCTAAGAAAGAGTTAAGGATTTCAAGTCTTGGGTGGTACATTGTATGCTAATCCACTGCCCCCTAATTATACATTTCAAGCTAATTTGAACAATACACGCTGCCTATAGATTCCTATGTATAAACCTGCTCCAAAGAAACAACTAGAAAGATACGTTTTTTTTTTTAGTTATTTATAGGTATGCTGTGTGAATGGAAAAACATAGCATATAATGGGGGTTTCTCACATTGGGCTCCGAATACAGAAATACACTTATGCCCTGTACACACGGTCGGACATTGATCAGACATTCCGACAACAAAATCCATGGATTTTTTCCGACGGATGTTGGCTCAAACTTGTCTTGCATACACACGGTCGCACAAAGTTGTCGGAAAATCCGATCGTTCTGAACGTGGTGACGTAAAACATGTACGTCGGGACTATAAACGGGGCAGTAGCCAATAGCTTTCGTCTCTTAATTTATTCTGAGCATGCGTGGCACTTTGTGCGTCGGATTTGTGTACACACGATCGAAATTTCAGACAACGGATTTTGTTGTCGCAAAATTTTATAGCAAGCTCTCAAACTTTGTGTGGCGGAAATTCCGATGGAAAACGTGTGATGGAGCCCACACATGGTCAGAATTTCTGACAACAAGGTCCTATCACATTTTTCGTCGGAAAATCCGACCGTGTGTACAGGGAATAAGAAAAATCAAATTTGCCATATGTACCACATCCAGGGATCTGAACAACATATTATAAGGACCAGTCCATTCCAAACCCCTGCAAATGTTTCATATTTAAACCTCAACACTTAAGAAAATATGAAGAAAGATGAAAATATTGCATGTATAAAAGACTCTTCTTTTTCAACCAAATTAAAATGAAATGAGGTGTCAGCAGGGCTTTTTTCAGTAGGAACTAGGGGGAACTCAGTTTCACCACCTCTGGTCTTCTGCTCCCTGCTCACCACTATCACTTTGTAACACTGAAGTCCAGCTTCTGCGTTTACAAGTTGTACCATATCTCAGGTGCCCAGGGTTCAGTGCAGTCATGGGCAGGAGAGGGTGCGTGGTAGGCTGCACCCTCTGTGGTCTCCATTTTTCTCTGGTGAGCAGTTGTTGATGCTCCTACTGCATGATCTCCCTTGCAAGTGACTGTAGTATTGTATAGTATGCTGGGAGGTACTACCGCCAGTTAGGTGTTTCAGCTTAATATTGCAGCAAAGGTAAGACATATGACAAATGGTGGAGCTTTTAAAGAGGGGGGAGAAAATGAGGGCAGTGGAGGGAGGGGGTTGTATGCAGAGGGAAGAGCTACTATTTGATGCTGTCACGGAACGCCCCACACTCCGCTTGAGTGCTTCCGTCATATACCGCTTCCTAAGTTCTGGAACACGAGTCCAATGGATCTGGCTATAGGAACCCCAAGAACTAGACAACACCAGTCTTGGAGTACATCAGAACTGCCTTTATTTTGAGATCTCACAGACCTTTATACAGCAGGGATGACTCAAAGCTAACCTAATTAACATGACCTAATTTACTACAAAATGTACCCAGACCAGATGACAGTCTTGTGGGCACCGAGCTTCACACATTAATACAATTAACAATACAAATAACAATCTCCCCCCTCCTCAGCCTAGACCATTCGTCTATTAGCCAGGGCTGGTGGCTAATGTGATCAGCTCTCTCAATTAACATAAACACATGTTGATAACACCAGCATCTCCTCACAGGATGTGACCCAGCAGAATGAATCAGTCTTATCAGCAGGGGGCTGCTGGAGGAATCCCCCCTCCCTCTATAGGGACACAAATATACAGTAAGGAGTCCCCATACAATATATACATGACTGAGTCCGATTAATACAGTTCAGACTGGATTTCTCATTCACCTCAAATGCTAGGGCCCATAATCGGTGGGCAACAGGCTTGCACACAGTCCTCTCCAACAGCCTCTGCTCTGGCCTTGCCCGTGACATTTCTCCCCTTTCGGCAGGAGACTAACACAGGAGGAGACCCCAGACGGGTTGACTCCGAAGTTAGTCCACAGCTCCAGTCCTCTACTGCCTGTACCCACACAGTACCCCAAACAAATCATCCCAAACAGTGCATTACTCACCCAGCCATCTTCTGCCTCTCTCAGAGAACATATCTGCCGCTGTGGAGAGGCCCGGACTGGCTCTTCTCCCTGGAATCCTTTCTGCCGCTGGAGAGAAGACAGGGGGACTGGGCTCACTCCATCCTGCTGTTGGGGATCTGGGCCGACTGCCCAGCATCCCTGGGGTATACAGGTGGGGACTGAAGCCCCATCAACCGACACCAGATCAAGCTGCAGTTGTGAGGTGATGACTGCATTCTCTCCTTGGACCTCCACAATTGCAGCAGGTGTGGGGCAGAGGTCTTGGACCCTCTGTCCGGTTGCCAGCACTTCTGCTGGGGGTTTGCCAGGTGGTTCCTCCTCTACAGAAACGTCTATTAAATCCCCAGTCTCTGGAATTGGTAAAAGTGTGGGACAGAGGTCTTGGACCCTCTGTTCAGTTACCAGATCTTCAGCTGGAGAAGTTTGTTTTAACTCCATAGATGCTGCTGGAAGAAAATCACATGTCCCTGTCAGTGTTGTGGGAGAAAGGCTGACTACCTCTTCTCTCAGGAAGGCCGAAGCCACTGTTGGTGCTGGGCAGAACACGGTGAACTTTGGCCCTGATAGCAGCTCTTCTGCTGGAGGCTCATCAGGTTGTTCTTCCTCAGCAGAAAAGTCTATCAAATCCCATGTCTCTGCAACTGATGTCGGGGAATAGGGGTTCACCATCTCCTGTCCATGGAACCCAAAAGATGTTATCATTTCTGGACAGAGGTTAGCAGAGCTCTGCCCTGTTGAGCACTTCAGGTTTGGGGACGGCAATCTCCGGATTTTCCACTGCCGATTCTCTGGCATGCTGCTGAACTTGTTCTAGCAGTTTCCTGTATGCCCTTTCCAGATGCTGTTCCTTCCTTAGCAAATGGTCCAGATCAGGTTTGAGCTCTGAGACCCCTGCAAGACCGAGCATAGATTCTCTATAGTCTCTCATGTCCTCCAGGTCAGGTTCCCCTTCATCGCCAAACATAAAAAGATCTGTAAGGTTCTCCCACAGCAATCCAGGGCCGCCAAAGTCATATCCCTCCGGAGAGCATTCTGTTGTCTCCCCTAAATATCCCTCCTCTGCGTGCCATTGCAGAGCCCGATATCGATTGTCCAGCTCTATCTCCTGCTGGACCAACCTGTCCAACTCAGTCACCCATTGCTCCTGGGGCTGCTCTCCCAGGAATGCCATCCGCAATGCCCGTTGGTCACTGGCCCGTTGCTCTTGGGTTGGAAAGCACTTGCCCTGTTTTATACCAGCGAGACGGAGGGCTGCAATCCAGAGCTCCACCCGAATCAGCTGCCTGAGCTCCAGGTATTCATCCTCAGACACAGTCCTGGTGTACGTTGAAAGGATGATCCGCAGCAGCCCCGGGAATTCTGATGCCAGGTCCATATCTCCGCTGGGGTGACTGAAGTCTGCTATGCTGATCTTGGATCCAGTTGGAGGTTTGGATGTCCCAGACTTCAGACTTCAGGAAGCTTTCCCGCTGCTTGCCACCAATGTCACGGAACGCCCCACACTCCGCTTGAGTGCTTCCGTCATATACCGCTTCCTAAGTTCTGGAACACGAGTCCAATGGATCTGGCTATAGGAACCCCAAGAACTAGACAACACCAGTCTTGGAGTACATCAGAACTGCCTTTATTTTGAGATCTCACAGACCTTTATACAGCAGGGATGACTCAAAGCTAACCTAATTAACATGACCTAATTTACTACAAAATGTACCCAGACCAGATGACAGTCTTGTGGGCACCGAGCTTCACACATTAATACAATTAACAATACAAATAACAATCTCCCCCCTCCTCAGCCTAGACCATTCGTCTATTAGCCAGGGCTGGTGGCTAATGTGATCAGCTCTCTCAATTAACATAAACACATGTTGATAACACCAGCATCTCCTCACAGGATGTGACCCAGCAGAATGAATCAGTCTTATCAGCAGGGGGCTGCTGGAGGAATCCCCCCTCCCTCTTCAGGGACACAAATATACAGTAAGGAGTCCCCATACAATATATACATGACTGAGTCCGATTAATACAGTTCAGACTGGATTTCTCATTCACCTCAAATGCTAGGGCCCATAATCGGTGGGCAACAGGCTTGCACACAGTCCTCTCCAACAGCCTCCGCTCTGGCCTTGCCCGTGACAGATGCCATTTGGCAGGTATGTGTGTGTGGCGGGCATGGTTGAGTTCCTGCACCTATTCTCTGAGAACAAAAGCCCTGGGTGTCAGCAACAGCACAACAAAAGAATTATAATGCCAGAAGTTTGTCCTCTCCATTTGGTTGAAGTTGGAGTAAAGACAAGTAAAGTGGCACTGTTTTTATTTGGTTAAATAGAAGGAACAAATAACTTGTGGAGAGCAGAGGCAGGGGACTTACTTAACAGTCCCAAAACAATATGGCATCAGAGTCTTGACAACACAGGTGACTAGGGTACAACAGTTCTCAGCAACATTTGCGATACTTTACCACAGCCCTAGCAATTTAGGTGTCACTTTAATAATGCTTACATTACCAGAGCAGCATCTGAGTGAAGGGGGTAGCTCACAGGCAGAGCAGCAGTGCAGGTGAACTTAGCAGGCAGATAAAAAATTATTTGTCCCAGCTCTAGAGTCCCCAGATAGCAGAGCCAGTTGAGGTATCCCTGTTCTATCCATCCTCAACAGGAACCTCTCCTTAACACTAAATACACTGTCCCTAACAAGCGAGGATCCTGTCACTACTCTATCCACTTTGAAAATGCATGCTGACTGCAGTGGGACAGTGCTATTTATAGGCATTGCCCTCACTAAAGATGGCTATGGAGGTCATATAGTGTTGCAACATCCAATTGGACAGCTGCTTCCCTAATGACACCTACTGAGGTTTCGGAGGAACAAAGCTGCATTCATCTTCCATTGCCTCTGTACAACGGCCAGCAAAACAGCACCACTTACAGAGGGGTGGTTTAAACTTGACTTGCCTACACCCCGCCCCCCACCCCCCCCTTTGACAGATGCTGTTCTCGGCATTGGAAGCACACAAATGCAAAATACAACTTCTCATAAGACACAAATGGATTGACAACAAGCAGCTTTATACAACATAGTCATAATACTTTGCAGGCAACTGCCCTCGGTTAGACCTAATGGGACAAAGACCTCACTGTCATCCTCTGGCTCAACGTCAGGACTTTCAGTTATTGTAGGTTGCTCAGAGGCCTCAGGTGCTTGGGGGTTATCGTGGTCAGGCATAACACCCTCACCTGAGTGGGCAACAGTATCCATGGAGGGGTCCATAGGCTCAACAGGACACTTAACATCTTCACATGGGTCCTCAGTAATGTTCTCGAGAGCAACAGTTGGACTTTCTCTATCAGGACAGCCAGGATCCAGAAGATCCTGGACTCAATGGGTGGCATATTTTATTCCATGGAAACTTCCTAGATGGAAGGATTATCCATGATACTAGTGTTCTCCCAATCTGAAGCGGGTCTGGTGGAACAATCCCCAGTCAGAACACAGGTTTCGGTGAAGGAAATAGGTCAAGGAAATAGGTAAAGGAAATAGGTTTCAGTGAAGATGTTTCTTGACAGACTCAGGACCTTCAGATACCACATCGTACACAGGGGACAGTGGGTACTGTTGTTTCTCCACTCAATACGGGGTAATCTCCCACCGAGGTTCCAATTGGCTACCTTTGGCTTTTTCCTGGACAACTGGCTGCTGGAAGTTACTTCCTAAGATCTTTTGTTAAAAAAATTGGACAAAACATTCAATCTACCTTAAAGATAATGCTTGCAGTTAGAATACAAAAGAGTCCCATTACCCTGCTGCTGCCATACATATTTTGGACCTAATTGTAGAGTCTTTTCAAAATGACTTTGACCCTGCGAAAGGAGAGAGTAAAAAGGTACAGATCACTGGTTCCCTCATTGACTGAGCACCCTCTGTAAAAATGTAGGATGATTATTAAAGTTCTGAAGATGTCCATTAATAATCAAAAATTTTTGAGATGGGAGGAGATACAGGTGGTCAGAAAAGCCATTATATCATTGCAAACTCAGGGTTAGCCTGATATGTGATTGTACAGACAGGTAATGTAATACCCGTTGTGTACAACTGTCAAGAAGACACCACATCGCCTTCTCTTATTCTAAAGTGGCAGAAATTATTTGTATGGGTTTATAAGAACCTAGTGCCACTGAGCGTAGTCCAGATACAATAAGGTAGATAATGTTTTGACAGAAGAAAATTCCTCTTGTAGATTAGGAAATCAGTCAGGAAATTGTCCACCTATGGTTCCTACCACAAATAGATCTTGTAAACCAGTGGTCATCAACCCTGTCCTCAGGGCTCACTAACAGGCCAGGTTTGCAAGATAACTGAAATACATCACAGGTGATATAATTTGCTGCTCAGTGATTGCAGTATTCTAGTCTGCATCTCCCCAAGGTAATACATAAAACCTGGTCTGTTAGTGGGCCCTGAGGACAGGGTTGATGACCACTGTTGTAAACAACCGAACCAAAGATGCTCCACCATTTAGATTGCATAATGATCAAGATGTGAAAAAACAATCCCCTGCGCTAAAGATACTAATTAGTGATTAGGCCTGCCGCTGCTGTACATGACATACGTCAAAGCATGGAAAAAAAGGGTATAGGTACAACAGCGCTGACAGCCTGAATACATACAATAAAGTGCAACTGTAATGGATACAAAATTAAGTGCAAAATGAATCCAAAAAAAAACAAAAATAAATCAAGCATGTAGCCAGTGAAAGCCTAAAAAACACGTGCAAATATGTATAAACTTCTAGGTGCCTTACACAGGTGTTGCTAATTTCTAATACTGATTTGCACTATTTCTAGCACAGCAGCGCCTGTGGAAGGCACCTGTGACAGGGACCTTCCAACTAGAAGTTTACACATATTTGCACGTGTTTTTTAAGCTTTCACTGTGGCTACATGCTTGATATATTTTTTGTTTTTTATTCATTTTGCACTTAATTTTGGATGCATTACAGTTGCACTTTATTTTATTTATTCAGGCTGTCAGCGCTGTGGTACTTAAACCCTTTTTATCCATAATGATCAAGAGGTTTCAGACCCTGAGTAATTTGTTGTCTCTTAATACCAATGATTTCCACAGTTCTGAAAATATATTGATGTGCAAAATAGTGGCAGCTATAGTTTCAGCAAGACCAATAACTTGGTTTATGCAACTGCTAGAAGAACTGCCTGAGGATCAGCCATGTGTTCTCCCCTCAAACAGGACCTCCTGCTTCAAAGCATTCTAATCCATCCACACCTTCCAGAACTTTTCTGGAGGAAAATGTAGTCTATTCCATCCACATCTTCCAGACCTTTTCTCCTGAAAGATTGCTTTTTTTCAGCCAAAGACCTCTTAGACGATTTGAATAAATGTGACCACAATGACAGAGTACAGATTGCTTTCATACTCAAACTGAACTTCTCAAAATTACCTCACTTTAGAATTTTGTGTTCCTGAATAAAACAGACAGAAATCTGTTGGAGCACATTATTTGTTCCGTTTCCAGCACTTTTAGCTGCTATTACCAGAATCTTACTTCAGATGCACAGTTAAAGGGTTATTTAAGGTTCTTAAGAATAGTTGATTCCCGAACCCTTTAAGTCAATGTAAGAAATTCCACTAAACATGTCTAACAAGTGAACAACATAATGCCATCTTGAGCACTTTACCCCTAGGTTGCCTTTGGTTACATTTTTTTGTCTTTATGTTTTACTGCTCCTTCATCCCCACAGGAGGAATAGCTTACATGTGACCATAAATCTTAAAACATACTTTAATAGAGCACAGCTGTTTAGTAAACACACTAATCTTTTCATGCAGCAGTTGGGTTCACAGAACTACATTCTCATTCCACTACAGCAAAAGCAGCAACCTGGTTCAGCTGGTACTTGTTCTGGTTAAGCATACCAAGTATGTATCCTCCTTTTCACCAGTATCTACCTTCACCAGACAACACAATACTGACATTCTGGCCTCAAAAGATACTTCTTTTGACCTTGCAGTTCTGCACAGAATACACAGAATGCTTAACAAGAATCTTTTCCCCTTTCTTCTTTGCTGCTTTACCATAGTACCATAGTGTGTGCCTCTGCTAGAACCAAAATAAGTCTACAGTAAGTCTACAGTAAGACTAATGCCACGTACACACGACCGGACTTTACGGCATACTTGGTTTGGCGGACCGGAGTCTGTTGGACAATTCGATCGTGTGTGGGCTCCAGCTGACTTTTTTTCCCCAAAAGTTTGACGGACCTAGAAATGAAACATGTTTCAAATCTTTTCGACAGACTCGAGTCCGGTCGAAAAGTCCGCTCGTCTGTATGCTAGTCCAACGGACAAAAAACGACGCTAGGGCACCTATTGGCTACTGGCTATGAACTTCCTTGTTTAAGTCCGGTCGTACGTCATCATGTACGAATCAGTCGGACTTTGGTTGATCGTGTGTAGGCAAGTCCGTTCATTCGGAAAGTCCGTCATAAAGTCTGTCGAAAAGTCCGCAGGATAAAGTCTGCCGTAAAGTCCGCTCGTGTGTACGCGGCATTACCTTTGAACTTGTCTAATCATTTGGGATATAGACAACACAAAGGTATCGCCCCATCAAAAAATTGTAAGTGCTTCTTTTTGCTAACAAACACAAAAAACACATAGAGAAATAAACAGATTTGATTTTTTTTTTTTTTGGCAGGTAAAATTTACAAAATATATTATACAGTAAATCTTCAATTATATAATTTACTGTTGCCATGTTCTATAGGTAACCTTTCCAAGAAAAAACAAAATTGGTTGAGATCGACAAGGTGTACAATATTGTTCCTACCAATATACCTGCTGGAGTTGATACCACCCTTAACCAGGAACCACTTGACAGCTACACGTGCGTTACTGCAGATATAAGAACAATATAGATGCTTGCAAAGTTCATCTTCAGCATTGCCGATCCACTCAATAAAAATTCTTCTACTTACAGCATGTTCACATTTTCCCCTTGGCCAATGCTCCAGTGGCATCCTTAAAGTGAACTGGTGCTTTGCCCATGCATAGATCTAGTCAGAGACTCCAAAGAACAGAGGATTGTCTCCTTGCTTTTTGTGTGACAGCTCTGGGCCAATCAACAAGAACATGTCCCTGTGTATTTGGAAGCACTAGTTTTTTCATTTGCTCCCAATGGATGAATAGATTGGTTGGAGAGCTAAAGACAAGTAAGTGTGTGCTGATGCTGATGGGATTGTTTTAAGTGACCTTCTATCGATTTGTGATCTTGTCATTGCCAAAATATAACACAGGGCATTTCCTGCACTATATAGAACCCGCCTTTTGGTGTGTATAGTGAAAAGTAAAGGGGCCAAGTAAGGGGGCCTCAACAGACCATTCAATCCTCATGGAGGAAGTAGCCAGATCTGGGTGGTGTGGCTATGGACTGATCCATCATATGTAGATGTGAATCCAGAGATCGCATACAGAAAATACTTTTAGGGATTTTGCACTTAATAAATAATGTGTATTATGGACAGTTGCACTTTATTCTGTTGGCTATGTTGCTTCCATGGATTAAGTTAATTCCTCACATAACATAATGCTCGAACAGCAGTACAATATATAAAATACAGCTCAGTATACCAGATTTCACCTAGAGCAGAGTTGCTACAACTGCTGAAATTGTTCCTTAGGGGGGAAGGGAACTGCAATCGTTCGTCATACACTAGTATCAATGTCAAAAAAGATTTAAAAAATAATGAAAAGTGTAGGTGCCTGTGAATGTCCACCAGAGACAACCTAGGAACAAGGTCAAACATGTCTATCCATCGGGGAGCTTTAAGTAGATGTTTTTACTCTTTGTCAGTTCATACAGATAAGGCCTAAGCCATTATCACTACTAAAAGATATACTTATCTACAGCGTAGATTGGTGGTAAAACAAACTGTAGATAGTTGGATCACAGCCCAAAGTCCGAGCATTATCTAATGTGTACAGCCAGATGTAGTGTCAGACAGTTAACAACATTCCACTCAGTAAGCATTTAATATGACTAAGAAAGGACACAGCTATTCACCGTTTGTGGTTTTATATTGATTTTTCAATCTCCAGTAGAAACTCTGTAGACATAATCAAATCCTTTACAGTGTTGATGTTTAATTTCTCATTATATCTGACACCTCTATTTTTTTATGTAACTGCAGACAAATACAAGGCAAAAAAAATGTTCTAATTAGAAAATTACTCTCAAGCTTATAAAACCGCATTGTTGTGTTTTTAACTGTTGAGGATGAAACATTTCTATAAGTATTTGTATGATTTGTATAATTTTCTGTGCTTTCTATCAAAATCATAAAAGTCACTTTACATGTATACATGGACATATTTAAAGGGTCATCTCTCCTGATAGTATAGTTATGAGTTGAGTGTGTTAGAACGAACCTCTTAGGGCCCACTCATACCATATGCATTGGGCTGGTTTGGGCACCATTACCCAATGTAGCTCCAAAGCATACACAAGGAAAATTTCCCTATGTCCAATTGTTTCAGTTTTTTGCCAATGCAGTGCATTGGTGTACACGGAAAAAAGTGTGACAGATTGCATTTCTATGCAACGCACTGAGGTACATAAAGTTGAATGAAATGTCAATTTGTCACATTTCAATAAAGTAAAGAAAAAAGGGTAAGCAGAGTGATACATTGCAACAAAACATTGCACCACCCTTTCACAGCACACACCAGAGGGTGCAGAATATGTAGAGCTAAATGTGCACCAACTGGTGTGACAAGGCCCTTACTTACTCGTATTTGTCAGGGAATCCAAAGGTGAGATATCCAATGCAGTTAATGGCTCTGCTACCCCACCCAACCCCATACAAGAGTCTCACTTCTCCAGGAGAAGCAGGGGTTTTGGTCCAACTGTTGCATTCTCCACAATGTAAATTCAATGCAAAATTCAATAGAGAGAGAGTGGGATTCTCTTGTTATGGTGGAGCAGGGAATTCAGCTAAAGAATCTACCTGATTCCCAAAAAAATTAAACAAGCTGGTTGAAAATGAAAACAATCCATGTCTACTTAGAGCTTACATTTCAGCTGATTGGCCCTTTAATAATGCAGTTTAAAGAGCAATGATGATGTCATGTATGAGGCCACCAGAATCATCATTCTTCAGTTTGGAGCACTCAAGAGAGTGAAAGATAATTGCTGATTAATTGATATGGGTTACTGCATTTTGCTTAATTAGAGAAGCCTAAATATCCATTAATGCCTCACATGATACCACAAATTTGTACTTGTTGGATAATGATAACAAACATATTTTTTTTTCCAGTAAATGGAAATGGTATTTATATAGAATCATTTTATTAAGGTAACAAAAGTTGGCCATAGAATCTGTAACATGATTATAGAATTCTTTTTTTGTAATGGATTTTTGTAACCATATGGTTTGTTGTAAAAAAATGTAAATGTTTGACCTAAGGTTTGTTGAACATCACAGCAGGATATTGTATGAGAAAATGCAGTATATTCCAGCGGTTAGATTGTTTGTAAATGCATTAACAAAAGCACTGTGTGACTGTACCCTTAGGGCATACTGTTCCAACATTTTGCTTAGGCTACTTAACAATATCATAAGGCTCAGATTTCCTACTTTGTAGTGACAGCTGAACAGAGGCAACATTTAAAACTTCTTTCTCTGCTTAAGCCCAAGCGGCTGTCATAATCACCAAGCTTCAGACTAACTCATTTGGGCTTAATTAAAAGTATTTCAAAAATCAGGTCTGCCTATAGCCACAAGGGCTGAACTTGAGAACCCCTGAGTATAGACTGTACATTTTGAGTAACTCAGTAATATTTCAGCAATAGCACAATCACAAAGATGTATCTTATGTTGAATTGGTAATTGCAAAGTTAGTCCTGGTGGAAAGTTACTGCAAAATCCTGCAAAGCTCTCTTTTGTGAAACCACTAGTTAGTGAAAAATATAACTAAAATAATAATAGTAATAATAACAATAATAATAGGAGTAATAATAAATACTCACCCTCCCAATTAGCACAGGTTCTGGTCCTGCATATTCTTCAATTACAAAGAACTGGTTCCAGACCCAACTACGTTTGGACCGTGGAGGAGGACCAGGCCCCTGAGGAGGAGATGATGGAGACCCAGCCTCTCCACTAAGACCAGGAGACATGTCCTCCAAAACTGGTACCGTGGAGGAGCAGCCCAGAAGAAGCAGAGAGAGTAGAGGACACAAGTGAAGGGCAGGCATTGGGAAGATGCAAACCCGGTAGAAGAATGATAAGTCCAGTGGACAGAAGTCACAACAAACTGCAACTTCTTTGTTGTTTGGTGAAACCTTCCATGTAGTTAAGAGGTGAAATTTACAATGCACCTCAATCCATGTGATGTGAGACTGGCAGAGAAAAAAGGCAAGAGAGGAAGAAAAGGTTACAATGTAGGACTACTCAGCCTTCCCTTCATCATTAAAGCATTTTCAGTGAATAGGTTTATTAACTTTTTATTTCTAAAATCTTTTCTGTGTTCTAATTAATTCTTACAAATTACTGTATTAATAGTAACTATGGCTGACTGCAATATATCAAGCTGTGCACTACATCAGGCCCAGCATTTGCATTTTAATTGGTTGCACTTACTGCACTTTTTTTTGCACTACTTAATAAAATAAGGCAGACTGTGCATTCGCCATTACCAGCACTTGTTAACCTCTTGTGTTGCACAGCCTTTTTTTTTTTTTTTGGGCCACTACTTCATAAGTCTAGCATAGTAATGCTGATAATGGCATGTATCCTTACTGCACTTGAAATAGACTATTATCCTTTGCCGTATAGTCAACAGCTGCAGCAGTGAGCCATGGGCATCCTTGAGGTCAGCTGGGACATAACAGGGAGTGTCTGTCATTAGTACATGAGAAGCAAGTGGACTTAGAAAGTCAACTGCCTCCAGTTTTGTCTGAAGCATAAGTAAAAGGATAGAAGCAGAAGAAGCTTAGCAAGAATGATATTCAGAGCTGTGCTGCTCTTGTCTGCACTTTTGTTTTTCTCTCTCCAGATCTCCTCTGCGTTCTCCCCCCTCTCCCTGCAGGCCTGATCTTTTATGTGAAAGGGTTTTGACTGTTCTTTCTTACCTCTCTCTCTCTTCTCCCCTTGACTATAGGAGATTTTGTTTTATTTCTAACTCATGTTCTCTCACTCAAGCATTCCCACTGTTTATCTCTCAGTTTCTTCTCCCCATTGCACCCCCCTCCTTGTCTAGAAGTTATTTCCCCTGTTTGGTTTTAGCTGTGTACAAATTGTACCATCTGTCTCTCCTCTCTACTTCTCCTTCCCTTTCTCCTCTCGCTTCTCCATTCTCCCTCTGTCTCTTTGTATGCCCGTCATGTTCAACACTTTACGCTTTACTGCAATAAGAAGAGGATAAGAAATCATAGGGAGAGAGACTCAGAGAGGGAGGGGGATAGAAAAAGGGAGAGATAAAGAGAAGAGGAAGAAAAACAAAACAGACAAAATGGGTAAGAGGGAAAGAAAAATGCCTAAAAGGATGGAAAGATGAAGAAGAAGAAATAAAGAAAGAATGGACATGAAACAAGGGCTGGGCAGAAGACTAGGGAGGGTGTAGAGGATGGCAGCAGCTTGCCTGGACACAATTTGTGCCACTGCAGAAGTTCTGTGGCTCTAAGGGACACACATGACCATCTGGTGACACATCTCAGTGATAGCAACAAATATCCTGCAGTAACTCCTTAGAGGCTCACATAGGTGACCAGAATGAAGACAAGTCACAGCATTCATCTTTCAATGATTTATGTGTGTTTTTTCTGTGGGTTATGCATAACAAACTTATACTCTGTGATGTATTTCTTTTACTTTATCTCTACTCATTTCCATTTAGATATTTCCAGTGTCCTGCCATCTGGATCTGTCCTTTTTTCACATTACCGTTCCTCCCGCTATCTTCATTCCAACTGCTTGTAAAATTCATGTCTCTTCTCCCTGTAGGGTTTAGTGGATTATTCTAGTGTGGTGGATGCTGGGTATTAACTTTCACATATAAATGACAATTTTCTTCTTGAGACAGTATCTGCGCATCACATGAATTAAACTCTTACATATACATGTCAGGTGGATTGTCTGCCAGGGAGCGTGTACAGAATGCTGTGTTTGACATTCTGATAGGGTCATTGATCATCTCTCTCTCCCCATCTTATTGCTCCCTAAAACTCCTTATTGGATCCCATTTCAGCATCCTATAAAGCTTCTATTGCCTGGCATAAGTGCTCCTTGTAATGCCTGATTACTCCATTTGGTGCAATTGATCCCATTGTTCAGTTAAATCTCTTCTCACTGCATCTCCTTTTTACAATGCATAAAACTGTTTTCTATAGCTGTTCCATTACTTATATTGCTCCACATAACCTTTCCCTATAAATCCGATATTGCTCTACATAAATTCTCTAATTGCTCCATAATTACTCCCTAGAAATGGGTTCCTTTACCCAGTTTAACCTTCTACAAGACGTGCACCATATAACTTCTATTTTTGCCCTTATCTGCCCTCAAAGCTCCTCCTTATTCACGTTTCCTCCAACTGACCATCATTGGAAATAGTGGCTGTCAGTTACCACCTCAGCCCATATGTCCTCTCTGTTCAACCTTCCACATAACTCCAACAACTGGTAAATAGAACTCCCGTTTATAACACCTCCTGGAACACATCAAGTAACCAGAACTCCTCCTACTGCTCCTAGTGTATGCTGTTGCACTGTGTGCAAAATGATCATGCAGACAGCTTGGACCCAACTGTGCTTCTTCAATGTTTTCCGATGTAATTGGGAACATTCACATGTGTGTATAAACACATTAGCTCTGCATGAATGCAGTGCACATTAAGCATGCTGTGCATCTGAACGCTCACGTCAGTCTTAGGAGAGTACGTCTGCTCACACGTCCATACAGAAATACACTCACATATGTATATGTATCATTCTATACGGTTATGCACACAATCTCCATGTGTTCACAGGTGTTGGCTGTGCCTCTCCTACAGACAACATAGATTACCTGTCCATCACACACATGCCACATACACTCACCACACTCAAGCAGAAGTTTCAACGCACCGTATAACTCCAGACGTATGAGACAGACCGCTGCAAAAGACAGGTCAAGATGTGGCAGAGACCTCTGCAGAACTAGCTCCACATGGGTGCCAAAGACCACCGAAGGGATAGATGCTATTATATGAGAGAGAGCTGTAGAGACTGCTCCAGTTGTGAGGCAGACTCCTGAGTTCCAGATGTGAGAGAGGACAAGACTGCTGCAGAGACAGCTCCAAATCTGTGAGAGCCTGCTGCAGAGACCATGTGATAGAGAGGAACAGACAATGTTAGAGACAGTTAGTGCAGACAGTGCTAGAGAGTGAGAGGATGAGACATGCAGGGTGAGGGTGATGGACTAATGGAGCTAGACAGAGAAAGAAAGGGAGACAGGCAGATACAGGTTCCTGCAGATGCTGCTCTGGTTTTAGAGCGAGTGATGCTGATAATACGAGTTGACATGCACCCCCCCAAATCCTCTGCACTCTCCCCCTCCTCCTCCTCCTCAGTCTCTCTCTTTTTCTATCTCTCCTCCTCTTTCTTCCTCTTTCTCCTTTCCACTAATACAAGAGGACACAAAGAACAGAGAGAGACAGAGACAAAGTGACAGCGAGAAACCAGAGGGACAAGGAGTGAAATAAACACAGAGCTCACAATGGTCAAGCAGCAGCAAGACGTATATAAGGAAAAATTGGAAAGCAAGAGATAGATGAATGGACAGATAGATAGATAGCTAGATAGAAATGGAATGAGCCAGCAGGAGGGCACAGTCACAGAGTAATAGTTATGGTACTCAAACAGCAAAACAATGATGGATTATAGGTATTTCGTGAATGGGCATTTGACACGGTGCGTTTTGGGTGGAATGTGACACGGGGTCTCTGGGGTCCATGTGTGCTTTCCAGGATAGAAAAAGAACACACAGACCTGTCTGCAGACAGACACAGAAATTTTAACATTTCAATTTATTAAGCTGCGTACACAAGAAAAAAAAAAAAGAAATATCAGTATGAAGCAAACAAAACAGATTAGGGAAGAAAAACTGTAGGAAAAAATATTTTGCATTTTACCAGCTAAGGTTATTGTGTACATATTGCACATCTGGCAACATACAAGTTACAACTTTTAACCATGTGACTAGTAATAATGTGTCACAAGAAATCACATCAGTATCCTACAGAATGTAGTAAGCATATGTGGAGCCTTTCCTCTAAAATAATCTGGGAAATGCAGCTGCTAAAATAATGGCTACCTGAGGCACATGACCCACAGTTCCTGTTTGGGACCCTCGGTCCCAAGGCTGTGACCACACACCACTGCATTCAATGGTATTTGATTCTGTTGCACCGCCTCTCAGATTTGTCAAACCAATGGGCAATGCAGAGCCAGGTGAAGCTTTCCTAGATTTCTCCTTGGCTCTGATGTGTTACATGATAGAGCCGAGGGGAAGCCTGAGAGAAATATGTTTACTCTACTGGGTGCATATTCCAGATGAGGTCTTACTAATGATTTGTATAGGGGAAGATGATATCTGTCTCTCTGGAGTCTATACCTCTTTTAACTCTTTCACTCTCAGGTCCGTATGTTGTAGGGCAGGGGGGATTTCACACATAATGCGGTTGCTGCATCCACCGGGAATGTGTGCAAAACTGACAGGTAGACTCCTGTCAGGTGGATGCATTCACACACCCCGGGTACCTGTGCCCCCCCCACGCACGCCATGTACATGGGATCAACATGGTGGGTGCCAGCGAGTGAAGGGGAAGGAAAAGAGCAGACACAGGCCCACTCTCCTCCCTTTCTTGCTGTGACCTGGAAAGCGACGTGTATGATGCCACTTTTGGATCAGGGTCTCAGTGTCTCCCACTAGCATAGCCGAGAAGGGATGTATTGCAATGTGATCTGCATTGCAATACATTCAGTGGAGCCCAGAGGAGACATGCAGGGTCTTTTAGACCCTGCATGTCTCATTAAATAGAACCTGTCAACTAAAAATCATTACTTAGGGAACTTTTTTGTCGAAAGGGACTTTTTTGTGATGAAAAAAAAATTAAGCAAAAATAAAAAACAACTTTGATTTTGATACACGTTACATATCACGGTGCATGCCGGAGTGAGAGCAATAATTCTAGCAGAAGACCCCCTCCGTAACACTAAATTGATGACCTATAGGGGGCTTTTGAAGCGTTGCCTATAGAAAATATAGGATACTAAAGTTTGTCAGCATTTCACGGGTGCACACAAAATTAACCCCTTGCCGACCAGCCACTGTAATTTCACTGCGGGAGTTCGTCACGATCACGCAAACCACCGTAGATATATGTCAGCCCGCGGGAACAGGATAGAAAGCACGTGCACCGCCAGAGGCGCACACGTGCCCGCTGCACTGCAGGGGTGCCAATGCTCGTATCTGTGGGTCGCAATGACTGCCGGCCACGAGCGATCGTGAGCACGAGAGGCAGAACAAATCCCTGTTCTGTTCTGAGAGGAGTTACAGATCGTGTGTTCCTATTAGCTAGGAACCACGATCCGTTACTTCCTCTAGTCAGTCCCCTCCCCTTTCAGTTAGAAATACGTAGCAGGGAACACCGTTAACCCCTTGATTGCTTATTGAGATTTTTTACCAAAAATATGTAGAAGAATACATATCGGCCTAAACTGAGAAAAAAAAATGGGGATATTTATTATAGCAAAAAGTACAAAATATTGGGTTTTTTTCAAAATTGTCGCTCTTTTTTTGTTTATAACGCAAAAAATAAAAAACGCAGAGGCGATCAAATACCACCTAAAGAAAGCTCTATTTTTGGTTAAGGTTTGACATGTTGGGTATCTATTTACTCTGCAATCTCGTCTTTTATAATTTACCTAAACTTTGGGTAGTTTATTGCTTGTTTTTGCAGTAATAATAATAATAAAAAAATAAAAATATATAATGTTTCGGGATTTTATGTAATCTTCAGGCCTAAAATGATTTGTTAAACATGTGCAAAAAAAACAAGTAAAATGGCTCTGGCCGAAAAAAGGTTAATACAAGAAAAGATTTTGCTAGTTTTAGAAAATTTAGGCTGGCATTGCATGCTATTATTAAGTTTATGATCTACCAGAACACTCAGATCCTTCTTCACCATTTACTCCCCCAGCTGTCCTACTAGTGTATATGATGCATGCATGTTTTTAGCTCTCAAGTGCATAACTTTACATTTAGCAGCATTAAACCTCATTTTCCACATAGTTCCTCAATTAAGTAGTGCATTGAGATAAGCTTGTAAATTGGAGACATCCTGTAATGCTGCGTACACACGACCGAATTTGCTGTTAGAATAAACTCCGAAGGTTTCGCCGACGGAACTCCGACGGAATTCCGCTCAAGCGGTCTTGCATACACACGGTCACACCAAAGTCCGACCGTCCAGAACGAGATGATGTACAACACATACGATGGGACTAGAAAAAGGAAGTTCAGTAGCCAGTAGCCAATAGCTTCCGTCTCGTACTTGCTTCAAAGCATGCAACGTTTTTGGTCCGTCGGAACAGCATACAGACGAGCGGGTTTCCCAATAGGAATTGGTTCCGTCGGAAATATTTAGAACATGTTCCATTTCTAGGTCCATCAGAATTTTCGAAAAGAAAAGTCCGATGAGGCATACACACGATCGGAATAGATGATGAAAAGCTTCAGTCGAACTTCTTCTGTTGGACATTGCGCTCGTGTGTACACGGCTTTAAGGTGTAACTCCACTGCAGAGCTTGGTGTCATCTGCAAACACTGAAATTTAACTTTTAATCCCAAACTGCGGCCCCGGGGACAGATTTGGCCCTTTGCTTGCCATTATCTGGCCCTTGGGGCACTATTTCATCAACAGACACCAATGGTGGGGCACTAATCCCCCTACTGCCACCAACAAAAGGGCACTAGTCGTCTCATTGATCTCAACTGTGGGGCACTATTTCTCCCATTAAAAATAACGATGAAGCACTGATCCCAGGGCATTTTTGGAAACCTCTGCCTTAGACCATTCAGAGTATAAATAATTAACTACTACTCTCTGAATAAGGTTTACACATTATCTGCGTGTAGAAAACTGAGTCAAATGCTTTGGCAAAATCCAAGTATACCCCGTCCACAGCCAATCCTTTGTCTAAGTTTTTGTGTACCTCCTCATAAAGAGAAATTTGTTTGACAACTTCGGTCCTATTTTAATCCATGCCAACTATTGCTTAAAACCCAATTATCTTCCAGACTATAGAAGTTAAACTAACCAGTCAGTAGTTACTTGGTAAAGACTAAATACAGGTGTCACATTGGCTGTACCAGTGGTGCCTTGCCAGTCATTAAACAGTCTCTAAAAATTTGAAACAATGACTTGGATATGTGAGAACTCAGGTCTCTGAGCACCCTTGGTAGTAAGCCAGCTGGAACAGGTGCTTTATTCACCTTTATTTTGTCTAAATGTTCCTGGACCATGTCATTTTGAGCCATTATGGATTATTTGGGGCTACGTCAATACCATCCCCATTAAGAACTTGAGCTTCCCATTTCCCTTTGTATACATAGAGCTGAAAAAGTTATTTAATATATTAGCATTCATTGTTTAAGCAGTTGGTGATAGCTAAGCAGTCCCTGACTTTTCAGAAGAGCATATGTAATGGAAAAGTTTATATATTTTTTTAAAATTATTGTGCTGAGGTTTATACTGTATGTGCAATTAAGGCATAT
The DNA here is from genome assembly GCF_042186555.1 of Aquarana catesbeiana. NCBI lineage: Eukaryota > Metazoa > Chordata > Amphibia > Anura > Ranidae > Aquarana > Aquarana catesbeiana. The sequence goes on along the minus strand of NC_133324.1, from coordinate 349,039,751 downwards.
GTTGTGGGTACAAGGACTGTGGGTTATTATTATTATTATTATTAATAATAAACAAGATTTATATAGCGCCAACAGTTTACGTAGCACTTTACAACATTAGGGCAGACAGTAGAGTTACAATATAATTTAATACAGGAGGAGCTTACAAGCTAGGAGGGAGGGTCAAGTGATACAAAAGGGAATAACTGTGGGGGGATGAGATGATGGAGAAAATCAAAGTACAGTTGTTAGGTGGAAGCAGGATAGGCTTTTTTGAAGAGGATGGTTTTTAGGGATAGCCTAAAACCAAACAGAATAGGAGATAATTTGACAGATTTTGGTAGGAAGCATGTGTTCCTCAATAGAGCAAATATGCTCAGGTTTTTTCAACTATGAGTCAAGTCCCTCCCATTGTTAACAAAACCTGACCATCACTGTGACACACTACGTGCTCTGCATTATTACTCTGCTAAGGATGTCCAAACATGCCCCAGGTTTTTTACAATCCTAGCAATGACCCAACTGTAAGGAGAAGCTTTAGTAAAAAAGGTGTAAGGGGCCTCTGTCTAATATACTATAGTATAGTTACATACAGTACTTTATTGTAGAATAAAACAAACTGCTGTAAAATGCATTTTAAATTATTGGGTTAACATCTACCCAAAATACTAATTTTATTAAAAAAAAATTTCACAAAGAGTGAAAATAAAAAACACTGCAGTTCATATTTAGCTCCAGGCCATCTTCCCTACTGAATCTATCAAAACATAGAACATAGAGAGAAAGATTTGCAGAGACTTACAGAGCATACCAGAATTTTAATTAATTTAATAAACTGAGATCAGTTGTTGAAATTTCCAGATGGGCAGACCATGGGAATAACTATTTCTTCAGTAAATAATTCATTGTTTTTGGTGCCTGATAACATTTTTGAAGATAAGCAGTAAGCCATTTTATACATTCACAAAAATTGTGGTGAATCCTCAAGGGGGGGTAATTCCACAATTAAGTCTAAGGCAACATAGGTCCAAGTTCATGTAAGCTCCTACACTTTAAGATGGATAGATATCTTGACTCGTGAAAAGGACCACCATGCAGATATAGGAACCATGTAGAGAGGCATCTTTGATTTAGGTAATTAATTTGGTTTTAAGAAAAAATATTTTTTGTGGAGGATGGTGTGTTGTCTATTTTGAGTTTCTGTGGATATGAATGTGAGAAAGTATCTGTTTTGTAATACTGTACTTGCATACAGGACAGTACGCAATGCAAAAAAGCTCTCTAGTAGGGATGAGCTTCGTGTTCGAGTCGAACCCATGTTCGACTCGAACATCGGCTGTTCGATCGTTCGCCGAATTGCGAACGATATGGGCCGTTCGCGCCAAATTCGTGTGGCGCGTCACGGCCCATAATTCACTGCAGCATTGCAGTGCATTGCTTGCTGATGATTGGCCAAGCATGCACTATGACCCGCATGCTTGGCCAATCACAGCGCCGCCTTAACAGAGAGCCATAATTGGCCAAAGCCAAGGAGGCTTTGGCCAATTATGGCTCAGGGGATTTAGTACACGCCCCACACTATATAAGGCCGCCTGCACGGCGGCCCTGTGCAGTGTGTTCCGGTGTGCTTAGAGAGAGAGAGAGACAGTGTCATTTCATTTGAGTTAGCTAGATTAGGCAGGACAGTCAGTCAGTTAGCTGCACTTAAAGTGTATTGTGTATATATATGCATCCCAGGTGTTGCATATATATATATATATACACTGTATTCAGTTTAGCTAGATCCATTCCTGTTATCTTCTAGACTATTTACATTTAGTGCAGTGCGTCCTGCTCACAGTGTTCAGCTAGATCCGTTCCTGTTATATTCCTACTGACAGGCAGGCTTGTCTTGTTACAGTATTTTGAAGAAAATTACTGGTGTTCTTTTGATCCTATTAGTACCACAGTCAGGCAGCTAGACTATTTACATTTAGTGCAGTGTGTCCTGCTCACAGTGTTCAGCTAGATCCGTTCCTGTTATCTTCTTACTGACAGGCAGGCTTGTCTTGTTACAGTATTTTAAAGAATATTACTGGTGTTCTTTTGATCCTATTAGTACCACAGTCAGGCAGCTAGACTATTTACAGTTAGTGCAGTGCGTCCTGCCCACAGTGTTCTGCTAAACCTACAAGTAAGTGGGGTGCGTCCTGCTCACAGTGTTCAGCTAAACCTACAAGTTAGTGGGGTGCGTCCACCTCACAGTGTTCAGCTAAACCTACAAGCTAGTGGGGTGCGTCCTGCTCACAGTGTTCAGCTAGATCCGTTTCTGTTATCTTCTTACTAACAGGCAGGCTTGTCTTGTTACAGTAAATACAGCTACCTGAAGAAAATTGCTGGTGTTCTTTTGATCCTATTAGTACCACAGTCAGGCAGCTAGACTATTTACAGTTAGTGCAGTGCGTCCTGCTCACAGTGTTCTGCTAAACCTACAAGTTAGTGGGGTGCGTCCTGCTCACAGTGTTCAGCTAAACCTACAAGTTAGTGGGGTGCGTCCACCTCACAGTGTTCAGCTAAACCTACAAGCTAGTGGGGTGCGTCCTGCTCACAGTGTTCAGCTAGATCCGTTTCTGTTATCTTCTTACTGACAGGCAGGCTTGTCTTGTTACAGTAAATACAGCTACCTGAAGAAAATTGCTGGTGTTCTTTTGATCCTATTAGTACCACAGTCAGGCAGCTAGACTATTTACAGTTAGTGCAGTGCGTCCTGCTCACAGTGTTCTGCTAAACCTACAAGTTAGTGGGGTGCGTCCTGCTCACAGTGTTCAGCTAAACCTACAAGTTAGTGGGGTGCGTCCACCTCACAGTGTTCAGCTAAACCTACAAGCTAGTGGGGTGCGTCCTGCTCACAGTGTTCAGCTAGATCCGTTTCTGTTATCTTCTTACTGACAGGCAGGCTTGTCTTGTTACAGTAAATACAGCTACCTGAAGAAAATTGCTGGTGTTCTTTTGATCCTATTAGTACCACAGTCAGGCAGCTAGACTATTTACAGTTAGTGCAGTGCGTCCTGCTCACAGTGTTCTGCTAAACCTACAAGTTAGTGGGGTGCGTCCTGCTCACAGTGTTCAGCTAAACCTACAAGTTAGTGGGGTGCGTCCACCTCACAGTGTTCAGCTAAACCTACAAGCTAGTGGGGTGCGTCCTGCTCACAGTGTTCAGCTAGATCCGTTCCTGTTATCTTCTTACTGACAGGCAGGCTTGTCTTGTTACAGTATTTTAAAGAAAATTGCTGGTGTTCTTTTGATCCTATTAGTACCACAGTCAGGCAGCTAGACTATTTACAGTTAGTGCAGTGCGTCCTGCTCACAGTGTTCTGCTAAACCTACAAGTTAGTGGGGTGCGCCCTGCTCACAGTGTTCAGCTAAACCTACAAGTTAGTGGGGTGCGTCCACCTCACAGTGTTCAGCTAAAGCTACCTGTAGAAGGTTGGTGGTGTTCTCATACTACAGGCAGGCAGTTGATTTTGCTAGCTGCAGTATCAGTACATATATATATATATATATATATATCCCAGCTTAGTGCAGCTACAGGCCATTAGTATGTCTGGAAGGCCAAGAAGGAGAGGCAGACAGTCACAAGCCAATAAGAGAGGGCAAGCAGGCTCTGTGTCTAGTGCTGGTCGTGGAGACGGTGCATCCTCATCAGCACGTGGCCATGGGACACGCTTGGCCTTTTTTTCGGCAGCTGGCCATGTTGAGCCGCAACATGCGGAAGACTTGGTCGAGTGGATGACCAAGCCGTCCTCATCCTCCTCATCCTCTCTCACCCATGCAAAGGGTACTTTGTCTGGCAAAGCAGCGGCCTCTTCCCTTGGCTCAATGTCATCAGTGACTCCTTCCCTAGCCCCACCATGTCCTCCTGAGGAGTCCCTCGAACTGTTTGACCACAGTGTTGGGTACATGCTCCAGGAGGATGCCCAGCGTTTGGAAGGCTCTGATGATGATACTGAGCTCGATGAAGGCAGTAACACGAGCACGGACAGAGGGGGTGCCCAAGAAGGACAGCAATCTGGCAGTCATGCTCCCCCTGCTGCAGCATACTGCCAGGTTTGCTCCAGTGATGAGGAGGGAGGGGATGATGAGGTCACTGACTCAACGTGGGTGCCTGATAGGAGAGAGGAGGAGGAGGAGGAGGCGGCACATCACCAACGAGGCAGGATGCCCTCCAGGGGCCAGCCTAAGGGCAGCACATTGACTGCATCACACCCCAAAGCTCCACATGTGCAGGGCGCTGCAGTCTCTGCGCATTATTCAAAAAGTTCTTTGGTGTGGGCCTTTTTTGAGACGAGTGCATCAGATCGCACCGCTGCTATTTGCAACATATGTCTCAAGCGTATCTCGCGTGGCCAAAACATCTCCCGCTTGGGTACCACATGCTTTACCAGACATATGTTGACCTGCCATGCAGTTCGTTGGCAAGCGTATCTAAAAGACCCACACCAAAGAACAAAGAGGACCTCTGCTTGCTCCTCATCAGCTGAGATTTCCAACCCCACTAGACCTTCAGTCCTCTCTGAGACCTGCACTGAGAGGAATGAAGGTGTAGAATTAGGTGTGTCACAGCCACGTACTTGTGGGCAATCTGATTTTGGTACACCGACGTCAGATTGTACCAGGCAAATTTCCCTGCCCCAGCTGCTGCACCGCCGAAAGAAGTTTGCAGGTACCCAAACGCCACTTTTTCTCACGGAAGGCTATTCCGGCTCTCTACCAGCATGTGGAAGGCAAAGTCCATGCCTCGCTGGACAGGGCAGTCAGCGGTAAGGTGCATATTACCGCTGACTCATGGTCCAGCAGGCATGGACAGGGACGTTACCTAAGTTTCACGGCGCATTGGGTGACTCTGCTGGCAGCTGGGAAGGATGCAGGACAAGGTGCAGTAGTGTTGGAGGTTGTTCCGCCACCACGCCTCCAAAATGCTAATGATTGTGACACACCTCTCTCCTCCACCCCCTCCTCTTCTTCTTCCTCCATGGCCTCTTCCTCGGAACCAGCGGTGCTCCGTAGTCGTTCAAGGGGCTACGCAAGTACGCAGGCCAAAAGATGCCATGCGGTGCTTGAGCTGGTGTGCTTGGGGGACAGGAGCCACACTGGGGCAGAGGTTCTGTCAGCTCTGCAGGGGCAGGTTCAGAGGTGGTTGACGCCACGCCAACTTAAGGCAGGAATGGTGGTTTGCGACAATGGCACCAACCTCCTCTCTGCCCTCCGACAGGGACAAATGACCCATGTGCCCTGTTTGGCTCACGTCCTTAACTTGGTGGTGCAGCGGTTCTTGGGCAGGTACCCGGGCTTACAGGATGTCCTGAGGCAGGCCAGGAAAGTCTGTGTGCATTTCCGCCGGTCATATAATGCCAGTGCTCGGCTGACGGACCTCCAAAAGGAGTTTAACCTGCCCAAGAACCGCCTAATCTGTGACATGCCCACCAGGTGGAACTCAACGTTGGCCATGCTGCAGCGGCTGCACACGCAGCAGAGGGCCATCAATGAGTACCTGTGCGACTATGGCACCAGGACAGGGTCAGGGGAGCTTGGTTTTTTTTCCCCACGCCAGTGGGCCATGATCAGGGATGCATGCACTGTCCTGTCACCATTTGAGGAGGCTACGAGGATGGTGAGCAGTGACAGTGCATGCATCAGTGACACTGTCCCCCTTGTCCACCTGTTGGAGCACACGCTGCGTGGAATAATGGACAGGGCACTTGAGGCAGAACAGAGGCAGGAAGAGGAGGACTTCCTTAGCTCTCAAGGCCCCCTTTATCCAGACAGTGTTCCTGCGTGCCCGCCGATCACACAGGAAGAGGACGAGGAGGAAGAGGAGGAGGAGGAGGAAGATTGTGTCAGTATGGAGGTGGAGCCTGGCACTCAGCATCAGCAGCAGTCTTTAAGGGATCAGTCCCAAGAAACACATGGACTTGTACGTGGCTGGGAGGAGGTGGCTGCGGACCATGTCGTCCTTAGTGACCCAGAGGACTCCGGACCGAATGCCTCAGCAAACCTACGCTGCATGGCCTCCCTGATCCTGCAAAGCCTGCGTAAGGATCCTCGTATTCGTGGTATCAAGGAGAAGGACCAATACTGGCTGGCAACCCTCCTTGATCCACGTTACAAGGGTAAGGTTGCGGACCTTATCTTGCCATCGCAGAGGGAGCAGAGGATGAAACATCTTCGGGAGGCCTTGCAGAAAGGGCTGTGCAACGCGTTCCCAGAGACTGGGAGGTTACAAACTCCTGTTTCTGGACAACGTGTTGCTGAGGCTTCGGTCAGTCAAAGAAGGAGCGGTGGAGAAGGTGGCCGTCTGACCGATGCGTTCAGACAATTTTTTGGTCCGCAGCCCCAAGGTATGATCGGTTCCAGCAACCATCGCCAGCGTCTGTTTTACATGGTGCAGGAATACCTAGGGGCAAGATCAGACTTGGACACCTTTCCCACCGAAAATCCTCTGGGTTACTGGGTCTTGAGGATGGATCACTGGCCAGAGCTTGCACAGTATGCAATTGAGCTACTGGCCTGTCCTGCATCCAGCGTTCTTTCGGAACGCACATTCAGTGCTGCTGGAGGCGTGGTAACCGATCACAGGGTGCGTCTGTCCACTGACTCGGTCGATCGACTGACCTTCATAAAAATGAATGAGTCTTGGATCACCACCAGCTACCAAGCACCTGATGCTGATGTAACCGAATAATTTTTTTTGAAATCTCAGATCCCTTCAAAGACTGCCTATGCTGATGCTGAGTGACTATCCCTGAGTAATTATCCTCTTCCTCCTCAATCATCACGCTGATAGCTTGTAAGAACATTTTTGGTTCTGGGTGCCACCACCAGTGCCTAAGGCACAATTTTTCAGCCCCTGTTTAACAGGGGCGTGTAATTACGATTTTTGATGTAATACTTTGCAGCAGGGCTCGTTCCTGCATTCCAACTAGAGTGTCTGTGAGGGGTTGCAGTGTTGTGGCACCAGCACCAGTGCCTAAGGCCCAATTTTTCAGCCCTTGTTTAACAGGGGCGTGTAATTACAATTTTTGATGCAATACTTTGCAGCAGGGCTCGTTCCTGCATTCCAACTAGAGTGTCTGTGAGGGGTTGCAGTGTTGTGGCACCAGCACCAGTGCCTAAGGCCTAATTTTTCAGCTCCTGTTCAACAGGGGCATGTAATTACAATTCTTGATCTAATATTTCACAGCAGAGCCCTGTGAGGGCTTACAGTGTTGTGGCCACAGCAACACCTAAGGCCCAAATTTCTGCTGAGTATATAGGGCAGGACCCTACTTTCAAACAACTAACTTACAAACGACTCCTACTTGCAAACGGAAGGAGACAACAGGAAGTGAAATCTACCCCTAGGAAGGGAAATTCTCTCCTGTAAGAGTTAATATGGGAAAAACATTTCTCCTTTCCACTGATGCTTTCCAATCCATTGGGACAAAAAGTGAGGTGAAATCTTCTGAAGAGGAGGAAAGACAGCAAAACAAATGTCACAGGGGTGATAACCCTTCCCTATGTTTTCCAAAAAGCTTAAAAAAGATTTTTTGGCTGGAGCTAAACACGTTAAAAATGTACCCGTTCAAAATTACAAAGAGATTCTACTTAACAACAAACCTACAGCCTGTATACTGCTGTTCAGAGTATATAGGGCCTGGTGGCCCCACACCTTTCCTTATTTTAATTTGGGTGCGGGGTTCCCCTTAATATCCGTACAAGACCCAAAGGGCCTGGTAATGGACTGGGGGGTACCCATGCCGTTTGTCTCACTGATTTTCATCCATATTGCCAGGACCCGACATTACATTAAACCCGCAAGCAGTTTTAAATGAGATTTTTTCCTTTAAAAATGACATTTGGTGCAGGGACTGTTCTAAACACGGGAAACACGCGTCACTTTACAGGCATACTATAGACACCCCTCAGGTACGATATTTAAAGGAATATTTCACTTTTTTTTTTTTTTACTTTAAGCATCATTAAAATCACTGCTCCCGAAAAAACGGCCGTTTTTAAAAGTTTTTTTTGCATTGATACATGTCCCCTGGGGTAGGACCCGGGTCCCCAAACCCTTTTTAGGACAATACCATGCAAATTAGCCTTTAAAATGAGCACTTTTGATTTCGAACGTTCGAGTCCCATAGACGTCAATGGGGTTCTAACATTCGTGCGAACTTTCGGTCCGTTCGCAGGTTCTGGTGCGAACCGAACCGGGGGGTGTTCGGCTCATCCCTACTCTCTAGTCTGTTGTGGTTTTAGCCTTTTAGCGCTATGTTCAGTAGGTTTTATAAATTTTTATTGTTACTCTAATTGAAAAAATTTTCTAAAACAGACATCTATTTTTCAAGACAACCAAGTATAACAATGCAGTTTTTTTAATTGTTGCTGTAATAGAACAGTTTCTGCCACCATATTGGATGTCTCATTGTTTAGCACACATGCTTTACCTGGATTGGGGTGCACAAGAATAGAAGAAGAGATAAAGCAATAGCTGAGTTTGCCTTGTGCTTCTTGATTCCATGCACATTTCACATGTTGCTTTGTGAGAGTAGCAATGAGAATAACATCTGGAAAATCTTTGATAAAGTATCTAAAAAAATACCGAAGCCATAAGTGGCAGGTGCAGAATTGTGGAGAAATTACTAGAGACAAAGAGATTTTTTCTAATGAAATGCCAAGTACAATACATTGAATGGAGTCCTTTTTAATGAAAAAAAAAAATAGGTTTTTGTTTTGCTCATGATCTATTAGCATATGGCACTGCTGTAACAATAGGGAAAGTGGGATCCTGAGCATTACATAGTCCTAAAGCATAATCAGATACTTTACTTACCATTTTGTATATAGAATGCAGCCTTTCCTTTACTGGGCAAATACTATATTGCAAGCAACTTGCAGATCTAGTTTATAGTGGATCCTGGCAGAACTAAGTATCTAGAAGGAAGCAAGAAATAGTTTTTAGGTAATAACTTCAAGAGGAACTTCAGTCAAAGAAAAAAAAAAAAGCCTGCAGCAACCACAGATATTCTTGATGAGATTTAGGGAGTACATTTATAAACATATGGAATGATTTATTATTACAGCACTCACCTGTGCTGTGGGGGCAGCCATCTTAAGTATGGGCAAATGAAGTCAGCACCTGTTGCTTCCAGGATATGGATGACACACACAACACACCTTGCCAGTAGATGCACCTTTCTAATCCTCCTCACTGTGCCCTATGAAAGCTAATCACTGGATCAAACAGTCCCAGTTTGCTCTTTCTCCCATGTACAGGTGGCTCTAGAAATGCCCCTCATAAAGAACAAGATTCCTCAAGGTTTGGGACTTTAAATGGACGCAAGGCAGCCGTAATATTATAAAAGTACAAAATTTATTGGACAAACAATAACAAATGTAATACAATGTAGATATGAATGTAAACAGATAGCTGATGATAAAAAAAATCTATATAAGGAGAAAAAAACAGCTTGGAAAGACGGGGGAGCTCGCAAAGGAATAGTCCGACATGTTTCAAATGCACTCTGAAGTGCGGATCTTCCTCAGGGACTTTAACAGTTTGCACCACTCCCAATGCTGTAGTTCCCAAATATTTAGTTGTTTCACCAGCAGCTGAAAAGACACACTCAAATAATAAGAATGGAACATTCATCCATGCCAGACCAAGAAGCGCCCTCCATAGTACATCCTGAATTCACCCATACTCCAAGAGATTGCTATTAGTCGCTTTAGGGGAGTTGTGTTTAAAAAGTGTCAGGATAGTGTACAACTTAATATTAAAGGGCTTAGTTCATGTTCAGCTATGAGTAAGCGCTCCGCAGAGCGTGAAACGCGTTAGCTGATTATCTGTACATTCTATCCATGGTGCTTTGTATATGATTTGTTCCTGATTTTACAATAAAGAAATTTCGTTGGATTATATTCTCCTGGTGTGCGGCTGTCCGGACTTTTTTCTTCCCTCATGGCTTAGTTCATATGTGTATATTTCAGAATCCATCCAGAAAGGGTTCTCATATCAAGCGGTGGAGAGATATACCACCTGCAACTATATACAATGAGACCCTGAAGTTCACATCCTTGAGGACAATTGCTTATAGAGTGGCAATTGTTAGCACCTTAATGGATGGAGCAGGAGTGTATGGTCCGTTAGCTGCAAGGTCAAAAGCTTGATATGAGAACCGCTTCTGGATGTGATACACCTTCCATGAAATATACACATATGAACTAAGCCTTTTAATATTAAGTTGGACCCTATCCTGACACTTTTTAAACACAACTCCCCTAAAAGCGACTAATAGCAATCTCTTGGAGTATGGGTGAATTCAGGATGTCCTGTGGAGGGCGCTTCTTGGTCTGGCACGGATGAATGTTCCATTCTTATTATTTGAGTGTGTCTTTTCAGCTGCTGGTGAAACAACTAAATATTTGGGAACTACAGCATTGGGAGTGGTGCAAACTGTTAAAGTCCCTGAGGAAGATCTGCACTTCAGAGTGCATTTGAAACGCGTCAGCCTATTCCTTTGCGAGCTCCCCCCTCTTTCCAAGCTGTTTTTTCCCCTTATATAGATGGTTTTTTTTATCATCAGCTATCTGTTTACGTTCATATCTACATTGTATTACATTTGTTGATTTATTTATTGTTTGTCCAATACATTTTGTACTTTTATAATATTACTGCCTTGCGTCCATTTAAAGTCCCAAACCTTGAGAAATCTTGTTCTTTATGATATGCCGGCATGGGACGCATAGGCAACCTAGTCGGCCAGATGAGGCAAAGCCCTATCATTACTAGAAATGCCCCTCTGTACTCTTGAGCATTGATCCTGAACCTCTGGACACACCTACCACCCTTCTTCTCCACTCTCGTCCACGCTCTCAAGCATTAAACCTGAACCTCTGGGCATACCTTTCCACCCTCCCCCCCCCACACTCTCAAGCATGGAACTCGAAGGACAGAAAAAAAAGCCTGTCTAAACAATGATATCCCAGAAATCAATAGGAGTAAGCACTATGTCATTCCCCTAGGCCAGTGATGGCGAACCTTGGCACCCCAGATGTTTTGGAACTATATTTCCCATGATGCTCATGCACTCTGCAGTGTAGTTGAACATCATGGGAAATAAAGTTCCAAAACATCTGGGGTGCTAAGGTTCGCCATCACTGCCCTATGCGATCAGTGCAGGAAGCACAGCAGGAAAATGCAAAAAAAGGTATGTAGAGAGCCAAAATTATTTGTTTTACTATCCAATAGTGTTATAGGAGGGGGAAAGGATTCCAACCACAAGAACTTTAGAAATAGGCTGAAGATCTGCTTTAAGAATCTAGAATTCTGCTGCAGTTATGAGGAAGAGGCCAGGACAAAAAAAACAAGGACATTCTTTGGACTGTTGTATGCTTGCCAGTCATCTCTAATGTAACAATCCCTGACTTAACTGGGGTAACATTGGATAATTTCATATGCAATGGTCAGTCCTGCAGCAGAATGTAAAGCAAACCAAATGTAGCTAAAATAGTGCCAAAGAAAAAACTGCCATGATCCCAATTATTTTTTCTGAGCAATGCAAAAGAAGGGAAGTGGGAAACTTGGCAAGGCATTAAGCTTGCTATATCTAAATACTTCATACTCAGCAGGTCAAAAAAGAAGCACGTACCTTGCACGTACTAAAGGAGGCTGAAGCATCATTTCTCTGGAGTGCGACTTGTATAGGTTCTAACGTCTCCATTGGGGATGTGATTTAGAAGATGGATTGGCAAATTGAGCAGGGCTATAAACTACAGTAATAAAATATAATGCTCAGAGGTATTACTATAAATCACAGGGCCCCATAGCAACATCTTAGTAAGACACCATAATAGAAAAAAATACAGTTACTCTACAGCAGCATAACTATTATTCAACTAGCCATTTGACAGTGGGACTGAACTACAAATTACATGTACTGTACTATTTTTCAACGTTGGTGGTCAGTATCAATGTCTTCATTATGTTTATGGTCAGTGCCATAGTGTCATTGCTTGGTGGTCAATGTTATTCCCCCTTTTACATTGATGGCCAGTCTAGATCCCTCATTTACACTTGTGGTCAGGGTCATTACCCCCATTACACTGATGATTTACATCACTAAACTATGTCAGTGCTGCCTTTACACTTGTAGTCACAGTCATAGCCCCATTTACATTGATAGTCAATGTTGATGGCCTGTTACAATGGTGATCAATGTTGATGCCCCCATTATACTGGTGTTCAAAGTGATTTCCCCTGTTATATTTGTGGTCAGTGTAAATGTCCATGCTATTTTGGTGGTCAGGGGCAACATTTACATACTTGGGCAAAGCCTAGAATAACATATGTTATAGAGTGGAAGAGAAGTATCTGTCTTTCTAGCTGCGGCCCTCACAGTAAAAGACTTCTGCTCCTTCACTACTGTTGCTGAAGGAACAGGAAGGCTTGTACGTACAGTTGGCCTCTTGGTTGTATTGGTACTATTCTTGCACAGGCAGGCGGTCCGATCTGCAATAAAGAAGTGTGTTCTTTTAAGCCAATGCATGCAATTCAAGTAGGGAGGGAGGCTTTCCTATGGGCATTAGATATAAACAAAAATTCTAATTAAACCCTAACTTGCCCTGAGCTAAGCAAGTCTTCCCTTTCCCCAGGTCACATAGCAACTTTATAAACTGCTGTGATGGTAGTTATGCCACTTAGAGTGCTTGCGGAATGCAAAAATAGGGAGCTGTCTTTAAATAAAAAGTATAATAAAATGGTGTGGACTTTATTAGTATTAAATGTTATGCAAAACAGTACAGCAAAAAAAACAAAAAAACCCATTATTAGATATTTAAAGACAATAAGAATAAAAAGAATTATTAAGTACAAAAACACTAACGGACAAGGAAAAAAGTGAGTTTATGTATACTGAAATTCCAATGTGATTAAAATCTCATAATTAAGAAATGAATAATAAAACTTACTAGCATTTATTGTTTTTAGTAGAATATCTTTATACTGCAAATCATATAATTATGAATATACCTGAAATCAATTGAAAACATCATATATGTTCAAACACTGGTAAAGAGTTTAATTTCAAGGCAGATTGCACTATTGCAAGTAAATGCTGGGGACTGCAAGATAACAGCACATGATCTCATCATTTGCATTCACCTGTACTCAGGAACACAGCAGGGGCACTACTGAGAAGGTTCAGATTTGCTAGAGCTACACAGCCAATTTTTAATAGCTCAGTTTCATGACTAAAATCACAAGCAATGAACTGCTAACTGTAGTGGCCAGTCACTGAAAAGACTGAATATATGGCTCCCTAACGTATAAGCTACACAGGTAACATATAGTAGCATTATGCAGAAATCAATCACACATAACTAGAGCATTGTAAAATCCAGTGAAATTACTCACTGCAACATACCGTTTGTGTAGTTTACATAGTAGGCACACATTTGTTATTTTCATTTAGTGATTGATCGCTAGCAATTTCAGTAGCATGACTAAAATTTGCAAGATGAGTGAATTTGGGAAAGTCTGGAGTGAAGTAGTTTAGTGTGGCCTATTTTCAAACATCTCTGCAGTCTTTACACATAAAACAGACCATTCTAGTAATAAGAGAGCAAAGAAGCAGGCCTTCTTTCTGCAAATCACTCCCCCTACTTCAATATTATTTCCAACCTCCATGTCTTCAGTCTCCAATCTGTTAAAGAGGACATTAATCACCAGTGGAGAGCCCTTATCTCAGTTGCATTGGCTCATTCGGCAGCCTAAATTCTTCACCATCACGTGACTGTCTCAGTCACTCTTTTTAGAGATATGAAGCATACTTGATGAATAAATCAATGTGACAATAAAGAAAATGATAATGGAATGAAATGTTTCAAGGTTTAGTAAAGATTCAATATTTATTACTAAATGACTTTGAAGTGCAATAAAATCAATTGTGCTACTCTAAAACAAGATTGGCCAAGGGGGAAGTTAATAATTAAAAAAGTATACTTGATATAATGGTGTTCAGTTCCAGTTCATTTTCATTATAGGCAGAAATCATGAACATTCTGTGTTGATTAATGAGTATTGAGCATAGGCTCCATGTTTTATATAAGAAGCAATTGATGTGTTGTCAGAAGTGTTGAATATATAAAGTGACAGTCTAAGTACGTTGCCAGCCATGATCTCACACTGGATGGTAAAACCTAGGCTGTTGCCACCTATGGCATTGTTTTGGCAGTCATAACCCAAGGTAGGGGAAGGCTGCCAATGGGGTCAATATCCTTAAGACCTGTCTTGATTTTTACTAATGAGGGAAGCATTGAGAGAGTGGGGAAAACCTTATAATCATTACTATCCTGCAGATACGTAAAGCTGCTGAACCAGTACTGCTGATACCCTTCCAGCCGTTCCTGTAATCCATATATTACAGTATGTAATATAGCTTATAGCACTGTTTTATAAGCAACCTGAAGCTTAATGTACCTCAGGACAGAAGCACAAGCTGTTCCTCATTATTACTATCAGACACAGTTTTTGTGAATTTGTTTTTTAAAATGTCCTGGTTTTAAGCATTAAGTGATATTACAGAAAAATCTCTACTTTCCAATTCTTTATATCTATTTCCTACCTTCCATTTAAACATACGTAATATATGGACAAAAATGTGTAGGTGAGTGATAAGGTCAGGGATTTAATTTAGAGTTCTCACTTAATATGATGCCTACATGTAAATCTGTTTTGAATGTAACTTTTTGGCTGTTGAACTCAATTGAAGCTGCTTTTGTTTTCTTGTAACTGTATTGCCATGGTGTTGAAGCTTGTGTTCGTAGCCCAGGTGACTCCTGTTGTTGTTTACCCTTGCCCTTTGTGGGGGGGCTGTGCTGATGCTATTGTTTGTATAATTGCCTATAAAAGGCCTTTGAAAGAAGTAAAGAGCGGCAGTCCATTATGCTCAGAACTTTGATACAGACATACCTGACTCTGTGTCTTAATTCCTATATGAAGCAATAATTAGACAAGGCAATATAAACTATAAGCAACTTATTTAAAAGTTGAACCTAACATTTTGGCGCCCGGAGCAGGGACTCACCAAGTTGCTACAAGAGGTGGCTGAGCTACGCTGACGGAACAAAAAGGAATAGGCATTCCGGGAACCACAGATCAAAAAAACCTGGCCAGGTAAGAAAAAGCTTTATTTTTCTTATATTCTGTGCTCCCCTGATTTGTGCCTATCCGTTCTGTCAGTTACGGTTCTCCTGGTTTTAAAACACCAGCCTCTGTAGTGGTGAGTCTAGAATTACTGCATATTTTAGTTTATATTGCTGGAATTATTTGTTTGTTTTTGTTATCTGTGTTTGTCTTGTCTGTCTTGTTGAGAAAGTGAATGAGCCTTGTCAAGGATGGTATGAGTTAGAAGGGGATTGCCGAACTAAGCAACGGAATGCGCCTTACCTCACATGATTGGGAACCTGAGGGCTTGTGAGCTTGGGGGTCTGACGCTTATGCTTAACCTCACATCTAACTCATAAACCATAGACGGGTTGAGAGTATAAGCCCTGTCTGCTCCATAAAGCAGGGATAAGAGTGTATGAGAGGGATTCCCAGATACGGGGAGGGTAATGAGGTCTCCATAAAGCCCGGAGATCTAGTCGGATACCTGGCCACTTAAAGGAATGCTTGTATATGTTGTAGCCGCATTTTTGTATATGTTGTAGCCGCATTCTGGTTTGTTATTGGGCTAGCATATAAAGTAATTATTTATTATTGGGCTAGCATGTAAAGTAATTCGATTTCAGAAATCTCATTCCGGAGAGGTTTTTAGAATTCTAGCACCCTAGGAGGAAGGCAACGAGGAACTAGAGTAACTTAGCTGGTTTGTTATTGGGCTAGCATATAAAGTAATTATTCATTCTTGTATATGTTGTAGCCGCATTATATTGTACACTAAGTGTCCCACACGCTACCTAGGCAGGACTGTTAGAATGGGCCAGAGGAACACAAAACCCCGTCAGGGAATTGTGGCGCACTATACGGTGCCACAGATAATTAAGAACATTTATGGGAAAGATGAAGCATAGGACTTAAAGGATGTCTTTCGTAAATTTAAGGTGAAAGGAGCAGCGGGTTTAGACCCGGATGTATGGAGTGAAATAGTGAAAAAAAAATAGTGAAAAAAAGTGAAATAAAAAGGGACAGACAAGGAGAGGTGTTAGAGAAGCAATGGATGAGTCAGGTTCAATGCTTAATTAAGGTCTCAAATAGAGCGAAAGAAGAGGGGTGGAAATATAATCCAGATTGTGATGGTTGGGATATGAAAGATAGAAGAACAAAAAATGTCGAGGCTCCCAGCTCAACCATCCCACCCCCATACACTGACATAGAACGTAAACCACACAAGATATATCCTGTACTTAAGGGTAGAGAATGGTTTTTTTCAGGTTTGTGGAGTATAAGAATTTCATTCAGAAACTGTAGCCCCCGTACGCACTGATACATGCATTATAGTAAAGCCAGCTGTTTTCTGTAGATTTGTGACACAGTTAATGAATACACATGAAGCGACCTGGCAGGATGGGGAGGATCTATGCAGACACAAAATGACTCTGACCCTGTTTAACCAGTTTATGACAGAAATAGGTCCACACAGACCTGCAGGACAAGTTGATGGGGAGGGCAACCTGGAGGCAGGACATGTCAGACATATAGACTCAAGGGCCCCTTTTATTGCTAGATTAGAAGCTTTTTGTCAGGCAAAACAACAGGAGAGGGGGTCAATATCACCCATGAAACAAATGCCAGGACAGACTGTATCAGAATTTTACTTATCTATGGAAAGTATGATGGCAGATGAGGGATTGGATTTGGCTCTGCCAGTCACGATCCGAGCCTTCAATAGACAGTTTATGGAAGGATTAATTCCACAGATAAGTGAAAGACTGAAAGCTTGCACACCACCCTTAATTTGTTGCGATTTTTGGCAGAAAAAGGTTGCAAGGTTAATAAGAAAAAGTTGCAAGTGTGTCAGGAAAAAGTTATCTTTTTGGGACATTGTATATCACAGGGTACAAGACATCCCACTGAGGAGAGGGTTCAAGTGATAAAGGGAATGTTACCCCCACGGAACTTCAAACAATTGCGTATGTTTTTAGGTATCGTGTCATATTGTAGACAGTGGATACCACATGCTAGCGCTTTGATGCAGCCATTATACGATTGTTTGAAAATTGTACCGTATGTGCTTACAGAAGTAGCATATGAGTCGTTTATCACTTTGAAAAAGCTATTAATTTCTGCTCTGGCTATTGGTATACCAGATTACATCAAGATATTTAATCTGTACATTGCTGAGATCACTGGACATGCCACAGGTGTTCTGACACAGGCACATGTAAACCAAAGACCAGTCGCTTACTTTTCAGCAGCATTAGATCCAGTATCTAGAGGTTCACCGTCCTGTGTACGGGCGGTAGCTGCAGTGTCAATTATCATAGATAAGTCATCAGAGATTGTTCTAGACAATCCAGTTGTGGTGCATACCACACATGACATACATGCAATCTTGTCTCAGGTACAGCCTAAACACATTTCCATGGCTAGGCAATTAAGGTTACAGTGTACTTTACTTTTACCTCCAAATGTCACTTTTCAACGCTGTACAACCTTAAATTTGGCTACCTTTTTGCCTCTTCAGTCACCAGATTTGGCAAGGGGGAATGATAATGATAGTGCTAATAGTACTAGTGAGAAAGGAAATTAGGTACCTGACACTCTTTTGTTTAAAGAAGTAAATGAACATGATTGTTTTCAGCTCATGGAACAGGAGACAATGGGATTCCCACATGTTACAGATACACCGATTTTAAATGCTGAGCACACTTTGTACATAGATGGCAGTAGGTTTGCTGATGACAAGGGTAAATATCACACAGGGTATGCCGTAGTGACTGATACACAGGTGATTTAAGCATAGCCCTTACCAGCCCACATATCAGCACAAGAAGCAGAATTAAAAGCTTTAGAACAAGCCCTAGAATACTTAAAAGGACGAGAAGGGAATATTTACACTGACTCTGCCTTCGCTTATGGTGTAGCGCACGATTATGGCCACATATGGAGGGCTAGAGGTTATCTGACAGCAGCAGGTACACCTGTAAAACATGGAGAAGGGATTAAGAGAGTCCTGAACAATCTTCAAAAGGTTAAACGAGTGGCCATCATGAAGATAGCGGCACACACGAGCGCAAAAACAATTGAGGCAAAAGGAAATGCATTTGCAGATTTGACTGCAAAACAGGCAGCTCTAGGGGAAGGAAGCCCTGAGACCTTAGCAGCGGTAGAGGTGAGTATCCCAGAACCAACATGGCAGCAGCTGAGTAAATTACAGGAGCAAGCAGGGGAGAGCGAGAAAGATAAGTGGGTCAGAATGGGAGCAGCACCAGACCTTGACAATGTATGGAGGGAAGGGGGCAAAATATGCCTGCCTGCCTCTCTGTACCCAGCAATGGCAGCGGCAGTTCACCTACCCACACATGTCAGTTCCAATTCCATGTATAGGATTGTGAACCAAGGATGGCTCACCCCTGGATTCAGTAGCACTGCAAGAAACTACTGTGCAGCCTGCCAAATCTGTCTCCTGAATAACCCAGGACAGAGAGTAAAAACCCCACGAAAACACCAGGTCCGGGCCCAATACCCCTTCCAGAGACTGCAAATTGATTACATACAAATGCCTAAGAGCGGCCCCTTTGAGTTTGTCCTCGTGTGTATCGATTTATTCTCAGGTTGGCCCGAAAATTATCCAGTAAAATCGGCTACAGCTAAAGCCACAGCTAAGAAACTGATCACTGAGTTAATACCTAGGTTTGGTCTTCCTGAAACCATAGAATCAGATAGGGGGACACACTTTACAGGAGAAATCATGCAGAATGTGATGACCATGTTAGGGGTTCAACAAAGTTTTCACACCCCTTACCACCCACAGAGTTCAGGATCAGTGGAGAGAGTAAATGGGACAATAAAGTTAAAAATACAAAAGGCAATGCAAGGGTTAAACAAGCCATGGCCTGAATGTCTGCTTTTGGTTTTATTCTCTATAAGGTACACTCCAACAGGAAAAACAGGATTGTCCCCATATGAGATACTTTTTGGTAATGCGCCTAGATTAGGTCTATACTTTCCACAGAGTATGCAATTGCAATGTGACAGTTTGACTGCATATGTAATACAATTACAACAACGTCTAACTAAGATCCACAAAAGTGGGTATTCTTCTCTTCCAGACCCTAATTCAATAGCAGGTACACATACTCTGCTACCAGGGGATTATGTATATGTAAAGAAACACACCAGAAAGAAATTGGAGCCAGGGTTTGAAGGTCCTTATCAAGTGCTTCTGACCACAGCCACATCAGTAAAGCTGGAAGGAAAACCTACCTGGATACACACATCACACTGCAAGAAACAACCCGAGAAAACAACATGATGAAATATCTACTTACATATTTTCTGTTGAAAATTGTTGTTTTACAAATACATGCATGGACTCCTGGTATTAATGTAATTGAGGTAGAGGAAACAGCAAACTTTCAATGGGTTATAGATGATCCTAAAGTAGCAAATGTATCAGGATATGAGATAAATAAGGATTACACTGTGGGTAATTATACTGTTGAAGGACATAGGCGACCGTTTCATGTAGATGTAGGTATAGCATGGATACAGGCAGACCCCCTCTCAGAAGTAACTGTAACTTTCCAGTGGAACGATAATATGGGTTTCCCCTTTAACAATAGTAAGAACCATAGGTGTCATAAAATATCCCTTTCACAGACTTGGAAACAAGCACGGGAACGGGTAGTAGGACAAATGTACCAAATATTAGTCCATAAAGCAGGGGGAGAAAATATATCAGAAGGGATGTTCAATCTAACAGATATTACCGTTAATCAATCAAGTACTTTCCTCTGTGCCTCTTGGTGGAGGGAAGAGAGAAATGATGGGTGGTATTGGAATGCAGAGGCCTATGGATTTCACATACAAATGGAGGAAGAAGTAACGCCAATAATTGAATCTTCCATATTAACACCCGTACCAAACACTTGCATAAATGTATCGACATCACAACAGAAAACAAAAATAAAATTCAATATCACCTTTCCCCCGATACCGGAGTGTAGGTATAAGCGAGAATGGTATGACACTCTATTGGGATTAACAGGTACAGGAATGGGAGTTTTAAACTCGGTCGAAATAGAAGAAATGAACAACAGATGGAAGCATGCAGGGGGACACATAGCTGACAGTTTGACTATTACAAGCAAATGGTTACCCACCGCTTTTGAAACCCAACTGCAAGAAATACCCCTATTACAATTTTTGGGAGGGTTAATAAATCACACGATAGGAGCAGAACTCCAGCTATGGAATCAAAGTCAACAGTTTGTAAATTTCACACAGTGCTCTTTTAACCTCTTATCCTATCATATACAGATAAATAGGGCCAGGACTGAACTACAGTTGGGAAATTATCATACCTGGATGAAATATTTTAAAGGTCTAACTGACGATGGTGTATGGTTCCAAGTAAAAGGGGATAAGATAGAATGTGAGGAGAAATGGTGTGTAGGAAGGTTTGAAGCATATCGGGTAGCAGATGTAATGGAAATGTGTAAAATAGTGGTTATGCCGCTAGTAATTAAAAACGAGTTTTGGTATCCAGAAATATATGGGAAATATGTAGATAAAGGAAACAGAACCCATGATTTAAATCTATGTGAAGGAACTAATAAGGGAATGGTATGTGGCAGAAGTTCCCCAGTATATGAACCTTGCTTGTTAAAATACCAAACTAGCATATGCAAAATGCAAAGAACACCGATAAATGTGAACAATAGATTCATAGAAATAGGACCCCAGCACATTTGTATCATTACTAATGACAACCGCACCATGTTAGCGTTAAATAGATTGGCGCCGTTTGCGGGATGTATAAAAAAGATTAAAATATTACAATGGGGTAACGACACCTATCTTTTTGAACCAGACGCCGATAAGGTATTCTCTTCAGTTTATGAGGTACATAATCTCACTGACACTACACCCTTTATAATTTCTTTAGACCCACTAAAACAGGTTTTGGAACAATCAGAGTTGTTAGGACAACACATAGAAACACTAGAACATACCCTACAGAATAACCTCGTATCTGCAATTATTGACAAAGGTAGACTAGTGCATCTTTCCTCACAGATACAACAGGATACTGCACCACATTGGTGGGATATATTTAGTGGAATGTCCTCTACAGCAACCAATACCTTTCACTGGTTGTTAAGTCCAATGGTAATTATTATTCTAATATTAATATCACTTACAATCACGAATATATGTGTATACAGGAAAATAAATAGGAAAATTAGGAGAATAGACAGGGCATACCGATAAATGTGTATTGACATCACCCTACTCCTATAAAACTCCTCTTCTTGAATTTTAAGATGTTGGTAATACCTAGGGGGATGGGTTCTACCCCTCTGACAACTCACGGTCAGGGAAAGGACTCTGGGGAAAAACTGACTAGAACTTATTCATGAGGACCCAGGGGGAAGGAGAGGATGATGTCAAAGGGGGAAATTGATAAGGTCAGGGATTTAATTTAGAGTTCTCACTTAATATGATGCCTACATGTAAATCTGTTTTGAATGTAACTTTTTGGCTGTTGAACTCAATTGAAGCTGCTTTTGTTTTCTTGTAACTGTATTGCCATTATGTTGATATGTTATGTTGTGTTCGTAGCCCAGGTGACTCCTGTTGTTGTTTACCCTTGCCCTTTGTGGGGGGGCTGTGCTGATGCTATTGTTTGTATAATTGCCTATAAAAGGCCTTTGAAAGAAGTAAAGAGCGGCAGTCCATTATGCTCAGAACTTTGATACAGACATACCTGACTCTGTGTCTTAATTCCTATATGAAGCAATAATTAGACAAGGCAATATAAACTATAAGCAACTTATTTAAAAGTTGAACCTAACATGAGATATATAAAGAATGCAAAAAAAAGTATTTATAATGGTTGGAATGGCGTACTACAATAATTCTATAGTGCATACCTTACAGTACATGTGCTCAACATCGCTCTGTGAATGTAAAACTACAAGGTCCGGCAACCTTTGCGGCTGTCGGCTTGTAGTTTTCAATGAACTATAATAGCGCTGTGAGCACTGTGGTAGTTCATTCATTCTTCCTGTCAGCATGAATCGCCTTCCTTGTACAAGGTACGGGCAAGCCTATACAATGATAGGTCTGCAGGAGACCTGCATGGCATCAGCGATCTGCTGATCCCTTTGCAATGCTTTACAGGTTCCTGCAACAAAAAATAATAAATGCATATTTTTTTACCTGCAAAAAAATGTGCATTCATTATTTTTTCTGAAAAGCTGAACTTATCTTTTAAAGCAAAACTCCAATTTTTTTTTTCTTATTTTAGAAAACTAATATAGCATTTAAAATTGCTACACAAGCCATTTTGTAATTTATCAGTAATATGAATTACCCTTTCGTTTCAATCTGCAGCTGCTGAAATGTAATAGAACTGTTAAAATATCCAGTGCATTATGACAACTTGGGAGTGTTCTGTACATTATTGGTGTGATTGGATCACTATTTTTTCAGAAGTCTGCACTAAAATACAAGCAAAATTCTAGGCATCCCCTGCAAAATTAATTAATTTTTGGTGAGAGACTTCCAAAGGCTTGTCCAAAAGACCTTCTGCTCTCTAGCTCCTTCATCGCCTCCTCCCATGCTCACCTCCAGGACTTTTTCAGAGCCTTTTCAATCCTATGGAATACCTTACCCCAATCTGTCTGCTTATCTCCTACTCTATTAGCTTTTAGACGATCTCTGAAAACCCTCCTCTTCAGAGAAGTCTATCCAACCTACACCTAACAATTGTATTTTCATTTTCTCCATCAGCTCATCCCCCACAGTTATTACCTTTTGTTTCACTTGACCCTCTCTTCTAGATTGTAAGCTCTAATGAACAGGGCCCTCTGATTCCTCCTGTATTGAATTGTATTGTAACTGTACTGTCTGCCCCCCATGTAAAGTGATTGCCAAACTGTTGGTGCTATATAAATCCTGCATAATAATAGTAATAATAATAATACCAGGGGGATGCAGATGCCTCAGGGTTCCTCATTAGAGCACCAAGATCTGTGGTTATAATGAATCAATTCCCATTCAGGAATTAGTCTGCGAAGGACATGGTGAAACAAACAGCTATTTCTTAAGAGAAGAAAAAAGTAGGAGTCTGCAAAAAACTTTGATAAGTCCTTGTATATCAAAAAAGTGAAATAAATAAAATAATTGACAAAATGCTACAATATAGTAAAGGTGTGCTGAAATAAATTTCTCACTCAATAATGTGTGCAGGCTATAAGCATATCTCACAGTGACGATTTATGATGAACGTAAATGCATATCCAGGTGCATGCGCACAATTCTTGAGCCTTCCAGTGCTGTTATCCCAAACCCCCTATCCCAAAAAACAGTGAATCTCAAAGCTGTGACAGAATTGTGATTTTTCCTGTGTCACCACAGTGCTCACAATGCTCTCATCTTAATCATATGACCCACATGGAATGTAAGGTCATATAGTGTGTGCTGTATAGCCACCATGGTTTCCACAGGTCTTAGATGCCCGCCTGTATGCTTGTAGAACAGTCACCAGGACTGACTGGACAGGACTGACCACTCATGCGGTCATGCTGTGTGCTCAGATGTAAAATGCCAAGAGAGCAGAAACCTGTGAAATCTGCACTCACATTACATAAAAAACACTTGTATATCTTTAAAAGACATAGAAATACCACTGTGCATTCAAATTACATCACTTCTGGTGAGTCACCCAGGCTCCGCCCTACTGGTTACATCCCGGATCAAGTGACCTTATCAGTGTTTTCTGGTTCAGTTCAGTGATGTCACATTTTCTTTCTCTTCTCCTCGTAAGAAGCAAGGAAAGGTTTCTTATTCCTCCACTAAATAGCATGCATGTAATAATGTGTAAAGCGCCATTCAATGTAATAGTACTTTGAGCCTAGGTGTCAGAAACTATGAACCAGACCGAGACAGAAGTACAGTAAAATCACACTTGTTTATTAATAAAAATAAAAAGGTAAATAGAGTAAGCGTAGTCAAAGCATAGCCAGAGTCCAGTAACCGGATCGAGTAGTCAGCCATGCCAGAGTTCAGTAACCAGATAGGGTAATCAGCCAAGCCAGAGTTCAGTAACCAGATCGGGTAATCAGCCAGGCCAGAAGTCAGGGATCCAAGTAGAGGAACAGCAAGCAGGATAAGAAGCCAGAAGGGATGTCAGCAAAGCCAGTCTTTAAACAGGAATGCAGGAGATGGTTTCTTGTGATGTGACCAAGGCGAAGGCAGAGATGAAGTAAGCTGGACAGTAGAGATGAGCCAAACACCCCCCTGTTCGGTTCGCACCAGAACATGCGAACAGGAAAAAAGTTCGTTCGAACACGCGAACACCGTTAAAGTTTACGGGACACGAACATGAATAATCAAAAGTGCTAATTTTAAAGGCTTATATGCAAGTTATTGTCATAAAAAGTGTTTGGGGACCTGGGTCCTGCCCCAGGGGACATGGATCAATGCAAAAAAAAGTTTTAAAAACGGCCGTTTTTTCAGGAGCAGTGATTTTAATAATGCTTAAAGTCAAACAATAAAAGGGTAATATCCCTTTAAATTTCGTAGCTGGGGGGTGTCTATAGTATGCCTGTAAAGGGGCGCATGTTTCCCGTGTTTAGAACAGTCTGATAGCAAAATGACATTTCGAAGGAAAAAACCCATTTAAAACTACTCGCGGCTATTGCATTGCCGACAATACACATAGAAGTTCATTGATAAAAACGGCATGGGAATTCCCCACAGGGCAACCCCGAACCAAAATTAAAAAAAAAAAATTACATGGGAGTCCCCCTAAATTCCATACCAGGCCCTTTAGGTCTGGTATGGATATTAAGGGGAACCCCGGCCAAAATTTTAAAAAAAAATGACGTAGGGTTCCCCCTAAATTCCATACCAGACCCTTCAGGTCTGGTATGAATTTTAAGGGGAACCCCGCGCCAAAAAAAAAAAAAAAAACGGCGTGGGGTCCCCCCAAAAGTCCATACCAGACCCTTATCCGAGCACGCAACCTGGCAGGCCGCAGGAAAAGAGGGGGGGATGAGAGAGCGCCCCCCCTCCTGAACCGTACCAGGCCACATGCCCTCAACATTGGGAGGGTGCTTTGGGGTAGCCCCCCAAAACACCTTGTCCCCATGTTGATGAGGACAAGGGCCTCATCCCCACAACCCTGGCCGGTGGTTGTGGGGGTCTGCGGGCGGGGGGCTTATCGGAATCTGGAAGCCCCCTTTAACAAGGGGACCCCCAGATTACGCCCCCCCGTGTGAAATGGTAAGGGGGTACTTACCCCTACCATTTCACAAAAAAACTGTCAAAAATGTTAAAAATGACAAGAGACAGTTTTTGACAATTCCTTTATTTAAATGCTTCTTCTTTCTTCTATCTTCCTTCATCTTCTTCTTCTGGTTCTTCTGGCTCTTCTGGTTCTTCCTCCGGCGTTCTCGTCCAGCATCTCCTCCGCGGCGTCTTCTGTCTTCTTCTCCTCGGGCCGCTCCGCACCCATGGCATGGGGGGAGGCTCCCGCTCTTCTCTTCATCTTCTTCATCTTCTTCTCTTCTTCCTTCTTCTCTTCTTCATTTTCTTCTCCGGGCCGCTCCGCACCCATGCTGGCATGGAGGGAGGCTCCCGCTGTGTGACGGCGTCTCTTCGTCTGACGGTTCTTAAATAACGGGGGGCGGGGCCACCCGGTGACCCCGACCCCCTCTGACGCACGGTGACTTGACGGGACTTCCCTGTGACGTCACGGGGAATGCCACTGGAAAGTCCCGTCATGTCCCGTGCGTCAGGGGGGGGCGGGGTCACCGGGTGGCCCCGCCCCCATTATTTAAGAACCGTCAGACGAGGAGACGCCGTCACACAGCGGGAGCCTCCCTCCATGCCAGCATGGGTGCGGAGCGGCCCGGAGAAGAAAATGAAGAAGAGAAGAAGAGAAGAAGGAAGAAGAGAAGAATAAGAAGATGAAGAGAAGAGCGGGAGCCTCCCCCCATGCCATGGGTGTGGAGCGGCCCGAGGAGAAGAAGACAGAAGACGCCGCGGAGGAGATGCTGGACGAGAACGCCGGAGGAAGAACCAGAAGAACCAGAAGATGAAGGAAGATAGAAGAAAGAAGAAGCATTTAAATAAAGGAATTGTCAAAAACTGTCTCTTGTCATTTTTAACATTTTTGACAGTTTTTTAGTGAAATGGTAGGGGTAAGTACCCCCTTACCAGTTCACACAGGGGGGGCCGGTATCTGGGGGTCCCCTTGTTAAAGGGGGCTTCCAGATTCCGATAAGCCCCCCGCCCGCAGACTCCCACAACCACCGGCCAGGGTTGTGGGGATGAGGCCCTTGTCCTCATCAACATGGGGACAAGGTGTTTTGGGGGGCTACCCCAAAGCACCCTCCCAATGTTGAGGGCATGTGGCCTGGTACGGTTCAGGAGGGGGGGCGCACTCTCGTCCCCCCCTCTTTTCCTGCGGCCTGCCAGGTTGCGTGCTCAGATAAGGGTCTGGTATGGATTTTGGGGAAACCCCACGTCATTTTTTTTTAAATTTTGGCCGGGGTTCCCCTTAATATCCATACCAGACCTAAAGGGCCTGGTATGGAATTTAGGGGGACTCCCATGTCATTTTTTTTTTTTTAATTTTGGTTCGGGGTTGCCCTGTGGGGAATTCCCATGCCATTTTTATCAATGAACTTCTATGTGTATTGCAATGCAATAGCCGCGGGTAGTTTTAAATGGGTTTTTTCCTTCGAAATGTCATTTTGCTGTCAGACTGTTCTAAACACGGGAAACATGCGCCCCTTTACAGGCATACTATAGACACCCCCCAGCTACGAAATTTAAAGGGATATTACACTTTTATTGTTTGACTTTAAGCATTATTAAAATCACTGCTCCTGAAAAAACGGCCGTTTTTAAAACTTTTTTTTGCATTGATCCATGTCCCCTGGGGCAGGACCCAGGTCCCCAAACACTTTTTATGACAATAACTTGCATATAAGCCTTTAAAATTAGCACTTTTGATTTCTCCCATAGACTTTTAAAGGGTGTTCCGCGGCATTCGAATTTGCCGCGAACACCCCAAATTGTTCGCTGTTCAGCGAACTTGCGAACAGCCAATGTTCGAGTCGAACATGAGTTCGACTCGAACTCGAAGCTCATCCCTACTGGACAGCTTTAAGTAGGCAGGTCAGACGAGCAGGATCAGGAACAGCTGGGTAACTGTGGAGAGAGATGAGAGCTGGCAATTAGCTGACAGCTGAGCGGCCAGCTCAGAGAAGGAAGGGCTGAGACAGTCCTGACAGTACCCTCTCCTCAATGACCCCTCCCCCTCAGAAGACCACCGGGCCTGAGGGGAAAACGTCTACGGAAATCGTGGAGGAGGGCAGGGGCATGTACGTCCGAGGATGAGACCCAGGAGCGTTCCACCGGACCGTACCCCTTCCAATGCAACAGGTACCGTATGCCCCCACGGAACCTACGAGAGTCAATAATGGATTGTACCTCATACTCCCCATGGTTCTCAATAGGGATGAGCTTCGTGTTCGAGTCGAACCCATGTTCGACTCGAACATCGTCTGTTCGCCGAATTGCGAATGATATGGGCCGTTGGCGCCAAATTCGTGTGGCGCGTCATGGCCCATAATTCACTGCGGCATCGCAGTGCATTGCTGGCTGATGATTGGCCAAGCATGCACTATGACCCGCATGCTTGGCCAATCACAGCGCCGTCTGAACAGAGAGCCGTAATTGGCCAAAGCCAAGGAGGCTTTGGCCAATTATGGCTCAGGGGATTTAGCACACGCCGACACTATATAAGGCCGCCTGAACGGCGGCCCTGTGTAGTGTGTGTTCCGGCGTTCATAGATAGAGAGAGAGAGAGACAGACATTGTCATTTGATTTGAGTTAGATAGATTAGGCAGAACAGTCAGTCAGTTAGCTGCACTTACAGTGTATTGTGTATATATATGCATCCCAGGTGTTGCATATGTATATACACTGTATTCAGTTTAGCTAGATCCGTTCCTGTTATCTTCTTACTGACAGGCAGGCTTGTCTTGTTACAGTATTTACAGCTACCTGAAGAAAATTGCTGGTGTTCTTTTGATCCTATTAGTACCACAGTCAGGCAGCTAGACTATTTACAGTTAGTGCAGTGCGTCCTGCTCACAGTGTTCAGCTAAAACTACAAGTTAGTGGGGTGCGTCCTGCTCACAGTGTTCAGCTAAACCTAGAAGTTAGTGCGGTGCGTCCTGCTCACAGTGTTCAGCCAAAACTACAAGTTAGTGCTGTGCGTCCTGCTCACAGTGTTCAGCTAAACCTACAAGTTAGTGTAGTGAGACCTCTGCACAGTGTTCATCTAAAGCTTCAAGTTAGTGCAGTGCGTCCTGCTCACAGTGTTCAGCTAGATCCGTTCCTGTTATCTTCTTACTGACAGGCAGGCTTGTCTTGTTACAGTATATACAGCTACCTGAAGAAAATTGCTGGTGTTCTTTTGATCCTATTAGTACCACAGTCAGGCAGCTAGACTATTTACAGTTAGTGCTGTGCGTCCTGCTCACAGTGTTCAGCTAAAACTACAAGTTATTGTGGTGCGTCCACCTCACAGTGTTCAGCTAAAACTACAAGTTAGTGCGGTGCGTCCACCTCACAGTGTTCAGCTAAATCTACAAGTTAGTGCGGTGCATCCTGCTCACAGTGTTCAGCTAAAACTACAAGTTAGTGTGGTGCGTCCTCCTCACAGTGTCCAGCTAAACCTACAAGTTATTTTTTTGCGAGCTCTGCGCAGTGTTCAGCTAAAGCTACCTGTAGAAGGTTGGTGGTGTTTTCCTGATCCTATCACTACCGCAGGCAGCTAAAAAAGCTACAAGTTAGTTTTTTGCGAGCTCTGCACAGTGTTCAGCTAAAGCTACCTGTAGAAGGTTGGTGGTGTTCTCATACTACAGGCAGGCAGTTGATTTTGCTAGCTGCAGTATCAGTACATATATATATATATATATATATATCCCAGCTTAGTGCAGCTACAGGCCATTAGTATGTCTGGAAGGCCAAGAAGGAGAGGCAGACAGTCACAAGCCAATAAGAGAGGGCAAGCAGGCTCTGTGTCTAGTGCTGGTCATGGAATACGGTGCATCCTCTTCAGCACGTGGCCGTGGGACACACTTGGCCTTTTTTTCAGCAGCTGGCCGTGTTGAGCCGCAACATGCGGAAGACTTGGTCGAGTGGATGACCAAGCCGTCCTCATTTTCTCTCACCCATGCCCAGGGTACTTTGTCTGGCAAAGCAGCGGCCTCTTCCCTTGGCTCAATGTCATCAGTGACTCCTTCCCTAGCCCCACCATGTCCTCCCGAGGAGTCCCTCGAACTGTTTGACCACAGTGTTGGGTACATGCTCCAGGAGGATGCCCAGCATTTGGAAGGCTCTGATGATGATACTGAGCTCGATGAAAGCAGTAACGTGAGCACGGACAGAGGGGGTGCCCAAGAAGGACAGCAATCTGGCAGTCATGCTCCCCCTGCTGCAGCATACTGCCAGGTTTGCACCAGTGATGAGGAGGGAGGGGATGATGAGGTCACTGACTCAACGTGGGTGCCTGAAAGGAGAGAGGAGGAGAAGGAGGCGGCACATCACCAACGAGGCAGGATGCCCTCCAGGGGCCAGCCTAAGGGCAGCACCTTGACTGCATCACACCCCAAAGCTCCACATGTGCAGGGCACTGCAGTCTCTGCGCGTTATTCAAAAATTTCTTTGGTGTGGGCCTTTTTTGAGACAAGTGCATCAGATCGCACCGCTGCTATTTGCAACATATGTCTCAAGCGTATCTCGCGTGGCCAAAACATCTCCCGTTTGGGTACCACATGCTTGACCAGACATATGTTGACCTGCCATGCAGTTCGTTGGCAAGCATATCTAAAAGACCCACACCAAAGAACAAAGAGGACCTCTCCTTGCTCCTCATCAGCTGAGATCTCCAACCCCACTATACCTTCAGTCCTCTCTGAGACCTGCACTGAGAGGAATGAAGGTGTAGAATTAGGTGTGTCACAGCCAAGTACTTGTGGGCAATCTGCTTTTGGTACACTGACGTCAGATTGTACCAGGCAAATTTCCCTGCCCCAGCTGCTGCACCGCCGAAAGAAGTTTGCTCCCAGCCATCCACATGCCCAGCGGTTGAATGCTAGCTTGGCAAAATTTCTAGCACTTCAACTGCTGCCTTTTCAGTTGGTAGACTCTGCCCCCTTCCGTGAGTTTGTGGAATGTGCGGTTCCTCAGTGGCAGGTACCCAAACGCCACTTTTTCTCACGGAAGGCTATTCCGGCTCTCTACCAGCATGTGGAAGGCAAAGTCCATGCCTCGCTGGACAGGGCAGTCAGCGGTAAGGTGCATATTACCGCTGACTCATGGTCCAGCAGGCATGGACAGGGACGTTACCTAAGTTTCACGGCGCATTGGGTGACTCTGCTGGCAGCTGGGAAGGATGCAGGACAAGGTGCAGTAGTGTTAGAGGTTGTTCCGCCACCACGCCTCCAAAATGCTAATGATTGTGAAACACCTCTCTCCTCCACCCCCTCCTCTTCTTCTTCCTCCATGGCCTCTTCCTGTGCTTTGTCCTCGGAACCAGCGGTGCTCCGTAGCCGTTCAAGGGGCTACGCAAGTACGCAGGACAAAAGATGCCATGCGGTGCTTGAGCTGGTGTGCTTGGGGGACAGGAGCCACACTGGGGCAGAGGTTCTGTCAGCTCTGAGGGGCAGGTTCAGAGGTTGTTGACGCCACGCCAACTTAAGGCAGGAATGGTGGTTTGTGACAATGGCACCAACCTCCTCTCTGCCCTCCGACAGGGACAAATGACCCATGTGCCCTGTTTGGCTCACGTCCTTAACTTGGTGGTGCAGCGGTTCTTGGGCAGGTACCCAGGCTTACAGGATGTCCTGAGGCAGGCCAGGAAAGTCTGTGTGCATTTCCGCCGGTCATATAATGCCAGTGCTCGGCTGACGGACCTCCAAAAGGAGTTTAACCTGCCCAAGAACCGCCTATTCTGTGACATGCCCACCAGGTGGAACTCAACGTTGGCCATGCTGCAGCGGCTGCACACGCAGCAGAGGGCCATCAATGAGTACCTGTGCGACTATGGCACCAGGACAGGGTCAGGGGAGCTTGTTTTTTTTCCCCACGCCAGTGGGCCATGATCAGGGATGCATGCACTGTCCTGTCACCATTTGAGGAGGCCACGAGGATGGTGAGCAGTGACAGTGCATGCATCAGTGACACTGTCCCCCTTGTCCACCTGTTGGAGCACACACTGCGTGGAATAATGGACAGGGCACTTGAGGCAGAACAGAGGCAGGAAGAGGAGGACTTCCTTAGCTCTCAAGGCCCCCTTTATCCAGACAGTGTTCCTGCGTGCCCGCCGATCACACAGGAAGAGGAGGAGGAGGAGGAGGAGGAGGAAGATTGTGTCAGTATGGAGGTGGAGCCTGGCACTCAGCATCAGCAGCAGTCTTTAAGGGATCAGTCCCAAGAAACACATGGACTTGTACGTGGCTGGGAGGAGGTGGCTGCGGACCATGTCGTCCTTAGTGACCCAGAGGACTCCGGACCGAATGCCTCAGCAAACCTACGCTGCATCGCCTCCCCGATCCTGCAAAGCCTGCGTAAGGATCCTCGTATTCGTAGTATCAAGGGAGAAGGACCTATACTGGCTGGCAACCCTCCTTGATCCACGTTACAAGGGTAAGGTTGCGGACCTTATCTTGCCATCGCAGAGGGAGCAGAGGATGAAACATCTTCGGGAGGCCTTGCAGAAAGGTCTGTGCAATGCGTTCCCAGAGACTGGGAGGTTACAAACTCCTGTTTCTGGACAACGTGTTGCTGAGGCTTCGGTCAGTCAAAGAAGGAGCGGTGGAGAAGGTGGCCGTCTGACCGATGCGTTCAGACAATTTTTTGGTCCACAGCCCCAAGGTATGATCGGTTCCAGCAACCATCGCCAGCGTCTCTTTTACATGGTGCAGGAATACCTAGGGGCAAGATCTGACTTGGACACCTTTCCCACCGAAAATCCTCTGGGTTACTGGGTCTTGAGGATGGATCACTGGCCAGAGCTTGCACAGTATGCAATTGAGCTACTGGCCTGTCCTGCATCCAGCGTTCTTTCGGAACGCACATTCTGTGCTGCTGGAGGCTTTGTCAGGGTGCGTCTGTCCACCGACTCGGTCGATCGACTGACCTTCATAAAAATTAATCAGTCTTGGATCACCGCCAGCTACCAAGCACCTGATGCTGATGTAACCGAATAATTTTTTTTGAAATCTCAGATCCCTTCAAAGACTGCCTATGCTGATGCTGAGTGACTATCCCTGAGTAATTATCCTCTTCCTCCTCAATCATCACGCTGATAGCTTGTAAGAACATTTTTGGTTCTGGGCGCCACCACCAGTGCCTAAGGCCCAATTTTTCAGCCCCTGTTTAACAGGGGCGTGTAATTACAATTTTTGATGCAATACTTTGCAGCAGGGCTCATTTCTGCGTTACAACTAGAGTATCTGTGAGGGGTTGCAGTGTTGTGGCACCAGCACCAGTGCCTAAGGCCCAATTTTTCAGCCCCTGTTTAACAGGGGCATGTAATTACAATTTTTGATGCAATACTTTGCAGCAGGGCTCATTTCTGCGTTCCAACTAGAGTATCTGTGAGGGGTTGCAGTGTTGTGGCACCAGCACCAGTGCCTAAGGCCCAATTTTTCAGCCCCTGTTTAACAGGGGCGTGTTATTACAATTTTTGATGCAATACTTTGCAGCAGGGCTCATTTCTGCGTTCCAACTAGAGTATCTGTGAGGGGTTGCAGTGTTGTGGCACCAGCACCAGTGCCTAAGGCCTAATTTTTCAGCCCCTGTTCAACAGGGGCATGTAATTACAATTCTTGATCTAATATTTCACAGCAGGGCCTAGTTCTGCACCCACCAAGAGCGAGTGAGGACTTACAGTATTGTGGCACCACCACCAAAGGCCCAATTTTTCTGCCCTTGTTCAACAGGGACATGTAATTACAATTCTTGATCTAATATTTCACAGCAGGGCCCTGTGAGGGCTTACAGTGTTGTGGCCACAACAACACCTAAGGCCCAAATTTCTGCTGAGTATATAGGGCAGGCCCCTACTTTCAAACATCTAACTTACAAACGACTCCTACTTGCAAACGGAAGGAGACAACAGGAAGTGAGATGAAATCTACCCCTAGGAAGGGAAATTCTCTCCTGTAAGAGTTAATATGGGAAAAACATTTCTCCTTTCCACTGATGCTTTCCAATCCTTGTTCCACAAAAAACCCCAAATTTTCAAAAAACATTTGTCATTGGGACAAAAAGTGAAGTGAAATCTTCTGAAGGAGGAAAGACAGCAAAACAAATGTCACAGGGGTGATAACCCTTCCCTATGTTTTCCAAAAAGCTTAAAAAAGATTTTTTTGCTGGAGCTAAACACGGTAAAAATGTACCCGTTAAAAATTACAAACAGATTCTACTTAACAACAAACCTACAGTCCCTGTCTTGTTTGCACCGCCTGTATACTGCTGTTCAGAGTATATAGGGCCTGGTGGCCCCACACCTTTCCTTATTTTAATTTGGGTGCGGGGTTCCCCTTAATATCCATACAAGACCCAAAGTGCCTGGTAATGGTCTGGGGGGTACCCATGCCGTTTGTCTCACTGATTTTCATCCATATTGCCAGGACTCGACATTACATTAAACCCGCAAGCAGTTTTAAATGAGATTTTTTCCTTTAAAAATGACATTTTGTGCAGGGACTGTTCTAAACACGGGAAACACGCGCCACTTTACAGGCATACTATAGACACACCCTAGGTACGATATTTAAAGGAATATTTCACTTTTTTTTTTTTTTACTTTAAGCATCATTAAAATCACTGCTCCCGAAAAAACGGCAGTTTTTAAAAGTTTTTTGCATCGATACAAGTCCCCTGGGGTAGGACCCGGGTCCCCAAATCCTTTTTAGGACAATACCATGCAAATTAGCCTTTAAAATGAGCACTTTTGATTTCGAACGTTCGAGTCCCATAGACGTCAATGGGGTTCTAACGTTCGTGCAAATTTTCGGTCCGTTCGCAGGTTCTGGTGTGAACCGAACCGGGGGGGGGTGTTCGGCTCATCCCTAGTTCTCAACCTGTATAGGGTGAGGACGTGGCACTGAGGCAGACCAACGGTTTCAATAAGGAGACATAAAACACATTTGAGATGCGCATACTAGGAGGAAGGTCCAACGCGTAAGCCACTGGGTTAATCCTGCGAAGGATACGGCAAGGCCCAATAAACTGAGGTGCGAACTTCAGTGAGGGAACATGAAGTCGGAGGTTGCGAGATGACAGCCAGGCCCTGTCCCCAACCTGGTAGGAAGGCGCAGGCAGGCATCTGCGGTTAGCATGGAGTCTGTACCTATCATTAGCATGACGTAAAGCCTCCTGGACTTGTGCCCAAGTGGAACGAAGACCACAGAGATGCTTCTCTAACGCATGAATACTCTGCGGAACAAACGAATCAGGCAACATGGAAGGTTGGAAACCATAATTTGCCATAAATGGAGACAATCGGGAGGCAGAATTCAAGGCACTGTTGTGAGCAAACTCTGCCCATGGTAATAAGTCTGACCAGTTGTTATGATGGTCAGAAATATAGTAACGTAGGAATTGCTCCAAGGACTGATTGGCTTGCTCTGCAGCCCCATTGGACTGCGGGTGATAGGCAGAGGAGCAAGCAAGCTGAATTCCCAACTGTGCACAAAAGGCTTGCCAGAACCGGGAGACAAACTGACACCCCTGTCCGAGACAATCACCTTGGGTGTAAGCGAAAGCTCTCCCAAGCAAAAATTGGAGCCAGTTCCTTAGAAGTAGGCAACTTCTTAAGTGGAATACAATGACACATCTTTGAGAACTGGTCAACCACCATAAGGATAACAGTGTTGCCTTGGGAGTTGGGCAATTCCACAATGAAATCCATAGACAGGTGGGTCCAGGGCCTCTCTCCATTGGGTAAGGGTTGTAGGAGGCCCACTGGAAGGTGTCATGGAGTCTTACTCTGAGCACACACGGAACAGGCAGCTACAAGGCAGTTACATCAGCACGCAGACTAGGCCACCAGAATTGTTGGGAAATGGCCCAAACGAGTTGATTCCTCCCAGGGTGGCCAGCTGCCTTGGGAGAATGGTAGGTCTGGAGCACAGCAGTACGGAGACACTCTGGGACAAAGCAACGGTCACAAGGTTTCTCAGGAGGAGCATCGACCTGAGCAGCAAGAATTTTGTCACCCAAAGGAAAAGTAAGACTGGTGCGAACTGTAGCCAGAATACGATCAGGAGGAATCACAGGAATCGTAACCGACTCCAACTTGGAAGTGGAGGAAAATTGTTGTGACAAGGCATCAGCCCTTACAGTCTTAGTACCGGGTAAGAATGAGACAATGTCATTGAAACTTGACAAGAAAAGAGCCCATCGCACCCTTCTGGGAGAGAGGCGTTTAGCCTTAGACAGGAATGTAAGATTCTTATGGTCAGTAAGAATGAGAACCGACACAGTGGTACCTTCGAGGAGGGGCGCCATGATGGGGCTAAAATGATCGCCAACAGCTCTCTGTCACCAATCTCGTAATTGCACTCCACAGGTGGCAATTTCTTGGAAAAGTAGCCACAAGGATGCATAGCACTCTCAGAGGTGGGACGTTGAGACAGAAGGGCGCCAACACCAGTCTCAGAAGCATCAACCTCAAGGATAAACGGTAACGTAGGATCAGGATGTGCCAACACAGGAGCAGAAACAAAGGCAGCCTTGAGACTCTCAAAGACCTTAATGGACTCCGGAGACCAACTCTGTGGGTTACCGTCCTTTCTGGTCATATCAGTCAAGGGCTTGACTAGAGATGAGAAGTTACGAATAAACTTCCACTAATAGTTGGCAAAACCCAGGAAACGCTGCAGAGGGCGTAAACCCATGGGTCAAGGCCACTGTAGGACTGCAGAAAGTTTCTCTGGGTCCATCGAAAAACCAGCAGTGGAAATTACATAGCCCAGGAATTTAACCTGTGCACGATGGAACTTGCACTTCTCCAGTTTACAAAAGAGATTGTTCTCCCTTAGTTTCTGAAGCACAAGGCAGACATCTGTGTGGTGGCTCTCCAGGGACTTGGAAAATATGAGGATATCATCGAGATAAACCACCACACATAACTGCAACAAATCTCAGGGGACATCGTTAATAAATTCCTGGGAAACTGCCGGGCCGTTACAAAGGCCAAAAGGCATTACAAGGTACTCATAATGGCCTGTTCTGGTATTAAATGCAGTTTTCCACTCGTCGCCCTCCTTAAATCAGGCTTCGTGAAAACCGTTGCTCCCTTGAGGCGGTCAAATAACTCAGTAATCAATGGAATTGGGTAGGCATTCTTAATCGTGAAACGATTGAGACCCCTATAATCAATACAAGGTCTCATTTTACCGCTCTTCTTCTTTACAAAGAAGAAACCGGCACCAGCAGGAGACGAGGGTTTGCGGATGAAGCCTCGAGAAAGTGCGTCTGCAACATACTCCTCCATGGCTTTATCCTCCAAGACCGACAAAGGGTAAACCCGGCCACCAGGGAGTATGGCCCCAGGTTGAAGGTCAATTGTGCAATCATACGGCCGGTGTGGAGGCAAACTACAGGCTTGACCTTTGTCAAAGACATCGCTAAAATCACAGTATTCCTCTGGCAGGGATGAGAGTGAAGAGGTGCACAGGATCTTGGCTGCCTTCCAGAAGCATGTCTCACTGCCTGTATCGCTGTATCACAGCCTGTATCACGATAGACGACTTAGCCCAAGAAAGGGTGACCAAAACCAGGGGCTTATCCTTCTGGATAACTGGGGACGACACAACACCACCTAAGGTCTGTCTATGACAGGACCTCAAGGTTCGGGTGTTCCCAGGATGGGTAGGACAAAACTTCAAGAAGTGACCTGCCTGGCCATAATAAAGGCACAATCTCTCTCTCCTCCTAAAGGCTCTCTCATCCACAGAGAGATGCGTGAAGCCCAAGTGCATGGGTTCATCTTCACTGACCGACTCGGTACCAGGAGGCATGGGAGGTGAGGGAGGCATGGGTGGGACTGCAAAGCTCGGAGGCAAACACACAGGAGGCTTCCGCAAGCGCTCCTTAAAAGAA
Source organism: Aquarana catesbeiana (assembly GCF_042186555.1). Taxonomy (NCBI): domain Eukaryota; kingdom Metazoa; phylum Chordata; class Amphibia; order Anura; family Ranidae; genus Aquarana; species Aquarana catesbeiana. The sequence goes on along the minus strand of NC_133324.1, from coordinate 349,002,381 downwards.
AGTCTTTCTCTGAGTCTGGAGTCAATGAGGATGGCAAACGAGATCAAGCTCTCCAGCTCAGTGGGTATATCTCGGGCTGCTATCTCATCCTTGATGGAATCTGTGAGACCATGAGAAAAAGCAGCCACAAGGGCCTCATTGTTCCAAGCAACCTCTGCTGCCAGAGTATGGAATTTAATGGCGTAGTCAGCAACAGTTCTCGTACTCTGTTTGATGGACATGAGGCACTTGGCAGCAGAAGCGGCACGTGCTGGAATGTCAAATACCCTTTTAAAGGAGGCCGCAAAATCAGGGTAACTCAAGACAACAGGTTTTTGCGTCTCCCATAGAGGGTTAGCCCAGGCCAATGCTCTCTCAGAAAGCAAAGATATCAGGCAAACCTACTTTGCTTCTGTCCGTGGGAAATGCCTGGGGCAGCATCTCGAAGTATATCTCAACCTGATTGAGAAAACCTCTGCATTGAATTGGATCGCCCCCAAATCGCTGGGGAAGCGGAGCAGAACCAGACATACCTCTTATAGAGGTAATACTCGAGGTGGGTGCCTGCACAGAGACTGGCGCAGCAGCAGGGGCGGCCTACGACTCATGTTGTACCAGAGCAGCCACAGTGGGGGATTCCAGGTGAGCCGTGCGACTCAGGAGCGTTTGTAACGCCATGACAAACTGATCCATGCGGTGATCTTGTTCACCCAATCTGGAAAAAATATTACCAACAAGTGGATTGACTGTATCTTCTGATTTCATGGCCTTCGCCTACTGTCAGAAACCATGTACCAGACCGAGACAGAAGTACAGTAAAATCACACTTGTTTATTAATAAAAATAAAAAGGTAAATAGAGTAAGCGTAGTCAAAGCATAGCCAGAGTCCAGTAACCGGATCGGGTAGTCAGCCAAGCCAGAGTTCAGTAACCAGATAGGGTAATCAGCCAAGCCAAAGTTCAGTAACCAGATAATCAGCCAGGCTAGAAGTCAGAGATCCAAGTAGAGGAACAGCAAGCAGGATAAGGAGCCAGAAGGGATGTCAGCAAAGCCAGTCTTTAAACAGGAATGCAGGAAATGGTTTCTTGTGATGTGACCAAGGCAAAGGCAGAGATGAAGTGAGCTGGACAGCTTTAACCACTTACAGCCTCGTTTTGGAATTTAGGTGTTTACATGTTTAACCACTTAAGGACCGCCTAACGCCGATTTACGTCGGCAAAGCGGCACGGGCAGGCAAAATCACGTACATGTACGTGATTTGCCTTCCGCGGGTGGGGGGTCCGATCGGACCCCCCCCCCGCCGCCCGAGGCGGTCCCGTTCTGTTCCCCGGCGATCCGAGATGAGGGGGAGGCCATCCGTTCGTGGCCCCCCCTCGCGATCGACGCCGGCCAATGGGAACATTCCTTTGCTGCTGTATGCTAAACAGCAGCAAAGGAAATGATGTCATCTCCCCTCAGCTCGGTATTCCGTTCCAGCGCCGAGGGGAGAAGACATCAATGTAAGTGCACAACACACACACACACAGTAGAACATGCCAGGCATACAAAACACCCCGATCCCCCCCCGATCGCCCCCCGATCCCCCCCCAATCACCCCCCCCCCTGTCACAAACTGACACCAGCAGGTTTTTTTTTTTTTTTTTTCTGATTACTGCATAGTGTCAGTTTGTGACAGTTACAGTGTTGGGACAGTTAGTATTACCCCCCTTTAGGTCTAGGGTACCCCCCTAACCCCCCCTAATAAAGTTTTAACCCCTTGATCACCCCCTGTCACCAGTGTTGCTAAGCGATCATTTTTCTGATCGCTGTATTAGTGTCGCTGGTGATGCTAGTTAGGGACGTAAATATTTAGGTTCGCCGTCAGCGTTTTATAGTGTCAGGGACCCCCATATACTATCTAATAAATGTTTTAACCCCTTGATTGCCCCCTAGTTAACCCTTTCACCACTGATCACCGTATAAACGTTACGGTTGACGCTGGTTAGTTCGTTTATTTTTTATAGTGTCAGGGCACCCGCCGTTTATTACCGAATAAAGGTTTAGCCCCCTGATCGCCCGGCGGTGATATGCGTCGCCCCAGGCAGCGTCAGATTAGCGCCAGTACCGCTAACACCCACGCACGCAGCATACGCCTCCCTTAGTGGTATAGTATCTGATCGGATCAATATCTGATCCGATCAGATCTATACTAGCGTCCCCAGCAGTTTAGGGTTCCCAAAAATGCAGTGTTAGCGGGATCAGCCCAGATACCCGCTAGCACCTGCGTTTTGCCCCTCCGCCCGGCCCACCCAAGTGCAGTATCGATCGATCGCTGTCACTTACAAAACAATAAACGCATAACTGCAGCGTTCGCAGAGTCAGGCCTGATCCCTGCGATCGCTAACAGTTTTTTTGGTAGCATTTTGGTGAACTGGCAAGCAAGCACCAGGCAGCGTCAGGTTAGCGCCAGTAGCGCTAACACCCACGCACGCACCGTACACCTCCCTTAGTGGTATAGTATCTGATCGGATCAATATCTGATCCGATCAGATCTATACTAGCGTCCCCAGCAGTTTAGGGTTCCCAAAAACGCAGTGTTAGCGGGATCAGCCCAGATACCTGCTAGCACCTGCGTTTTGCCCCTCCGCCCGGCCCGGCCCACCCAAGTGCAGTATCGATCGATCACTGTCCCTTACAAAACACTAAACGCATAACTGCAGCGTTCGCAGAGTCAGGCCTGATCCCTGCGATCGCTAACAGTTTTTTTGGTAGCGTTTTGGTGAACTGGCAAGCACCAGCCCCAGGCAGCGTCAGGTTAGCGCCAGTACCGCTAACACCCACGCACGCAGCATACACCTCCCTTAGTGGTATAGTATCTGAACGGATCAATATCTGATCCGATCAGATCTATACTAGCGTCCCCAGCAGTTTAGGGTTCCCAAAAACGCAGTGTTAGCGTGATCAGCCCAGATACCTGCTAGCACCTGCGTTTTGCCCCTCCACCCGGCCCAGCCCAGCCCACCCAAGTGCAGTATCGATCGATCACTGACACTTACAAAACACTAAACACATAACTGCAGCGTTCGCAGAGTCAGGCCTTGATCCCTGCGATCGCTAACAGTTTTTTTGGTAGCGTTTTGGTGAACTGGCAAGCACCAGCGGCCTAGTACACCCCGGTCGTAGTCAAACCAGCGCTGCAGCAACACTTGGTGACATGGCGAGTCCCATAAGTGCAGTTCAAGCTGGTGAGGTGGCAAGCACAAGTAGTGTCCCGCTGCCACCAAGAAGACAAACACAGGCCCTTCATGCCCATAGTGCCCTTCCTGCTGCATTCGCCAATCCTAATTGGGAACCCACCACTTCTGCAGCGCCGTACTTCCCCATTCACATCCCCAATCAAATGCAGTCGGCTGCATGAGAGGCATTTTCTTTATGTCCTCCCGAGTACCCCTACCCAACGAACCCCCCCAAAAAAGATGTTGTGTCTGCAGGAAGCGCGGATATAGGCGTGACACCCGCTATCATTGTCCCTCCTGTCCTGTCATGTTTTGAACGCTACCATTCACTAGTTGAGTATTAGCGTAGGGTACAGCATTGCACAGACTAGGCACACTTTCACAGGGTCTCCCAAGATGCCATCGCATTTTGAGAGACCCGAACCTGGAACCGGTTACAGTTACAAAAGTTAGTTACAAAAAAAGTGTCAAAAAAAAAAATATATATATAAAATAAAAAAAAATAGTTGTCGTTTTATTGTTCTCTCTCTCTATTCTCTCTCTATTGTTCTGCTCTTTTTTACTGTATTCTATTCTGCAATGTTTTATTGTTATTATGTTTTATCATGTTTGCTTTTTCAGGTATGCAATTTTTTATACTTTACCGTTTACTGTGCTTTATTGTTAACCATTTTTTTGTCTTCAGGTACGCCATTCACGACTTTGAGTGGTTATACCAGAATGATGCCTGCAGGTTTAGGTATCATCTTGGTATCATTCTTTTCAGCCAGCGGTCGGCTTTCATGTAAAAGCAATCCTAGCGGCTAATTAGCCTCTAGACTGCTTTTACAAGCCGTGGGAGGGAATGCCCCCCCCCCCCACCGTCTTCCGTGTTTTTCTCTGGCTCTCCTGTCTCAACAGGGAACCTGAGAATGCAGCCGGTGATTCAGCCAGCTGACCATAGAGCTGATCAGAGATCAGAGTGGCTCCAAACATCTCTATGGCCTAAGAAACCGGAAGCTACGAGCATTTTATGACTTAGATTTCGCCGGATGTAAATAGCGCCATTGGGAAATTGGGGAAGCATTTTATCACACCGATCTTGGTGTGGCCAGATGCTTTGAGAGCAGAGGAGAGATCTAGGGTCTAATAGACCCCAATTTTTTCAAAAAAGAGTACCTGTCACTACCTATTGCTATCATAGGGGATATTTACATTCCCGAGATAACAATAAAAATGATTAAAAAAAAAAAATATGAAAGGAACAGTTTAAAAATAAGATAAAAAAAGCAGAAAAATAATAAAGAAAAAAAAAAAAGCACCCCTGTCGCCCCCTGCTCTCGCGCTAAGGCGAACGCAATCGGCGGTCTGTCGTCAAACGTAAACAGCAATTGCACCATGCATGTGAGGTATCACCGCGAAGGTCAGATCGAGGGCAGTAATTTTTGCAGTAGACCTCCTCTGTAGATCTAAAGTGGTAACCTGTAAAGGCTTTTAAAGGCTTTTAAAAATGTATTTATTTTGTTGCCACTGCACGTTTGTGCGCAATTTTAAAGCATGTCATGTTTGGTATCCATGTACTCGGCCTAAGATCATCTTTTTTATTTCATCAAACATTTGGGCAATATAGTGTGTTTTAGTGCATTAAAATTTAAAAAAGTGTGTTTTTTCCCCAAAAAATGCGTTTGAAAAATCGCTGCGCAAATACTGTGTGGAAAAAAAAATGAAACACCCACCATTTTAATCTGTAGGGCATTTGCTTTAAAAAAATATATAATGTTTGGGGGTTGAAAGTAATTTTTTTGCAAAAAAAAAATAACTTTTTCATGTAAACAATAAGTGTCAGAAAGGGCTTTGTCTTCAAGTGGTTAGAAGAGTGGGTGATGTGTGACATAAGCTTCTAAATGTTGTGCATAAAATGCCAGGACAGTTCAAAACCCCCCCAAATGACCCCATTTTGGAAAGTAGACACCCCAAGCTATTTGCTGAGAGGCATGTCGAGTCCATGGAATATTTTATATTGCGACACAAGTTGCGGGAAAGAGACACATTTTTTTTTTTTTTTTTTTGCACAAAGTTGTCACTAAATGTTATATTGCTCAAACATGCCATGGGAATATGTGAAATTACACCCCAAAATACATTCTGCTGCTTCTCCTGAGTACGGGGATACCACATGTGTGAGACTTTTTGGGAGCCTAGCCACGTACGGGACCCCGAAAACCAAGCACCGCCTTCAGGCTTTCTAAGGGCGTGAATTTTTGATTTCACTCTTCACTGCCTATCACAGTTTCGGAGGCCATGGAAAGCCCAGGTGGCACAAACCCCCCCCAAATGACCCCATTTTGGAAAGTAGACACCCCAAGCTATTTGCTGAGAGGTATAGTGAGTATTTTGCAGACCTCACTTTTTGTCACAAAGTTTTGAAAATTGAAAAAAGAAAAAAAAAAAAGTTTTTTCTTGTCTTTCTTCATTTTTAAAAACAAATGAGAGCTGCAAAATACTCCTCATGCCTCTCAGCAAATAGCTTGGGGTGTCTACTTTCCAAAATGGGGTCATTTGGGGGGGTTTGTGCCACCTGGGCATTCCATGGCCTCCGAAACTGTGATAGGCAGTGAAGAGTGAAATCAAAAATTTTCACCCTTAGAAATCCTGAAGGCGGTGATTGGATTTTGGGGCCCCGTACGCGGCTAGGCTCCCAAAAAGTCCCACACATGTGGTATCCCCATACTCAGGAGAAGCAGCTAAATGTATTTTGGGGTGCAATTCCACATATGCCCATGGCCTGTGTGAGCAATATATCATTTAGTGACAACTTTATGCAAAAAAAAAAAAAAAAAAGTGTCACTTTCCCACAACTTGTGTCAAAATATAAAATATTCCATGGACTCAATATGCCTCTCAGCAAATAGCTTGGGGTGTCTACTTTCCAAAATGGGGTCATTTGGGGGGGGTTTGTGCCACCTGGGCATTCCATGGCCTCCGAAACTGTGATAGGTAGTGAGGAGTAAAATCAAAAATTTACACCCTTAGAAATCCTGAAGGTGGTGATTGGTTTTCGGGGCCCCGTACGCGGCTAGGCTCCCAAAAAGTCCCACACATGTGGTATCCCCATACTCAGGAGAAGCAGCTGAATGTATTTTGGGGTGCAATTCCACATAGGCCCATGGCCTGTGTGAGCAATATATCATTTAGTGACAACTTTTTGTAAATATTTTTTTTTTTTTTTGTCATTATTCAATCACTTGGGACAAAAAAAAAAAAATATTCAATGGGTTCAACATGCCTCTCAGCAATTTCCTTGGGGTGTCTACTTTCCAAAATGGGGTCACTTGGGGGGGTTTTGTACTGCCCTGCCATTTTAGCACCTCAAGAAATGACATAGGCAGTCATAAACTAAAAGCTGTGTAAATTACAGAAAATGTACCCTAGTTTGTAGACGCTATAACTTTTGCGTAAACCAATAAATATACGCTTATTGACATTTTTTTTACCAAAGACATGTGGCCGAATACATTTTGGCCTAAATGTATGACTAAAATTTAGTTTATTGGATTTTTTTATAACAAAAAGTAGAAAATATCATTTTTTTTCAAAATTTTCGGTCTTTTTCCGTTTATAGCGCAAAAAATAAAAACCGCAGAGGTGATCAAATACCATCAAAAGAAAGCTCTATTTGTGGGAAGAAAAGGACGCAAATTTCGTTTGGGTACAGCATTGCATGACCGCGCAATTAGCAGTTAAAGCGACGCAGTGCCAAATTGGAAAAAGACCTCTGGTCCTTAGGCAGCATAATGGTCCGGGGCTCAAGTGGTTAAAACAGTTTTTTTTTTTGCTAGAAAATTACTTAGAACCCCCAAACATTATATATTGTTTTTTTTCTAACACCCTAGAGAATAAAATGGCGGTCATTGCAATACTTTTTTTCACACCGTATTTGCGCAACAGTCTTACAAGCATGTTTTTTTTGGAAAAAAATCACTTTTTTGAATAAAAAAATAAAACAACAGTAAAGTTAGCCCAATTTTTTTTTTATATTGTGAAAGATAATGTTACACCAAGTAAATTGATACCCAACATGTCATGCTTCAAAATTGCGCCCGCTCGTGGAATGGCGTCAAACTTTTACCCTCAAAAATCTCCATAGGCGACGTTTAAAAAATTCTACAGGTTGCATGTTTTGTGTTACAGAGGGGATCTAGGGTTAGAATTATTGCTCTTGCTCTACTGATCGCGGCGATACCTCACATGTGTGGTTTGACCACCGTTTTCATATGCGGCGATACTCACGTATGCGTTCGCTTCTGCGCGTTTAAAACTTTTTTTTTTTCTTGTTTATTTTATATGATTTTATTTATTTTTACACTGTTTAAAAAAAAAATTGTGTCACTTTTTTTCCTATTACAAGGAATGTAAACTTCCTTTGTAATAGAAAAAAGCATGACAGGTCCTCTTAAATATGAGATCTGGGGTCAAAAAGACCTCAGATCTCATATTTACACTAAAATGCTTCCGCCCTGCAGTGTCATGGAGACGAGTGGGCGCCATCTTCCCCTCACTCGTCTTCAGGCACAGCAAGGGGACAGATGCGATCGCCTCCGCCGCTACCGACGGCTCTGGTAAGCGGCGGAGGGCACCGGATCACGGCGGGAGGGGGGGGGCCCCATTTCCACTGATAAAAGTGATCTTGCGGCGAATCCGCTGCAGAGACCACTTTTATCTTGTAGCCAACTGCCGTACAAAAACGGGGATACCGGGGATATGGCAGCTAGCTGCTGCTATAACAATGATATCCGCCGGCAAAGTTAGGACGTACATCGGCGTGCGGCGGTCGGCAAGTGGTTAAGTAGGCAGGTCAGACGAGCAGGATCAGGAACAGCTGGGTAACTGTGGAGAGAGATGAGAGCTGGCAATTAGCTGACAGCTGAGCGGCCAGCTCAGAGAAGGAAGGGCTGAGCCAGCCCTGACACTAGGCCAGCATAATTACGTGCTCCCAGGGGTCTAGTCGAGAACAGTCTAGGCTCAGAGCAAGTGGGCTGAATGGCCATCATTCAATGATGAAAACTGGAGGCATCTAGTGGCAGAAAAGGAGTCTGCTGGGAACAGCTCCAGATTGAAATAAAGTATTGCTGCAAAAGCTGTTACTTTATTAGAACTTGATCAAACCCTCAATTAATCTGTTTCATTTAAGTCCCTCCCACATGGGTGATCCAATCAGGTCTGTCTATCAGTTTTTCAGGTGAAAGGTCAATGCACTCCTATAGACAGGGTTTACCCACCTACCTCCGCAAAAAAAAAAAAAAAATGGAAGGGGATCCATGCAGCAGAGTGGGCTCTGTCCTAGACTGAGCGGACACAGATGTGTCATCTCTGCTTTGATCACGGGATCTGTGAGCTCATCTCTACTGATGGGAACAGAATCCTTATCATGTGAAAGAGGCCTTACAGTGCACTGAACCATTTGTTAGTATTAAAGGGTTTGTAAAGGTAAAATTTAAAAACAAATAGCAAACATGTCTATACTTACCTACTCTGTGCAATGGAATTGCACAGAGCGGCTGGGAACCCTTCTCTTTTCGGGACCCCCACCGGCGATCCTGGCCCCTCCTCTCTGTCCAGTGCCTCCCATGGGGGCACCTCGCACCTGAGTCCCTCTGCTGCGTCCATTGATACAGACAGAGGGACTCAGCTCTGCCCCATGCTCCATCATCACTGGCTTTGATTGACAGCATTGGGAGCCAATGGCTCCCAGTGCCCCAGCAAAGCCAGCAAGACCCGAAAGGGGAGAAACGATCTGCCGACATGCATGGCGCTGGGTCGAAAGGGGTGTCAGGTAAGTAAAGGGGGGCGGAGGGGGCGTGGGTGACACCTAAACATTTTTTTACCCTTATGTAAGAAATGCATTAAGGTAAAAATGTTTAGACTTTACAATCCCTGAATCTATTTTTGTACAGGTAAAAGTGTTTTACTCAGATATATATATACACACACACACACAGGTGCATCTCATAAAATTAGAATATCGTCAAAAAGTTCATTTATTTTAGTCACACTCATATGTTACATGACAGAGTGATATATATCACACAGAGTGATATATTTCAAGCATTTCTTTCTTTTAATTTTGGTGATTATGGCTTACAGCTAGTGAAAACCCAAAATTCAGTATCTCAGAAAATTTGAATATTACATAAGACCAATAAAAAAAGGATTTTAATGAAAATTAATGCAGAAATGTTGGCTTATTGAAAAGTATGTCCATGTACAGTATAGTATGCACTCTCTACTTGGTCGGGGCTTGTTTTGCATGAAGTACTGCATTAATGCAGCGGGGCATGGAGGCAATCAGCCTATGGCACTGCTGAGGTGTTATGGAAGCCCAGGTTGCTTTAATAGCAGCCTTCAGCTCATCTGCATTGTTTGGTCTGGTATCTCTCATCTTCCTTAAGACCATACCCCACAGATTTTCTCTGGGGTTTTGGTCAGGCGGGTTTGCTTTCCAACAGTGGCGACTGGTGGGTTCTTCTTTTGGGGGGGCGGCAAACAAAGAAACACCCCCCCGGCGGCGAGGCACGGCACTGAAACAGCACCCCCGGTCTGGCACTTACCTGCGGGGCTGTGGTGTCCTCTCCTCCTCTCCTGGAGTGCGCGGTGGCTCCGACGTCCACTCCTTCAGCTTCCTCTGCCGTGTGTCTCCTCTTTCGCCAAAGCGCTCGGCATCCAATAGAGCCTATGGTTCTAATCAGGTGCTTCAAAAAAGCAACCACCCCGCATTGAAATCCATGGTCCGGTACCACTAATATATAGTTCAGGGGGCCAGATGCATGGATAGGGGAGGCGGCACCCGTGCGCCCTCTATCGATGGGCCGCCACTCCTTGCCATCAAGCACAGTGATACCATGATCATTAAACCAGGTATTGGTATTTTTGGCAGTGTGGGCAGGTGCCAAGTCCTGCTGGAAAATAAAATCAGCATCTCTATAAAGCTGGTCAGCAGAGGGAAGCATTAGGTGCTCTAGAATTTCCTGGTAGAGGGCTGTGCTGACTTTGGAACACTTTGGACCAACACCAGCAGATGACATGGCTCCCCAAATCAACACGGACTGTGGAACGTTTTGCATTTCATTTGGAAATCAAGGTCCCAGAGTCTGGAGGAAGAGTGGAGAGGCACAGAATCCAAGTTGCATGAAGTCCAGTGTGAAGTTTCTACTCTGGGGAGTCGTTATCTGCTGGTGTTGGTGCACTGTGTTTTATCAAGTCCAAAGTCAGCGCAGACCTCTACCAGGAAATTCTAGAGCACATCGAAACAGGAATATAGGGGAAATCTTCCAATGAGGACTCGACATCTGATAACCTTGATGACACCCTGGAATTCCTTCACTTCCTGTTGTGGCTATGGGACAGAAAGTGAAGGGAAATCTCAGCAATGGGACATAGTTGACAGATGAAAAAAACTGACAGGAATTATAACCCTTTCTTACCCTCCAAATAGAAAATAAAGTTTTGCCTTGAGTAACACTTTAACCATGGGCACTGCACTATCCCTGATCTGTCATGGTAGCAGTTTTCTAGCAGGTAGGGTATTGTGGATATTTCCAAATTACATTTTATTCAAGTACAACCAATATTTTTAAATAGAATTTCAATAAATCTTTAGTTTATTTAATGCTGAAACCTATACATGCAAAATCGTTTCTATCCGAAACACTATAACTGTTTTTTGTTGCTGCTAACGCAATTATAATTTTCTGTGAAAACATTCAGATCTTATCATGGGATCAGGGAATTCTACAACAAGCATCTTTACTCATTATGATAGCAGTTCCACCAAAGTCATAGTTATACATTATGCATATTTTATGCAAGTTTCTTTGGAATTATAAAGAAAATGAGATACAGTCCAAATCCTAATAAAGGACAACTTGTGAAAGACTGTAAACAGTTACGTAAAGACCAATAACATTAGCTGTGACTGAATTAGATTTGGAACAAAGAACTTTGCATGTCAAGGCATTGCTCTAATCTAAACAAAGCATTTCACATTGCAGGAACTCATGAAGCAGCACAAGCACAGTTAAGGTTAATGAATGCATCTGATAATATGCAAGAATAAAGTAAACTGTACAGTGCCTAGAGGCAAATTCAACATTAAAAAGGCACTGATAAAATGAAAGTGTCACAAAAGACGTGACAGGTGTGAGAACATATATACATAGTTACACTTCTTTGCCAAAGGACGAATGTGCCATAAATGTAAAATGGCCAATCATTTTACTAATATACACAAACAGTCTGAGGAGGATTGGCATAGAGATTTGCAGAATGAACACGATCGGTAGAAATTATTAGTTATATCAAAACTCAGCTACACAGGTGACTTTTTAAACTTTCATGGTTTATTTGCACCACTTTATTTGCACCACACTGGGACCAATGTATCAAAGAAGTATCACTGGTCTGTATTCAGCTTAGATACTTAAATTCAGTTCTTAGGAGATCTCAGTTTCTTTCTTTTTTTTGTTTATTCCCTTGATACCTATGTGAAGTGAACACAGATTAAGGTAAAACTGCCTTTCTTCAGAAGTCAACCCCTTTGATTTTTGTGTATTGAAATGAAAAAGTATCTTAACACTGCAAAAAAAATTTAATATACTGTAATGCAGCTTACTAGTTCTCAGATGAGGTGGCTACATACGTTTTCTTTTTTTCAGGTTTCTTTAATTTTCTTGTGATCTTTTGTGACCTTTACTTTTAGATTTGGGAAATTATGGACCCCCATTGGGAAAATCCATCTTTCTCTTTATACTGGTGACCATTGTCCCTAAAAAAGAAGTGGAAAATCCAAATGTTTAAGATGCAAATGGAAATCTTTAAAGTGATTGTAAAAACTCTTTTTTTTGTTTCAATTAACAAACATGGTATATTTACCTGTTCTGTCCTCCTCTTCTCGGGTCACCCACCGGCGCTCCTGGCTCCTCCCCACCCACCAAGTGCTCCTATTGCAAGCTATAGGCTCAGACCCCCCCCCCCTCCCGGCTCTCTCTTCATTGGCATTGATTGACAGCAGCAGAGCCACTGTCTATCAGCTAATGAGGACGGAGAGAGCGGAGAGAGACACTCGGGTTAGTATATGGGGGGGTGGCTGCATGTGAAAGTTGTTTCACTTAAATGGAGAGAATGCATTAAGGTTTAAAAAACTTTCTGCCTTTAGAACCACTTTAAATGGGGATATCAGTTCCTGGGACAGCTCTCTAAGAGCTTTGGGAAATTTTTCCCTAACTTCCTGTTGTGTCTCTGGAACAGATGGTGAAGGGAAATTTCCAAATTTCCACAATTGTGCACAGACAGCAAAAACAAAAGCTGAGGTTTTGACCCTTCCCTACCCTGTTCAAAATAGAAAAGGAAGTTTTGGTCATAGATAACTTTAATGCACACTTGCATTTACATGTATGGTGTATGCATCCACCTACCTCATGTCCTGTGCATTTACTTCCTCCACAGTTCATGGACCTGTTAGAGCATGGGTGTTCAACCTATGGCCCTTCAGCTGTTGTGAAACTACAAGTCCCATTATTCCTCTGCCTTTGGGAGTCATGCTTGTAAGCCTCTGTCAGCCTTGCAATGCCTCGTGGGACTTGTAGTTCCGCAACAGCTGGAGGGCCATATGTTGAGCACCCATGTGTTAGAGGGTACAGGAAATATTAAAGGAAACATGTACTGAGAGAAATTATTGAAGCTAAAGAATCAGCATAACAGCCAGGCAACCAACACTTTCAAAAGTTTATGTTGGCAATGGCAGCCTACATATTTTTTCAGTACAGGTTTACTTCAATAAATACTGTATAGGAGATTGTTAATTACCTACCAACAACATGTCACAGACTATTCTCTCTTTATTCCACTGGTCAGGCCTTCCCTAAATCTGCACCCCTTGTGGTCATTTACAACAGAACATGAGAGGACCCATCCAGGTACTGGTAAAATTCCTCTTGATTTACAACATTGTACTTAATGAAAACTATTTTCTTTACTTTTTATTGTCTTGTCTATACAATTGTTTTGCATGTCTTTGTCATGGTTCAGGGGCAGGCTATGAGATTTTCCCTGACATTCTGTTAAATATATATTCCCTATTTTCTGTTATTTATTCAGGCTTTTGTATGAAAAGCCTAATTTTAAATAACAGTTGGTGGCAATACAGTTTTGATTGGATGTTTTGCCATATTTTTTACAGGTATAATAATTTCATTATACATTCAAATAAGGGGAGTTGGGACTTTAACATCCCGGATTCAGTAGAACAAAAAGGAAATTTGGGACTTTAAATGAGGTGGTAGACTTGGTGTAGAAAACGTGGTCAGTTTTATTGAAATAAAAATTATATAAAAAAGTATAATACATATGGGTGATAAACATCATATGGAAAAACATATAATAAAGTATTCTCATAATGTACATATGCATACTCGATTCAAATTGCTGAGTAATAGTAAATTTCATATACAGAAATCAATAACTAAGTAACATCGTAATATACGTATGCATAGAACAATAACATCATATGGGTAGATGTATACATGAAAAACACTTGGTGCATAATATAGCATAATCAATTAGCCTGACAGCTGGCAGCCAAAGGAATAATAAAAAAATTTATATGTAACATATCTTGGTACGGAGTTGGTAGGCATGTAACTACATCCTTAATGCCCGACGCGTTTCTGTGTGAGATACACTTCTTCAGGGGCGGATGTGGTGGGGTATCTATAAAAATTGTATAAATTAAAAAAATTAATCCTAATGTAGATAAGTACAGCAGGTGAAAAACTGATGGTGTGGTATGCCCTAGGTACTTACATGCCCGTGCGTAGCGACGGTATGCAGAATAGGCAAAACCGGAGCCGTGGGAATGGTCCGTCCCGGGAGCTGAGGTGATGGAACACCCCATGTCCAAGGAATAGCACATGCAGAAACCCCCAGAAAAAACGCAGGCCTCTTGTGATGAAGGTATAAACAGTGATGGAATCCAACAAGAATGTGAATGAGACCTAGTAATGAGGTAAAAAATATATGTAAGGAGGTGACCAGTGGTGGTGGTGGTGGATAACTAGAAAATAAAAATATGTGTAAGTGTGGTGTGTAAAGCCGGTGGTGGTATGAACCACCGCATCACCAAGGATAGGTGACTAGTGGAAAGCAGAAAAGAAAGGAAACAGGAAAAAACGTGTGCTGAGAGGTGCTGTCCATAGGACACCTCAGTGTTTACCTAATGTACCAGTGCTAATGTGAAGGGCATCCAAAAAGTGAGCGTGCTGCCTGTGTATGAACGGAGGAGACCTGCGGTGGGGAAAGACTATATGCGCGTCCGAGGAGTGGGGGCCATCACCAGCGTCACGCGCACGACAGGAAGAAAGAGGTGGGAGCCTGGGCACGCATGGTAGTCGCACGTACCCTGACGCCGAGAACCCCACTGTCGGCCAGGTGGAAACAACGGGCTACCCCGCTGTGGCGCCAAAAAATAGTGACGCCTCACACGCGAGGCCGCTGGGCGTGGCGCCGATGCGCTGTGGACGCCCGCCCACCACCCCAAAAGGGAGGGGGGGGAGGGCGAGCGTGCAGGGCGCATCGCAGCTCCCGGGAACAAGACAAAAAACCCGGCCCGGAGTGGCAGTATCTGCACAGTCCGCCGTGAACTTAGGCATGATAAGGTACTGGCGCCAACTGAAAGGCATGGATAGATGTTGTCTCGCCACGTGTACAACTTCTACACATGGATGGCAGGGGAGCACTGCCAACCAAAGTCAAACACCTCCATCCCTATTGCAAAAACAATCAAATAAGGGGAGTTGGGACTTTAACATCCCGGATTCAGTAGAACAAAAAGGAAATTTGGGACTTTAAATGAGGTGGTAGACTTGGTGTAGAAAACGTGGTCAGTTTTATTGAAATAAAAATTATATAAAAAAGTATAATACATATGGGTGATAAACATCATATGGAAAAACATATAATAAAGTATTCTCATAATGTACATATGCATACTCGATTCAAATTGCTGAGTAATAGTAAATTTCATATACAGAAATCAATAACTAAGTAACATCGTAATATACGTATGCATAGAACAATAACATCATATGGGTAGATGTATACATGAAAAACACTTGGTGCATAATATAGCATAATCAATTAGCCTGACAGCTGGCAGCCAAAGGAATAATAAAAAAATTTATATGTAACATATCTTGGTACGGAGTTGGTAGGCATGTAACTACATCCTTAATGTCCGACGCGTTTCTGTGTGAGATACACTTCTTCAGGGGCGGATGTGGTGGGGTATCTATAAAAATTGTATAAATTAAAAAAATTAATCCTAATGTAGATAAGTACAGCAGGTGAAAAACTGATGGTGTGGTATGCCCTAGGTACTTACATGCCCGTGCGTAGCGACGGTATGCAGAATAGGCAAAACCGGAGCCGTGGGAATGGTCCGTCCCGGGAGCTGAGGTGATGGAACACCCCATGTCCAAGGAATAGCACATGCAGAAACCCCCAGAAAAAACGCAGGCCTCTTGTGATGAAGGTATAAACAGTGATGGAATCCAACAAGAATGTGAATGAGACCTAGTAATGAGGTAAAAAATATATGTAAGGAGGTGACCAGTGGTGGTGGTGGTGGATAACTAGAAAATAAAAATATGTGTAAGTGTGGTGTGTAAAGCCGGTGGTGGTATGAACCACCGCATCACCAAGGATAGGTGACTAGTGGAAAGCAGAAAAGAAAGGAAACAGGAAAAAACGTGTGCTGAGAGGTGCTGTCCATAGGACACCTCAGTGTTTACCTAATGTACCAGTGCTAATGTGAAGGGCATCCAAAAAGTGAGCGTGCTGCCTGTGTATGAACGGAGGAGACCTGCGGTGGGGAAAGACTATATGCGCGTCCGAGGAGTGGGGGCCATCACCAGCGTCACGCGCACGACAGGAAGAAAGAGGTGGGAGCCTGGGCACGCATGGTAGTCGCACGTACCCTGACGCCGAGAACCCCACTGTCGGCCAGGTGGAAACAACGGGCTACCCCGCTGTGGCGCCAAAAAATAGTGACGCCTCACACGCGAGGCCGCTGGGCGTGGCGCCGATGCGCTGTGGACGCCCGCCCACCACCCCAAAAGGGAGGGGGGGGAGGGCGAGCGTGCAGGGCGCATCGCAGCTCCCGGGAACAAGACAAAAAACCCGGCCCGGAGTGGCAGTATCTGCACAGTCCGCCGTGAACTTAGGCATGATAAGGTACTGGCGCCAACTGAAAGGCATGGATAGATGTTGTCTCGCCACGTGTACAACTTCTACACATGGATGGCAGGGGAGCACTGCCAACCAAAGTCAAACACCTCCATCCCTATTGCAAAAACAATCAAATAAGGGGAGTTGGGACTTTAACATCCCGGATTCAGTAGAACAAAAAGGAAATTTGGGACTTTAAATGAGGTGGTAGACTTGGTGTAGAAAACGTGGTCAGTTTTATTGAAATAAAAATTATATAAAAAAGTATAATACATATGGGTGATAAACATCATATGGAAAAACATATAATAAAGTATTCTCATAATGTACATATGCATACTCGATTCAAATTGCTGAGTAATAGTAAATTTCATATACAGAAATCAATAACTAAGTAACATCGTAATATACGTATGCATAGAACAATAACATCATATGGGTAGATGTATACATGAAAAACACGGTGCATAATATAGCATAATCAATTAGCCTGACAGCTGGCAGCCAAAGGAATAATAAAAAAATTATATGTAACATATCTTGGTACGGAGTTGGTAGGCATGTAACTACATCCTTAATGCCCGACGCGTTTCTGTGTGAGATACACTTCTTCAGGGGCGGATGTGGTGGGGTATCTATAAAAATTGTATAAATTAAAAAAATTAATCCTAATGTAGATAAGTACAGCAGGTGAAAAACTGATGGTGTGGTATGCCCTAGGTACTTACATGCCCGTGCGTAGCGACGGTATGCAGAATAGGCAAAACCGGAGCCGTGGGAATGGTCCGTCCCGGGAGCTGAGGTGATGGAACACCCCATGTCCAAGGAATAGCACATGCAGAAACCCCCAGAAAAAACGCAGGCCTCTTGTGATGAAGGTATAAACAGTGATGGAATCCAACAAGAATGTGAATGAGACCTAGTAATGAGGTAAAAAATATATGTAAGGAGGTGACCAGTGGTGGTGGTGGTGGATAACTAGAAAATAAAAATATGTGTAAGTGTGGTGTGTAAAGCCGGTGGTGGTATGAACCACCGCATCACCAAGGATAGGTGACTAGTGGAAAGCAGAAAAGAAAGGAAACAGGAAAAAACGTGTGCTGAGAGGTGCTGTCCATAGGACACCTCAGTGTTTACCTAATGTACCAGTGCTAATGTGAAGGGCATCCAAAAAGTGAGCGTGCTGCCTGTGTATGAACGGAGGAGACCTGCGGTGGGGAAAGACTATATGCGCGTCCGAGGAGTGGGGGCCATCACCAGCGTCACGCGCACGACAGGAAGAAAGAGGTGGGAGCCTGGGCACGCATGGTAGTCGCACGTACCCTGACGCCGAGAACCCCACTGTCGGCCAGGTGGAAACAACGGGCTACCCCACTGTGGCGCCAAAAAATAGTGACGCCTCACACGCGAGGCCGCTGGGCGTGGCGCCGATGCGCTGTGGACGCCCGCCCACCACCCCAAAAGGGAGGGGGGGGAGGGCGAGCGTGCAGGGCGCATCGCAGCTCCCGGGAACAAGACAAAAAACCCGGCCCGGAGTGGCAGTATCTGCACAGTCCGCCGTGAACTTAGGCATGATAAGGTACTGGCGCCAACTGAAAGGCATGGATAGATGTTGTCTCGCCACGTGTACAACTTCTACACATGGATGGCAGGGGAGCACTGCCAACCAAAGTCAAACACCTCCATCCCTATTGCAAAAACAATCAAATAAGGGGAGTTGGGACTTTAACATCCCGGATTCAGTAGAACAAAAAGGAAATTTGGGACTTTAAATGAGGTGGTAGACTTGGTGTAGAAAACGTGGTCAGTTTTATTGAAATAAAAATTATATCAAAAAGTATAATACATATGGGTGATAAACATCATATGGAAAAACATATAATAAAGTATTCTCATAATGTACATATGCATACTCGATTCAAATTGCTGAGTAATAGTAAATTTCATATACAGAAATCAATAACTAAGTAACATCGTAATATACGTATGCATAGAACAATAACATCATATGGGTAGATGTATACATGAAAAACACTTGGTGCATAATATAGCATAATCAATTAGCCTGACAGCTGGCAGCCAAAGGAATAATAAAAAAATTTTATATGTAACATATCTTGGTACGGAGTTGGTAGGCATGTAACTACATCCTTAATGCCCGACGCGTTTCTGTGTGAGATACACTTCTTCAGGGGCGGATGTGGTGGGGTATCTATAAAAATTGTATAAATTAAAAAAAATTAATCCTAATGTAGATAAGTACAGCAGGTGAAAAACTGATGGTGTGGTATGCCCTAGGTACTTACATGCCCGTGCGTAGCGACGGTATGCAGAATAGGCAAAACCGGAGCCGTGGGAATGGTCCGTCCCGGGAGCTGAGGTGATGGAACACCCCATGTCCAAGGAATAGCACATGCAGAAACCCCCAGAAAAAACGCAGGCCTCTTGTGATGAAGGTATAAACAGTGATGGAATCCAACAAGAATGTGAATGAGACCTAGTAATGAGGTAAAAAATATATGTAAGGAGGTGACCAGTGGTGGTGGTGGTGGATAACTAGAAAATAAAAATATGTGTAAGTGTGGTGTGTAAAGCCGGTGGTGGTATGAACCACCGCATCACCAAGGATAGGTGACTAGTGGAAAGCAGAAAAGAAAGGAAACAGGAAAAAACGTGTGCTGAGAGGTGCTGTCCATAGGACACCTCAGTGTTTACCTAATGTACCAGTGCTAATGTGAAGGGCATCCAAAAAGTGAGCGTGCTGCCTGTGTATGAACGGAGGAGACCTGCGGTGGGGAAAGACTATATGCGCGTCCGAGGAGTGGGGGCCATCACCAGCGTCACGCGCACGACAGGAAGAAAGAGGTGGGAGCCTGGGCACGCATGGTAGTCGCACGTACCCTGACGCCGAGAACCCCACTGTCGGCCAGGTGGAAACAACGGGCTACCCCGCTGTGGCGCCAAAAAATAGTGACGCCTCACACGCGAGGCCGCTGGGCGTGGCGCCGATGCGCTGTGGACGCCCGCCCACCACCCCAAAAGGGAGGGGGGGGAGGGCGAGCGTGCAGGGCGCATCGCAGCTCCCGGGAACAAGACAAAAAACCCGGCCCGGAGTGGCAGTATCTGCACAGTCCGCCGTGAACTTAGGCATGATAAGGTACTGGCGCCAACTGAAAGGCATGGATAGATGTTGTCTCGCCACGTGTACAACTTCTACACATGGATGGCAGGGGAGCACTGCCAACCAAAGTCAAACACCTCCATCCCTCCATGCCTTTCAGTTGGCGCCAGTACCTTATCATGCCTAAGTTCACGGCGGACTGTGCAGATACTGCCACTCCGGGCCGGGTTTTTTGTCTTGTTCCCGGGAGCTGCGATGCGCCCTGCACGCTCGCCCTCCCCCCCCTCCCTTTTGGGGTGGTGGGCGGGCGTCCACAGCGCATCGGCGCCACGCCCAGCGGCCTCGCGTGTGAGGCGTCACTATTTTTTGGCGCCACAGCGGGGTAGCCCGTTGTTTCCACCTGGCCGACAGTGGGGTTCTCGGCGTCAGGGTACGTGCGACTACCATGCGTGCCCAGGCTCCCACCTCTTTCTTCCTGTCGTGCGCGTGACGCTGGTGATGGCCCCCACTCCTCGGACGCGCATATAGTCTTTCCCCACCGCAGGTCTCCTCCGTTCATACACAGGCAGCACGCTCACTTTTTGGATGCCCTTCACATTAGCACTGGTACATTAGGTAAACACTGAGGTGTCCTATGGACAGCACCTCTCAGCACACGTTTTTTCCTGTTTCCTTTCTTTTCTGCTTTCCACTAGTCACCTATCCTTGGTGATGCGGTGGTTCATACCACCACCGGCTTTACACACCACACTTACACATATTTTTATTTTCTAGTTATCCACCACCACCACCACTGGTCACCTCCTTACATATATTTTTTACCTCATTACTAGGTCTCATTCACATTCTTGTTGGATTCCATCACTGTTTATACCTTCATCACAAGAGGCCTGCGTTTTTTCTGGGGGTTTCTGCATGTGCTATTCCTTGGACATGGGGTGTTCCATCACCTCAGCTCCCGGGACGGACCATTCCCACGGCTCCGGTTTTGCCTATTCTGCATACCGTCGCTACGCACGGGCATGTAAGTACCTAGGGCATACCACACCATCAGTTTTTCACCTGCTGTACTTATCTACATTAGGATTAATTTTTTTAATTTATACAATTTTTATAGATACCCCACCACATCCGCCCCTGAAGAAGTGTATCTCACACAGAAACGCGTCGGGCATTAAGGATGTAGTTACATGCCTACCAACTCCGTACCAAGATATGTTACATATAAATTTTTTTATTATTCCTTTGGCTGCCAGCTGTCAGGCTAATTGATTATGCTATATTATGCACCAAGTGTTTTTCATGTATACATCTACCCATATGATGTTATTGTTCTATGCATACGTATATTACGATGTTACTTAGTTATTGATTTCTGTATATGAAATTTACTATTACTCAGCAATTTGAATCGAGTATGCATATGTACATTATGAGAATACTTTATTATATGTTTTTCCATATGATGTTTATCACCCATATGTATTATACTTTTTGATATAATTTTTATTTCAATAAAACTGACCACGTTTTCTACACCAAGTCTACCACCTCATTTAAAGTCCCAAATTTCCTTTTTGTTCTACTGAATCCGGGATGTTAAAGTCCCAACTCCCCTTATTTGATTGTTTTTGCAATAGGGATGGAGGTGTTTGACTTTGGTTGGCAGTGCTCCCCTGCCATCCATGTGTAGAAGTTGTACACGTGGCGAGACAACATCTATCCATGCCTTTCAGTTGGCGCCAGTACCTTATCATGCCTAAGTTCACGGCGGACTGTGCAGATACTGCCACTCCGGGCCGGGTTTTTTGTCTTGTTCCCGGGAGCTGCGATGCGCCCTGCACGCTCGCCCCCCCCCCCCCCTCCCTTTTGGGGTGGTGGGCGGGCGTCCACAGCGCATCGGCGCCACGCCCAGCGGCCTCGCGTGTGAGGCGTCACTATTTTTTGGCGCCACAGCGGGGTAGCCCGTTGTTTCCACCTGGCCGACAGTGGGGTTCTCGGCGTCAGGGTACGTGCGACTACCATGCGTGCCCAGGCTCCCACCTCTTTCTTCCTGTCGTGCGCGTGACGCTGGTGATGGCCCCCACTCCTCGGACGCGCATATAGTCTTTCCCCACCGCAGGTCTCCTCCGTTCATACACAGGCAGCACGCTCACTTTTTGGATGCCCTTCACATTAGCACTGGTACATTAGGTAAACACTAAGGTGTCCTATGGACAGCACCTCTCAGCACACGTTTTTTCCTGTTTCCTTTCTTTTCTGCTTTCCACTAGTCACCTATCCTTGGTGATGCGGTGGTTCATACCACCACCGGCTTTACACACCACACTTACACATATTTTTATTTTCTAGTTATCCACCACCACCACCACTGGTCACCTCCTTACATATATTTTTTACCTCATTACTAGGTCTCATTCACATTCTTGTTGGATTCCATCACTGTTTATACCTTCATCACAAGAGGCCTGCGTTTTTTCTGGGGGTTTCTGCATGTGCTATTCCTTGGACATGGGGTGTTCCATCACCTCAGCTCCCGGGACGGACCATTCCCACGGCTCCGGTTTTGCCTATTCTGCATACCGTCGCTACGCACGGGCATGTAAGTACCTAGGGCATACCACACCATCAGTTTTTCACCTGCTGTACTTATCTACATTAGGATTAATTTTTTTTAATTTATACAATTTTTATAGATACCCCACCACATCCGCCCCTGAAGAAGTGTATCTCACACAGAAACGCGTCGGGCATTAAGGATGTAGTTACATGCCTACCAACTCCGTACCAAGATATGTTACATATAAATTTTTTTATTATTCCTTTGGCTGCCAGCTGTCAGGCTAATTGATTATGCTATATTATGCACCAAGTGTTTTTCATGTATACATCTACCCATATGATGTTATTGTTCTATGCATACGTATATTACGATGTTACTTAGTTATTGATTTCTGTATATGAAATTTACTATTACTCAGCAATTTGAATCGAGTATGCATATGTACATTATGAGAATACTTTATTATATGTTTTTCCATATGATGTTTATCACCCATATGTATTATACTTTTTTATATAATTTTTATTTCAATAAAACTGACCACGTTTTCTACACCAAGTCTACCACCTCATTTAAAGTCCCAAATTTCCTTTTTGTTCTAATTTCATTATACATTTTTGAATATTTCTGTGGAACATAAGCTGTGCCAGCACTATATTTTACAGTGAAACCTGCAGAGTGTTGTACTGGGTTAGGCTTTGATAGAAGCAGGAAAATGTAGAGTTAATTGACACTTTTTCTGGCTGACTCAATTAAGACTGAAAGCTTTTGAGACAGTTCAGGTTTCTTCATCAGGCTTGGCATAATCGAGAGACTGAAAGTTCTCATCATTTATATACACTAGGGTAAAAAGTTCTCATTTTGACATATACAGTATCTCACAAAAGTTCACATTTTTGTAAATATCTTATTATATCTTTTCACGTGACAACTCTGAAGAAATTACACTTTGCTACAATGTAAAGTATTGAGTGTACAGCTTGTATAACAGTGTAAATTTGCTGTCCCCTAAAATAACTCAACACACAGCCATTCATTTCTAAACCTCTGGCAACAAAAGTGAGTACACCCCTAAGTAAAAATGTCCAAATTGGGCCAAATGAGTCAATATTTTGTGTGGCCACCATTATTTTCCAGCACTGCCTTAACCCTCTTGGGCATGGAGTTCACCTGAGCTTCACAGGTTGCCACTGGAGTCCTCTTCCACTCCTCCATGATGACATCACAGAGCAGGTGGATGTTAGCAACCTTGCGCTCCTCCACCTTCCGTTTGAGGATGCCCCACAGATGCTCAATAGGGTTTAGGTTTGGAGACATACTTGGCCAGTTCATCACCTTTACCCTCAGCTTCCTTAGCAAGGCAGTGGTCATCTTGGTGGTGTGTTTAGGGTCATTATCATGTTGGAATACTGCCCTGCGGCCCTGTCTCCGAAGGGAGGGGATCATGCTCTGCTTCAGTATGTCACAGTACATATTGGCATTCATGGTTCCCTCAATGAATTGTAGCTCCCCAGTGCCAGCAGCACTCATGCAGCCCCAGACCGTGACACTCCCACCACCTAGCTTGACTGTAGGCAAGACACACTTGTCATTGTACTCCTCAGCTGATTGCCGCCACACACGCTTGACACAATCTTAACCAAATAAGTTTATCTTGGTCTCATTAGATCACAAGACATGGTTACAGTAATCCATGTCCTTAGTCTGCTTGTCTTCAGCAAAGTGTTTGCAGGAAAGTGTTTGCGGGCTTTCTTGTGCATCATCTTTAGAAGAGGCTTCCTTCTGGGATGACAGCCATGCAGACCAATCTGATGCGGCATATGGTCTGAGCACTGACAGGCTGACCCCCCCACCCCTTCAACCTCTGCAGCAATGCTGGCAGCACTTATACGTCTATTTCCCACGTGCACGTGCACTCAACTTCTTTGGTCGACCATGGCGAGGCCTGTTCTGAGTGAAACATGTCCTGTTAAACCTCTGTATGGTCTTGGCCACCATGCTGCAGCTCAGTTTTAGGGTCTTGGCAATCTTCTTATAGCCTAGGCCATCTTTATGTAGAGCAACAATTCTTTTTTCCAAATCCTAAGAGAGTTTTTTGCAATGAGGTGCTATGTTAAACTTCAAGTGACCAGTATGAGAGAGTGAGAGTGATAAAACCAAATTAAAAAAACTTGAGACCTTGTAACACTAATGAGTCACATGACACCATTCACACCTGCAACCTTGTAACACTAACGAGTCACGTGACACCAGGGAGCGAAAATGGCTAATTGGACCCAATTCTGACATTTTCACTTAGGGGTGTACTCACTTTTGCTGCCAGCGGTTTAGACATTAATGGCTGTGTGTTGAGTTATTTTGTGGGGACAGCAAATTTACACTGTTATACAAGCTGTACACTCACTACTTTACATTGGAGCAAAGGGTAATTTCTTCAGTGTTGTCACATGAAAAGATATAATAAAATATTTACAAAGATTTGAGAGGTATACTAACGTTTGTGAGATACTGTATGTGTAACATTTCTACACAGGTACTGATTAGACTCCCAGGATTCTGACCCCTCAGCTAAAGGTGCAGGAAACTAATTCAATTAACACCTCGAAAGATGACAGCCAACTGATGCCAGTTCATTTTAGTATTCAATAGATTTTTTATAGAAATGAAAAGGAAAATTACAGGAGACAGAGGGGTCAATAACAATATTTAGATAATATTATATCTATGTGGCTGGATATCCACATTTAAAATATCCTATAATCTACTGTTTGGTGAACCAATTGTCAAATCATATTGAATCAACAAAAAATAGTCTTCATGCTGAGCACTCTGCATGATATTCCTTTTGTCACATGTGATGGGATATTATGACAGAAGGAGAAAAAGCAAAGAAAAGAGAGTTTTAAATTAATGAAAAACTAGAAGAGCAAAGAAAACATTACGTTGATAATAAATAATAGGGAAGAGTAGACTAGCATTAAATCAACTCTATTAAAGATCAGATTGTCAATCCTAGAAGCAAATTAAAATAAAATACCTAGAGGCTACAGTACATTACAATAAAGCCTAATTATTCAATGGTCTGAATGTTTAAAGTACACTTCTGCTCAGACTATCTACATTCAATTATTTATATGTTACGTAGAGGTGGACCACCACACACGCTTGTAGGGATATTGGCCCTGGTGGAATCCCTGAAAAAGTATGTAAAATATGAAACAGGCAGTAGGCGGAATTTTCCAACATAGTTTAATAAATGTCAACATTTTGGCAGGGCACAGTCCATCTTAAGACTTGGAGAGCAAGGAGGAGGAGAAAGAACTGCATAGCACCTAACTGTCCATGATTTCGATTTGCTGTCCCTGATTTAGAACAAAGTCACCCTGTCCATCTTTTCTCCTCATTTGTCCCTGATTTTGGCCTGATCTATATAGTTGTATATAAAATGCACTATTTATCTTTCAAAAGGTGTTTCCTAGTGCTAAACCTTTCATCAAATTTCTAAATTGCTGCAAAAAGAAGCATCAACATCATTGGGATTGGTGAAAGACCCTTTGGCCACTTGTTTAATAATGACCCTTACAATGTTATTGCTGTTCAAATTTGCTTCATGTGAAGAGAGTCAGCTTTGCACCTTTTCAGCAAGAAGAAACAACTCCCTAGATGGGACTTTGACAGACCACCAACTCAATGATAAAAATATATCTTTTAATAGTATAAAATGTAAAAAACATGTGCCATTAACACATAACAAAAATACATATAGTGCATCACATGTAAGACAAAAAAGAATATGCACAAATACAAATCCTCCTAAATACTCTCCAAGGGGTTGCATGCCCTGAAGCCTGATGCGTTTCCAGTATTCAACATTCAGATACCTTCATCAGGGAGATCCATTCAGGTCCCCTAGATGGTTTACTGTTCTTTATAAAAGATTTGTATATTGTCTATCCTGTTACAATTTGTATAATATTTCCCTTATTATAATTGTGTGCTGCAATGGGTGCTGTATTGAGTTGTATCATAATTCTTGGTTGCTCCACTCGATTTCTTCCCTGCATAGCTTTTGCTTGTTCTTTAAAGCCCATTTAAAGCCACAGGTGTGTTGGGGGGTGTGTTGCTTCTTCCAGAGTATTTGGCACTGAGGACAGGGCACCAGAAGAAACAGCAGCTCCTTTGGGGGTGAGCACTACATGTTCTTAACATACAGTAAAAGCACTTTTTTAAAAAAGTACTCATTTACCCCTGTAGCTAAAAGCATTGTGGAGAAATGTATTTACAATGTGCTGAAACTCACCTGCCTTAAAGCGTCCGGCAACTCAGACATGTAGGTTCTGTGCATTGTTCTGTGATTAAAAATGACACAGGACCTATTTTTCCATGCATAAGGTGCATTGACAGCTTTAAAATGAAATGTATGAAAACAGTTGCATTGAAGGCACTGGGCCTCAGTGTGAGAAAGCCCTCAGAAACCAATTTTAAAACCAACTTTAGAGTTTGTGTGCCACAGTACCTGTTTTTTTTTTACTGCTGGTTACAAATGTATTATAACAATTCAGTCTTGTGGGATCACTTTTTCTGGGGTAAAGGTATACTCACACCTATGAAGAATACACAAGCAGCAGGGAGTTTTCAAACTGACACATGAACAGCTATCATAGAAAAGGTTGCAGGTAGCAAAATAATAATAATAATAATAAAGATATTCAGGTTCCTCAACAATCTGCTGGTGAACTAGACCCAACCAACTCCAAAATGCTTTTTGTCTCAAGCATCGTTACATACACAGGTTTTTTTAGCAGCTCTGAAAGAGTAGCCTTCTATTCCCCAGGACAGGGAAAGAGCTCTGCTGAAAGCTTCTTTTATATCTCTGAACAAAATATCAGCAATTACCAGCCAGTATGTACAATACCTGGATCAAAACCGACTGTAAGGGACTCAATACAAAGTAAAAACAAAGATATATTCACAAGCCTTGATCTCTCACGTATGATAGAAATCATGAAGAAATATGCCTCCCTTCAATGGTGTTTACCTTCACAATTTCACATACCAAATACATTAAAGTAGAACTAAAGGCAAACATTTTTTGTTTCATTTTGGATAAAGAAATGAAGGGTTTGCCAACTTTGTCCCCTTGTGGAGATTTCCCTTCACTTCCTCACAGGAAGTGAGATTAAATCCCTGATTGTCACCAGGGTCAGCAGAATTAGTACCCCATTGGAATATTTTCCCTCTATTATTGTTCTGGTGACAACCCAAAATTTGGGATTTTCTTTCACTTCCACTCTTGGTGATAATGGTAAACTGGACAAATAGAGATTAACTGGAACACAGACCGCTATAAAACCTGACCTGGTGTTCTAATCCCTCTCCACTCGAAAAACTACCTGAAATAAAAAAAAAAGCTTTGTCTTTAGTTATAATGTCAATAGTCTGGGCACAGTTGCACTTAAAAGAGTAACAAAGTTGTCCAAGGTTTAAGAATATCTGTTTTTTTTTTTTAAATATAAATCTGTTGTGGAAAACACAAAGGCTGCCATCATGGACCTTCTGAAAAGGCTAGTTCCCTGGTTGTAATGCTGGCCCACTGCCTTCATTACATCTTAAAAGAGAAGTATAGCCAAAGATTTTGTGATCATAATTCTTTTGTGGGTCAAAGGAGTGCATTACTTCCTGTGACCTAGAATCAGCCGACAGCAGGCTAAATCCCGCTTCTGGCTGACATCACAAAGGAGCTCCAGGCTGTGAAAGGATCCCCACTATATTATGCGGATCCACCATGATGCCTGATTGGCAGGTAGCCCTGTCTCTAGTGCACTGCTGAGAGCCGGTGCCAGTTACTCCTGCCCCTTTCCCAGCTGCTGCTCGGCAGTCATGTGATCACTCGGTTCTTGGGCTTAGAGATAGTGGGGAACACTATCATCGCAGTGATGCTGCAGCCATAGAGGTCATTCTAAATGTTTTTTTTTTTTTCCAAACCCCACACATGTCCTTTGTGTGACTGATTCAGAACAAGTGTGCAGATCAGGAAAGTTTGGAACTTGACCTCCTGAAGATTCACCCTCCTTCATGACCAGGCCATTTTTTGCGATACAGCACTGCGTTACTTTAACCACTAGGTTGGCTCATTCCCGCGAATCGCCGTAGCTGTACGTCGGCTTCTTTAAGAGCCATAGCAGGTGCACGCGATGTTCCGCAGGCCACCCATGATTACGGGAAAGAGAGCCAGAACAGGGATCTGTACACAGACAGATCCCTGTTCTGACATTCTGACAGGGGAGGAGAGAGAGATTTGCTGTTCCTAGTGGTTAGGAACAGCGATCTCTCTCCTCCTCCAGTCAGTCCCATCCCCCCCCCCACAGTTAGAAACACCCCCCAGGGAACACATTTAACCCCTTGATCGCCCCCTAGAGTTAACCCCTTCCCTACCAGTGACATTTACACAGTAATTAGTGTATTTTTTTTAGCACTGATCGCTGTATAAATGTCAATGGTCCCAAAAAAGTGTCAAAAGTGTCCGATCTGTCCACCGCAATGATGCAGTCCCGCTAAAAAGCACAGATCGCTGCCATTACTAGTAAAACAAATAATAATAATAATAAAAATGCCATAAATCTATCCCCTATTTTGTAGACGCTATAACTTTTGCGCAAACCAATCAATATGCGCTTATTGCAATTTTTTTTTTTACCAAAAATATGTAGAAGAATACATAATGGCCTAAAATCATGAAGAAATTTGTTTGTTTTTTAAAAAATTTGGATATTTATTATAGTAAAAAGTATAAAAAATTTGCAGTGCCGTATAGCAAAAAATAGCCTGGTCATTAAGGAGGGGAAATCTTCCGGTCTGTAAGTGGTTAACTGACAATTGTGTGGTCATGCAACACTGTACCTAAAAAATTTTTAAAAATTGTCATTTTTTTTCCCCACAAATAGGGATTTATTTTGGTGCTATTTGATCACTGCGTTATTTATTTTTTGCGTTATAAACAAAAAAATCGACAATTTTTTTAAAAAAACCCCCAATATTTTTATATATGCTATAAAATATATTCAATTTAAAATTAAAAAAAATCTTCATCAATTGAGGCCAATATGTATTCTGCTACATATTTTTGGTAAAAAAATCCCAATAAGCGTATATTGATTGGTTTGCGCAAAAGTTATAGCGTCTACAAACTATGGTATATATATACTGGAATTTTTATTTATGTATTTTTTATACTAGTAATCGTGGCTATCAGCAACTTATAGGGGACTGCAGCGGACAATAGGACACTAACTGACACTTTTGACAACTAGTGATCAGTGCTAAAAATATACACTGTCACTGTACTAATGACACTGGTTGGGAAGGAGTTAAACATCTAGGGCCTAACCAGTGTTTTTGTGTACTGTGTGTGGTGCTTTTACTCAGGGAAGTGATGACTTTTATTCCTTGCTTTGCAGGGAATCAAAATCCATCACTTCTCCACTGACAGGGCAGAGCTCTGCCTTGTTTACATAGGCAGAGCTCTGTCCTGTCTCTCTCCTTGCCAATCAGTGGGTGTCCCGGGCAGACATACATTGGCCCGCATCTGCTGATCGGCTTGTGCTGTACCTAATCACAGCACAGCGCGTGCCCCCCTCCTACCTAGAAGTGCCGGATCATGTACTAGGTACGTGATCTGACACAGAAGAGTCGCTCTGCCGCCATAGATCTAAGTGATGCGGTCGGCAAGCAGATAACAGTTCCTCATCTGTATACTTGTTCTGTGACTCAAAGTACTAAACTCAAATATTACTGACACCACTGGTTGTTAGTTAATTAACTTTTTTTTGTTTTTTTTGTTTTTTAGCAGAAGGTCTTTTAAAAGACTGGAATGCACCTGGAATAATGGAAGAAACCAACATATTTTGAATTTTGACTTTTCTTTAATGTAGGTTTGATTGGTTTCAGGCCTTCAAACCCTTACCAGCATCAGACTGACATTATTAATATTTATAGTTGGACATATATAACTTCATTGCTTATACAGGTATCATTCCAGCATGTTAAATCTGTGCATACATTTAAATTCTCATTTCTCCTGCCGCTGTTGCACTTTGAAATCGCTCATTAGTACTGTGACCAAAAGGTCCTTAATATTGTGGTTACTGCGGCACATGTGTCCTGCCACTGAATATCCTTATTTCTGTGATTGCTATTAAACCTGTGTGAGTTCTGTGCAATTTAATTGCAATGTTTGGTCTCACACAAATTCCTGCAGGAAGACATTTCTTATACAGAAATAGGTAGACCATACTGGATGATTAACAGGAGACTGTTCCATTTCTTGTTACTGCTGGCAATATAAAAAAAAGTACAGTCAAAGGTAAAATAAGGTTTAATAGCATAGCAGAAGTTACATTCAGTAATGCAAAAATGTAATTATAGTGGCAGGGTTCATAAAGATATTGGCCTGTATGGGTTATTGATGTTGTCAAAAAGTTATTCACCTAGAAAGGGTTCTCTAAATTAGGAATGGTTTGTCTGTGGAATGTGTTACTGCATGGAGGTGTGATTGCAAAACAATAAAGTGATTTAAAAAGACGCTTTTCTAGCAACTTTAATATCCAAAGTTGCCAATAACTAAAGGTTCAAAGAATAGGGAAGTGATTTGATTGGGTAGAGGGGGGAGTAAGGGGGGGGGTGTTTTTTGCTCTTCCCGTTTGGCAAAATTAGCAATAGTTCCCTGGAGGATTCTCTCAGTGACCTATTTTTCTCATCCAAGGCTTTAGCATGTACTGACATAGCTTGGATTCACATGGACAATGCATAAAGAAGTGTTTCTGTTGGGAATGGTGGGGGCCAGGGGAGCCAGGTATTAAATAGGGGCCAGGGGAGCCAGGTATTGAATAGGGGCCAGGGGAGCCAGGTTTTGAATAGGGGCCAGGGGAGCCAGGTTTTGAATAGGGGCCAGGGGAGCCAGGTATTGAATAGGGGCCAGGGGAGCCAGGTTTTGAATAGGGGCCAGGGGAGCCAGGGTTTGAATAGGGGCCAGGGGAGCCAGGTATTAAATAGGGGCCAGGGGAGCCAGGTATTGAATAGAGGCCAGGGGAGCCAGGTTTTGAATAGGGGCCAGGGGAGCCATTGAATAGGTGCCCATAACTGCCACAAACTTTCTTTTACAATGCATGTAAGTAGAGCCTTAGCTATTCTCTAATCAAATTTCAGATTCATCTCAACCAAGAGGATTTTACAGCATACCTAGCGTTAAATTTAGATCCCCTGCACTCTTGGCCAGCTCAGTGTTTCAGTTCATAAGAACTGGAAGACAGCTAACTTCAAAATTGATGGTAAAGAGAGCTTCTTCCTCCTTGGATAATGTATTAACAAAAAAGGATCCAGCAGTCTAGATATGCATTGCAGACTAGCCCTTGGTAGAGCAAAGTTGAAAGACCTAGAAAAGATGTTCAAAAAGTACTGATGTGTCTATAAGTACAAAGAATTGTGCAGATTATGTTATTTTCTGTCCCTTTCTATGAATGTGAAAGCCTAACAATGAAGCAAGGCATGAAACATAGAGAAGCCTTTGAAATTTGGTGTTGGCAAAAAAAAAAATGTATGAATACCGTGGTCAGCAAGGAAAACAAACAAATGGATCTTTCAACAAATCAAACTCAACCTTTACCTAGAAGCACAGATGACTAGTTTGAAGTTGTTTTATTCCAGACAAATTAGGAGACGAACTAACTCACTGGAAAAGACAATGATGCATGGAAGGGTTGATGGGAAAAGAGAAAGAGGTTGATGGGAAAAGAGAAAGAGGAGTCACAAAAAATTATAAACATGCTGTTGTGAAGACTTAAAACACCAACAGAAGACAGATTATTCAAGAGAAACTATCCATGTGGTCCCCAGGAACAAGAATCCACATCAACTTGACCGCACAAAATGTACATATCTCGGCTGGCAATGCCACATGACCATCCACTCACTGTCTGTTCCCTTAGCAGCAGTTTCTCCAACCAAAGTATTTTGTACACTCTGCTATTATACATGAAACAGCAAGCTGGCAAAGGAGTAGAGGATCTTATCTTAAAGGTCTACTTTAAGATCCTCTTTGACTGAGGAGAAACTGCAATATCACTACAGCTATGGCTGTATTTATGCAAGCCCCAAGAGCTACACTTGGCAAGTGTCAATGAATCTGTCAGCCAATCACATCTAAAGCCAAGACAGAGTGTTGGCTATTATCTTTTTTTTAAACCCTAAACTTTTTTAAGATTTGTTAGTTTTCTGACTAGGGGTCAGGGGTGCTTAGATTCAACATGGGCTCTGGGGCAAAAAACAAGTTTTTCCCTTCCCAACATATTATCAACTTGTACTGTTGAAAATTTGTTTTTAAATACTTAGTAAACGAAAACATGAGTTCTGGTGTGAGTGCCAGTTCACACCATAGAAACGCAGTCCGGATGCATTCCAGATTCTTTTCTTCATACACGTTTTGATCCATTACGGTGCATGTTTTCCCCCCTCTTTCTTCTTCACCTTAAAAGAGAAGTGTGGTATTTTTTCCCCCTTTTATACTTACCTAGGGGGATGCAGCATCGGTCCGATGGATCAGTTCTCACTGATCCCCGAGCGGAGAACTGATGACTGTCAATCAGCAGCTCTCCTCTCTGCTCCTCCCTGCTCACTGGAGTGCTGAGCTGTGGAGGGGCAGGGAGCGGCCGTCTCGGTCTCTCAGCGACTTGGCTGAGACAGGCACCAGTCCATGCACCTGGCGGATCCAGACTTCCATTTTCGGGATGTTGCAGTGCCTGGACTGATTCCAGTGACGTCAGCAGAAAGCGGACTTCAGACTGCTCTTTACTGAAAATGGGCCACAGGAGTGCAAAACGAATTGCACTCCTGTGATCCTGAGAAGCCCAGCCAAACGAGCTCAGGATGGACTTTAAATAAGGACATATTTTTGGTGAGTTTAGGCGAGTTCTGGTGCATTTTTGATGCCAGTACTTTTCAGTGCAGAAAAAATATTCTACTTTTTCTTTCTGCAACTGGAACACACTGGAACTGACCGCACTGATGTAAACTATGCCACTGAAAACCATATAACCTACTATCCATGCGTTTTTGATGCAGAAAAAAATAACCACACTGGACTGCATGTGGTGTGAATTGGCCCTGAAACACCCTACAACTTTCAAGCCTTGCTTCAGAAGGACATTTACCAGCCATTTTAGGAGAGTCCTTTTATGTTATGACAGGCTAGTGGCCTCAGCATAGAGAAAAACATAAGTCACCTGCTTGGCTTAGGGCCATAGGTGTGCACAGCCTATTGCATTAGGGTGTGCACCCCAACATGCGTGTGTATGTGTCTATATATATGGCCCTGGCACATTGATCTCCCTGCCATCACAGTGAAAGAGAAGTGGGTAAGCACTTCTCTTATGACATAGCCGGTAAGAGGGAGATCTTTCCCATCTCCCCGCTACTACACAGAGCAATAATGATAATGCACACTAGGTGATTAGGGTGTTCTCAAGCACACCCAGCACACCCTGTGTGGACGCCTATGCTTAAGGTCCATGAGAAGTTCTGACCTCTTCAATCCAGTTAGGCCTGCTGAAGATATACATTCTTGCCTGCACCCTGTCTAATAAGAACTTCCATAATGGCCACTGATGTAATCTCATTGGGCAGAGGGATGGCAGCTGATCAGCACTTAGCAGAAGTCAGGAAAGTCAGGCTGCTAGTAACAAAGTGAAGCTAAATATACATGCATAAAGGAAGGTTTTCTGGCTAAAAAAAAGAGGCACCTTCTGGTACCTGTTCTTTGGCAGGACTTTTAATTTAAATGTTTAAAAGGGCTGACAGGTGCACTTTATAGTGTATGTAAAACTTAAACTTTTTTTTCTTTTAGTTTTTAATAGAGTAGGAAATAGTATAGGCTCCTGACAGGTTATTTGTTTATTTTTATTTATTTTTTGATGTCTGTGACCCTGATTTCTCTGCGCATCCTGTTTTATAGTTAGTTAGGTTGAAAAAAGACACAAGCCCATACAATAAAAGAGAAAAAAGAATCATACAATCCCATATACCCAATCCTATAACCACAGTTGATCCAGAGGAAGGCGAAAAACCCCAGCAAAGCATGATCCAGATTGCTACAGCAGGGGAAAAAATTCCTCCCTATTCCCTGAGAGGCAATCAAATATTCCCTGGATCAACTTTACTTATAAATGTTAGTACCCAGTTATATTGTGTACATTTAGGAAAGAATCCAGGCCTTTTTTTTAAAGCAATCTACTGAGCTGGGCAGAACCACCTCTGGAGGGAGTCTATTCCACAAGTATCCAAAGAAACCATTCCATATTTGGAAATGAAATCTCTTTTCCTTCAGGTGTTAAGAGTGCCCCCCTGTCCTCTGTAAAGATCATAAAGTGAATAACTCAACACCAAGTTCACTATATATATTCTGTCCCAGAAACACAACAGTATGTAAGAGGAAATGTCTTTAAATTGAAGGGATATCCCAGAGGGAATGTTACCAGAACAGATGTCCCCATTGGAAGATTTCCGCACTATTGTCATTCCAGTGGCAACTATAACATTTTGGATTTTAATCACTTTTGGTTGCCAGGACACAGAGAGGGTGAATATCTCTAGTGGGAACCGCAAAAAAAAAAAAAATGAAATGGGTTTTTACACTTTAGCATTCCATACAAAATAACAGCTTTGCACTTTTAATTTATTGGGTTTTGGATAGGCACAAAAAACTATTCTAAAGTTTTAGAATGCAGTGTGGTAATTGTATACTGTATATAGCAACAAATACAGTCATACATACTTTAATGGAGTGGGGTGAGCACGATTGTGTGTTATCATCAGGTTTTCCTTAAAAGGGTCCAAGTCTACACAAGTAAAGCAAAAAAATAGCTTTATAGAATGCATATGGGATGTCCAGATAAATACTTGCCTTTTCTAGAACATGCGAAGCAGGATAATGAGAGGTGCCAAATTGACAATTAAGGCCGGACTCACTTATAGTGATTGGGATATATTGGAATTGCAAGGCCCCTTCTGGCAGGCTCAACTAAGCCTCAGAATCCTTTAAGGGCCTTCTAGAAAGTTCAGATATTGAAGGGTCAGTACCCCAGGTAATATCTATGGCTCACTATTAGACAGTTCAACATCATAAGGGCAGCTCCTTATTGAAATGCCTCTCTGTTTCCAGTAGCCCCAAGCATTGTGCAAGGACCCCACACTCCAGTAGGCCAGCAGAATGCTGAAGCCCAAGTGGTTAGTCAGCTTCAACTAATAGGAGACCCAAGAGCTTTACTGCATGACAACACACTCCCTAGTACAGGCCATATGCTCCTTCCCCGCAGAGCCCATGAGCAGTCTCACTCATTATTCTTCCAAGGGTGAAGGGGTTGAGATGGGGGGGGGGGGACAGGGAGGACTGTTGGAGCATGCTACACTTCACACAGTAAATAAGGTATAACATGCTTCAAAAGGTGAAATTTGCTTTTAAAGACAGTGGGGTTTATTTCGAAAAACAGAAGAGTGCAAAACCTGCTGCAGAAGTGCATAGTAGCCAATCAGCTCTAACTTCAGCTTGTTCAATTAAGCTTTGACAAAAAACTGGGAGATGATTGGTTTCTATGTAGAGCTGCACCAGATTTTGCATTTTCCAGTTTTGGTAAATCAACCCCAGTAAATATATCACCGATCAACATTCATCACCCCCCCCCCCCCTATAGAGGCCACAGAGCCAACTAACAGTTTACATAATCACCATATTGATTTACAGTATATGCCAAGTCCAATAATCCAGGACTGGTAGACAACAGCTGTTGATCAAAAAATGATAGGTGTGGCATATTTCCATCATGGTGGCTTAAGGGCAAGTCTCAATTGAATAAACATCCCCATAACTTCTAGTGTTTAAGTGCTCACAGTAACACAGGTGCTCATTTAGTCTCTTAAAAGATGGAGCTTCTGTCCAGTGTGTACCCAGGAGGCTCTCCCACACAGAGGGTTAAGTCCTTCCCAGCATGAGCACTCACTGCACTTTGCAATCACTATTCTGCTGCATTTATGGGTCCTCCTGCTTCTCCCTCATTAAGATGGCCACGCATATGATACGCCTGTGCCTCAAATGATGGCAACCTGGTCTCACTCTGCTACAATGAAATACCATTGCTCTGTCAGGAAGCAGCCCTTTTCCCAGAAGAAATTAGAAGGGGAACTGATTCTCTGCTCACATGATCGTGGCTGCCCTCCCAACAGAACTATCATCCTGTGATGCAGTAAATGGTATTTATATACCAGATCTGCATCAAAATGGTCACCAAATCTTGTGGGAATCCTCGGTAGGGATGGGCCGATCACCCTCTGGTTCGGTTCGTACCAGAACACCTCGAACAGGCAAAAAAAAAAAGTTCTAGTGAACATGCGAACCCCATTAACGTCTATGGGACACGAACATGAAAAATCAAACGTCCTCATTTTAAAGGCTTATATGCAAGTTATTGCCATAGTGGACATGTATCATTGCAAAAAAAAAAAAATAGTTTTTCAGGAGCAGTGATTTTAATTATGCTTAAAGTGAAACAATAAAAATGAAATATTCCTTTAAATATTGTGCCTGTGGGTCCCCTTAGTCTGCCTGTAAAGTGGCGCATATGTGCGATATGTAGAACATGCCACAGCAATAATGACATTTTTAAAGGAAAAATGTCATGTAAACTTGCTCGCGGCTGTAATGTATTGCCAGCTCCCGGCAATATAGATGAAAAATCTATGAAAAAAATGGCATTCGGGTCTGGTATGGATTTTAGGGGAACTCCATACCAAAATGTAAAAACAAAATTGGCGTGGGGTCCCCCCAAAAATCCATATCAGACCCTTATCCGAGTATGCAGCCTGGCAGGTCAGGATAGGGAGGACGAGCAAGCGTCCCCCCTCCTCCTGAACCATACCAGGCCACAAGCCTTCAACGTGGGGAGGGTGCTTTGGGGTGCACCCAAAATCACCTTGGGGTCTGCGGGCGCGGGGCTTATCGGAATCTGGAAGCCCTTTTTAACAAGGGGGCCCCCAGATCCCATCCCCCCATGTGAATGGGTATCGGATACATTGTACCCC
Organism: Aquarana catesbeiana; assembly: GCF_042186555.1. Taxonomy (NCBI): domain Eukaryota; kingdom Metazoa; phylum Chordata; class Amphibia; order Anura; family Ranidae; genus Aquarana; species Aquarana catesbeiana. Next base: position 348,965,122 of record NC_133324.1, on the reverse strand, counting down.
TACCCATTCACCAAAAAAAGTGAATGGGTAGTGTCCCTCGATGTACATCCACCGTCAATCACGCCGCCCGACGGACCCGAAAAATAGAGAAACCGGAAAAAACTCCGCCTCCATGGGAGGTCTCCCGGCGACTACTGTCTTTTCGCTTGACAGCTCTTATATTACCAAGGGCAGGCCACGTGCTGACGTATCCAGATGACCCCACCCCCCTCTGACATCACATGACGTTAGAAGGGGACGGAGTCACTCAGTTACATCACCAGGTAGCCCCGTCCTTGCCTATATAACAGCTGTCAAAGCCAAGAGACAGCAGTCACTGGGAGGCCTCCCATCGAGGCAGAGCTTTTAAAATTTTTTATATTTTTTGGGGCCGTCGGGCGGCAAGATTGAAGATGGATGAAAAATCTATGAAAAAAATGGCATTCGGGTCTGGTATGGATTTTAGGGGACACTTTTTTTTAATAAAGGAATTTTCAAAAACTGTCTCTTGTGGTTTTTACTTTTTGACACTTTTCTTGGTGAATGGGTAGGGGTAAGCACCCTCCCCATGTTGAGGGCAAGCGGTCTGGTATGGTTCAGGAGGGGGTGGCCGCTTGCTCGTTCCCTCGCTTTCCTGGCCTGCCAGGCTGCATGCTCGGATAAGGGTCTGGAATGGATTTTGGGGGGACCCCACGGCAATTTAAAAAAAAATGTTGGTGTGAAGTTCTCCTTAAAATCTATGCCAGACCCAAAGGGCCTGGTATAGATTTTAGGGGGGACAACACGTTTTTTTCTTAATTCTCTCATAGGGTTCCCCTTAACCACTTCAATACACTGTATTATATACTCTGCACTGCACTATATACCCTGCACTGTATAATATATACACTACACTGACTGCACTATATATTCTCCACTGTATTTTACTGAATATACTACAATGACTGCACTATATACTCTGCAATGTATTATATATACTATACTGATGGCACTATATACTCTGCACTGTATTTTATATATACTACACTGACTGCACTATATTATATATAGTACACTGACTGTACTATATACTCTGAATTGTATTAGATATACTACACTGACTGCACTATATACTCTGAACTGTATTAGATATACTACACTGACTGCACTATAAACTCTGAACTGCATTATATATTCTACACTGACTGCACTATATACTCTGAACTGTATTAGATATACTACACTGACTGCACTATATACTCTGAACTGTATTAGATATACTACACTGACTGCACTATAAACTCTGAACTGTATTATATATACTACACTGAATGCACTATGTACTCTGAACTGTATTAGATATACTACACTGACTGCACTATACACTAACTACCCTACCTAATCTCTATTCATTCACTATATATGGTCGCAGTGTAAGCAGCAGCCTTATATAGTGTGGGGCATGGACTTAGCCCCTGAGCCATAATTGGCCAAAGGCTCCCTGGTCAGGTGCATGCTTTGGCCAATCAGCAGCCATCAATGCACTGTGATCTCGCAATCTCACACTTGCTGCGAGCGCCCCATATGTTAATTTGTTCTACAAAGTCAAACATTGAGCCCCTCCCTAATCCTCAGTCTTAATAGGCACAGACTTCCCCAAGATGGTCCCCTCCGGCTCCCTTTGCCTCATAGTCCTGTCCAATGTCATGTGGAGCACCTCGGGTAAGCAGGTTGTGGTGGAGCCACCCCCCCTCCAGTACTCTACTATATACAGTTTTTGAGCCACAATAAATACCAATCCAAACACAAAGCCAAACCACTATTGTGTTGTGAACAAAAATCTCTGTCAATGTCTATAAATGTGAACCAGCTACCCATGCTATCTACATATCTAACCACATTAGAGATAATATTATTATGCCTACAAATGTGTTTCTTCAATCCCTGGGCGGTTTGACCTACATATTATTTCCCATATTTGCAACTTACTAAATAAAATCACATTTGTAGTGGTGCAATGAATGTAGTATTTTACAGATGGCACAGTTTAAATAAGTACAATATAACATTATTTATTAGATCAAATGTGAGATGTTGTGATTAATACCCGGTTTTCTAGAGTATCAAAGGTAATGGCAGCCCTAGCTTCACAATCAATTCCACATGAAGCAACCTTGGCTTGGCAGAACTGCCGACCTAGCCAGCTATGCTTCAAGATGACTGCATAACAAGTATTTGTTTAAACATTTTAAAAATACAGAGAGGCTAAATGACCATTAGTAAAAAATCCAGACTCTTGTGGAAGTAAACATTGTCAGGGTTAGGAATCAGCAAAAAAAGGAATACTGTCACCAAAGATCACATGGCCATTATCCCAAGAACATAGAACATATATAAATATAGAAAATAATCCTGTGTTATAAAGAAAATAAATGCACAACCCAAGATGAGTTGATTACAAGGAATATAGCAAAACCATTATTAAAAACATTCTCACAGTACTAACTCCTCAATAACCAATTTGGTAATACAACTCTCTTAAAGGTAAATGGAAAACACCGCACTAACCAGTGAAATAAATGGAAGCTGCTGCATACAGTCTGACAAAAACAACAAATAGGCATATAGAAAAATGCAGCGCATGTACAAATGGGCAAAAGTCTTTACAATGGTGAAACAGTAAGGAAATCAATAATTAACCACTATGTGTGTCCCCATTTCCAATACACTTCCTGTCCACATAAGTTTCATGCACACTTCCGGGTCATCGTGACCCGTTCTGCTGCACTGCACATTTCTTTACACATATACAATAGGGACGCTGTTTGGTCACATTGAGCGTCCGTTGTTTGCTGGATTGGATCGCTGGGACGCTAGGTGTGTTTATGTCATGTCCTATCCCTCTGCGGTGTACGGATTGTACGTACAGCAGAGTTGAGTGGGACCCTTGCTCTCTGATTGGCCCAGTGAGTCACGTGAGAGGGAGACATTGGACACGCCCACGGACGTGACGTCATTCCCTACACGGGCTGGTCATGTGGACGTTCAGGGATAGAGGCCGGCTCATACATAGCGGCCCATTGGTCAGTTACACTTAACATCTTTTGTCTTCTCATTGAGGATTGGCTCCTCTGGCTGACAGGGCGGTATATTCCGCCGGACTGTCAGCAGAGGAGTGCTGTTTGCACTAAATCTCTAAATGCTTTATCTCTGTCTGAGAGATCTTAAAGTTATATATTTTTCTGCTGGTAGACCTTTATACAGTCTCCTGGGCTTTACCTCAGTGTCATTTATTTATTTATATAAAAACTTTGTACGATCTTCATTTTTAGACATTTAAGTAAGTCATGTGATTGTACTCACCCAATCAAATCTCCAGGTTTTTCAGCCCTTGTGATTGGTCCTTCTCTAGATATTTTTATTATATATATATATATGGCAACTTGGAGTGAGTGGTCTATGCCCCTGTTGAAGACCCCTAGGTCGAAACGCATCGGGTACATATACCACTCTCCTTGTTGCCCATTTGTTTTTATCCACCGTGATCACGCTTTTATTTGTGTATGGTCGTTTTTGTCAATAAAAACACCCTTTTTTATCTGCACCATGTGGAGGCACATTCTTTTTGTTTCCACATTTACCGCATGAGATCCAGTCCCTCCAACTGCTCCTTTTTTGGGGGACCGTTTGTGAAACTTCTGATGCACGCTGGGACGGTTCGGTGTGAGGACGGTTCGTTGTGAGGACCCATCCGGTTGCCGGCAGAGATCCATACAGACCACAATCTAAGGGATTGGCCTTTCCCGAGCTCCCATTCCACGTCATTGGTGACAAACTGCGCATGCGATTCCCTGTCGCTGACATGGGAATCCACAGGATCTGGTAAGAGGCTTTTTTGCACTTTCTCTGAATGACCCATTGGGACCCAGTTTCTCGGTTGGGAAGTCGCCTTATGATGCCTGGTGTTTTCTGACAACCATCAGATCATCACCACCCCTTGGAGTACTTACACCTCCTGTGCAGTTGGACATTCACATCCATCTATGGGCGTTTTTGTTTCAAGGCACCTGTGGTTAATTATTGATTTCCTTACTGTTTCACCATTCTAAAGACTTATGGCCATTTGTACATGCGCTGCATTTTTCTATAATACAACTCTCTTACCTACCAACCAAAATATATAAAGCTAATTACCCCCACTATTTAGATATAGTCAATAAAGATCTACAAAGTATACAAAAAACACAACTTTCCTGGGAAAATAGCTGCATTTTAAAAGCAAACCCTCCTTAAAACATTATTCTATTTTAGATCTTTACCCATCCCAATTCCGACCAAATTTTTTACATAATTAAACACAAAACCAAAAAATTATATATGGAACGGAAAAAAAAACCAGGGTGGCATTCTCCATTTTAACCACCAGGAAGTCTTTAGGAGGAATGAATCTACCTGACATCAAGAATTATTATTATGCAACCCTATTAGATCAGATGAAATTTTGGTTCTCTACCACGGAAGACAAACTATGGTTAAACACAGAAAAAGAAGCCACAAAAAGACACGACTTACAGTATATGCCCTGGCAATAGCTTACTCTGTACTTCCAAAGATTAACATACCTAATTTACTCAGTATCAGAGCTACACTAATAGCGTGGAAGCATATACTTTCTAAAACTAAAGTCATCCAAAATAAATTCATACTATTTATACCGACAGGAACGATTAATTATTGCAGAATATGCCTAAATGTTGATGAATGGGTTAGGGAAGGATACCATCTTTATATAAATCTACCCTTGCAGTATAAAACGATAATTTTAAGCAAGCTAGGAAAGTACACCCATTTAAAAGAGTTCAATCCCAATAATCCTATAGAAATCCCCTCAATAATGTGGACATTTTTCACTCAACAAAATAGCTAACCAATAAAAGGAATTTCCCTTTTCTATGAACTACTAACTAATTACCCAAATATTATTAAAAACACACACATGATTAAATGGGAGAGAGACCTAGCTCAATAATTTTCTTGGGACCAATGGAAAAAAGCCATTCATATATCCAGTAAATCTTCCGCGTGTATCGAACACTGGGATAATGCACAAAAAATACTGAATAGATGGTATTTGACCCCATATAAATGATCAAAAATGTATCCCTCTGTGTCTGACATATATTGGAGATGTAATGATCAGACAGGCAACCTTCTGCACATATTATAGATCTGTAAAAACTTGCAAAGCTTCTATAATTCAATAGCTTCCTTTATAGCGGATCTTACGGGAAACCTAACAAAACTTACCCCAGCCACAGCATTACTCGGACTAAATTTGGACATATACCCTACAATAGTAATCCACACACTAATAGCAGCAAGGCTCACTATAACCAGCCTCTGGAAATCCAGGGACGCACTCAACTTATCGACTGCTATAGCCAGACTAAATATTCAAGCTCAGTACGAACTTATGGTTGCTTATAAAAACTACTCCACCATCACATTCAAAAAGAAATGAAATACATGGCTATCTCATCCTAGAGCATCCAACTACTTAACCACCTCAATACAGGGCACTTACACCCCCTTCCTGCCCAAGCCATTTTTCAGTTTTCAGCGCTGTCGCATTTTGAATGACAATTGCGCGGTCATGTTACACTGCACCTTAATTAAATTTTTATCATTTTTTTCCCCACAAATAGAGCTTTCTTTTGGTGGTATTTGATCACCTCTGCGGTTTTTATTTATTGCGCTATAAACAAAAGAAGAGGGACAATTTTGAAAAAACACAATATTTTTTACTTTTTGCTATAATAAATATCCAATTTTTTTTTTTTTTTTTAACAAATTTTTTCCTCAGTTTAGGCCGATACGTATTCTTCTACATATTTTTGGTAAAAAAAAATTGCCATAAGCGTATATTGATTGGTTTGCGCAAAAGTTATAGCGTCTACAAAATAGGGGATAGATTTATAGCATTTTTATTATTTATTTATTTTTTACTAGTAATGGCGGCGATCTGCAATTTTTATTGTGACTACGATATTGCGGCGGACACATCGGACACTTTTGACACATTTTTGGGACCATTCACATTTATACAGCGATCAATGCTATAAAATTGCATTGATTACTGTGTAAATGTGACTGGCAGGGAAGGGGTTAACACTAGGGGGCGCTCGAGGGGTTAATGTATGACCTAAGGAGGTGATTCTAACTGTGGGGGGAGGGGACTGACTGGGGGAGGTGACCGATCGCTGTCCCTATGTACAAGGGACACGCCATCGGTCTCCTCTCCTCTCTGACAGGACGTGGATCTGTGTTTACATGAACAAATCCACGCTCCTGCTCTGTTACCCGGCAATCGCGGGTGCCCGGCGGACATCGCGGCCGCTGGGCACGCGCACTGGGTCCCGAGTGACGCAGCGGGCGCGCCCCCTAGTGGCTCGGGAGGGCGAGGACGTCATATGACGTCCTCCCAGAACAACAGAAGCCTCGTCCAGCCGTCATATGACGGTGGGCGGTGGCTTAGCGGTTAAAAGAGTGCAATTTGTAACTTATCCCTAAGTTTGAAATACCCTTAAGTCATAGATTTCCATGATTTTTTTGCATATTTCCGTTGTAGTCTACCATCTTGGACCTACCTTCTTAATCTGTTTGCAGGTTTTGTTTTCGTTTTCATTTTATATACTGAACTATCTAGTTTACTTGGTGGCCTGTCCATGCCTACAGTTTGAACCCATTAGGGGTAGACTGGTTCAGGTTATCAAGTATTATACAAAAATCTTTATGAACCAATGTAACTATACTGGTTACATATGAATAAAGCGAATGACAATCTGTATTGTATCAACTTTCAGTAAAAATGTTTTGTTAAAAAAAAAAAATGTTCTCACAGCTAGACCACAGAATCGATTTACACCATTTGTTAGCAAGAGATTTAATTCAATTGTTTAATCTAAATATGCTGATTTTAACTACAGTGTTTGTCAATAAGGAGATAAGTAGGTTATTTAAATCATCTGTAACCATGTCTAAATCTTGTCCATGTGGTATCAAGGTCTGCAGCCTACTGATCAATTTTAACTGCTTGTAATTCAGTGCCCTCTATTATGCTCCCACACCTCGCATTACAGTCTCTATAATATAAACTAACAGAAATGTTCCTGTTTATTGAACTGTAAAATGATGAAAAAGAAAAAAAATGTACATTTATATATAAAAAAACAGCTTTTTGTCTCCTACATTTTCGCATTCAACAGCATGGTGTTCCAGTAATATTACCTGTGCCCCTGTTCCCTGCAGTGAAGTACATTGCACCTGGAATTTCTAAACTACCTTTCCAGACTTAGCAATGCCTTGCAAATATACCTTGACTTTCGCACATTACCCCAGAAACCAATGTATTTTTGTGCCTCCATCCCCTGGCTTGGCTGTTATTTTTTCCTGGAGCAATTCAATTTCCCAATCCCTAATTCAGCAGGTTAATGTCCCTGGAAATATTACTCTTTCCCATCCTCAGCACAATAGATGCCTGAAAGCAAAAAAATCTCCTCTTATCTCTATTCCCAGCCCAGCACCACAGAGTCATTAGAATCACCCCTGTCTCCCTATCTCTGGTTCAGCTGCATAGCAGAAATACACTCACCGGACACTTTAGTAGGTACACCTGTTCAATTGCTCGGTAACACAAATTGCTAATCACATGGCAGCAACTCACCACATTTAGGCATCTAGACGTGGTGAAGACAACTTTCTGAAGTTCAAACTGAGCATCAGAATGGGGAAGAAAGAGGATTTAAGTGACTTTGAACGTGACATGGTGGTTGGTGCCAGACGGGCTGGTCTGAGTATTTCAAAAACAGCTGATCTATTGGGATTTTCAAGCACAACCATCTCTAGGGTTTACAGAGAATGGTTAGAAAAAGAGAAAATATCCAGTGAATGGCAGTTGTTTGGACAAAAATGATGTCAGAGGAGAATAGGCAGACTCTTCCGAGATGATATAAAGGCAACAGTAACGCAAATAACCACTTATTAAGGTATGCAAAATACCATCCCTGAACGCACAACACATTGCAACTTGAAGCAGATGGCGTACAGCAGCAGAAGACCACACTGGGTGCCACTCCTTTTCTGCCAATAACAGGAAACTGAGGCTACAATTCGCACAGGCTCACCAAAACTGGACAATAGAAGATTGGAAAAAACGTTGCCTGGTCTGATGAGTCTCGATTTCAGCTGCGACATTCAGATGGTAGGCTCAGAATTTGGCCTAAACAACATGAAAGCATGGATCCATCCTGCCTTGTATCAACAGTTCAGGCCAGTGGTGGGGGTGTAATGGTGTGGGGGATGTTTTCTTGGCACACTTTGGGCTCCTTAGTACCAATTGAGCATCGTTTAAACACCACTGCCTACCTGAGTATGGTTGCTGATCATGTCCATCCCTTTATGACTACAGTGTACCCATCTTCTGATGGCTACTTCCAGCAGGATAATGCACCATGTCACAAAGCTCAAATCATTTTAAACTGGTTTCTTGAACATGACAATGAGGTCGGAGGTTATTTATGGGAATTAAATGTATAGGACTGATCTCAGTCTGAGAACTGCCGCTCTGATGTCTGCACCTCTATCAGCACAGTGAAAGACAGCAATACTCCTTTGCTGGTTTAACATCAGGGCATCTCTTGTGGTTGTGAATCAGTGGCCGGCTCTGGGTTGCATGCTTGTCCATCTTTGTGTCCATGCGGACTCTTTCAGCCAATGTGGATTCCCTGCATTTGTTTTGATCATTTCCCCATGTCTTTTCAATGAACCCTATATATAAAGATAAAGTCACCCAAGTATAAAACACCCTGATGAAGGAAAATATGTACCAATAAAATTTCCAAACCATGTCGGGATGTATCATACAAATCTTCATGGACTGACCTCAGCTTGACTTGGATTATTAGCAGTGCCTGGATTATTAGCTTTGGGTTTGATATATACAGTATCTCACAAAAGTGAGTACACTCCTCACATTTTTGTAAATATTTTATTCTATCTTTTCATGTGACAACACTGAAGAAATGACACTTTGCAACAATGTAAAGTAGTGAGTGTACAGCTTGTATAACAATGTCAATTTGCTGTCCCCTCAAAATAGCTCAACACACAGACATTAATGTCTAAACTGCTAGCAACAAAAGTAAGTACACCCCTAATTGAAAATGTCCAAATTGGGCCCAAAGTGTCAGTATTTTGTGTGGCCACCATTATTTTCCAGCACTGCCTTAACCCTCTTGGGCATGGAGTTCACCAGAGCTTCACAGGTTGCCACTGGTGTTCTCTTCCACTCCTCCATGACGACATCACAGAGCTGGTGCATGTTAGAGACCTTGCCCTCCTCCACCTTCTATTTGAGGATGCCCCGCAGATGCTCAATAGGGTTTAGGTCTGGAGACCTGGTTGGCCAGTCCATCACCTTTACCCTTAGCTTCTTTAGCAAGGCAGTGGTCTTCTTGGAGGTGTGTTTTGGGTCGTTATCATGTTGGAATACTGCCCTGCGGCCCAGTCTCCAAAGGGAGGGGATCATGCTCTGCTTCAGTATGTCACAGTACATGTTGGCATTCATGGTTCCCTCAATGAACTGTAGCTCCCCAGTGCCGGCAGCACTCATGCAGCCCCAGACCATGACACTCCCACCACCATGCTTGACGGTAGGCAAGACACACTTTTCTTTGTACTCCTCACCTGGTTGCCACCACACACACTTGACACCATCTGAACCAAATAAGTTTATCTTGGTCTCATCAGACCACAGGACATAGTTCCAGTAATCCATTTCCTTAATCTGCTTGCCTTTAGCAAACAGTTTGCGGGCTTTCTTGTGCATCGTCTTTAGAAGAGGCTTTCTTCTGGGACGACAGCCATGCAGACCAATTTCATGCAGTGTGTGGGGTATGGTCTGAGCAGTGACAGGCTGACCCCCCCCATCCCTTCAACCTCTGCAGCAATGCTGGCAGCACTCAGACGTCTATTTCCCAAAGACAACCTCTGGATATGACGCTGAGCACGTGCACTCAACTTCTTTGGTCGACCAGGGCAAGGCCTGTTCTGAGTGGAACCTGTCCTGATAAACCGCTCTATGGTCTTGGCCACCGTGCTGCAGCTCAGTTTCAGGGTCTTGGCAATCTTCTTATAGCCTAGGCTATCTTTATGTAGAGCAACAACTCTTTTTTTCAGATGTTTAGAGAGTTCTTTGCCATGAGGTACCATGTTGAACTTCCAGTGATCAGTATGAGAGAGTGAGAGCGATAACACCAAATTTAACACACCTGCTCCCCATTCACACCTGAGACTTTGTAACACTAACGAGTCACATGACACTGGGGAGGGAAAATGGCTAATTGGGCCCAATTTGGAAATTTTCACTTAGGGGTGTACTCACTTTTGTTGCCAGCGGTTTAGACATTAATGGCTGTGTGTTGAGTTATTTTGAGGGGACAGCAAATTTACACTGTTATACAAGCTGTACACTCCCTACTTTACATTGTAGCAAAGTGTCATTTCTTCAGTGTTGTCACATGAAAAGAATAAAATATTTACAAAAATGTGAGGGGTGTACTCACTTTTGTGAGATACTGTATGTCTATGTATTAACTGGTTCATTGGTGTACTTTTTGTATATTTTAAGGTGATTGTTTATGACTACAAAATTTATCAGATACTGTGTACTCAATAAAAGTGGCACATGGTTGCCTTTTATTTACTCCATTACCTTTATTTCTGCCTTAAAAGTCCAAGGGGGTAGCCCCTGTTATTTTTTTCTCATGACAATGAGGTCACCAATGGTCTCAACAGTCACCAGATCTCAATCCAATAGAACACCTTTGGGACATGGCGGAAGGGGAGATTCCGACAAATCTGCAGCAACTGCGTGATGCTATCATGTCAATATGGACCAAAATCTCTGAGGAATGTTTCCAACACCTTCAGTCAATTAATGCCACAAAGAATTAAGGCAGTTCTGAAGGCAAAAGGGGATCCAACCTAGCAAGGTGCACCTAATAAAATGGCCGGTGAGTGTATATGGCACTGCCCATTGGCGCGTGCATCAAGTGACTCTATGGCCCTTCTTCATGCCAGCACATACACTTGATAAGTTCGTCATAATTTTGCACAAAATGTATTGCTGCCTGCTGACACTGTGCAGATCATACAACTTAACCACTTGCTTACTGCGCACCTTAACCCTCCTCTTGCCCAGACCAATTTTCAGCTTTTAGCCCTGTCACTCTTTGAAGGACAATTGCGCGGTCATACAACACTGTCCCCAAATTAAATTTTTATCATTTTTTTCCCACAGATAGAGCTTTCTTTTGGTGGTATTTGTTCACCTCTGGGTTTTTTTATTTTTTGTTAAAAAAATTTTAAAAATACAAAACCGTTTTATATTTTGCAAACAGGTTATTTTTCTCCTTCATTGATGTACGCTGATGAGGCTTCACTGATGGGCACTGATAGGCTGCACTGATGGGCACCGATAGGCTGCATTGATGGGCACTCATAAGGCAGCACTGATGGTCACTAATAGGCGGAACTGATGGGCACTAATAGGCGCCACTGGTGGGCACTGATGAGGTGGCACTGGTGGGCACTGATAGGTGTCATTGGTGGGCACTGAGAGGTGGCACTGATGGGTGGCACTGATGGTGGCACTGATGGGTGGCACTGAAGGGGATTGATAGGTGGCACTGAAGGACACTAATAGTTGGCACTGATAGTAGGCACTGATAGCTGGCACTGATGGGCACTGATAGGTAGCTGTGATGGGCCCTGATGGGTGGCAGTGATGGGCACTGATGAGTGGCAGTGATGGGCACTGATCGGCACTGGTAGGTGACACTGATAGGCAGCACTGCTAGGTGGCACTGATGAGGCACTGATTGGCACCACTGGTGGGCATTGATAGGTGGCACTAGTGGGCATTGATAAGTGGCATTGATTGCTGGCACTTATGCACTGATTCGTGGCACTGTGTGGACACTGGCAGGTGGCACTGGAAGGCGGTACTGGTGGGCACAGATGAGGCGGCTTCGCCTATTCCTCTTCAGGCCTGATGTCCTTTGCACTGAAGCCGGTTCTCGGCTTTGAGGAGAAAAAAAAGATTACCGATCTTCTGTTTAAATCACGTAATCAGCTGTCATTGGCTGACAGCTGATCACGTGGTAAGGGGCTGGACTCCGATCTGTGGTAAGGGGACTCTGATCTGTGATCACCCGAGTCTCATTGACTCGGTGATCACAGCACGCACGGCGTGCGACCTGCACGGGGCGCGCGGGGAGCGTGCAAAGGGGAGAATGTCTATTGACGGCCTCATGGCAAAGTAGATCCGCTCTATAGCTGTCATTCGGCTATAGAGCGGATCTGAAGGGGTTAAAGTGTAGGTCCGTCCTGGGCTCCAGTAGATTTCCCTGCAGTTTCCCTGTCACTCTCGCGGTGACAATGGTTTTACCAGACAAGATTGTTTTACCAAACAATCTGCCACATAGATACAAGCAGCAATAAAAAATTGACTGGGGGTTTAAAAAAATATTTCTGTCTGTGTTGCATTAGATTTTCTCTTACTTCCTGCTTGTTAAAAGTTTTTAGTAAGACCCCTTTCACACTGGGTCCACCCGTGCATTAGCGGTAATGTTTTAGTGGCACTTTACTCCTGTTTAAGCGGCGCTTTTTGGCTGCTAGCGGGGCGCTTATAACCCCCGCTAACGGCCGATGAAGGGGTTAAAAACACCAGTGTTGTGGAGCTTCTGCAGCGCTTTTCAGGTGCTTCAGAAGGGTATGGGTTGCTATGGGAGGGGCATTTTGGGAGCGCTGTATACAGCGTTCAGAACCGCCCCAAAAATGCTGCTTGCAGGACCTTTTCTAAGGTCCTGCAAGCGCACCGCCCCAGTGTGAAAGCACTCAGGCTTCTACATTCAGACGGCATGGGAGGGAAAGGGAACTTAGTGAGGGGTAATCTCACTAACAGAGCCCCTGATAGCAGCAAAACTTGGCAGGGGTTCAAACCATTGCCCACTCTATTGAAAACTCAAATTATGTGTGATTAAGTGATTGTACAGTTTTAAGCTGATAATTATCATAGATACTATAGGTAGGGGATTTTAGGAGTGGAGTGTTCCCAAGGCTGGGGGGGTATTTTATGGATTGGGGTTTTACAAAAATATAGTTACACTTTAAAGAGAAATTCTAGGTGACCAATGAATATCTGAAACTTTACTCACTAGTTCACTAGATAATGCATTTATACCTTCAGTATCCCTTTGTCTCCATCCCTGGCGCAATAGCCATTGTACCTAGAGTGAGTTATTCATTCTCCTATATAAAACTACGTAAATCCTTACACGTTAGTTCTCAATTTGTTTCCTTTTGGTCGGTTAAATATACAATTGAAAATGTTAGATGTTCAACAAATGCAAAAAATAATGTTGATCCTGCCAGAAATCATCTAAGCTGACAACTTCCTGTGCACTCAGCCTTTGCTGCCCTGTTTTCAGTAGGGATGGGTGAATCTGCCTGTGTCTAATTTGCCAAAGATTCAGTGCATCTTGTTCGAAATTCAGTGATCCCAAACTTAGACACGAAACCTTTTCGAAGTCTATAGGTGTGTACAGCCTATTGCATTAGGGTATGCACCCCAAAGCTCAAACATAAATGTGTGTGTTTATTTGTGTATATACTCATGGCAGGACTTAGGGTGGTGGGGGCCCCTGGGCTTGAGTCACTTTCGGGCCCTACCTTCTATACATTACTTTAAATAGAACAAAATGTTGACTGGTACCGTTGACAGTGTTACATGTTAAAAAAACTTAATAATCTATTTATATGACCACTGATTGAAGCTTGAAAAACTTTTTGTCCAATAAATAAATAATGATTAAAAAAGTTCAAAGTGATCATGTGTTTATTGCAATGCACAAATGTCTTGGACAGAATGAGAATAAAACACTTATTTACCTGGAAAATATTGAAAAACAAACAAATACCTTGTAAGGCAGCCCGGGAAAAAAAGATACTACACTAAGGCAGGCTCCTCCGCTCTCCAGGCAGCTCCTGTCATGGTCACGTCAGCTCTGAGTCTGAGACTCCGAGTCTGACGTGACTGACTCAATGACGTCTTCCGTTGCTAGACACCAGGCGGCCCAGGTGCTAGCAACGAGTGCCGGGTTGCCAAGCCAACGGCGCAGTTCCACCCACCTCCAGGCTCCTCCTGGTCCGTCCTGCATAATTGCACTTTAGAGTCTCTCTCTCCGCTGAGACAGAGAGAGAGACTCGGGCAGAGCAGTGCTGCAGCCAAGTGAGGACCAGTGTGAGTTACCGCTGTTTATATACCGTATTTATCGGCGTATAACACGCACTTTTTTCCCCTTAAAATAAGGGGAAAATCGTGGGTGCGTGTTATACGCCGATCCTCGCTATTTTGTGATCTGTCAGAGCAATCGCCGCGATCGCCGCCGACATTCACATAGCTTGTATTTTTAAACATGGCGCCGCGGAGTTCGGAGGGACTCGGGGGCGCTCGTTCAGCTGAACGAGCGCTGCCGAGGACACAGTGACTGGGCGGAGCCGAGATACACATAGCCGAGGGTTCTCGGCTTTTCTCGGTGCCGTTCACAGTCACGCCCAGTCCCGCCATTGGACCTCTGTTATGTCCATCATAGGGACTGGGCGTGACTGTGAACGGCGCCGAGAATAGCCGAGAACCCTCGGATATGTGTATCTCGGCTCCGCCCAGTCACTGTGTCCTCGGCGGCGCTCGTTCAGCTGAACGAGCGCCCCCGAGTCCCTCCAAACTCCGCGGCGCCATGTTTAAAAATACAAACTAAACGTTTGTATGTCGGCGGCGACAAGGCTGCACGGACCACTGGGGACAAGGCTGCACGGACCACTGGGGACAAGGCTGCACTGGGGCAAAGCTGAACTGGGGCAAAGCTGAACTGGGGCAAAGCTGCACTGGGGACAAGGCTGCACTGGGGCAAAGCTGCACTGGGGACAAGGCTGCACTGGGGCAAAGCTGCACTGACAAGGCTGCACTGGACACTGGGGAAAGGCTGCAGATGAACACTGATGAGGCTGCATTGATGGGCATTTAAATGTAAGTTTTTTTCCTTAAACTTCCCTCCTAAAAGTTTTTTTCCTTAAAATTCCCTCCTAAACTTGGGGTGCGTGTTATACGCCGGCGCGTGTTATACGCCGATAAATACGGTATATATATATATATATATATATATATATATACTCACAAAAGTACTCACAAAAGTGAGTATACCCCTCACATTTTTGTCAATATTTTATTATATGTATGATACAAATCTTCATGGACTGACCTCAGCTTGACTTTGGCAGTGCCTGGATTATTAGGTTTGGGTTTGATATATACAGTATCTCACAAACGTGAGTACACCCCTCACATTTTTGTAAATATTTTATATCTTTTCATGTGACAACACTGAAGAAATTACACTTTGCTACAATGTAAAGTAGTGAATGTACAGCTTGTATAACAGTGTAAATTTGCTGTCCCCTCAAAATAACTCAACACACAGCCATTAATGTCTAAACCGCTGGCAACAAAAGTGAGTGCACCCCTAAGTGAAAATGTCCAAATTGGGCCCAAATAGCCATTTTTCCTCCCCGGTGTCATGTGACTCCTTAGTGTTACAAGGTCTCAGGTGTAAATGGGGAGCCGGTGTGTTAAATTTGGTGTTATTGCTCTCACTCTCTCATACTGGTCACTAGAAGTTCAACATGGCACCTCATGGCAAATAACTCTCTGAGGATCTTAAAAAAAAAATAGTTGCTCTGCATAAAGATGGCCTAGGCTATAAGAAGATTGCCCTGAAACTGAGCTGCAGCATGGTGGCCAAGACCATACAGAGGTTTAACAGGACAGGTTCCACTCAGAACAGGCCTCTCCATGGTCGACCAAAGAAGTTGAGTGCACGTGCTCAGCGTCCTATCCGGAGGTTGTCTTTGGGAAATAGACGTATGAGTGCTGCCAGCATTGCTACAGAGATTGAAGGGGTGAGGGGTCAGACTGTCAGTGCTTAGATCATACGCCGCACACTGCATCAAATTGGTCTGCATGGCTGGGAAGCTACAGTTTATTGAGGGAACCATGAATGCCAACATGTACTGTGACATACTGAAGCAGATCATGATCCCCTCTCTTCAGAGACTGGGCTGTAAGGCAGTATTACAACATGGTAACGACCCCAAACACACCTCCAAGTCGACCACTGCCTTGTTAAAGAAGCTGAGGGTAAAGGTGATGGACTGGCCAAGCATGTCTTCAGACCTAAACCCTATTGAGCATCTGTGGGGCATCCTCAAGGTCTCTAACATCCACCACTCCGTGATGTCATCATGGAGGAGTGGAAGAGGACTCCAGTGGCAACCTGTGAAGCTCTGGTGAACTCCATGCCCAAGAGGGTTAAGGCAGTGCTGGAAAATAATGGTGGCCACACAAAATATTGACACATTGGGCCCAATTTGGACACTTTCACTTAGGTGTGTACTCACTTTTGTTAGGGCAGTGGAAGCTGATTGGTCACTATGCACAGCTGCACCAGATTCTGTGTTCACCAGTTTTAGTAAATCTCCCCCTATATGATATGAGTTAAGTTGTGCTTTATTCACCTCAGGGGGTTTCCATCAATCCTCCAAAATTCTTCCACACACCAGATGTAATAGTGCTATGCACCATGAAACAAGTTGCACTTTTTTCCCACTGGAGTTTTTTTCCATTTTGCATCAATTCCTCTTATACACCTTTCATGGTATGCAGACCAAAGGGAAAAGACAACAAAAGGAGCGCCATAGCATAAAACCTTTTTTTATTTCTGTGAGATTTTAAAAACAATGCAACTCCAAGCACCCAGGTCCTAGGCTTGATCCTGTTCAGTTGCCGGTTCATTCATCTGGTCCAGTTCTAGAGTGGTCCGTATACGGAATGACATCACTGTTCATAGCTCTGCCGGACAAGGTTTGTCACTTCAACCTTTTCAGGGAGCAATTTGCGTTATGTTTAAAACACTGCATATTTTTGAAATTACTATTTATGGACACTACATGGTGACCAACGGCAGCAGATGAAAGTGGGATTACATTTTTAATGTAGAATGTAAGGTTGTACATTATTGCTAACAAAGCCATGGGAAGGTGGGCATTGCCATGAGGGATACTAACCAATGCAATAGATTTAAAAAAAATACAGATTTAAAAAAATATTGTACAGCAGAAAGAGGGTCTTTTCATGCGGCTTTGAGAGCCAAATTGCAGTAGATTCTATTTGACTTTCACATAGAAATTGCATAGTAGTTTGCTGTGGCTGTCCCTGTTCTCACTGATACAAAACTGTCCTGCTGCTGGCCAATTGCTTTTAAGCTCTCATTTAGAATGAAGGGGCTGCAGATGATACAACAGTGTAAAAATGGCCAGCTGCAGGACATTTTTAATGAGGAACAACTGGATAAAATATACCGGAGAAAAAAAGATTACAGACGTGTGTTTTACAAGACCTAAGAGACCGCAGATGACACAGCACTATACAATTGGCCGACAGCAGAAACATTTTAATGAGCAAAGTTAGGTCCAAATGTACTAGAAATAAAGAACACAGGCTGGGGTTTTAATGGATTTCGCTAAGTGAGCTTCCTGAAGACGCTTACTTAGCTAAATGCATTGAGGCTTTGTGGCCGCCGCTGTCATTGTCACTTCCTGTCAGGTCTCCTGTGGGCATTTCCTGGTGCTGGAACTCACGCTGTCTTTCGTACGAGCGTCGTCTGTGATCCCTGCTTGAGGCTGTTTATGTTGGTGCTGATGGTAGTACCGGAAAATGTGAGCTTTATTCTGATGTTAATTCATTATCATGAATAAATAAACGTGCTGCACTATTACGGCTGTTATTTATTTTTCTGGGTACTTGGTAAACCACGGAGGAGGATATTAGAAGAAGTACGCGTTTTCTGTCATCATGGCTGGAAGTGATCTGTAAGATATATGCTTTCTAACCCCAGTGTCTTCAGGCTTGCTAAAGTTTGATGTTTGGTGAGTGTACATGTGTTAAACACTGTGGTGGAGCACCTGAGAGTTAATATTAGAGCTCTGTTCACTTCTGAGCACAGTGTTTGGAGGACTTTGATAAGAAGATTTTGTGTTTCTTTTGGGAATATTTCATGATTTTTTTCATCTATACACTGTGAAGATTTTTACATTCTTTGTAAGAAACTTTCTTTATGGACATTTATATATTGCACTATGTGATATTTTGTTTGATATTTTGTTTGGTGATTGCGCAATAGAGCCTTACTTTTTGAATGTTTGTTGCACAGTGGAAGTGGTTTATCTACTTAAAGGGGCAGCTTTTTAGTTTATGTTGCACCATCATTTTTTTTGTTGGTGCCAGATTTATCTTATCAACTAAACCAAATGTCTTTATAGATTGTGAAATCTTGAGTGCTTGAGTACCAGATTCCCAGGATACCCCATAAAGTTAATATTCAACGTCATGCTTGGTAATACACACCACACTCACCAGATGTTTAGTCACCCCCTTACTGAGAAGTCATCAAAGCTTGCGGGTCATTGGGAGACCTGTTCCAATCTTCCTGGTAGCTCCTGGCACAGATCCTTTCTCCTCCTCAATGTGATCCCAGTATTATTCCAGTAGGGTCAATAGGCAGGCAGTATGATAAAAATAATAATGGAGAGGGAGCCTCTCATAGTATAAAACCTCTTGGTAAATTTATTAAAAGTAGTTAAAAAGTGCTACAAAATCTATTGCACATCATACAGATCGGTCCGCTGTTACATCCAAAGATGGATGCCGCCCGTGGCCTGTCGTGTGTTCCACCTGCGGACCGGAAGTAATGCACAGGGACAACTGCTTAACATGTTTCGTCATCAAACTGCGACGTCTTCAGAAGGCCTGCTTCTAAAGACATCGCTATATGATAAACGCGTTAAGTGGTTGCATAACATTACATCTCATTGGTATACAGTCCTCTGAATCCTACATACAGTAAGCTTTTCCCACAATCTTGCCCACTTCAACAACAGGAGGATTATGATACACATGTTCTGAAGTTGCCAGGTGCTTAGTAACTTCTGGAAACAATCATTATTACAGTACTTTTCTTTAGCCACCTCATAATAAGGCTTGTATTATTTATTCATTTTTATTTTTCGATGTGCACTATTTTGTTGATAATTATCCAGCAGGCTGAGAGGAAAAAAAAAAAAGAAAAAACTGACATATCGCTGTACTAACACAAGTGATGTTAGTACAATGATTTCCCCCTCTGTGCTATTGTATTCTGACAGCGGAACCGCCCCCTGCCAGGATACACTGATTAGAGCTCGCAGATCGGATGCTGATCAGCTGCTGGTTTTCCGTTTCTGTTGAATTGGCCAATACCTGACAATATCCGGCCCGTGTGTACCAACCTTAATGCATTGAGAAGGTGGAGATTGTGGTCATGAGAAATCTAAATTAGGGCTTATAAGTGAGCATAAGTCTCGGTACAATTAACTCTTTGTGCACAACTCAATTCACAGTGACTTCATACTTGCTTAACTTGTACAAGACTTCCTCTACACGGTGCAGCACTTTCAAGGGGATACCGCAGAGCCTGTATTCCACTCCTCCAGCCCAGCTTCACCTCATTCCCAGTGCCATACTTGACACTTCTCATTGCATTAAGGATGAACTCTCTACTTATTTATGAGCTTCTGTACTTTTGAGGATCCTCTCTTTTCCTTTTCCCTGTGACATGCAGGCTCGATCTATAGGGACTCCATAGGCTACAATGTTAATCCCATGTATGGAGCACCAATTGCTAGGGAGGATGTTAAGCTCAGAAACACCCTCACTACCAGCACACACAATCATCCTTGCCAAGTGACACTATTCATCCGCCGGCAGGCAGCTATAGCAATTGACACTCCTCTGGTTACTTATGCCAATGGCAGTATTATAGACTTTTTTTGGCAGTTTCACCAATTGTTAACCGTTGGTGGCATTCTCTCCTGAACTCCTCTTCATCCCCTGTTACAAGCCCTATTCTTTTATATGCCTTACATGCACCCCTTTTCCTAAAGTACTTCAAACCAGGCACTTTGGGATCTTACTGTAAACTTCTCGCAGATACAGAATTAATGTAAAACAGTCTTTCACAGCTCCACTTAATCCTAGCTCAGGCTGCCCAATGCATACCTTTAGATTCAGCAAAGTCCATTACCAATGCACTTCTATCAAATCGTCTTATCTCCTCTGTACCTTAATAACATGTGTCGCTGTACCTGTGTTCTGTAAATAAATCAGCCGATCTG
Organism: Aquarana catesbeiana; assembly: GCF_042186555.1. Lineage (NCBI taxonomy): Eukaryota > Metazoa > Chordata > Amphibia > Anura > Ranidae > Aquarana > Aquarana catesbeiana. The sequence goes on along the minus strand of NC_133324.1, from coordinate 348,944,779 downwards.
TACCGATAAAGGGCTCTTTCACACGGGGCGGATCAGTGATGATCCGCCCCGTGAACACCCTCTTGCTCAGCGGGGATCGCTCCGCCGATCCTCGCTGAGCAGAAAGATGACAGGTCCATCGCTGCACACTGTGCAGCTACGGACCTGTCAGAGCGCCGCTCTCCCCTATGGGGGTTCGGATGATGACGGACCCTAGAGTCCGTCGTCACCCGATCCAATCCGAAAACGGATGGAAAAGTAGGTTTGTCCTCCATTACACTTTTCGGATCGGAGCGGGTCGGATGTCAGCGGACATGTCTCCGCTGACATCCGACGCTCCATAGGGATACATGTATGTCCGTTTTTCATCCGAGAACGGAAGGATGAAAAACGGACATACGGATCCCTCGTGTGAAAGAGGCCATAAGCTCCGCTCTGGGCACTCAGCTAATTCCTCTCCTCGCTTCTCTCTACAGCTCACAGTTGCAGTGAGCGGGGCCAAGCCCTCCCACTGACGTCAGTCGGAGAGGAGGGGGAGAGAAGAGAGAGAGCGCCAACAATCAGCTGAGCAGCGGTAGCCATGCACAAACAAGGTACAGATCGGCGTATCTTTTACATTACACAGGGACACATGCTATTACGTTACAGATTACAGAGGGCATAAGATGAATTGATAGTAGATGGGGGGGGGGGGGGCGGGTGCTGCTACAAGCAGGGAAGGGGGGGAGGGCTGACGGAATCACGCAAATGGACCACAATGTCAGGGCTCAGCATCTTGGTCAGTTTGCAGAGGGGTGGGTATAGCCAGGCAGGATCAGGCAGGTTTTTTAGGTTATAAAGGGGGCCAAATGACACAGCACAAGCAATGTGTTGTATAGCATGCTTTAAAGGAACAGGATCTGTTTTGTTTTTTTTGGGTTAACAAATTCTTTAAGGTATTACATTTTTTGGGGTTTAGAAACATTTTATGTGTGTAAAACCTCTTTTAAAGTCAGAGTTGCATGGCCACCAGAGTCTATGTAAGCTCTCAGTACATGGAACCTGATAGGTGAAGATTGATGGTATTCAAAAGCTGATTGCACTGAAGGGTGAAAAATAGGAAATTGGAATTTAAGAAATCCAAGGTTGCTGGACAAGACCCTGATGTGTTAATGTGTTTCATTTGTGCTCACAATTTAGCTTTAAGTCTAGATTCTGGGCTATGTGGAAGCAGCAGTCCATTGAAGAAAAAATTATCCTGTGAGTCTGCAGAATGATTCACTGCTGATGCTTCCCATACTATTAGTGGCTGATAGTAATACAACAACAAAGAACCTGAGCTATACCAGTTGGAAATACAATCAACACTGTGGAATGATGTTGGGTGTTTAAAGTTGTGCAGCAAAATGAGCTTCCATGTGTATTTGATTAGTTATATGTACAGAGAGCGTGACGGTGTCTCCATAGTGTATACAGAAGATGAGCAAATTGTACAGAACAGAATATGTAAATATGGTTACAGTGTGATGTACCATATATGCAGAGAGAGTAAAACAAGAGGTAATAGATAAAACCAATGAATAATGTAAACCCAGAGCACCCTAGGAGCCACAGACCTGAAAGAACACTATTATGTGAATACCCACCCATTTTTAAATCCCAAGGTTGTTCATTGGTGGCTCCAATGGCCTATAGAGCAGTGCAGGAGCAGGAGGTAGGGGTAGGAAAATGTTCTAATCTCCTGGATGAAGTTGATTTTGCATAACAGAGGGCTATGGGTTTCTCTGGATGATAGCTCAAGTTATGTGCAGGCTCCTCTGGATGTCTGTATTAGTATACACTGAACCTATTTTAAGAACATATTCACTCAAAGTAAAACTATAGGCAAAACTTTTTTAAAATTTAGGATAGAGTAAGGTATTATTATAATCTCTGTGAAGATTTACCTTCACTTCCTGTCCCATAGCCAAACAGGAAGTGAGAGGAAATCTCAGCAAAGTAAGGGAATCTCTTGGGGACCTCCGATCACCAGAACTAATGTCCCCATTGGAAGATGTCCCTTTACATTTTTGGGGAAAACACAAAATGTAGGATTTTCTTTTACTTTCACTTTTAATGATAATGGTAAACAAGACAAATAGAGAGGGTGAATTTCCCAAACGGGGTTACAGTAGGGTTGCAATCTCATCCCTTTAAACCCGAACACATATTAGTTACACAGGTTCTGTGGCTGATTAAAATGGTAATTAAACGCAGTACCTTATCTGCATTAAATTAGCTTCAGAACCTGTGTAATTCATATGTGTTCTGTGTTTGGGTTTAAAGGGATGGAGTGGCAACCCTAGGGCACAGACTGCAATAAAAGTGACAAGCATTCTAATCCCTCTGCACTTGATTGAAAGCTAAAAAAAAGTTTTGCCTTTATTTATACTTTAAGGTTGCAATTTAGCTAGTTTTTTTCTTTGCTCTATAGCTTTAATGCGGTAACTCATTAGTGGCGGTAGGTCCATAAGAGGAGCAGTTTGCATGCAGGGTGCCAGACTAATGGCTTTCTATGAGGTCTGTCAGTTTTTTACAAGCACGTGATTAGAGCCTGATGCTCTAATTGGCTTGTAAAAGCTGTCCTTCGGGCGCAGAGCACTGCTCCCTGAACCCTCTCACTTACTACTGGCGAATCTGGGTGGTAGCAGTTGAAAACAGGGGGCAAGTAACATCCCAGGAGGAGAGTGCAGATTTGAGAGACCAGGTGAAAGTCGGACCGGAGTGCTCGTGGTGTGGCTGCATCAAGCTGCCTGGAGGCGGTGACAGAAGCTGAAAAAAAAGCTGCCACTGGAGCTGTAGCGAGTGTGTGGCACTGGCAGAACGTGGAGACGGAGTGGACAGAGTGTGAAGACAGAGACAGAGCCGGTATCTGGCCATCGAGGGCACTGGTGCCACAGTGGAGGAGCGGAACTAGCGGGAGCTGAGGACAGAGACTGGGGTGAAATCAGAAGTAGGACCTGCTACCGGGCGAGCAGTATCCTAAGACAGTGATCAGCTCAGACAGACCCGGAGACCTCCACCAAAACTACAGCGACTGGGAGTCGAATCGCTGGACACAATGTCCTGCACTGAACTGCATCCGATAAAGAAGGCCGGGTGGAAGCCGTGGAAGCTGTGGCGCCATCACTGCTAGGGGGTGAGTACGGACCTGGGGGGGGGGGTTTGTTTGCCGCCCTCCCAAAAATGTTTAGCACCAACCGCCACTGTAACTCATAATGAAGTATGTCCAACATTCTGCAGACTGCTGGATCCTGGAGAAATAATTACTGCATAGTTTTAGAATTTTATTTGAGCTATAGCTATTTGGTAGTTATTTACCATTCAAATATACCACTTTCAAAGAAAGAAATTTGCAGAATAAAAATGTTGCCTGTCTCTGGAAAATAAGCACCATTAGACAGACAAAATCCTTCTTCTCTTAAACAGAATGTCCAGGGCTTACTACGCATGCACCAATGCGTTGCTGCAAGAGGAAATCTGTGCCAACTGAACATGCGCCAAAGACACCTCACTGCGCTGACTCGCACCTGCACAGAAGACCTGATGGAAAAAGGCAGGAAAATGCCCAGGAGGCGCACAGGAAGTGACCTCAACCTGATGAAAAAAGGCGGGAAAATGCCCAGGAGGCGCACAGGAAGTGACATCAACCTGATGGAAAATGGCGGGAAAATGCCCAGGAGGTGCACAGGAAGTGACCTCAAACTTCCCTATATAAGCCCAGCCCAGACACTGCCAAATTACTGGATTATCTTCAGTCCCCCCTTGTTCCTGTGCTAGTGTGTGATCTGTCTGAACTTGTTGTGACCTGGAAACCTATTTGATTACTCTTGTTTGCTGCTTGCCATTGACCTCAGATTTGTACCTTGACCATTCTACTTCTTTGCCCCTTTTGTACTCAGCTGCCAGATTGGAACTGATCCGGGCTTGGATCTCGACTATTCTTCTTCTGATCAAACCTTTTATACTTCATTGCCAAACTGGACTGGACCTTGGCTCGGATCTCGGACTAAGGCATGCACGGTGCTCAGCACCCCTGGCACCCGTGACACTTGGTGTCTACCAAGTCTCTGTCTCCATCTCCAGAGGCTTCAAGGACCCGAGGTGCAAGGGAGGCCTCCCCACTACTTCACCCTCACCTTAGGTACGTGGCTCTCATGACAGAGAAACTATAATAGCTTTGGGCCAATTTCATATAATTGAAACTGTGTGTGTGTGTGTGTGTGTGTGTATATATGTATATATATATATATATATATATATATATATATATATATATATATATATATATATATATACATATATATATACACATCCTAAAGCAGATATACAGGTAAATATAGTTATGCTGGGTGGCAGAAAGCCTGGCTAATTTGAAGTGTTTAGTGGTCAAATTGCTTTCTTCCTAATCCTGTTTAGCTGTGGCTTCTCCTTTTTGTCAGTAGATGGCGCTGTTGCTTTTGACATTAATATGATGAGATACAGTGAGTTCAGGTTATGAATAAACATACCTTTCTCAGCCAATGAGATTTGCTGCTATGAATGCCGGGAGAAGCTATTTATTTGGAAGAAGTCAGGTGATTGAGGTCTTTCCTGCCCAGACTTTGATCTGGGTTGATGTGTGTGAAACAGATCCTGGCTGCTAGTTCTGAAGCCTGAGGCCTATCCAGGTGTTTTCCTGGCTGCTAGGCCTATCCAAGGACTATCCGTGAGTTCGAGATTATGCTGAGAAAAGCCTGCCAAACATCCAGAAACAATTCTAAGAGGTATGGAGACCTGAGATAAAGTACCAGAGGTGACACTTGCATGGATGGCGGACCCATGAAGAGCCTGGGAAAGCGTCAAGACAGAATCATCCATAGAATTCCTACACCTCCTACAGAATACTACCATTGAAATCAATGGCCAGTGCTGCCGAAGCACCCGCAAAGCCCCGCGGCAGCAGTACTTTGCGAGCGCTTTTAACCCTTTTTTCGGCCGCTAGCGGGGATTTAAAGCATCCTGCTAGCAGCAGAAAAGCGCTGCTGAATCGACTGCTGATACCCCCCCCCCGCCCCAGTGTGAAAGTGCCCTAAGGGTGTCCTGTGCCCTATCCCCTCTCTCCCGCATTTTTCTTGTTGTGAGAAAGAAGCTTCTCCTTGTTTAAGCAAAAAAGTGAATGGTGCTCAATTTCTATCTTGTTCGTCACCCACCATGCCTAGTAACCTGCACCCTGACAAAGTATGTCAGTCCTTCCTGCCTCTGCAACTACACAGGAATTTCGTTTGGCTCCGTGGGAGAGTGGCAAGTAATGTCTGTGTACCTCAGAGACTGTGCTATTGCTCTTGGGAGAGTGTCAGCCTGGTCTTTTGTCACTTTACGCCAGTGCTAAAGGGGTTAAGGCAGACTCCAGAAGAGTTTTGGTGTGCTGCTGGAAGAAAGTGGAAGGCGCTGAAGTTTCTGCTGAGCAGCCTGACCAATCCCTTGGCAGGGGGGGGGGAGATGCAATTGTGCGCATCACCATCTTGGGTCCACGTGCTGCGAGACGGAGAGGCAAGCATACTGTTTCCAATGCTGAGTGGAACGTCTTTGCACCGTGTGTCAGCCCTGGGCCTGTTGGGCCGAAAGAAGCTATTACCGACAGCGGAATGCGTTGCATCCCCAAAGGTAACCTGGTGCTCTACACGGTGGGAGGCTACAAAGCGATTGGGCTGCTATGCTCAAAGTGCTCATGCCTGTCTACAAATATCCGGTCCTGAATCACCTGCGGCCACTGCTAGGAATCACTACTGGAGGTAGTCTCACCGGCCTTATCATGAGTGCTGCAAGTAGACTGGGGCAAGTGTTTTACTACTGCTGTTCCGGAACCAGCTCCTGAGGTCGCTGCCACGGTTGTTTTCTCTACTGATGTGTCCGCTACTACAACCGTGCCTACTACAACCATGCCTACTACAACCATGCCTACTACAACCGTGCTTACTGTAACCATGCCTACTTCAAAGCCAGGTGCCTTAGTGACCTCCTCGCCGTCAAGGTCGTCCGCATTCACTGATGATGGAACCTCCTAGGAAGAAAACAGCTAACGCGTTTAGGGGGCGCACCCCCTTCCTCAAAGCCTAGCACCTGAAATGTGTTGGTGTACCCCATGTTCTGTGCATGTCCATGCACTATGTTTATGGCCTTTGGTCAGTTGCATTTTACCCACTTTTATACAAAAATTTCTTATTATTAAATTATCTCTGGTAATGAACTAGGAGTGCGTGCTTTCCATTTCTGTTTTTCTTGTAGTTCCTTTCGGATTACCCCATCTGAGGAAGGCAGCATCCACCTAGGTCTGGGATACCATATATACCTTTTATACCATACCACCATTTTATCTGACATCTGTTACTCCTCACCTTGGAAGACATAGTAGTGCTGGATGTGACTGTGTTTTTTGTATCTCTACTGGGCCTGGCAAGCCTGATGTGAATGAGGGCTGTGTGCCTGTTGGGATGGTGGAACCTGTAGCCACAAAGGGAGCAGAGTCAGGAAAGTCTGCCACTGCATGTTTAAAGCCTAACCTCCTCCCAACTGAAGTTTTCCACAGAGTCAGACTCTGATACCTTGTCAGATAGAATTTCTGAATTATTCTCTGACACTGTGTTCTTTGGAGAGAGATGGACTGATAGTGATACTGAACAGCAGTTTGAGCCTACAGAGGAGGATGTTCTCTTCTCCACTCATACCTCCAGTAATAGGCCTGAACTGTCCACCCTACCTCTCCTATCCCTTGCCTGGCCAGTTCTCTGGAAGTAGAGCGTTGGGCTCACTGTGCTGAAATTACTAATGTTGCTGTGCGAGTATCCTCTTCATTCACAAGCATCTCTCAAAAGCCAGATACAATGGCAGGTTATCCTGTCAAGTGTGCTCCAGATACTCCAGTGTTACCTGGCTGTGGAGATCCTAAACTTCTACCAAAGTTGTCTAAGCTGCAACGCATTGTGATGAAAAAAGTGGCTGAGGAATATGGTTACTTGTACCCATATGTACCAGAGACTCTGATTGCTGAAATCCAAGGTAGAGGAGCACAGTGGATTGAAACCGCCATCAGAGACTATTTGAAAATTTCTGCTGTCTGTGATGTAAAGAATCTATCACCCAGAAATGCAGGAAGATACACTACAATCTTGCAAACCTGGGGTTATGTTTGGCGCATTTACCCAGACTGTGTTATCATCAGACAGCCTAATCAAGCTGATTTACGGCACTACATCACTACCATTGGATCATCTGGGAAGCCAATTTAACTGCCTGATCCATGCTACTATTGATGATGCCACAAGCTGTTCTTGTTCTCAAGTCAGCATGGAACACAGATTTGTTGCTCAGTTCAGCTGTCCTTGTTCCACAGGAAGTAGTACTTCACATGGAAGGAATCCTGTTGTGGGGATACTCCTGTCTGTACTGTTTGCTGCTGGACTGTGCTCCTGATACCAGCAGTTGCAGGAAGTGTCCTAAAAGTAACATACTGGCCTGTTGCATTGGAATTTCCAGTATACTACACTCTGCAAAGTGATATACTGATCTCTTGCACTGGATTGCTAACATGTCCTTGTCCTCCATGTGTGAGGAAAATAGCCTCAGTCTCCTGCAAGAGGCTGAGTTATGTTCAAGTATCTGTGTTGCCTGTTTGAAAGTCTGAAACACTACAGTTCCAGTCTTTAGTTCCTGACATCAGTGACTGGGGAAAAACAAATTGTTGTTACTCTATAATGGAACTCTGTGACGTTACTTTAAACCTAAGGAAAGTACCTATTGGACTTTGGTGTGACAGAGCCAGCAAGAATGTTCACACTAAAGTTAGTACCTACTAAACTTTGGGGATACAGAGGCAGTATGAATCGACAAGGACAAAGGAAAAAGGAATTTAATTAATGTCTAGGCCTATTGAACTCTGGGATTTCAGAGACAATATGATAATCTAGTTGGTAGTCAGGTAGGCTGTGCTTTTGTGCCTGGGGCAAACCTACATCTGAAACCTACACTACGTGGACTGCAAAGTATGTTCAAGTTACTTTTTTGTTTTACTGTCACCAGAAGGCAGCAGAGGAGCCATTCTGAGTGAGCAGTATGTTTTTTTTTCTAATAGTGATATGTTTAGGAATTTAATGCTTTAAGTATATTGATAGGATGTATATATATTTTTTTGAAAAACTGTGTCACTTTCACGGAAATGGGGCCCTATTTCCACATGTTGATACTTCTATGTACAGTAAGTTGCTAAAGAGTAAAGTATATTGAGATATGCTAATGTGAGTTTACCTTATACATTTTTGTCTTCCTTGGCTGAGCGTAGACAATGTTCTAAATGAATATATATTGATATGTTTTTCTTTAATGTAATATATAGTGACAATAGTTGTCTTCTTCGGCTGAGAATAGACAACATTTCAACCATATACATAAATGTTTGTCTTAGAATAGATATTGTTTTAATGGTAGATTGTAGTGTAGAGTGTTTCCAAATAAAATATACATATATACTTGCATCTTTCTTGGCTAAGGAGAGACAATATCTAAAATTTTGTACAGTAATGGTCATTTTCTATTAGTATTGAATAGTTATTTACTAGTGTGTGTTCTATACTTGCGTCTTCCTTGGCTGAGGAGAGACAGTGCCTTAAACTGGTTTGATAACAACATTTTCTATTACTTATTGTATAATATGTGTATATATAGGCAATAAAATCATAAAAAAACGCAAAAACGATGCAAAAGTCTCTTAATATCTTATTGCAGCAGCGCTATGTGTCAAAACCACCAAGACACATTTTAAAATAATATGACCCAGTAGAAGAGAAGATTAAGGAAAAGCTTGAGCAGCTGTGTTCTGTAGGAGTAAGGAGCTTCTTCCACCCAAAACAATCACCTCGTGAGGGGGAATCAACCCCTATGGGATTACACTCACCAGAAATATAGCATATAAAAGCCTTTGTATGTTATTAATAGCAGCTTTCCACCTCCTCTGTACGGCCACCAGATGTCAGTAACGCTCTCGGTTCATGCAGCATAACATATGGGAGGAATAAGATATCTACATAGTGTAATATTGCTAAAATAGTTTTATTCAAAATATCCAAACACATCCCCCCTTATTCAGAACTGCGTACCAGAGATTTAGATAAATAGAGCATTTGTATTAAAGTGCACTGTGCCTAAAACCACGGCTCCCGGGAAGTCCTCCAGAGTGTTTACTGTGTGTAGCGACCCACACACTTCCTGGTTGCTCTCCGGTGCGTGGAACGCACGCGTCACTTCCGGTAGATTACGTCCCTGATGCGTCTTGTCACTTCCGGACGTCGTCTGGGGGCTTCCGGACGTCGTCTGGGGGCTTCCGGAAGTGACGAAATGCGTCAGAGACATAATCTACCGGAAGTGACGCGTGCGTTCCACGCACCGGAGAGCAACCAGGAAGTGTGTGGTTCGCTACACACAGTGAACACTCTGGAGGACTTCCCGGGAGCCATGGTATCAGGCACAGTGCACTTTAATACAAATGCTCTATTTATCTAAATCTCTGGTACGCAGATCTGAATAAGGGGGGATGTGTTTGGATATTTTGAATAAAACTATTTTAGCAATATTACGCTATGTAGATATCTTATTCCTCCCATATGTTATGCTGCATGAACCGAGAGTGTTACTGACATCTGGTGGCCGTACAGAGAAGGTGGAAAGCTGCTATTAAAAACATACAAAGGCTTTTATATGCTGAATTTCTGGTGAGTGTAATCCCATAGGGGTTGATTCCCCCTCACGAGGTGATTGTTTTGGGTGGAAGAAGCTCCTTACTCCTACAGAACACAGCTGCTCAAGCTTTTCCTTGATCTTCTCTTCTACTGGGTCATCTTATTTTAAAATGTGTCTTGGTGGTTTTGACACATAGCGCTGCTGCAATAAGATATTAAGAGACTTTTGCATCGTTTTTGTGTTTTTTTATGATTTTATTGCCTATATATACACATGTTTCTATTATTTAATTAGCTGCTTTTCTGTACATTTATACTACATCATATATCGTTATTTGATCTGGTTCCTGGCGCGGAGCAGTGTGGGATAGAGGCGGTATACTTTCACATTTTCTTGGTACATTATCGTATAATAAATTAGATAGATAGACAGTTAGGATGTAATCTCATTTGCTTTATTGCATTTTTCATCTGTTTTCGTGTTATCTGTTACCCTGTTACCCTTTCCCATCCACTTTTTTCCAGGACATCCACTCTCAGGCTTGAGAGCTTATGTTTTTAGCAGACTCCAAGGACGTAGTCTCCTTGGCTGGGGGAGAATGTAGCAACCTTGTCCTAAAGCAGGTAAACATGTAAATTTAGTTGTGCTGGGTGGTAGCCAACCTGGCTAATTTGTAGTGGTAGTGGTCAAAGGGCTTTCTTCCTAATCCTGTTTAGCTGTGGCTTCTCCTTTTTGTCAGTAGATGGCGATGTTGCTTTTGATATTAATATGATGAGCTACAGTGAGTTCAGGTTATGAATAAACATACCTTTCTCAGCCAATCAGTTACGGTGCTATGAATGCTGGGAGGAGGCATTGGCGTGCACAGCCTATTGCATTAGGGTGTGCACCCTTGAGCTCAAACACACATGCATGTGTATGTGCCTACATATATATGACCCCGGCACATTGTTCTCCCTGCCGGCACAGTGAAAGAGAAGAGCATAAACACTTTTCTTATGGCAGAGCAGGTAAGAGGGAGATCTTTACCATGTTTCTGCTGCTACCCAGAGCGATAACACTAATGCGCATGAGGTGATTAGGGTGTGCCTGAGCACACCCAGCACACCCTGTGCGCACGCCTATGGGAGGAGGTATTTATTTGGAAGGAGTGAGGTGATCGGTGTCTTCCCCCCCCCAGACTGCGGTCTGGGTGGATGTGTGTGAAACAGCTCCTGGCTGCTATGCATATCCATGGCCTATCTGGGTGTTCAAGATTATGCTGAGAAAAGCACTAAACATCCAGGAACAATTCTAAGAGGGGTGGAGACCTGAGATTAGGTACCAGAGGTGACTCTTGCATGGATCGGAATCATCCATAGAATTCCTACACCTTCCATGAGTTAAGTTCAGTTACCATAGAGTACAGATGTGCTGGTTCAGCTTAATAAAGGCTCTTTTCCTGTACTGCGGTCTACCTTATCTCACTATTTTTTCGAAGGAGTCTGCCAATCTGCCTATTTGCTGATCGTTACTATTTTTGATTAAGGGTGTCCTGTGCCCTATGCCCTCTCTCCTGCATTTTTCCTGTTGTGAGAAATAAACTTCTCTTTATGCATAAAAGTGACTGGCGCCCAATATCTATCTTGTTAATCCCCCACCATGCCTAGTAACCTGCACCCTGAGGAAGTATGTCAGACCTCCTTGCCTCTGGGAGCCACCACCAGGCTCCCAGAAAATTGGGGTAGGCGCTACATATATATTACAATTTTGTAAATATTTTATTCTATCTTTTCTAGTGACAACACTGAAGAAATGACACTTTGCTATAATGTAAAGTAGTGAGTGTACAGCTTGTATAACAGTGTAAATTTGCTGTCACCTCAAAATAACTCAACACACAGCCATTAATGTCTAAGCCACTGGCAACAAAGTACACCCCTAAGTGAAAATGTCCAAATTAGGCCCAAAGTGTCAATATTTTGTGTGGCCACCATTATTTTCTAGCACTGCCTTAACCCTCTTGGGCATGGAGTTCACCAGGACTTCAGAGGTTGCCACTGGAGTCCTCTTCCACTCCTCCATGACAAAATCACAAAGCTGGTGGATGTTAGAGACCTTGTGCTCCTCCACCTTCCGTTTGAGGATGCCTCCCAGATGCTCAATAGAGTTTAGGTCTGGAGACATGATTGGATAGTCCATCACCTTTACCCTCAGCTTCTTTAGCAAGGCAGTGGTCATCTTGGAGGTGTGTTTGGGGTCGTTATCATGTTGGAATACTGCTCTGCGGCCCAGTCTTTGAAGGGAGGGGATCATGCTCTGCTTCAGTATGTCACAGTACATTTTGCCATTCATGATTCCCTCAATGAACTGTAGCTCCCCAGTGCCGGCAGCACTCATGCAGCCCCAGGCCATGACACTCCCACCACCATGCTTGACTGTAGGCAAGACACACTTGTCTTTGCACTCCTCATCTGGTTGTCACCACACGCTTGACACCATCTGAACCAAATAAGTTTATCTTGGTCTCATTAGACCACAGGACATGGTTCCAGTAATCCATGTCCTTAGTCTACTTGTCTTCAGAAAACTGTTGGTGGGCTTTCTTGTGCATCATCTTTAGAAGAGGCTTCCTACTGGGACAGCAGCCATGCAGACCAATTTGATGCAGTATGCTGCGTATGGTCTGAGCATTAACAGGCTGGCCCCCCACCCCTTCAACCTCTGCAGCAATGCTGGCAGCACTCATACATCTTTCTCCCAAAAACAACCTCTGGACATGAGGCTGAGCACATGCACTCAACTTCTTTGGTTGATCATGGAGAGGCCTGTTCTGAGTGAAACCCGTCCTGGCAAACCGCTGTATGGTCTTGGCCACTGTGCTGCAGCTCAGTTTCAGGGTCTTGGCAATCTTCTTATAGCCTAGGCCATCTTTATGTAGAGCAACAATTCTTTTTTTCAGATCCTCAGAGAGTTCTTTGCCATGAGGTGTCATTTTGAACTTCCACTGACCAGTATGAGAGAGTGAGAGCAATAACACCAAATTTAACACACCTGCTCCCGATTCACACCTGAGACCTTGTAACACTAACAAGTCACATGACACTGGGGACAGAAAATGGCTAATTAGGCCCAATTTGGAAATTTTCACTTAGGGGTGTACTCACTTTTGTTGCCAGCTGTTTAGATATTAATGGCTGTATGTTGAGTTATTTTGAGGGGACAGCAAATTTACACTGATATACAAGCTGTACACTCACTACTTCAGTGTTGTCACATGAAAAGATATAATAAAATATTTATAAAAATGTGAGGGGTGTACTCACTTTTGTGAGATACTATATATATATATATATATATATATATATATATATATATATATATATATATATATATATATATATATATAGATATATATATAGATATAAATATATTTATATATAAATATACAGTTTCATTAAAAAGTATGTGAACCCTTTTGGAATGATATGGATTTCTGCACAAATTGGTCATAAAATGAGATCTGATCTTCATCTAAGTCACAACAATAGACAATCACAGTCTGCTTAAACTAATAACACACAAAGAATTAAATGTTACCATGTTTTTATTGAACACACCATGTAAATATTCACAGTACAGGTGGAAAAAGTATGTGAACCCCTAGACTAATGAGATCTCCAAGAGCTAATTGGAGTGAGGTTTCAGCCAACTGGAGTCCAATCAATGAGATGAGATTGGAGGTGTTGGTTACAGCTGCCCTGCCCTATGAAAAACACACACCAGTTCTGGGTTTGCTTTTCACAAGAAGCATTGCCTGATGTGAATGATGCCTTGCACAAAAGAGCTCTCAGAAGACCTACGATTAAGAATTGTTGACTTGCATAAAGCTGGAAAGGGTTATAAAAGTATCTCCAAAAGCCTTGCTGTTCATCAGTCCATGGTAAGACAAATTGTCTATAAATGGAGAAAGTTCAGCACTGCTGCTACTCTCCCTAGGAGTGGGCGTCCTGTAAAGTTGACTGCAAGAGCACAAGTTGGGGAATTACCTTTAATTGCCATTTTAACCTGTGTGTGCCACCTTCTGTGTCTGTACCAAAGCCAAACATTCCAGGGTATGTAAACTTTTAATCAGGGCCATTTGAGTGATTTCTGTTATCATTATTATTTAAAAAGGATCCAAAAAACTATGTGATAATAAATGTCTTCATATGATTGCTATCATAGTTACATAGTAGGTGTGGTTGAAAAAAGAAGACACAAGTCCATCAAGTCCGACCTATGTGTGATTATATGTTAGTATTACATTGTATATCCCTGTATGTTGCGGTCATTCAGGTGCTCATCTAATAGTTTCTAGAAGCTATCGATGCTCCCCGCTGAGACCACCGCCTGTGGAAGGGAATTCCACATCCTTGCCACTCTTACAGTAAAGAACCCTCTACTTAGTTAAACCTCTTTTCTTCTAATTTTAATGAGTGGCCACGAGTCTTGTTAAACTCTCTTCTGCAAAAAAGTTTTATTCCTATTGTGGGGTCACCAGTACGGTATTTGTATATTGAAATCATATACCCTCTCAAGCGTCTCTTCTCCAGAAAGAATAAGTTCAATGCTCTCAACCTTTCCTCATAACTAAGATCCTCCAGACCCTTTATTAGCTTTGTTGCCCTTCTCTTTACTCGCTCCATTTCCAGTATCCATTATCCATTATCCTTAAATAAAAGACAGTTTTTTGGCATTATCAGTCATATTTTCAATATTAATGCCAAATTCCACCACATCCCAAAGGTGCTTTATTGGATTGAGATCTGGTGACTGCGGAGGCCATTGGAGTACAGTGAACTCATTGTCATGTTCAAGAAACCCATTTGAGATGATTTGAGCTTTGTGGAATGTTGCATTATCCTGCTGGAAGTAGCCATCAGAAGATGGGTACACTGTAGTCATAAAGGGATGGACATGGTCAGCAACAATACTCAGGTAGCCGTGGCATTTAAACAATGCTCAATTGGTACTAAGGGGACCAAAGTGTGCCAAGAAAATATCCCCCACACCATTACACCACCAGCCTGAACCATTGATACAAGGCAAGATGGATCCATGCTTTCATGTTGTTTATGCCAAATTCTGATCCTACCATCTGAATGTCGCAGCTGAAATCAAGACTCATCCGACCAGGCAACAAAAATATAAAGAAAAAGAAGTATTTCTGGGATTTGGGTGACTATCAGAAAAAAGCAGGTGTTTAAATGTCAGGCTAATTTGACTACCAATAACACCACCACATCCCGTTCTTCTCCCGATAGTGTTTGTCAAAATACAGGAGATAGAAGTGTGGGATTTAAAACCCCGAATGAACGTATATCACAACAGCAGGTTAACTCACATCAAAGGTCAGTCCCTTATGGTAAGGATGATAGGGATTCACATCCTCCTGATAGGGAACAGGGTGGTCATGCACCTCGACCCTACAACAAGATACCATATCAACCCTATCAGTATCATAACAGAGGTAATTACCATAATGAAGGTAGACCTCCTTTCCAGCAGGGCTATGCTCCCAATAGGGGCCCCTGGAATAGAGGTCATCAAGGAAACAACTACCAAACAAGAGGGAATCCCCATGGTGGAGCTCCCTTTTATAGGGGACAGTATCAGGGGGGACAGTACCAACAAGGGTACCTGAATAGGACTCCCCAACAGGATGATCACTCTCCTTTTAGGTGCCCCCCGCAGGGTGATTATCCGTATTACTCAGCAAAACCCCAAAGACCAAGGCCGAATAGACTCCCACAGGATGTCTATGAAGTGGCGACCCACAATAGATATCAACCACTTTATGAAGAAGACCAGGATACTATGTATTGTGAATCTTTTTTAGAGAAGGGTGGGGTGGAACCCACTCATGGAGAAAGAAATGTAGAAAAAGAGGAGGGAGAGCAGGCAGAAGGGTACAACAGAAAAAGAAAGCGGGAGAATTAGGTGCGGGGATATATAATTTGAGTGGGACAAGTTTGACGAGGGAAGAATTGATCACTCTTAATAAGGGGATTAAATATGCCCCTAAAAAAGGCCTAAATAAGTTTGATACATATGTAGAGATCCAGAGATTTATTAGAAAACTTAATGTTAAAAGTGTTATGTCCAAAATCCCATTGAGAGAGCAATGATGGAAGGTAGCCATACAGGGCTTAGAAATAAGTCTGTTTTTAATACTAAATAATAAATAAGTTGACAGGTTTAAACGTCTGGTCACAGCAGACCTGGAGGGATTACTGATTAGAAAAGTATATGAACATAGGGACATCTAAAAAGGTATTAAACTGTTGGAGACACGAAAAGACATTGTTGTTCGCCCTGTAGACTAAGGGGAGGGGGGGGGGGGGGGACTGTGGTATTATCTACTGAACAATATAAACAAGAAATTAATAAAATATTGGAAGATAGGGAAACATATGACATTTTAAATACAAATCCTATAAAGCAATACAAGAAAGAATTAGAAGAGCTTGTCCAATATGAAGTAAGGAAAAATATACTAAACAAGCATGAGGAAAATTATTTAGTACTCAGCGCATGTAGAACTCCAGTTATATATTATATTCCGCAAATACATAAGGACAGGGTAAACCCCCCAGGTAGACCCATTGTCAGTGGGATTGAGTCCCTAACTGCTAAGTTGGGGGGGTACATAGATCTTCATTTACAGCCCTTAGTGAGGGTCACCAAAGCATTCCTCAAAGATACCAAACACACGTTACAGTTGCTCAAAGAATGCTATGTAGGAGGTGGTATAATATTGGCAAAGGCCGATGTGGCATCATTATATACCAATATAGACCACCAGGGAGCTATACAAGCAGTCAAGTTGGCATTAAAAAAGAGTCAGAATTTTGAACGAAAGGAACGAAAATTTATTTTAAAATGTTTAAAGTTCTGTTTAACACATAATTATTTTTGGTACAATAACATTTATTATTTGCAGGTTGGGGGGGTCGCAATGGGGGCAAAGTTTGCACCCAGCATGGCTAGCTTGTATGTGGCAAAGTGGGAGGAGGAGGGTGTCCTATTAAACCCAGACCCTAGAATTTTATTATACAAATGCTTTATTGACGATCTGATTATTGTTTGGGAAGGAGAGAAAAAAGATGTGGAATCTCTGTTAACAACAATGAATCATAATGATCGTTATATAAGTCTGACATGGAAAATTAGTGATCAAAACATACACTTTTTGGACTTGGAGATTAGTAACACCCAACAAGGTATAGAGACGATCACATACTTTAAGGATACAGATTGAAAATCTTATATCCCCACGATGAGTTGCCATTATAAACCCTGGATAATCAATATCCCCAGGGGACAGTATATGCGAATAAAGAGGAATTGCACAAGGGTTGGAGATTTTGAAAAACAAACAGACAAATTAACCAAGATGTTTAGGGACAAAGGGTACAATGCCAACTTTCTGGAGAGAGAAAGGATTACAATTAGGGATATGGATAGAGAAAGATTACTGAAGGATACTACTGGTAGAGAGGGGAATCTGGGTAATGAGACTTGTCTGGTTTTGGATTATAACCTAAAAAATAAGGATGTAGAAAGGATTATCACTAAGTATTGGCAGGTGTTGAAGCAGAATACATTATTATGTGATTCTTTGTCTGATAAACCAAGGATCGTTTATAAAAGGGCCCCCCAATTTGAGGGACAGGATTGTACACGACGTGGTAGAACCCCCACCATCAAGGCCCCTGATGTTCTGGGACATCAGGGGCTTTCATGGATGTGGTCGTTGCTATACTTGCATCAGGGTCCCAAAACATGTTAAGAAAGTAAAGACCTTTATTAATCCTAAAAATGATCACGTATATACCATTAGGAATTTCATTTTCTGTGAAACCAAAGGAGTAGTTTATGCCATCAAATGTCCCTGCAACTTAATTTACATCGGTAGAACAAAGAGAGCTTTCAAAGTTAAAATGGAAGAACACATGAGGAATATAAGAAATGGATTTGATAAACATCATCTATCCATTCATTTTAGGGATAAGCATAACAAGAATCTGGAAGGGATGCAATTTTGGGGGATAGAGGCCCTTAAACACCATTGGAGAGGATGTAATTATATTAGAGAAATCAGTAAGCGAGAATCCTGGTGGATATACCAAATGGGGTCTTTATCGCCGGGGGAGGGGGTGTCTGAACAAAGAGTTTGACCTCCAGTGCTTTTTAAGTAATCGTTAAAGTGTGGTAAATCCTGGTTTGTTTATACTCTCCATGCTCGTGGTTATATAACGATGGGTGTTGTCACAATTTATGGTGATTTATTGCCATTAGTGAGGGGGTGCTTTGTTGATCACCTCTCCATCTTTTTCTCTCTTTTTTGTAGCCAGTCATCATCTTTCCTCTATATAGAATTGAATTTGGATTTCTGTGCAGTTTATGACATTATGTACTTCTTTTATGTTTGGTCTATATCAGGCATATCCAAAGTCCGGCCTGCGGGCCAATCGCGGCCCGCGTTCCAGTTTGGAATGGCCCGCCTGGCTATTTGGACATATATATCTTTTGTGGCCCCCGACGATCTCCCAGCGCTGGGGCCACAAAAGATGTATATGCCTTGGAGGGGACAGGGAGGAGGCGGGACGAGCACCGTACACACACAGAGAATTTCCTGTTTATGGGCAGCCTCTGTATTAGGGAGTCCCGTCTCCGGCGCTGCCATTGGACGACTGTTCTGTCCATCAAAGGAGGCGGGACTTTCTATTAAAGAGGCTGCCGTGTAAACAGGAGATTTTTCTGTAGGTAATCTTTGGCACTCGTGAGTGCATTCCTGGCAATGGTGTTGCATTCCTGGCAATGATGAGTGCATTCCTGGCAATGGTGAGTGCAATTCCTGGCAATGGTGAGTGCATTCCTGGCAATGGTGAGTGCAATTCCTGGCAATGGTGAGTGCACTCCTGGCAATGGTGAGTGCATTCCTGGCAATGGTGCTGCATTCCTGGCAATAACAAGGAGAGGGGCGCCTCTGAGTATAAATCATAAATACATTTTATTAAAACAACAATATCCACTCACATGCAAGTTGGAGAAGTTGCATTAGGGTCGGTTGGCTGGGCTGGAGAGATGCGGTGGAACTACAGGTCACAGCGGTTCCTGCAGGGCATGCCAGGTCCAAAGAGGATTAGTTCTTGCAGCCGGGTTCAGTCTCTTGCAGCAAACAGTCCAACACAAATCCTGCTGGGTTGGGAGCCAGGTTATGTCCCAGATGCACAGATAGGGGTTCCAGGGAAGGAAGGGAGAGATGTGTAGGACGCCAGAGCATCCGTTCAGCCGTGCTGCTGCTCACTGATAGAATGGTGTGAAGCCTCTAGGAAGGGAAAAGGCCGGCCGAGCCGAAGATCTCAAACGAGGCTTGGAGAGCAAGTACAGCGTGGCGCCCGTGGCGCCCATCTTGACATCTTGTGTGCTCTCCCCGTCCTATATATAGTGAGGGATTAACAGTATAGCGATCTTGGGGATACTGAGTTATCCTGCAAAGATATGACGCATGTTGAGGCGTTAATATGATGGCTGCCATAGTATTTTTCTGGTGCTTGTAGCCAGCAACATTTTTGCGGTCTGCGGCTCCATTAACATGGCCATGGTTGTAGTTTATTGTTCAGATGGACCTACAACAAAATGGCGCATATCGGGGCTTCACTTTAATGACCGCCGACCAGTATGTATTCCAGCAGTTTCCACCATCCAATTAGATCACCCCGAGGAAGACACGTGATTACCTCTGTGTCGTCACGCGTAGGGGAGGGGACAGAACAGTGGAGGAGACAGTTACATGCTCTCTGAGTAAGCTGCTGATACACACAAATTTGCAAGCCTTTTGGAGAGGATTTTTTATACTGAATGTTTTCTATAGTTTGGTGCGCTGGAAGCACCTGTGAAATGTGAGTACCCTGATGATGTTTTTTTACCTACAATAAATTTAAACTCACACGATAATGCACTATCCAGCCTCTTTCTTACTTTAAATTGAGGACACCATCTCTGGATTATTCCTGCGGGATCCTGCAAAGCCTGTTTTACTTAGAGCCCAGAGGTGGTTCAGCTGCTTGTGTACACCAAACTTGATTGTGCGGTCACACTACTTGAGGTGAGCACAGTCACACAGGGGGGAGCACACGTGTGAAGTCACTCTCTCTTTTTATTTACCTTGATCGTCATCACAAGAGTCACCTTATGTGACATTATTATATATAGATTTTTTCAACATATACCGTTTTCACTGTGGACCTGTTGAAAATTGTGAGAAAATTTTTTTCATACTTGATGATTTTTTCACTGTGAACTTGCTTGACACATCTATTTTTAGATTTATTTGTTTATTATTATTTTTTTTCTCGTAACTTGGATGTAATTGTTCACGGTATCAGTTTCTGGTACTTACACTAGTAAGGTCATTATTACATAGAGCTGCATTTTATTTATTTATAACGTTCTTTCAATTGTCCAGTGTTTTCTATTGTCCAATTTTGGTGAGCCTGTGCGAATTGTAGCTTCAGTTTCCTGTTCTTAGATAACAGGAGTGGCACTTGGTGTGGTCTTCTGCTGCTGTAGCCCATCTGCTTCAAGGTTTGATGTGTTAATTATAGAGTTTTGATTCACCATCAGTGAATGTTTGATGAAAGTCACCTTTACTGCTTTAATACCCCTTAACCACTTGCCGACCAGCGCATGACGATGTACCTCAGCACAATGGCACGGCTGTGCAAATGGGCGTACCTGTATGTCCCCTTTAAGATGTGGCATTGTGGGCGCGCACGCACGCCACCGCCCCCCGTACTTCGTGACTCGATGTCCACTGGGGGGCCCGCGATCATGACACAGAGCGGCAGGACGGGGAGATGCCTTTCTGCCTAGCAACATGACAGGGATCTACTGCTGCCTGTTATGGGAAGCAGTGATCTCTGTCATGTTGTAGTGACCCCATCCCTCCCACAGTTAGAATCACTCCCTAGGACACACTAAACCCCTTGATCGCCCCCTAGTGTTTAACCCCTTCCCTGCCTGTGTCATTTACACAGTAATCAGTGCATTTTTATAGCACTGATCGCTATATAAATGACAATGGTCCGAAAATAGTGTCAAAAGTGTCCTATGTGTCCGCCATAATGTCGCAATCATGATGAAAATTGCAGATCGCCGCCATTACTAATAAAAAAAAAAATTAATAATAAAAATGCCATAAATCTATCCCCTATTTTGTAGACGCTATAACATTTGCGCAAACCAATCAATATACGCTTATTGCGATTTTTTTTTTTACCAAAAATATGTAGAAGAATACATATCGGCCTAAACTGAGAAAGAAATGTAGTTTTTTTATATATTTTTGGGGGTTATTTATTATAGCAAAAAGTTAAAAATATTGCTTTTTTTTTTTCAAAATTGTCTCTCTTTTTTTGTTTATAATAAAAACCACAAAGGTGATCAAATACCACCAAAAGAAAGCTTTATTTGTGGGTAAAGAAGAACGTCAATTTTGTTTGGGTGCAATGTCGCACGATCACGCAATTGTCAGTTAAAGCGACGCAGTGCCGTATAAAAAGTGCTCTGGTCAGGAAGGGGCAAGAGCAGACTGGCCTACCAGGATACCGGGAAATTTCCCAGTAGGCCACCTGCCCTGGGCTGCTTTGATCTGTGGCTGCGCTCCCCTCCTTCTCTCCCTCTCTCCTCCTTTTCTTGTGTGTCACACACATCAGCCCGCTGTGTGTGTGATCCAGCCTGGCAATGGTGAGTTTTTGATGGGCAGTGAGGCTGCATACATGGGCACGATGATGCTGCATACATGGGTACGGTGATGCTGCAGACATGGGCACGGTGAGGCTGCATACATGGGCACGGTGAGGCTGCATACATGGGCACGGTGAGGCTGCATACATGGTCAGTGAGGCTGCATACATGGTCAGTGAGGCTGCATACATGGGCATGGTGAGGCTGCATACATAGGCACGGTGAGGCTGCTGACATGGGCATGGCGAGGCTGCATACATGGGCACAGCGAGGCTGTATACATGGGTACAGCGAGGCTGCATTCATGGGCACAGTGAAGCTGCATACATGGGCACGGTGAGGCTGCATACATGGGCACGATGATGCTGCATACATGGGCACGGTGATGCTGCATACATGGGCACGGTGAGGCTGCATACATGGGCACGGTGAGGCTGCATACATGGGCACGGTGAGGCTGCATACATGGGCACGGTGAGGCTGCATACATGGTCAGTGAGGCTGCATACATGGTCAGTGAGGCTGCATTCATGGGCACAGTGAGGCTGCATACATGGGCACAGTGAGGCTGCATACATGGGCACAGCAAGGCTGCATTCATGGGCACGGTGAGGCTGCATACATGGTCAGTGAGGCAGAATACATGGGCACAATGAGGCTGCATTCATGGGCACAGTGAGGCTGAATTCATGGGCACAGTGAGGCTGCATACATGGGCACAGTGAGGCTGCATACATGGTCAGTGAGGCTTCATACATGGGCATGATGAGGCTGCATTCATGGGCACAGTGAGGCTGCATTCATGGGCACAGTGTGGCTGCATACATGGGCACAGTGAGGCTGCATACATGGTTAGTGAGGCTGCATTCATGGGCACAGTGAGGATGCATACATGGTCAGTGAGGCTGCATTCATGGGCACAGTGAGGATGCATACATGGTCAGTGAGGCTGCATACATGGGCACAGTGAGGCTGCAATGATGTGCACAGTGAGGCTGAATTCATGGGCACAGTGAGGCTGCATAAATGGGTAGTGAGGCTGCATTAATGGGGGCAGTGAGGCTGAATTCATGGGCACAGTAAGGCTGCATTCATGAGCACAGTAAGGCTGCATTCATGGGCACAGTAAGGCTGCAATGATGGGCACAGTGAGGCTGCAATGATGGGCACAGTGAGAGGGTATTGATGGGCACAGTGAGAGTGTATTCATGGGCACTGTAAAGCTGCATTTGATGGGCATAGTGAGGCTGCATATGATGGGCACAGTGAAGCTGCATTTGATGAGCACAGTGAGGCTGCATTTGATGGGCAGTGGTGAGGCTGCATTGATCTCTTGTATCATGTCTGCAGTCTCTGACCATCTCTTGTATCATGCCCGCAACCTCGGACACCTCCTGTATCATGTCTGCAATCTCTAACCATCTCATGTATCATGTCCGCAACCCCTGACCATCTCTTGTCTTATATCATGTCTGCAGTCTCTGAGGGGGAGTCTGGAGAGGAGTCAAGAGTGGGAGTGCCGCCGGGATGGGGGTCATGGGAGAAGTCAGATGTTTGTGGACTGTGGAGAAGAGACTATGGGATAAAAGCAGAGCCAACCAAGCTGGAGCCGACTGACTGAGCCCTGCATGGGGCACAAGAGAGGAGGTTAGTGACAGTGCTGCCAGGCCAGTCTGAATGGGGTCACTGATGTAAGGGGAGAGTGAATACAATAATGTAAGGGGGCACTGATTTAAAGGTTTCCCCCTTATATCAGTAACCCACCCCCCTTACTTTGGTGTTTTCACTCTGTGGAAGGTGGTCTCTGATCAACAGAGTCCGTCGGCTCCCCCCCCCCCCCACATTCCCAGAGTTCCCCTTAATACATTCTCAGAGTTCCCCTTGATGATTGAACACTTTTGCCACTTTTAACTGGAATTCACTTTTATAAATAATAATAATAATAATAATATATAATGCTATGGGGCTGGTTTTTAATCCCAGTCCAGCCCTGGGAAGGGGGTAAATTCTTCTGGGGCTGAAGTGGTTAAACTCTAAACTTTCTGCATATTCACTTAAGAAAAGTAAAAAAAAAA
Source organism: Aquarana catesbeiana (assembly GCF_042186555.1). Taxonomy (NCBI): domain Eukaryota; kingdom Metazoa; phylum Chordata; class Amphibia; order Anura; family Ranidae; genus Aquarana; species Aquarana catesbeiana. The sequence continues at coordinate 348,921,221 of NC_133324.1, read as the reverse complement.
AACACTTTTGAGCATAATACAGTTAATTTAAAAATATTACAATACTATACATTCCCTTCAATAGGTATTTTGCTATTTATTATTACTACCATTTTGACCGTACATTTGTGTTATCCAAACTGAAGCATAACTTGTCAAATGCAGGTTCCCTTTGAACAAGACCAGTTATGGTAGGTGTTATATTTAGGAATTATTAAGTACTGAAGCTTTTAACAGGTCACCTTGTGAGCACACCCCTAAGATAATAACATTCCGGTATCATTTCTTCACTAATATACTTGTTCAGCTTGCGATCACCAGTCTCAGGCTTATCAGTGATTTCTTCTGCCAGATTCTGTTGGCTTATTCAGTGACAGCACCCTTGTTATGATTCGGGAATACTCAATGAAGTGAAATGAACAATGAAATGGGATGGAGCTCTCCACCTTCAGGTCAGCTAACATATTCAATAAGACATACACCAATTTGTTGAGATTAATTGCAAGAGATATAATTTACAACAGGGGGCTGATAGTGTTCACTAATGTGGAACTTGACTTTCAGCCGCGGTGAAACTTCAGAGGGAGCCAATGTTTGATTACCATTGGTATATACTGTCTTTTTTTCCTGTCTGCTCATCTCCAGGTCAGACAAGAAGCCAGAAGAGGGAACAGCACCTTGGGGCCCAGCTTCTCAAAAGGATCAATTGTGACAGAAACCTAAAACAGTCGCCTAACCCAGTGCCCAATCAACTACCTTGATAAGCCTTGCATCCCACACCAAAATGCAGGCTCATACCGAATGGCATCCAGATTCTGCTATTGTGTAAGTCTAAAGCCTCGTACACACGATAAGAAAACTGGTCCGCTTTCGACGCAATCGTACGATAATCTGATCGTTAGTTCACAGCTGTACAATACCAGATCGTACGAGTTTAGTTTAATCAATACAGATTTTGTCCGAAAATACAATACAAATACACTACATCACTTCCGAATTTTTGTTCCGTCGTAACCTATTCACATTCAATATGGAGAATGGCATGTAAGAAAAAAAAATGGACAATCATTTGTCCGATAATCTCATTGTGTGTACAAGGCTTAAATCCTGGCTGGCTAGCAGGCTACAGATAGTATTGCCACTTGGCTAGGATGGCTGCAAAGGCTGCTGATAATCTCAAAATAAATGTAAAAACTTTGGGCCAGCACTGCAGAGCAGATCAGGTGAGGTTAATGGGAAATCCAAGATAAACAAGCTATAATGATGAAGAAATGGAACTGAATATATTTCCAAAACAGAATGAAAAGTAATACGAACAGTAAATTTATTTGTGTTAAGTTTGTATCGATCTGGCTATTTTTCTCATTTAGGACATAGAAGCCAATAGAAGAAGCTATAGGACAGTAATAGGCTTATAACTTCAAAACAATCATTAAGTAATATAGCAGCATCTATTTTTTTTCGCAGAGCTGATGGTTGCATAATAACTTAAAAACTTCTAAACAGCAATTTATTGTGTAGAGCGGGTACCTTAAAGGGGTTGTAAAGCCTTGTGTTTTTTCACCTTAATACATCCTATGCATTAATGTGAAAAAACACCCGTCAGTGACCGGCCCCCAGCCCCCCGTTTTACTTACCTGAGCCCTGGAATTTCCCATGGCGGAGATGCGCTCTTCCTCTGCTCGGGGTTCTCAGGCTCTTGATTGGATAGATTAAAAGATTGGCTTGCGCTGCTGTCAATCGAATCCAATGATGCGGTAACGGGGGCAGGGTAGAGTCCTACATTCTGTGTGTATGGACACCGAATGCTAGACTCGGGAGCACACCCGCAAGGTAACCCCCTCTGGGTGAGCGCTTCTCCTAGGGGGTTATACGATGGAGGAGCTACCAGCGCTGCCGGGGGACCCCAGAAGAGGTAGATCGGGGCCACCCTGTGTAAAACGAGCTGCACAGTGGACGTAAGTATTACAAGTTTGTTATTTAAAAAAAATTTGAAGCTTTACAATCACTTTAAGGTGTCTATGTGTCTGGTCTAATCTTGACTTTTCAGGGGTCCCTTGGATTATGATATGCTAGTATGAACTATAGAAAAGTGAGGCTCAGGAGGCGGAGGAGGGCAGGCAGAGCTGAAGATCATGAAAGCTGGTTGCATATCATGTCTGTACTGATTCTCTGTAGTCAAGACTAAGGCAGACTACAGAATATCAATCCAGATGGGTAGACATTGAGAGGTACCTCTTCTTCACATGTAAAAAAAGTGCCAGTTTTAGAGGTTTACGTACAATCTGTTAATTTAGCAGAGGTATGTACAAAATTCACATTTCAGTTTTCTTTATAATGTCATTTATGTTTTTTTTTTGCTATTGCAGTACATTTAACATCAGTTTACAAATGGTTGACTGTTGGAGGTTGGGATGTGGCAGGAAGTTTGGTTGCTAACATCTAGGTTGGTCTATACTAATTAACTGGGTTTTCTTTTTATGGCACATGAAGCTGCAGTGTTCCTGAAGTCCTGTCTCTAAGGCTCCATTCACACCAGAGCGTATCTATTTGCTGGCGTTTTTCGGGCCTTTTTTAAAGTTTTTTTTTTTTTTTTTTACAGCTTTTTACATACTTTTTTAAAGCATTTTAGAAGTGTCTTACAAGCGTTTTACAGCTTCAGGCTTTTTTGTTTAGCCAACAGAAAGCACTAGGGGGAGGAGAGGGAGAGGAAATTAGAGGTGGGGAGCTGCTATCTGAGCGTTTTACGAGCATTTTTCTGCTCAAGTCAGGCATTTCTATTGAATTCTATGGGGCCAAAAACACTTGTAATCAGCCAAAAAGAAGCCCATGTACTTTTTTGAGCTTCAGGTGTTTTGCTTCAGATGACAAAACGCTCATATGTGAACAGTTGGGCGCTTTGGAGCTTCAGAGTTGAGCGTTTTACAAAAACGCTCAGGTGTGAACAGGGCCTAAAACATGTCTCCCCTGTTTGTTTTTCATAATTCTCCTGACTCTTGACCATTGTATCCTGTCCTGGAACAAGTACAAGAAGGCACTGCACTGCCACACTTTGTTACTTTATGAACTACAGAACGCATAAATTATTTGATCATCTGCACCGCCATGACCTTGTGAACATTCCAACCCACCTGACACTCTGGGTTCAGACATCTTTGCACCACCTTAAATTAATAAGTCCAACAACTCAGTGCGTTTATATTCTGCTAACATTTACTGGAACAATTCAAAGAGGATATTGTTACACAGTGGAGGCAATAGATCTACTGAGCTTTGGATAACAGTCCTAACTCAGCAGAGGAATACCTCTAAATAACACAAGTCAAGATAATTTGTAGATAACAGTAAATCATATACACATATGTACATCATAATACTACCTGAACCTGACCTGAAAGGATAAGCAAACGCTAAGTTTTTTTACTGGCAAAACTTCTAATGGGGAAACCCAGACCGCCCTATTAACCTTTAATCCTAATGAGAGATCGGGCTTAATAGAATTGGTATGAGGACCCTTTAAGCAGTAATGACAGCAATGTCCCCGTTGCAGACCTGATAGTCTTCACCGGCAGTCGGAGCTCGTTAACTGTATCTAAAAAGGTGCAGTAACAAGACAATGGGATGTCTTCAAATGGAAGGAGCTAAAGATGTCTATGTACAGCGTTCAAAAGTAGGTGCAGTAAAGTATTCCCAAGGTGAAGCTGTCTGTACACAGTGTCCCAGTGAAGTAATAAGGTAGGGTTTACAAAGGCGGGCAATTGCCCTCTCATCAAAGACCAGGCCGATTCAATGCCTTCTGGACAGTAGCTCCCGGAGCGACGCTCGTGCAGCGGATCCGCTGTGGGGGTCTCCTGAAGTGAAGCTCGAAGCACGGGTTTTCGGATGAACGAGATGGTGCTGGATGGATGTATGATGAAAAGCAAGCAGTGCTAGGCCCTTTTCATCCGGGTTGGAAGGTTGTACCCCGCGTGGTAGGCTGCAGCCTCGCTCTCCATGCACGGAGAGGTCCGTTAAGCGTCAGGCCCAAGAGGAAGAGAGCGTGGGGCAGGTCTCTGGCTTCTTTTATAGCTCCTCCCAGCAATCCCCCTGATGGTGGCAAAGATCCCTGGGTTATGTAGTCAAGGTGTATAGTCATGCGGAGCAATAGCCATTCTGCGAAACATCTAACATGCACAATCCCTTTAGTTTGGCTCACAAATATGATGTCAGTTAGTAATGCTGGGCACTAGAGGGACATGCGATATATAGAAATAACGGGGGATCACTGTACTTTGAAATTGTAGTCTACATTAATACATGTATATTCCACAGAGAACTGCGATACATAATAAAAATATGTCTGTTAGAGGATGCTAAACTCATATTTAGGAAGCTCTCTACATATCAGATCTTCTGACTAATGCCAGAATTTCAGTCCCTGCTGGCCAATGTCCCAACCTGCATGTAGGCAGGTGCAGTCTACTTTCTCCACTGCAGGTAGTGCTTTTCCGCAGAGAGGAAGTCAAGAGGAACAGGGTTGCTCTATGGTTCCCTGGGTCACTGAGGAAACTATCCTATTGGACACTGTTGTCCCATGTGACCTAGCAGCCATCTTGGGTCAGGCAAAGCTTTTTTAAGGCTCTGGCTCCCAGGCTTGGCGTGCTTTTTGCAAGTTGATAGAGTAGGGACAGGTACTTTGCCTGTTAGAGACAGTACTATTGGTAAGAGAAAGGTTCCTGACGAGGAGAAAAAGTGTAGGGATGCATCTCCTTTGGCATTAATCCCGTTTGGACACAAGAAGGCCAGACCACATTCTGCTTTCATAATAGATGCTGTCAGTCTGGTTAATACCTGTTTTCTTCACATTACTGGAAACAGTGACTGCACCCAGTTGTGCAGCCTTCCCACTGGGTTTGATGTGAACTGTTGATGTACTATTTCAATACAAGTTCTTCCCTGCACCTGACTGTGTGAATTATTATTGTCGCACCATGCTGCACCCCACCTACACCCACATTGCATGAGAGCTACAGTATCTCATAAGGTCTTTTCTTGGAAGAAAGGGATATGAAGAAATCACATGCTTTCCTTAAAGTGACATTATGGGTCAGCAGAGAGCGTGGTGGGGCAAATTGGAAGCATTTTCTATCTGCTGCCCTGTAGAGAGAACACAGTAGGAACAGCCCTAGCCTGATGGAAATAATGAACACATCAGATTGCCTCAACTGTAAAATTCCTACACACATCTTTGATTTTGTATTATCCTTTGTGGTCCAAAATCAATCCATGCACTGTTTGGCTGCATGTACTTATCACCAAGAGAACAACATTGTAAAAAGAATTGATCATTAGCTTACCTTTACTGACACATAGCAGTGAGAAGGTGACCTTTTGTGATGAAGATGCTTTCTTCTGCATCACTTGAAATATTGTCATTTCCTCATTCTAGTGGTTTGCTATTAAAATGTAGAAACTTTGTTTGCACCTACCGCTGGGTAATTTGTTTTTGTATATTAGAGACTCATTAACTGACTTTGAGATAACAGTGACACAAATGAGATCTCATCAATATCTAATTTGTGAAGCGTTGTTGCATAACCAAGTGGCAGAAATTGTTGCAAGCTTTCAATAAAATATTGAGAGCATTTAATAGTGAATAAAAAAAGATCTGGCCAAGGTGCCTATGATGACTAGAGACCTGACATATTTACAGTAGGCTGTATGGATTGCAATGAGCCATGACTGTGGGGAGAAACATGCATTTGTATTCATGGCTCGAACTGGCCTACTGAGGAAATATCATGGTATAAAATAAGTCAAATTTTCCTCTAGAGTACCACTTGAGTTGGCTATCAGCTTGAGTAGTTCACCTCCACAGTGTTTGAGATTACTGCGAGAAGCACTATATACAGTTGTGTGCCAGACACCAATTTATGTGGTCCGTGGGGGAGAAGCTAAACAACGTTGTGGGATATGATAAATTTTAGACACTATCACTTATTATGGTCTACAACTGAATGTTGTTGAAATATGCATTTGTACAAAGGAAGACTGGGTTTTTACGTGACAAAAACTGAATATGAATTAGAATGAATTGGAATACACATCAACATTAATAATGCATAAACGTTAATAGACAGATGAATAAAAACTGAGTGTAAGAAAATAAAAATATTTTTTTTTACATGGCAAACAGCTCAAATATTTACAATCATTGTCCAGTGCACATTAGAATGTATCACTATAGACAATGGGTCACTGTCAATTATTGCTAGGGTTGCACCGATACCAAGCATTTGCATGAATATTGGTACTCGTGCAAATGCTCTGATGCTTAACCTGATATCTGTTGTATCGGGCCAGGCATCCTCAGTGTAGCGGGGGGGGGGGGGGGGGGGGGGGGCAGCCTCACAGGTGATCGGTGCGGCGACGGGGCAGTTACAAGCACCGATCCCCATGTATAGCCTTTTAATAAAGCAGCTGACAGCTGCTTCTCCCCCTCCCCCTCCCACAGCTGTCAGTTGCTTCATTGAAAGGCTATACAGGGGGTTCAGTGATTTAACTGCCCCTGCCGCCACACTGATTACCCCTGACTATCCCCTGTGTATTCCTCCGGCTCCCCGGGTCCTCCTCTGGCTTCCGGTGTCCTCCTCTCTCTCCCCTGTGTCCTCTTCTGGTCCCCATCCTCCTCCGGGTCCCCCTCTGTGCTCCCCAGCTCCCTGAGTCCTCCTCTGGTCCCCCCCCTCCCCGATCTGTCAGGGTAGAAAGCGAAGGAAGGACCCGGTAAATCTGTCATTTACCAGCTCCTTCCTTTTCTGAATGCACAGAGTCAGTAATCAGTCCAGTTTATAACTGAGCATCTTAACTGTGATTACGATGCTTCAGTTTATGAATGCAGAGGAGCCTCTATCTCCCGGCCAATCATCTTCAGTGCAGCTGAGAAAGGGACTGGGGAATCTCTGTCCTTAGTCCATTTCCCTGTGTCAAAGGGAAGATGTCAGGGGTCTGTTTAGACCCCTGATATCTCACCAAAGCCCTCCCAATAGAGCTGATAAATAAAAAAAAAAAAGGACAGAGAATAATAAATAATTAAAGGTTAAATTGTAAAAATAATACAAAATAAAAATAAAAAAAACACTGACACTGTCCACTCCCCAAGTATTGTAAAAAAAAAATAATAACAAAAAATATATAAATTGTAAAAGATAGTAAAAAAAAAAATGAATTGTAAAAAATAAAATTGTAAAAAAAAAAAAAAAAAGGGAGCAGAGGTCACTGCATTGGGAGGTACAAGACACTATTGTGGTGGAAGGGGAGCAGAGGACACTACAGTGGGGGGAGAGGTGACGTGAAGTAGGCAGAGGACACTGCTTTGGGGGATACAGAACACTTATTTGGGAGGGGGGCAGAGGATATTGCTATGGGGGGCAGAGGACACTACAATGGGAGGGTGATGTGAAGAGGGCAGAGGACACTGCTATGGGGCAGCAGAGGAGCAGGGGACACTACTGTGGCGGGGTGATATGAAGGGGCAGAGGACACTACTGTGGGGGGGTGATGTGAAGGGGGCAAAAGAAACTGCTATGGAGCGGGCAGATGGGCAGGGGACACTACAGTGGGGGGTGATGTGAAGGGGCAGAGGACACTACGGTGGGAGGGGGTAATGTGAAGGGACAGAGGACACTGCATTGGGGTGGTACAGAACACTTCTGTGAGGGGAGGGGGCAGAGGACATTGCTATGGGAGGCAGAAGACACTATAATGGGAGGATGATGTGAAAGGGGCAGAGGACACTACTATGGGGCGAGCGGGGGGGCAGGGAACACTACTGTGTGGGGTAATGTAAAGGGGAAGAGGACACTGCTGTGGAGGGGGGGCAGAGGACACTACTGTAGTGAATGATGTGAAGGTGGGCAGAGGACACTACCGTGGGGGGGGGGGTAATGTGGAGGGGGCAGAGGACACTACTGTAGTGGGTGATGAGAAGGGGGCAGCGGAAACTACTGTGGGAGGTAATGTGGAAGGGGGTAGAGGACACCACTGTAGTGGGTGATGTGAAGGGGGGCAGAGGACACTACTGTGGTGGTAATGGTAATGTGCAGGGGAGCAGAGGACACTACTGTAGTGGGTGATGTGGAGGGGGGCAGAGGACACTACTGTAGTGGGTGATGTGGAGGGGGGCAGAGGACACTACTGTGGGGGGGGGGGTGATGTGAAGGGGGGCAAAGGACATTCCTGTGATAGACCTATGTGATCTTCATGCCATATGCCATCTTTTTGTTAGGAGCTTGATAGATTGCCCCCCCCCCCCCCCGGATCTTTTATCTCCTCTATGTTGTCCAGGTAGATATCAACCGCTTAAGGATTGCCTACCCCTGCCCTAAACATTATAAGATTGATGCTTCAGCTCTCAATTTCTGTTGGTTCATGTAACAATATCACTTTTCAATCCACACTTTGAGTGTTTAAAGGATATTTTAAAAGCAGATAAAAAAAGAAACAAGTTACAGTATAGAATGCTATTGTTTATACCACAAAAATAGGGGCAGTCCTCCCTTTACAAGATGACAGGATTTGTTTATTTCTGTACAGGGCACCAACCAAGAATGGCCCGAGGAAAAATAAAAAGAATGGAATATAAGGTAGTCTAAGACATGCCGACACGGTTTAATGTAAGAGCAGATGTACAGCAAACATGGGGGCTGCTCAGAATAAAAGATAATTAAGAAGATCAAAGGGGTATAATATTGTTGTTCACAATAACAGCACTCATACTACAGTTTAAGTCATTTATGTATTATATAGAGACGTTAGTAATCTTTAAAGCTCACAGGAAATAAAATAACACAGATAAGCAGTAAAGTTCTCATGAAGCTTCATTGATCATTAAACATTATTACATCTACCCTTTAAAGTGTGCTATGCATTATATTGTTCTCTTTTTGTATTATATTATATAATACATGCTATTTGCAGCCGGAAGGATTTAATCAATAATAAGCTTATAATATTTATCTAAATTCTCTAATGTTTCCTTTTGGTAACGTTCATGTAGGACTTTTATTTTAAAGGCCAACTACACCCAAAACGAATAATTCATGTTTGAATGATTGCTTGTGAGGTTTAATCACATTCTTGCCTATTATTTCTCATAGGATATAAGTATTTATATGTCAATAATAAAGTTGCACAGGCATCTTTACAACTGGAAATGTGGCCATGCAGCAATTACATCATTTGCGGATTTTGTTTTTATATGACTCAAATGGTCATTTTAGCGGAGGTGTTTGGCACAGATAGAGCACATCTGTATATGTCAGATTTGTACATCCCTGCATATGACCAAATCATGTTAGCATGTCAGTAGTTTCTGGTGAAGGAATTCTAAAACCCTCTATAAAAAATCCCAAATTGTTCCTAATCTCTGACATACAGTACACATATTGGGTAAGCATCTCATACTAAACTTGTGTGAAGACCAACACTTTAGCCTAAATTTTAGCTTTCCCCAACACTTAAAGGCCAACTCCTCTTGTCCCCCTGGAATCCCCTTGCCCCATTTTATTTTTGTATTTTTTTCATACTTACGTTTATCTAAAGTATTCTGCACTTTCACATAAAGCTTCAGGGTCATCTGCCTCATATCTGGTGCTAGATGGTTCTTAATGATACAGAGAGCATTGCTTATGTGATAATACCAGTATGTGTAGTATGTGTCAGTCAGGGCACTGTGGTGAGGCCCCATTAGAGGCAAGCCTGTAGGCAGTTGCAGGTTTTCCTCCATTCAGTACGTGGCACTGTGCCATCATATAGATGGAGTGGAGTTTGTTAGCAAAATTGTCCCCTCATTGATTCTACTGGTGTCTCAGAGGGAGCAACTGTCTGATTTGATGCTATAACCTCTGGTGACCTTCGGCAGCGATCTTGGCTGAGGGAAAATAAACCCGCTGAAGTTCAAACCGAGCATCAGACTGGGGAAAAATAGGATGTAAATGACTTTGAATGTGGCATGGTTGTTGGTGCCAGACAGGCTGGTCTGAGTATTTAAAAAAACTGCTGATCTACTGGGATTTTCATGCATAACCATCTCTAGGGTTTACAGAGAATGGTCTGAAAAAAAGGGAAAATATCCAGTGAGTGGCAGCTGTGTAGACGAAAATGCTTTGTTGATGTCAGAGGTCCGAGGAGAATGGGAAAACTGGTTTGAGATGCTAGAAAGGCAACAGCAACTCAAATAACCACTCGTTACAACCAAGGTATGCAAAATACCATCTCTGAACACACAACACATTGAACCTTGAAGCAGATGGGCTACAGCAGCAGAAGACCACACTGGGTGCCACTCCTGTCAGCTAAGAACAGGAAATTGAGGCTACAATTCACACAGGCTCACCAAAATTGAACAATAGAAGATCAGAAAAACGTTGCCTGGTCTGAGGAGTCTCAATTTCAGCTGCAACATTCAGATGGTAGGGTCATAATTTGGCGTAAACAACATAAAAGCATGGATCCATCCTGCCTTGTATCAACAGTTCAGGCTGGTGGTGTAATGCTGTGGAGGGTATTTTATTGGCATGCTTTGGGCCCCTTAGTACCAATCGAGTATCGTTTAAACGCCTACATGTCGTTTAAACGGCCTACCTCAGGATTGTTGCTGACCATGTCCATCCCTTTATGACTACAGTATACCCACCTTCTGATGGCTACTTCTAGCAGGATAATGCACCAGGTCACAAAGCTCAAATTATCTCAAACTGGTTTCTTGAACATGACAATGAGATCACTGTACTTCAATGGCCTCCACAGTCACCAGATCTGAATCCAATAGAGCACCTTTGGAATGTGGTGGATTGGGAAATTTGCATCATGGATGTGTATCCGGCAATTCTGCAGCAACTGCGTTATGCTATCATGTCAATATATATATACTCTGGGGAGCAGTGCAAAGATGTGGAGCCAGTGCAGGCTACAAGAACATCCTCTGCCTATGCCTAAAAGGGACATTAACTCTGGTAACAGAAGCTGCCTTCTAGTAACATATACTGCAAATTCTGAGAGACTGTATATTCTATGGACTATTTATTCTAGTGCTGAAGATCAGTTTAGTTGCCACAAATGAACCTCGCAAAAGTTATATAAAATAAATTAGTACCATATATACTGGGTAAGTCTATTTCCCATAGACAACATCTGGATATGACGCTGAGCACATGTAATCAACTTCTTTGGTCGACCATGGCGAGGCTGTTCTGAGTGGAACCTGTCCTGTTAAACCGCTGTATGGTCTTGGCCACCATGCTACAGCTCAGTTTCATGGTCTTGGCAATCTTCTTATAGCCTAGGACGTCTTTATGTAGAGCAACAAATCTTTCTTTCAGATCCTCAGAGAGTTCTTTTACTATGAGGTTCCATGTCGAACTTCCAGTGACCAGTATGAGAGAGTGAGAGCGATAACACCAAATTTAACACACCTGCTCCCCATTCACACCTGAGACCGTGTAACGCTAATGAGTCACATGACACCGGGGAGGGAAAATGGCTAATTGGGCCCAATTTGGACATTTTCACTTACGGGTGTACTCACTTTTGTTGCCAGCGCTTTAAACATTAATGGCTGTGTGTTGAGTTATTTTGAGGGGCAGCAAATTTACACTGTGATACAAGCTGTACACTCACTACTTTACATTGTAGCAAAGTGTGATTTCTTCAGTGTTGTCACATGAAAAGATAGAATAAAATATTTACAAAAATGTGAGGGGTGTACTCACTTTTGTGAGACTCTGTATATTTGGAGAACAGTAGCTGGCATCTTGGAGAATTCTGTGAACATGTTCGGCTGTATTCATGCCTCTCCTTTTTATAGGTACATGTGTACAGCATTGAAGTAAATGGAGATGCATGAAAAAGAGCACATTGACATGCATTGATGCACATTGGCGATTGTTTTAACGCACATTCAGATGCACTTTGTTTTGTACAACAAAGCTTGTGTGCGCACACATGCACGAAAGGGGTTTTAATGGTGAATGTAGCTTTGTTCATATCCCATAGAAAAAGAACAGCAACTGAAGACAGTAAATGTGTGATGTCAAAAGGGAGGCAGGCTAAATGCTCTCAGCTATAACATGTCAGGGCATGTATGGGTCACAGGACAGAAAGCTAATTTCAAAATGTAACACATCTGGGATACAATTTATATAGAGGTACTAGAGGCACGCAATGCTGTCATGAGATAACTTATGTAAGTATATGTATGTTTTTTATACTTTTTATTAACTTGAAATAGGCCTTTATATTATATTTAGCTGATTAATGGCATCCGTATACCAGCAGAGCTTTTTGTTTGTTACCACCAAAGATATTACAGTTGTGGTAAATGATATCTTAGCACCCATACCATCCACAAATGTGTGTACTGTCTTTTAGAATGTAATTATTTAATTTAAGTTCTTAGTAACGTTTTTTTAAAAGACATGTGCCATCAATCAGATAATGTATTTAGGGTGCAAGCTCATGTTTTATAATATTTCCGTTCTGTGGCACAGTGTAGTGCTCTTTATGTTCCCAGTTATATTTAATTATCTGTTTTTACCCTTTTCTATCATTATTTGCTTTACTGCATTTATATTCAGATGGTGGTTTCTAGGACCACTCAGACGGCATCTGTCAGGTATTCCAAGTCTAAATTAATAAAGATTATAGAAACCTGAAGCAGTGCAGAAAGGAAAGTTAGGTTTTACATTAACACCTTCATGACCAGGTCATTGATACATAATTGCCCACAAATTTAGCAGTACCAGTATTGTGATGTATTGTAGTGGCAAAAATGATGATTTCCATTTTTTGGGCCATGGTGGTCCATTATCTTCAATAAAACATGTTGCCTGAGGTCTCTTTCAAATGGACTTTTCGAGCAGGTCTGCCTGTCAATTTTTCAGGTGGACCCATTGGAAGCTCCATGCAGCTCTATGGGCAGTCTGATGTATAGGGATGTCTGAGTCTGTCCAGGCCTGGAAAAATAAAAGGAAAAGGACTGCTTCATTTTTTTGTTTTTCCAGACCCAAAAGAGACAGTTCAGAGGTAGCCTGATGTAAACAGACAAGCCTATTTACATCTGGCCAACCATAGAGCCATCAGGTATCTGAAGATGGGTGTCACAAAATTGACATGCGTCCCGTTCAGCTCCTACCTGTTCACAAATTCCCAGCTGACAACGCCTTAATGCAATGCATGTGAATGCGTGACAAAATGTGTTTTACCACACTGAAACAGACCAGGCAGATGTGTATAGGCCCTAAAGGACATAAAAAGCTTATATTTTGTACACTATTTTAATAAGAACGATGCACGATGCTCAGTTTTTTGTTTTTGTTTTTTTAATATAGGCTGACAAATGAACAAAAAATGTAAAAAAAGTTTCCTTTTTTTAAACTTTTAGTTTTAAAAATTAAAGCTGTTAAACAGGGAATGCAGGCTAATGTTTGTTTGACATTGAGGTCCACTCCTAGATACATTAACCCACATATTGTGGTTGCCTAATGGTTAACTCCACTCACATGATAAAATAATTAAAGAAGACTGTGAGCAGTAATTAATTATCTGTCACTTAACCACTTGAGCCCCGGACCATTATGCTGCCTAAGGACCAGAGGTCTTTTTCCAATTTGGCACTGCGTCGCTTTAACTGCTAATTGCGCGGTCATGCAATGCTGTACCCAAACGAAATTTGCGTCCTTTTCTTCCCACAAATAGAGCTTTCTTTTGATGGTATTTGATCACCTCTGCAGTTTTTATTTTTTGCGCTATAAAAGGAAAAAGACCGAAAATTTTGAAAAGAAATGATATTTTCTACTTTTTGTTATAAAAAAAATCCAATAAACTAAATTTTAGTCATACATTTAGGCCAAAATGTATTCGGCCACATGTCTTTGGTAAAAAAAATGTCAATAAGCGTATATTTATTGGTTTGCGCAAAAGTTATAGCGTCTACAAACTAGGGTACATTTTCTGTAATTTACACAGCTTTTAGTTTATGACTGCCTATGTCATTTCTTGAGGTGCTAAAATGGCAGGGCAGTACAAAACCCTCCCAAATGACCCCATTTTGGAAAGTAGACACCCCAAGGAAATTGCTGAGAGGCATGTTGAACCCATTGAATATTTATTTTTTTTGTCCCAAGTGATTGAATAATGACAAAAAAAAAAAAATATTTACAAAAAGTTGTCACTAAATGATATATTGCTCACACAGGCCATGGGCATATGTGGAATTGCACCCCAAAATACATTCAGCTGCTTCTCCTGAGTACGGGGATACCACATGTGTGGGACTTTTTGGGAGCCTAGCCACGTACGGGGCCCCGAAAACCAAGCACCGCCTTCAGGATTTCTAAGGGTGTAAATTTTTGATTTCACTCTTCACTGCCTATCACAGTTTCGGAGGCCATGGAATGCCCAGGTGGCACAAAACCCCCCCAAATAACCCCATTTTGGAAAGTAGACACCCCAAGCTATTTGCTGAGAGGCATATTGAGTCCATGGAATATTTTATACTTTGACACAAGTTGCGGGAAAGTGACACTTTTTTTTTTTTTTGCACAAAGTTGTCACTAAATGATATATTGCTCACACAGGCCATTTTGGAAAGTAGACACCCCAAGCTATTTGCTGAGAGGCATGGTGAGTATTTTGCAGCTCTCATTTGTTTTTGAAAATGAAGAAAGACAAGAAAAAACTTTTTTTTTTTCTTTTTTCAATTTTCAAAACTTTGTAACAAAAAGTGAGGTCTGCAAAATACTCACTATACCTCTCAGCAAATAGCTTGGGGTGTCTACTTTCCAAAATGGGGTCATTTGGGGGGGTTTTGTGCCACCTGGGCTTTCCATGGCCTCCGAAACTGTGATAGGCAGTGAAGAGTGAAATCAAAAATTCACGCCCTTAGAAAGCCTGAAGGCGGTGCTTGGTTTTCGGGGTCCCGTACGCGGCTAGGCTCCCAAAAAGTCTCACACATGTGGTATCCCCGTACTCAGGAGAAGCAGCAGAATGTATTTTGAGGTGTAATTTCACATATTTCCATGGCATGTTTGAGCAATATATCATTTAGTGACAACTTAAAAAAAAAAAAAAAATTGTCTCTTTCCCGCAACTTGTGTCGCAATATAAAATATTCCATGGACTCGACATGCCTCTCAGCAAATAGCTTGGGGTGTCTACTTTCCAAAATGGGGTCATTTGGGGGGGTTTTGAACTGTCCTGGCATTTTATGCACAACATTTAGAAGCTTATGTCACACATCACTCACTCTTCTAACCACTTGAAGACAAAGCCCCTTTCTGACATTCATTGTTTACATAAGAAAGGTATTTTTTTTTGCAAAAAAATTACTTTGAACCCCCAAACATTATATATTTTTTTAAAGCAAATGCCCTACAGATTAAAATGGTGGGTGTTTCATTTTTTTTTTTTCACACAGTATTTGCGCAGCGATTTTTCAAACGCATTTTTTGGGGAAAAAACACACTTTTTTAAATTTTAATGCACTAAAACACACTATATTGCCCAAATGTTTGATGAAATAAAAAAGATGATCTTAGGCCGAGTACATGGATACCAAACATGACATGCTTTAAAATTGCGCACAAACGTGCAGTGGCAACAAAATAAATACATTTTTAAAAGCCTTTAAAAGCCTTTACAGGTCACCACTTTAGATTTACAGAGGAGGTCTACTTCAAAAATTACTGCCCTCGATCTGACCTTCGCGGCGATACCTCACATGCATGGTGCAATTGCTGTTTACGTTTGACGACAGACCGCCGCTTGCGTTCGCCTTAGCGCGAGAGCAGGGGGCGACAGGGGTGCTTTTTTTTTTTTTTTTTTTTCTTTATTATTTTTTTGCTTTTTTATCTTATTTTTAAACTGTTCCTTTCATTTTTTTTTTTTTATCATTTTTATTGTTATCTCGGGGAATGTAAATATCCCCTATGATAGCAATAGGTAGTGACAGGTACTCTTTTTTAAAAAAATTGGGGTCTATTAGACCCTAGATCTCTCCTCTGCCCTCAAAGCATCTGACGACACCAAGATCGGTGTGATAAAATGCTTCCCCAATTTCCCAATGGCGCTATTTACATCCGGCGAAATCTAAGTCATAAAATGCTCGTAGCTTCTGGTTTCTTAGGCCATAGAGATGTTTGGAGCCACTCTGGTCTCTGATCAGCTCTATGGTCAGCTGGCTGAATCACCGGCTGCATTCTCAGGTTCCCTGTTGAGACAGGAGAGCCAGAGAAAAACACGGAAGACGGTGGGGGGGGGGCATTCTTTCCCACGGCTTGTAAAAGCAGTCTAGAGGCTAATTAGCCGCTAGGATTGCTTTTACATGAAAGCCGACCGCTGGCTGAAAAGAATGATACCAAGATGATACCTAAACCTGCAGGCATCATTCTGGTATAACCATTCAAAGTCGTGAATGGCGTACCTGAAGACAAAAAAATGGTTAACAATAAAGCACAGTAAACGGTAAAGTATAAAAAATTGCATACCTGAAAAGCAAACATGATAAAACATAATAACAATAAAACATTGCAGAATAGAATACAGTAAAAAAGAGCAGAACAATAGAGAGAGAGAATAGAGAGAGAGAGAACAATGAAACGACAACTATTTTTTTTAATTTTATATATATTTTTTTTTTTTACACTTTTTTTGTAACTAACGGTAACCGGTTCCAGGTTCGGGTCTCTCAAAATGCGATGGCATCTTGGGAGACCCTGTGAAAGTGTGCCTAGTCTGTGCAATGCTGTACCCTACGCTAATACTCAACTAGTGAATGGTAGCGTTCAAAACATTCACCAATGCAAAGACCAGGATTGTCAGGACAGGAGGGACAATAATAGCGGGTGTCACGCCTATATTCGCGCTTGCTGCAGACACAACATCTTTTTTGGGGGGGTTCGTTGGGTAGGGGTACTCGGGAGGACATCAAGAAAATGCCTCTCATGCAGCCGACTGCATTTGGTTGGGGATGTGAATGGGGGAAGTACGGGCGCTGCAGAAGCGGTGGGTTCCCAATTAGGATTGGCGAATGCAGCAGGAAGGGCATTATGGGCACGACGGGCCTGTGTTTGTCTTCTTGGTGGCAGCGGGACACTACTTGTGCTTGCCACCTCACCAGCTTGAACTGCACTTATGGGACTCCCCACGTCACCAAGTGTTACTGCAGTGCTGGTTTGACTACGACCGGGGTGTACTAGGCCGCTGGCGCTTGCCAGTTCAATAAAAAGCTACCAAAAAAACTGTTAGCGATCGCAGGGATCAGGCCTGACTCTGCGAACGCTGCAGTTATGCGTTAAGTGTTTTGTAAGTGACAGTGATCGATCGATACTGCACTTGGGTGGGCTGGGCCGGGCGGAGGGGCAAAATGCAGGTGCTAGCAGGTATCTGGGCTGATCCCGCTAACACTGCGTTTTTGGGAACCCTAAACTGCTGGGGACGCTAGTATAGATCTGATCTGATCGGATCAGATATTGATCCGTTCAGATACTATACCACTAAGGGAGGCGTATGCTGCGTGCGTGGGTGTTAGCGGTACTGGCGCTAATCTGACGCTGCTTGGGGCTGGTGCTTGCCAGTTCACCAAAATACTACCAAAAAAACTGTTAGCGATCGCAGGGATCAGGCCTGACTCTGCGAACGCTGCAGTTATGCATTTAGTGTTTTGTAAGTGTCAGTGATCGATCGATACTGCACTTGGGTGGGCTGGGCTGGGCCGGGCGGAGGGGCAAAACGCAGGTGCTAGCAGGTATCTGGGCTGATCCCGCTAACACTGCGTTTTTGGGAACCCTAAACTGCTGGGGACGCTAGTATAGATCTGATCGGACCAGATATTGATCCGTTCAGATACTATACCACTAAGGGAGGTGTACGGTGCGTGCGTGGGTGTTAGCGCTACTGGCACTAACCTGACGCTGCCTGGGGCTGGTGCTTGCCAGTTCACCAAAATGCTACCAAAAAAACTGTTAGCGATCGCAGGGATCAGGCCTGACTCTGCGAACGCTGCAGTTATGCGTTTAGTGTTTTGTAAGTGACAGTGATCGATCGATACTGCACTTGGGTGGGCTGGGCGGAGGGGGAAAACGCAGGTGCTAGCAGGTATCTGGGCTGATCCCGCTAACACTGCGTTTTTGGGAACCCTAAACTGCTGGGTACGCTAGTATAGATCTGATCGGATCAGATATTGATCCGATCAGATACTATACCACTAAGGGAGGCGTATGCTGCGTGCGTGGGTGTTAGCGGTACTGGCGCTAATCTGACGCTGCCTGGGGCGACGCATATCACCGCCGGGTGATCAGGGGGCTAAACCTTTATTCGGTAATAAACGGCGGGTGCCCTGACACTATAAAAAATAAACAAACTAACCAGCGTCAACCGTAACAGTTATACGGTGATCAGTGGTGAAAGGGTTAACTAGGGGGCCATCAAGGGGTTAAAACATTTATTCGGTAGTATATGGGGGTCCCTGTTGCTATAAAACGCTGACGGCGAACCTAAATATTTACGTCCCTAACTAGCGTCACCAGTGACACTAATACAGCGATCAGAAAAATGGGGTTAAAACTTTATTAGGGGGGGTTAGGGGGGTATCCTAGACCTAAAGGGGGCTAATACTAACTGTCCCAACACTGTAACTGTCACAAACTGACACCAATGCAGTAATCAGAAAAAAAAAAAAAAAAAACTGCTGGTGTCAGTTTGTGACAGGGGGGGGGGGGGGCAGGTGATTGGGGGGGGATCGGGGGGCGATTGGGGGGGGGATCGGGGTGTTTTGTGTGCCTGGCATGTTCTACTGTGTGTGTGTGTGTTGTGCACTCACATACCTGTCTTCTCTCCTCGGGCCGGAACGGAAATTACCGAGCCGAGGAGAGATGACATCATTTCCTTTGCTGCTGTTTAGCATACAGCAGCAAAGGAATGATTCGATTGGCCGGCGGCGATCGCGAGGGGGGGGCCACGAACGGATGGCCTCCCCCTCACCTCCGATCGCTGTGGGACAAAAGACGACCGCCTCGGGCACCGGGGGGGGGTCCGATCGGACCCCCCACCCGCGGAAGGCAAATCACGTACATGTACGTGATTTTGCCTGTCCGTGCCGCCTTGCCGACGTACATCGGCGTGAGGCGGTCGTCAAGTGGTTAAAAAAAAAGAGACGTATAAAAAGGTTTCATTTCATGAATCTTCACCAACCAATGTGTGGGCAGGGTCATCTGCAACCTTTCGCGCAGAGCGTGCTCTTTAATGCCCGGGACCACGCAGAGACTGTGGTCTTGTAAAGAATCAAACATTAGGGCAGTTCCCTGACTTAGAGATGAGCTTTCACTGTGTTCAGTACAAAAATGCAGAGTCCCTCTGAAAAGCGACTTGTCCCAGGTCACTAAACACTGTAACTTGTATGTTTGCATTAGGAAGGGACATGCTGAGCTTGTGACCACTCCACCAGTACAGTGTACCTCTGTTACCTCACTCCCAGTAACAGAATAGGGGCCCACCGAGTACCTAACACAGACCTCATACGTGCTCTTCAACTTCGTCCTTCAGCGTACCTCGTGACTAGACCATAAATCTCCATGAAGCGAGTTTGGATCTGTTGGATACCCATTGCTAGAGAGGGAGCCAGAACATTACCCTCCTCACTACCGGAGGACCTGTTACCTTACCACAGGCATGTCCAAAGTCCGGCCCACAGGCCAATTGTGGCCCACGTTCCGGTTTTGAACGGCTTGCCTGGTTATTTGGACAAATATATCTTTTATGGCCCCCAACTATCTCCCAGCGCCGGGGCCACAAAAGATATATATGCTGGCTGCCTTGGAGGGGACAGGGAGGGGGCAGGACGAGTTCCGTACACACAGGAGAATTTCCTGTTTACACAGCAGCCTCTGTAATAGGAAGTCCCATCTTCTGCGCTGCCATTGGACAACTGTTCTGTCCATCATTAAAGAGGCTGCACTGATGGCAATGGTGAGTCTGCATTCATGACAATGGGGGTGCTGCATTCCTGGCAATGGTGGGTGCTGCATTCCTGGCAATGGTGGGTGCTGCATTTCTGGCAATAGTGGGTGCTGCATTCATGGCAATGGTGGGTGCTGCATTTCTGGCAATAGTGGGTGCTGCATTCATGGCAATGGTGGGTGCTGCATTCCTGGCAATGGTGGGTGCCTATTCCTGGCAATGGTGGGTGCTGCATTCCTGGCAATTGTGGATGCTACATTCATGGCAATAGTGGGTGCTGCATTCATGGCAATGGGGGTGCTGCATTCCTGGCAATGGGGGTGCTTATTCCTGGCAATGGTGGGTGCTGCATTCCTGGCAATTGTGGATGCTACATTCATGGCAATAGTGGGTGCTGCATTCATGGCAATGGTGGGTGCTGCATTCCTGGCAATGGTGGGTGCTTATTCCTGGCAATGGTAGGTGCTGCATTCCTGGCAATTGTTGATGCTACATTCATGGCAATAGTGGGTGCTGCATTCATGGCAACGGGGGTGCTGCATTCCTGGCAATGGGGGTGCTGCACTGATGGAAATGGGGGTGCTGCACTGATGGCAATGGGGGTGCTGCATTCATGGTAATGGGGGTGCTGCACTGATGGCAATGGGGGTGCTGCATTCATGGCAATGGTGGGGCTGCATTCATGGCAATGGTGGGGCTGCATTCATGGGAATGGGGGTGCTGCATTCATGGCACTTGTGAGGCTGCAGATGGCCACTGACCCTTATTTTACTTCACAGACCTTTATTTAAAATGTAAGTTTTTTTCCTGACACTTCCCTCTTAAAGTGAAGGTGTGTGTTATACGCCAATAAATATGGTATATCCAAATAACATGCCTGAGCTCATCTCTTTACTCACACACAGCCACAAAGGCAAGAAAAATCTTGTTATGCACCCATTTGAATAACGTCAGACCAGGATCAGAATGGTTGATGTAACTTTACTAAACATGATACGGCATACAGTTCAATATAAACAACATCCTTTCCCTAATCCTAACTAGAATAATGTAGTGGCCCAGGCATACTTCTGTGAGTTGAGAGTCCATAATGACATTGTCCATGGCTTGGAAGTCCTCCACAATTCCTGGTTTCCTAGCTGTCCCCTTATAAAGCCCAGGTGGGCCGGCTAGGACCAAAGCCCGGGAACTGAGCTAAAATCAATTAACCCTTTCCTCAGCCTTGGCCAGCTGCTGGCTAACTAAACTATACACATTTTTAACTTGCCTACAGATAGTTCATGTTTAAGCAATATGACAGTTTTCCAGTTGTAACAGTTGTATCCATGGCCAACAAATGTGTCCTATTGGACATTCCCACATCTTCCATAAAACATTTTCATAGATTGTTTCTCATGTGCCTAAGGGACCAATTGCTTGGTTTATTGACATGATATGAGGGTCTTAATTTAATAGT
Source organism: Aquarana catesbeiana (assembly GCF_042186555.1). Taxonomy (NCBI): domain Eukaryota; kingdom Metazoa; phylum Chordata; class Amphibia; order Anura; family Ranidae; genus Aquarana; species Aquarana catesbeiana. Next base: position 348,899,797 of record NC_133324.1, on the reverse strand, counting down.
ATTACGAGTCAGCGATTATATGGACTGTTGTTTTGGGTCTATAAATTGTTATTACTTTTTAATTAAATTATGAAATAGAAATATCTACAGATAGGCTTACTGGAAATTAAGACTATACAGTATCTCACAAAAGTTAGTACACCCCTCACATTTTTGTAAATATTTTATTATATCTTTTCATGTGACAACACTGAAGAAATGACAATTTGCTACAATGTAAAGTAGTAAGTGTACAGCTTATATAACAGTGTAAATTTGCTGTCCCCTCAAAATAACTCAACACACAGCCATTAATGTTTAAACCGCTGGCAACAAAAGTGAGTACACCCCTAAATGAAAATGTCCAAAATGGGCCCAAAGTGTCAATATTTTGTGTGGCCACCATTATTTTCCAGCACTGCCTTAACCCTCTTGGGCATGGAGTTCACCAGAACTTCACAGGTTGCCACTAGAGTCCTCTTCCACTCCTCCATGATGACACGGAGCTGGTGGATGTTAGGGAACTTGCGCTCCTCCACCTTCCTTTGAGGATGCCCCACAGATGCTCAATAGGGTTTTGGTCTGAAGACATGCTTGGCCAGTCCATCACCTTTAACCTCAGCTTCTTTAGCAAGGCAGTGGTCATCTTGGAGGTGTGTTTGGGCTCGTTATCATGTTGGAATACTGCCCTGCAGTCCAGTCTCCGATGGGAGGGGATCATGCTCTGCGTCAGTATGTCACAGTACATTTTGGCATTCATGGTTTCCTCAATGAACCGTAGCTCCCCAGTGCCGGCAGGACTCATGCAGCACCAGACCATTACACTCCCACCACCATGCTTGACTGTAGGCAAGACACACTTGTCTTTGTACTCTTCACCTGGTTGCCGGCACACATGCTTGACACCATCTGAACCAAATACGTTTATCTTGGTCTCATCAGACCACAGGACATAGTTCCAGTAATCCATGTTCTTAGTCTGCTTGTCTTCAGCAAACTGTTTGCGGGCTTTCTTGTGCAACATCTTTAGAAGAGGCTTCCTTCTGGGATGACAGCCATGCAGACCAATTTGATGCAGTGTGCGGCGTATGGTCTGAGCACTGACAGGCTGACCCCCCACCCCTTCAACCTCTGCAGCAATGCTGGCAGCACTCATATGTCTATCTCCCAAAGACAACCTCTGGATATAACGCTGAGCATATGGCTCAACTTCTTTGGTCGACCATGGTGAGGCCTGTTCTGAGTGGAACCTGTCCTGTTAAACCGCTGTATGGTCTTGGCCACCGTGCTGTAGCTTAGTTTCAGGGTCTTGGTAATCTTCTTATAGCCTAGGCCATCTTTATGTAGAGCAACAAATCTTTTTTTCAGATCCTCAGAGTTCTTTGCCATGAGGTGCCATGTTGAACTTCCAGCGACCAGTATGAGAGAGCGATAACACCAAATTTAACACACCTGCTCCCCATTCACACCAGAGACCTTGTAACACTACTGAGTCATATGACACCGGGGAGGGAAAATGGCTAATTGGGCCCAATCTGGACATTTTCACTTAGGGGTGTACTCACTTTTGTTGCCAATCGAGTATCGTTTAAACGCCTACATGTCGTTTAAACGGCCTACCTGCGGATTGTTGCTGACCATGTCCATCCCTTTATGACTACAGTATACCCACCTTCTGATGGCTACTTCTAGCAGGATAATGCACCAGGTCACAAAGCTCAAATTATCTCAAACTGGTTTCTTGAACATGAAAATTAGATCACTGTACTTCAATGGCCTCCACAGTCACCAGATCTCAATCCAATAGAGCACCTTTGGAATGTGGTGGATTGGGAAATTCGCATCATGGATGTGTAGCCGACAAATCTGCAGCAACTGCGTTATGCTATCATGTCAATATATATACTCTGGGGAGCAGTGCAAAGATGTGGAGCCAGTGCAGGCTACAAGAACATCCTCTGCCTATGCCTAAAAGGGACATTAACTCTGGTAACAGAAGCTGCCTTCTAGTAACATATACTGCAAATTCTGAGAGACTGTATATTCTATGGACTATTTATTTCAGTGCTGAAGATCAGTTTAGTTGCCACAAACGAACCTCGCAAAAGTTATATAAAATAAATTAGTACCATATATACTGGGTAAGTCTATTTCCCATAGACAACATCTGGAGATGACGCTGAGCACGTGTAATCAACTTCTTTGGTCGACCATGGCGAGGCCTGTTCTGAGTGGAACCTGTCCTGTTAAACCGCTGTATGGTCTTGGCCACCATGCTGCAGCTCAGTTTCAGGGTCCTGGCAATCTTCTTAAAGGCTAGGATGTCTTTATGTAGAGCAACAAATCTTTTTTTCAGATCCTCAGAGAGTTCTTTTACTATGAGGTTCCATGTCGAACTTCCAGTGACCAGTATGAGAGAGTGAGAGCGATAACACCAAATTTAACACACCTGCTTCCCATTCACACCTGAGACCTTGTAACGCTAATGAGTCACATGACACCGGGGAGGGAAAATGGCTAATTGGGCCCAATTTCGACATTTTCACTTACGGGTGTACTCACTTTTGTTGCCAGCGGTTTAGACATTAATGGCTGTGTGTTGAGTTATTTTGAGGGAACAGCAAATTTACACTGTTTTACAAGCTGTACACTCACTACTTTACATTGTAGCAAAGGGTAAATTCTTTTGTGTTGTCATATAATAAAAGAAATGTACAACTATGAATACGTTTCCAGCTGCTGGCCCTGTTCACAGTCCCATAAAAATGTGCTAAATAAATCTAATATTGTAAAGTGCTGTTAAATATATGTTGACAAATAACATACATGCAAAAGTGCTGATGAAACCATGAAATATAAACTTAATACAGCAAAATTATATAATAATTCCATATATCAAACATGCAAAAAAGTGCCAACGTACTATTAAAGCAATATAATAACTTTGTAATTGTAAATACTAAAGTCCAAAATGCATATGAAGTGCTCAAATGTTCATAATAAATAAACTTCCAGTTTAGATCCTTGTGATGGTGCTCCAAACTTAAAGTGGTTGTAAAAAAATAAAAATAAGAAACATGTCATACTTACCTCCGCTGTGCAATTGGTTTTCCTCCTCTTCTGGGGTCCCTCAGCAGCGCTCCTGGCTCCTCCTCTTCTCAAGTGCCCCGTTGGACAAGCACTCTTCGTCATTGACACCTGTGCGGGCGTATTCCCGTGTCCTGCTGCTGCGTTTGTTGACATAGACAGCAGAACTTGGCTCCGCCCCTGGCACCTACGTCATTGGATTGATTGATTGACAGCAGCGGGAGCCAATGGTTGCTCTGCTATCAATCTCTTCAATCAGGACACGAGACACCGACCGGAGCTGGTGTGCTTGTTCCCATCGTGGGAATTACAAGGCTCAGGTATGTATAAGGGGGGCTCGGGGGCACTGCTGCAGCATATGAGGTTTTTCACCTTAATGCATAGAATGCATTAAGGTGAAAAACGGTGAGGGTTTACAACCCCTTTAATAATAAGTGCCACCACTTTCGTGCTTCACCCTTTGTAGTTTTCCTCACCTCAAGGTGTGTGACCGCACATTTAAGTTTGGTCAAAACACAAAGTTGAACCACCCTTGGGCTCTATGTTAGTAGACTTTACAGGCTCCTTTGTTGTTCAGAGATTGATTCCTCGGGGCATGTAAGAAAAAACAATTTGTATGGTGTTTTATCGTTTAAAACTACACTTTATTAAAAATCCCTCTACATGGGTACTCACACTTTCAAGGTGCTTGTAGCACACCAATCTATATCCAGCAAAGATTTATACCCCAGTGGAAGCCGTAGGTCCGTTCGTATAGGCACACAGATAGTTATAACACTGCTGCTTCTGCCCAAGTCGTCCTGTCCCCCCTGCAAAGTCAACTAACATAGAGCCCAAGGGTGGTTTAACTGTGTGTTTTGGCCAAACTTAAATGTGCGGTCACACACCTTCAGGTGAGGAAAACTAATAGTTCTAATAGGCTCTGATAGGCTTCAAAATAGGGTGGGCTCGGGGCACAGCGAGTGCACCCTGATCCCACCCAATTGTGTGATGATAGCAAATACATTTTCGCTATTTTCACACTAACTTTCCTCCCCGCCAGTTAGGAGGCAGGGCGTCAGACCTGTTTCCTCATTGGCCAAAGCGCCAGGCCACCCTACTGGATGACTGGCACTTAGGAAGAGGAGCGGAGGAGACACACACTGGAGCAGAGGTCATCGCTGCTCTAGTGCACTTGGAGAGGAGCTGCTGCCTGTCGGTAAGTGCCAGGGGGTCTGTCAGAGCCCCGCGCACGGGGAGGTTTGGGGGTGCCAGTGCCGCAAGTAGGGTGGGTCGGTAGGCACATTGGCTGCATATGATGGGCACAAGTGGCTGCATTTGATGGGCACAAGTGGCTGCATATGATGGGCACAAGTGTCTTTGATTGATGGGCACAAGTGGCTGCATATGATGGGCACAATGGCTGCATATGATGGGCACAAGTGGCTGCGTATGATGGACACAAGTGGCTGTGTATGATGGGCACAAGTGGCTGCATTTGATGGGCACAGTGGCTGCGTTTGATGGGCACAATGGCTGCATTTGATGGGCACAATGGCTGCATATGATGGGCACAAGTGGCTGCATATGATGGGCACAGTGACTGCATATGATGGGTACAGTGGCTGCATTTGATGGGCACAATGGCTGCAATTGATGGGCACAGTGAGACTTGAATTGATGGGGGGGGGGTTGCAATATTTTTTAGTTTGTTTGCGCCCCCAAAAAATTTTGAGCACCAGTCGCCACTGCTACAAAGGGGGAGCACGAGAGTGGTGTGTATGGATTGAGAGGTGCTCGTCATAAGGGATGTGCAATTCGTTAATTCTGAAATATTGAAAACCCGTTTAACGAATTTTTCCAAAATTTGAAAATTTGAAAATCTGAAAAAATAACTAACTAATAATAACCATTACTAACTATTAAATTATAGGTATTGGAATTTCAAATTTGGAAGTTACAAATTATGCAAAATAACAAATGCCACATCTAAACGAATGGAACGTAACAAATTCATAATAATAAATAATAATAATAATAATAAAAACTTTTTATCACTATTATTAATTTGTTACGTCCATTCGTTTAGATGCGGCATTCGTTATTTCGAATAAATTGTAACCAGATAAATTTGTTTTAGTTACGTTCACTAACAGCCAAATTTGAAAGGAAATTCCAATACCTATAATTTAACAGTTAGTTATTATTAGTTGGTTTATTATTTCGGATTTTCGTTCTTTTGAATTTTGGGATTTTGTTTCTTATTTTCGGATGTTCGAATTTTGGGATTTTCGTTCTTATTTTTGGATTTTCGTTCTTATTTTTGGATTTTCGTTCTTTTGAATTTTTGGATTTTTTTTTCTTATTTTCGGATTTTTGAATTTTCGGATTTCTGAATTTCCAAATTTCGAATTTCGGAAAAAAAAAACGAATGAAACAAAAATGAACAAATTTTTGGGCTGTGCACATATCTGCCTCGCATATACCAAAAGACGTGAACAGCCTCAGGTGATACACAGAGATTAAACAAATCTCCCTGCATACGTTTTATTAGTTTATCTGCAGTCTTCCCTTCTCTACACCCTTTCAGAAGTGTAGATTGTGTTAAAATTCTTTCTTCATCTGTCTCAGCACAGAGCAGAGGGTGGAGAGACTGCAGTTTCACTGTGTGAGAGCTGATTGGTGGAAAGGAACACATCCCCCTTCACACACATTAGAAGCTCTGTTCTGAGCTCTCTCCCCAACAAATTTTAGTTTAATGTGTCAGGAAAACTTCCCAGAAAAGACTCATGCTGATAACAGAGGAACAAAGCACCAGAGAAAAATGACACTTTGGAGAGAGACAAGTAAACACTATAGATATATGTGCTTAGTTCAAAATACATCACTGGGGTTTACAACCCCTCTAAAGTTAAAGGGGTTGTAAACCTTCACAGTTTTTCACCTTAATGCATTCTATGCATTAAGGCGAAAAACCTTTTGTACTGCAGCCCCCCCCCCAGACCCTCCCCCCATTTTCTTACCTGAACCCAATCGTTCCAGTGACGGGGATGAGCACAGCAGCTCCAGCCGCTGTCTCAGTCCTGATTGGATAGATTGATAGCAGCAGGAGCCATTGGCTCCTACTGCTGTCAATCAAATCCAGTGACACGGGAGCCGGGTCCTGCTTTCTGTGTCAATGGACGCAGAAAAAGGACTCGGGAGCATGCCCGCACAGGTCCCCCATTAAAAACAGCTCTCCATGGGGGGGCACTCGAAAAAAGGAGGAGCCAGGGGTGCCACAGGGGACCCTAGAAAAGGAGGATCAGGGGCCACTCTGTGCAAAACCCTTGCACAGAGGAGATAAGTATGGCATGTTTGTTATTTTAAAAAAATACAAAGCTTTACAATCACTTTAAGTCCGGAGCTCAAACTACCAAAAAAGATACTCACAGGAAGTCACAAAGCACTTTATATAGCCACAGCTGGCAGTCTCTCACACTGGGCCGTGGAGTTCAGCTCTTTGTTCCATCCAACACAGAATCCCATACTTTTGGACAAATGGATTCCAGCATACACTTAATGGTGCCTCTGCGCCTTTAAGAGACTCTACAATCATCCCTATGACATGAAGAGAAAGATAGAGGAGATTCTCAAAGTGTAGTACTTTCGGTTTAATGGATAAAAAATTTAAATTACACTTACATCAATTAGAAATGCTTAGGCATTGAAAAAGAAACTAAAAACGCTGATCTGTGTTTCACCTGCACTCCAAACACCGGATGTGACATGTCGGAGAAAGTCCCACCCAACGAGTTTCCTCAGTAACATCATCAGACCCCTAATAAATCTGGTGAGTGTGCTGTGCACTTATTTGGTGGAGAGGAAGAGCACTATTTTTCTTTTGGTGTCACCTTTGCCACGTTTGGAGTTTTTGCACTAAGCACTTTAATTGGACATTTCAGTTACATGTATATTTATGTTCTGATGACACTACGATCCTTTTCTGGGGATTGTGAGAGCACGGGGTCATCTTTTTTCATTGTTTAATCAAAAAAAAGTTTTGCCTTTAGATATACTTTAAGTTTTTTTTTGTTATATTGTTCTAGCTGCAACATTTTAAAACAAAAACTAACAAGCATTTCAAAATGTATTGACAAATACTTTAGCTTCCTACTTGGCTGCAATTGTACTTTTTCTTCAAATGTTTGTCATGTGGAAATTAAAAATTAGATTGTGCTTATAATTAATTTTTTAAATTACAAACCTTTATTCGGTATTGATAATAGGACTTAACCTGGTATTGTGTATACTCCATATTTTCATTGCTATTCCTCCATTGTGTTCTGCTGTGTAATATCATTTGTATTCTTTGTTCTTGCTTATAAATTCCAAGTAAAAAAAAAAAAAAAACGAATAAATTACAGAATGGAGTTATTTAGAAAGGAAACTAATGCAGTCAAGGAACAGAGAAAAGATATTCAAAAATAATGAACACGTAATAAGACATATTTTGAACAGACTTTTGCACTTCTGCAACGAACAGATGGAGCATTAAATTGCATCAAATTGCATTAAATTGCACATGAATAGGTTCAAGTCCCCAAAAAGCAATGAATAAAAATAGATTCAACTTCCTAAATAAAAAGCAAAGCATCATGCTGTATTTTTCACACTTATACTGTGGATAGATCGCCTGGACAATACTCTTTCATATTTAAAACATACTAGCTGTAGACATCCAATGCATTTTTATGGGTGCACCGAATGGAAATTTTGGTGCCGAAACCGAAAATGCAGGATGTACTTTGTCGAAAACTGAAACCGAAAATGATAGTTTTAAAAAATATATATTTATATTTTTATATACAATTGTTATATATTCAACTTTTTAATTACGATAATATCATCAATTTAAATTATTATGACTTTATTGTTGGGCATTATTGGCACGTTTAGTGCAAGAGAAGCTCAAGAAAAATGCAGTCTGCAGTCTCTAACAATCTCTTGTATCATGTCCTTAGTCTCTGACCATCTCTTGTATCATGTCCTCAGTCTCTGACCATCTCCTGTATCATGTCTGCAGTCTCTTACTTAAACACACTGCTAATAGTATTAGCAAAATTTCCATTCGGTGCACCTCTAGCAGGCATAATAGAGGAGATGGTCAGAGACTGCAGACATGATACAAGAGATCAATGCAGCCTCACCAGTGTCCATCGAATGCAGCCTCACTGGTGCCTGTCAGATGCAGCCTCACCAGTGCCTGTCAGATGCAACCTCACTGGTGCCTGTCAGATGCAGCCTTACTGGTGCCTGTCAGTTACAGCCTCACCAGTGCTTGTCAGATGCAGCCTCACCAGTGCCTGTCAGATGCAGCCTGCCAGTGCTTGTCAGATGTAGCCTCACCAGTGGTAAGATGCTGCCTTACCAGTGTCTGTCAGATGCAGCCTCACCAGTACCTGTCAGATGCAGCCTCACCAGTGTCTGTCAGATGCAGCCTGCCAGTGCCTGTCAGATGCAGCCTGCCAGTGCTTGTTAGATGCAGCCTCACCAGTGTCTGTCAGATGCAGCCTCATCAGTGCCTGTCAGATGCAGCCTCACCAGTGCAAGTCAGATGCAGCCTGCCAGTGCATGTCAGATGCAGCCTAACTGTTCCTGTCAGATGCAGCCTTGTAAGTGTCCGGGTCAGAGCAGCAATCTCCCACTGTGTCACAAAGCTGGATTTGAATTTCCCAGCCGCAGTAACAATGTCCCACCTCCTGTGATCACATCACACTGATTCAATATCCCTGCACTGGATCGGTGTACCATCTATCACAGGAGGCGGGACATTGTTACTGCAGCCAACCCAGACTATTAAGCTCCGTGACGCTCAGAAAACAGGAAACAGTAATAATTGACATGCCTATAATTTTTTTGTTTAGTTTTTTTTTTATTTTACAGTATTATGTTTAATTGTACACAACAAAGTACACAACATAGTGAGTGCACAAAATATAAAAACAAAAGGGCTACAAAATTGTAATAAATATAAAGAAGGGTAACAGAAGTTATACAGTATACATTTAATGACTTCATTTATAATGATTAGGGATGAGCTTCGCGTTCGAGTTGAACCCATGTTCGACTCGAACATCGGCTGTTCGATCGTTTGCCGAATTGCGAATGTTATGGGCCGTTCGCGCCAAATTCGTGTGGCGCGTCACGGGCCATAATTCACTGCGGCATCACAGTGCATTGCTGGCTGATGATTGGCCAAGCATGCACTATGACCCGCATGCTTGGCCAATCACAGCGCCGTCAATAGAGAGAGCTGTAATTGGCCAAAGCCAGGGTGGCTTTGGCCAATTATGGCTCAGGGGGTTTAGAACACGCCCCACACTATATAAGGCCGCCTGTACGGCGGCCCTGTGTAGTGTGTTCCAGCGTGCTTAGATAGACAGAGACAGTGTCTTTTCATTTGAGTTAGCTAGATTAGGCAGGACAGTCGGTGAGTTAGCTGCACTTACAGTGTATTGTGTATATATATGCATCCCAGGTGTTGTATATATATATATCTATATATATATAGATATATATATATATATCTATATATATATAGATATATATATATATACACTGTATTCAGTTTAGCTAGATCCGTTCCTGTTATCTTCCTACTGACAGGCAGGCTTGTCTTGTTACAGTATTTACAGCTACCTGAAGAAAATTGCTGGTGTTCTTTTGATCCTATTAGTACCACAGTCAGGTAGCTAGACTATTTAGAGTTAGTGTAGTGCGATCTCCTCACAGTGTTCAGTTAAAGCTACAGGTTGGTGTAGTGCATCCTCCTCACAGTGTTCAGCTAAAACTACAAGTTAGTGTAGTGCGACCTCTGTACAGTGTTCAGCTAAAGCTACAAGAAAAAGATGCATTCCAACATTACAGATGCCTTTAGAATGACATGATTTGAATGAATGGCTTACGTCAGGGTCCTCAGAAAGCCCCCTTACATCAGGGTCCCCAGAGAGCCCCTCCTTACATCAGAGTCCACAGAGAGCCACAGAGAGCCTCCCCCTTACATCAGGGTCCTCAGAGAGCCTCCCCCTTGCATCAGGGTCCCCAGAGAGCCCCCTTTACATCAGGGTCCCCAGAGAGCCTCCTCCTTACATCAGGGTCCCCAGAGAGCCTCCCCCTTGCATCAGGGTCCCCAGATTGCCACCCCCTTACATCAGGGTCCCCAGAGAGCCTCCCCCTTACATCAGGGTCCCCAGAGAGCCCCCGCTTACATCAGGGTCCCCAGAGAGCCCCTCCTTACCTCAGAGTCCCCAGAGAGCCGCTCCTTACATCAGGGACACCAGAGAGAGGGCAGGCAGTGAGAGATGATGTGGTATCTCTGCTGCCCACGGCTGCACAGTGAGGGCGGAACAGTGGTGATGCAGGGCAGGCAGTGAGAGATGATGTTATCTCTCTGCTCTCCCACCCGCCCGGCTCTCCCATGTTGCCTGCCAGCTCTCCGGGTCTCTTGCGCTGCCCGCTGCACAGCTGTAGAGAGTAGGGATGAGCTTCGTGGTCGAGTCGAACCCATGTTCGACTCGAACATCGTCTGTTCGCCCATTCGCCGAATTGCGAACGATATGGGCCATTCGCGCCAAATTCGTGTGACGCGTCACGGCCCATAATGCACTGCGGCATAACAGTGCATTGCTGGCTGATGATTGGCCAAGCATGCACTATGACCCGCATGCTTGGCCAATCACAGCGCCATCTGAACAGAGAGCCGTAATTGGCCAAAGCCAAGGAGGCTTTGGCCAATTATGGCTCAGAGGATTTAGTACACGCCCCACACTATATAAGGCCGCCTGCACGGCGGCCCTGTGTAGTGTGTGTTCCGGCGTTGAAAGAGATAGACATAGAGACAGTGTCATTTGATTTAAGTTAGATAGATTAGGAAGGACAGTCAGTGAGTTAGCTGCACTTACAGTGTATTGTGTATATATATATATATGCATCCCAGGTGTTGTATGTATATATATATATATATATATATATATATATATATATATATATATATATACACTGTATTCAGTTTAGCTAGATCCGTTCCTGTTATCTTCCTACTGACAGGCAGGCTTGTCTTGTTACAGTATTTACAGCTACCTGAAGAAAATTGCTGGTGTTCTTTTGATCCTATTAGTACCACAGTCAGGCAGCTAGACTATTTACAGTTAGTGTAGTGCGTCCTCCTCACAGTGTTCAGCTAAAACTACAAGTTAGTGTAGTGCGACCTCTGCACAGTGTTCAGCTAAAGCTACAAGTTAGTGTAGTGCGTCCCCTGAACAGTGTTCAGCTAAAACTACAAGTTAGTGTAGTGTGACCTGTGCACGGTGTTCAGCTAAAGCTACAAGTTAGTGTAGAGCGTCCTCATTACAGTGTTCAGCTAAAACTACAAGTTAGTGTAGTGCGACCTCTGCACAGTGTTCAGCTAAAGCTACAAGTTAGTGTAGTGCGTCCCCTGAACAGTGTTCAGCTAAAACTACAAGTTAGTGTAGTGCGACCTCTGCACAGTGTTCAGCTAAAGCTACAAGTTAGTGTAGTGCGTCCTCCTCACAGTGTTCAGCTAAAGCTACAGGTTGGTGTAGTGCATCCTCCTCACAGTGTTCAGCTAAAACTACAAGTTAGTGTAGTGCGACCTCTGTACAGTGTTCAGCTAAAGCTACAAGTTAGTGTAGTGCGTCCCCTGAACAGTGTTCAGCTAAAACTACAAGTTAGTGTAGTGTGACCTCTGCACAGTGTTCAGCTAAAGCTACAAGTTAGTGTAGTGCGTCCTCATCACAGTGTTCAGCTAAAACTACAAGTTAGTGTAGTGCGACCTCTGCACAGTGTTCAGCTAAAGCTACAAGTTAGTGTAGTGCATCCCCTGAACAGTGTTCAGCTAAAACTACAAGTTAGTGTAGTGCGACCTCTGCACAGTGTTCAGCTAAAGCTACAAGTTAGTGTAGTGTGTCCTCCTCACAGTGTTCAGCTAAAACTACAAGTTAGTGTAGTGCAACCTCTGCACAGTGTTCAGCTAAAGCTCCAAGTTAGTGTAGTGCGTCCTCCTCACAGTGTTCAGCTAAAACTACAAGTTAGTGTAGTGCGACCTCTGCACAGTGTTCAGCTAAAGCTACAAGTTAGTGTAGTGCGTCCTCCTCACAGTATTCAGCTAAATATACAAGTTAGTGTAGTGCGTACTCTGAACAGTGCTCAGTTAAAACTACAAGTTAGTGTAGTGCGTCCTCCTCACAGTGTTCAACTAAAGCTACAAGTTAGAGTATTGCGTCCTCCTCACAGTGTTCAGCTAAAGCTACAAGCTAGTTTAGTGTGACCTCTGCACAGTGTTCAGCTAAAGCTACACGTTAGGGTAGTGCGTCCTCCTCACAGTGTTCAGCTAAAGCTACAAGTTAGTGTAGTGTGTCCTCCTCACAGTGTTCAGCTAAAACTACAAGTTAGTGTAGTGCGACCTCTGCACAGTGTTCAGCTAAAGCTACAAGTTAGTGTAGTGCGTCCCCTGAACAGTGTTCAGCTAAAACTACAAGTTAGTGTAGTGCGACCTCTGCACAGTGTTCAGCTAAAGCTACAAGTTAGTGTAGTGCGCCCTCCTCACAGTGTTCAGCTAAAACTACAAGTTAGTGTAGTGCGACCTCTGCACAGTGTTCAGCTAAAGCTACAAGTTAGTGTAGTGCGTCCCCTGAACAGTGTTCAGCTAAAATTACAAGTTAGTGTAGTGTGACCTCTGCACAGTGTTCAGCTAAAGCTACAAGTTAGTGTAGTGCGTCCTCCTCACAGTGTTCAGCTAAAACTACAAGTTAGTGTAGTGCGACCTCTGCACAGTGTTCAGCTAAAGCTACAAGTTAGTGTAGTGCGTCCCCTGAACAGTGTTCAGCTAAAACTACAAGTTAGTGTAGTGCGACGTCTGCACAGTGTTCAGCTAAAGCTACAAGTTTGTGTAGTGCGTCCTCCTCACAGTGTTCAGCTAAAGCTACAGGTTGGTGTAGTGCATCCTCCTCACAGTGTTCAGCTAAAACTACAAGTTAGTGTAGTGCGACCTCTGTACAGTGTTCAGCTAAAGCTACAAGTTAGTGTAGTGCGTCCCCTGAACAGTGTTCAGCTAAAACTACAAGTTAGTGTAGTGTGACCTCTGCACAGTGTTCAGCTAAAGCTACAAGTTAGTGTAGTGCGTCCTCATCACAGTGTTCAGCTAAAACTACAAGTTAGTGTAGTGCGACCTCTGCACAGTGTTCAGCTAAAGCTACAAGTTAGTGTAGTGCATCCCCTGAACAGTGTTCAGCTAAAACTACAAGTTAGTGTAGTGCGACCTCTGCACAGTGTTCAGCTAAAGCTACAAGTTAGTGTAGTGTGTCCTCCTCACAGTGTTCAGCTAAAACTACAAGTTAGTGTAGTGCAACCTCTGCACAGTGTTCAGCTAAAGCTCCAAGTTAGTGTAGTGCGTCCTCCTCACAGTGTTCAGCTAAAACTACAAGTTAGTGTAGTGCGACCTCTGCACAGTGTTCAGCTAAAGCTACAAGTTAGTGTAGTGCGTCCTCCTCACAGTATTCAGCTAAATATACAAGTTAGTGTAGTGCGTACTCTGAACAGTGCTCAGTTAAAACTACAAGTTAGTGTAGTGCGTCCTCCTCACAGTGTTCAACTAAAGCTACAAGTTAGAGTATTGCGTCCTCCTCACAGTGTTCAGCTAAAGCTACAAGCTAGTTTAGTGTGACCTCTGCACAGTGTTCAGCTAAAGCTACACGTTAGGGTAGTGCGTCCTCCTCACAGTGTTCAGCTAAAGCTACAAGTTAGTGTAGTGTGTCCTCCTCACAGTGTTCAGCTAAAACTACAAGTTAGTGTAGTGCGACCTCTGCACAGTGTTCAGCTAAAGCTACAAGTTAGTGTAGTGCGTCCCCTGAACAGTGTTCAGCTAAAACTACAAGTTAGTGTAGTGCGACCTCTGCACAGTGTTCAGCTAAAGCTACAAGTTAGTGTAATGCGCCCTCCTCACAGTGTTCAGCTAAAACTACAAGTTAGTGTAGTGCGACCTCTGCACAGTGTTCAGCTAAAGCTACAAGTTAGTGTAGTGCGTCCCCTGAACAGTGTTCAGCTAAAATTACAAGTTAGTGTAGTGTGACCTCTGCACAGTGTTCAGCTAAAGCTACAAGTTAGTGTAGTGCGTCCTCCTCACAGTGTTCAGCTAAAACTACAAGTTAGTGTAGTGCGACCTCTGCACAGTGTTCAACTAAAGCTACAAGTTAGTGTAGTGCATCCTCCTCACAGTGTTCAGCTAAAACTACAAGTTAGTGTAGTGCGACCTCTGCACAGTGTTCAGCTAAAGCTACAAGTTAGTGTAGTGCGTCCCCTGAACAGTGTTCAGCTAAAACTACAAGTTAGTGTAGTGTGACCTGTGCACGGTGTTCAGCTAAAGCTACAAGTTAGTGTAGAGCGTCCTCATTACAGTGTTCAGCTAAAACTACAAGTTAGTGTAGTGCGACCTCTGCACAGTGTTCAGCTAAAGCTACAAGTTAGTGTAGTGCGTCCTCCTCACAGTGTTCAGCTAAAACTACAAGTTAGTGTAGTGCAACCTCTGCACAGTGTTCAGCTAAAGCTCCAAGTTAGTGTAGTGCGTCCTCCTCACAGTGTTCAGCTAAAACTACAAGTTAGTGTAGTGCGACCTCTGCACAGTGTTCAGCTAAAGCTACAAGTTAGTGTAGTGCGTCCTCCTCACAGTATTCAGCTAAATATACAAGTTAGTGTAGTGCGTCCTCTGAACAGTGTTCAGTTAAAACTACAATTTAGTGTAGTGCGTCCTCCTCACAGTGTTCAGCTAAAGCTACAAGTTAGGGTATTGCGTCCTCCTCACAGTGTTCAGCTAAAGCTACAAGTTAGTTTAGTGTGACCTCTGCACAGTGTTCAGCTAAAGCTACACATTAGGGTAGTGCGTCCTCCTCACAGTGTTCAGCTAAAGCTACAAGTTAGTGTAGTGTGTCCTCCTCACAGTGTTCAGCTAAAACTACAAGTTAGTGTAGTGCGACCTCTGCACAGTGTTCAGCTAAAGCTACAAGTTAGTTTAGTGTGACCTCTGCACAGTGTTCAGCTAAAGCTACAAGTTAGGGTAGTGCGTCCTCCTCACAGTGTTCAGTTAAAGCTACAAGTTAGTTTAGTGTGACCTCTGCACAGTGTTCAGCTGAAACTACAAGTTAGTGTAGTGTGACCTCTGTGCAGTGTTCAGCTAAAGCTACATGTTAGTGTAGTGCGTCCTCCTCACAGTGTTCAGCTAAAGCTACAAGTTAGGGTAGTGCGTCCTCCTCACAGTGTTTAGCTAAAGCTACAAGTTAGTGTAGTGCGTCCCCTGAACAGTGTTCAGCTAAAATTACAAGTTAGTGTAGTGCGACCTCTGCACAGTGTTCAGCTAAAGCTACAAGTTAGTGTAGTGCGTCCTCCTCACAGTGTTCAGCTAAAACTACAAGTTAGTGTAGTGCGACCTCTGCACAGTGTTCAGCTAAAGCTACAAGTTAGTGTAGTGTGACCTCTGCACAGTGTTCAGCTAAAGCTACAAGTTAGGGTAGTGCGTCCTCCTCACAGTGTTCAGTTAAAGCTACAAGTTAGTTTAGTGTGACCTCTGCACAGTGTTCAGCTGAAACTACAAGTTAGTGTAATGTGACCTCTGCGCAGTGTTCAGCTAAAGCTACATGTTAGTGTAGTGCGTCCTCCTCACAGTGTTCAGCTAAAGCTACAAGTTAGTGTAGTGCGCCCTCCTCACAGTGTTCAGCTAAAGCTACAAGTTAGTGTAGTGTGACCTCTGCACAGTGTTCAGCTAAAGCTACAAGTTAGTGTAGTGCGTCCTCCTCACAGTGTTCAGCTAAAACTACAAGTTAGTGTAGTGCGACCTCTGCACAGTGTTCAACTAAAGCTACAAGTTAGTGTAGTGCGTCCTCCTCACAGTGTTCAGCTAAAACTACAAGTTAGTGTAGTGCGACCTCTGCACAGTGTTCAGCTAAAGCTACAAGTTAGTGTAGTGCGTCCTCCTCACAGTGTTCAGCTAAAACTACAAGTTAGTGTAGTGCGACCTCTGCACAGTGTTCAGCTAAAGCTACAAGTTAGTTTAGTGTGACCTCTGCACAGTGTTCAGCTAAAGCTACAAGTTAGGGTAGTGCGTCCTCCTCACAGTGTTCAGTTAAAGCTACAAGTTAGTGTAGTGTGACCTCTGCGCAGTGTTCAGCTAAAGCTACATGTTAGTGTAGTGCGTCCTCCTCACAGTGTTCAGCTAAAGCTACAAGTTAGGGTAGTGCGTCCTCCTCACAGTGTTCAGCTAAAGCTACAAGTTAGCTTAGTGTGACCTCTGCACAGTGTTCAGCTAAAGCTGCAAGTTAGGGTAGTGCGTCCTCCTCACAGTGTTTAGCTAAAGCTTCAAGTTAGTGTAGTGCGTCCCCTGAACAGTGTTCAGCTAAAATTACAAGTTAGTGTAGTGCGACCTCTGCACAGTGTTCAGCTAAAGCTACAAGTTAGTGTAGTGCGTCCTCCTCACAGTGTTCAGCTAAAACTACAAGTTAGTGTAGTGCGACCTCTGCACAGTGTTCAGCTAAAGCTACAAGTTAGTGTAGTGTGACCTCTGCACAGTGTTCAGCTAAAGCTACAAGTTAGGGTAGTGCGTCCTCCTCGCAGTGTTCAGTTAAAGCTACAAGTTAGTTTAGGGTGACCTCTGCACAGTGTTCAGCTGAAACTACAAGTTAGTGTAATGTGACCTCTGCGCAGTGTTCAGCTAAAGCTACATGTTAGTGTAGTGCGTCCTCCTCACAGTGTTCAGCTAAAGCTACAAGTTAGGGTAGTGCGCCCTCCTCACAGTGTTCAGCTAAAGCTACAAGTTAGTTTAGTGTGACCTCTGCACAGTGTTCAGCTAAAGCTACAAGTTAGGGTAGTGCGTCCTCCTCACAGTGTTCAGCTAAAGCTACAAGTTAGTTTAGTGTGACCTCTGCACAGTGTTCAGCTAAAGCTACAAGTTAGAGTAGTGCATCCTCCTCACAGTGTTCAGCTAAAGCTACAAGTTAGTTTAGTGTGACCTCTGCACAGTGTTCAGCTAAAGCTACAAGTTAGGGTAGTGCGTCCTCCTCACAGTGTTCAGCTAAAGCTGCAAGTCGGTGTAGTGTGACCTCTGCACAGTGTTCAGCTAAAGTTACAAGTTAGTGTAGTGCGTCCTCTGAACAGTGTTCAGCTAAAACTACAAGTTAGTGTAGTGCGAACTCTGCACAGTGTTCAGCAAAAGCTACAAGTTAGTGTAGTGCGTCCTCCTCACAGTGTTCAGCTAAAACTACAAGTTAGTGTAGTGCGACCCCTGCACAGTGTTCAGCTAAAGCTACAAGTTAGTGTAGTGCGTCCTCTGAACAGTGTTCAGCTAAAACTACAAGTTAGTGTAGTGTGACCTCTGCACAGTGTTTAGCTAAAGCTACAAGTTAGTGTAGTGCATCCTCTGAACAGTGTTCAGCTAAAGCTACAAGTTAGTGTAGTGCGTCCTCCTCACAGTTTTCAGCTAAAACTACAAGTTAGTGTAGTGCGAGCTCTGCACAGTGTTCAGCTAAAGCTACCTGTCGAAAGGTTTGTGGTGTTTTCCTGATCCTATCACTACCGCAGGCAGCTAAATAAGCTACAAGTTCGTTTTTTGCGAGCTCTGCACAGTGTTCAGCTAAAGCTACCTGTAGAAGGTTGGTGGTGTTTTCCTGATCCTATCACTACCGCAGGCAGCTAAATAAGCTACAAGTTAGTTTTTTGCGAGCTCTGCACAGTGTTCAGCTAAAGCTACCTGTAGAAGGTTGGTGGTGTTTTCCTGATCCTATCACTACCGCAGCAGCTAAATAAGCCTACAAGTTAGTTTTTTGCGAGCTCTGCACAGTGTTCACCTAAAGCTACCTGTAGAAGGTTGGTGGTGTTTTCCTGATCCTATAACTACCGCAGGCAGCTAAATAAGCTACAAGTTAGTTTTTTGCAAGCTCTGCACAGTGTTCAGCTAAAGCTACCTGTAGAAGGTTGGTGGTGTTTTCCTGATCCTATCACTACCGTAGGCAGCTATAAGCTACAAGTTATTTTTTTGCAAGCTCTGCACAGTGTTCAGCTAAAGCTACCTGTAGAAGGTTGGTGGTGTTCTCATACTACAGGCAGGCAGTTGATTTTGCTAGCTGCAGTATCAGTATATATATATATATATATATATATATATATATATATATATATATATATATATCCCAGCTTAGTGCAGCTACAGCCCATTAGTATGTCTGGAAGGCCAACAAGGAGAGGCAGACAGTCACAAGCCAATAAAAGAGGGCAAGCAGGCTCTGTGTCTAGAGGCAACAGTGCTGGTCGTAGTGACGGTGCATCCTCATCAGCACGTGGCCGTGGGACACGCTTGGCCTTTTTTTTGGCAACTGGCCGTGTTGAGCGGCAACATGCGGAAGACTTGGTCGAGTGGATGACCAAGCCGTCCTCATCCTCCTCATCCTCTCTCACCCATGCTCAGGGTACTTTCTCTGGCAAAGCAGCTGCCAAAGCGGCCTCTTCCCTCGGCTCAATGGCATCAGTGACTCCTTCCCTAGCCCCACCATGTTCTCCTGAGGAGTCCCTCGAACTGTTTGACCACAGTGTTAGGTACATGCTCCAGGAGGATGCCCAGCGTTTAGAAGGCTCTGATGATGATACTGAGCTAAATGAAGGCAGTAACGTGAGCACGGACAGAGGGGGTGCCCAAGAAGGACAGCAATCTGGCAGTCATGCTCCCCCTGCTGCAGCATACTGCCAGGTTTGCTCCAGTGATGAGGAGGGAGGGGATGATGAGGTCACTGACTCAACGTGGGTGCCTGATAGGAGAGAGGAGGAGGAGGCACATCACCAACGAGGCAGGATGTCCTCCAGGGGCCATCCTAGGGGCAGCACACTGACTGCATCCTACCCCAAAGCATGTGCAGGGCGCTGCTGTCTC
The DNA here is from genome assembly GCF_042186555.1 of Aquarana catesbeiana. Taxonomy (NCBI): domain Eukaryota; kingdom Metazoa; phylum Chordata; class Amphibia; order Anura; family Ranidae; genus Aquarana; species Aquarana catesbeiana. The sequence goes on along the minus strand of NC_133324.1, from coordinate 348,880,788 downwards.
TGTGCGTTATTCCAAAAGTTCTTTGGTGTGGGCCTTTTTTGAGACGAGTGCATCAGATCGCACCGCTGCTATTTGCAACATATGTCTCAAGCGTATCTCGAGTGGCCAAAACATCTCCCGCTTGGGCACCACATGCTTGACCAGACATATGTTGACCTGCCATGCAGTTCATTGGCAAGCGTATCTAAAAGACCCACACCAAAGAACAAAGAGGACCTCTCCTTGCTCCTCATCAGCTGAGATCTCCAACCCCACTATACCTTCAGTCCTCTCTGAGACCTGCACTGAGAGGAATGAAGGTGTAGAATTAGGTGTGTCACAGCCAAGTACTTGTGGGCAATTTGCTTTTGGTACACTGACGTCAGATTGTACCAGGCAAATTTCCCTGCCCCAGCTGCTGCACCGCCAAAAGAAGTTCACTCCCAGCCATCCACATGCCCAGCGGTTGAATGCTAGCTTGGCAAAATTGCTAGAACTTCAACTGCTGCCTTTTCAGTTGGTAGACTCTGCCCACTTCCGTGAGTTTGTGGAATGTGCGGTTCCTCAGTGGCAGGTACCCAAACGCCAATTTTTCTCACGGAAGGCGATTCCAGCTCTCTACCGGCATGTGGAAGGCAATGTCTGGGCCTCGCTGGACAGGGCGGTCAGCGGTAAGGTGCATATTACCGCTGACTTATGGTCCAGCAGGCATGGACAGGGATGTTACCTAAGTTTCACGGCGCATTGGGTGACTCTGCTGGCAGCTGGGAAGGATGCAGGACAAGGTGCAGTAGTGTTGGAGGTTGTTCCACCACCGCGCCTCCAAAATGCCACTACTAATGATTGCGACACACCTCTCTCCTCCACCCCCTCCTCTTCTTCTTCCTCCATGGCCTCTTCCTGTGCTTTGTCCTCGGAACCAGCGGTGCTCCGTAGCCGTTCAAGGGGCTACGCAAGTATGCAGGCCAAAAGATGCCATGCGGTGCTTGAGCTGGTGTGCTTGGGGGACAGAAGCCACACTGGGGCAGAGGTTCTGTCATCTCTGCAGGAGCAGGTTCAGAGGTGGCTGACGCCACGCCAACTTAAGGCAGGAATGGTGGTTTGCGACAATGGCACCAACCTCCTCTCTGCCCTCCGACAGAGACAAATGACCCATGTGCCCTGTTTGGCTCACGTCCTTAACTTGGTGGTGCAGTGGTTCTTGGGCAGGTACCTGGGCTTACAGGATGTCCTGAGGCAGGCCAGGAAAGTCTGTGTGCATTTCCGCCGGTCATATAATGCCAGTGCTCGACTGGCAGACCTCCAAAAGGAGTTTAACCTGCCCAAGAACCGCCTAATCTGTGACATGCCCACCAGGTGGAACTCAACATTGGCCATGCTGCAGCGGCTGCACACGCAGCAGAGGGCCATCAATGAGTACCTGTGCGACTATGGCACCTGGACAGGGTCAGGGGAGCTTGTTTTTTTTTTTCCCACGCCAGTGGGCCATGATCAGGGATGCATGCACTGTCCTGTCACCATTTGTTGAGGGCACGAGAATGGTGAGCAGTGACAGTGCATGCATCAGTGACACTGTCCCCCTTGTCCACCTGTTGGAGCACATGCTGCATGGAATAATGAACAGAGCACTTGAGGCAGAACAGAGGCAGGAAGAGGAGGACTTCCTTAGCTCTCAAGGCCCCCTTTATCCAGACAGTGTTCCTGCGTGCCCGCCGATCACACAGGAAGAGGAGGAGGAGGAGGAGGAAGATTGTGTCAGTATGGAGGTGGAGCCTGGCACTCAGCATCAGCAGCAGTCTTTAAGGGATCAGTCCCAAGAAACACATGGACTTGTACGTGGCTGGGAGGAGGTGGCTGCGGACCATGTCGTCCTTAGTGACCCAGAAGACTCCGGACCGAATGCCTCAGCAAACCTACGCTGCATGGCCTCCCTGATCCTGCAAAGCCTGCGTAAGGATACTCGTATTTGTGGTATCAAGGAGAAGGACCAATACTGGCTGGCAACCCTCCTTGATCCACGTTACAAGGGTAAGGTTGCGGACCTTATCTTGCCATCGCAGAGGGAGCAGAGGATGAAACATCTTCGGGAGGCCTTGCAGAAAGGTCTGTGCAATTCGTTCCCAGAGACTGGGAGGTTACAAACTCCTGTTTCTGGACAACGTGTTGCTGAGGCTTCGGTCAGTCAAAGAAGGAGCGGTGGAGAAGGGGGCTGTCTGATCGATGTGTTCAGACAACTTTTTTGGTCCGCAGCCCCAAGGTATGATCGGTTCCAGCAACCATCACCAGCGTCTGTTTTACATGGTGCAGGAATACCTAGGGGCAAGATCTGACTTGGACACCTTTCCCACCGAAAATCCTCTGGATTACTGGTTCTTGAGGATGGATCACTGGCCAGAGCTTGCACAGTATGCAATTGAGCTGCTGGCCTGTCCTGCATCCAGCGTTCTTTCGGAACGCACATTCAGTGCTGCTGGCGGGTTTGTAACCGATCACAGGTTGCGTCTGTCCATCGACTCGGTCGATCAACTGACCTTCATAAAAACGAATCAGTCTTGGATCACCACCAGCTACCAAGCACCTGAGGCTGATGTAACCGAATAATTTTTTTTGAAATCTCAGATCACTTCAAAGACTGCCTATGCTGATGCTGAGTGACTATCCTGAGTAATTATCCTCTTCCTCCTCAATGATCACGCTGATAGCTTGTAAGAACATTTTTGGTTCTGGGCACAACCACCAGTGCCTAAGGCCCAATTTTTCAGCCCCTGTTTAACAAGGGCGTGTAATTACAATTTTTGATGCAATACTTTGCAGCAGGGCTCGTTTCTGCATTCCACCTAGAGTATCTGTGAGGGGTTGCAGTGTTGTGGCACCAGCACCAGTGCCTAAGGCCCAATTTTTCAGCCCCTGTTTAACAGGGGCGTGTAATTACAATTTTTGAGGCAATACGTTGCAGCAGGGCTCGTTCTTGTGTTCCAACTAGAGTATCTGTGAGGGGTTGCAGTGTTGTGGCACCAGCACTAGTGCATAAGGCCTAATTTTTCAATTCTTGATCTAATATTTCACAGCAGGGCCCTGTGAGGGCTTATGCCCCGTACACACGGTCGGATTTTCAGACGGAAAATGTGTGATAGGACCTTGTTGTCGGAAATTCCGATCGTGTGTACACAAATCCGACGGACAAAGTGCCACGCATGCTCAGAATAAATAAAGAGATGAAAGCTATTGGCCACTGCCCTGTTTATAGTCCCGACGTACGTGTTTTACGTCACCGCGTTTAGAACGATCGGATTTTCCGACAACTTTGTGTGACCGTCTGTATGCAAGACAAGTTTGAGCCACCATCCGTCGGAAAAAATCCATGGATTTTGTTGTCGGAATGTCCCAACAAAGTCTGACCGTGTGTACGGGGCATTACAGTGTTGTGGCCACAACAACACCTAAGGCCCAAATTTCTGCTGAGTATAAAAGGCCAGGACCCTACTTTCAAACATCCAACTTACAAAGGACTCCTACTTACAAACGGAAGGAGACAACAGGAAGTGAGATGAAATCTACCCCTAGGAAGGGAAATTCTCTCCTGTAAGAGTTAATACGGGAAAAACATTTCTCCTTTCCACTGATGCTTTATCACCAATCCTTGTTTCACAAGAAAACCCAAATTTTCAAAAAACATTTGTCATTGGGACAAAAAGTGAGGTGAAATCTTCTGAAGAGGAGCACAGACAGAAAAACATATGTCACAGGGGTGACAACCCTTCCCTATGTTTTCCAAAAAGCTTAAAATAGATTTTTTGGCTGGAGCTAAACACGTTAAAAATGTACCAGTTCAAAATTACAAACAGATTCTACTTAACAACAAACCTACAGTCCCTGTCTTGTTTGCACCGCCTGTATACTGCTGTTCAGAGTATATAGGGCCTGGTGGCCCCACGCCTTTCCTTTATTTAATTTAGGTGCAGGGTTCCCCTTAATATCCATACAAGACCCAAAAAGCCTGGTAATGGACTGGGGGGTACCCATGCTGTTTGTCTCACTGAATTTCATCCATATTGCCAGGACCCGACATTACATTAAAGCCGCAAGCAGTTTTAAATGACTTTTTTTCCTTTAAAAATGACATTTTGTGCAGGGACTGTTCTAAGCACGGGAAACACGTGCCACTTTACAGGCATACTATAGACACCCCCCAGGTACGATATTTAAAGGAATATTTCACTTTTTTTGTAACTTTAAGCATCATTAAAATCACTGCTGCCGAAAAAACGGCCGTTTTTAAAAGTTTTTTTGCATTGATACATGTCCGCTGGGGCAGGACCCGGGTCCCCAAACCCTTTTTAGGACAATACCATGCTAATTATCCTTTACAATGAGCACTTTTGATTTCGAACGTTTGAGTCCCATAGACGTCAATGGGGTTCTAACGTTTGTGCGAATTTTCGGTCCATTCGCAGGTTCTGGTGCGAACCGAACCAGGGGGTGTTCAGGCTCATCCCTAATAGTGATATTGGTTAGATTGTAGATTTTGTAAACCATTATATGATACTAAGGTTCTGTTGAAGTAAATCCGTAAAATTTTAGAGAATAAAGGTACTAATTATGTTGAAGCTTGAGTTTAAGACATAGTCTGTTAAGAGTTTCTGATTAGGTTTTGATAAATATTTAAGGTTTTGAAGTTAAGCCAAAGAGACCAGATGCTAAAAGTATGGTGTTGATTTTTAGCGTTAATTGCTTTTTTATTGTGTACCAAAAGTTTTAATTGGTTTACTCAAAAAAATCTTTTTTTACATAGATGAAGAAGTTGGGTTTTTCAAATATGATAGAATTTGTATTTTTTTTATAGGTTATTATGTTTGTATTAAATTATTTTATCTTTATCTAGATTCAACAGAACCTGTTCAGCGGTGAGGTTAACATCTTGTTGTGTAATGATTTTGATAAAGATGTTGACTGTACTCTAAAAGCTACTAATGGACAGTGGTATCATAGGTGAAAAGATGTTCCAATATTGTTTTGACATTTCCAGCACGACAGAGATATCTTGGGATTGAAAGCATCTGAAAGTCATTTTGTAAGATAATTCTTGTGAACGTACACCAAATAGTGGTATTCAAGACTTTTTGCAGATTGGATCTTTTTTTTTTCAAATGCATTTTATTTTGAATTCAGATGGTTGAAGTGAGCACAAGCAGTTATAAGCCACTGACAGCCATGAAATATGTTAGGGGATGGCACAGCAACCGCCTAAAACAAGCCTCTTATTAAAGAAAACCTGTGTTTTGCCCTTTAATGGAGGAAAACGCTCCATGAGAGAGACCTTATCTCTGTTTAAAATCTGAGTCAAACCTAAATGGAGCTAAGGCAGGCCATACATGGAGTGAATCTCTTTCCTGCAACCACAGGTCGCAGGAAAGAAATTTTCTCAATCCCCCCATCAACACAGACAGTGTTAACAGAGGAATCCCTCCCATCAAGCCATTGTATTCTCCTGGCGGGGACAGCTTCCCCTGCCCTACACTAGGAGAATAGAATGGCTCGGCGGGAGGAGTGATTATTGCTAGCGGCTATACCAGTTATACATTCAGCCTGCCCCTACATGATTCGCATCTCGTCCGGTTCCTGCTGAACCAGCTGAGATTCAAACCATCCATGGCTGGCCTTACACAGGTCTGATGACCCTTTCCTTGCCCCCAAGTGATGTTGCTGGGTGCCTGGCAACACCAGTGCTGTCACAAGGGAGGAGGATTAGAAAATCGCCCAGAGTACTGGGTCATTCTTTTCATTTCCAATGGTGAAATATAATATGAAAAAGCAGGACTGGACATTAAAATCAACGCATTGCTTTGTTCTGCCTGGGAAAAGAACAGGTTCACTTTAGCTGCCTACATATTTATTGGCCTCTTCATAATTTAAAATTGTGCAGTGAGCAATTGAGTGGCTGTTGAGTATAGTCAGTCATTGACAAAATTATAAAGTCATCAGAAACAATTATCAAACATTAACTTGCACCTGTTTCAAAGGGCAACCTACCTTGAAATCAAATATATTTGCTGACAGAAAAGCCCTTTAAGATATAAAAAATTGGCATCACTGTCCTTTGAATTAGTAAACCCACAGATAGGAAGGGTGTTTATTTTATTGGTTGTTAACTTTCATTATACATGCAAGCTGCTTTACATGCTTTGACCAATATTCCAATGTGACACGGTTAGCCTTGTAAAGCGGTAAGGGCAGTACAGTATCCTAGGGAACAGGAGATGTAAGTGTCAAAATTCTGATGAAGAGGACAGCTAAACAAGGACATAAGGGATACAAAGGAATATGGAGCACAGATTGAAGAGCACACAGGAATAAAACATGGAAGCATATGAAAAAAATCTGCATTATGTGATGCAGATAAGAACAGTCACACACAGAGAATGGTGGAGGACATGTTGCTCATTGGCGGACATACTTGAGTAATAATTCAAGGTCACAAAGTCCTAGAATGAGTCACTCATAATGCTCTCATTGTCATTGCTTTTACACCTACATAAAAGATCTGGGATGTGCGCTCTAAAATCTCAAGAAAATGGGAAACTGTGTCATGTAACGTATGTGGATATTATAATCAAGATAAATATAGATTAGAAAGTTATTCAGGGAACAAGGATATATTTACCCTGAATAGCAATTAGACTTTAGCAGGAAAAATGAAGCTAATTCAAATTTGCTTCAATAGATTAAAGGGAAGGTCAACAATTACAACCATACAATAGTATGCAAGTTTCAAGTGGAAGAATACAAATTGTAATCATTGCATCTTTTCATTTCTTCTGAAATTAGTGATTGTTGATTTCAATTGTACTGTAATCTTTTAATCACCCTCATTGTTTCCAATGTGGGATTTAGGACTAAAGTAACAAAGATGGTAATGATACTTTGATTTCATAATCCTTTGTTAAATGCAGTGTCGTTTTGTGTGCACGCAGTCAAACTGTAGTCTCTTTAGAAGATTGCCATACATTATAATGGCATATTTATAAAGCAGCTAATCATTCTTCCAAACATTTTTACTGATACATGATTTTTAAATGACAGTAATTGATTCACCACCAGTAAATGTTTGGTAAGAGTCACATCCAATAGGATATCAAACAAAATATATACAGGTGCAAACACCCACCAGAAGTGAAAAGACCTGATTATAAAGATATGTCAAATATCATGTATTGATAAAAGATCACAATAAATAAAAAATAATTTCAAACAATAAATAGTAAAACATAATACAAATATATGATAAATATACCTACCAGTGAAAATAAATAGAATAGCAATAGTAAATGTACAATTGTATAAATTTTCTTGCCCTATTAGCCCCAAGCATAAAGGGCAGTAACAATCATATAAGTCCAGTGCAGATGAATAAAAAGCCAATTCACACATTAAACTTATTAATGAAATAATACACCTTCTTCAAGTATAATAACTGTGACTGTGATCCACCACCAGTCAGCATGCATGCTCACCTCAACCTAAGACCCATAAGCAGGTCAGATAATGCTTATTTTATAAACCTTTGGTGTCCACAGTGGTCTTTCAACTTCCCCAAAGAAGGAGAAAGGTCCAATCCACAGGCAAATATCAGAAGATAAATGGGCTCAGAAAAAGAGAAAAGTGGCTTCCATAGTGCAGCAAAGTTTATTAAGTAAGAATAAATTACATAAAAAGCCATTCACATTGCATTGAGAAGTATATGACTCAATAAGATAACATAGGTGAGCCAAGATGGCCGACTTACGGTTTACGCAGGAAATTACATCATCCATTGCGTTGCGTCACAGAACACGTAACTTCATCCGGCCCCAAAGGTGAAAAAAAAATGACCAATTCACAGTACATTCACCATATATGTCTAGTAAGAAGTATTGATTGCAATTACTGTATATCTAGTGCTTAACAGTCATTTGAGGACAGGGAAATATTGTAGATTTGACTGCTTAAAGTGGAAGTCCTGGCTAAACCGATCTAATCTTAAATCTGCTCCCACTCCCATTAATACTCCTATTCTAACTACCCTTGTAGAGTAAAGATGTGTATGCTTACTTATTCTCAGGGCTCTATGATCTGATCATGTGTTTGGCTACCGGAGCTGGCTTCAGGGGAAAGGAGGGACAGCAGACAATGAAAGCCCTATAGTAAGTCTATATGGGTTATGTCACCACACAGGTATTGCAGCCATTGTCACTGTTCTCTCCTCTAAAGCTGGCCGCTGGGGAGTTCCTGTGATCAGACTGGAGCGCCCTGAGAATAGGTAAGTATAGGCATATTTTTTCTGCAGGCAATTTAAGATAGGAGTTAAAAGGAGGTGGGGGCAGAATTAAGATTAGATTCGGTTTAGCCTGGACTTCTACTTTAAGAGGAGAGACACGAGTTTATGCTAGCAACATTCTAAAACTGAATGCACTAATAATAGAACAAATTAGTAGATTAGAGCATTTCAGTTATTCCAACTTGCAAGCTTTTCAAAATCTAGCTTATATAAAATGACATGTTAAAACTGCAGCTCTGTATTCATTAATACCTAAATGTATTTTTTAATGCAAGCAGTGTAAGTGCTTGGATTTGACCTTGTAGCATCCTCTTGCAATCCTCTCATAGCTGCCAACTCTCCCGATATGGCCGATATGGCAGATTTTAAGAAGGTGTCCCAACATGACCTTGTCCCGGGCGGCATCCTGGAAATCATGGCTGATCATGGACAGTCAGTCACAGTCAATGCTGTTTGTGTCCACACAAATCACAAACAGTGTTTACATTGGGGCATGCATGAGGAGCTCTGTGTGCTGCGGGGTGGGGGTCACAGTGTCTACTCTCACAGAAGAACATATGCCGAGCACAGATCCCTCCTCCCCCAGAATTTGATCAGGCAGCACTCTCATTGGGGACCCACTACTGAGAACATCCCTGAGACGGAGCATGTTGCAAGGTTAGCAGTTTGATTGGGCAAGATTTGGGGAGGGGGTGTGGTCTGCCTTCTCCGGTGCATTCTGAGGCTCAGGAGACTGAGAGAGCAACATGGTCCAGACAAAGGTATGTTAGTGCTATGGTGACCACACCAACTGTGCAATGTACACCTCTCTTCCACTGTACATGAGCTGTGAGCAATGTACTCCTCTCCTCCTGTATACATGAGCTATTTGCAATATACTCCTCTCCTACTGTATACACCAATTGTATGCAACGTACTCCTCTCCTCCTGTATACACTAATTGTAGGAAATGTGCTCCTCTCCTCCTGTATACATTAATTGTGTGCAATGTACTCCTCTCCTCCTGTATACACCGACTGTGTGCAATATACTGCTCTCCTCCTCCATACACCAGCTGGGTACACACTCTTCTCCTCTTAGGCTGAAAACCAATGTGTACAATGTACTCTTTTCTCTGTACTCCCTCCTAGGGTTTATCTGTTCTCATATTATTCTTTTCTGCCTTCATCGCCTAAGTCCCCTCTGTGTCCTCTAGTCATTCTCCTGTCTGCTCCCCACTAGTAATCCCAGCTGTCCCTTTAATACATATTCCTCCATATTATTCCTGTATACTTTCCTCTTAACATTCCCTTATATTATTCCCTATCATTCCTCAAATAACTCCCCCAAAGTATTCACTTCCCACTTCCACTAAATATTCCCCCATATTATTTTATTCTATCTTCCACTAAATATTCTCGTAAACTGTGACACCTTTCCTTAAAGTGGATGTAAACCCTCACATATACTCAGTGAAGTGAACACCCTCAGATGATACACAGAGATGAAACAAATCTCCCTACATACGTTTTACATGTATATCTGCTGTCTTCAGCTTCAGGGCTGGACTGGGACAAAAATTTGGCCCAGGACTTCATCCAGACTGGCCCACTTTAATTTTGCAAGCTCGCACAAAAACAGTATAACAGTCCTCAGAAAGCCCCCTTACATCAGGGTCCCCAGAGAGCCCCTCCTTACATCAGAGTCCACAGAGAGCCTCCCCCTTACATCAGGGTCCTCAGAGAGCCTCCCCCTTGCATCAGGGTCCCCAGAGAGCCCCCCTTTACATCAGGGTCCCCAGAGAGCCTCCTCCTTACATCAGGGTCCCCAGAGAGCCTCCTCCTTGCATCAGGGTCCCCAGATTGCCACCCCCTTACATCAGGGTCCCCAGAGAGCCTCCCCCTTACATCAGGGTCCCCAGAGAGCCCCCGCTTACATCAGGGTCCCCAGAGAGCCCCTCCTTACCTCAGAGTCCCCAGAGAGCCGCTCCTTACATCAGGGACACCAGAGAGAGGGCAGGCAGTGAGAGATGATGTAATATTTCTGCTGCCCATGGCTGCACAGTGAGGGCGGAACAGTGGTGATGCAGGGCAGGCAGTGAGAGATGATGTCATCTCTCTGCTCTCCCACCCGCCCGGCTCTCCCATGCTGCCTGCCAGCTCTCCGGGTCTCTTGCGCTGCCCGCTGCACAGCTGTAGAGAGTAGGGATGAGCTTCGTGGTCGAGTCGAACCCATGTTCGACTCGAACATCGTCTGTTTGCCCGTTCGCCGAATTGCGAATGATATGGGCCATTCGCGCCAAATTCGTGTGACGCGTCACGGCCCATAATGCACTGCGGCATAACAGTGCATTGCTGGCTGATGATTGGCCAAGCATGCACTATGACCCGCATGCTTGGCCAATCACAGCGCCATCTGAACAGAGATGGAGGCTTTGGCCAATTATGGCTCAGAGGATTTAGTACACGCCCCACACTATATAAGATAGACATAGAGACAGTGTCATTTGATTTAAGTTAGATAGATTAGGAAGGACAGTCAGTGAGTTAGCTGCACTTACAGTGTATTGTGTATATATATATATATATGCATCCCAGGTGTTGTATATATATATATATATATATATATATATATATATATATATATATATATATACACTGTATTCAGTTTAGCTAGATCTGTTCCTGTTATCTTCCTACTGACAGGCAGGCTTGTCTTGTTACAGTATTTACAGCTACCTGAAGAAAATTGCTGGTGTTCTTTTGATCCTATTAGTACCACAGTCAGGCAGCTAGACTATTTACAGTTAGTGTAGTGCGTCCTGCTCACAGTGTTCAGCTAAAACTACAAGTTAGTGTAGTGCGACCTCTGCACAGTGTTCAGCTAAAGCTACAAGTTAGTGTAGTGCGTCCCCTGAACAGTGTTCAGCTAAAACTACAAGTTAGTGTAGTGTGACCTCTGCACAGTGTTCAGCTAAAGCTACAAGTTAGTGTAGAGCGTCCTCATTACAGTGTTCAGCTAAAACTACAAGTTAGTGTAGTGCGACCTCTGCACAGTGTTCAGCTAAAGCTACAAGTTAGTGTAGTGCGTCCCCTGAACAGTGTTCAGCTAAAACTACAAGTTAGTGTAGTGTGACCTCTGCACAGTGTTTAGCTAAAGCTACAAGTTAGTGTAGTGCGTCCTCATCACAGTGTTCAGCTAAAACTACAAGTTAGTGTAGTGCGACCTCTGCACAGTGTTCAGCTAAAGCTACAAGTTAGTGTAGTGCGTCCCCTGAACAGTGTTCAGCTAATACTACAAGTTAGTGTAGTGCGACCTCTGCACAGTGTTCAGCTAAAGCTACAAGTTAGTGTAGTGCGTCCTCCTCACAGTGTTCAGCTAAAACTACAAGTTAGTGTAGTGCAACCTCTGCACAGTGTTCAGCTAAAGCTCCAAGTTAGTGTAGTGTGTCCTCCTCACAGTGTTCAGCTAAAACTACAAGTTAGTGTAGTGCGACCTCTGCACAGTGTTCAGCTAAAGCTACAAGTTAGTGTAGTGCGTCCTCCTCACAGTATTCAGCTAAATATACAAGTTAGTGTAGTGCGTACTATGAACAGTGTTCAGTTAAAACTACAAGTTAGTGTAGTGCGTCCTCCTCACAGTGTTCAGCTAAAGCTACAAGTTAGTTCAGTGTGACCTCTGCACAGTGCTCAGCTAAAGCTACAAGTTAGGGTATTGCGTCCTCCTCACAGTGTTCAGCTAAAGCTACAAGTTAGTTTAGTGTGACCTCTGCACAGTGTTCAGCTAAAGCTACAAGTTAGTGTAGTGCGTCCCCTGAACAGTGTTCAGCTAAAACTACAAGTTAGTGTAGTGTGACCTCTGCACAGTGTTTAGCTAAAGCTACAAGTTAGTGTAGTGCGTCCTCATCACAGTGTTCAGCTAAAACTACAAGATAGTGTAGTGCGACCTCTGCACAGTGTTCAGCTAAAGCTACAAGTTAGTGTAGTGCGTCCCCTGAACAGTGTTCAGCTAAAACTACAAGTTAGTGTAGTGCGACCTCTGCACAGTGTTCAGCTAAAGCTACAAGTTAGTGTAGTGCGTCCTCCTCACAGTGTTCAGCTAAAACTACAAGTTAGTGTAGTGCAACCTCTGCACAGTGTTCAGCTAAAGCTCCAAGTTAGTGTAGTGCGTCCTCCTCACAGTGTTCAGCTAAAACTACAAGTTAGTGTAGTGCGACCTCTGCACAGTGTTCAGCTAAAGTTACAAGTTAGTGTAGTGCGTCCTCCTCACAGTATTCAGCTAAATATACAAATTAGTGTAGTGCGTACTATGAACAGTGTTCAGTTAAAACTACAAGTTAGTGTAGTGCGTCCTCCTCACAGTGTTCAGCTAAAGCTACAAGTTAGTTCAGTGTGACCTCTGCACAGTGCTCAGCTAAAGCTACAAGTTAGGGTATTGCGTCCTCCTCACAGTGTTCAGCTAAAGCTACAAGTTAGTTTAGTGTGACCTCTGCACAGTGTTCAGCTAAAGCTACACGTTAGGGTATTGCGTCCTCCTCACAGTGTTCAGCTAAAGCTACAAGTTAGTTTAGTGTGACCTCTGCACAGTGTTCAGCTAAAGCTACAAGTTAGTGTAGTGCGTCCCCTGAACAGTGTTCAGCTAAAACTACAAGTTAGTGTAGTGTGACCTCTGCACAGTGTTTAGCTAAAGCTACAAGTTAGTGTAGTGCGTCCTCATCACAGTGTTCAGCTAAAACTACAAGATAGTGTAGTGCGACCTCTGCACAGTGTTCAGCTAAAGCTACAAGTTAGTGTAGTGCGTCCCCTGAACAGTGTTCAGCTAAAACTACAAGTTAGTGTAGTGCGACCTCTGCACAGTGTTCAGCTAAAGCTACAAGTTAGTGTAGTGCGTCCTCCTCACAGTGTTCAGCTAAAACTACAAGTTAGTGTAGTGCAACCTCTGCACAGTGTTCAGCTAAAGCTCCAAGTTAGTGTAGTGCGTCCTCCTCACAGTGTTCAGCTAAAACTACAAGTTAGTGTAGTGCGACCTCTGCACAGTGTTCAGCTAAAGTTACAAGTTAGTGTAGTGCGTCCTCCTCACAGTATTCAGCTAAATATACAAATTAGTGTAGTGCGTACTATGAACAGTGTTCAGTTAAAACTACAAGTTAGTGTAGTGCGTCCTCCTCACAGTGTTCAGCTAAAGCTACAAGTTAGTTCAGTGTGACCTCTGCACAGTGCTCAGCTAAAGCTACAAGTTAGGGTATTGCGTCCTCCTCACAGTGTTCAGCTAAAGCTACAAGTTAGTTTAGTGTGACCTCTGCACAGTGTTCAGCTAAAGCTACACGTTAGGGTAGTGCGTCCTCCTCACAGTGTTCAGCTAAAGCTACAAGTTAGTGTACTGTGTCCTCCTCACAGTGTTCAGCTAAAACTACAAGTTAGTGTAGTGCGACCTCTGCACAGTGTTCAGCTAAAGCTACAAGTTAGTGTAGTGCGTCCCCTGAAGTGTTCAGCTAAAACTATAAGTTAGTGTGGTGCGACCTCTGCACAGTGTTCAGCTAAAGCTACAAGTTAGTGTAGGGCGCCCTCCTCACAGTGTTCAGCTAAAACTACAAGTTAGTGTAGTGCGACCTCTGCACAGTGTTCAGCTAAAGCTACAAGTTAGTGTAGTGCGTCCCCTGAACAGTGTTCAGCTAAAATTACAAGTTAGTGTAGTGTGACCTCTGCACAGTGTTCAGCTAAAGCTACAAGTTAATGTAGTGCGTCCTCCTCACAGGGTTCAGCTAAAACTACAAGTTAGTGTAGTGCGACCTCTGCACAGTGTTCAACTAAAGCTACAAGTTAGTGTAGTGCATCCTCCTCACAGTGTTCAGCTAAAACTACAAGTTAGTGTAGTGCGACCTCTGCACAGTGTTCAGCTAAAGCTACAAGTTAGTGTAGTGCGTCCTCCTCACAGTGTTCAGCTAAAACTACAAGTTAGTGTAGTGCGACCTCTGCACAGTGTTCAGCTAAAGCTACAAGTTAGTTTAGTGTGACCTCTGCACAGTGTTCAGCTAAAGCTACAAGTTAGTGTAGTGCGTCCTCCTCACAGTGTTCAGCTAAAACTACAAGTTAGTGTAATGCGACCTCTGCACAGTGTTCAACTAAAGCTACAAGTTAGTGTAGTGCGTCCTCCTCACAGTGTTCAGCTAAAGCTACAAGTTAGTTTAGTGTGACCTCTGCACAGTGTTCAGCTAAAGCTACAAGTTAGGGTAGTGCGTCCTCCTCACAGTGTTCAGTTAAAGCTACAAGTTAGTTTAGTGTGACCTCTGCACAGTGTTCAGCTGAAACTACAAGTTAGTGTAGTGTGACCTCAGCATCAGCAGCAGTATTTAAGGGATCAGTCCCAAGAAACACATGGACTTGTACGTGGCTGGGAGGAGGTGGCTGCGGACCATGTCGTCCTTAGTGACCCAGAGGACTCTGGACCGAATGCCTCAGCAAACCTACGCTGCATGGCCTCCCTGATCCTGCAAAGCCTGCGTAAGGATCCTCGTATTCGTGGTATCAAGGAGAAGGACCAATACTGGCTGGCAACCCTCCTTGATCCACGTTACAAGGGTAAGGTTGCGGACCTTATCTTGCCGTCGCGGAGGAAGCAGAGGATGAAACATCTTCGGGAGGCCTTACAGAAAGGTCTGTGCAACGCGTTCCCAGAGACTGGGAGGTTACAAACTCCTGTTTCTGGACAACGTGTTGCTGAGGCTTCGGTCAGTCAAAGACCGAAGCCTGACCGATGCGATCAGACAATTTTTTAGTCCGCAGCCCCAAGGTATGATCGGTTCCAGCAACCATCGCCAGCGTCTGTTTTACATGGTGCAGGAATTCCTAGGGGTAAGATCTGACTTGGACACCTTTCCCACCAAAAATCCTCTGGGTTACTGGGTCTTGAGGATGGATCACTGGCCAGAGCTTGCACAGTATGCAATTGAGCTACTGGCCTGTCCTGCATCCAGCGTTCTTTCGGAACGCACATTCAGTGCTGCTGGAGGCTTTGTAATCGATCACAGGGTGCGTCTGTCCACCGACTCGGTCGATTGGCTGACCTTCATAAAAATGAATCAGTCTTGGATCACCACCAGCTACCAAGCACCTGATGCTGATGTAACCGAATATTTTTTTTTGAAATCTCAGATCCCTTCAAAGACTGCCTATGCTGATGTTGAGTGACTATCCTGAGTAATTATCCTCTTCCTCCTCAATGATCATGCTGATAGCTTGTAAGAACATTTTTGGTTCTGGGCGCCGCCACCAGTGCCTAAGGCCCAATTTTTCAGCCCCTGTTTAACAGGGGCGTGTAATTACAATTTTTGATGCAATACTTTGCAGCAGGGCTTGTTCCTGCGTTCCAACTAGAGTATCTGTAAGGGGTTGCAGTGTTGTAGCACAGCACCAGTGCCTAAGGACCAATTTTTCAGCCCTTGTCTAACAGGGGCGTGTAATTACAATTTTTGATGCAATACTTTGCAGCAGGGCTCGTTCCTGCGTTCCAACTAGAGTATCTGTGAGGGGTTGCAGTGTTGTGGCACCACCCCCAGTGCCTAAGGCCCAATTTTTCAGCCCCTGTCTAACAGGGGCATGTAATTACAATTTTTGATGCAATACTTTACAGCAGGGCTCGTTCCTGCGTTCCAACTAGAGTATCTGTGAGGGGTTGCAGTGTTGTGGCACCAGCACCAGTGCCTAAGGCCCAATTTTTCAGCCCCTGTCTAACAGGGGCGTGTAATTACAATTTTTGATGCAATACTTTGCAGCAGGGCTCGTTCCTGCGTTCCAACTAGAGTATCTGTGAGGGGTTGCAGTGCTGTGGCACCAGCACCAGTGCCTAAGGCCCAATTTTTCATCCCCTATCTAACAGGGGCCTGTAATTACAATTTTTGATATAATACTTTGCAGCAGGGCTCGTTCCTGCGTTCCAACTAGAGTATCTGTGAGGGGTTGCAGTGTTGTGGCACCAGCACCAGTGCCTAAGGCCCAATTTTTTAGTCCCTGTTCAACAGGGGCATGTAATTACAATTTTTGATCTAATATTTCACAGCAGGGCCCATTTCTGCGCCCACCAAGAGCGAGTGAGGACTTACAGTGTTGTGGCACCAGCACCACCACCACCAAAGGCCCAATTTTTCTGCCCCTGTTCAACAGGGGCATGCAATTACAATTCTTGATCTAATATTTCACAGCAGGGCCCTGTGAGGGCTTACAGTGTTGTGGCCACAACAACACCTAAGGCCCAAATTTCTGCTGAGTATATAGGGCAGGCCCCTACTTTCAAACATCCAACTTACAAACGACTCCTACTTACAAACGGAAGGAGACAACAGGAAGTGAGATGAAATCTACCCCTAGGAAGGGAAATTCTCTCCTGTAAGAGTTAATATGGGAACAACATTTCTCCTTTCCACTGATGCTTTATCACCAATGCTTGTTTCACAAAAAAAAACAAATTTTCAAAAAACATTTGTCATTGGGACAAAAAGTGAGGTGAAATCTTCTGAAGAGGAGCACAGGCAGCAAAACAAATGTCACAGGGGTGATAACCCTTCCCTATGTTTTCCAAAAAGCTTAAAATAGATTTTTTGGCTGGAGCACGTTAAAAATGGGTGCGGGGTTCCCCTTAATATCCATACAAGACCCAAAGGGCCTGGTAATGGACTGGGGGGTACCCATGCCGTTTGTCTCACTGATTTTCATCCATATTGCCAGGACCCGACATTACATTAAAGTCGCAAGCAGTTTTAAATGACCTTTTTTCCTTTAAAAATGACATTTTGTGCAGGGACTGTTCTAAGCACGGGAAACACGCGCCACTTTACAGGCATACTATAGACACCCCCCAGGTACGATATTTAAAGGAATATTTCACTTTTTTTTTTTTTCACTTTAAGCATCATTAAAATCACTGCTGCCGAAAAAACGGGCATTTATAAAAGTTTTTTTTGCATTGATACATGTCCCCTGGGGCTGAACCCGGGTCCCCAAACCCTTTTTAGGACAATACCATGCAAATTAGCTTTTAAAATTAGCACTTTTGATTTTGAACGTTCGAGTCCCATAGACGTCAATGGGGTTCTAACACTCATGCGAATTTTCGGTCCGTTCGCAGGTTCTGGTGCAAACCGAACCGGGGGGTGTTCGGCTCATCCCTAGTAGAGAGGCCACAGCATGGTAGTGGGCCACAACCTCAGATGAAACTGGTCACTGAGCCATCGGCCCACCAGGAAACCCCCGGTAGTCCCAATGGCCAATACATGCCTGTTTAACTTTTTTTATATTTTTTAGAAAGTTCAGATCGTGTTAAGAGATTTTCTCTTCCTATTCAACACTGCAGTGAAGCCTGGGCATACAGCCAAGACAGCTGATTGGAGGAAAGACACACACCCCGTCTCCTCACAGGTAGAGACTTTCAGAGCTTTTTGTTGAATAGTTCAGGGCTCTGTTAATCTATTTATAGCATCCTCCCCAACACAAAGCTCAGGCTGCTTTTATCATATGTGACAGAGAACTTGTCACAAGTTATCAGGCTGATAACAGAAGAACAGAGCAGGAGACAGCTACCGAACTCAGTGCTTTGAAGAGAGATAAGAAAACACTGCAGATATATGTGCCCAGCTCAAATTTCATGAATCTGGTTTACATCCACTTTAAATATTCCCCTGTATTATTCTCTTTTACCTTCCCTTAAACATTTACCCAAATTATTATTTTCTACCTTCCCGTAAATATCCTATATTATTCACTTCTATTTTCCCCTATTTTCTCAATATTATTTCTTCGACCTTACCCTAAATACATATGGGCGGCACAGTGGTGCAGTGGTAGCACTCTCACCTAGCAGTAAGAAGGGTCACTGGTTCAAATCCCAACCACGACACTACCTGCTTGGAGTTTGCATGTTCTCCCTGTGCCTGCGTGGGTTTCCTCCGGTTTCCTCCCACACTCCAAAGACATGCTGGTAGGTTAATTGGATCCTGTCTAAATTGTCCCTAGTATGTATAAATGTGAGTTAGGGACCTTAGATTGTAAGCCCCTTGAGGGTAGGGACTGATGTGAATGTACAATGTATATGTAAAAGCGCTGCGTAAATTGACGGCGCTATATAAGTACCTGAAATAAAATAAAAAAATAAATAAATACAGTATTCCCAAACATATTCTTGTTTATCTTCCGCCAAATATTCCCCCATATTATTCCCATAATGAATGATAATGCAACGAATATTATTTCCCATAATGAATGATAATGCAACGAATATAAAAGGTGAGTGTACATTCCAGCTGCACAATTCTGGCTAAAATGAGAATCACAATTTTTTTTGCTTAGAATAAAGATCACGATTCTCACGGCGTAACATCATCTTTCACATTTCACAAAAAAAATGGGCTAACTTTTTTTTTTTGGGCTAGTTTTTTTTTTTTAATTTATTAAAGTGTATTTTTTCCCCAAACACTGAGTTTGAAAGGCCGCTGCATAAATACAGTGTGACATAAAATATTGCAACGAATGCCATTTTATTCTCTAGAGTCTCTGCTAAAAATATATATATAGTGTTTGGGGGTTCCAAGAACTGTATTTATTGGTGTATAACACGCACCCCAAGTTTAGGAGGGAAGTTTAAAGAGGGAGTCCACCTGAAAAAAAATTATTAAAAAATTAAAATTTTTTATTAAAAAAAATTATTAAAAGCCAGCAGCTACAAATACTGCAGCTGCTGACTTTTAATAAACGGACACTTACCTGTCCTGGAGTCCAGCGATGTCGGCAGCCGAGCAATAGCTCGGCTCTCGGCTGCTGCTGCCACCATTCTTGGTGAGGGAATAAGGAAGTGAAGCGTTGCTGCTTCACTTCCCGGTTCTCTACTGCGCATGCGCGAGTCGCGCTGCGCATCCTAAGTGGTCCCCGCTATCTCCTGGGACCTGTATGTTTCCCAGGAGGCAGCGGGGCGGTGCGGGAGGGGGCGTGACTCCCGCGGGAGTCTATTTCCAGAAGTGGGTGCAGATACCTGTCTAATACAGATATCTGCACCCCCCTCCCCACTGAAAGGTGCCAATTGTGGCACCAGAGGGGGGGAGGAATCAGATGAGCGGAAGTTCCACTTTTGGAAAAAAAAACGTACATTTTAAATGCCCATCAATGCAGCCTTATCAGTGTTCATCTGCAGCCTTGCCCATCATTGTAGAATGATCAGTGTCCATCTGCAGCCTTGCCCATCATTACAGAATGATCAGTGTCTATCTGCAGCCTTGCCCATCATTGCAGAATGATCAGTGTCCATCTGCAGCCTTGCCCAACAGTGTCCATCTGCAGCCTTGCCCAAAATTGCAGCATGATCGGTTTTAAATTGTTGATGGTACTCTGGTACTGGTACTTTAGGAGGGAACGCGCGCCACCGAGATAGACAGAGCCGGATGTCTTGTGTACTCGGCTCCTTTCGGCTCATCTCGCAGTCCTGCCCAGTCCCGCCCCTTGGCCCGCCTCCTATGATGGACACCACACCGGTCCAATGACGGGACGTAAATGCTAGAAGGCGGGACTGGGCGTGACTGTGAGCGGAGCCGAGTACACAGTACACTCAGCTCTGTCTATTTTGGTGGCGCTTGTTCCCTCCTTCCCCTCCGAGGCAGTGGTTTGGCGTATAACATGCACCCACGATTTTCCCCTGATTTTAAGGGGAAAAGGTGCTTGTTATACGCCGATAAATACGGTAATTTTCTAGCAAAAAAAAATAATTTTAACAAGTGTCAAAAAGATTTAGTCTTTAAGTGGTTAAACTTCCCTCATTTACAGGCTGGGGGGGGGGGGGGATCTAGCGCTGAAGATCAGTTAGAAGCACAAAGGAGGGCGGGGGAGATAGCAATAACAGCAATAATTATCTTTGGAGAAGAGAGTAATATGGTATAAGATACATAAAAGTGCTCAAAATAATAATATTGAGAAATATGTAATGGGATAATCAATGGGGGATAGATGAGGATAATATGAGTATAAGGCAATAGAAAGCCTAATACACAAGAGGTAAGAAAGGAGCCACCTAGTGCAATTCCCCTATACTTTCCTCTTGCAAAAGTATTCACCCTCTTGGCATTTTTCGTGTTTTGTTGCCTCACAACCTGGAATTAACATGGATTGTTTGAGGATTTGCATCATTTAATTTACAGAACATGCCCACAACTTTGAAGATTTTTTTTTTTTTTATTGTGAAGCAAACAACAAATAAGACAAAATAACCGAAAAAGTCAATGTGCATAACTATTCACCCCCCTAAAGTCAATACTAGGGATGAGCCGAACACCCCGCGGTTCGGTTCGCATCCAAAACATGCGAACGGACTGAAAGTTTGTGCGAACATTTGAACACCGTTAAAGTCTATGGGACTCGAACGTGAGAAATCAAAAGTGCAAATTTTAAAGACTAATATACAAGTTATTGTCCTAAAAAGGGTTTGGGGACCCGAGTCCTGCCCCAGGAGACATGTATCAATGCAAAAGAAAGTTTTAAAAACAGCCGTTTCGGGAGCAGTGATTTTAATGATGCTTAAAGTGAAAAAATAAAAGTGAAATATTCCTTTAAATATCGTACCCGGGGGGTGTATGTAGTATGCCTGTAAAGTGGTTTAGAACAGTCCCTGCACAAAATGACATTTCTAAAGTAATAAAAGTCATTCAAAACTGCTTGCAGCTGTAATGTAATGTCAGGTCCCGGCAATATGGATGAAAATTATTGAGAAAAACAGCATGGGTACCCCCCCCAGCCCATTACCAGGCCCTTTGTGTCTTGTATGGGTATTAAGGGGAACCCCGCACCCAAATTAAAAAAAAAGAAAAGGCGTGGAGCCCCCAGGCCCTATATACTCTGACCAGCAGTATGAAGGCGGTCCAAACAAGACAAGGACTGTAGATTTGTTCTTAAGTTGAATCTGTTTGTAATTTGGAACAGGTACATTTTTTAAGTGTATCTATTTTTAAGCTTTTTGGATAACATAGGGAAGGGTTATCATCACCCCTGTAACATTTGTTTTGCTGTCTGTGCCCCTGTTCAGAAGATTTCACCTCACTTTCTGTCCCAATGACAATTAGATTTTGAAAATTTGAAAATTTGGGTTTTTTAGGGAAACAAGGATTGGTGATAATAAAGCATCAATGGAGACACCTTTTTCCGATATTAACTCTTACAGGAGAGAATTTCCCTTTCTAGGGGGAGATTTCCTCTCACTTCCTGTTGTCTCCCTCCGTTTGTAAGTAGGAGTCATTTGTAAGTCTGATGTTTGAAAGCAGGGGACCGCCTGTATATACTATACGGCCTGCCCTATATACTCTGCAGAAATTTGGACCTTAGGTGTTGGTGGTACCAGAACACTGTAAGCCCTTACAGTTACTCTTGGTGGGTGCTGGAATGGGCCCTGCTGTGAAATATTATAGCAAGAATTGTAATTACATGCCCCTGTTGAACAGGGTCAGAAAAATTGGGCCTTTGGTGGTGGTGTGGTGGTGTTGCCACAACACTGTAAGCCCTCACAGTTACTCTTGGTAGGCGCTGGAACAGGCCCTGCTGTGAAATATATCAAGAATTGTAATTACATGCCCCTGTTGAACAGGGTCAGAAAAATTGGGCCTTTGGTGGTGTGGTGGAGTTGCCACAACACTGTAAGCCCTCACAGTTACTCTTGGTGGGCGCTGGAACGGGCCCTGCTGTGAAATATTTTGTCAAGAATTGTAATTACATGCCTCTGTTGAACAGGGTCAGAAAAACTGGGCCTTTGGTGGTGGTGTGGTGGTGTTGCCACAACACTGTAAGCCCTCATAGTTACTATTGGTGGGCCCAGGAACGGCCCCTGCTGTGAAATGTTAGATCAAAAATTGTAATTACACGCCCCTGTTAAACAGTGGCAGAAAAATTGGGCATTAGGCACATACAACCCCTAACAGATATTCTAGCTGAGCGCAAGAACGAGCCCCGCTGCAAAATATTACAGCAAAAATTGTAATAACACGCCCCTGTTAAACAGGGGCAGGAAAATTGGGCTTTAGGCACTGGTGGTGGTGCCCAGAACCAAAAATGTTCTTAGAAGCTATCAACATGAACATTGAGGAGGAATAGGATAGTCACTCAGCATAACAGAATAGTCACTCAGCATCAGCATAGGCAGTCTTCAAGGGATCTCACATTCATAAAAAAAATTAATCAGTTACATCAGCATCAGGTGCTTGGTGGCTGGTGATCCAAGACTAACTCATTTTTATGAAGGTGAGCCGATCAACTGAGTCTTTGGACAGGCGCACTCTGTGATCGGTTACAAAGCCCCCAGCAGCACTGAATGTGCATTCAGATAGAACCCTGGATGCAGGACAGGCCAGTAGCTCAATTGCATATTGTCCAAGCTCTGATCATTGATCCATCCTCAAGACCCTGTAACCCAGTGGATTTTCGGTTGGAAAGGTCTCCAAGTCTGATCTTGCCCCAAGGTATTCCTGCACCATGTAAATCAGACGCTGGCGATGGTTGCTGGAACTGATCAGACCTTGGAGCTGCGGACTAAAAAATTGTCTGAACGCATCGGTCAGACGGCCACTTCCTCCACCGCTCCTTCTGTGACTGATCGAAGCCTCAGCGACACGTTGTCCAGGAGGACCAGGAAATTGCAACCTCCCAGGCTCTGGAAATGCATTGCACAAACATTTCTGCAAGGCCTCCCGAAGATGTTTCATCCTCTGCTCCCTCTGCGAAGGCTGGATAAGTTCCACCTTACCCTTGTAACGTGGATCAAGAAGGATTGCCAGCCAGTACTGATCCCTCTCCTTGATATCACGAATCCGAGGGTCCTTTCGCAGGCTTTGCAGGATCAGGGAGGCCATGCAGCGTAGGTTTGCTGAGGCATTCGGTCCGAAGTCCTCTGGGACGACATGATTCGCAGCTACCTCCTCCCAGCCACGTTCAATTCCATGGGTTTCTGGGGACTGAAAATGATCCCTTGAAGACTGCTGCTGATGCTGAGTGCCAGACTCCACCTCCATGCTGACACAATCCTCCTCCTCCTCCTCTTCCGGTGTGATAGGCGGGCCTGCAGGAATACTGTCTGGATAAAGGGGGCCTTGAGAGGTAAGGAAGTCCTCCTCTTCCTCCCTCTGTTCTGCCTCAAGTACCCTGTCCAACGAGGCCAGGACATTGCCTTCCACATGCCGGTAGAGAGCCGGAATAGCCTTCCAAGGAAAAAAAATGGCATTTGGGAACCTGCCACTGAGGTAACGCACATTCCACAAATTCTCGAAAGGGGGAAGAGTGTACCAGCTGAAAAGGCAGCAGTTGGAGTGCTAGCAATTTAGCCAAACTAGCATTAAGCTGCTGAGCATATGGATGGCTGGGACCAAATTTCTTTTGACGGTTTAGCAACTGGGGTAGGGAAATTTGCCTGCTACAATCGGATTTAGGTGTACCGCTAGCAGATTGCCCGCAAGTGCTTGGGACACCTAATTCTACACCTTCATTCCTCTCAGTGCAGGTCTCTGAGAGGACTGAAGGTATAGTGGGGTTGGAGATCCCAGCTGATGAGGAGCAAGGAGAGGTCCGCCTTGTTCTTTGGTGTGGGTCTTTTAAGTACTGTTGCCAAGGGACTTCATGGGAGCTCAAGAAATGTCTGGTCAAGCATGTGGTGCCCAAGTGGCTGCTGTTCTAGCCACGCTTGATACGCTTCAGACATATGTTGCAAATAGCAACGGTGTGATCTGCTGCACACGTCTCAAAAAAGGCCCACACCAAAGATCTTTTGAAAAAACGCGCAGAGTCAGCAGCGCCCTGCACATGCGGAGCTCTGCGGTGTGATGCAGTTGGTTGGCTGTCCTTAAGCTGGCCCCTGGAGGGCATCCTGCCTCGTTGGAGATGTGCCGCCTCCTCCTCTCTTCTATCAGGCACCCACGTAGAGTCAGTGACCTCATCATATCCTCCCTCTTCGCCACTGGAGCAAACCTGGCAGTATGCTGCAGCTGGGGGAACATGAGTTTCTTGTCCTTCTTGGGCACCCCTCTGGGCTCACGTTACTGCCTTCATCCTCAACCTGGGTACCATCATCAGAGCCTTCAAAATGCTGCGCATCCTCCTGCAGCATGTACCCGACACTGTGTTTGAACAGTTCCAAGGACTCCTCAGGACATGATGGTGGGGCTAGGGAAGGAGTGACTGATGCCATTGAGCCGATGGAATAGGCTGCTTTGGAAGCTGCATTGGCAGCCAAACTTGTCTTAGCCTGGGTGACAGAGGATTAGGAGGATAAGGACGGCTTTGTGATCCACTCTACCAACTCTTCTGCATGTTGTGGCTCAAAATGGCCAGCTGTCGAAAAAAAGGACAAGCGTGCCCCGCGGCCACGTGCTGAGGATGCACCGTGTCCACAACCAGCACTGTTGGCTGTAGACACAGAGCCTGCTTGCCCTCTTTTAGTGGCCTGTGAGCATCTGCCTTTCCTCGGTGGCCTTCCAGACAGGCTGTAAAATTGGATTAGCAAAACACCGCCAGAATTTTACTAGAAAAATTACACCAGGAATGGCCTGCAGTCAGGTATAGGCTTGGCTAGTCTAGAATGCAGTGGATATATATGTAGGAGACTGTATATATATTTGTATGCACTGCAGATCACTGAATCACCTGTCTGCCTGCCTGCCTGAAAGCATCTTTGAATACGTACACCAGGAATGGCCTATAGTCAGGTATAGGCTTGGCTAGACTAGAATGCAGTGGATATATATGTAGGAGACAGTATATATATTTTATGCACTGCAGATCACTGAATCACTTGCCTGCCTGCCTGAAAGTATATTTGAAAACGTACACCAGCAATGGCCTGCAGTCAGATATAGGCTTGGCTAGACTAGAATGCAGTGGATATATATGTTGGAGACTGTATATATATATTTAATGCACTGCAGATCACTGAATCACATGCCTGCCTGCTTGCCTGAAAGTGTATTTGAAAACGTACACCAGCAATGGCCTGCAGTCAGATATAGGCTTGGCTAGACTGGAATGCAGTGGATATATATATGTAGGAGACTGTTTATATATTTTATGCACTGCAGGTCACTGAATCACCTGCCTGCCTGAAAGTGTATTTGAAAATGTACACCAGCAATGGCCTGCAGTCAGATATAGGCTTTGCTAGACTGGAATGCAGTGGATATATATATATATATATATGTTGGAGACTGTATATATATTTTATGCACTGTAGATCACTGAATCACCTGCCTGCCTGCCAGAAAGTGTATTTGAAAACGTACACCAGGAACTACCTGCAGTCAGATATAGGCTTGGCTAGACTAGAATGCAGTGGATATATATATGTTGTAGGCTGTATATATATTTTATGCACTGCAGATCACCGAATCACCTGCCTGCCTGAAAGTGTATTTGAAAACGTACACCAGCAATGGCCTGCAGTCAGATATAAGCTTGGCTAGACTAGAATGCAGTGGATATATATATGTAGGAGACTGTATATATATATTTTATGCACTGCAGATCACTGAATCACCTGCCTGCCTGAAAGTGTATTTGAAAACATACACCAGGAACTACCTGCAGTCAGATATAGGCTTGGCTAGACTAGAATGCAGTGGATATATATGTAGGAGACAGTATATATATTTTATGCACTGCAGATCACTGAATAACCTGTCTGGCCTGCCTGCCTGAAAGTGTATTTGAATACGTACACCAGGAATGGTCTGCAGTGAGATCTAGCTAAACTGGATATAGTGTGTATATACAAAGCCGGGATGTGTATATACTGTACATACTAAATACACTGCAGCTAACTGAATCAACTGCCTGCCTGAAGTATATTAGAAACAGTACAGCAGGAACGGTCTGCAGTGAGATCTAGCTAAACTTGATGCAGTGGATATATATATATATATATATATATATATATATACCAGTCTGCCTGTATATATATTTTAAATACACTGCAGCTAACTGAATCAACTGCCTGCCTGAAGTGTATTAGTAACAGTACAGCAGGAACGGTCTGCAGTGAGATCTAGCTAATCTGGATACAGTGTATATATATTGTGAGGGGTTAGCTCGGCAGCGGGTGTGTGTGACCCCCTGGATGGGTTCACCACACAAAAACAGGCACAGCAGACAGCTTGGTAGGTGAAACAAAAAACAAAGGTGCGGTTTATTCAGACTAGATGCATTGAAAAAATAACAGAAAAACAAAAAGAAACATGAAAAGAAATCCTGGTCAGCTTGACCGCTTACTACACACGTAGATTCCCTAACTAACAACTGGGTGCAGCCTTGTGCTGCCCCAGACCCTATCTCTCTTTGAGAAGTTTTGCCACACAGGCGTTAACTCACCGCAAAGCTCAGATACCACACTCCCCAGTCTACACAATCACAGAACTGGTTCCAGGATGGAGCATCTCCCTAAGCCTGCTGGGGTATTTTCTATAGGTCTTAATGAGCCCACTTACTTCAGCTGGGCTCATTAACTCTTCCCCTGCAGGACTCCCAGCACTCCCCCTAGTGGTATAAGTCAGCATAAAGCCTGAATCTAGGGCATACATATTTTCCATCCTGGATGCAACCAGGTGTTTTTACCTGCCTGCTGTCACATACCCCCCCCTCTTGTTTCAACCTTGGGGTTGGAACACACGCAGTCAGGCACGCATGTACTCGAGACAAAGCATCCACATTCCCCATTTTAACGCCAGGGCGATGCTTTACTGTAAAGTTGAATTCCTGTAGGGCCAGGAACCACCTATTTATCCTTCTATTGGTCTCCTTGTTTTGAGCCATCCACTTTAAAGGAGCGTGATCAGTTACCAGGTCAAAGTGCCTACCTAATAGATAGTACCGAAGGGAATCTAGAGCCCACTTCACAGCTAAACACTCCTTCTCAATTGTGGCGTAATTTACCTCATGGGACTTCAATTTCCTGCTGAGGTAAATGACTGGGTGCTCTTCCCCGTTCCAGACCTGGGACAACACTGCTCCCAACCCAACGTCTGATGCATCAGTTTGTACAACAAAGTCCTTAGAGAAGTCTGGGGAGTACAACACTGGCTGGCTACATAAGGCGGTTTTTAATGACTGGAATGCTGCTTCAGCCTCTGGGGACCATTTGACCATGACAGACTCTTTCCCTTTTGTCAGGTTGGTGAGGGGCACAGCCTGAGAAGCAAAATGGGGGATGAATCGCCGATAATAGCCAGCGATTCCCAGAAAGGCTCGTACCTGTTTCTTGCTGTTGGGACGTGGCCAACTCTGTATGGCCTCAACTTTATTGACTTGAGGCTTTATCCCTCCCCTCCCAATAGTGTACCCCAGATATTTGGCCTCCTCCTGTCCAATGGTGCACTTCTTTGGATTGGCTGTAAACCCAGCTTCCCGTATGGAGTCTAAGACTGCTTGCACTTTTGGCAGATGTGAGACCCAATCTGTGCTATGGATAATCACATCATCCAGGTAAGCTGCAGCATACTTCTGATGGGGCCTCAGAATTTTGTCCATTTTCCGCTGGAATGTTGCAGGTGCATTCTGTAACCCAAACGGCATTCTCTTGTATTGGAACGCCCCATCTGGGGTTACAAACGCCGTTTTCTCCTTGGCCGACTCGGCCAGGGGAATTTGCCAATACCCTTTGGTGAGATCGAGAGTTGTCATGTATCGGGCTGTTCCCAGCCGGTCGATCAACTCATCTATACGCGGCATGGGGTAGGTGTCAAATTTTGTAACTTTATTCAATTGTCGAAAATCGTTACAAAACCGCCAGCTCCCATCTGGTTTGGGCACTAGTACGATAGGACTGGACCAGTCACTCTGGGACTCCTCTATCACACCCAATTCCAGCATCCTTTGAACCTCCCCACGTATTGCCTCCCGTCGGGCTTCTGGTATTCTATAAGGTTTTAGTTTTACCCTTTCTCCTGGCGGGGTAATAATATCATGCTCTACGCCAGAGGTTTCTCCCGGTAGCTCAGAGAAAATCTCTTTGTTGCGAAGTACAAACTCTTTAACCTCCTGTTTTTGGGGTTTCGATAAGGAGACTGCGATTCCAACCTCAGGAACAAAGCAATCAGACTGGACCGGTGACAAAGTCTCTGCGACTAGGGATTCCCTATCCCTCCAGGCTTTCAGCAGATTGACGTGATATACCTGTTCCGGCTTTCGCCTTCCTGGCTGTCTAACCCTATAGTTCACCTCACTCACTTTTTCGAGAACTTCGTATGGACCTTGCCATTTGGCCATGAATTTGCTTTCAACCGTAGGGACTAGCACCAATACCTTATCCCCTGGGGAAAAAGTACGGGTCTTGGCCCCACGGTTGTACACTCTCTGCTGTGCTAACTGCGATTGGGCCAAATGTTCCTTTACGATTGGCATTACCTGTGCAATTCTATCTTGCATCAGGGCGACATGCTCAATCACACTCCTGTGGGGAGAACTCTCATTTTCCCAAGTTTCCTTGGCGATATCCAGCAGTCCTCTTGGGTGTCTCCCATAGAGTAACTCGAAGGGTGAGAAACCCGTAGAGGATTGGGGTACCTCCCTAATGGCAAACATCAAATAGGGTATTAGACAGTCCCAATTCTTTCCATCTCTATCCACCACCTTCTTTAACATTTGTTTTAGGGTTTTGTTGAATCTTTCAACCAACCCATCTGTTTGGGGGTGATACACAGACGTACGTAATTGTGTCACTTTGAACAACTTGCATAGTTCTTTCATAACTCGGGACATAAAAGGTGTACCTTGGTCCGTAAGCAGTTCCTTACAAATACCCACACGGCCAAAAACAAGTGATAGTTCTTTGGCTATGGTTTTGGCCGAGGTATTTCGAAGAGGAATCGCTTCCGGATAACGGGTGGCATAGTCCATTATAACCAAAATGTACTGATGCCCCCTAGCGGACTTCATTATCGGACCTACCAAATCCATTGCGATCCTCTCAAAGGGGATCTCAATGATAGGAAGAGGTACCAGCGGGTTACGGAAATGTGGCATAGGTGCCGATTTCTGACACACAGGGCAGGAGGAACAATAATTTTCTGTTTCCTTCATGACCCCAGGCCAATAGAATCTCTGCAATACTCTCTCTCTGGTTTTCTCTGTCCCCAGATGACCTCCAAGAATGTGCCCATGGGCCAATTCCAACACCAACTTCCTGTAAGGTTTGGGCACCACAAGTTGCTCAACGGTTTCTTCTGCCCTTTGAGCCACTCGATACAGTAGGTCCCTTTCCACAGTGAAGTACGGGTAAGTGCAAGTTTTTTCTGGGTTCACTAACTCGCCATCTATTTTCACCACATTCTCCCGTGCCTTTATTAGGGTGGGGTCTTTTAACTGTTCTGTGGCAAAATTTTCCCTGTGAACCTCAAGATCTGAAAATTCCACAGACGGCATGTTTTCATCTGAGGATGTTGGCTCCTCCCCATTTTCTCGAGTTTCCCCTGCCAATACCGACAAGGGAAATTCTGGAGAGTCCTCACCACTCTCAGAGGAATTCTGGTCATCATCTTTCTGGTCTATAGGGGCACCAGTGGGGGGCTCAGGACAATCCCAGAGTTCCCAGAACATTGGAAAATCCCTTCCCACAATGGCATCATGTGGTAAGTGAGACACTAACCCCACCTGATGAGAGAGGTTACCTTTGTGGGTCTCAAAAAACACTGAAGTTACAGGATACTCTCGGGTGTCCCCATGCACACAAATAACAGCCACCTTGTTATTCCCAGAGACCACTGTAGTAACTAATTCAGCCTTTATCAATGTCACCAGGCTACCTGAATCCAGCAACACATCCACATTTCTACCATTAATACACATTTTACATAAATGTTTCTCAGGTCCCCGAATGGCAGTACAAGCGACTGTCGCAAACATCGACTGACGTCTGTCCCTTATAAAGTCACATTGCATAGGTTCATCCACAACTGGGCAATTAGCTGAAATATGTCCCTCTTGCCGGCAGCGGTAGCAAATAATCTTTTTCGCTGCCTCTTGCGGCCTGGGCTTCCCGGGCTGCTCCCGCCAGACATTAGGTTGAACCCCCACCTTCTCACTCTCTCCACCCTCACCCCTTGGAGTCATCTTACCCGCCACTGGGGATGGTCTGGTCTTAGGGTGGAAAGTCCGTGAGTCCCTGGAAGAGGTGGTCAGGTTCTCTGTAGCCAAGTACCTCTCAACCAGATCCACAAGCTTATCTGCAGTTTCTGGGTCTCCATGGCTTACCCACTTTTGGATGGAAGTAGGAAGAGCTCTCAGAAAACGATCCATAACAACACGTTCCACAATGTTTGGTGCGGTCAAAGTCTCTGGCTGCAGCCACCTCCTGCTCAGGTGAATGAGATCATACATTTGAGACCTGGGGGGTTTTCCAAGCCGGAAAGTCCAGTTATGTACACGCTGAGCCCGGACGGCCAGGGTGACACCCAGCCGTGCCAATATTTCTGTTTTTAGCACCACATAGTCTTTTGCTTGGTCCGGCTCTAGGTCATAATAGGCTTTCTGCGATTCCCCTGTTAACAGAGGGGCCACAAGTCCAGCCCACTGCTCCTTAGGCCACTTTTCCCTTTCAGCAGTCCTTTCAAATGTGGTCAAAAACACCTCCGGATCATCCTCTCCAGTCATTTTTGTCAGTAAACGGCTCACACCAAAGGATGCAGTATTAGTGGAACCACTTGCCTCACTGGTCTGCGGCCGTTGCTGCATTAATGTCTCGATTTGTTGTTGGAGTCTCTGCTCTTGCTTTTGTAACAGCTCTATGAAGCGGGCCTCAGATTGCTGCTGGGCTTGTTGCTGAGCGTCCAGACTCTGCAGTTGAGCTTTCTGCTGAGCTTCCAGACTCTGCTGCAAAGTTGCATTTGTCCGCTGCTGATTTGCATTTGCTAGAGCCAGCTGTCTCAGTATCTCCTCCATGCTGGCCTTAAAAAAAAAAAAACTGCCCCTGCTTCTCCACCAACTGTGAGGGGTTAGCTCGGCAGCGGGTGTGTGTGACCCCCTGGATGGGTTCACCACACAAAAACAGGCACAGCAGACAGCTTGGTAGGTGAAACAAAAAACAAAGGTGCGGTTTATTCAGACTAGATGCATTGAAAAAATAACAGAAAAACAAAAAGAAACATGAAAAGAAATCCTGGTCAGCTTGACCGCTTACTACACACGTAGATTCCCTAACTAACAACTGGGTGCAGCCTTGTGCTGCCCCAGACCCTATCTCTCTTTGAGAAGTTTTGCCACACAGGCGTTAACTCACCGCAAAGCTCAGATACCACACTCCCCAGTCTACACAATCACAGAACTGGTTCCAGGATGGAGCATCTCCCTAAGCCTGCTGGGGTATTTTCTATAGGTCTTAATGAGCCCACTTACTTCAGCTGGGCTCATTAACTCTTCCCCTGCAGGACTCCCAGCACTCCCCCTAGTGGTATAAGTCAGCATAAAGCCTGAATCTAGGGCATACATATTTTCCATCCTGGATGCAACCAGGTGTTTTTACCTGCCTGCTGTCACAATATATATATATATATATATATATATATATATATATATATATATATATATATATATGTATATATACATACAAAGCCGGGATGTATATATATATATATATATATATATATATATATATATTAAATACACTGCAGTTAACTGAATCAACTGCCTGCCTGAAGTATATTAGAAACAGTACAGCAGGAACGGTCTGCAGTGAGATCTAGTTAAACTGGATGCAGTGGATATATATATATATATATATATATATATATATATATATATATATATATATATACCAGTCTGACTACAGTGGGGAAGGAAAGTATTCAGACCCCCTTAAATTTTTCAGTCTTTGTTATATTGCAGCCATTTGCTAAAATCATTTAAGTTATTTTTTTTTCCTCCATTATCAATAATGTTGTGATATTTAAAAAAATGGCGTGAAACGCAGTGATTGGTCCGTCTCTTCTTGATGCTGGCCAAGTGTTCATTGACCCTCACCGAGAATGTCCTAATAGTACATCCCACGTACTAATTTTTGCATGGACAAGTCAGAAAATAGACAATAAATCTAGTGGCACAGGTGGTGAAGTGTTTCATTGGCTAAATGCGTTGGGTAATAGATGATGTAAATGTGTCTATTTTGCGTCACCCACAAATGTTGTGGAGGCACACATAACACCATGGGACTACCAAAGAAACCCAGAACGAAACAAGGCTCCCGAGGGGGGTGGCGTATCCAAGGAAAAAAAAAAAAAAAAGAACTTAACAGGCACAGGCATTTTCAATTCAAGTACAGTAACCCTTACTGATGCAGAAAAAATAGTATTAGATAAGGGACTTAAGTATGTTCCCCCCAAACAACTTAACAAATTTTCCACGTTCATTGACGTGCAAAAATTCACTAGTAAACTCAGTATCCAGAGACATTTTCTCACACAACCCCCTAGATCATCCATAGTGACGGCTCAAGATGACAGTGTCCAATCCCTCCTTGTTCAACCCTCCTGGGATCATGGCACCTTCCATCAATGTTTTCCGTAATTTGGTTCTACAAGATCTGGAAAATTACCCAATAAAAAAGTTCACACCAATCCAGCCATCAAGGCTGGATTGAAACAACTATGTGAATGAAAAAATCTGATTATCTGCCCTGCAGATAAAGGCAGGGAGATTGTCATACTAGATAAGGGGATTATGTCAAGGAGATGAACAAGATCCTTGAAGATCATAGTACATACAGTCGGATTCCCAGGGACCCTACATTCAGCTACAAAAATGCCCTCGTTGACCTTATTAATGAGAGTTCATCTTTGGGCATTTTGGATAAAAAAAGAGAAAAACTTTTTTGTACCTTTTGGCCCCCCATATTCCCGTAATGTATTACCTCCCAAAGGTACATAAAGATCCAGTCAATCCCCCTGGACGTCCTATAGTCAGTGGGTTTGACTCGGTCACATCCAGAATAGGACGTTACGTGGACTTCGATCTCCAACCACTAGTCAGAGAAATCCCCTCTTATCTTAAGGACACTCGAGATACTATCAGGCTTTTAGAATCTATCAGGATGGCATTTTTTTGGCAACAGCTGATGTTGCTGCTCTGTATACCTATATCCCCCATGATTTGAGTTTATCCCCAGTTGAATACTATTTATCAAAAAATATCAAAAAGCCCTTCCTTTAATCCAGCAGATTTTTATTATGGAACCTCTAAAGTTCGCAACATAACATAATTATTTTTGGTTTCAAGACCAATTTTACTTGCAGAAGAGTGGTGTAGCCATGGGGGCCAAGTTCGCACCCAGTCTAGCAAACTTGTTCATGGCCCGGTGGGAGGAGGATGTCATTTATGCCCTCAAGAGACCAGAGCTGGTTCTCTGGGCTAGGTACATTGACGACCTCCTCCTATGGAAGGGTGACAAGGATGCCTTTATGACTTTGCTCAACAGTTACGAGGCCAGTCTTACCACCATACATTTTCTCGATCTTGAGATATCAGTGATAGATCACCACTTGGAATTCAAAACGTATTTCAAACCTACCGACCAAAATCGATACATTCCGGTCGACAGTTGTTACTATACACAATGGCTTAAGTCAGTTTCACGCAGTCAGTTTCTACGACTGTGGCGGACCTGTACTAAGACAGCTAATTTCCATTTTCAGTCACAAATCTTGAAAAGGAGATTGATTGAGAAGGGCTACAGATCCACAGATCTAGATGTAGAGATCAACAGGGCCTCCATGATGGACAGGAGATCTCTGTTGATTGATCATCCCAGACCTGTTTCTGATAATAGGTTTAAGTGGTCTTTTTTCACTATTTATTCTATCCAATTTAGACAAATTATAGAAATAATCAATAAACATTGGAGGATCCTTTAGAGTGATAGGTACCTAGGTCCGGTTATTCCAGAACATGCGGTTGTCATATACAGAGGGGCTCGGTCAGTACAGGGACAAATTGCGCCCAGTGTGATTGACCCCCCAAAACAATCTCTTTTTTCCATTAATGTAAGGGCTACTACCCATGCCGTAGGTGTAATGTGTGTCTCCACATTTGTGGGAGACGCAAAATAGACACATTTACATCGTCAATTACCCAATGCATTTACCCAATGAAACACTTCACCACCTGTGCCACTAGATTTATTGTCTATTTGCTGACTTGTCCATGCAAAAAACAGTACGTGGGACGCACTATTAGGACATTCTCGGTGAGGGTCAATGAACACTTGGCCAGCATCAAGAAGGGACCGACCAATCATAGCGTCTCCCGCAATTTTTTAAAATATCACAACAAAGACCCTTTAGGAACCCAATTTCAAATAATTGATAAATTTGTTCCACATTGGAGGGGGGAGTCCCGTCTTCATGGGGTCTCTCGCCTCGAAACATACATGAGCTAAAGTCCTACTTGCCATTCGGTATGAACATTGATTGGGACATAAATTCTTTCATTAATCAAGCTTAATTTTATTGTCATAATTTGACTATATCATTTTTGGTTAGGTTCATTTATTATGTGCTATGTTATACAATTCATCTGTTCTATTCTTGGTCTATTTATTCTATTCACGTGTATGTAGAGGCTTCTGTACATGCTGGATGTCTGTGTGTGGCCTCCAATAAACAAATTTTTCTCCTAAATGTACAGTGCCTTGCAAAACTATTCACCCCCCTTGCCATTTTTCGTGTTTTGTTGCCTCACAACCTGGAATTAACATGGATTGTTTGAGGATTTGCATCATTTAATCTACAGAACATGCCCACAACTTTGAAGATTTTTTTTTTTTTATTGTGAAGCAAACAACATATAAGACAAAATAACCGAAAAAGTCAATGTGCATAACTATTCACCCCCCTAAAGTCAAGCCTCCTTGCAAATGCAAATAAAATAGTGCTGCGCAATTCATAAATGTCCATACAAAGAAAATACAAAAATGATGGTAAAAGATCCAGCTGGTGTGTGTGGAGACAGCTAGGTTTATTATAAGGTGCGGTGACACGCAAAATCCGGTGACTGTGATCCCTCCACCTCAAAAATAGATGGCCTCTCACCTCAAGAACTCGACCTGAAACAGGTCACATAGCGGTACAAATCCCCAGGCAAGCAATCACCAGATATCAGCTCCAATCCACAGTCAGTGAGGAGTTCCAGTATAAAATTAAAAAAGAGAACACAGTGATCTAATGCCCTCGGTTTGTCAGATTTAATAGTAAAAGAAAGAAGCAGAGTTTACACTTACATGAAGCCGCACTCAGATCCGAGTGGCGGCACAAAGGGGTGTGATGATAACCATAGAGATGGTCGCAGGTGAAGTCATGCGTGACACCTGACCCCCGTAGAGTTACGTCCGTAGGCGGGACTTCCTCAGCATGGGGCAGGATGCACACAGACGGCCCACTTTGTATATATATTGTCATGGCAACCCACAATCGGCGAATCAGGCTTCTGGACACAGCGGACTAATCACCACTTACATCACAGATAGTCCCATCACACCGCTACCATTGATACCTACAAACAATAAATGTAAAGTGCTAATATGCATATAAATACAGGGAAATTATGCTAATTATTTAAAACTACATACAGAGAACCATCGTTCCTCATATATGTAAAAAATCAAGGAAAAAAAGGGAAAAAGGATGCGCCTCTATCTGTATTAATATAAAAAGAGAGAAACATCCCATATTAAAAGAGCACTTTACTGATAATTGCAAAAATGTATCAAAAATAAATAAAAATGCTGACGTTAATCCGCGACCATCTCGGTGATCAAAAACCACACTATAATTGCATAAATATTTCAGAAACAAATATACAAAAATATATAGAAAAAAATATACAAAATTCATTTAAATAAAAAATAAAATAGAAAATAAAAAATATAAAAAATATAATATTAATTTAAAATCAGAAAGAATGAATGAATTAATAATTCAAATGACCCGAAAAAAAAACACACACAACCCCCTATCTATTGGGGATAAAACAGTTGAGGTCAAAGTCTACATTCATCCCTGCCGGTGACATCACTTTAGTCTCATAAATCCACAAGGATTCTCTGCGAATCAACTGTCTGATGTAGTGACCTCCTTTCCATTGACGAGGGACCTTTTCTATACCCCAAAACTTCAAACATTTCGGGTCCCTTTGATGGCAGTTTCTAAAGTGCCTAGATACACTATGGGTCTTAACCCCCCTTTTAATATTGCTAATGTGCTTCCCCACCAGTACATGGAGTGCTCTTAAAGTGCAACCCACATACTGTAATCCACAGTCGCACTCAAGCATATACACCACTCCTATTGATGAACATGTAATGAGACCTTCTATCTGGTAGCTTTTCGGTGTGACAGTTGAAGTGAACTCTTTCTGCTTCTTAATATTATTACTGGCTTTCCTGCAGGTGGCACATCTGCCACATACATAAAAAACAGACAGGAAGCTAAATAATCTGTTGTCCACAATTTTAGGTGGATCTACCACTCCTGGTGCCAAACGGTCATGAAGGGAAGGTGCTTTGCCGTAGACGAACTCCGGATGATCATTTTTGGTTATAATTCTCTCCAATTTCTTATATTGGATACTGTAATCCAACATAACTCTGAATCCAGCAGTGCTAGCTTGGGCATCAGTATTCTTAATTTTATCTGCCACGATGGTACTTCTATGCGTAAGCCTGACTTTCTCAATTTCCGAATTGATCATGGACTGTGCATATCCTTTCTGTTTAAACCGAGTTGCTAGTATCTGTGATTGAGATACAAACTCCTCTTCCGACGTACAATTATGTTGGAGACGAATAAATTGGCCTCTAGGTATATTGCACAGCCATGACCTATGATGACAGCTATTAAGTGGATTATATGCATTCCGGTCAGTGGCCTTAAAATGGTTTCTAGTCTGAAAACCAGCATCACTTTTAAAAATTTCAAGGTCTAAAAAGGTAATCTGCTGTGGATCGATATTCCAGGTAAGCTATATATTTTTATTGTTAATGTTTAATTTATCCATAAATTACTGTAAGCTAGACATATCACCTTCCCAGAACATTATTAGATCATCAATGTACCTCTTATAACATGACAGTTGGGGTGGGCAGTCTTGGAATATAACTTCCTCCTCCCAGTGGGCCATAAAAAGATTGGCCACACTGGGAGCAAAACGCGCGGCCGTAGCCAAGCCACGTGTCTGCAGAAAGTAATCCCCACTAAACCAAAAATAATTGTTCAGCAAACAGAACTTAAGACTCTCCAACAAAAATGATGTGTGTTCCCTAGAGAAGTCTGTGGCTTTAAGGGCAACTCAATTCAACTGAGGCAAGAGCTTCAAGAGGTGATCAATATACTAGACAGGGTACAAGGAAGAGTGTCAGGAATTTGGATAATCTGCTTGGTATCACGTAGATAAGCCATTGTTTGAACAACTAGAGGCTGCAGAAAAAAATCCAAATACTGGCCTAACCTGGAAGTCACGGAATCAATTCCGTTCACAATTGGACGGCCAGGAGGTTGATCAGAATTTTTATGCTTTTTGGGTAAAAAATAAATAATCTGAGTCCTACAGTAAAAAGGATCCAAGCAGGATGCCTCCTTGGGATTTAAAATCCCCTTCATTTTACCATGTTCTATTAAGGAATGTAACCCATTCTTGAATTTCAACATGGGATCTCCCCTAAGCAATTGATATGTATTATGATCACTCAATAACTGAGACATTTCAGCTTGATATTAAGATTTACTCAATACAACTAACCCTCCCCCTTTATCAGCCGGACGGATCACTATATCATTTCTTTGTTCCAAAGATGTGATACCTCCTTTTATATGCTGGGAGTCTCTAACTTTCTTAATTTTAAGTTTATCAAGATCACTACAGACCATATTTTTAAAAACCTCTAGATGTCTGTTGTCACTACATTGAGGGTTGAAGACTGATCCGTTCCGCAGATTAGAATGCACAAAACCAGACTGGGAAGAATTCCGCTGGATCGGATTAGACAAAAAAATCTTTCTTGATATTTAGATTTCTGATGTATTTTTGTACATTAACGTAAGCCTGGAATTTGTTAAGATTCTGAATAGGGGCAAACTTTAGACCTTATACTAAAACGTTTGTTTCGTCTTCAGTAAGCGGGATACCACTTAAATTAAATATCCCAGTACCTAATGGGGTCTTTGCCTTTTGGGCTCGTCTCCCTCCCTGCATCCTCTCTGTTTTTTCTTTTTAGACTGGTTTGACCATTTTTTTGTTGTTGATCTTGGGGGGCCCAATGTTCTTCAGTTTTTCCTTCCCAAGTTGGAGTATGTGGAAGAGGTCCCCTCCAAGGGATTCTCTCCTGTCCTAAAAAATGATCCTGACTATAATGTTGTTCTTCCCAATAATCATGTAAAGGGGCATAGCTATTGTAGGCACTGGGGCTCCTCTCACTGGATAATTACCCCTACCTCTCTGCTGTCCCCTTCCTCTGGGCAGTACAGATTTCCAGGCATAATTGTCAGAATTTGATGGATACTGTACATGATTAGCAAGAGGAGGGGGAGAATAGGGATGGCGATTACCTCTACCACGGCCTCGTCCCCTCGACTTACGGGCACCCCAACCCCCAGGTCTAGGGGCGTAACTCCTACTAGGTGTACCATAGGACTGATTAGGTATAATCACAGGCACATCCTGAGTGTAATTCCCATGCGTTAATATACTAGGTACTGTCTCTGTGGTATCCATAATCAATGTATCAGGATTAACCGGTTGAGACATGTCAAAAGATTGCCATATAAAAACCTGTTGGCCATCAAAATCATTGAGAGCCTCCTTGCAAAACTACTCCAGCTCCTTCAAGTTAGATGGTTTGTGCTTGTGAACAGCAATCTTTAAGTCTGACCACAGATTTTCTATTGAATTGAGATCTGGGCTTTGACTAGGCTATTCCAACACATTTACATGTTTCCCCTTAAACCACTCAAGTGTTGCTTTAATAGTATATTTGGGGTCATTGTCATGCTGGAAGGTGAACCTCCGTCCTAGCCTCAAATCACACACAGAGTGGCACAGGTTTTGCTCAAGAATATCCCTGTATTTAGCACCATCCATCTTTCCCTCAACTCTAACCAGTTTCCCAGTCCTGACTTCTGAAAAACATCCCCACAGCATGATGCTGCCACCACCATGTTTTACTGTGGGGATGGTGTTCTTTGGGTGATGTGATGTGTTGGGTTTTGCGCCAAGCATAGTGTTTTCTTTGATGGCCAAAAATGTCAATTTTAGTCTCATCAGACCAGAGCACCTTCCTCCATACATTTTGGGAGTCTCCCGCATGCCTTTTCGCAAACTCAAAACGTCCCATTATGTTTTTTGCTGAAAGTAATGGCTTTCTTCTGGCCACTCTCCCATAAAGCCCAACTCTATGAAGCGTACGTCTTATTGTTGTCCTATGTACAGATACTCCAGTCTCTGCTGTGGAACTCTGCAGCTCCTCCAGGGTTACCTTAGGTCTCTGTGCTGTCTCTCTGAATAATGTCCTCCTTGCCTAGTCCGTGAGTTTTGTGTGCGGCCATCTCTTGGCAGGTTTGCTGTTGTGCCATGTTCTTTCCATTTGGTTATGATTTGATGGTGCTCTTAGGGATCATCAAAGATTTGGATATTTTTTTATAACCTAACCCTGACTTGTACTTCTCAACAATATTGTCCCTTACTTGTTTGGAGAGTGCCTTGGTCTTCATGGCAGTGTTTGGTTAGTGGTGCCTTTTGCTTAGGTGTTGCAGCCTCTGGGGCCTTTCAAAAAGGTGTGTATATGTAATGACAGATCATGTGACACTTAGATTGCACACAGGTGAACATCATTTCTCTAATTATGTGACTTCTGAAGGTAATTGGTTGCACCAGAGCTTTTTATGGGCTTCATAACAAAGGGGGTGAATACATACGCATGTGCCAATTATCATTTTTTAATTTCTGAAAAATAGTTTTATGTATATATTTTTCTAATTTTACTTCACCATCTTAGACTATTGTGTTCTGATCCATCACATAAAATTCATATTAAAAAAACATTGAAGTAAAGGCTGTAATGTAACAAAATAGGTAAAAAGCCAAGGGGGTGAATACTTTTGCAAAGCACTGTACATGTATACATGTGTGTTCCCTACTTAGGGTGACACGCAGTATATTGTGTTTCTTTGTAGTCACTTTCACCCTGCTTCCAAAATGAGGCTTGGTATTTTTTGTCCTTGAGGTTTGAGACGCATTTGGTCACTACATTGGTGACGCGATTGCGCTCCAGCCATAATGAGGCTAGGATGTCACGTATGCTGCCATGTGACCGGTGCCACTCCACTCACAGGCTTTCAGATTGAGGTGTGTGACTCATGCCGGCCACATCTCTTCCTGGTTGACGTCATGTGCCGAGTCACACCCTCATGGCGTCACGCATGCTGCCATGTGACCAGCGCTGCTCTGCTCACTGGCTTCCAGATTGAGGCATGCAAATCATGCTGGCTGCGTCACTTCCTGGTGGACGCCGCACGCCATGCCACGCCTCCATGATTTGTTTCTCATTATACCTGTACTCTATAAATATGTGCAATGTGGGGGAGCCGATATATGCCCCAGTTGAAGTGCATTGGGATGTAACGCATCAAGCTTGGCTTTTTAGCTCCCCACATTGCTTTTACTCTGTAATCACAATTTAACATTTTATGGATCAATGTTGGTTTTTCAATAAATCCACCCTTTTTGACCTACACCATATGCAGGCATCTTTTCTTTCCATATTCCCTCTGATGAGAATGTCTGGCTTTCCACTTTGATTGATTACCATCCGAGTTCCAACTTTATTTCCAACCGCATGATTTCCTGGATCCATGACCGGGCATTTATAGCATGATTGACTCACTGTCACTGGCATGTTAATCCACGTCTTCCAGTAAGAGTATTTACCCCTCACCCTGGGTGGAGGACACACTATCCCTGGTACTCTGTGTGCTATCATGGCCGTTGCATTCCACTTCTGAACAACAACTCTGCAGATGTGACCAGAACTGTGTGACTGCGACAGAGTGAACCAGACATAATTAGGTGAAGGAAAGTACGTTTATTAAAGTAAATGCATATAAATGTGAACACACCACCAATACAAACAGAGTGAACAAACCAAACAACCAAACAGTGATAATAAACCAACCAGCATATATAGCAAAAGGGAGTACCAGAATCGTAGTCAAGCCAGGCCAGGGTCATAAACGGGAGATCAGCAAGTTGGGGGGCAGGAGTAAACAGACAGGGAACAAGAAGGAAGGGATCAGGCTGCAGGGCAAGGATCCAGGTATACAGGAACAGATACAAACAGGTTCAGGATACAGGATACAGGAATCAGGGATCAGGATCATGATTAGGAAAACAGATAAACAGGCTGCAGGTCAGGGCACAAGGACAATACCAGGGCAAAGTGTGTGTGCACTTGCTGGGTATTTATACTCATCTCAATCAGACTCAAGTGATGCCTGATTGCAGCAGATGATGTCGGCCCCACACTGCCAGGAACCACTTGCTGGTGGACGCCAGTACTGTGGCCCAAAGATCACATAACACTACCAACAGGGGAAAGCTCCCCTGGCAGTTCCAGACTGCCAGGAGATGCCTGCTGGTGGACCACAGTACTGCACGCCAAATATCAGGCAGTTTCATCAGTGGATGGAACCTTCCCTGACAATACCCCCCCCCCTCAAAGGAGCGGCCTCCGGATGCTCCAACTAGCTGCTGCTGGGACAAGTCCATGGCATCAAGCTGGGCAGCGGGCAGAGTCACACTAAGCTGGGTATGAAGACAGTCCAAAGTATCAAACCAGGCGATGGGCAGCTCAAGCTGAGCAGCCGGCATAGACATAACAAGCTCAGCAGCAGGCACAGGCACATCAAGCTGGGCAGCAGGCACGGGGACACCAGACTGGGTAGCAGACCAGGGCAAATCTGGCTGGGCATCAGACAAGGACACATCAGGCTGGGCAGCAGACAGGGACAAATCAGGCTGGGCATCTGGCACGGGCACATCAGGCTGGGCAGCAGACATGGGCACATCACGCTGGGCAGCAGGCACTTCAAGCTGGGCAGCGGGTTCCGGGTCATTGAGCTGGGCAGCAGGCTCCGGGTCATTGAGCTGGGCAGCAGGCTTCGGGTCATCGAGCTGGGCAGCAGGCTTTGGGTCATTGGCTGGCCGGCAGGCTCCGGGTCATCGCGCTGGGCAGCAGGCTCTGGGTCATCAAGCTGGGCGGGAGGCTCTGGGTCAATGGGCTGGGCGGCAGGCTCCGGGTCATCAGGCTCTGAATCATTGGGCTGGGCGGCAGGCTCCGGACCATCGGGCTGGGCGGCAGGCTCCGGGTCATCGAGCTGGGCGGCAGGGTCCTGATCATCGAGCTGGGCGGCAGGCTCAGGGTCTTCGAGCTGGACAGCAGGCACTGGGACATCAGGCCGAGCAGCGAGCACCGTAACGGCAGGCTGGGTAACAGGCACCGGCTCAGCAAGCTGAGTAACTGGCCCAGGCCCAGAAAACTGGGTGAAGGGCACTGGCATGACAGGCTGAGACACGGGCAACGAAACTTCAGGCTGAGGCTGGGACACCGGATCTTCAGGCTGGAACACCTGATCTTCAAGCGGGGACACAGGCACCAGAACTTCAAGCGGGGACACAGGCACCGGAACTTCAAGCGGGGACACAGGCACCGGAACTTCAAGCGGGGACAAAGGCACCGGAACTTCAACAGGGGACACAGGCACCGGAATTTCAAATTGGAACATAGGCACAGGAACATCAGACTGGAACACCGGCAGCGGAGCTTCAGGCTGGAACGTGGGCACGGGAACATCAGACTGGAAGGCAGGCACCAAGACATCAGACTGGAAGGCAGGCACCGAGACATCAGACTGGAAGGCAGGCACTGAGACATCAGACTGGAAGGTGGGCACTGAGACCTCAGACTGGAAGACGGGCACCAGGACATCAGACTGGAAGGCAGGCACAGAGACATCAGACTAGAAGGCAGGCACGAGACATCAGACTGGAACGCTAGCTCTGGTTCTTCGGGCTGGAACCCTGGCTCTGGCTCTTCAGACTGGAACGCTGGTTCTGGCTCTTCAGACTGGATTGCTGGCTTTGGCTCTTCAGACTGGAATGCTGGCTCTGGCTCTTCAGACTGGAACGCTGGCTCTAGCTCTTCAGGCTGGAATGCTGGCTCTAACTCTT
Source organism: Aquarana catesbeiana (assembly GCF_042186555.1). Taxonomy (NCBI): domain Eukaryota; kingdom Metazoa; phylum Chordata; class Amphibia; order Anura; family Ranidae; genus Aquarana; species Aquarana catesbeiana. The sequence continues at coordinate 348,837,264 of NC_133324.1, read as the reverse complement.
CAGGCTGGAACATTGGTACCTCGGGCTGGAGCTCTGGCACTTTGGGCTGGAACTCTGGCACTTAGGGCTGGAACTCTGGCACTTCAGGCTGGAAGTCTGGCACTTCAGACTGGGATACTGGCACCGGAACTTCAAGCTGGGACAGATTGGTGGGTGTGGAGGCAGGTTGGGTTAATGGCAGGATCTTTTTGGTTGGGAAAAACGTTTTTTCTTTGGCTTAGCCACTGAAGCTCTGTAGGTGACTGCAGGACTGTAGGTAAGGGGTGCAGCAGACTGGAAAGGAGGATTGGGATATGATGGAGAAGAGGTAACAGTAGCTGGGGGAAATTCTTGTGGGTTTGTATGCAGCTGAGAAGAGGCAGGTGGGTTGAATGCAGGATAGGTACAGGGAGCAGAGAGCGGATATGAGCATTTGGTTGGGAGCAGCGTATACTGGGCTGCAACTGAGGTTGACATGGGTGATGGGGAAACATACATTTGGGTAGGCTGGTGTCTGATGGCAGAGGTGGTTTGTTTGGCTGGGGCTGATTGCACCATGTCAGACCATGCCGAAAGTATAGGTTGTACAAACTGTAGTTTTAAATCTCCCTGTCTAACAAAAGACTGAGCAGACACAATGCACTCAGCAATCGCCTGTGGAGAACAGGCTGAGTAGTGCTCACAAAAATCGACGGGATCATCTTCAAAAAGCCACACTAGGGATACAACCTGATTCACATTAAAAGGAGAAGTGAAATCACCATGGCCCTCTGGAATACAGGGCAGGACCAGCTCAGTACAGATCTTGATCAAAGGCTGCACCTCCCCAAACAACATATAACCCTGATTGACCAGGGAGTGAGCCAAACGGATAGTTGCAAACAACTGGTCACTAGACCATCCTTTCAAAGCCTGGCGGCAATAATCACCACTTTCAGATGCCAGCAGAGAAAAATAAATAACCTCATCGGCATTCATGTTTGCAACCAAACTGAATCAAAATGGTTCCCCTGTGCAGCCACTTCTGGTCAGGGATGGCCCTGGTGTTCTGTCATAAACCAGATGTGACCAGAACTGTGTGACTGCAACAGAGTGAACCAGACATAATTAGGTGAAAGTAAGTAAGTTTATTAAAGTAAATGCATATAAATGTGAACACACCACCAATACAAACAGAGTGAACAAACCAAACAACCAAACAGTGATAATAAACCAACCAGTATATATAGCAAAATGGAGTACCAGAATCGTAGTCAAGCCAGGCCAGGGTCATAAACAGGAGATCAGCAGATGGGGGGCCAGGAGTAAACAGACAGGGAACAAGAAGGAAGGGATCAGGCTGCAGGGCAAGGATCCAGGGATACGGGAACAGATACAAAGAGGTTCAGGATACAGGATACGGGAATCAGGATTCAGGTTCAGGATCAGGATCACAGATAAACAGGCTGGAGGTCAGGGCACAAGGACAAATAAGGGCAAGGTGTGTGTGCACTTGCCGGGTATTTATACTCATCTCAATCAGACTCAGGTGATGCTTGATTGCAGAAGATGATGTCAGCCCCACACTGCCAGGAACCACCTGCTGGTGGACGCCAGTACTGTGGCCCAAAAATCACATAATACTACCAACACGGGAAAGCTCCCCTGGCCGCTGCCACACCTACTGAACATGCTCCAGTTTTAGTTTCCTTCTAAGCTGTACATTTCTTCCTTTTTCCTATCTTAGCAGTCCATGTGACTATCGAGTCACACATGTGGGCATATACACAGTGGTAACTGACAGTCCCCTCCCTTATCCTCCATGCCCTTGTATTGCTAAACACTGTGGAGGGAGGATACAAGATTTTGATGGAGGGAGGCTTCGCCTCCCTGTTAGCCCCAGCACATACACACCATAGACACACTATTGGAGATCGAAGGGGGGGATACAGAGGTTATCCCCCACAACGACATACAGGGGAGACATACCCACCTCCCGTACAAAATGGAGAAGGAAGAACAGAGGTTGTAGAGGAGGCCAGAAAAAGAAAAAGAGAAACTTAGATGGGGGTATCTTTAATCTCAGTAGCATAAAATTTATTGAGGAAGAACTTGAAGTTTTGGAATTGGGTTTGAAATATGCTCTGCGCAACAATATCAATAAATTTAGAACCTTTATAGATTTACACAAGTTTGTTAGGAGAGTTAATATTAAAAAACATTTTGCTATCAAGACTCAAAATGTTATTGATACAGATTCCCAGTTTGTACATAGTGGGTTGAGGAATGAGTCCACATTTAACCCTAGGCACAGTAACAACCAATGTCTGGATGTTTTTAAGATGATGGTTGAACAGGATATAGAGGATATCCATATCCACCCTATTAGAGGCCACAAAAAAATCCAACAGGGCCTCAAGGAATTAGAGAAAAAGAAAGACATCATAATAAGACCAGCGGATAAGGGAGGGGGAATAGTTGTATTGGACAAAGCAGATTATAAAAATGAACTCAATCGTCTCATAGAAGATAAAGACACTTATCAAAAAATCAAAGGGGACCCTGTAAATAAGCTTAAAGCCACTCTAATTAAAAAAATCAATAAAGCCCAAGAGAAAGGCATATTGGATAAAACAGAGGCTCAATATTTAGTGCCAATAGCACCCAAAACACCCATTATATATCAAGTTCCCAAAATACATAAGAACATCCAGAAACCCCCAGGACGCCCCATTATTAATTGTTGGGCAATATTTAGACCACTTTCTACAGCCTATTTCCCAGAAATTTCTATCATATACGAAAGATAGTAGAGACCTCATTAACCTTATCAGGGACGTTCCGACTAACGAACGAACGTTCCTGGCAAGTATAGATGTTGATTCTCTATACACAAACATAAAACAGAAAGACGCCACTTCCGCGATCAAATGGCGTTAGAAACTAAAACAACACTACATAGGACCCAAATAGACTTTATGCTAGATATGTTACAACTAGCAATGGAAATAATTATTTTTGGCATGACAAACAGTGCTACAAACAGATAAGGGGAGTAGCCATGGGGGCCAAATATGCTCCCACGGTGGCAAATATTTTTATGAGTAAATGGGAGTCAGAGGAAATATTTGGGAGACATATACTAGGAAAACATACAGAAGATATATAGATGACATTTTTTTAGTGTGGGAGGGCAGCGAGGATTCCTTGAAAAAGTTTTTTGAACAGATTAACATTAACAAGTACAATATATCTTTTTCATCAAATTACAGTAAAGAAAAAGTTAATTATTTGGACCTAGAAATCTTTCATTCCAATAACAGTTTATACACACAAACATTTTTTTTAAAAACTGACAGGAATAGTTATATCCCTACAATCAGTGGCCATCACCCGAGATGGCTCTCGGGGTACCTAAAGGACAGATGGTTAGGATCAAAAGAAACTGCAACTTACAGGAGGATTACATAACCCAGTCCAATATGCTGGTGGACAGATTTGAGCAAAAAGGATATAAACGACAACTTTTACAAACACAACAAGAAGTAGGAACAAGGGATAGAGAACAATTACTTGTCCCTAAATCCAGAGAAAGCGAAAGCTATGACCTAACCTTTTGTACAGAATTCAATTGACAGTATAAACAAATACAAAAGATCATCAAAAAACACTGGCCTATCTTACTGAGAGACCCAGTTTTATTGAAAACTTTACCTACATGTCCAAAGTTCGTCTACAAACGCCCTCCTGTATTGAAGGACAAAATTGTTAAAAGTATCCCTGACCCCCCCAAGAAGTTGGTAACTTTCCTCGACCAAACAGGTTTTTTTAAATGTGGCAGATGTTTAATCTGCAGAACATGTAAGGGTGGTAAGAAAAAGACTAAACATTTTAAATCTAGGGCAACAGGGCAGACATTTGAAATCCCCAAATTTATAACCTGTGGTACCACACATGTCACATACCTTTTGGAATGTGAATGTGGTCTCCAATATGTGGGAAGAACCACAAGAGAGCTTAAAGTTAGACTGAGAAAACATATCAATAACATTAAAAAGGGTTTCCGTAAACACAGCTTATCTTATCATTTTAGGAGATTCCACAACAGAGATCCATCAAAACTTATTTTTTGTGGTATTGATAGGGTAGAGAAACATTGGAGGGGCACCAATCTTAAACAAGCTATCTCCCAAAACATGACACAATGGATTTACAAATTACAGTCCTTAAGGCCGAAAGGGTTAAATGTGGACCTGGACATTAATTGTTTTATTAGCAATTTTTGACTGCTTATTTTTATTTTTATTTTCATTTAATTTTATTTAATTTTATTTATTTTTATATTTATTTTTATTTTTATTCTAATTTTATTTTTACTTTAAATTTATTCTTATTTTTATTTTTATTTTTTTATTTTATTTTTATCTTAATTTTATTATTATTTTTATTTGTTTTTTCTTTCTTTTTTTTCCTTTTTTTTTTCCTTTTTTTCCTTATTCTATTCAATTTGTTATTAACGTTTGTTAGTCCAGGATCCTCGCCATTATAGCATTCCCAATTATTTATTTATTTATATTTTTTCATATGGAATATATTACTATTGTTATAATGTAATACACCATGTTTTGTTTTAATGTAATACCGAATTTTAAACACTAGATGGCCTCTGGTTACTTCCTGTCAATTCAGGAAATAGGAAGTTGGTATTCACGTTTTGTATACAAAGAACACATCACTTCCTGTGCCACTGACCACTTCCGGTCTAGGCGGATACGTCACTTCCGGTTCCGGTGGAAAACGGAAGTGAGGCTAATTTTATACTGCGCCATCAATGAGAGTAGTGGGAGTCATTGGGTGTAGTAGGCGGCACCTAAAGTATATAAGACAGCCAATCACAGACTCCCTAAGCTTCTGATGACGCCCAGTGGGAGGGGCGAAACATGTCAAGCTAAGGATAATCTGTGAAGGCTGTTTGGATGCCAAGGTGGCAATTTTTGCACATTTAAAGATTTTTGATGTAAGTGAAATTATTTTAAACCTTTTTAATAAACCTTGCAGTATTACACTATATGTCCCTTCTCTCTTCACTTGTGCAAAACGTCACTACTTTGATTACCTCTGACCGAGTAAAGCATGTAGGACCTACAATAAACCGTGAAGGAGAGGATATCCAATTCTCTGAGGCACAACTATCTACACATCTGCTGGACAGGAGACACCATCCTAATATCTACAGGAGTATTTATCATCTCTATCTGGTGAGTGGGGACCTAGGAGGGGAGCACAGGAAGTCACCAAGATTGCATCAACGTGTCACCAGCCCCATACCTCACGATAGGTGAACTTTATTGATTGCACCTTATTATTGCACTTTATTGAACTTGATTGTATGCAATTGTTGGCACTATATCGGCACTTTGTTGTATATGTTGTTTTATGATACACATTTTATGTTGGTAGATGTACATTTATGATTTAGAGAGGCAGCGCTGAGTATAAATTTATTTTTGTCATTATTCGGGGTATTCACCTTACACTATAGCGGCAGCCCTACTGCATAGGTACATGCATGTGTATGTGTAAACATATACACATATGTATATACATTTTGCAGTTATTTAGAATTATTAGAGTTTTTTTTTTTTTTTTCAAGGCGGGGATTTTTTTCTTATTATTCATAGACACAGGCTGGAGGGGTGTGACACAGTCCGTGATTGGCAGAACCTCCTGCAGATATATTTACCCTGTGAACAAAGTGAACGTTATCGTCAGTCAACTTAAACTCTGTCTACACCGTGTTATTGCAAAAAAATAATAAACATTTGCTTTAAAATATAGATTTGTATCAAGCTTCAAAAACACTCGGTTGCCATTAATAATTTATTTTGATTCTCTAGCCATTTTTTTTAATGTCATGTGACTGGCACAGCACCAATCAGTGCTGTGCAGATACAAATTCATAAACCAGACACCCCCAAGCATACATCAGCAGAGTACTAGAAACTCTGCTCTCAGATCTATCTATTAGGATGGGAAAGACTTATAAAATGTCATGTGACCGCTGAAAAGCAATGATTAAAAAAGGTATTGAGATGCATTTTTTAAATGAAATTAAATAAAGTGGCATGGTCTTTATACATAAAGAGAAGGGATAATGACAATTAAACATTGTATGTTTAGTATCACTTTAAATCTAATTTTCTGTAGTGTGCATCCTAAGAATATTTGATTTCTGCCATCTGAGTTAAAGGGTTTGTTAACCCATTTATATAAGACTATGCCAGCCCCTCCATTAGAGGCTGACATAGCACACTATGTAATTAGTTTTAAAAAACGAGCAGTCTAAATACTGAAATTCCACTGTCTCCAGGCTGGTCACATGACTCATGCCTGCTTTACAGCTCCAATGCATGTCTTCTGCAGGAGGAGCTGTGATCTCCCTCTGACCGCAGCCGGGAAGATCACGTGGCTGCTAGTCTCCTCCGCAGAAGCTCTGTCTCATAGCTGTAATGCGGCCGCGAGTCACGTAAATGGCTTGAAGACAACTCTAAAGAGGTCTTTAAAATGGTCGTTTTTACAAAGGACTTGCCTAGTGTGGTATGACTGCCTCTAATAGAGGGGCTGGCGTTGACCATTGTAGGCTATTATTTTTAGTAGCGGCGGGGGGGGGGGGGGGGGGGGTAGAGACACAGACACAGCTGACAGGCAGGAGGGGGCGAGGGGGGAGAGAGGAAAGTAGAGCAGGGAAGCGTATGACAGAGGGACGTACTTTGACCACGGTGATCAGAGCTGAGCAGCCCTGATTTTCATGGTCGGAATAGAGAGGGCATACAGAAAGTGGCAGATTCAGTTTTTTTTTCTTACAGTTTAGAGGGGGGCAGATTACGCAGCACAAGCGCTGTGCTGTGTAATTTGCTTTAAGGGACCAGAATCTGTATATATTTTTTTTTTGGGTTAACAAACACTTTAAAGGTGGCTGAATTCAGCTGCATTATTACTATTCAATTGCATCACTTACGGCCTGCTTAGTGTAAGAAAATATCTTGGCCACAAGGATCTTTGAAGAACTCAGATGCAGGTTATTTGAAATTGAATAAAAAAAAAAAAAACAATTTTGGAGTGATAAAAAGATAATAAAAAGATAATACCCCAATTACTCAGCAAAGCCACAGTATGTAATTGAAGTCACATTTGAAAGCATGCTCTTTTCAGCTTACACATACTACTAGCAATACATAGGAATCTCATCAAACAATGTGCATACTATCCACTTCAGCCCCGGAAGGAATTCCCCCTTCCTGACCAGAGCACTTTTTACGAAACGGCACTGCGTCGATTTACCTGACAATTGCGCGGTCGTGCAACGTTGCACCCAAACAAAATTCACGTCCTTTTTTTCCCACAAATAGAGTTTTCTTTTGGTGGTATTTGACCACCTCTGCGGTTTTTATTTTTTGCGTTACAAACAAAAAAAGAACGTCAATTTTGAAAAATAAGCAATATTTTTAACTTTTTGCTATAATAAATACCCCCCAAAAATATATAAAAAAACAAATTTCTTTCTCAGTTTAGGCTGATATGTATTCTTCTTCTACTATATTTTTGGTAAAAAAATCGCAATAAGCGTATATTATATCGACTACAAAGTAGGGGATAGATTTATGGCATTTTTATTATAAATTTTTTTTTTATTATTAGTAACGGCGGCGAGCTGCGATTTTTATTGTGACTGTGACATTATGGCAGACACATCGGACACTTTGACACTATTTTGGGACCATTGTCATTTATACAGAGATCAATGCTATAAAAATGCGCTGATTACTGTGTAAATGACACTGGCAGGGAAGGGGTTAAACACTAGGGGGCAATGAAGGGGTTAAGTGTGTCATAGGGAATGATTCTAACTATGGGGGGGGGATTGCCTAAATAGAACATGACAGAGATCACTGCTCCCGATGACAGGAAGCAGTAGATCTCTGTCACGCTGCTATGCAGAACAGGGAAATGCCTTGTTTACATAGGCATATCCCCGTTCTGCCGCTCCGTGACACGATCGCGGGCCCCCAGAGGACATCGATTCCGCAGGACCCGTGGGCATGGTCACGGAGTATGCAGCGCTTTCAATGCCACGATTTAAAGGGGACGTACCTGTACGCACATTTGCCCAGCTGTCCCATTATGCCGACACATAGGGTGTGGCTACTGGGGCTATAGCCCCGAATCTGGGGTCCCAAGTCTCTTACCGGTAGCAGCAGTGCTGGATTAACGTAGAGGCATATCTGCCATGTTTGCCTCCGGCAGCATTCAAAAGGGGGCGGCGCCGCATGAACACCCGCCCGCAGAAGGGACACTAGCGGTGGGCCTGGACTGCCGATCAGAGGCGCAGATATACCAGAATTAGAGCCGCCATTGCGCTGGCTCCGACTCTGCCCCCACCTCCACCGCTGACTGAGGCTCTTACTGACCACTGGTTGCTAGAGCCGCCTATCGTCTAGCAACCAGTGACATCACGGCCGCGACTCCCAGCCCGGTAGAGGGAGCCTGAGCCGGTGTTCTGTCAAATTCTCCAACAGAACAGCGGCCCCAATGTTCAAAGCATCAGAGGATTTTACTTCCTCCTCCTCCCCCACACCAAGTGCTCTCTATAGTCTATCGCACCCACCTCCTCTATGATCTCCTCCAGGCCTCTGCTGCAGGACTGGAACTGTGTGAAGTCTACAAGGTGAGCCCAGCGCAGGCCAGTCTAAACAGTGTGTGTCAGTTTCATTATCTGCAGTCTGCAGAGCCAGAGACCCATACAAACAGGAGGGGTTCATGCTGGGATCTGTAGTCCTTCACTTTTGGGGGATGTGAAGGACTACAGGTTCTAGCTTGAGCCACTCAGAGATGACGAAGTGACACCCCCCCCGCCCCCCTTAACTAGTGAAGGACTACAGGTCCCAGGCATGAACCGATGAGATCTAAGGGGTTAAATTTTTAGATCTCAGAGGTTCATGCTGAGACTGTAGTCCTTCAGTTTTGGATGTGACCCCCCCCCCCAAAAAAAGTGAAGGACTACAGCTAGGTCCCAGGATGAACCCTTCAGAGCTGAGGACATGACATCCCCCCAACTAGTGAAGGACTGAAAGTCCAAGCATGAACTCCTGGGATCTAAGTATGTAACCCCTTAGATCTCAGGGCCCAGGGTTCATTTATGCTTGGACCACATAGCCACCACATGAGACCCCACGCAGTCCACCAGGCTCTCTGGGGACCCTGATGTATGGGGATGCTCTCTGGGGACCTTGATGTATGGGGGGCTCTCTTGGGACCCTGATGTAAGGAGTAGGCTCTCTGGGGACCCTGATGTAAGGAGGAAGCTCTCTGGGCACCCTGATGTAAGGGGCTCTCTGGGCACCCTGATGTAAGGAGGAGGCTCTCTGGGGACACTGATGTATGAGGAGGCTCTCTGGGGGCCCTGATATAAGGAGGAGGCTCTCTGGGGACCCTGATGTAAGGGGGGGGGGCTCTCTGGGGACCCTGATGTAAGGAAGAGGCTCTCTGGGGACCCTGATGTAAGGGAGGGATCTCTGGGCACCCTGATGTAAGGAGGAGGCTCTCTGGGGACACTGATGTAAGGAGGAGGCTCTCTGGGGGCCCTGATGTAAGGAGGAGGCTCTCTGGGGGCCCTGATATAGGGAAGAGGCTCTCTGGGGACCCTGATGAATGAGGAGGCTCCCTGGGGACCCTGATGTTAGGAAGTGGCTCTCTGTGGTCCCTGATGTTAGGAAAGGGCTCCCTGGCGACCCTGATGTAAAGAGGAGGCTCTCTGGGCACCCTGATGTAAGGGGGGGCTCTCTGGGGACCCTGATGTAACAAGGAGGCTCTCTGGGAACCTTGATGTATGGGGAGGCTCTCTGGGAACCCTGATGTAAGGAGGAGGCTCTCTGGGGACCCTGATGTAGGGAGGAGGCTCTCTGGGGACCCTAATGTAAGGGGGGCTCTCTTGGGACCCTGATGTAAGGGGAAGCTCTCTGGGGGCCCTGATATAAGGAGGAGACTCTCTGGGGACCCTGATGTAAAGAGGAGACTCTCTGGGGACCCTGGTGTAAGGAGGAGACTCTCTGGGGATAAAAAAAACGATCAAGGGGTTAATATGGCGCACAATGGAGGTAGCCGAGTACATATAACAAAAAATGGTGGGGGGAAGGGGGTGGGTTGGGGGTTCCTGAGAGGGGGAACTTGATGGTGGTAGTTAATGTTTCACAACAAGTTCGGGTATTAGTCCATGTAAGGATAAAATGATGCTGAATAAATGGAAGGCAGCCAGTCTATAAAAGCTAGAAGAAGCTCTGGAACAAATAAAAAAGAAAGAAGGACGGCGCCCTCTAAGTGCAGCATGTATGTTAAAAATATTTATTACAATAGATAAAAACACTCACATTTGAGTTGCTAAAAACCAGCATGTAAAGTAGTTTCATCCGCGTGCTCTCGGGGGATGTGGGTGTCACGGGCCAGTGGAGGGGTTCCTGGGATGTGAGTCCTGTAACCTGGGTCCTGGTAGCTGTTCTGGTGGTGCCGAGGGTCCTCAGAGCCTCCGGGCGGCCAGGATATCGGTCATGGATCCTCCGTGGAGCGCCGTGCTGACCTGCGTCTTCACTTCCGGGAGCGGGGTGAGGCGGGCGGTGCTTCGCGTTCGGAGCATGCGTGCTCCTTCATCAGGCTATGCTGGGGACCCTGATGTTAGGAAGGGGCTCTCTGGGGACCCTGATGTAAGGAGGAGGCTCTCTGGGGACTCCGATGTAAGGGGGCTCTCTGGGGACCCTGATGTAAGGGAGGCTCTCTGGGGACCCTGATGTAAGGAGGGAGCTCTCTGGGGACCCTGATGTAAGGAGGAGGCTCTCTGGGGACACAGATGTAGGAGGGGGCTATCTGAGGACCCTGGTGTGAGGAGGGGGATCTCTGGGGACCTTGATGTAAGGGGGCTCTTTGCAGACCCTGATGTAAGGAGGAGGCTCTCTGGGGACCCTGATGTAAGAGGGGGCTCTCTGGGGACCCTGATGTAAGGAGGAGGCTCTCTGGGGACCCTGATGTAAGGAGGAGGCTATCTGGGGACCCTGGTGTAAGGGGGCTCTCTGCGGACCCTGATGTAAGGAGGAGGCTCTCTGGGGACCCCGATGTAAGGAGGAGGCTCTCTGGGGACCCTGATGTAAGAGGGGGCTCTCTGGTGACCCTGATTTAAGAAGGAGGCTCTCTGGGGACTCCGATGTAAGGGGGCTCTCTGGGGACCCTGATGTAAGGGAGGCTCTCTGGGGACCCTGATGTAAGGAGGGAGCTCTCTGGGGACCCTGATGTAAGGAGGAGGCTCTCTGGGGACACAGATGTAGAAGGGGGCTATCTGAGGACCCTGGTGTGAGGAGGGGGCTCTCTGGGGACCTTGATGTAAGGGGGCTCTCTGCAGACCCTGATGAAAGGAGGAGGCTCTCTGGGGACCCTGATGTAAGAGGGGGCTCTCTGTGGACCCTGATGTAAGGAGGAGGCTCTCTGGGGACCCTGATGTAAGGAGGAGGCTATCTGGGGACCCTGGTGTAAGGGGCTCTCTGCGGACCCTGATGTAAGGAGGAGGCTCTCTGGGGACCCTGATGTAAGGAGGAGGCTCTCTGGGGACCCTGATGTAAGAGGGTGCTCTCTGGTGACCCTGATGTAAGAAGGAGGCTCTCTGGGGACCCTGATGTAAGGGGGGGCTATCTGGGGACCCTGATGTAAGGAGGGGGCTCTCTGGGGACCCTGATGTAAATAGGAGGCTCTCTGGGGACCCTGATGTAAAGAGGAGGCACTCTTGGGACCCTGATGTAAGGAGGGGGCTCTCTGGGACCCTAATGTAAGGAGGAGGCTCTCTGGGGACCCTGATGTAAGGAGGGGCTCTCTGGGGACCCTGATGTAACGGGGAGGCTCTCTGGGGACCCTGATGTTAGGAGGGGGCTCTCTGGGACCCTAATGTAAGGAGGAGGCTCTCTGGGGACCCTGATGTAAGGGGGGGCTCTCTGGGGACCCTGATGTAACAAGGAGGCTCTCTGGGAACCCTGATGTATGGGGAGGCTCTCTGGGGACCCTGATATAAGGAGGGGGGATGTAGGAGGGGGGCTATCTGGGGACCCTGGTGTAAGGAGTGGGCTCTCTGGAGACCTTGATGTAAGGGGGCTCTCTGTTGACTTTCTTTAGTTCGCTGCTATGGGCTCTAGCCCCAGATCTTTTGTAGGCCTAGCAACGCCCCTGCCTCCAAAGCTATAGAAAATCAATGTATAATTAGTAATGATGGGATAAAGAGTAGCAATTAGGAGGATCAACCACGGTGTAACAAAATTGTGAAAAACGTTTATTGAGAATTCAAGAATAAAATTAATCCACTAAGAGTGTGGTTGCACCCTTATAGTTGAACCATCCCCCCAGTGCACCCAGATAAAAACACATACAGAAAAAATGACAACGTTGTCACAGTATGGTGCCAATCTCAGGGCCCCACAAACACACACATGAGATTGGCACCATATTGTGACAACTTTGTCATTTTTTCTGTATGTATTTTAATTTGGGTGCACTGGGGGGATGGTTCCACTATAGGGGTTCAACCACACTCTTAGTGGATTCATTTTATTCTTGAATTTTCAATAAAAGTTTTTCACAATTTTGTTACACCATGGTTGATCCTCCTAATTGCTACTCTTTTGCGGACATCTCTTTGTCCCACCATTACTATTTATACATAGTATATAGACAGGCTAGGGTAGTAAATAGACAGGCTAGGATAGTATATGGACAGGCCAGGGTAGTATATGGACAGGCCAGGGTAGTATATGGACAGGCTACTGTAGTATATGGACAGGTTAGGGTAGTATATAGACAGGCTAGGGTAGTATATAGACAAGCTAGGGTAGTATATGGACAGGCTAGAGTAGTATATTGATTTTTAGTTTGAGCATTACAGGTTAGCAACATTTGGGCTTATGTATAAATTAAATGACCTTAGCAACCAGCTAGCAGATCAGCAGGCACTTCTAAAATATGATGGATTCCCTATGTGCTCATTCATATATCCTGCCACTACAGAACTAACTTACCACGTAACCTCCCTGGTGCTCTTGCTCTCTCTCAATCTGCAGAGCTATGTTTCACGCATGCACCAGATAAGAAGGTGGTCTGGGAACAAGGCCGGCCACACCCCTTCATCAAGTCTCACCAGAAATGCATGCCTTGCAGGCTCCGCCCTTGTTTTCTGTGTCTCGTGGATTCCCCGGCCACTGCAGTGCCTTAGCTCTTCATGAGTGTCAGTCTGACTCTGTGTGCGATCAGTCCACGGCAAGTATGAGTACCGCATGTGCTATATTGGGAGCAGAAAGGCAGCCTTTTTACAGAGCCTCAGTGCGGCCTGGGGGGGGGGGGGGGATTGCCACCCTGCTTCCTGTCCCGTGCAGAGCCCCCGACTGATGTGCGCTCTAGGCCGTCACCTACCTTGCCTATAGGTAGCGCTGGACCTGCATATCCTCTAAAGTGTGTACTGGTCTCGCTCAATTAAGAGCACTAAGTGTCATTTCTGTCTGCTGCTTTTTTCCTATACTACCAGCATGAATTAATTCTGACAAGTTTTCCTGACACCAAGAGTAAAAAAGGTGACAGGGAAGTTATCTCCAGCATACAGCTTGTGATTGACATCCTCAGCTCTGTTCCTGTGTGCTGTGTGAATGGAGATGTGCCCCTTCCTTCCAATCAACTCTCAGATAGAAGAAGACTGCAGATAAATGGGTGCAACTTATGTAGAAGGATTTGTTTAATCTCTGTGTATCACCTGAGGCCAGTCACTTCGCTTGGTATATGTAAGGGTTTACAACCACTTCAATTATTTTTTCATGCTTTCCTCTCCTTAACATCTGCTATAAAAGTTTGTTGTTTATAGAGCTGAATAACTCAAGCTGCATGCATATGCACACAAACACATACATTGGAATAACTAGGAGTAGTCATTCAGAAAGTTTTGTCTGAAGTTTTAGTCAGACAAAGCATGCTTCAAGGCGTGCAGCTACGTCTGTCTAGTGATGGGCCAAACACTCCCCTGTTCGGTTTCCATCAGAACTCTGGAGTAGGGAAAAAGTTTGGCCCCGAGCCGTGAACTCTATTAAAGTCTATGGGACCCGCACATGGAAGTTCCCATTTTTAAGGCTTACAGTGATACCTTGGTTCACGAACGCTTCTGTGCATGAACAACTCGGTTCGCGAACAGAAGAGTTCACAAAAATTAGCTTCGGTACGGGAACTCCGCTTCGGGTTCATGAACACGAGCCGCGGCCATCTTCCCTGCCTGACGCATTCATATTGAGAAGAGCAGTGCAAGATGAGAGTCTTAGGAGAACCAGTCCACTCAGATAGGGGTGTCTGCCCCCTGACTACCATGAAGGTGGGTTCACTTGATTAGGGAATCATGAAAAAACAGTTCATATGAATTCTACTTTAGAAATTTATCATGCCCTCACATAATCTATTCCTGGATGCACAGTGTTGTTTTCTGGCCCCTAGATTAGTCATTTTAATTGGGGTTTGGGATTGTTTCAAACAAGGATTAAAGAGGAGGTAAAGTTTTTTTATTTTCTTTTAAGATGTACATATGAAAGCGGTCGACTTAATGTAAAAGACGGTATGTAATATATGTTTACAATCCTTTTTTTGTACTGTACATACATTTCATAATTTTATAAATAAACAAAAAAAAAGTTCAGAATAGATTAACCTGATTTACATTGAACCCTATAGGAAAATTTACCTCGGTTTGCAACCAATTCGGTTCGCAACCAGAGTAATTTCACAAATTAACCACTTGCCTACTGGTCACTTAAACCCCCCTCGTGACCAGACCAATTTTCAGCTTTCGGTGCTCTCACACTTTGAATGACAATTACTCAGTCATGTAATACTGTACCCAAATTAATTTTTTTGTCCTTTTTTTCATACAAATAGAGATTTCTTTTGGTGGCATTTGATCACCTCTGGGTTTTTTATTTTTTGCACTATAAATTAAAAAAAAGACCGAAAATTTTGAAAAAAAAACACATTTTTCTTAGTTTCTGTGATAAAATTTAGCAAATTATTAATTTTTCTTCATAAATTTTGGCCACAATTTATACTGCTACATATCTTTGGTAAAAATAACCCAAATTAGTGGATATTATTTGGTCTTTGTGAAAGTTAGAGAGTCTATAAGCTGTGGTGCAAATCATAAAAAAATGATCACACCTGATGTACTGGTGGCCATTTCTTGTGACCCGAAAAAGCCAGGAAAGTGCAAATACCCCCCAAATGACCCCTTTTTTTAAAGTAGAAATTCCAAGGTATTTAGTAAGATGCATTGTGAGGTTTTTGATGTTGTAATTTTTTCCCACAATTTTTTGCAATATTAAAAAAATTTTTCCCCACAAAATTATCATTGTAATAGGTTATTTCTCTCACATGGCATGTGTATAGCACAAATGACGCCCCAAAATACATTCTGCTACTCCTCCTGAGAATTACGATGCCACATGTGTGTGACTTTTCCACAGCCTAGCCACATAGAGAGGCCCAACATGCAGGGAGCACCATCAGGTGTTCTAGGAGCATAAATTACACATCTAACGTGTTGACTAGCTATTACACTTTTATAAGCCCTGGACCACCAGGACAATGACACGTGACACTGATGTGGCACTGATGACAGATGGCACTGATGGCACGTGACACTGATGTGGCACTGATGACAGATGGCACTAATACGTGGCACTGATGACACATGACACTGATGACAGATCGCACTGGTATGTGGCACTAATGACACGTGACACTGATGACAGATGGCACGTGACACTGACAGGTGGCACTAATGACAGATGGAACTGATACATGGCACTGATGACACGTGACACTAATAACAGATGGCGCGTGGCACTGGGGACAGGTGGCACTGGGGACAGGTGGCACTGGAGACAGGTGACACTGGGGACAGATGGCACTGATAGGTGGCACTGGGGACAGATGGCACTGACAGGTGGCATTGGGGACAGGTGGCACTGGGGACATATGACACTGATAGGTGGCACTGGGGACAAATGGCGCTGATGGGTGGCACTGGGGACAGTTGGCACTGATAGGTGGCACTGGGGCCAGATGGCACTGACAGGTGGCACTGGGGACAGATGGCACTGATAGGTGGCACTGGGGACAGGTGGTACTGGGAACAGATGGCACTGTGGGCACTGTGTTGTGTGATTTTTTTTTCACTCACGCTGCAGCAGGAAGCTCTCCCTCCTCACACACGGTCTCTGTGTGAGGAGGGAGAGCCGGCAATAAGAGATGATCTCATATGTTTACACTTGAGATCACCTCCTATTGGAAGCTCCAATCGAGTGCTAAATGGCCGCTGTGATTGGCCATTTAGCACGATCTGTGATTGCCTGTGTCCAATCAAAGTTGTATGAAAAGTATTTTTAGTAGTATAAAAATTACGTATTAAAAACGCAGTTTAAAAAGGTATCCTCAATACAGTACATAAACACATGCAGATACATGAAAAGAATGATCAAACCACAAGCCAATGTAGATTATGACGCTCAGTGATGTTGATAAAGATTAATACAGAAAACAGAAAACCATACACCATGTTTCGGAGTTTGTAGAGCTCCTTCTTCAGGGAAGGTTTTTTATATTCTTGATAGCTACAATCTATAGCACCGAACATACAGTGGGGACGGAAAGTATTCACACCCCCTTAAATTTTTCACTCTTTGTTATATTGCAGCCATTTGCTAAAATCATTTAAGTTCATTTTTTTTCCTCATTAATTTACACACAGCACCCCATATTGACAGAAAAACACAGAATTGTTGACATTTTCACAGATTTATTAAAAAAGAAAAACTGAAATATCACATGGTCCTAAGTATTCAGACCCTTTGCTCAGTATTTAGTAGAAGCACCCTTTTGATCTAATGCAGCCATGAGTCTTTTTGGGAAAGATGCAACAAGTTTTTCACACCTGGATTTGGGGATCCTCTGCCATTCCTCCTTGCAGATCCTCTCCAGTTCTGTCAGGTTGTATGGTAAACGTTGGTGGACAGCCATTTTTAGGTCTCTCTAGAGATGCTCAATTGGGTTTAAGTCAGGGCTCTGGCTGGGCCATTCAAGAACAGTCACGGAGTTGTTGTGAAGCCACTCCTTCATTATTTTAGCTGTGTGCTTAGGGTCATTGTCTTGTTGGAAGGTAAACCTTCGGCCCAGTCTGAGGTCCTGAGCACTCTGGAGATGGTTTTCATCCATGATATCCCTGTACTTGGCCGCATTCATCTTTCCCTTGATTGCAACCATTCGTCCTGTCCCTGCAGCTGAAAAACACCCCCCACAGCATGATGCTACTACCACCATGCTTCACTGTTGGGACTGTATTGGACAGGTGACGAGCAGTGCCTGGTTTTCTCCACACATACCGCTTAGAATTAAGGCCAAAAAGTTCTATCTTGGGGGTTGATTTACTAAAGGCAAAAAGACTGTGCACTTTGGAAAGTGCAGTTAAACAGTGCAAGAGCAGTTGTTCCAGAGCTTAGTAAATGAACAGAAGCTCTGCTGACTTCCATCAACCAATCATGTGCAAGCAAAACTGCTGTTTTCCTTGCATGTGATTGGGTACTCTTTGCAAAGTGAAGCTTTACCTCATTTACTAAGCTCTGGAGCAGCTGCACTTGCAGAGTGCAATTGCACTTTCCAAGGTGCACAGTCTATTGGCCTTTAGTAAATCAACCCCAGTGTCTCCTCAGACCAAAAATCTTATTTCTCACCATCTTGGAGTCCTTCAGGTGTTTTTTAGCAAACTCCATGCGGGCTTTCATGTGTCTTGCACTGAGGAGAGGCTTCCGTCGGGCCACTCTGCCATAAAGCCCCGACTGGTGGAGGGCTGCAGTGATGGTTAACTTTCTACAACTTTCTCCCATCTCCCGACTGCATCTCCGGAGCTCAGCCACAGTGATCTTTAGGTTCTTCTTTACCTCTCTCACCAAGGCTCTTCTCCCCCGATAGCTCAGTTTGGCCAGATGGCCAGCTCTCGGAAGGGTTCTGGTTGTCCCAAACGTCTTCCACTTAAGGATTATGGAGGCCACTGTGCTCTTAGGAACCTTAAGTGCAGCAGAAATGTTTTTGTAACCTTGGCCAGATCTGTGCCTTGCCACAATTCTGTCTCTGAGCTCTTCGGGCAGTTCCTTTGACCTCATGATTCTCATTTGCTCTGACATGCACTGTAAGCTGTAAGGTCTTATATAGACAGGTGTGTGGCTTTCCTAATCAAGTCAAATCAGTATAATCAAACACAGCTGGACTCAAATGAAGGTGTAGAACAGGGTTCCTCAAACTATGGCCCTCCAGGTGTTGCGGAACTACACATCCCATGAGGCATTGTAAAACTCTGACATTCACAGATATTACTAGGCATGATGGGAATTGTAGTTCCTGAACAACTGGAGGGCCGGAGTTTGAAGACCCCTGGTTAGAACCATCTCAAGGATGATCAGAAGTAATGGACAACACCTGAGTTAAATATATGAGTGTCTCAGAAAAGGGTCTGAATACTTAGGACCATGTGATATTTCAGTTTTTCTTTTTTAATAAATCTGCAAAAATGTCAACAATTCTGTGTTTTTCTGTCAATATATTGCATTCCTGCTGCTTTTTTCAATCTTTAATCCAATATACGGGTCACTGCCTTAGTCTTCTACTGTATTTGGAAACAAGTTTAATCAAATTACATTGTATGATTTAGATTTTTCGCACTTCTTGCTCTATATATTCTCCCTAAAAAGATTTACATCTATCCTTTGATGCTCCTGGCGCCTGTCTGTGGACTGGTCTGTGTGTCCGTGTGTACATGGCTAGTCCATGCGCATATGGACACACACCCCTATCCCATTATTAATGCTGTTTGGTTTATGAATATATTATAATATAAATGTATATGCATAGCCACTATTTCTAACAGAAAATTTGTTAACTAATCATTTTTGTCCTGCCCGCCTATCCTTTTGTCTCGGTATTCTACTATTGATGTATATACTACGCTGAATAATTCCGTTTATTTCAAATTGTCATTCATAACAAAAATATGTAATTCCATGTTCTCTGTAACTGTATTGCTGCTTTTTGTAAACTGTTTTTTGCTGCTCTTACGCTAATAATCAGATGGGCATCAGATATTACATTCACTATATAATATGAACATGGGCGTCCGCAGAAATTTTTTCGGGGGGGGCATCATTTTAAGGTCACCCATGCTCCGCCCTTTTTGTCAACATCATAGAGGGGAGGGGCTTGAGTGGGCAGTGAGCGCCAGCTGGATGTACATCTCTCTATCTCGCCCCAGTTGGTCATCATTTTAGAATTAAAATTATTGCACACAACAATGCCCACCCCACTAACACTACAATGCCCACCACACTACACTGCCCACCCCACTAACACTACACTGCCCACCCGACTAACACTACACTGCCCACCCCACTAACACTACAATGCCCACCCCACTAACACTACAATGCCCACCCCACTAACACTACAATGCCCACCCCACTAACACTACACTGCCCACCCCACTAACACTACACTGCCCACCCCACTACACTACACTACACTACACTACACTACACTACACTACACTGCCCACCCCACTACACTACACTACACTGCCCACCCCACTACACTGTCAGGCATGCTGCAAGTTTACTCGCTGGCTGAAATGAATGCATGGATGTAGGCAGCGTGACTCTCCCTAACTGCTTGCTGGCTGGCGGCTGCTCCGTCCCTCCTCTGAGACGACTCACCTGCTTTTTTATTGATCAGTCTGCCACATTGCCGATTGCCAGATGACGTCCCAGTTCCAGATCTGGATCCGGCGCGGTCAGATGGAGAGGAGGAGGAGACGATGGCGGCGGCACAAATAAGGAGGCGGAACGGGACTCCAGGAACAGCCTTCGCACATGCACCGCCCAGGCCTTCCGCAGCATATGACCCCATTCGCTGGGTCCCGTAGCTTTAGTGCCCTCACTCTCCTGGTACCTTAAGGCTTTCCTCCTTTCCACATTTCCTCCCTCATGCTGGCGCCGGCTCTGCACCCACCCAGGATCAGCCTGGCCCCTGAGTGTCCATGTGCGGACACCTTGCTCCAGGGGGGGCACTAGCCCCCCCTTGCCTCTACCTGCGGACGCCGATGAATATGAATGAATATTTCCTTTTTCCATACTTTAACATCGTTTTCCTTTTAAGATATTTGTTTCTCTCCCCCCCCCTGCCTTCTCGGCACTGTGGCCGCTCGTAGCGATTGCCCGGCACGGAAAGCCACCCAGAGCTATATTCTGGGCGGCGTCTAGGGAGGCTGGCTGGGCTGCTAACAACACCGCCCACAGCCTCCATCTTGCCACTCCGGCGGACATGCGCAGTCCGCCGTTGAGGCATTCCGTGTCGGTGGGCCGGGTGTGCGCGACGCCTCTCCTACGTGCTGACGTTCGCGCATGCGCGACAGGGGATGCGCCGCGCACACTCGGCCCAGGGGGCAGTTACAAGTTTCCCTGACAATTATCTCCAGTTACAGCTGAGTGCAATCAATTGCGCCAGCTGACCGGAGTTTCCTCCCTATTAAAAACAGACTGACTCACTCTCAGATCAGGCACTGGACAGCCTGATGCTGGGACATGTGGCAGGTCTTTCTCATCTACTATGTTTAAGGTTATTCTACTTTGATATACCTTGTTTATATGTAAACCTATACTTTAATTTTCTGTATAATCATTGAGCAGTGTTCTGCTTATACTCATGCTAGAAAAAAACTTTTTTCCTCAGAAGTAAGTGTAGATTAGCCTCAATCAAATGTTACTTTCTAATATACTCTTCACTATCCCATACATTGATTAACCTAATCCACATATATAAAATCTGATATTCATTCATAAAAGTCCCCAACACAATACCTACTGTTGCTTTACTATTTGATAACAATAGGCAAGTATTATTTCTTTGTGTTTTACAACACAATCCACATAATATTACTTTAGTATTTTGTTAATTACCCTCACAATTAAATATACTCCTAAAAATCTTACAACTATGTCTCAATTGCAAACTAAATAGTTCTCTGATGGTAGTATTATATATATGTTTCATTTTCAGTTACCAAATCCATTCCTTCCCTTTTTTTGATCCTATATTGCTTCCTATCCTCTTATCTACATATACAGTTATTTATATATCTTATCAGTTGTCTGATTATTTAGACCACATGCCCAACTAGGCTCTGGACTTATTTTTCTTGATGTACTTTTCTACACTCGGGGACTCCATTTGCCCCAGTATATCGCTCTGGCCGCCATCTTGCGGTGGAATGTGCATTCCCCCCGGGGGGAACTCCTTAATTTAAGGACAATGCGATTCGGTACACACCAATAGACCTTTCTGATGCCCACGTTGTTGTCGCTAGCAAGCAAAATTACCAGTACTATTATCCGGTGTTATCTTGATTCTAATCTTTTAATGTGATCCAACGAAACATTGTAACAACTATTGCATCATTTCAAACCATGTAAGTGTTAGTATTACACTATTTATAACATATAGCATTATGCTTTCAGATGCTATGGCAAATTCATTAACCATATATTTTAATTATATCTTAGATAAATTCTTCTCTTCTCTCTCTCTGCATCCCTGAAGAAGGACTATACTATATCCCGAAACGCGTTGGGTGTGAGAAGAGCTTTTCTTTTCTTTTCATCTTTTCATTTTGTATGATGATATAAATAAAGAACTCAGATATATCTATGTTTCGTTGTATTGTTTTTAATGTTGTTTCTCAATAAAATTTGTTTATTTTTATACGGTTTTATACTCCGATACATTTTCATTTAAGTCAAACATTAAGTGCCTTTAAAGTCTGCCTAGGGGAACTCCTTTCTATATTTTTTCGGTCAATATGGGGTGCTGTGTGTACATTCATGAGGGAAAAAAAATGAACTTAAATGATTTTAGCAAATGGCTGCAATATAACAAAGAGTGAAAAATTTAAGAGGGTCTGAATACTTTCCATCCCCACTGTATATTAGAGCATTCATTGTTGATTGTTGATGACAAAATGGGGTGGGGATAAAAGAAGAATGGAAAAACATGAAAATGCACAACAGTGGCTACTCACTATGCCTGAGCGAAGGAACAGAGCACAAGATTGACCAATGGTAAGATTAATGTTTGTAGAGAATCCAATCGGAATAAAAACAAAAATAGGAAGAGAGGTGTGTGGGGCCCTCTTGGCTACTGGACAGACCACATGGGGTACACAGGAATCACCTAGTATGGACAGGGGGAGAGAGAAGGGGGAGATGTATGTATGTATGTATATATGATTGTTTAAATAATGTTAGAATGTATTCATTCAACCTCACATACCTTATCATAGGGAGAGTTCCAGCCTAGACCGGGAGAGCCTCAGCTAGAAAGGTTGCTGAGAAGTCTTGATTGAGCTCCTTCATCCACGGAGGAAGAGTATTGGGGAGTAACCCTTAATGGTGAGCTCCTCTATGTTGTAGGATGCCCACATATGGACAGTGTCCCATCACTAGTTTTGTGGTTATGGGCTCTGTGTGACTGACTGTTTATGTACTGTGAAAATTGAGGCAGAAGGTTTGAGGCAGCTTGTGGTCTCTTCATGGTACAGCAAAGACTCACATACGTATTTATATAAAAGTATAAATTTATTTAAGACAAAAAATAATTAAAATGGTCCTATAGAGGGAAATATACAATACACAGTATCAGATCTCTGAAGAGGAATTGACCCTTGGATGCATGTCCATCCAGACAGGAGGACCATAGATCTTGTCCTATGTCAGTTCAACCTCAACATGTTTTACGGTGTGACCGCTTCTTCGGGAGTATACTTCAGAGGATAATGTGTGTAAACATCTCTACAAAAAACAGATAACAGATAATAGATGATCAAATTAGGGAACACACAACATGTATAGCATGGATTAGAACATGTACAGGGCCAAGATCAATTCTGCCATAGAAATTGGCCGGTTCAAAACACAGCTATCAATTCAGATAGTATAAACATAATCCCCAAGACATAAGCATACCCATGTATGTTGGATAATAGGGGCTTACCAAGACTGAACCAATTCAAACCAACAAGGCGTCTGCAGGCCCCAAAGGGGCAATATCTCGGGCGAGTGTGGAAGCCGGGTCATAATATGTGAATCAGACACAGACTGTCAAGGATAAAGAATATATATATGTATAATTATATAAAAAGAAATTATATATTATATAAATGATCGCCAGTATAATATACTGGCTGTCCAGGTACTAAGTGTGCTCACTTGAGTCACTCTCATGTAGAGTATACATAGAGCACAATCTGATATAGATCTGTGTGTGTCTAAACATACACACACCTCTATAAGTCATAAGCGATACACACCTGTTAGATGTTTAAACAGACATATGGGAGGCATTGGAGTATTGGACGGACTTCTCAGAGATGGGCTCATCAGATTTTTAGCTATGGACAAGGCCTGAAAAAGTATGTGTATATATATATATATATATATATATATATATATATATATATATATATATATATATATATATATATATATATATATATATATATATATATATATATATATATATATCTCAGATAGTAAATAAATTCAGATAGGACAGAAAGAAAAATCGTTTCCAATTTAAAAAGGTCAACAACGAGATAATAAATGTATGATATAATGATTCACCCTGTAAAGATTGAATTATACGGGGTAATTCATAAGACTAAAAGATTGTTTTTACAGGAGCAGTGATTTTAATGATGCTTAAAGTGGAGCAATAAAAATAATAAAAATGAAAAATTCCTTTAATTTTAGTGCCTGGGGGTCCCTTATCCTGCCTGTAAAGTGCCACTTCTGTACTGGGTATAGAACCTGCTGCAGCAAAACTGACATTTCTAAAGAAAATAATGACATTTAAATTGGCTCGCAGTTGCAAGCCATTGCCGGCAAAAAAAAAAAATGGTGCGGGGTACCCCACGCATACCAGGCCCTTTGGGTCTGCTATGGATTTTATGGGGAACCCCACACCTAAATTTTAGGAAAAAAAACAGCGTGCCCCCCCGAAAATCCATACCAGACCCTTATCCAAGCAGGAAAGTGGAGATAAGCACCCCTCCTTTCTCCTGAACCACACCAGGCCACATGCCCTCATGTCTATTTATTTTTGACACTTTTTTTTGGTGAATGAGTAGGGGCTTCCAGATTCCAATATGCCCCCTGCCCACAGATCCCCGCAACCACCACTCAGATTTGTGGGGAAGAGGCCCTTGTCCCCATCAACATGGGCCAAGGTGCTTTGAGGTGGGGGCAGCACCCCCCCCCTATGTTGAGGGAATGTGGCCTGGTATGGTTTAGGGGGGTGCTCACTTCTCTCCCCCTTTCCTGGCCTTCCAGGCTGGATGATCAGATAAGGATCTGGTATAGATTTTGGGGGAGACCACTCCTTTTTTTAAATTTTGGTGTTTTTTCCCTGATTTTTTTTTTTGCTGGCAATTATTTTTTTTACATTCAGCTGTCAGGGGTGAAGCCCACCGATGACTCATTTGTTGTTAAAGCGGGGTTCCACCCAAATTTTGAACAATATCTGTATGTATTCTCTTCCTTGCCTAGATGCTGACATGCCGTTTAAAAAAATTTAAATCGCCGTAATTACCTTATATTTTTCTATTCTTCTTTGCACTTCCTGGTTCTCCTCCCGTGGGAGTAGGCGTGTTTCTAGCCTCTCCCAGACTCCTGGGAGCTAGTCTCAGGATTCCCAGGATGCCACTGAGCATGTGCGGGAACGAGCGGTGAATGCTGGGAGCACAGCATTCACCGCATCCAGGAAATAAATGCTTGTGGGCTTCAAATGCCCACAATAAAGATGGAAACCTCCTGCAGTGAATAATATAAGTTATTCTTTCCGACGAAATCTGACACAGGCGGACATATTACACACAATATGTGAGTATGTAATGCTGAGAAGAAAAGTTTGTGAATGAACTAAAAAAAAAAAAACGATAGATAGGTGGACCCCCGCTTTAAGGATGCGGCGGCCGGCTTCCCGGCCCTGCTCCTTAACAACCTATTGACTGTGCGATCGGCGGGCAAACATCCCTCTGAGCGCAGAGAGATTCAGGTGTTCGGCAAACACCCGAACAGGTGATGTTTAGCCAAATGCATGCTTGGCCTGAACCGTTCACCCATCCCTCCGTCTTGTCTCTTAGGAAAATCCATATTGCTCTGGGAATTGTTTGTCATATACTAAATGTTTATTTCTATACAAAGATTGTATACATATATAAAATGGACATACAACATCAGTTTAAAAAGTTAATTGAAAAATTGACCCAAAGCCACTAAAGTTTATCTCTACTTACATGAATAAAATATTTTTTTCTTGTTATATACTGGGTGTAATTCTCATTCTGCAAGAGAAGTGTAACAATGTAGTGTTCATGCAGACATTAAAACAGACACTGAGAATTACACCCAGAATACATATATACTGTACATACATTAGAAAAACATATACTGGGAATTACACCCAGCACGTAGAACAAAAGAAGTGGTACTGTGCAGCAGCCATACATACAGAATAAGAGTCAATACTGTGAAATACACCCATAGGTGTGCACAGCCTATTGCATTAGGGTGTGCACCCCAAAGCTCAAACATATTTGCATGTATATATCTACTGACGGTGTCAGCAGAGAAATGGACGGTGTCAGTAGGGCAGAGATTGGTGTCAGTAAGGCAGTGGATGGTGTCAGTAGTTTTAATTTTTCATTAGAAAAAAGGGGGGTACTCCCGCGCTATCACTATAGGTGAAGGTGAATATATATAAATAGAAGTGTAACTGCTGCAAGCACCGATAAGGTGACTCTAGAACCAAAAATTATACAGTGCTAATGAATGGTGTTGCACTGTTACAAATAAACTGCACAATATACATAAATACTCCGCTTTAAAGTGCAATAGTGAAATACACGCCCAGTGCAAATAAGTAAAGTAAGCAAGACTATAAAATCACAAAGTGCTTGATGGATACATAAAGAGCAATAGCAATGATCTCTAAATTCAATGAAAACACGATTGTCCCAATCTTGATTGTGCAAACAACACAGGTGTGATGGGTATTTCTTCTTTCCGTGCAGTGACACCTCTAGAAGGGGTAGCCTCTTACCTCACAGAGTGTAAGGTAACAGCATGGGAATGTAGTGATAGTCTGGTATCCTCAGGGGATCTGATGAAGTCACGTGACCTGTGATGATACACGTCGGGATTGGCTGGCAGAAACAACCAAGAAGTGACACAGGTGATGAGCTCAGCGCTCGTGGAAATTTACTTGCTCTACCATTGCTTAATGTGAGTGTTACTTTTTACAGTTTTTATGGAATAACATTTTAAAAACATACTACACTATTTGGGCATTTTCTCCCTGAGGGAGCTGTAATTGAATGCAGGCATCAGGAGGACAACTGCAAGAGGAGAACTGTGGGAGCTGCAGGGACTGGTGAGAAATATAGTCCCCCCGGAAGCATTCCTGAAAGAAATAGATACTATGTAGGATTATGAGTTCCAGGAGGAAGAGCTACTTCAGGGGGAAAGAGGAGTGGAAGCCAGGGCGTAGAGAAATCTTTTTTTTTTACTGTACTGGAACAGCAATGCTGCCTCTATCCAAAGGCTGGTATTATTAGAGGGACCACTGAGCATGTGCAGGTGACTGCACTCTGGAGTCTAAGGGATCCAGCAAGCTTTGGGAAAAAACATCTGCACCCAGAACATATGCTGCTTTGCCCGGGATCACTGCTACAGGGCTCAGAGGTGCCCTTGCAACCCTTAAGAGATTGCAGGATGCAGCTTGATTGTGTGTCAGCGTGCCCATGAAAGGCGGAGACTACACAATGAGTGGTGGGAGGTCATTGGCCACCATATTTGCTATACACCCACTTAAAGAGACAACACCACCCCAGTCTGGGACCCCCAAGGATTTTTTTTGAGGATTACTCCTCTTTCTTTTATAATTACAAAAACTTTGTTTAAGAGTGCTCCAATGAAGTCTTGGGCCCTACTTTTAGGCATATACTACTGGCTAGTGAGAGGGGATAGGAAGGAACTGTTACTTATAACCCATATGTATATATATATATATATATATATATATATATATCAATCATATTATGGGTTCTCATATAAGCTAGGAGGTGTGACCTTTGCCCCATGGGCCAGGTTTTGGGTACCTCGTGAAACTGGATTTTATAATAACTTGTAAATTGTCATTCGTGCAACTGTTATTTGCCCTTTGTTTGACACCGTTAATGATTATTGTCACTGTTATTTGCTTCGCTGGGTGTGTAGATCCTTTTCTCCTTCAGTCTTGGTGTGTCAGAGTGTGTGGTACTTCCTGGAGGGTCATTATTGCCAGGAACCAGGGAACTCAATCATCCAGTGGCTTCTTCGGGAGTAGCGCTACAAGCAGATACTGAGAATTAGACATGGCATACAGAACCAGAGAATGGCTATTGGACTGGGTTTAAATATACAAAAAAAGATAAGGTGAAGTCTACTCAGTATACAGAACATGAGAAGTGCCTAGAAACAAGTCTATAAATATAATATAACAAGAGAAGTGAGTAGTAGGACAAAAGTTCTGGAACATGTACATAAACTGAGAATTACACCAACCATACAAAACAATACTTTTTTCCCTAATGAAACTCAGGGAATCCATCAACTTGCAGTTACCACAGTGAAAAGGATAATAAATATCACCGCAAACCCATTACCTAAGGTACTTGCTCTTTAAGTGCAGTAAAGGCTTTATACCATTTCCTACAGAAGGAAGAAGGGCTGAAATAGCAAAAGGCTAATTATTCAGGACCCTATGACCCCAAGCTTGAACTCTCAAGCTAAATTGCAGAGAACAGCAGTGCTACTGCTACACACATCTCATTACTGATCATCTATACTTTACACTACAGAAACTGCAGCCAGGATAGAGAACGGGGAGCAACTCTCACAGTTCTGTCTATTACTTGCCTGTGCAGTCAGCAGTTCCATACAGCTCTGGAGGGAAAGGAGACCTGGCTAAAATGCTGAGAGTGGTCTAGGGAATGGTGTGAACTGCTATACAAAGCCAGAATAGTAAACCAGCATCCAGGCAGTGGTAATGATTAAAGGTGAATTGCAGCATGTGAATTATATTTCCTATCCCCTCCCTCTCTCTACTCCCAAACTTCCCCAGTAATAATCTGCTGCAGCCTTGGCCTGCTCCACTCCCCTGTTTCATTTCACTTTTATATTTTTATGTATATGCTAACTCCATCTAAAGCCTTTTTACTTTTTGGACATAGTGGGGAAAAAGATAAAACTCCTAAATGGTTCTTATTTTTGTCTATGACACCATTGAGGAGAGTTTTTTCACTTTGTCTCTGTGACAAGAATGTTAAAAGCGGGCAAAAGTTTTGGGGCCCGCTTTCTTGGGACTGGGGCCACCTGGCCCCCTTTTAGGTAGTAAGGGGTTAAGGTGATATGGGTAAGAGTAGGCGGTTTTGTCCAGCTAATTAGCTCAGGTACAGGTGAGGGATATCCAATGGATATCCAGGGAAGTTTATTTAAGGGCTGCAGAGGGTCTAGGGTGTCCTCTGCAGCGATCTAGGCAGAAAGAAGAAGAGCTGCACTTGCCTGTGATGGAAGCCCTGATCCGTGGCTTCGTGGAGAGAGCAGAGAGCCGAGGGGGTGAGGCCTGGTTGCGGCGCTGCCTGGAGATGCCAGCAGAAGAGGAAGATGAGCTGCACGGGGCGGTCGTGGAGGAGGATGGACAGCAGCATGACGGGCGCGGAGCAGAGCAGCCTTCCCCTAGACGGCCCACACGCCGGAGTGTGCCCCCGGAATGACAGGGGAACGAGGGCAGTGTATCTGCTACCAGTGCAGAGGTAGTCAGCAGGGCGGTGGAGCCCGGTCGGCGGTCTGGGCAGAAGAGGAGGCTCCAGTCACAATCCCCTGTGAAGAGGAGGGGCGGGAACTCGCAACCTCGGAGAGGAGGAATTGGAAGAATGGCGCTGCCTGTCTCTGTGGGCGCCGGACATTAAGCGGCAGCTTCCTCTCAGCTGCTGGCTATGCAGAGCGGCCTGATTCTAGCACACTACTCAGCATGGTGCAGACAGATCCTGCGGCATCAGCACATTCTGCAGCACCAGCTTGGGGTCCAGCAGCACCGGCATCAGTTCCTGTCACAGCGCCAGCACCAGCTTCAGTGCCAGGTCCAGTATTGGTTACAGTACCAGCGCCAGTCCCAGGTCCGGTGCCAGCTCCAGTACCAGCTCCAGTGTCAGCTCTAGTTCCAGGTCCAGTATCGGCTTCAGCGCCAGCCCCGGTGGGGCAGGGTGAGTCTTTAATGCATAATGTGTTGCCTGATGTAATGGTTTACCTGTCTGCTATTTCTGCTGCACTTTCTTCTGCTGGCACTTTCTTCTGCTGGTATTCCTATTTCGGTGGGTTTACCTGATTCTGCTGCTGCATCCTCCCTGGGCTCTACCTCCTGTTCTTCTCATGTTGCTAATGCTCCTGTTTCTAATGTCGCTGCTCCCGTGTCACACAGTTTGTTAGGTAGCACTGTGCACAGCCCTGATTTGCGCTCACCTAGGGAGACAGCGAGATTGTCAGTCCCTGAGGTGAGTATGAAGGAAGTTTTGCCATATGAGATGTCCCCTTTAGGTTATCATCTACCGGGGTCAGTGAAGGAAATAATTTGGGCTGGGGATTTTGTAGATACGCTATCCCTTCTTCCAGCATCAAAGGATTTTATTTTTAAAACGGAAAAAAAAGGGGAGGATAGGCAGGAGGAGGATAGGTGCAGGCCTATTGCTCGATCGTTTAAAAATTGGTTGCAGGCATTTTTTGTTTTTTCCAGCGTATTGGTTGAAAAACAGCCTGAGCTGAGCGGAGGCCTTTTTCAGCACATGGATCATGTGCTAGAGGCCTATAAAAGTTTTGGCGGATTGGGCTGGTATTTTTATGACGAGTCCTTTCGCCAGAAACTGGCGGTGCATCCGTCACTAAGGTGGGGGATGAAGGATGTGGGCCTATGGCTGAGTCTGATTGTTCCTCAGAGACCGACCATAGGTAAGTTGGGCCAGGCTAACCCTGTTAACGCAGGGTACCGCAGGGGTTGTTGCTTTGCATTTAATGAGAGTTCCTGTCGGTTTAATGCAACATGCAAGTATAGGCGCGAATGCTCGGTTTGTGCGGGGCCCCATCCGATGGTAAAATGCTTCCGGAAGACGGCTCCGCAGTCTTCACGGGATATTTTTCCAAAAAGCCTGCACGCCAGTGAGGCTGGGAAGCATGCGCCCCTGGTTGGACCTGTACCCAAACAGGGAGAATGCGCTTTTATTAATTGAAGGTTTTTCGTGCGGTTTTCCCCTTCCGGTTTTTCAGGCACAGGTTGTATGGTAGTGGAGAATTTAAAATCTGTGCAGTGTTTTCCGGAGGTAGTACGGGAGAAGGTGTTTAAGGAAATAGCGGAAGGGCGAATGGCAGAGCCTTCTTCTTTGCCTCTTTTCCACAATTTCCGTATTTCACCGATTGGGGTGTTGCCTAAAAAGGAGCCAAACACCTTCCGTTTGATTCAGCACCTCTCTTTCCCCAAGGGGGGTTCATTGAATGACGACATTGATGGTGCTTCCTGTTCGGTGGTTTATGCCACCTTTGAGGAAGCTATCGTAAAGGTGAAGGCACATGGCCGTGGGACTCTTTTGGCTAAAGCCGACATCAAGTCGGCCTTCCGGCTTTTGCCCATCGCCCCGGCAGCATTCAGTTCATTGGGTTTCTGTTTTGAAGGTGCTTATTTTTTCGACAAATGCCTCCCAATGGGGTGTTCCTTGTCTTGTACTTATTTTGAGACTTTTTCCACTTTCCTAAATTGGGTCATGTTTTTCGAGTCTGGACAGGATGCGGTGGTGCATTGTTTAGACGATTTTTTGTTTGTCGGCCCCGCAAATTCAGATCTCTGTTCCCGTTTGTTGCATTTGTTTACATTAATTGCAGGACATTTTGGTGTTCCCCTGGCGGGGGAAAAGACTTGTCTGCCTACAATGCAGATGGAATTTTTGGGAATTCACATGGACACTGAGGCCATGGAGTTTAGTTTGCCTTTGGCCAAGGTTGCGAGGATGCGGAATCTTATCGCTTTCTTTTTGAGGAGGCGGAACGTTCTTTTGAAGGAAATGCAGTCATTGCTGGGCCTTCTGGCTTTTGCATGTAAAACCATGCCGGTAGGAAGAATCTTTTTGCGACGTTTATATCTCGCCACTTCCGGTTTGAAATCCCCGTTTGCACACATCCGTTTGACGAAGGCTTTAAAGGACGATCTGGTGGTATGCGCCGATTTTTTGGCAGAGTTCAATGGTAGGTCCTTTTTTCAGTCAGACTTTATTTTTGCACCAGATTTTCGCCTATTCACGGATGCAGCTGGTTCCAAAGGTTTTGGGGCTATTTGGGGGTCACATTGGAGCTGTGGTGCCTGGCCGGTGGCTTGGGTCCACAAGAAAGCAATGAGGAATATTGTGCTCCTTGAGCTTTTTCCAATACTGGTGGCTGTCACACTGTGGGGACGGTTCTTCGCCAATAAGCGGATTTTGGTGGAGACCGACAATAAAGGGGTCCTTTTCGCGGTCAACTGTCTCTCTTCAGGTTCGTTATTTGTGGTTAAAATCCTGCAACATTTGGTTTTTTTATGCCTGAAGTTTAACATATGGATTAAGGCGCAATATACGCCAGGGAAGTTGAATGTGGTGGCTGACTCTCTCTCCCGTTTCCAGATGCAGCGTTTCCGTCGGTTGCTTCCGGAGGCAGACGAGGAGGGCACACGGTGCCCAGACTACCTGTGGGAGTTGATCTAACACCGGTTTGGGATGTTATCCGACAATCAGTGGCTCCTCATACATGGGTGGATTATTCTACCGCTTGGAGGAGGTGGGTGCCTTTTACTGGTAGTGCCGGTTTTGCTTGGCATTTCTGGTTACATTGATGGATCAGCAGTTTTCCTACAGCTATATTGCAAAGACGATAGCGGGGGTATCCTTTTTCTTTAGACTACGGCGGCTCCCGCCTTGCTCCAGTTTTTTCTCAGTCAAGCAGGCACTGAAGGGATACAG
Organism: Aquarana catesbeiana; assembly: GCF_042186555.1. Classification (NCBI taxonomy): domain Eukaryota; kingdom Metazoa; phylum Chordata; class Amphibia; order Anura; family Ranidae; genus Aquarana; species Aquarana catesbeiana. The sequence goes on along the minus strand of NC_133324.1, from coordinate 348,805,031 downwards.
GAAGCGACATTTCACCCCGGATGGGAGGAGGCCCATTAGTGTTGAATTACTAAGGCGGATTTGCGAGGCTACGTCGGTAATATGCTTTACAGGTTATGAGGCCTTGCTTTTTCAAACAGCCTTTGTATTGGCATATTTTGGAGCATTTCGGGTCTCGGAATTGCTTCCGGGTTCCAAGAGGTGTTCTCGGGTGTTGGCTGAGCATGTTTTAGTGGAGCAAGGGAGGGTATACCTTTTCCTGTGTCAATCAAAAAGGGACCAACTGGGTCGCGGGGAATGGGTTACTTTGGTAGCATGTGAGGATAGCTCGCTGTGCCCGGTGGTGGTGGTCAGCTGTTTCGTGGCGGTTCGTCCGGGGGGGTGGTCATTTTTTATTGCATTTAGATCTGTCCCCGGTCACCAAGTATCAGTTTTCTTATGTACTAAAGCGATGTGTGGCACATTTAGGGCTAGACAATTTGAAGTTTTCCTCTCATTCCTTTAGGATAGGGGCGGCATCTGACGCAGCCGCTCGGGGTCTCCCGGCTTCGGCCATTATGGGTTTGGGTAGATGGAAGTCAGATTGTATCAAACGTTATATCAGACCTAACCTCTCTTTTTGATTTTATAGGTTTTCATCATTTTGTTTGGATTCTGGGCCATTCCTACATATACTGGGCACGGAAGCGTGCGGCTCAACGTGGGTATTCGACTAATCTGTTGTTACAGCCGGAATCCTTCACTGTTTATTGGAAAGGTGTACGAGGCATGAAGTGGCACCGGCTTTATTTTCAATTATCACAGTTGTGCCAGGTTTGGCCACTTCCCTCGATACTGTTAGTGCATTTAGGTGGGAATGATTTAGGTAACACCCGTATGCTAGACTTGTTGTCCTCGATTAAGAGGGATTTGTCCCGTTTTCATTTAACCTCCCCGGATACAATCATTGTGTTTTCGGAGAGAGTGCCACGATTGAGTTGGCTGTTGTCTCCGTTGCATAGGGTGATGGAAAAAATGAGGAAGAGGGTGAATCGGGGGATGGATAAATTTATGCCATCCTTGGGGGGTTTTACGTATCAGCACGTGGATCTGGAAGGTGGTTTTGCGGGGTTGTATAGGCAGGGCGGGGTCCACCTTTCAGATGTAGGTGCTGATATATTTAACCTGGGGCTGCAAAACAGCATTGAGATGGCCGCGTATGTGGGGTAGGCCGGGCTTGTTGCTCAAGTCCGGCTGGTGGGGGCATATTTGGTGTTGATACAGTGAAGCTGCCCGAGTTCCAAAAACTGGGCAGAGATTATGTGATTTATGGTATTAGTATTAAAGTGTTTCAGTTATATTTGGTTATATAAATATGTTGTTAAACAAATAAAGTGCCGCAGCCATTTCTGCCAAATAAACTGGTTTGGGTGTTTGTTTTATATGGTTGTATCTGGGGAGGGCGGGTGTGGGCGCCCTGGGGTATCTGGTGGGGGCGAGTATGGCCTACAGTCCCATGTTAAAAGCGGGCAAAAGTATTGGGGCCCGCTTTCTTGGGACTGGGGCCACCTGGCCCCCTTTTTAGGTAGTAAGGGGTTAAGGTGATATGGGTAAGAGTAGGCGGTTTTGTCCAGCTAATTAGCTCAGGTAAAGTGGGGGGATATCCAATGAATATCCAGGGAAGTTTCTGGTTCCCCAGAGAAGTTTATTTAAGGGCTGCAGAGGGTCTAGGGCAGCGATCTAGGAAGAAAGAAGAAGAGCTCCCTCCCTCCTTCCTGTCACGGCATCTTATGTGGTTGGGAATCCGGGGGGGGGGCATATTTGGTGTTGATACAGTGAAGCTGCCCGAGTTCCAAAAAGTGGGCAGAGATTATGTGATTTATGGTATTAGTATTAAAGTGTTTCAGTTATATTTGGTTATATAAATATGCTGTTAAACCAATAAAGTGCCGCGGCCATTTCTGCCAAATAAACTAGTTTGGGTGTTTGTTTTATATGGTTGTATCTGGGGAATAGGTGGGGACGGGTGTGGCCTACAGTCTTATTGGCGGTGTGGTATTCACCAGAATAGGGAGACACAGGCAACAATAAAAACATTGTCAGAAGTAACTAATAACTAAGCTTCGCCATCTACTGGTTGTACCTTAGGTCTCTGTTGTGTACACCTGTCTTCATTAGCGGGCTTTATTATGATACCATCACTTCAAGCCTATGCCTGATCAACAAATTTGTCTGTTTTTTCATACCCTGAATAAAAACTGTTTCTGACCTGTCTGAGAATGCATTTGATTATTCTTATGTATTGTTTGGACTATGTTGTAGTAAGCTTCTCTGTAGTTATCCTGATCATCCACCTGTGTATTGTCTGTCCATGCTCCATTTCCCTCTCTGGAATTTGAACTGTTTGTCTGCGTCTGACCACTCCCTCAATCAGCTGACTGTACTACTGTCTGATTTTTTCATTGAACAACTGTTTAAACAATTACTCTCCCTAGCACATGTCTTGCCTGTTGTTGGCTCAACACTGAGGGCCTACTGTATGCTGTGAGAGCCACGTGACTAAATTGTTGCACTGTTTGGTTGTGGAAATATAATCTCTCCATCACACTATTAAAGTATTACTAAACCCACTATAATAAAATCAGTCTGTATATGCAGTAAAGTATGCTTGTTATACTCACTGTGGAACCTAAGGAGTTAATCCTTCACATTTTGTAAAAAGGCTGTTTGATCCTGACTTCTCTGATCCTTCCCTTATTCTACTGTTACCTAAAAATTTCCTGATAACATAGAGTCTATGCAGTCAGGCTGCACATGCTCAGTTTGCTGTGTATTGCTAAAGTTTTTTTTTCTTTTTTCTTTGGGAGGATGCATGTGATCAGCACAGGGCCAATCGGCACTGTCCAGACAGAGGGTCAGGGGTTTTGCAGTCTCATAGGACACGCCTAAAACTCCTCCTACAAGCTTTAACCAGTGCTTGGCTGGACACTGATAGAAGTCACAAGACTGCTATATACTGCTGATGAGAAAAGGTATTTAGCAGTTTATATTTTTAATGTAAATTAATGCATTTTAGTGGCAAAAATGTCAATGCAATTTACTCGCTAGGGGGAGTACCTCTGGGAGAATTTAGGATGGAAAAAGACCTGGGGGTCCTAGTAGATGACAGACCCAGCAATGGCATGCAATGCCAAGCCGCTGCAAGCAAAGCCAACAGAATATTGGCATGCATCAAAAAGGGAGTTAACTCCAGAGATAAAACGATAATTTTCCCACTCTACAAGATTCTGGTCCGGCTGCACCTGGAGTTTGCTGTCTAGTTCTGGACACCAGTCCTCAGGAGGGATGTGCTGGAACAGGAGAGGGTCCAGAGAAGGGCAACAAAACTAATAAAGGGACCAGGGGAGCTCAGCTATGGGGAAAGACTACAAGCATTGAACTTTTTCTCTCTGAAGAGGAGACGCTTGAGAGGAGATATGATATCAATGTAAAAATACCGTACTGGTGACCCTAGCATAGGGAACAAACTTTTCAGTATAAGGGAATTTAAAAAGACATGTGGCCATTCACTAAAATTAGAAGAGAAGCCATTTAACCTTAAACTGCGTAGAGGGTTCTTTACTGTAAGAGCGGTAAGGATGTGGAATTCTCTTCCACAGGCAGTGGTATCAGTGGGGAGCATCGATAATTTCAAGATACTATTAGATGGGTACCTTAACGACCACAACATACAGGGATATACAGTGTTCTATTAACATAAACGCACACACACAGGTTGAACTGGATGGACTCTTTTTTCAACCTCACTTACTATGTAACTATGTAACTATATTTACTAAAATAATTGCATTTCCATGTTCTGTGTACTGTGGGAGACCAGATATAGTGACTGCAGTGTCCTGGGTTTAGTAACACTTTAAGTCCCTTATGTAGCAGTGCACAATTAACTTAAGGTGATAAGGATAAAGAAATCAATCTTGTGAGATCTTAGTAGCACACGTAAGCCAGCCATACAAGTATCAAAATTTGTCCGGTCCAGTAGGCACCGGCCAAATTTTGACCCATGTATGGGCAGGCTGGTTGTACACAAGTCAATCTATCTACTGACTTGTGTACAACCAACCTGTCAGCCTATGTTTACATTTAATATCTTTGGGGCATTGGAGGTTATTTACTAAAGGCAACTCCACGTTGCACTACAAGTGCACTTCGCTGTAGATCTGAGGGGGACATGCAAGGAAAATAAAAAACAGCATTTTTGCTTGCACGTAATTGGATGATAAAATCAGCAGAGCTTCCCCTAATTTCAGAGCTTCCCCTCAGATCTACAGTGACTGCACTTTCAAGTGCTCTTGTAGTGCAAAGTGGATTTGCCTTTAGTAAATAAACCCCATTGTCTCCTTACCATGTGTTTTTAGCACCTACAAAAACATGCCTATATTGGTTAGCTATAATCTAATCACATATAGGAATTACTTTATTTAGGAGGCTTTTAATGACCTAACAACATGATTTTATGTTTCTCCCATTCAATAACAACATTTGTCACGACAAAGACTGCTCCCAGAAATATATGACTGTAAAAGTTGTGAGCACAACCTCTCTGTAGTTAAAGCAGAAGATCTTTGTTAATAAGTTGCTTGTTTCTCCCATTTGCTAACAGAATGTGGGCAGAAATATGGAAAGTCATTGCTCACTTCACGCTCACGGCTAGAATACATGAGCATAAAAATGTATTAATAAAGCAGGTCACAGAAACAGGCAATAAACTGAATGGTGCTTTTAGGTTACATTACAATGAATCCAATATGAATTTATCAATCATAGGCAGTCTGTCCACTGTGCCTGCACTAGACCCTAATTACTGCAGGGTCCAGATTTATCAGCACTCAGGGGACTTGACTAGCTTTTGTAATCATATATTTTCAGCACATTTGAAAATCTTTGTCCAATTTCTGTGAGCATTAGGTTTCTGGTGGATATTATTTTCTGAATGTCGAAACAATGGAAGACCAAGTATGAATAAGCAATTACACAATAAATATTAATAGAGGAGCAGTTTATTTCACTTTTCTTCTCTGTAGTTGAGCACTATTGCAGTCTTTTCAGGGTAAGGTATATTTCTTGGATTTCCAAAGCATATACAGCTCTGCAAGAAAAACTTGGGGCTGCCCTTTGATGACCTCCTTTTGAAAATGCAAATTGCAATTTCTGATTACTGAGCTATAGGTCTGACTGACAGGGGACAGGCTTTTTTTTCTCAGACTGTTGCTGCTTTTAGAAAGAAAACTGTAATGCCCTGTACACACGGTCGGACTTTCCGACGGAATATGTGCGATCTGAGCTTGTTGTCGGAAATTCCGACCGTGTGTGGGCTCCATCGGACTTTTTCCATCAGAATTTCCGACGCACAAAGTTTGAGAGCAGGCTATAAAATTTTCCGACAACAAAATCCGTTCGCGTAAATTCCGACTGTGTGTGGACAATTCCGACGCACAAAGTGCCACGCATGCTCAGAAGAAATTAAGAGACGAAAGCTATTGGCTACTGCCCCGTTTATAGTCCCAGCGTACGTGTTTTACGTCACCGTGTTCAGAACGATCGGATATTCTGACAACTTTGTGTGACCGTGTGTATGCAAGACAAGTTTGAGCCAACATCCGTCGGAAAAAATCCATGGATTTTGTTGTCGGAATGTCCAATCAATGTCCGATCGTGTGTACAGGGCATTAGACATTTAACACTTTTGTGTTGATGCACCTGGGATATATTTAGCAGATTTAAACTGGGCTTTAAGTAGGCTTGGATTATCCTGACTGCATTATGTAGAAACACAATCATGTCTGTATCCATTGATGGTTCACACTCTCTATTTATATTGATGACCACTGTAACCAAACCAGAAAATGATGGGAAAAGCAATAATCTACAACTGTAACAAAACAAAACATTAAGGGCAATTTTCCAATGGGGGCAACTGTTTTGATGACAAGTGCCTAAACAAGGGAATTCACCTGTTTCTTCTTTTAAACAGGAAGAGAGAAGTCCCCCCTAATGGGATGCAGACAGCAAAAAAAACAAAAAATACAACTATCAGGGGTTTACATCCTTCCCTGCTCCACCCAATGGTAAAAACAAAAAATGAAGGCAAAAGACCTTATAAATCATGATCCAGTTTGCTCTAACGGTAAAACAATTTCTTCCTGATTTCATAACAATAGGCCTGTTTTAACAATATACAGTGTTATTTATACTTATTAATAGTCATTTATAGCCTTTTTACTTAGAAACACATCTGCTTCACATGGCCAAACCGTGTTGGTATATGTATGGAATTTTCTGGCCGTGTGGTATTGTGACAGCTTCTCCTGGATCCATAGAAAAACTTATACTGGTATACAAGTTGTTCTGCTTTCTTAACAGACACAAGCAACTCTATCTGGTGCGTGTCTAGAGCATATATTGTTGATAGTGATTATTAGATTGATGGTGGATTGAATCCAGAGATTGGAAGCAAGATTTGGATTTGCTCACTTCAAGCACAAGGAATATAAGAATATTTCTTTGCACAAAGCACTTTACTAGAAAACCATTTCCATGTTTTGGACTTTATTATAATTTTGATATATATGGACTCTGGATGATAAAGGACACAAACACATATTTTGGGTGTATTTGAAATACTAACAGCACATGTCGCTTTATTTGGAATATTATAATACAGTGTTTCTCAGCCTTTTTTCAGTCGAGGCACCCTTTAAAATTATGGAAAATCTCTAGGCACCCTCCCAAATTGTGGACAGTCTCGAGGCACCCTTTAAATTGATGGCAGTCTTGAGGTACCACATCCTAAAATATAAAAACTATCCTTATAGTTTTACATAATGCAGCAACATCCACACATGTAGGACAGCCAAGATTAGGGATGCAAGATGGTACTGATTAGTATTCCAATATTTGTCTTCTTGCTCAGTTTTTCTCTATAATTCAGGTAATGTGACCCAAAAACTGGTGGAGAGAGGCAGGGGAGGGTCAAACAAGCATGCTGTGCAGGCCACTGACATCCTCCTTATCAACTGACAATGTCATTGGTCGTTAGCAGGTCAGCAGCTAGAAGGTCATAATGGTGCACAATGAAAACCTGTGGCTTTGTGTAACTAAAAAGGCAGGCTTTATCCACCGCCGCCTTGTGGAAGAAGCCTGTCAGTTTTTTGGGCAATTTGTAATCATTTTGCTGAGGCACCACTGAAGAACCCTCAAGGCACCCCAGGGTACCCGAGCACCCTGGTTGAAAAAGGCTGATATAATATATGTCACTTTTATTGAAATGCACTATATGTAATTTAATTAATATTTTTTATTTTTATATAGAATTGGATATATTTCACTAAGGGGATAGTCAGAGCCAGCGCTGCTATTTTGTACTTCTAAGACTCTACAGTGGGAAAAATAATTTATTTGATCCCCTGCAGATTTTGTAAGTTTGCACATTTACAAAGAAATGAAGGGTCTATAATTTCTATCATGAGTGTATTTTAAATGATAGAAACAGAATATCAACCAACAATCCAGAAAAAACACATGATACAAATGCTATAAATTGAGTTGCAGTTCAGTGAGTAAAATAAGTATTTGATCCCCAAGCAAAACATGACTTAGTACTTGTTGGAGAAACCCTTGTTGGCAAGCTCAGTAAGACGTTTCTTGTAGTTGGTGACCAGGTTTACACACATCTCAGGAGGGATTTTGGTCCACTCTTTTTTACAGATCTTCTCTAAATCCTTAGGGTGTCTTGGCTGTTGCTTGGCAACCCGAGGTTTCAGCTCCCTCCATAAATTTTCTATAGGATTAAGGTCTGGAGACTGACTAGGCCTTAATTTGCTTCTTCTTGAGCCACTCCTTTGTTGCCTTCATGGTATGTTTTTTGGGTCATTGTCATGCTGGAAGACCCATCCACGACCCATCTTCAGTGTTCTGGCTGAGGAAAGAGGGTTCTCATCCAAGATTTTACAATACATGGCCCTGTCCATTGGCCCCTCAGTGTGACAAACTCGGTCTGTGCCTTTAGCAGAGAAACAGCCCCAAAGCATAATGTTTCCACCTCCGTGCCTGACTGTAGGGATGGTGTTCTTAGGGTCATAGTCAGCATTTTTCTTCCTCCAAACACGGAGAGTCCCCCTCCTCCAGAAGACACCTGTACAGTCATGCCAATGAACATCTAAATGATTCAGAGAAGGATTAGGAGAAAGTCATGTGGTCAGACAAGACCAAAATTGAGCTCTTTGGCATTAACTTGACTTGTAAAATCTTGGATGAGAACCTTCTTCCCTCAGCCAGAACACTGAAGATGGGTCATAGATGGGTCTTCTAGCATGACAATGACCCAAAACATACCACTAAGGCAACAAAGGAGTGGCTCAAAAAGAAGCACATTAAGGTCATGGAGTGGCCTAGTCAGTCTCCAGACCTTAATCCTATAGATAATTTATGGAGGGAGCTGAAACTTCGAGTTGCCAAGAGACAGCCACAAAACTTTAAGGATTTAGACAAGATCTGTAAAAAAGAGTGGACCAAAATTCCTCCTGAGATGTGTGCAAACCTGGTCACCAACTACAAGAAATATCTTACCTCTGTGCTTGCCAAAAAGGGTTTCTCCACCAAGTACTAAGTCATGTTTTCCTTGGGGGTCAAATACTTATTTTACTCACTGAACTGCAACCTAATTTATAGAATTTGTTTATGTGTTTTTTTCTGGATTTTTGGTTGATATTCTGTCTCTATCATTTAATATAAACCTATGATAAAAATTATAGACTTCATTTCTTTGTAAGTGGGCAAACTTACAAAATCTGCAGGGGATCAAATAATTATTGTCCCCACTATATGTATGTCTGTGCACCAAATTCTCCTAGGCCAACTTGGAGAGATGAGGATCACTGGAATCAGTTCTTCCCCTATATCGTGGACCATTCAAGGGAGAATCTTTGTTGGAGGAAATGAATACACCAGTAAAAATGGGACCAAGGAATCATCAGGAAATTCAATGCAAACACCAGTGGATCCATTGACCTGGCCACAAACCTGTCTAGCTTTTTGTTGAATCTGAAGGCCATGATGTCCATGTCAGGTGTTGCACATTTCTGAAAGAGCATCAGGAAGATCTCAAGGTGGAGGAACACTCAACTGAGACCAACTCAGGAAGTACACCTGCTAATATTCCACTCTCAATATGTGGATAGTGGAGAGTCGAAATATGGTTCTCCACCCATGAGAGAATCAGGCTTTCTTTTTTTATGGCTGCCCAACTTCTGTTACCCCTTTGACAGTTAACCCCTTGCCAACCGGCTTACGCCGATATACGTTGGCAGAATGGCATGTACAGGCATATTAACGTACCTGTACATTGCCCTTTAAGACGCGGCATTGTGGACTACCCCACGGGGATACCTGCGATCGTCTCGCGGAGACGAAGAATGGGGAAATGCTGATGTAAACAAGCATTTCCCCATTCTGCCTAGTGAGAGGACACTGATCACCGCTCCCTGTGATCGGGAGCGGTGATCAGTGTCATGACACACGTAGCTCATCCCCCCCACAGTTAGAACACAACACTAGGACACACTTAACCCCTTCAGTGCCCCCTACTGGTTAATCCCTTCACTGCCAGTCACATTTACACAGTAATCAGTGCATTTTCAATCGCACTGATCGCTGTATAAATGTGAATGGTCCCAAAATAGCGCCAAAAGTGTCCGATCTGTCTGCCATAATGTCGCAGTCGCTGCCATCACTAGTAAAAAAAAAAAATTATTAATAAAAATGCCATAAAACTATCTCCTATTTTGTAGTCGCTATAACTTTTGCACAAACCAATCAATATAACCAATCAATAAACGCTTATTGCAATTTTTTTTACCAAACATATGTAGAAGAATAAGTATCGGCCTAAACTAAGGAAAAAAAATGTTTTTTTATATATTTTTTGGGGATATTTATTATAGCAAAAAGTAAAAAATAATGCGTTTTTTTCAAAATTGTCACTCTTTTTTTGTTTATAGCACAAAAAATAAAAACGCAGAGGTGGTCAAATACCACCAAAAGAAATCTCTATTTGTGGGGAAAAAAGGATGTCAATTTTGTTTGGGATCCACGTCGCACGACCGCGCAATTGTCAGTTAAAGCGAAGCAGTGCAGAATCGCAAAAAACGATCTGATCTTTGGCCGGCCAAATGGTCCGGGGCTGAAGTGGTTAATGTAGACTGTACCCTGACTGGGTAACTGTGTAGAATAGGGGTCCAGTGTTGGACAGTCAGGCTTAAGTTAAGGCTCTCAATACCACAATGTTGATAGTGAGCATCGACTCCTGCAGGGACCAGGTTCCCTGAACAGTCATGGAATTGTAGACCCCCGCCCCACCCTATCGTTCTTGTTTCTGTCATTAATACCTTCCAGGTAGGGGGAAGGAATGACTTCCTGAAATCTAGGGCTGAGTTGGAAATCCACCATGACAGGAAGATTTTTGCTAGGCTGGACAGAAGTAGTGGGTGATCAAGAGAAGGGATATGCTTAACCCATATCATAGGAATGTTGAGCTGCGAAGGTCTTGAGTTGAACTAAGCAAAGGAAACTGCCTTAAAGGTGGCCACTATAAGGCAAAGAACCTTCATGCAGAAACAAATTGGGGGATGTCTAGCTGACCTGAGAGTCTGACAACTGGATCTCAGAGAAGCAATTATCTCTTGAGGAAGGAAAAGTTTTGCCTGGGCTCAAAGGTCAGGGTGACAAATTGAAAGTGCTGGGCTACCTCAGAAAAGTGTTAAAAAACATTGGCGTGCAGGAAAGGTGACAATGTAAGGATAAGCATCTTGGATGTCCATTGATGCCAGAAATTTCCTTAATATGAGAGAAGTGATGGCAGATCTTGCAGCCTTCATATGAAATTTGGGGATATTTTAGGTTCAGAATGAGGCAAATGCCTCCATTCAGGTTCAAGGCTGTGAATAGGTTTGAGTAAAACCCTTTGAAGCTCCTCTTCAGGAAATGGTATTACCACTCCTTGTACAAAGTTGACTCAGGGCAGCCCACAAATCTGCCTGTCTTTGAGGTGAACTTGGCAGGCTGGGAGAGACGGGGAAAAAAATTCTAGTAGGAGTTGTACAGGCCTGCAATGCTAACACGTTTTGAGGGACATGCCCTCTTTTTAAGAGGGCTCTGAAGATAAGATCATGTCTCTCAAAACGCATTAGCCTTCCAGACCTGTACAATTCCTTACACTATGTGCTGAGAAACACTGATCACAGGATTCAGTGCCCAAAGCAAACATTACAGGCCAGCCCCACTATTGTGGGGCCTTGGTTTGGTCCCCAAGATGTGCATTGAGACTGCTAGTGAGCCTTGAGGCAATAAGCAGTTGGATCTTGATAGATGTGTCAGTCAAAGTAGTAAAGGGAATTAAAAAAATGGTTTATAAAACGTCTTTTTTAAGAGATGTCCATCACCTAAAGACACAAGAGCAAAATGGAGCTCCATGGAGTGGATATTTTTATATGAGGGTGCATTGAGGGTGTTTCCAGCAAAGCTTTTGTCAGTGTTCATTCACCTGAAGGTAGTGGCATATAACCCATAGGCTCTGAATTACCTGTCCTGTATCCTGTACTGTGCAATTAAGATATACATTTAATGACGTATTAATGAATGCAGGGCTGCTTTAGTTTATGTTATTTATATCTGGCTGGAGTTCAACTTTATTGTAAATAACTGTCTGCTAAATTTACTATATGGACCATTTATGTATTTAAGGATCATATTCCCCTCTGCAGGTAACTGCATTTATGAATGTGAGTAAACCATAAAATATTAGTTATAACATATATAATAAATGTATCTTGTAAAACCAGATATGTTTATTACTCTGCTACAGACTAATGCCCCGTACACACGGTCGGACATTGATCGGACATTCCGACAACAAAATCCTAGGATTTTTTCCGACGGATGTTGGCTCAAACTTGTCTTGCATACACACGGTCACACAAAGTTGTCGGAAAATCCGATCATTCTGAACGCGGTGACGTAAAACACGTACGTCGGGACTATAAACGAGGCAGTAGCCAATAGCTTTCATCTCTTTATTTATTCTGAGCATGTGTGGCACTTTGTGCATCGGATTTGTGTACACACGATCGTAAATTCCGACAACGGATTTTGTTGTTATATCCTGCTCTCAAACTTTGTGTGTTGGAAAATCTGATGGAAAATGTGTGATGGAGCCTACACACTGTTGGAATTTCTAACAACAAGGTCCTATCACACATTTTCCATCGGAAAATCTGACTGTGTGTACAGGGCATAATAGTGTTTAATTCTCTCACCAAGGTCAGGTATGTACATGGGATTGCTTGAAAAGGTTACATTTGTCTTCTGATAGCTGGCACTAAGAAGAAGTGTGTGTCTGGAAGATGTGCTCTGAGAATGAGGTCATGCTTATTTTTAAAAAGATCTAAACAGTACAATAACGGTGTTTTTTCTTTGCAGTCACGTCTGCACTGTAATGTCTGTTCACCACTTATATTTCTTTCCTTTTTTTGGAATGTTAGGATTATGATTTCTACAACTATACACACTTAGTATTGCTGTCAGAATTCTACCTGACATAGAACCATAGGTCTATTTTGCAATTGGTTTGTTTTTTTGAACCCCTTCCATCTGTATATTAACATTAATAAACATTTTCCCCTATGAGAGCCAGCAGCCGACATTTCACGCTCAAGCTCTCAAGTCCACTGACGATTGGGAAGCAATCAGAGTAGTTTCTGATCGTGTGATCACTATGTAAGCACTGACATAGTGATCGCATGCAGGCTGGAGGCTCCAGTGACAAAAATGAAGGCCTTCAGCCTGCAGATGAACATCCACATTCACTGTTCATTTACAGTGCCATATATTTAATAGTTCAACTATAAAATAATAACAACCTTATATATCCATATACACTCACCGGATACTTTATTAGGTACACCTGTTCAACGGCTTGGTAACACAAATTCCTAATCAGCCAATCACATGGCAGCAACTCAATGCATTTAGGCATCTAGACATGGTGAAGACAACTTGTTGAAGTTCAAACTGAGCATCAGAATGGGAAAGAATGGGGATTTAAGTGACTTTGAACGTGGCATGGTTGTTGGTGCCAGACGGGCTGGTCTGAGTATTTCAAAAACTGCTGATCTACTGGGATTTTCAAGCACAACCATCTCTAGGGTTTACAGAGAATGGTCCAACCAGTCTCTGTAACCAAAAGGTCTACCAGTGTCCATTAACCTATTGTTGAAGTATAACCCAGCAGGATGACCTAAAACCACGGACGGACATACTACATCTAGAGCGGAAGCACCTGGGGACAGGCCCACTGGGACTACTCTTCTGCCTGGTACGACATGCCTATTACCCCTGCAGGGGTGTAGGGAGCTGGTGAGTGGGGATCTTTGAGGGGGAGCACCGCAAGTCACCGGATATCAGTTGCCCGCTTCACGAAAGTCACCAATCACAGACTGTTGCTTTTTGCTGGAACTTATGCACTAACTTTGCCTATACATATATATATTTTATTTTTGTGCTTATGCTGGAACCATACAGTTTTTTGCAGATTTTTCACTGTTTATTTTCTATATATTTTTTACAACAATTTTTGCAGTACTTTGGCACATTTGATAAACTGATATAAGACTTATGTCTCCCATCCACTTATGAATGTGGATGGAAAAGTGGATTAACACGGAATTTGGATATCTGCACGTATTGATTAATTGACACTTTTGAGATTGGATATCACATTAGTTGCAGGGGGGATTTCTAGTGGATAGATTCCTCTCTTAGCAAGAGGTGGTGGTGATTAGAGTTTTTTTATATATATTGTTTATTTAATTAATTAATACTATTGGCACGGATGGCAATTGCACTATAGATAAATGTAAGAGTATGGTATCGGTTTGTAATACTAGCACTAAGGTGTAAAAGGTGTATACCCACATTCACATACACATGGTATCTGGCTAAGTGATTGCTGCTCTGCACTTATGAGCACGGATTATTTTTATTTTTATTAGGTACCCTGACAAGGCAGCGCCACATACCCCGATTTTACAATCTTTCATACCATTAACCTCTCCTCCTGGGGGGTGCGTGCAAGGGGAGGCTGCAAACCTTAGTCCGTGAGCGCGGAAACCCTTCCTCATTTTTTGGGAGCCTAGCCACATACAGGACCAGAGGCGTAACTAGAAACCTCAGGGCCCCGGTGCAAAAAATCATGAAGGCCACCCCCCCCCGAAAAGCATGATTGAAATTTCAAATCCTGAGCTACTAGCCAGGTCTCAAGGGTTACTTGCCATCTGTTGCCCCACCCAACCCCTACCATGCCCCGCCCCTAATTCCACCCCCAAACACGCCCTCATAACTTATCTCATGAAATTACACTTAAATGTTTTATGCAGAATTAAGTTATGAAAATAAATATTAACAACAACTTTATCCATGCCCAAAAATGTAGCCTTCCCATGTCCACCAGTGCAACCTGTGTCCCCAGTGCAGCCGGTGTCCCCAGTGCAGCCGGTGTCCCCAGTGCAACCTGTATCCCCAGTGCAGCTGGTGTCACCAATGCAACCTGTGTAACCAATGCAGCCGGTATCACCAATGCAGCCTGTGTCCCCAGTGCAGCCGGTGTCACCAATGCAACCTGTGTAACCAATGCAGCTGGTGTCACCAATGCAGCCGGTGTCCCCAGTGCAGCCGGTGTCACCAATGCAACCTGTGTCCCCAGTGCAGCCGGTGTCCCCAATGCAACCTGTGTCCCCAATGCAGCCGGTGTCCCCAGTGCAGCTGGTGTCCCCAGTGCAGCCAGTGTCACCAATGCAGCCTGTGTCCCCAGTGCAGCCAGTGTCACCAATGCAGCCTGTGTCCCCAGTGCAGCCGGTGTCCCCAGTGCAGCCGGTGTCCCCAGTGCAGCCGTTGTCCCCAATGCAGCCGGTGTCACCAATGCAACCTGTGTCCCCAGTGCAGCCGGTGTCCCCAATGCAACCTGTGTCCCCAATGCAGCCGGTGTCCCCAGTGCAGCTGGTGTCCCCAGTGCAGCCAGTGTCACCAATGCAGCCTGTGTCCCCAGTGCAGCCAGTGTCACCAATGCAGCCTGTGTCCCCAGTGCAGCTGGTGTCCCCAGTGCAGCCGGTGTCCCCAGTGCAGCCGTTGTCCCCAATGCAGCCTGTGTCACCCGGTGTCACCAATGCAGCCTGCCCGTGTCCACCAGTGCCACCTATGTCCCCAGTGCAGCCTGTGTCACCGGTGCAGCCTGGAGGGGGGTGGTGGTGGTACTGGAGGGGGGTGGTGGTGGTACTGGAGGGGGACCTCTTACTGATCCCATCCCCCCACCACCACACTGATTTCATCCCTATCCCCCCCACCCCATCACCTCTGTTGTAGAGGTGATGGGGGGTGGGGGGATAGGGATGAGCTCAGTGGTGGTGGTGGGGGGATGGGATCAGTAAGAGGCAGAGCCGCAGAGGTAGTGGAGGTTGGGATCGATTGATTGGAGTGCAAAATGGTGACTTACTGCCAATCAGTCGATCGATTCCCCCTCCTCAGAAATAATCCTTGCCTCCTCCAGGAATGCCTTGCTTGCCTCAGGTCACACGCCGGCCGTACATACACCGTCACCGTAGCTAGGTACTCCACACTGCGCAGTCGCAGAGGGGAGAGCTCCTCCCCCGCCTTCACTGAATTGGTCTGCTTCAGTGTCCGCCCCTTACAGTCTCTCTCTCTGGATAGGCGGGGGCGGAGCCCACATAGTCTCTCAGCTCAGCGCTTCTCTCTCCCCTCAGGGCAGGCGTAGTGGGTGAAAGCCCTCATCCCATCGGCATGAACCCGACACACGGACACACCCCCCCGGACAGTCAGGTGGGCCCCTCACGCGGCGGGCGGGCGAGAGGGCGGCCACTGGGCCCCCTGAAGTGGCGGAGAACTACAGGGCCCAGTCGCACTTGCGACTGTTGTGACCCTGAAAATTCCGCCACTGTACAGGACCCCAAAAACCAAGCACCGTCTTCAGGCTTTCTAAAGGTATAAAATTGTGATTTTACTCCTCACTACCTATCATAGTTACAGAGGCTCTGAAGTGTCCAGATAGTACAAACCCCCCCAAATGACCCCATTTTGGAAAGTAGACACCCCAAGGTATTTGCTAAGCATGGTGAGCATTTTGGAGCTCTCATTTGTTTTGAAATTGAAGAAAGAAAAGAAAAAAAAATTTTTTCTTTTTTCAATTTTCAAAAGCTTGTGACAAAAAGCGAGATCTGCAAAATACTCAACATGCCTCTCAGCAAATAGCTTGGGGTGTCTACTTTGCAAAATGGGGTCATTTGGGGGGGTTTGTGCTATCTGGGCATTTCATGGCCTCCGAAACTGTGATAGGCAGTGAGGAATGAAATCAAAAATTTACACCCTTAGAAACCCTGAAGGCGGTGATTGGTTTTCGGGGG
The DNA here is from genome assembly GCF_042186555.1 of Aquarana catesbeiana. Classification (NCBI taxonomy): domain Eukaryota; kingdom Metazoa; phylum Chordata; class Amphibia; order Anura; family Ranidae; genus Aquarana; species Aquarana catesbeiana. The sequence goes on along the minus strand of NC_133324.1, from coordinate 348,788,547 downwards.
CCCGTACGCAGTTAGACTGCCAAAAAGTCCCACACATGTCGTATCCCCGTACTCAAGAGAAGCAGCAGAATGTATTTTGGGGTGTAATTCCACATATAACCATGCCATGTTTGAACAATATATCATTTAGTGACAACTTTATGTAGAAAATAAAATCTTTTTTTTTTAATTTTTCCAAAACTTGTGGCAAAATATAAAATATTCTATGGACTCAACATGCCTCTCAGCAAATAGCTTGAATTGTCTTCTTTCCAAAATGGGGTCATTTGGGGGGATTTTGTGCTATCTTGACATTTCATGGCCTCCAAAACTGTAATAGGTAGTGAGGAAGTGAAATCACCATTTTATGCCTTAGAAATCCTGAAGGCGGTGATTGGTTTTTGGGGTCCCGTACACGGCTAGGCTCCCAAAAAGTTCACACATGTGGTATCCCCGTACTCAGGAGAAGCAGCAGAATGTATTTTGGGGTGTAATTTCACATATGCCCAAGGCATGTTTGAGCAATATATCATTTAGTGACAACTTTGTGCAAATAAAAAACAAAGTTTGTCATTTTCCCACAACTTGTGGCAAAATATTAAATATTCCATGGACTCAACATGCCTCTCAGCAAATAGCTTAGGGTGTCTATTTTCCAAAATGGGGTCTTTTGAAGAGGGGGGGGGGGGGGTTGTGCTATCTTGCCATTTTATGGCCTTCGAAACTGTGATAGGTAGTGAGGAGTGAATATAAAAATTTACACCATTAGAAATCCTGAAGGCGATGCTTGGTTTTTGAGGTCCTGTATGCGGCTAGGTTTCCAAAAAGTCTTACACATGTGGTATCCAGTGCTGTGTTTTGGCCTAGGCCACCAAGGCCCAGGCAAAAAAGCCGCCCCCCCACCAAAATGGCACCCGCGCCCTCCTCCTGCACAGCAGGGCACATCAGGAGAGTACAGCTTAGGAGTGCAGTGGCGTCGCGGCTGCAGATGGGGCCAGAAAGCAGTTTAAGCAGGAGCCGTCAAGCCGCCCCCGTAAAGCCGTGATTCTCTCTCTCTGATTGGCCCTCTGCTGTGGCTAATCATGGGGATGGAAACAGCGGGCAGGAAGCTGGGCAGCGGCACAGCAAAATCAATTAGAGCCGCTCTCTCTTCTCCCTTTGGCTGACAGAAAGGGGAGGGGGGCGAGCGGGGGAGTTCTCTGCTGCTGCCAAGTTCTCTGGTAAATTGCGCAGCAGAGCTGTGACAGGGAGAGGAGAGTTGTGGGTTGTCTGTGTTATGGAAATGATTAAGAGCTCCAATCGAGCTCAAGGTTATCTGCTGCTGTCTCTAATTTGAAAAGTGTTGATATGCATGCATATAAAAGTAAACACACTGAGACACGCTCAGTTTCGTTACTGTTACACTTCTAATTTATTCAAGGCGGTGTTAATGTTTTATACACACAAATACGTCATTGCTATGTCAGTCTAATAGGTACATCTCATTGGTCAAGATAGAAAAGAAGATGGATAATTTTCATAACGAGGTTTGGCTCTCTTTGTTCTTATCTCCAGTTCTGCGTTCTTCTGTGTGTGGGAGGTAGGGGGTACACGCCATTTTGAGAAAATATAGGAACAGAGCAAATCTGTATACTTATATAATGAGTAAGGAGAAAAATATGTATGCACATAAGAAAATAGACATTTTCAGATTACTATTATTATTATCTACATCACATTCCTTCACAATCCCCCCTAAAATGACTATTTTCTCTTTTCTGTCCCTAATACTAAAGGTCCTACTTTTTAGCCTGGCCCTTCTCCTCAGCAACTCTTTTAGGCTGTATATAGAATTGGGCAGCAACTGTTCACTTCCCTCCTCGATACAGCTGGAGAGGTGCAGTCAGGCGCTATCTATCCCTATAACCCTATAGGATTGTGAGATTATGGACAGGGAGTGATTGTAGAGGAGTGAAGGGTTTGTCATCTTCCATCATAAGGGGGTCCTCTTCTTCTTGGTGGAGAAATGTAGGTGTGCTATTGTCTACAGCCTTGCTCATTAACCTTTTTACAAAAGGTAGAATACAGCATATAATCAGGGCTAAAAGATCCAGGATTATTAATACCGTTACCCGTATCTGGGCGAGCACCTTCTGCCACCCACTCATCCAGCTAAAATATTGGTCCCATGGGTCTGTGATACCTGAGTTCTTCTTCAACTCTAGTGACAGATCTTCTAATTTCTTTATAGCTAAAGTAACCTTACCATTTGGGCCAGTATTATCAGGAATGTATGTACAACAGGTTCCCGGTTTTTCCTATGATTTTACAAAACACCTCCTTTCCCCACTAGCACCATGTCTAAGGCCATCCGGTCCTGGAATGTCATGTAGGAAGTGGGGGCTAACTGATCAGAAATTCCCTGGAGGGCATCTTTAGTGTAATTTACAAATCTCTGTTGGTTATAATATGTGTAGTGTCAGGTCACCTAGAGGCTGGGTGACAGATGTACACCGTTGGGATCAGGAGTGCACCGCAAGGTAGTAGACCCTACGGCTGACTGCTGCGGATTGTACCCTGGGAGGTTCAGGAATCAGGTCTACTGGATCACTGACACAGATCCCACTGGGAGCTAGAGCATAGATTCCCCAGGGCGCGGAGTCTAAGAGCCAGCGGGTGTTCACCAGAGCCTCTAGTGGTGAGGATGGACTGCGCTGCAGTCTGGCTCCAGGTCGCGGTCCCCAGGGTCTCACAGCTCACGCTCACGGTAGACTACAGGAGATGAGGAAGGAGGGAGCTGGCTGGAACATCAGGGTCACAGGCAAACAGGGATGGTCGGGAACAGGCCAAAGTCGGTAACAGGAATCAGATGTAGGAAACACAGCAAGTACACATAGAGGCTAACACACAGTGGTTGATCAGCACTGCTGGCTTGCAGTGCACAGGTTAATATAGGGTTCCCTGATAGGGCCTGGGGTGGGGTCATGCTTAGAGGGGAGGTTACAAAAGCAGTCAGGTGAGGGTCAGCTGGTCTCTAGAGATGAACACATGGAGACAGGTATGCTGATCGACAAACTCTATTGCATAACCATGACATGTAGTTAATCCAATCTACATTCTTGCTGACAGTTGTTATGGGGATCAAAGACTCAAAACCAGCTTTTACCAGATCCCTGGCTTTAAACTCATCAGGGACCCCCCTTGTAACCCCTATGACATGTATGTATACATGAGGATCAAAGCTTCCGGAGAGAGCTGCTCGCTTCCTCCTCTGACTGTGTGCTGGGTCAGTGTATGTATCAGGGGTATCTTTGGTTAGGATATGGGGGCTTTCTATTTTCATCTTTTTTGTCTAATGCACTCTGTGGTCGCCCAGTCTGGCCCTGTGTTCCAACCCACTGGCCCCCACAGAAACCACAACTCTGTCCCCAGTAACTGTATGTATGGCATACATATATGTCCTTACCGTCAGGGATATCACTGTACCAATGGCATCACCATGAAGGGTCAAACGGACAAGGTACTATGTCACCGTAATCTAAGGTAAAGGTGGTCACATGTGTACCTGAAGAGTTACACCAAAACGTAATTATGTTATCATTTTTGTGATGGCCACCTCCTGGGCCCCTCCCCCCTAGATCAAACAGAAAAAGGATATGCAGCACCCGAAAACACGCTCTCCTGCAGTGATAAGCGTGCATTCAGGTGTTCTTCCTGGCCAACTTGACTGAGGTGGCTGTGGTCAGCAAAACTTGGAATGGACCATCATAACTTGGCTCAAGGATCTCCAGACAGTAGTTGGTGTGTTCCTGTATCTAATTCAGGATCTGGAATGGAAGAAAACACCTGGACATGCATTCAGGTTAATTCTCGTGATAATGTGGTTACATAATTAGTCAACACATCAGACTGTAACTGTAACTGTTGTGGAAAGTAACAACCAAGTCTGGGAGCTGAACCAAACAAAATTTCATAAGGGGATAGGGCATGTTTCCCCTGGGGGTGTGTCTGACACTGAACAGGGCAATGGGCTAACTGTCTGGCCAACTCATGTTAGTCTCTTGGGCCATCTTTAACATCCTGTTTTTAGTGTCCCATTCATCCTTTCTACCTTCCCGCTACTTTGAGGGTGGTATGGGATGTGTAGTGCCAACTGAACCCCCAGTGCTGCCCAAATCTCTTTAGTAAGGGTTGTTGTTAGGGCTGGTCCCTGATCTCTCAATATCACCTCTGGGACCCCAAATCTACATACTATCTCACTCAGTAATTTCTTAGCTGTGGTCCTGGCAGTCATGACCACTTCCACTAGGGCGTATTCGAATCTGCCACTTCTTGGCACTTGAGAATGATCAATTTGCATCCTCTGGAATGGGGTATAGGGCTTTTGCCAGGTGCTTCTTCTGTGCATTCTGGGTTACATTTGGTGCAGATAATGCATGATCTGCAGAAGCTGTCGGTCAGTGGAGTAACTCTTGGTGCAACACTTGTTGATAAGAGAGTTCATAAAAGTCTTTGTCAAGTGGGCAGCTCCATGTGCCCATTGCACCACAGCTGGGTACATACTCCTGGGTAGACAAGGCTTCTTGTTGCACTCGAATAGTCCATTTCTGAGAGTTGTTCCTCTCCGTTTCCAGCTTTCCTTCTTATCCGGACTTGCTGTTTCCTGTAGTTCTTTTAGATAAACTCTGTCCACTGGGAAAGTCTGTAAGGTAAGCACGGGGTGGTCTTCTTCTACCACCCTGCTGTCCACTTCCCGCGGACCACCAGCTGTCTGTTTGGCAGCTGTATTGGCTCGATGATTGCCTTAAGCTTCTTTTGAGTTCATTTTGTCGTGTGCTTTTACTCAGAATAGTCACTTGGGTTGGGAGAAGCAAGGCATCAATCAATTTTTCACAGGTGTTCCTGCAGCCATCAGGAATCCTCTGTCCTAAATAACACCATAATCATGGGCAATGCTGAAAGCATATCTTGAGTCCATGAATGTTGGCTCTTTTTCCCTCTGCCCATTTACGTGCTGTAGTAAGTGCTTATAGCTCTGCCTCCTGTGTAGACATCACCGGTGTTAAGGCTTCAGCTTGTAGAACAGTGTTTTCAGTGGTGACCGCGTGTCCTGTGCGGTCACGGGGGTAACAAGTCAAGACTCTACTCCTCCTCCTCCTTTCCCCCCTCGAGAAGTGGAAGAAGGGTGGTAGGGTTCAGTGTTTGACAACTTAATAGAGTAATGCTGTCCAGTAGGAGGGAACACAGGAGTCTCAAGTGTCTGGTAGTGGACAAGTGTTTCGGCTGGATCTTGGTTGAATATGGCAACAACGTCATGGGGAACAAGCAGAACGAGGCAGTGTCCGAGGACCAAGTTCAAAGTTTTGTCAAGCAAGTCTTGTGTAGCAAATCCAGCTCGCAGACACAATAGGCCTCCTCTTGCTACCGCATCCAGCCGACAGGAATAATATCCTATGGGGCGTAGGCTGATGCCGTGTGATTGGGTGAGTACACCTGCAGCATGTCCCAGACGTTCGGATACAAAGAGCTTGAGCGTTTTGTCGTAGGCTGGGAGCCCTAGCGCCGGGGGTGGCGCACTCAAGGGTTTCAAACTTTAGATATTTCTTCAGGAGACATCTGGAAGGGTCTGATTGCAGAGCATCAGTAGGAAGGCTTCTGGAATCCATGCTCTGCACTAGGAAATTAGTCCAAGGAAAATGACAGGTGTTGAGCACCACTGCAATTTGGGCTTTGAGGCTCTGCAGCCCTGGTTGGCAAGATAGCACAACAGGCTTTCTGAGGTGACTTCAAGAGGGGGTAAGTCAGCTGCACAAAAGAGAAGGTCATCAACATGTTGGAAGAGAATCACTTCCGGGTGTTCCTTTTGTCATGTGTCAAGGATGATAGCCATAGCTTTTGCAAACTGGCTTGGAAAGTTCTGTGCCCCTTGTGGCACAACTGTTTAGGTATGTTGCCGTTTCTTTCCGTGGATGAATGCGAAAAGGTACCAGCAGAAGGGGTGAGGGTGGACACTGAAGAAAACGTTTGTAAGGTCCACCTCTGTGAGGTATTTTGCAGTCAAAGGCATCCACAGTAGGTACCTGGTTCTCTTTTTAGGATTCTCTTCTTGGGGTTATTGTGGTTTCCGGGGCAATGAAGCGCCCTCTTTTAGCTTGACTGAAACTGGTGGCACCTTTAAGTTACCGTTGTCTCCCGGTCCTGTGGACCATAGGCACGCAGGGATTCTGTCAAGTACTTCCTGCAGTATTGAACTTGAAGTTTTTTTCTTCATTAAGTGTCATCAGGAGAGGCAGAGAACACAAAGCAGATGAGTCTTCTAAAGATAGGGGAGTATGTAACTTCACCCCCCTTCAGGCGTGTCCTGATTGAGGCCTGTAGTCTGGACAACACATCAGCTCCTAGTAGATTCAAGGGACATGTAGAGGACACCACAAATCTGGCAAGCAAATCAGGAAGTGGAAAGGAAAGAATTATTAGGCAGGTTCACCGCTCTCAACACACTTTTGGCTGCACCCCTGTCAATGAGGAAAGTGGTAGGTTTTTCGTCTGGGACATCTTGGGGCTCTGCATTCTTTTTTGAAGTGACCCCGTTTCCCACAGTTGTAACAGGTGATCCTTTCCCTGGTATTGGGCAGTGGTGGTGGACTAGTGTAGGTGGGATCTTCGTCATGGGTTACCATGAGGGGCGTTGGTTTTTTACCTTTTTGATTTTCTATACCTCTGGCCACCAACAATAAATCAGACATTTTCATTGAATAGTATTCAGGGCGGGCCACCATCAGGCCTTTTCTGATATCCTCTCTGAGCCCTGAAACAAAAGCAGTTGATAACATGTGTGTGTGTGCCTTTATGAGTCTAGCATGATACTTCTTCACAGACTCCCCTTTATCTTGGGTAATATCTTGGATTGTGGTCTTCTGATCCGTCAACTTCTCCTTTGCCCAGTCGTGGAGTTGTGCACAGAACTCCACGCCTGAGGTGTAGGAAGTGGCACTTGTCAGGCAGGCATCATTGAAGGCCATCTGCATGACTGGCCAAAAGACATATCCTGCTTTGATTTGGCATAGGCTGATCAAGTCTCTCCAGGCAGCTGAGTAAGTTTCTTGTATTTGCACTATCCTGTGGTAGAAGGGAATTGGCTGCTTCTCTGGGTCAGGCAGACTTGTCACTAAGGCCGCTGCTTGTGATAGAGTAAAAGCGACATACATCACTGGTGCCCCTTCTGGTAACCGAGACTGTTGTTGGGGCGGGGGCTGACAAGAGGCACTGTTCTTTACGGTTGCCAGCATGTGTTTGAGATCCTCTCGGAACTGAGAGTCTGGAGCCGGATTGGGGGTTAAATCAGTGGGTGGCCTTGCTGCCTGCTGTCGGGCTTCCCACTCAGATGCTTCTTCATCATTAACATATCCGGCCTGGGAATGTGATGCTCCCGTATTGGGGAAGACAGGTGTGTGGTATGAACCATCTTGGTTTAAAACAGCGAGGGCTGGGTACAGGCTGTTTAAGCTTACTGGGTGTACCAAGATGGCCGCCGGCAGGAAGTGCACTGGACTGGGTAGAAAGTGAAGGCATGGGTGCACTAAGATGGCCGCCGGGCTGAGTTGTCACAGTGGGTTGTGCTTGGGTAGTGAGAAAGGAGTGGTTGTTAGACGGAGGGCAGTGCTGTCCCTCCCCTCCTTTGTTTCAGGTTCCAACATATTATCAGTTTTGTGATAAACATACATAATACAATCGCCATCTTTCTTAACTTCCTTTATCCAATTTTCTTTATCACACAGGATTTTTCTCCCTGTCTCTTCAGCAACATAACTTTCACCATTTCTTTCAACTTTGTTAACTATTTCAACATCTTCTTTGCAATATCACTTTCTTTTCCTTTTTTTAAAAGAGAAAAATCACTTTCTTTTTTCTCTCGTACAACCAAGGGGTTAATATTTTTCTCAGCGTTCTTATCAGCAAATTCCTTCGGTGTGGGCACATAAGACTAATGTACAGTTAATCTCAGAACAAGAACAAACACATCAGGGGTAGTGAGGAGCAACGGCCCGCGACCCAACAGATCCCCCGGGCAGCCCCCCTCCCCCTCTCGTGTATATCAAACAATAAACCACAAATACAATCACGACAGGACATTACACCTGCCACTCTTCGAACTGCAAAATTTCAGCAGGCTAAAATGACCACAAGGGCAGACCACCCTGCAAAATAAACACGTTTATAGACGTTTGCCACAAGGGAAACAATCTCATGCCAGAGGCCAAAAGCTCATCTGGAGATGAGACTACCCATTCACACATGTAGCACTTCAGGCTGCAAAGCCAGCAGCTGAAATTCCCCTCAAAGGTTCGTCGAACCTAGAGTAACAAGTCTACAACGTTTGCTACACGGGAAACAATCTCATGCCAGAGGCCAAAAGCTCATCTGGAGATGAGACTACCCATTCACACATGTAGCACCCTTAGACTGCTGAGTTTCGTAGCCCAAAGAATGGCAGACAGTGAACAAAGAATACAGTCAGCAGAAACCCATTGGCAGGTTCGTTAAAACAACCTCAGGCGAGGAAATACCTGCCTCTAAAACAGTCTCAGCATACCGACAGAATCCAGCCGTCAACCGAAAGATAAGAGAGTCGTACAGTGGTAAGAATATCAATCAACTCACCGGTACTGTTAGGGCTGCGCAAACCCCACTCTCATTAATCAGTTAACGCCCGAATGCTTGTCGCGGTATAACTTCGACCGTAGCCTGAGATCCCGGGTTTCGGCACCATCTGTTATGGAAATGATTAAGAGCTCCAATCGAGCTCAAGGTTATCTGCTGCTGTCTCTAATTTGAAAAGTGTTGATATGCATGCATATAAAAGTAAACACACTGAGACACGCTCAGTTTCGTTACTGTTACACTTCTAATTTATTCAAGGCGGTGTTAATGTTTTATACACACAAATACGTCATTGCTATGTCAGTCTAATAGGTACATCTCATTGGTCAAGATAGAAAAGAAGATGGATAATTTTCATAACGAGGTTTGGCTCTCTTTGTTCTTATCTCCAGTTCCGCGTTCTTCTGTGTGTGGGAGGTAGGGGGTACACGCCATTTTGAGAAAATATAGGAACAGAGCAAATCTGTATACTTATATAATGAGTAAGGAGAAAAATATGTATGCACATAAGAAAATAGACATTTTCAGATTACTATTATTATTATCTACATCACATTCCTTCACATCTGTATATCTCCCTGCTCGCCTCCCCCTCCCTTTTCTGTCAGCCGAACGGAGAAGAGAGAGTGGCTCTAATTGGTTTCGCTGCGCCACTGCCCAGCTTCCTGCCCGGTGTTTCCCTCCCCATGATTGGCCACAGCAGAGGGCCAATCAGAAGACTCTGGGGGCATCATGGGAAAAGTAATCCCTGAAGAATGGCGGCCCCTGCGTGTCCACAGACATCATGCTACAGCCCCCAGCATGCATGCACTCTGCTGGGAGGGGGTTTACAGGAGGAGAAAAAGAGAGTACTGTGCTGGGGGAAGCAAGATAGGGAGCCACACTGTACCCCTGTACCTGCACCACCAGAGTCACGCTGTACCCGCACCACCAGAGAGCCATGCTGTACCCGCACCACCAGAGAGCCACGCTGTACACGCACCACCAGAAAGCCACGCTGTACACGCACCACCAAAGAGCCACGCTGTACACGCACCACCAGAGAGCCACGCTGTACCTGCACCACCAGAGAAAGAGCCACGTTGTTCCCACACCACCAGAGAGAGAGCCATGCTGTTCCCGCACCACCAGAGAGCCACGTTGTTCCCGCACCACCAGAGAGGGAGCCACGATGTACCCGCACCACCAGAGAGGGAGCCACAATGTACCTGCACCACCAGAGAAAGAGTCACGCTGTTCCCGCAACACCAGAGCCACGCTGTACCCGCACCATCAGAGAGCCATGCTGTACATGCATCACCAGAGAGCCACGCTGTACATGCACCACCAGAGAGCCACGACGTTCCCGCACCACCAGAGAGGGAGCCACGCTGTACCCACACCACCAGAGGGGGAGAAAGATGAAGCCACTGCCAGGGTAGAGACATGCTACACTACTGACTAGAGTTGGCCTGGGCAACCCAGAGTGAGCGAACGTCCAGCCGGAGGGATCACTGTTACAGTTTCACCGGATCTGGTAAGAGAGCCTGTTGGCCAATTTACATTACTGTTCCCAAGAACTTAGCCATTCGGAAGTGCCTAACCTGATATCCTCTAGGCCAACCCTAGTTACGCAACTGTCCCGGAGCCCACAACAAGTTCCGGCACTGAGCTTCGGTAACTGGCCAGACAGGGATGTGCCAGCGTGGGCACCCAGGACATCTGCCGCCCGGAGTCCCACAAGCGGCCATGGGCTTTCCATAGCAGCCGACACCTCTCTCCCCACTGTCAGCCACACACACTCAGTACAGCCAGGAGGAGGAGGAGCCACAGAGGAGGGACACGACTTCAGTGCAAGAGCCTCCCAAAGCACCCAGCACATATCCCCTTACCCCCCCAAATGAAAAGATGCTGTATCGCTCACTGTCCTCTTCCCGCGGCGTCCCTCTGTCCTCCCATGAAGATGACAGGGCGGATCTTAAAAAGGAAGGGGTGTGGCCTTGACAGGAAGGGGTGGGTCATTGTTTTATAATTTATAAGTTAAATTAGGGGGTGCGCGAGCTTAGTCAGGCCTAGGGCAGCACAAAACCTAAATACACCACTGGTGATATCGCCATACTCAGGAGAAGCAGCAGAATGTATTTTGGGGTGTAATTCCACATATAACCATGGCATGTTTGATCAATATATCATTCAGTGACAACTTTGTGTAATTTATTTATTTTTTGTCATTTTTCAATCACTTGTGAAAAAAAAAAAAAATATTCAATGGGCTCAACATGCCTTTCAGCAATTTCCTTGGGGTGTCTACTTTCCAAAATGGGGTCATGTGTTTGTTTGCCATTTTAGCACCTCAAGAAATGAGATAGGCAATCATAAACTAAAAGCTGTGTAAATCCAGAAAATGTACCCTAGTTTGTAGACGCTATAACTTTTGAAAATATCATTTTTTTTTCAAAATTTTCTGTCTTTTTCTGTTTATATCACAAAAAATAAAAATGGCAGAGGCAATCAAATATCATCAAAAGAAAGCTCTATTTGTGGGAAAAAAAGGAGGCAAATTTCGTTTGGGTACAGCTCTGCATGACCGTGCAATTACCAGTTAAAGCAGCACAGTATTAAATTGTAAAAAGTGCCCTGGTCATTGAGCAGCGAAATCTTCCGGGGCTGAAGTGGATAACATATATGTAAAAAATACACGGGAAGATTCGTGGCAAATCTGCCCGCGATTAAAAAACACTGTATAATGCAGCCTTAGGAGTAATGTCCCATAAAAAAAACACCTATTAGACACATTAAAATACAAGTTAAAAAAAAACAACAACTCCAGTAGTTTCAAAAAAATTAATTACAAAAATAAACGGTACAGTATGTTGCAATTGTGGGTGGACATTTAGGAAGAATTATATAATAGCTGCGTATACAGTGCATCCGGAAATAATTCACAGCGCTTCACTTTTTCAACATTTTGTTATGTTACAGCCTTATTCTAAAATGGATTAAATAAATGATTTTCCTCAAAATTCTAAAAACAACACCCCATAAGGACAACATGAAAGAAGTTTGTTTAAAATCTTTGCAAATGTATTAATACTTTGTTGAAGCACCTTTGGCAACAATTACAGTCTTTTTGAGTATCATGCTACAAGCTTGGCACACCTATTTTTGGGCAGTTTCTCCCATTCTTCTTTGCAGGATCTCTCAAGCTCCATCAGGTTGGATGAGGAGCATCCAACAGCCACAGCCATTTTCAGATCTCTCCAGAGATGTTCAATCGGGTTCAAGTCTGGGCTATGGCTGGGCCACTCAAGGACATTCACAATGTTGTCCTGTAGTACTCCTTTGTTATCTTGGCTGTGTGCTTAGGGTCGTTGTCCTGTTGGAAGATGAACCTTTGCCCCAGTCTGAGGTACAGAGTGCTCTGGAGCAGGTTTTCATCAAGGATATCTCTGTATATTGCTGCATTCCTTTCCCTCAATCCTGACTAGTCTCCCAGTTCCTGCCACTGAAAAACATCCCCACAGGAAGATGCTTCCACCACCATGCTTCACTGTAGGGATAGTATTGGCTAGGTGATGAGCGGTGCCTGGTTTCCTCCAAACATGATGCTTGCTATTCAGGCCAAAGAGTTCAATCTTTGATCAGACCAGAAAATTTTGTTTGTCATGGTCTGAGAGTCATTCAGGTGGGCTGTCATGTGCCTTTTACTGAGGAGTTGTTTCCGTCTGGCCACTCCACCATACAGGCCTGATTGGTGGAGTGCTGCAGAGATGGTTTTTCTTATGAAAGTTTCTCCTCTCTCCACAGAGAAATGTTGGAGCTTTGTCAGAGTGACCCTCGGGTTCTTGGTCACCTCTCTGACTAAGGCCCTTTTCCCCCGATCGCTCAGTTTGGCTGGACGGGCCGCTCTAGTAAGAGTCCTGGTGGTTCCAAACTTCTTCCATTTACGAATGATGGAGGCCACTGTGCTCATTGGGACCTTGCTGCAGACATTTTTCTGTACCCTTCCCCAGATCTGTGCCTCGATACAATCCTGTCTAGGAGGTCTACAGACAATTCCTTGAACTTCAGGGCTTGGTTTGTGCTCTGACATGTGCTGTTAAATGTGGGACCTTATATAGACAGATGTGTGCCTTTCCAAATCATGTCCAATCAACTGAATTTACCACAGGTGAATCCCAATCAAGTTGTAGAAACATCTCAATCTCAAGGATGATCAGTGGAAACAGGATGCACCTGAGCTCAATTTTGAGTGTCATAGCAAAGACTGTGAATACTTATGTACATGTGATTTTTTTAGTTTTTTATTTTTAATAAATTTGCAAACATTTCAAACAAACTTTTTTCACGTTGTCATTATGGAGTATTATTTGTAGAATTTAGAGTAAAATAATGAATTTAACCACTTGCCCACTGGCCACTTAAACCCCCTTCCTAACCAGACCAATTTTCAGCTTCCAATGCTCTCACAGTTTAAATGACAATTACTCTGTCATGCAACACTGTACCCATATGAAATTTTTGTCCTTTTTTTTACAGAAATAGAGCTTTCTTTTGGTGGTATTTGATAACCTCTTTTTTTTATTTTTTGCGCTATAAATGAAAAAAGACATAAAAAAATGGCTTTTTCTTTGTTTCTATTATAAAATATTGCAAATTAGTAATTTTTCTTCATAAATTTTGACCAAAATTTATACTGCTATATATCTTTGGGAAAAATAACCCAACTCAGTGTATATTATTTGGTCTTTGTGAAAGTTATAGAGTCCACAAGCTATAGTGCCAATCATTGAAAATTGATCACACCTGATATACTGACAGCCTATCTAATTTCTTGAGACACTAACAAGCCAGGACAGTACAGATACCCCCCAAAATAACCCCTTTTTGGAAAGTAGATATTCCAAGGTATTTAGTAAGAGGCATGGTGAGTTTTTTTGCAGTTGTAATTTTTTCCCACAATTTTTTGCAATATTAAGAATTATTTTTTCTTTTTTTTTCACAAAATTGTCATAATAACAGGTTATTTCTCTCACACATCATATGCATACCACAAATTACACCCCAAAATACATTCTACTACTCCTCCTGAGTATGGCAATACCACATTTGTGAGACTTTTACACAGCCTGGCCACATACAGAGGCCCAACATGCAAGGAGCACTATCAGGCGTTACATAAACATAAATTACACATATAATTCCTAGACTACCTCTTACAATTTTGGAAAATGTGGAAAGAAAATGAAAACGCATTTTTCTTACACAAAGTTGTCCATGTATAAGATATTTCTAACACACAGCATGTACAAAGCAAAAATTGCACCCCAAAGTATACTCTGCTACTCCTCCTGAGTATGGCGATACCACATGTGTGAGATTTTTCCACAGCCTGGCCACATACAGAGGCCCAACATGCAGGGAGCTAAGTGTTCTAGGGACATACATTTCAAATCTAATTTGACTACCATTTACACTTTTGTGAGGCACTGATGGCCACTGTAGTGGCATGGATGTGGTATGGATGAGCATTGATGTGGCACGCATGTGGCATGGACTTGCCATGGATTAGAACTGATGTGGCATGGATGTGGCACAGATGAGTACTGATGTGACATGGATGTGGCACTGATGTAGCACGGATGAGCACTGATGTGGCATGGATGTGGCACAGATGAGAACTGATTGGGCATGGATGAGCACTGATGTGGCACGGATGTGGCATGGATTTGGCACCGATGAGAACTAATGTGACATGGATGTGGCACGGATAAGTACAGATATGGCATGGATGTGGCACTGATGAGCACTGATGTGGCATGAATGAGTACTGATGTGGCACACATGAGCACTGATGTGGCATGGATGTGGCACGGATGAGCACTGATGTGGCACGGGTGAGAACTGATGTAGCATGGATGTGACAAGGATGATCACTGATGTGGCACAGATGAACACTGATGTGGCATAGATGTGGCATGGATGAGCACTGATGTGGCACGAATGAGCACTGATGTGACATGGATGATCACTGATGTGGCATGGATGTTGCACGGATGAGCACTGATATGGCATGGATGATCACTGATGTGGCATGGTTGATCACTGATGTGGCATGGATGTGGTACGGATGAGCACTGATGTGGCATGGATATGGCACGGATGATCACTGATGTGGCACAGATGAACACTGATGTGGCACGGATGGGTACTGATGTGGCATGGATGTGGCACAGATGATCACTGATGTGGCACGGATGATCACTGATGTGGCAAAGATGAGCACTGATGTGGCATGGATGTGACATGGATGATCACTGATGTGGCCATAGATGATCACTAATGTGGCACGGATGATTACTGATGTGGCACGGATGAGCCATGGATGGAGCATGGATGGATGAGCCATGAATGGGGATGGATGAGCCATGGATGGAGCACGGATGGATGGATGCGCCATGAATGGGGGTGGATGAGCCATGGATGGAGCATGGATGGATGGATGAGCCATGGATGGAGCATGGATGAGCCAGGGATGGAGACTGGATGAGCCATGGATGGAGCATGGATGGATAGATGATCCAGGGATGAGCACAGATCAGCGCTGTGGGAACTTCAGATCCAGCCCACAGCACTACTGCACCCCCCCCCCCCTGCTTCTCACACACTGTACCGATCTGCGTGAGAGGTGAGGTTCGAACGAACGGTTCGGACATGCTCCGGTTTGTTTACAAGTGATCACATCGTCATTGGACAGCGTGATCATGTGGTAAAGGGCCGCTGTCATTGGCCCTTTACCCAGAGCCATGATGCCCTGGGTATTGAAGACCCGACATTACCAGGTGCGTGCCCCAGGGGGAGAGCAATTCTGGGAGGATGTCATAGTACACCCACCCAGAGTTATCCGACCGCGCTGTAGCCATCATTCAGCTATGGCCCGGTCAGCAACTGGTAATCCATTTTGCAATAATATATTGCTGTAACATAACAAAATGTGGAAAAAGTGAAGCGCTGTGAATACTTTCTGAATGCACTGTATAATACAAACCTTAAATGTAAAATCAAAATGGATGCGCTGTTAAATAAAGTGCGAATCATTAATTCGCCATAAACCCAAACTTAGAAATTCACATAAATAAAATCTTCAAAATGCGATAACATCCCAAACAAAATGTGATAACAATATACTGTGAAATAGAAATAATGGGAATACACAATATACTCAAAAATAAAATAAAAAATGGATGCACTGTCTCTTTAAAAAAAGTGCTAAGTGGGAATCACTAAATCATATAAATGAAACAAAATGTCATAACATCTAACAATCAATACGGTAAATACTGCAAAAATTCTTATATCATATGCAAAAATTTAATAGATAAATGAATAAAGTGCAACGTGCCTAAAGTTAATAAATGCAAACCAATGTGAATAAATGCATACGTTCCAAATTGATGAATATTCAAACACTTGGTGTGATGACAGAATTCAGCCACATAGAGTTGCTGCGTTTCCCTTAAGACATGTACTTGCACGAAACTCGTTGTGAGGAGCCTATCTGTCACATCATTGCGCACATCCGTAGCGGGACGGCTGCGTCAGGTTTGCGTTAAAAGCTTGTCATAGTTTCCTTATGTGCGTATATTATAATTTTGTATTATCGATGATACTGGGCCATGGAATCTTTTATTTGTTTTTTCTGAGTATTGCTGGTGCTTTGATCCTGCTGCAATCTTCAAGAGTGATCTCATATGATTTAGAGGTCCAAGTGTTCCGGTAAGGAGTGCACAAAATGGTGGCAAGGCACTACAAGCTCTCTGTGGCTGAATTCCGTCATCACACCAAGTGTTTGAATATTCAAAAATTTGGGACTTTTTATGTATTTATTCACATTATTCACATTGGTTTGCATTTATTAGGTTTGGGCAAGTTGTACTTTGGCTTATTAAGGTATGTTATTTGCACTTTATTCACTTATCTGTTCATTTTTTTGTACATAATATATAAATTTTTGCACATTTTTGCAAAATTTGCTGTATTAATTACAAGATGTTATCACATTTTGAAGTTGCACTTATATGAATTATTGATTCGCATGTAGAACTTTATTTAAAGAAACTGTGAATCCATTTTTTATTTTATTTTTGTGTATATTGTGTATTTTTATATTTTGAGTTGCTGCAGTTTTTTATTTGACACTGAGCGCAAGGGGTAAAGTTTTTTTTTAATTATTTACACCTTAAATATAGCATTGTTACATATTCATCATTTACCAATCGATTAATATATTATAATAATTCCATGGGCTATATACACTTGTAAGTGTACAGTTAGTATGTCCCACAGCTATAATAACTTATCCAGCCCAGACTAATTCCAGGACTCATATGCCACATTCATTAAAGAGGTTGTAAACCCACGTGTTTTTTTACCTTAATGCATCCTATGCATTAAGGTGAAAAAACTTCTGTCACTGACAAGCCCCCCCCCCCAGCCCCCCCAGGTTTAATCACCTGAGCCCATTCATTCCCACGCAGGAGACACGCAAACCCTCTCTGGCCAGGGTCTCGGCTCTTGATTGGATAGATTGATAGCAGCGCAGCCATTGGCTTCCGCTGCTGTCAATCAAATCCAATGATTTGATTGACTCGGGGCCGAGTCTGGCATTCTGTGTCTATGAACGCAAATGCTGGACTCGGGAGCATGCCCGCACGGTAACCTCCAGGGAGAAAGCTTCTCCTAGGGGATTTTCCAATGCGGGGAAGTCACTTATTCTATTGCTGCATCATAACAGTATATACAAAACTATATGTACATATATAACCCAAATGTTTTTCTCAATGTATTTCAATGAATTTATCTCAGAAAAGAAATATGAAGTCACCCTACACTTTAAAACAGCCTGTTTTTTGTAATGATCTGAGGTCAGCTTGATGGTTAGGTGCAGTATGGTGTGGCGGGAAGTAAGCACACAGAGTCCCGATTTTCAAAGAACGTTATATTGAACAGTAGTAAATCAGCAGCTCAACAGGTCTGGTGGAGAGCTCACCCATCCAGGGGGGCCACTTACAGGCATGCAGAGAATGGCAGTTGTAGAAGACTCTGGAATGCCGATGGCCTCTGCCACAAGGAGCAAAGTGCGGCCTGGCTGGTCCAACCCAAACAGGGAGCTTCCTAAAGATGTAGACGTAGTCCCTGCTCTATCCTTTCTCCACCTGAACCTTTCCCTATTGCTATCACTGTCCCTGACAGACAGGGGTCCTCTCCCTAACCTGTCTACTCGCATAAAGCGTGCCAAAACCTAAATAGACTTTGCCTGACCCAAGGTGGCCCCAAAGTCACATGGGGTGCCAGCATCCAATCAGATAACCAAGTTCTTCTCAACTTCCCCCCCCATCTGCATTGCCACTGCAGTTGAGTGCCACCTGCCTGCACCTGCCTACAGTTAAGGGAGTTTCTTCCCAAAGCTGCTGCAGGTTAGTTCTATCAGAAGATGCTGAGGGAATTTCAGTACTACTGGAGTGGGAAATATAGAGTAAAGGCAAGAGACAATGTACAAAAGGTTGTGCCCAGTGGCTTCATAAACCGATTGGGGGCAAATTCTTCCTACAAGAGATGGTCTTACCAAATAAATCAGATACAAATGACACAGAAATTGCTCCAAAATCTGGTTTATTCACTCTGCTTGGTCATTAGATTGTAGGTAAAAAGCCAACAAAATCCAGGTGAATCTCCAGAAGATGCAAACTGCAAAAACCACTAAAGCCCTGGAATTTTTAAGGAGGTCAATACACAATACAAAATGTTACTACAACTATACATTGTCTTGAAAAAGTATTCATACCCTTTGAACTTGTCCACATTTTGTAATGTTACAACTAAAAACGTAAATGTATTTTATTGGGATTTTATGCGATAGAACAACACAAAGTGGCACATAATTGTGAAGTGGAAGGAAAATAAGTGGTTTTCAACAATTTTTACAAATAAATATGTGAAAAGTATGGAGTGCATTTGTATTCAGCCCCCCCTGAGTCAATACTTTGTAGAACCACCTTTCGCTGCAATTACAGCTGCAAGTCTTTTTGGGTATGTCTCTACCAGCTTTGCACATCTAGAGATTTATATTTTTGCCCATTCTTCTTTGCAAAATAGCTCAAGCTCTGTCAGACTGGATGGAGAGCATCTGTGAACAGCAATTTTCAAGTCTTGCTGCAGATTCTCAATTAAATTTAGGTCTGCACTATGACTGGGCCATTCTAACACACAAATATGCTTTGATCTAAACCATTCTATTGTAGCTCTGGCTGTATGTTTAGGGTTGTTGTCCTGCTGGAAGGTAAACCCCTGCCCCAGTCTCAAGTCTTTTGCAGACTCTAACAGGTTTTCTTCTAAGATTGCCCTGTATTTGGCTCCATCCATCTTCCCATCAACTCTGACCAGCTTTCCTGTCCCTGTTGAAGAAAAGCATCCCCACAACATGATGCTGCCACCACCATGTTTCAAGATGGGGGTGGTGTGTTCAGAGTGATGTGCAGTGTTTGTTTTCTGCCACACATAGCGTTTTGCTTTTAGACCAAAAAGTTCCATTTGGTCTCATCTGACCACAGCACCTTCTTCCCTTCCCTATATGCTGTGTCCCCCTCATGGCTTCTCGCAAACTTCAACCGAGACTTCTTATGACTTTCTTTCAACAATGGCTTTCTTCTTGCCACTCTTCCATAGAGGCCATATTTGTGGAGTGCATGACTAATAGTTGTCCTGTGGACAGATTCTCCCACCTGAGCTGTGCCCTCCTTGCTTGGCCTGTCAGTTTAGATGGACAGCCATGTCTTGGTAGGTTTGCAGTTGTCATGAACCGGTGTGACCAGAACCGTGTGATCTGCGACAGAGGACACCCAAACGTATATACGTGAAAATATAATAATTTATTAAAGAAAGTGAGTAATATAATACAACCAACTCCAATATGACACAGTGCAATAACCAACCACAGACAGAGACCCACAAATAACAACAGACAGATAAGTGCAATAAATGGGAAATACCAGAATCATAAACAATAGCCAGGCCAGGGTCATACACAGCAGATCAGCAGATGGACAGGGGATGCTCCAGAGACATAAACGTAAGCCAGGCCAAGGTCATACACAGGGAGGTAAGCAGATGGGGTATGGAACACAGGACAGGGAGAGGATGGATGGGTCAGACTGCAGGCAGGGATGCAAGGTAACAGGTGGGACATGATAGGGTCCGAGACAGGATCAGGTTCAGGGCACAGGATCAGATCGCTAGCAGGTCAGGAGGCAATGAAGAAATCAAGGCAAACATGTGAATGTTTGCCAGGTATTTATAGGCCCGTGATTGGCCTCAAGTGACACCTGATTGTAGGAGGTACTGTCTGCTCCACACTGCCAGGATCCATCCGCTGGTGGATGCCAGTACTGCGGCCCAAAGATGATATACTATTAACAGGGAAAAGCTCTCCTGACAGTTCCAAACTGCCAGGAGACACCTGCTGATGGACCTCAGTACTGCATGCCAAATAACAGGTATTACCAGCGGATGGAACATTTCCTGACAGCAGTTGTGCCATAGTCTTTCCATTTTTGGATGATGAATTGAACAGTGCTCAGTGAGATGTTTAAAGCTTGGGATATTTTTTTTATAACCTAACCTATAACCTATAAACTTCTCCCCAACTGTATCCTTGACCTGTCTGGTGTGTTTCTTGGCCTTCATGATAATGTTTGTTCACTAAGGTTCTCTAACAAATCTCTGAGGGCTTCACAGAACAGCTGTATATATACTGAGATTAAATTACACACAGGTGGACTCTATTTACTAATTAAGTGACTTCTGAAAGCAATTGGTTCCACTAGATTTTAGTTAGGGGTATCAGAGTAAAATGGGGACTGAATACAAATGCACACCACACTTTTCAGATATTTATTTGGAAAATATTTGAAAACCATTTATCATTTTCCTTCCACTTCACAATTATGTGCCACTTTGTGTTGGTCTATCACATAAAATTACAATAAAATGCATTTATGTTTTTGGTTGTAACATGACAAAATTTGGAAAATTTGTAGGGGTATGTATACCTTTTCAAGGCACTGTATACATAAAAAATCAATAATTTATTACAAACCATATTAAAAACCAGAGAATGCACCAATACAAAACATGTACATATAAAGATATCCCTTCTTCATCCATAAATGCATATTGCTCCATATAACATATTATTGTGATTAGGCAATTAACATCGAGAAATTAAGAACATCATAATCTCTGCGTGTTTTGTGAAACACAGTTCACTTCATCAGGAGTTTAATTTTGCCAGCAGAGTGTATTGAATACCTTTAAAAATCCCAGGGGCTATAATGTTTTTTGCACTTCTTTGCAAGTTTCTTTTGGAATGGAGGCATTTAAAGCTCTGTGAATCAATGCTTCTTCTTGGTTTGAATCTCCCGAAGATGATTGTCCTTCAGAAACTTGAAGTAAACTTGGCCCTCTATCTGAAACTAAATGAGAAGAAAGACCATGCAGCTGAAAAATCTCTTGGTCATTTTGGCCAATTTAGAGACAGATAGAAGACCACTTAAAGGGTTGAAGTGGGCCGGTTCAGAAAATTCATCCACCTGGAACCCACCTAAGGACTTTATTCCAGGAGCAGTCATGCAGTCAAGAAGTCAGCAATATCTTCGAGTGTGGGCCAAAAGTAGTTGCGAGAAACACATTTTACAGTCTTGTGCAGTCCCTAGTGCTTTGCCAGCTATGAGGAGTGACCCTGTGACAGACCTAGCCAGGAGAGAGACTTTTGGAGGGGACTGAATGCTAGCCTCTTGCCGATTGATCGTGGGCCCTGGCATTTGGGGGAACAGTGCTCTTTGTGAGCTGTATGCCTGGGGACCCTTGAGGTGGTATTACTGTGGATTCGGGTCCTGGTCCCCCAGGACACACAGACTCTGGGGACCCTGGATTTGCCATATTAGAAATAGTGGCTGATTCATAATGCTGGGACAAATACTGTTAGGAGATGCTGATCTCAATTCCAGCACCTGTCTGTCTGTTGCCTGCTAGAATGTGTATTGTAAATAAGTCTCTAGTATGGGATCTAAGAGTCATTGTTGTTTGTGTTAATTAACTCTGCTATTGTGATAATGTTGATTGGGTTTTCTGAGCTACAGGATGGCCAGTCTGGCCTAAAGGTCATGTCTGAGTCATCTAGGCTGTCTAAAGGGATTAGTTAATTAGCTCATGTTAATTAGGTTAATTAGGTTAATTAGGTTACAGCTGTATTGTTAGAGTAATATGAGCAGGAGGTCTGCACCTCCTTTTTCCTGTATAAAAGAGACTGTATTCCTGTCAATAAAGAGAGACTCCTGGTTGAACTTACATACAACCTGCCTGGTGTTTGTTCTGAGCTACACAACTGGATTAGAATGGCACATAGCTGTAGTTTCAGTCCCGGAGCATCGGATGACCGAACCATCAGATGTTGCGATCTGCAGTCTGATTCTGTAGCCGCAGAGGAGTGTCGGGAGAGTGGAATCGAGCGAGCAAGGGGCTCGTTACATTGGTTGGCAGCCGTGGGATTTGCTCTCCAGTTACTGGGACACTCCAAACCAGCCTGCAGGAGAGCCACGCTGAAAGACTTACTTGAGAGCCGTGGAGGGAATGGTGGGATCATGCTTCCTTGCCGTGAACACATCCAAACCATCACCTGGATCCAAGGTCCAGATAGCAGGAGAGGAGAGGTACAGATACCAGCCACCATGGAAGAGGAATTCAGAAGGAGGTTGCGAGAGATGCAGATACAGCACAGAGGACCAGTATCAGAGCAGGTCCTGCTAGGATGGTTTGATTCTATCCGCTGTGAACTCTGGAAGGAAGCTCTAGCCCGTGAGCAGCGAAACCAGGGAAAAGTTCTCCCCTCCATCCATGTAAGGTATTGGTCGCAGTATGAAGTGCGAATGCTGTTATTGGGGGAACAGCCGAACCAGAGTGGACAGCTGAGTTAAGCAGGCTGATTGGGGCAGAAATGCGGTTGGACGAGAGCTACAGAGCCCTCCAGTGGTATGTAGCCCAAGTGTGCCCGTGGACAGCGAATGACAGCCCCACGGAAGGCTTTGACTACGATGGCCTGGGATTGTTGTACTAGAGGCTGTCCAGGGACCCTGACTTTGGGAGTGATCGGGAGTGGCGTTTGGAGGAAATAATGGAGCACAGAGAGTGAAGACTGAATGTCTCGGAAGTGCACTGGGCACAGGAAGATTTGGAGTTTCTGGCCGTTCAGGAATGGGAGCTTGAGATGGCCTACAGACAGCTGCTAGACTCCGCTCAGCAGCAGGGTGGGGCTCCCTTTGCCTGGGACTATCAGGAAATACCAGTTGACAATTCTGTAATCCTGGATGAAGAGTTGACAATGTGGCAGAGTAACAGTGTGCTTTGCCAACCTGCCCCCACAGCTAGGGAGGCGGAGGTCTTATGGCGGATGCAGCAAGTGCTGACTGACCTTGACGATCCTGTTTCTGCATGGGATGATCTTGGATGGAGGAATGTGCCTGTCCAGCAGCATGCCAGGGAATCGGCAGTGGAAAATCTGAAGATTGCCATCCCCAAACCTGAAGTGCTGACAACAGGGCAGAGCTCTGCTAACCTCTGCCCAGCACTGATAGCATCTTCTGTTTTCCACGGAGAGGAGGTGATGGTGAACCTTTATCCCCAGACACCAGTTGCAGAGACAGAGGATTTGATAGACTTTTCTGCTGAGGAAGAACAACCTGGTGAGCCTCCAGCAGAAGAAGAGCTGTTATTAGGGCCAAACTTCACTGTGCTCTGCCCAGCACCAACAGAAGTATCTGTGAAGTTACAGGGAACTTCCCCAGCTGAAGTGCTGGCAACCGGACAGAGGGTCCAAGATCTCTGCCCTACACCTGCGGCGGTTTCCGGAGGCTCAGGGTGAGAAGGAGGTGGTCACTTCCCAGCAGCAGATCAGGATACAGGGGGAGAAGGGAGAGGAGGTGTTCGTCGTCCCTCCCCAACAGTTGGCCAGGGTGGAAGAAGTGGTCTTTCCTCCGCAGCAAAGACCCGTGCACCTGGGAGACAGTACCACAGACATATCGTCCCAACATCCAGATGAGGGAATGGAAAAGGAAGCAGCCGGCTCACCTCCCCAATGGCAGCTACACAGTTTGGGAGTGGAGGAAGCCAGCCTCCTGCCCCAACGGTTAGCTGGAGCGGGGGATGCGGAGTCCCCAGCAGAAGTGCTGGCAACAGGGCAGAGTGCTACCAACCTCTGCCCAGCACCGGCAACAACTACAGAGTTCCAGGGAGGCGGAGCAGTCGGCCTCCCTCCCCAATAGTTAGCTGGAGCAGATGGTGTGGGGTTTCCAGCAGAAGGGCTGGCAACAGGGCCGAGTACTGCTGGACTCTGCCCTCAACTAACAGAGGATGAATTTCCTGTGGAGGTGGATGGGACTTCAGTCTCCACCTGTATACCCCAGGGATGCTGGGCAGTCGGCCCAGATCCCCAACAGCATGACGGAGTGAGCCCAGACACCCTGTCTTCTCTCCAGCGGCAGAAAGGACTCCAGGGAGAAGGGCCAGTCCAGGCCTCTCCCCAGGGGCAGATATGTTCTCTGAGAGAGGCAGAGGTTGGCTGGGTGAGTAATGCTTTGTTTGGAACAATTTGTTTGGGGTACTGTGTGGGTACAGGCATTAGAGGACTGGAACTACTGACTAACTTCGGAGTCAACCCGTCTGGGGTCTCCTCCTGTGTTAGTATCCTGCCAAAAGGGGAGAAATGTGACAAACCTAGCCGGGAGAGAGACTTTTGGAGGGGACTGAATGCTAGCCTCTTGCCGATCGTGGGCCCTGGCATTTGGGGGAATGGTGCTCTTTGTGAGCTGTATGCCTGGGGACCCTTGAGGTGGTATTAATGTGGATTCGGGTCCTGGTCCCCCAGGACACACAGACTCTGGGGACCCTGGATTTGCCATATTAGAAATAGTGGCTGATTCATAATGCTGGGACAAATACTGTTAGGAGATGCTGATCACAATTCCAGCACCTGTCTGTCTGTTGCCTGCTAGAATGTGTATTGTAAATAAGTCTCTAGTATGGGATCTAAGAGTCATTAGCCATTGTTGTTTGTGTTAATTAACTCTGCTATTGTGATAATGTTGATTGGGTTTTCTGAGCTACAAGACGGCCAGTCTGGCCTAAAGGTCATGTCTGAGTCATCTAGGCTGTCTAAAGGCATTAGTTAATTAGCTCATGTTAATTAGGTTAATTAGGTTACAGCTGTATTGTTAGAGTAATATGAGCAGGAGGTCTGCACCTCCTCTTTCCTGTATAAAAGAGACTGTATTCCTGTCAATAAAGAGAGACTCCTGGTTGAACTTACATACAGCCTGCCTGGTGTTTGTTCTGAGCTACACATCTGGATTAGAACGGGACATAGCTGTAGTTCTAGTCCCGGAGCATCGGATGACCGCACCATCAGATGTTGCGATCTGCAGTCTGATTCTATAGCCGCAGAGGAGTGTCGGGAGAGTGGAATCGAGCGAGCAAGGGGCTCGTTACAGACCCCAATGCAGGACTTTCTGTTGAATACTCTTGCATACATAAATATTTTCAGAGGGATCTGGTTCAGACAAACTGATGCTGTAGGCAGAATCAGGGATGGATCAATTATAAAGCCAGGATCAGGCTCCAAGTTTCTCTCTGTGAAGGACTAAGACAATGCATCAGCTTTAATATTCTTGGCTCTGGGGGTAAAATAAAATTAAATCAAACCTGGAAAAGAACAGTGACCAATGAGCCTAATTGGGGTAAGCCTGTGCGTTGTCTGAAAAAAATTGTAGATTTAAATGATCCATATCATTTATAATAGAAAAAATGTACTCCTTCCAGAAGATGCCACCACCCTTCAGTAGCCAGTTTAACAGCTAGTAGCTCCCTGTCTCTCAGTTGGCAAGAACTTCTTGTTGAAGAATCCACAGAAGCAGTGTTTACCAGAAGCATTTTGTTGCAAAAGGACAGTTTCAACTCCCAAAGAAGAGGCAGGAAAACATCTGGGTGAACTATAAAGGGGGCAGATACAACATACTCTGTTAGGAGTTCAAAGGTTCAAAGTGCTTCTTGGGGCCAAATGTTCCCCAACTTTGTTAGGGTGGTGATGAGAGTAATGATTAATAAAATGATTGATGATTAATAAACTGGCAGTAATAATTAACAAAGCCTAGGAGTCTCAGAATAGCTTTTAAGACCTGAAATGCATATTGATGAGTGTGGTGGCATATTGAACACTGCCAGGCAGGACTGCCCCATTCACTACAGAGACCTAAAGGAGTTTAACCAAAGGTATGACAGGGATTGTATGTCTCTCTAAAAGAGTTTGTTCAGTTGCATGAGTCCAGAAACTATTCTCTTCCATTACCCCCCCCCCCCCCCAACAGTTCTTTCTGATCATTTCAGTCACACATATCTTCTTTTCCCCTCTCCCCTGTCCTTGAGCTTCCAAACAGTGCCATTACATCCCCTGTTAGCCTGTGATTTATATCCATCAACATTGTATGCAGCACTTTTGTTATTGATGTGGCATGTAATTCACCCTGGTTTGTGTACCTTGCTATAACAGTTGGATATTTTCTTTGCTGTTAAGCCTGTTTTACCTTTATCCTTGCACTCCTTTATTGTGCTGTACACTGTCTTCTTTAAAAAAATATTTAATACATTCTTAGTGAAACAAAAGTGTGCTGGATGAAGGAATATGTTGCTGATACTTTAGATTTTTTCTACACTTTGATGTTCACCTGATAGATATTTAAGCCTATTGTTTGGCACCATAGTGACCCCTATATTGGCTAAAGTTAATCTTATATTATTATGGTTCTCACTTGTCCAGTTGATGGGGTGGGTGGGTGTAGGCCTGCTTGACACTTCTGCTGAGCCTACAATGCTGACCTTAACTAAGGTCTATTTGTGGCCCAACCTCTGGTTGCAGGAAAAAAATCCGCACTGTGTATGGCTGGCCAAACTAAATTTAACAAGTGACACAACAGCATAGGGCAGGATCCATTAAAAAAAAAAAAAAAAAAAGTCATCAAAGTCAGATGGAAGGTCTCTGCGCACCGGGTCATCCTTAAAGCACTCAGGTAAGCCTTGCTAGAACACTTCTACCAATGACTGGTTGTTCCAGTCCAATTCAGAGGCTACCGTGTGGCAGCATATTGTCAAACCATCTGGAATCTCTGCCATAGATGAAGAATCGCAGAAGCTGACAAAGAAGCATGACTAGGTTAATTGAAAATGATACTGAAATTTTCTGGGAACAGCTGAAAATTTATAGTGATACGTCTTGAAGTGCAGATGCCCAGACCTGTGCATGTCCATATAGCAGGAGATTATTTTAGAAGACTATTCAATCTAATGGAAAGTTTTCCACAAGTAATTCAAACTAAATTTACCACTGTTTCAAGAGATTCAGCAGAGCTGAGAATCCCTGGAGTACTGAGCAGAAGACAGAACCTCTAGTGATGAGTTGGTTGTTGGTGTAATTGCCAGGTTGAAGGCAGGTGCAGGCACATCCTTTGCCAGCAGCTGAAAAGAAGGTGTGGTGGCCAGAAGCCTACTACAATGCAGGAGGGTGTCAGGGATCTGATTCAACTTCACCTCACTTACTTTTCTGAACCTCCACAAAAACATTCGTTTCTGAAGAGTGGAGTCCATGGCCTGGGCAAACTGTAATGGAAGCAGTGGACCCACTGTGACTTATTGGCCCTAAAGTGGGCTAAGGTTCAGGGTCTAAAGAATTGATTTTCACTAGAGCAGCTCCCAATGGATGATGGGCTTTGCTGCAGACAGTTGTCTGGTTGCGGCCCTTGGTTACACTTGGAGTGGCAACAGCTGGCAATAGACAGAAATGAAGCATGGTACAAATCAGACACAGCAAACTGCAACAATTTAGTCATCTGGTCTTCTATTGAATAGTTGGGTTGGATTTATTAAAGGTTCCTCAAAGAATTATTTGCCAATGCCAAAGTTTGAAGGCACCAATGCTTTTTCTCTCTTCTTCATTGTCCAGCTTTCACACCCACAGATGAGTGATAAAAAACACAAAAAACACAACAGCCTGCACAGTTCTAATATTACCTTATAGACACATAAGTACTATTAAAGTTCTTTCCTAGGTCTTTCATCCTTGGGCTTCTAAATGGCAGTCTTGACTGTTGGTTCCTTTTTTTGTTAATAATTGATCCAAGGAAGCAGAGCCTGTCTATTATTTCTATGTATTCCGTGTCAGCTTTGAAGTTAGCTGTCTTTCATGTTAGCATAACCTTAGTTTTTTTATTTTATATTTAGCTGAAGTCCCATCTTTTTCAGCTATGAGCATGGTGTCATCATCATATCAAGATTGCTGATGTTTCTTTCACCAATATTTAAACCTCTATCATCCTTCTCCAGCCTTGCTTTTCTCATCATATGTTCAGAATAGGGGTTAAATAAGTATGGTTAGTATGCAGCCTTAACTCTTTTTCTGTCTGAGACCGGTCTGTGTTTCCAATTTTTATTATGACTGTGGTTTCTTGATCAGTGTAGAGGTTCTTCATAAGAATAATGAGATGTTCAGGTACACCATTGTTCTTAAGGACATTCCAGAATTTCACACGATTAACACAATTGAGGGTTTTGCTATAATCAGTGAAGCATATGTTGACTTCTATCTTGTACTCCTTGGCTTTTTCAATTATCCAGCATACATCTGTAAACATGTCTCTATATAATCTACCTTTTATACAATCCAATTTATACATCTGGTAATTCACTTTCAATGTACAATATAGTCTGTGTTGAAAAATCTACAGCACAATAATGCTGGAGTGTGATATACAGTAAGCCAAATTTTTTGATAGTTTATGCATTCTAGTCCAAAAAAAAGAAGTGCGTTTCCATGATGGATTTTGTGGTCCATGCTGTCATGTTATCTATTCTGCAGAGATTCTAATGGCTCTTATTTGCCCTTGTATCCCTCCACCTTGCTTCAGCACTTCTAACTGATGTTACCCCAAGTGTCTATGGCAGACAAGGAAAGGGATTATTGGTGAAAGAGGTCTTGCACTATACAGTATATTCTAGCCAAATTCTATAGGTATCCATGATGTCTGAGCTGTTGAGCAGTTGAGTGGCTAGTGAACAGGTTTGGACCTCATATAGTCTTCTAAAAAAAGCTAATACGCCCAAGGCTGTATATCAGTAATTGCCTCCGCAAGTAGTAATTTAGTATCTTAATAGAGAAGTCAAATATGAATAAGCCTAAGCCAAATATTATAGTGAATCAAAACATATGGTAGAGACATCTGTTTACTTTTTTTTACAGATACATTTTACTGAAGTCTCAATAGTTACAGTAAATAGGTAATACCCTTTCTTCTCTACCATTAACAAGAAAATATTCAAAGTATAAGTTTATCTTTCAGGAAGATTTTCAGAAAATCTTCCTATGCAGTTCTATATCCAATGAATAGAACATGCTATAATGCCTTCTGTTGGGAATTGTGAAGGTCTTCCTATTACAGATGCAGCTGTTTTGTATCCTCTCCAGAAAAAGCGCTGGTCCCCCATTGCTCTCCATCTTGCTGTTTGCAGGACGCACTGAAGTTCACAATATTGTGTCCTCTGGTGGCTGCCCCAAGTCAATAAACTTGCACAAAACAAAGTCACAGGGCCCTTGTGTTGGTCCCACTATACCAATGTGTGTAAAATGTATCCAAATTATACATGCCAGTTATGGATGAAAATAATAGATTTGTATCCAGTTAGGTTTGTAATCCAGTTATCATTAGTGCTGGTACCTTTCACTTTAAGTGTATCAAGACCTTTGTTGTTAGCTTTGTATAGAGTTATGAGGAGTTAGAACACCTATGAAGTTTTTGTTGCTGACTGTGCCCCCACTGTGGAGGTTTACCCTTAATGATCATTGCCGCCAGGGCAGAAAATAAGGGTAAAATCCAAAAATTTGCATTAACAATCTTCCAACAGAGACACTTTTTTGGCTAACAACTGTCTAATTGGGAATTTCTCTTTCTTTGTAGTACATAGATAGAAGGAACATAGTGGGATTTTTAGGGTGCCAAAAATAAATCAGAAATAAACCGATATATAAAAATATAAATTTTATTTATACGTAAAAACATCAGGATATCACCATACAGTAACCATATTATAGATGAACAGCAGTATTTTCTTGCTCTACATGCTTTTGCCATACAATGGCTTTCTCAGGAGATAAGTACTGCATGTATGGTCACTATAAATTGAAAACAGTATATTAGAGACATACACAATTGATGTGTAGTAGATAACATCTCAATACAGACAATAAACACAAAAGAAACTCTCAAAAAGCATGGAAGCAGAGGGCCAATTTCAGCATATACCTACCTGATACCATAGATATCCTGTCAATAAAAATTGCGGCTAAGTTGTCTAGAGGACAATGATAATTTGGAGATATCTGGTATACCACAGAGGGGGACATAGGGACGCCAATGACAATAGGCCTGTGGATATGGGAAGATATTAATTAAAAGGCCATCACTATGTAGATATTTGTCAGAAACCATGAATTAGACTGAGACAGAAGTACAGTTAAATCACACTTGTTTACTAATAATAATAAAAAGGTAAACAGAGTAAACATAGTCAAAACATAGCCAGAGTTCAGGAACCGAAACGCATAGTCAGACAAGCCAAAACGTCAGGGAGCCAGAGATGAGCGTAGTAGAACAGCAGGCAGGATCTGGAGCCAGAAGGAATGTCAGCCAAGCAAGTCTAGAGATGTGACCAAGGCGAAGGCAGAGATCATCTGGGCTGGACGGTGTGGATCCATTTGCAGACTTTCAGCTTTAATTTGATGGTATTTACATCCAAATCAGGTGAACGGTGTAGGAATTACAACAGTTTGTACATGTGCCTCCTACTTTTTAAGGGACCAAAAGTAATGGGGCAGATTAACAATCATCCATCAAACTTTCACTTTTTAATACTTGGTTGCAAATACTTTGCAGTCAATTACAGCCTGAAGTCTGGAATGCATAGACATCACCAGACGCTGGGTTTCATCCCTGGTGATGCTCTGCCAGGCCTCTACTGCAGAAAATAAGGGTAAAATCCAAAAATTTGCATTAACAATCTTCCAACAGAGACACTTTTTTGGCTAACAACTGTCTAATTGGGAATTTCTCTTTCTTTGTAGTACATAGATAGAAGGAACATAGTGGGATTTTTAGGGTGCCAAAAATAAATCAGAAATAAACCGATATATAAAAATATAAATTTTATTTATACGTAAAAACATCAGGATATCACCATACAGTAACCATATTATAGATGAACAGCAGTATTTTCTTGCTCTACATGCTTTTGCCATACAATGGCTTTCTCAGGAGATAAGTACTGCATGTATGGTCACTATAAATTGAAAACAGTATATTAGAGACATACACAATTGATGTGTAGTAGATAACATCTCAATACAGACAATAAACACAAAAGAAACTCTCAAAAAGCATGGAAGCAGAGGGCCAATTTCAGCATATACCTACCTGATACCATAGATATCCTGTCAATAAAAATTGCGGCTAAGTTGTCTAGAGGACAATGATAATTTGGAGATATCTGGTATACCACAGAGGGGGACATAGGGACGCCAATGACAATAGGCCTGTGGATATGGGAAGATATTAATTAAAAGGCCATCACTATGTAGATATTTGTCAGAAACCATGAATTAGACTGAGACAGAAGTACAGTTAAATCACACTTGTTTACTAATAATAATAAAAAGGTAAACAGAGTAAACATAGTCAAAACATAGCCAGAGTTCAGGAACCGAAACGCATAGTCAGACAAGCCAAAACGTCAGGGAGCCAGAGATGAGCGTAGTAGAACAGCAGGCAGGATCTGGAGCCAGAAGGAATGTCAGCCAAGCAAGTCTAGAGATGTGACCAAGGCGAAGGCAGAGATCATCTGGGCTGGACGGTGTGGATCCATTTGCAGACTTTCAGCTTTAATTTGATGGTATTTACATCCAAATCAGGTGAACGGTGTAGGAATTACAACAGTTTGTACATGTGCCTCCTACTTTTTAAGGGACCAAAAGTAATGGGGCAGATTAACAATCATCCATCAAACTTTCACTTTTTAATACTTGGTTGCAAATACTTTGCAGTCAATTACAGCCTGAAGTCTGGAATGCATAGACATCACCAGACGCTGGGTTTCATCCCTGGTGATGCTCTGCCAGGCCTCTACTGCAAATGTCTTCAGTTCCTGCTTGTTCTTGGGGCATTTTCCCTTCAGTTTTGTCTTCAGCAAGTGAAATGCATGCTCAATCGGATTCAGGTCAGGTGATTGACTTGGCCATTGCATAACATTCCACTTCTTTCCCTTAAAAAACACTTTGGTTGCTTTCACAGTGGGCTTTGGGTCATTGTCCATCTGCACTGTGAAGTGCCGTCCAATGAGTTCTGAAGCATTTTGCTGAATATGAGCAGATAATATTGCCCAAAACACTTCAGAATTCATCCTGCTGCTTTTGTCAGCAGTCACATCATCAATAAATACAAGAGAACCAGTTCCATTGGCAGCCATACATGCCCACGCCATGACACTACCACCACCATGCTTCACTGATGAGCTGGTATGCTTTGGATCATGAGCAGTTCCTTTCCTTCTCCATACTCTTCTCTTCCCATCACTCTGGTACAAGTTGATATTGGTCTCATCTGTCCATAGGATGTTGTTCCAGAACTGCGAAGGCTTTTTTAGATGTTGTTTGGCAAACTCTAATCTGGCCTTCCTGTTTTTGAGGCTCACCAATGGTTTACATCTTGTGATGAACCCTCTGTATTCACTCTGGGGAAGTCTCTTGATTGTTAACTTTGAGACACATACACCTACCTCCTGGAGAGTGTTCTTGATCTGGCCAACTGTTGTGAAGGGTGTTTTTTTCACCAGGGAAAGAATTCTTCGGTCATCCACCACAGTTGTTTTCCGTGGTCTTCCGGGTCTTTTGGTGTTGCTGAGCTCACCGGCGCATTCTTTCTTTTTAAGGATGTTCCAAACAGTTGATTTGGCCACACCTAATGTTTTTGCTATCTCTCTGATGGGTTTGTTTTGTTTTTTCAGCCTAATGATGGCTTGCTTCACTGATAGTGACAGCTCTTTGGATCTCATATTGAGAGTTGACAGCAACAGACTCCAAATGCAAATAGCACACTTGAAATAAACTCTGGACCTTTTATCTGCTCCTTGTAAATGGAATAATGAGGGAATAATACACACCTGGCCATGGAATAGCTGAGCAGCCAATTGTCCCATTAATTTTGGTCCCTTAAAAAGTGGGAGGCACATATATAAACTGTTGTAATTCCTGCACTGTTTACCTGATTTGGATGTAAATACTCTCAAATTAAAGCTGAAAGTCTGCAGTTAAAGCACATCTTGTTAGTTTCATTTCAAATCCATCGTGGTGGTGTATAGAGCCAAAAAGATTAGAATTGTGTTAATGTCCCAATATTTATGGACCTGACTGTAGAAGGAGGAGAACTTGGGCTTATATATTTCTCCATTAGGAAGCTTTATCTGACCAACATTCATCATGTACCTGCAAAAATTGCATTTTCCACATGACCCAGTACCTGTACGTTTTCGAGCACGTTATGGAAATTGGGTGGGTAAATGACTATGGACAAGTTGATCCCTAAGAGACTGAGACCTTCTATATGTAATATGAGGGAAGCGACTGACGTATTTAGAAACTACGTCATCAGCTACTAGTAGATGCCAATATTTATGAATAATATCCCTAACCTGTCGATGTTGCCCTGAAAAACGAGTTATTAAACAAACATTCTGATCTACTTTTTTGTTTTTATTGGCAAAAATGAGAGTATCGCTATTTCTCAGATTGGCCAGATGATAGGCCTTTTTAAGACATGATCGACTATAACCTCTTGCTAAGAGCCCTTGCACACTGGGGCGGTTTGCAGGCGCTATTGCGCTAATAATAGCGCCTGCAAACCGCCCCGAAAGTGCCGCTGCTGTGTATCCAGTGTGCAAGCTCCGAGGGCTTGCACACTGGAGCGATGCGCTGGCAGGACGGTAAAAAAAGTCCTGCCAGCAGCATCTTCGGAGCGGTGAAGGAGCGGTGTGTATACCGCTCCCTTACTGCTCCTGCCCATTGAAATCAATGGGACGGCGCGGCTATACCGCCGGCAAAGCGCCTCTGCAGAGGCGCTTTGCGGTGGTATTTAACCCTTTCTCGGCCACTAGCGGGGGGTAAAACCGCCCCGCTAGCGGCCGCATACTGACGGTAAAACGCCGCTAATAATAGCGGCGTTTTACCGCCGACGCCGCCCCCCGCCCCAGTGTGCAAGGGCTCTAAGAGACGATTTTGTAGGGCCTTGGCCTCAGTCTCATAGTCTTCCTGTCAACTGCAATTTCTTTTTAACCTAAGATACTGGGTGTACGGTATTCTTGAAACTAAAGGCCTAGGGTGGGAACTAGTATAATGGAGTATCGTATTGTCTGCTGAGGGCTTACGAAATAAATAAGAGCCTATGCTTCCATCATCATTGATGAATATCTGAATATCAAGAAAGCTTATGGTCCTTGATAAAGCTTTTAGTCCTTGATAAAGTCACATGTGCGATGACGAAACGTGTCAGGGCTTGTGACGTTATTGCGTTGTCCTAGGAAGCATACAATCACCAGGAGGGCAGCAGGGCTGAAGACTTGCGGATGATTCTGTGACCCCAGGGACTGATCTGTATATGCCTAAGTTCATCATCTGTATGCACCAGGGCTAGTGCATTCTTAAATGTGAGTGGAACATTTGTGTGTTTTTTAATAAATTAAGTTTACAGTACTACGCTATGTTAGTTCCTTCTTTACTGTTATGTTGCCATCACCTATGTAGCGCAGGGGTTTTTGCCACCTAAGTTACGTTATGTAAATAATGTGATATTCTTTAAGTAAGAGTTTGGCTCCCTCTAGTGTCCTTTCTATTTAATGTTATTAAGACTTTTGTTTGGTTTCATTAAAGCCATGCTCCAAAGCATTGTAGGAGATGTAGTGAATGAGGAAGTGACTCATGGGCTTAAACTCAGTCTGGGAACTACCTACCCACAATGCCCAGTCCATCTACCCACAATGCCAGGTCAGAGAATGGCCTGCTGGATAGGCAAATGAAAGGGGCAATGCGGCCATTTTTCCGGTCTCTTGGGACGCCATTCAAAGCCTGCCTGCAGGGAGGTCTGTGTGTGAACGACAGACTGTGGCCTAGAAGGCGCGGAGCGGAATCGTTTGGCCTCTGAGGAACTCCAGAGTACAGTCAGCTGGACCAGCGTGCGGATGGACCGGAGGATCCAAGATTCCTAAAGGGTTCCTGCATTACAGTTATATCAGCCATCAGAAGGAGCGGTGCAGTGTGACGGCGCCAGCTTGGACCGGGACTGAGGTACCAGTAAAGGAACCTTGCAATCATCTGGGCCTGTTGTGGTGAGCGGGCACTTGCCCAGATCAATATAGTGTACTGTTGCCGTGTTACATAGCTACAGACTGCTGGTGGGACTTGTAGACCCACAGAAGTATTCTCACTTACATATAGCCTGCATACAGCGGAACCGCATGATTGCTCTCCATGTGCTGTGAAGTTAATGTTGCAACACATTCATCGCTAAGGAGGAATTATTGCAAGTGCCTTTTGTCACAAGTACACAACTATTAACGCATTATTCAATCTACAGTCTACTGTCTACTTGTCTCTCTGTTGGATTTACAAATACTGCAGTTTAATACCTTGAGCTAGCTGAAGAAATAAGACAAGGGACTTCTATAATCTTCCATAAAGCACCTTGCATTGGAAACTATTGCATTGCAATCCAGGGGGAGCCCTTGAGCACAGGATATATCTATTGTATTGTATAACTGCATGTTCATAGCTGTTATTGCAGAATTGGTGCGTATGCTTTGGGGTCGGTGGGAAGGCGCTCAATATAAATGTTTGAGGATATTGGGCTTCTGTCTTATGCCCTGTACACATGGTCGGATTTTCCGACGGAAAAAGTGTGATAGGATTGTGTTGTCGGAAATTCCGATCATGTGTGGGCTCCATTGGACTTTTTCCGTCGGAATTTCCGACACACAAAGTTTGAGAGCAGGCTATAAAATTTTCCGACAACAAAATCCTATCGGTTAAATTCCGATCGTGTGTACACAAATCCGACGCACAAAGTGCAACGCATGCTCAGAATAAATTAAGAGACGAAAGCTATTGGCTACTGCCCCGTTTATAGTCCTAACGTATGTGTTTTACGTCACCGCGTTCGGAACGATCGGATTTTCTTTGTGCGACCGTGTGTATGCAAGACAAGTTTGATACAACATCCGTCTGAAAAAATCCATGGATTTTGTTGAAGGAATGTCCGATCAATGTCCGATCGTGTGTACAGGGCATTACTGTGCAGCTATCTGCATGCACATCTTTATGTTGGTTATTGAATTATCCGTTCCATGTTCATATTGACTGTTATCTACTGTCATTCCCCATATCTAAGTTACCACATTGTTTATTGTGCTAAGTATCTTCTCAGTAAACTTCTTACGTGGTTAATATACAATGGATGTGAGACTATATCTATTACTGCAACCGGGGAAGTGACGGGTTCCAAGGATATGGTAAATATACTGTGTGGTGTACCATTACTGTATTTCTCCTTACTGCTAG
This sequence comes from Aquarana catesbeiana, assembly GCF_042186555.1. NCBI lineage: Eukaryota > Metazoa > Chordata > Amphibia > Anura > Ranidae > Aquarana > Aquarana catesbeiana. The sequence continues at coordinate 348,752,144 of NC_133324.1, read as the reverse complement.
GTCTCACACTAACATCACTTTACAGGTGTTCCAGACCGGTTGAGTCTGTTCTTGGGGTTGATAGGCAGAGTACAGGATTAAACATCAGCAGCAGCTCCTACGGGGGTGAGTGCTACACCTATGAGAGAATACACCTGCAGCAGCCCATGGATGGGAGTTTAAAAAGTCATCTCGGATTGTGACCCCAAGAGGGTAAGGTGCTACTAAGCCTAATTGGGGGCCATTCTGGGAGGTGAGCGCATAGTGTGACTGGTGGAGGGTCCACTTGGTGTTTGTCACTAACTTGCCATCTATTCACGGTTGGATACCTTGCGGATTGCACCTGTTGATAAGAAGATTGCACTTATCATATGGACTTTGTTTCGTTTATTTAAAGGGGTTGTAAAGGTAAAAGTTTTTTCACCTTAATGCATTGTATGCATTAAGGTGAAAAAACATCTGACAATACCGGCCCCCCAGCCCCCCCGTTTTACTTACCTGACCCCTCGAAAGTCCCGCGCTCGCCCCCGACATCCTCTTTGCTGCTCAGCCTGGCCGTTGATTGGCTAGAGTGGATGGATTGAAAGCAGCGCAGCCATTGGCCATCTTTTTTTATATTTATTCATAGGGATGCGTGGTGGTACATGCATGGAGCACACACACAATGCAAGAGGGAACCCATCACAAAAGGGTTAACAGGAGAGTCAGAGTAGGAGATTAGTTGCCATGAATCACCATAGACTGGTAGGAATGTATAGCAGTGGGTCAACAAAGCGTGGTAGCTGGCAGGTTCTCTGGTAGTGAGGGGGTCAGAGTTCGGACTCCTTTCCTAGTGGTTCTTTTCTCCCAGAAGTAACTGAGAACAAACCTGCAGTACGGAGCCCCAATAAACCTTGCCGCATTTTATGGGAGAGTGGAAGGAGTTAATTTTTGTACATGCATGAGGTCCGAGTGCACTAACCCATTTTGTCACTGGGAGTGAAGTGGCAGAGTTACGCTGGACTGGGAAAGAGGGCACGGGCTCAGCGATGTCCATCGTAAATGCAACATACATCGAGCAAGGGTGTGTAGTAATCTGGGACAATATGTTTTACAGTGGGACTCTGTACATCACACTACTGCACATGGTTTATGACTCATCTCTAAGCCAAGGTTCCATCTTAACGTTGACTTTGATGTGAACATGCCCCTGCCTTGTTCTAGGCATTGATGAGTGCGTACTTGAGAGAAGAGGTACCCCCATGTGCAAGGCCGTGGTAGGCCCCACCCACACACTAGCCATAAGGCATGTGGAAAAGACCTTTTATGCTTCTCTAAAAATGAAGGATTCAAACTCAAAAACAAAAATATATTGATGCCTACCAGTTATTAGATGTGGTGTCTGTATTAGATTTCTTTTTTCAGGCCAAGTACATTTTTCAGTTTTCTGAAATACTGAAAGATAACTAACTATATTGCCAGAATTCCAGTGTCCTTATAACTTCTTCTGCACTGAACTGATATACAGTATCAAAGAATCTTATCATTTTTTGCAACTTCCCCTGAAACAGAGAAAACTACTGCAGACACCACATCTAAGGACTGCTAAGCTGCAATTACAATTTTGTTTTTGGATTTAAGCTGACCATACATTAATCATTTGTTTTTCGTTCCAAAAGCGGTGTGAATGAAGAAAAAATGTCCCGATTCCCCCATCCACACACTTCCAATCACTCCTGCTATGCTATTGTGTTCTGATTACGAGGTGCCTTCTCTACTGTCAGAACACACTGATCACTGTTTCCGGCTATAGCCGATGGCACTGATGATTTGGTAAAAACACAGCAGGCTGGTTGTACAGAAGTCAATCAGTAGATCGACTTCTGTACAAGCAGCCTGCTCATACATGGATCAAAATTCAGCTGGTCCCTGCTGAACTGGCCAAATTTTGATCCATGTATGGCTGCCTTTAGATATGCTTTAATAACTATTTCATGTCACATTTCTTTCTGAGAGAGGGAACTTTAATCCATATTTATGTAGTGCACTGTACTGGGATCCCCCACTCTGCACAGCCAGGCACACAAAATCTTCACAGGCAGTTCAGAGACAGAGAACAGTCTGTGACTTTGTTTTTGTTTTCTTTTATTAGAGGGTAATAACTTGGATACGGATGGAAGGTTATGGGATGCCCACTCAACTTTAGCAAAACTTCAGGGACATTCTTCTTATGTACAGTCTCTATATACTCCACTTATTCCTCCAGCACACACTTGCTTGCAGAACCCAGCCGGACCATTGTGTGAAGATCTGACAGTCAGATTAAGGTCAATGGCCCATTACAGGCAGGAACCCGAGGCCCCTTGGTAGCAACATTACAGTGTCCAGCTTGTACTCTTCTTCATCAAATTCCGATCGTGTGTGGGCTCCATCGGACTTTTTCCGTCGGAATTTCCGACACACAAAGTTTGAGAGCAGGCTATAAAATTTTCCGACAACAAAATCCGATCGGTTAAATTCCAATCGTGTGTACACAAATCCGACGCACAAAGTGCCACGCATGCTCAGAATAAATTAAGAGACGAAAGCTATTGGCTACTGCCCCGTTTATAGTTCCGACGTACATGTTTTACGTCACCTCGTTCAGAACGATCGGATTTTCTTTGTGCGACCGCTTGTATGCAAGACAAGTTTGATACAACATCCGTCGGAAAAAATCCATGGATTTTGTTGTCAGAATGTCCGATCAATGTCCGATCGTGTGTACAGGGCATTACTGTGCAGCTATCTGCATGCACATCTTTATGTTGGTTATTGAATTATCCATTCCATGTTCATATTGAATGTTATCTACTGTCATTCCAGCTAGGGATGAGCTTTGTGTTCGAGTCAAACTCATGTTCGACTCGAACATTGGCTGTTCAGCCATTTGGCGAATTTTGATTATTATGGGCCGTTCGCGCCAAATTCAAGTGGCGCATCACGGCCCATAATTCACTGCGGCATCGCAGTGCATTGCTGGCTGATGATTGGCCAAGCATGCACTATGACCCGCATGCTTTGGCCAATCACAGCGCCGTCAGCACAGAGAGCCATAATTGGCCAAAGGAAGGGTGCCTTTGGCCAATCATGGCTCAGGGGAGTAGGTACATGCCCCACACTATATAAGGCCGCCTGCGTGTCGGCCTTGTGTAGTGTGTTGCGGCGTGTGAGAGAGATAGAGAGAGAGTCAGAGTGTCATTTCATTTCAGTTAGATAGAGCAGGCAGGCGATTCAGGTAGCTGCAGTCAGTGTATTATATATATATATATACACACTGTATTCAGTTTAGCTAGATCTCACTTCAGAGTGTTCCTGTTATTCTTGCTGCAGTTTATTAGGTCAGTGTACTATATACTGGGCTTAGTGTGCACGTAAAGCTCACTGCAGACCATTCCTGTTCTCTTCCTAATAATATAGGCTGGCAGTTGATTGAGCTAAGCAGCAGTATATTAAGTCAGTGTACTATATACTGGGCTCAGTGTGCACGTAAAGCTGACTGCAGACCATCCCTGTTCTCTTCCTAATAATATAGGCTGGCAGTTGATTGAGCTAAGCTGCAGTTTATTAAGTCAGTGTACTATATACTGGGCTCAGTGTGCACGTGAAGCTGACTGCAGACCATCCATGTTCTCTTCCTAATAATATAGGCTGGCAGTTGATTGAGCTAAGCTGCAGTTTATTAAGTCAGTGTACTATATACTGGGCTTATTGTGCACGTAAAGCTGACTGTAGACCATCCCTGTTCTCTTCCTAATAATATAGGCTGGCAGTTGATTGAGCTAAGCTGCAGTATATTAAGTCAGTGTACTATATACTGGGCTCAGTGTGCATGTAAATCTGACTGCAGACCATCCCTGTTCTCTTCCTAATAATATAGGCTGGCAGTTGATTGAGCTAAGCTGCAGTTTATTAAGTCATTGTGCTGTATACTGGGCTCAGTGTGCATGTAAAGTTGACGGCAGACCATTCCTGTTCTCTTCCTAATAATATAGGCTGGCAGTTGATTGAGTTAAGCTGCAGTTTATTAAGTCAGTGTACTGTATACTGGGCTCAGTGTGCACGTAAAGCTGACTGCAGACCATCCCTGTTCTCTTCCTAATATAGGCTGTCAGTTGATTGAGCTAAGCTGCAGTTTATTAAGTCGGTGTACTATATACTGGGCTTAGTGTGCACGTAAAGCTGACTGTAGACCATCCCTGTTCTCTTCCTAATAATATAGGCTGGCAGTTGATTGAGCTAAGCTGCAGTATATTAAGTCAGTGTACTATATACTGGGCTCAGTGTGCACGTAAAGCTGACTGCAGACCATCCCTGTTCTCTTCCTAATAATATAGGCTGGCAGTTGATTGAGCTAAGCTGCAGTATATTTATAGTCAGTGTACTGCATACTGGGCTCAGTGTGCTTGTAAAGCTGACTATTCCTTGTGTATCTATTCCAATACATCAAAGACAGTATGTCTGGAAGGCCAACAAGGAGAGGCAGGCACACACAGGCAATTAAAAGAGGGCAAGCAGGCTCTGTGTCTAGAGGCAACAGTGCATCCTCATCAGCACGTGGCTGTGGGGCACGCTTATCCTTTTTTTTGGCAGCTGGCTGTGTTGAGCTGCAACATGCAGAAGAGTTGGTAGAGTGGATGACCAAGCCGTCCTCATCCTCCTCATCCACTCTCACCCAGGCTCAGGGTACTTTGTCTGCCAAAGCAGCTGCCAAAGCCCTCTTCCCTCGGCTCAATGGCATCAGTCACTCCTTCCCTAGCCCCAACATGTCCTGAGGAGTCCCCCGAACTGTTTGACCACAGTGTTGGGTACATGCTGCAGAAGGATGCGCAGCGTTTTGAGGGCTCCAATGATGGTACCCAGCTTGAGGAAGGCAGTTACGTGAGCCCAGAGAGAGGGGGTGCCCAAGAAGGACAGCAAACTGGCAGTTATGTTTCCAGCTGCAGCATACTGCCAGGTTTGCTCCAATGAGGAGGAGGGAGGGATGATGAGGTCACTGACTCTACATGGGTGCCTGATAGGAGAAAGGAGGATGAGGAGGAGGCACATCTCCAACGAGGCAGGATGCCCTCCAGGGGCCAGCTTAAGGGCAGCTAACTGACTGCATCACACCGCAGAGCTCCGCATGTGCAGGGCGGTGCTGTCTCTGTGAGTTATTCCAAAAGTTCTTTGGTGTGGACCTTTTTTGAGACGTGTGCAGCAGATCGCACCGTTGCTATTTGCAACATATGTCTGAAGCGTATCTCATGTGGCCAAAACAGCAGCCGCTTGGGCACCACATGCTTGACCAGACATATGTCGACCTGCCATGCAGGCCGTTGGCAAGCATACATAAAAGACCCACACCAAAGAACAAAGCTAACCTCTCCTTGCTCCTCATCAGCTGGGATCTCCAACCCCACTATACCTTTAGTCCTCTCAGAAACCTGCACTGAGAAGAATGAAGGTGTAGATTTAGGTGTGTCACTGCCAAGTACTTGCGGGCAATCTGCTATCAGTACACCAACGTCCGATTGTATCAGGCAAATTTCCCTGCCCCAGCTGCTACACCGCCGAAAGAAGTTCACTTCCATCCATCCACATGCCCAGCGGTTGAATGCTAGCTTGGCTAAATTGCTAGCACTTCAACTGCTGCCTTTTCAGTTGGTAGACTCTGCCCCCTTCTGTGAGTTTGTGGAATGTGCAGCTCCTCAGTGGCAGGTTCCCAAACGCCACTTTTTTTCATGGAAGGCGATTCCGGCTCTCTACCGGCATGTGGAAGGCAATGTCTTGGCCTCGCTCGACAGGGCGGTCAGCGGTAAGGTGCATATTACTGCTGACTCATGGTCCAGCAGGCATGGACAGGGACATTACCTATCTTTCATGGCCCACTGGGTGACTCTGCTGTCAGCTGGGAAGGATGCAGGACAGGGTGCAGTAGTGTTGGAGGTTGTTCCGCCACCACGCCTCCAAAATGCTACTAGTGGTGATTCTGACACACCTCTCTCCTCCACCCCTCCCCTTCTTCTTCCTCCATGGCCTCTTCCTGTGCTGATTTATCCTCGGAACCAGTGGTGCTCCGTAAGCGTTCAAGGGGCTGTGCAAGTACACAGGCAAAAAGATGCCATGCGGTGCTTGAGCTGGTGTGCTTGGGGGACAGGAGCCACACTGGGGCAGAGATTCTGTCAGCTCTGCAGGGGCAGGCTCAGAGGTGGTTGACGCCACGCCAGCTTAATCCAGGAATGGTGGTTTTGCGACAATGGCACCAACCTCCTCTCCGCCCTCCGACAGGGACACCTGACCCATGTGCCCTGTTTGGCTCACATCCTTAACATGGTGGTGCAGCAGTTCTTGGGCAGGTACCCGGGCTTACAGAATCTCCTGAGGCAGGCCAGGAAAGTCTGTGTGCATTTCCACCGGTCATATAATGCCAGTGCTCGGCTGGCTGACCTCCAAAAGGAATTTAACCTGCCCATAACTGCCTAATCTGTTGAGTTCCAGGTGGAACTCAACGTTGGCCATGCTGCAGCGGCTGCACACGCAGCAGAGGGCCATCAATGAGTACCTGTGCGACTATGGCACCAGGACAGGGTCAAGGGAGCTTGTTTTTTTTCCCCACGCCAGTGGGTCATGATCAGGGATGCATGCACTGTCCTGTCACCATTTGAGGAGGCCATGAGGATGGTGAGCAGTGACAGTGCATTCATCAGTGACACTGTCCCTCTTGTCTACCTGTTGGAGCACACACTCGTGGAATAATGGACAGGGCATTTGAGGCACAACAGAGGCAGGAAGAGGAGGACTTTCTTAGCTCTCAAGGCCCCCTTTATCCAGACAGTGTTCCTGCATGCCCGCTGATCACACAGGAAGAGGAGGAGGAGGAGGATTGTGTCAGCATGGAGGTGGAGCCTGGTACTCAGCATCAGCAGCAGTCTTCAAGGGATCATTTACAGTCCAAAGAAACCCATGGACTTGTATGTGGCTGGGAGGAGGTGGATGCGGATCATGTTGTCCTTAGTAACCCAGAGGACTTCAGACCGAATGCCTCAGCAAACCTACGCTGCATGGCCTCCCTGATCCTGCAAAGCCTGCGGAAAGATCCTTGTATTCGTGGTAGCAAGGAGAGGGATCATTACTGGCAACCCTCCTTGATCCACGTTACAAGGGTAAGGTTGCGGACCTTATCTTGCCATCGCAGAGGGAGCAGAGGATGAAACATCTTAAGGAGGCCTTGCAGAAAGGTTTGTGCAACGCGTTTCCAGAGCCTGGGAGCTTACAAATTCCTGGTCCTGGACAACATGCTGAAGCTTCAGTCAGTCACAGAAGGAGCGGTGGAGAAGGTGGCCATCTGACGATGCGTTCAGACAATTTTTTAGTCCGCAGCCCCAAGGTATGATCGGTTCCAGCAACCATCGCCAGCGTCTGATTTACATGGTGTAGGAATAACTAGGGGCAAGATTAGACTTGGACACCTTTCCCACCGAAAATCCTCTGGGTTACTGGGTCTTGAGGATGGATCACTGGCCAAAGCTTGCACAGTAAGCAATTGAGCTACTAGCCTTTCCTGCATCCAGCATTCTTTCGGAATGCACATTCAGTGCTGCTGGAGGCTTTGTAACTAATCACAGGGTGCGCCTGTCCACCGAATCGGTCGATCGGCTGACCTTCATAAAAATGAATCAGTCTTGGATCACCAACTACCAAGCACCTGATGCTGATGTAACCGAATAATTTTTTTTTTAATCTGAGATACCCTCAAGACTGCCTATGCTGATGTTGAGTGTCTATCCTGTTATGCTAAGTAATTATCATCTTCCTCCGCAATTTTCATGCAGATAGCTTGTTAGAACATTTTTGGTTCTGGGCACCGCCACCAGTGGCTAAGGCCCAATTTTTCTGCCCATGTTTAGCAGGGGCGTGTAATTACAATTTTTGATGCAATACTTTGCAGCAGGGCTCATTCCTGCACTCCAACTAGAGTATCTGTGAGGGGTTGCAGTGTTGTGGCACCAGTGGCTAAGGCCCAATTTTTCTGCCCCTGTTTAACAGGGGCATGCAATTACAATTTTACTGCAATAATTTGCAGCAGGGCTCATTCATACGCTCCAACTAGAGTTTCTGTGAGGGGTTGCAGTGTTGTGGCACCAGCACCTGTGCCTAAGGCCCAATTTTCTGCCCCTATTCAACAGGAGCTTGTAATTACAATTCTTGATCTAATATTTTACAGCAGGGCCCGTTCCTGCGCCCACCAAGAGTAACTGTGAGGCCTTACAGTGTTGTGGTAACACCACCACACCGTCCACTACTAAAGGCCCAATTTTTCCGACCCTGTTCAACGTGGGTATGTAATTACAGTTCTTGATCTAATATTTCACAGCAGGGCCCGTTCCTGCGCCCACCAAGAGTAAATGTGAGGGCTTACAGTGTTGTGGCAATGCCAACACCTAAGGCCCAAATTTATGCAGAGTATATAGGGCAGGCCCCTACTTTCAAACATCCAACTTACAAATGACTCCTACTTTCAAACAGAAGGAGACAACAGGAAGTGAGAGGAAATCTACCCCTAGGAAGAGAAATTCTCTCCTGTAAGAGTTCCTTGTTTCACTAAAACCCCCAAATTTTCAAAATCCAATTGTCATTGAGACAGAAAGTGAGGTGAAATCTTCTGAACAGGTGCACAGACAGCAAAACAAAGGTTACAGGGGTGATAACCCTTCCCTATGTTTTCAAAAAGCTTAAAAATAGATTTTTTGGCTGGAGCTACACTTTAAAAATGTACCAGTTCAAAATTACAAACAGATTCTACTTAAGAACAAACCTACAGTCCCTGTCTTGTTTAGACCGCCTGTATACTGCTGTTCAGAGTATATAGGGCCTGGGGGCCCCATGCCTTTCCTTTTTTTTATTTGGGTGCAGGGTTCCCCCTTAATATCCATACAAGACCCAAAGGGGCTGGTAATGGGCTGGGGGGGGGGGGGGTACCCATGCCTTTTTTCTCAATGATTTTCATCCATATTGCCGGGACCAGACATTACATTAAAGCCGCAAGCAGTTTTAAATGACTTTTATTCCTTTAGAAATGTCATTTTGTGCAGGGACAATTCTAAACACGGGAAACACGTGCCACTTTACAGGCATACTATAGACACCCCCCAGGCACGATATTTAAAGGAATATTTCACTTTTATTTTTTCACTTTAAGCATCATTAAAATCACTGTTCCGGAAAAAACAGCCGTTTTTAAAACGTTTTTTGCATTAATACATGTACCCTGGTGCAGGACCCGGGTCCCCAAACCCCTTTTAGGACAATAACTTGTATATTAGCCTTTAAAATTCGCACTTTTGATTTCTCACGTTCAAGTCCCATAGACTTTAACGGGGTTCAAAAGTTTGCGCAAACTATCGCAAATTCTGGTGCAACCCAAACCGGGAGGGTGTTTGGCTCATCCCTAATTCCAGCACCCCCTCTTCAGGCACTGCCAACCCACCTGGCTGCAGTTGCCCATTTACTAGCCCTCCAGGCTAACCTCTCCATCACAATGTTCCAAACTGACACTCCCCAGCCCACTCGGCCGACTCTCCTTCCAGCACCCAAGCTCCGGCCCAAGGTCACCCCCCCAGGGCCACTGATGGCCGCCTCAGCACTCCATCTCCATCTTCCATCCGACTCCCCTCCTGGCATGACTATTATGAGGTGGCCTACCAGCCCTTTACTTGGGATTGGCTGAGGCCCTCATAAATATTTCAAGCAGCTCTCTCTAACCTCCACCCACTATGTCTAGAACATTCTCCAATGTCTCAGAAAATAAGGGAAGGCACCAGAGCAGCTGCTAGGGTGAGTCATACAGCACTGTGTCACTAAACCCTGACCCAGATTCACAGCTTAGGATTAGGCCTGAGCTAAAATAATTTTTTAGCACAATAAGCACACGGAGCAATTTATATGTGTATTTTTTGGTTTATGGAACTTTTTAGTAGCCATCCAGGATTACAAATGTTATATTGAGCACTCATACGATTTAACACTAATAATGTTTGTGTGAGTTGAAGACATAGGACACGTTATTAGACGGTTTATTTTATTTTTCCAACTTGTTTAACACAACCACTTATTAGATTTAGGCAGCTCCATTTTACCTCCCCTTTCTTTATATCTTTCTTACCAACTCCACTCTGTGGAGCTTTGGGGGTAGGCAGCAGCAACACCTGTTTTGCCATAGCGTGGAAAATAACAACCTATTTCAGCTAAAAGAAATTTTCCTACACTAACACCTAGCACAACTAGAGGGTGCTACATTTAAGAACTCGATCTGATTACCTTTGGTCCTTGGTATGTTATTAGGTGCTGTTTACATCAAGATGGAATGAAGAATGGAAGAGGAATCCTCAAGCACATCACAGAGAAGTCAACTGGAAGTCCAACAGTCACCCACCAATAGTAAGTTAACATGTGGTCTGAACATAACATAATTTTTTTAGAGGCGGTTGCAGTAATATTGGGGGTCTGCATATATTACAAAATGGCATAAATACTCACATAAATAGTCTATATTTATTGCTTTAAAAGATCAAAAGAGTTTGAGCAAATACTTCAAAGCCAGGGGTAGATTTCTTTCAATGACAATACCCATTTGAGAAAAATGTCATCCTAGTGAAGTTGTAGAGAGTACACAAAAATATGATCACTGTCAATTCAACCGTAACATTAGGCTAATATCCACGTATGTGTATAGGGATTCAAACGATTTCTTCTCTTTTTACTTTAAGATTCCAAGAAAGCCAAATATCTGATAAATATAGCCAAAGGAAACTGTAAGGTTGGACTTGATGGACTTGTGTCTTTTTTCAACCTCACCTACTACTGATGTTTTATATCATTTGTTTTATTTGTAAAAACTCTAACTAACCTGGGTAGGACATTCTCTAAAGCGTAACAAACCAATATAACACAGTTTGCCTTAAAGTCCTCAAGATTCTTTCTCTGTGGTACCATACCACATCCCTTCTTCACAGACATTTCCCAAACACCTCTGACCGATGCTGCTGATGTCAGGAGTAGTGTGGGTCGTTACTACACATCTTCTGGTCCTGCTCCAAACTGGAGAAATTCTGGGCCTGAAAAGAGGCCTGGAAGATTACCCAAAAATGTACCAATTATAAGGTACCCAAGGACCCAGCCTTCTTCTTGTTGCACGTTTCCAAAATCCCTGCCAAAATTTACAAGAAATCTATACTTCGCCAACAACGCGGCTAAATCTTGCATCCCCCTCACCTGGAAACAGGCACAGCCTCAGTTGGGCTGTGGTTTAGGAAGGTAGAGGAGCTGAACTGGATGGTTTGAACAGCCCGGCAGACATGAAAGACTTATATGAAAACCTGGTCCTTTTGTTTATCTATTCAGGGCAAAGAATGGTTCTCATCAATGCAGGTTCTATTAGTTGATCGACTAATGGGACCTCGCACCTGCTTTCTCTTTTCCAACTCTACTTTTCTTCCGTTTCCTGTCTTTTACTTACATCATGCTTGTAAAATTTGGCAGTTTTCTGCTATATAAGGGGTTCCTCCAGGGGTTGTCCCATTTTGGGGTCCCTAACCGGGGCCTCTCCATGACATGCCAGATCATTGCCCTCTGGGGTCTTCCCCTTCAGCTCCCTTTGTTGGGACAGGGTAACATTCTTGTTGTTTATTGATATATTTCTGTAACTTGAAGGACCGCATTGGTCTATTCCTTGTTTCTTTTAGTACTAGTCCATTGTATTGATATATAGTTGCTAATGGTTCCTTCGAGCATTCTATTTGATATATGTATGTCTACTTGGAAACAGCCTTCTTTTCCTAAATAAAAAAAATTGCTAAAAATAAATTCAAATTATTTATGCTTATAGTAAACAAATTTTACATATATATAAATACACACACACACTATATATATATATTATTTTAGTCTGTGTTGTTAAAGGGTTTTCATTTTTCAGATAGCGCTGGCTTCCTTCCTATTTAGCTGCAATTACCTTTTTGAATAAGAAGACCTAACCAAGCATAACCATTGTTTCCTAGGGCTCATAAGAACTATCTATCTGAAGATTAGGGCTTTACTAGTGATTAGTAAATAAGCATTTGCTTTCAGAAATATAGACATTGCAATCAGTTGCTCCTTAAAGCGTATCTAAAGCCAAAAGCAAAAAAATTATATATTGCAGCTTACCAGTACTTAAATGCAGTGATTGCCTTTTTTTTGCTTAATTTTCACCTGGTGACTGAGGCAAGTCTGTTATTTTTCATGCTGTCCAGCAAAGTGTCAGTAATGCCATGTACACATGGGCGGACTTTTCAGCATCAAACGTCCGAAGGACTTTCGACGGACTTACGACAGACTTCCAAATGAACGGACTCACCTACGCACAGACTAAAGTCCGTTCTAAAGTCAGTCGAAAGTCCGTTCATTTTGAACGTGATCACGTACGACGGAAATAGAAAAGGAAGTCAATCTCGCCGCTTTTATCGGCGAGATTGACACCTTGCGAGCCCCGTTGCGGGAGCCAGCGCGGAGCTGGCTTGCTCATCAGGAAAGGAAAAATGTTTTTTCTTTTCCCAATGAGCGACAAGCATTGCTGATATTAAGGCCGGGTTCACACTGGTGCGGGGATCTGACTTGGATCCCCGCCAATACCAGGCACTGTGTTTGATATGAATCTTGAAGGGAACTCCACGCCAAATTAAAAAAACGGTATGGCTTCCCCTCCAGGATCATACCAGGCCCTTAGGTCTGGTATGAATTTAAAGGGGAACCCCTTACGCCGAAAAAACGGTGTGGGGGTCCCCCCAAAACCCATGCCAGACCTAAAGGACATTGTCGCCTCTTTCTCGCGCTCTCTGCAATAGGAAAATGTGTTTTTCCTATTGCAGCGAGCGCGAAATGTACAGTACCCTGTCGCCGAGAACCAGCGCGATAGGATCGCGCTGGAAACATTCTCGCGTGCAGGTGCTGTAGCTGCCCTTGCGTCGTATTTGGACCATCAGACCAGCATACAGACGAACGGTTTGCCCGATAGGAACTGGTTTCGGCAGAGTTCTGGCGGGAAGATTTGAAACATGTTTCAAATCTAAAGTCCATCTGATTTTCGACCGAAAAGATCCGTCGGAAATCCGCTGAAGCCCATACGTGGTCGGATTGTCCAACGGATTCGTTCCGGCGGACGAGTTCGGACGAACAGTCCGCCCGTGTGTACAAGGCATAAGGCCTTTTTTACACCTGCTTTGCTGTTCGAAGCGGGATCCTCATTCAGATCACTCTTTTTTTTTTTTTTGAAAATTCTTTTTATTGAGTTTGTTTAAAAAAATAAAACAAACAAAAAAAAAAGTTACATAATACAGCCTCTGAGCATACCCCGGCTGAGGTAACAACCAATAAAACAATCCTATACATTAATACTTATCTATAGAACTTCTATAACTGAAACTATTCGTGTCAATAAGATTGAGAGGACAGGGGGAGGATAGTGTGTCATGCATTTCAAGTGACCACATCAGGAAGTGTTGCTGAGGTTGAGGATAACGCCTTTAGGAGAACCTACAGATAATGGCAAAGTTAGGTCTTCACTGCTACAAGACTTTTAGTTGAAGTAGACAATCAATTGGAACAGTGCCTATTGAGTTGCGATCGTGGTGTCTGATTCTAACCATACGTGCCATATTTTGACAAACTTAGCTGGGCAGCCTCTGGCGAGAAAGGCCTCTTTGTAGAGTTGATCAGAGATTTCCATGTGTTCAAAGTAGGTGCCTCCGTTTGTTTCCATTTAATGAGTAGAGTTTTCCTAGCGTAAAATAGTAGAAGTCCTGTTAGTGTTCTGGTTGCTCGGCGGTGGGCCAAGGAGCCCACCAGACCAAGCAAACAGATCGATACAATCAGGGGCACATGAATCATAGTCAAGGTTTTAATGAAGGTCATGACCTCCACCCAGAAGGGCTGGATTCTAGGACAGGACCACAACATATGGTTGAAGTCGGCATTTGCCATACCTCACTTCCAACAGTTGGAGGAGGAATTCGGGTTAATTTTGGACAATCTCCGGGGTGACAAATAGACTCTATGGATCCGTTTAAATTGTATCAACCGATCTCTGACAGAGATGAGCTGTAAGAAAGGAAATTCCCTGGCGTCCTCCCAATCTTCTGAATCCAGATCCGGGATCTCACCCTGCCACCTTGAGAGCAAGTCCTCCAGACCAAGGTGGACTGAAGGCAATAAAGCTTTGTAAACAGTAGAGGTGGGTTTGACCAGAGGAGTAACCCTTAATGTGGATTCGAGGTTGGACTGGAGGAGGAGTACCGGGGTGGAACCAAATTGGGTAACGAAGTCGTGGCGAATTTGAAGAAATCTAAAGAATTGTCTGTTGGTGAGCCCGAATTTCTCCTTGAAGGAGTTAAAGGTCGGAAGGGAGCCATTGATACAGATATGCTCCAGGTTTTTGATACCTCTAGTAGCCCAGAACTCTGGGTCTGGGATAATCAGAAACTCTGGTAAATGTGGGTTGAGCCACAGGGGGGTGTCTGAAGATCTAGTGTGGGAGTCCCTTTGTAGTTTACAGATTAACAACTGCCACACCCTGATCACCGCTTTCATGGAGGGTGTGAGAGGATAGGGGGCACCAACTCCCCTGTATAAAGCATTACGCAGCACCTCGTAGGAACCGAGGTGAGCGACCTCAAGGACTACAGCAGCATTGGTTATATCTGAGGTTAGCCAGTTACGGGCGTGTGACAGTAGTGCAGCATAGAAATAATTCAGAAGATCCGGACAGGCTAGGCCACCCTCTGTCCAGGGCCTTTTGAGTATAGATTTGTCGATTCTGGGGGGGGTGAGATTTCCACAGAAAGGGGGTTATAATGGAGTCAAATTTTTGGAAGAAGGCTTTGGGGATCCAAACTGGGGAGTGCCTTAGAGCATATAGAAAAACTGGGAGGAATTTCATTTTAAGTAAGTTTATCCTGCCAATGAGGGATAATGGCAGGTTATTCCAAGCCTGAAGCTTCAGTTTGAGTTGGGTTAGTAAAGGATATAGGTTTAACTTAGCAAAGTCAGAGACTCTAGGGGTAATGGTAATTCCCAAGTAATGGATAGAGGAGGTCCAGGCTAGTGAGACAGAGGGGTCTGCATGAAGTTTTGCCTGAGAGTAGGGCAGTGGGGTTGGTGATATAGATTCCTATAAAAAACATAAAATTTGTGAAGAATTGCATCAGGATCAGTGATACTAATCCCGGTCTCTGATAATAATTTGGGGACTATAGTTTGAAATTGGGGATCCGCCACCAGATTGGCCAACAGGCGTCCGTTTTTATCCCTTGATTCAAATATTTTACCAGACAACAAACGGACATCAGTTTGGGTAAGAGATGTATAGTGTATAACTATATTTCTCCTGGCTTGGGCCAGTTGGAGATAATTGGATGGTGTGGGTTGCTCAGCAAACAAGGCATAAGCGTCAGCCTCCAGACCCTCTAGCCTTGAGGTTTCAGAAGCACAATCAGTTCTGGCGGTTTTGATGGCAGAATAAAATAATATAAGAGCCTCGGATCGTGGCCTTGAAGGCATCCCACACCACCCCAGGAGGAGCTGTGTCTGTATTGTGAGACCAGTAATCTTCGAGTTGTGGGGATACGAGCTCAGACACACTGTCATTGTTAATCCATCTGGGAGCTAGCCTCCAGGTGCCCAGATCTTTCCGTCTACCCAGCCGGAAGCATATTTCAAGCGGAGAGTGATCAGAGAGTCCCGCTGGGAGATACGAGGCCTCAGAAACTTTAGAAAGCGTTGGAGCACTGCCAAACGCCAAATCAAATTCTGGAGCTGGATTTGTGGGTTGTGGACAGGTGTGAAAAGACTCTGGAGTCAGAATGTTTCCATCTCCATATCTCAGTTAGAGCAAAGGTGTCCGCCCATTGAGTGAGATCGGGGGAGGCAGTTCGCTGGGGGTTAGAGGAGTCTAGGGCAGGATCAAAAATTGAATCAAAGTCCCCAGCAAAAATGATATGTGTGGAGGGAAGAGGAGCTAGTTTCTCGCTGATGGAGAAAAGTATAGTGGGGTCTACAGGAGGGGGTAGATAGATATTTACAAAAGCCCAGAGGACTGAATGAAGTTCAAGTAACAGAATTATGTATCTGCCATTGGGGTCCGAGATCACTCTCTCAACTTTACATGGTAGGACTTTATTAATTAGGATTGCGACTCCTCTTGCATAGGTCGAGTATGTGGCATGAAAGGCCTGCCCCACCCAAAATCTACGCAGAGCCAATATCCTACTTCCCATGAGATGAGTCTCCTGTAGAAAGAGGATGTGTGGCTTGTGGGACGCTAAGAATTTGAACATTAGGGAACGTTTAAATTTGTTATTCAGGCCTCGTATGTTCCAGGAAACCAATTTAACATCAGACATAGCCATCATGTAATCATTTCAGACAGTTAGTGAAGACTATCATCATATGTTTCAATATTGATGTTAGAAAAAAGTTCCTCAGCAAGCAGTGGCATGTGATAAGCATGACAGTGTAATCAGACAATCGAGTAGTTATAACCTTAGTAAAAAATTCCCTATTACTTAGCCAATACCCCAACATAACCAGGCTTGTAGTTTAATTACCTAAACTTTGGTATCAACAAAAATCACCTATGAGAGCCTCAGAGTTCCAGGGAAGAACCCTGATGGTGTCTAGCTTCTAATAGCAAGCGTGGGGGGGGGGGGTGTGATTCCCATTACATCCGATGGAGGACTGGGTAGTCCATAGATGCCCTATGCGGGCTCAGTTTCATTGAGATGGTGTGTTGAAATGTCTTGCTGTAGCTCCGATTGGCTAGTAACAAGTAAATGCAGGGGAGAGCATTGTCACAAGTAGGGGGAGTGAGCCACCCTAGTCGCCCCGCCTAGACAGGGAACCGCGGCAAAACACAGGGAACAACCTGAATCAGCTAGTGGAAGGCCAGTCCACTCCCCCTGTTGGGGGACATGCTCAGAGGACAACTGGCCAGTCCCGTTAGGTGTTGACAAGGATGAAGAGGAGTATCAGGCAACTGGGAGGAGAGGTCCCCCTGTGCGACCCCTCCACGGGTAAGCTGTCTCGCTCTAACCGCCATACCGTACAGGATTGATCAATCAGCAGTGGAAAATGAAAAACCTTGGAACTGTAACAATAGCCAGGATGGTATATTAGGGAGTAGGCATAAAGATTACTGCAGAGACAGTAGCCAGTTACCTGCCTCTTCAGGGGATTAAAAAAACTTTACGGAACCACCGTGTTGAACTCGCAGGCGACTTGGGTATAGCATGGAGTACTTGATTTCTCGTTCCCGGAGCCGTCTTCTGACATCAAAGAAGGTTTTGCAACGTCTTTGTAGGTCTGCGGAGAAGTCAGGATAAAGATGTACCACAGTGTACTCAAAGGGAAGGGTGGGACGTTTGCAGGCTTCACTAAGAATGCGATCGCGGTCTCTGAAGTTCAGAAACCTAACAAGGAAGGGCCTTGGTGGGGCCCCAGGGGTGCTCCGGCCAGTTGGGACTCTGTGGGCCCTTTCCACCACGTAGGTCGGGGGGACCTCGTCAGGTTAAGAAGTGACTTAAAGAAGGCCTCAGCAAACTCAGCTGGGCAGTCCCCCTCCGCCCCCTCCCGGAGACCCAGGACCCTGACATTATTCCTCTGGAGACGATTTTCTGCATCATCAGATTTAGCCACAAGGGATTGGACGGTGCGCTGCAGGGAATGGAGGGCATCATCGTGGTGGGCAGTGAGATCCTCCGTGGTAGAGATCTGGGACTCAGTCTCAGAAAGTCTGCCCCTGATTTTATCCAGATCTGCCCTGATGAGGTTACATTCCTCTGCCATGTGGTCAATGCAAACCAGTAGGGAGGTTCTACTCTGCTCTATGGCCGCGAGGATAACAGCGGTGTCACTCGTCTGTGGTGGCGCCTGCGGAGGGGGGTGGGCCTTCAGGTTCCCTGCCTGGTCCATATCTGATAACAACAATCTAAGTTGATCCAGGATGGCACTGGGACACTGAGCGGGCTGTGCGGGAGCCTCTTTGGTCGCAGATTTGCTCTTTGAGGGCATGAGTGGGTGATCTAGAGAAGTCGGATCAATTTGCAGGGGGGAGGTTATGTTCCTTTAAGAGCCTATGAAAGGTATAGGAGGTGATTCCCTGCAGGTCTGGCAGGCACCTGAGACTGGTGCAAAACTGTGCTCTCTGTGGGATTAGTTGAGATCGGCTGCTGGTTCCCAGCTGCCCACACCCAGTCTGCACCCTCCAAGGATGCTGACACAGGGGATGGAGTATGGGATGACATCTTTTCTATAGATTGCTGCACCTGGGTGAGGAGGATGAGGCTGGCCCCGTAGGCCTCAAGATTGCGGCGTCCATTGGGATGTGGAGTCGGCCGTCAGGGATCCTCAGATGGGTACTCAGCCGATCCGTCCCCTCCAGAGACACAGTCACAGGTGGGTGAGGACAGGCAGCCGTTCATCCGCGGATTGCAGCACTCTAGGCCGGAGGATGCTGGAGGCTCTGTAGGCCTCAAGATGGCGGCAGGCCGCGGCTGTGTGGAGCGGGCCGTGGGCCTGATGGAGGCCTAATCCGCCGGCCGGGCTCCGGCCAACAAAGCGTCAGACTTTTGTCCGAAGGGCGTGTGCCACGAACTTGTCTTGCATACAAATGGTACACAATTGTCATCCAACAAACACAAACATAGTGACATACTACAAGGAATTTCAGCTCTTGACAGCCACCTTTTGGGCACCTTCTGCTAATGTCGTGTTTGGTGAACATTAATTCCGAGCATGCGTGTTTGTACTTTTGACTTTTGTGTGATGGACTTGTGTACAGACAATATGAAAATCTAACAACAGACCGTTGTCCACCAAAAATTTACTAGCCTGCCATCCACCATTTGTTGGCAAAAAGTTGGACAACAATTGTCTGAAGGAGTGTACTAACGGTCGGATTTTAGACAAACGGTCTGTCATCACACAATTTCCTGCGAAAATCCGATAATGTGTATGAGGCTTAGGTTACTTTCACACTGAGGTGCTTTACAGGCGCTAAAGCGCTAAAAAAACTGCATAGCGCCTGTAAAGAGCCTCTCCTGTCTCTCCAGTGAGAAAGCCAGAGAGCTTCTCGCTTCTTTTTAACCATGCTTTGTCATGTTTGTTGTGCGTTCACTTTCTGAGTTTGGGGTGCCATTAGCAATGAATGGCACTACAAGTGCACCATAAGGAGGAGGAAAAACTATATCTATCTCTAAAGGCCCTTACACACAATACGAAAATCGGAAGTAAAATTTGGTCCGACGAACGATCTGCCGATTTTCGGATCGTTAGTATGGTGCTTTCGACAGCCGATTCCGACTTTTCGTACGCCAAAAACTGGATGTGCAGACTATAACATTTTTCTCGGATGTGAACATAACGTCCAATTTTCGTTTAATTGGTACGGTTTTCATCTGAAAAAAATCGTAAGAGCAAGACTACACATGCTCAGAAACAAAAGAATACACACAAAACTATTCAACACATTACGTCACTTCTGAAGTTGTATTCTGTCATATGGTGAGTAAAAAACGGACAAAAGTACATCCGAAAATCTGATCGTGTGTACGAGGCTTTACTTGCTTAGAGCAACACATTCACTTTTATTCCTGTGATTCTTACACATGTAGCCCATTGTTTCCCCTATATATATATATATTGTAAATGTACGTGTTTTCATATGACTTTTTTTTTCACAACGTCTAAATATATTATTTTACTCATAGAAAAGGTCCTGCAAACCCTGGTGTAACAAATGGCCAACAATATGTTATTTCAGCTGTTCCCGTTTGCTTTTCCATTACTGTGGATATTTAGTCAATGCTTCCATTTGCAGCAGTTATTAATGGCTCTTCCACTGGCTAGCACAGAACTGCTCCATAAAAAACTGTTTGCAAGAGTGGAACCGCTGAACTTCTCACAACCTCTTGCTTGCAGAATTGTAGTGTTATTGAGGAGTTATACACGTTGATTACCCAATGGCGCTGGCAGAATATTGCTACATTAAAGGCAAAGCTTAATTCTGGGTCAGTGCAGAGACACACTGTTCTCACCACAGCAGTGACACACAGAGGAGAAAGATGGAACTGATACAATCGCCGGCCGAATGAAAAAATACTGCTTGGAAATACTACTTTTTTTTATTAACGAGTTTATCATATCTTTATTATGAATATGTTCTTGTGCTTTAGAACAGAATTAGACTCTAAACTATAAATCAAAAATTATACTATATCTGAATAATATCATAATATATTGTTCGCAGAATCATTTCTAAGTTGGGTGCAGTATAGGTTCAATTTGCATATTCATAGGAATGTACTGGGAGACACATAAATGCTGCAATTTCTTTGAATGTAATTTTCTTTAAAGTTAAACTCTGGGGAAATCTGAAGTTTTTACCTTGCAGTAACTACAAGGGTTTGTTGTTCATTTATTCTAGGAGTGAGTAAAAGCACTTTTACTTACTCAGTCTTCAGCACCCCTGGCAGGCGGCACTCCCCTATGCTCTGGAGGTGGACTGTATCCTAGGCATCATCATGTCTAATGCAGGGCTATGAACCTTGTACTAGTCTTGGTGACGCCAGGAACTTAGAGTGCTGGATCATGTGGGAGAAGGTGCTGCAGGGACTGGTCTAACAGCACAGAGGATCGGGTAGGTAAATAATTTTTTCAATGCCCCCTAGACCTGGCAGTTAACCCTTGTAGACCTATTGCAAAGAGGAATATTCTACTTTCCTGGTCATGTAGTAAAGAAAATCCACTCCACTCCAATACAATCACCTTTATTGGTATGAAAGACAATCCATACAGTACAAGAAGTGCAGGAACAGCTGTAGCTAATGCGTTTCACACCCTCACCGGTGCTTAGTCATGGCTACTACATGACCATTACATGCAGAGTCAGCACCCTTTCTTCATCCAGGGGAGGTCAGTGTTGTGATTACTATCTGGAGCGGTATATCATTCTCATTCTACTTTCCTGGTGTTAGTCTTTAACACTTTCAAACACACTGAGCTGGAATACAAAGTTACAGATCGAAAACATAAGAACCCCCTACTCTGCATACTTGTTTCGGCTCACTAAAAGTAGCACTGAAGCCAATGGATCAGCATTACAGCTGGAGAACTAGTATTATTAGAAGGAGAGGTCAACAAAACCGGTTCCATACTATACAGGTATTTTTTGAGCTGCTTAGAAGCCTGAACATGTTAGCCACAAAATATATTGGGGGACATTTATCTAAACTAGAGCAGACAGAATTTGGAGCAACTTCAACTTCTGCCATTCATTTTCAAACTTTGAAGTGTTACTAAACCTACAACAGTAAAATCAGTCTGTATATGCAGAAAAGCATGCTGGTTATACTCACGGTGGAACCTAAGGGGTTAATCCTCTGCATGGTGTAAAAAGGCTGCTTGATCTTGTATGCACAGATCCTCCCCTCCCTGCACTGTCCCCCTGGACAAAGCCTTTGGAGTCAGGATGCACATGCTCACTTGGTGTATATTGCTAGAGAGGTTTTTTTTTCATTTTATGGGAGGGTGCATGTGATCAGCACAGGGCCAATCAGCACTGTCCAGACATGTCCAGACAGAGTGTAAGGAGCCCTGCAGCCTCATAGGACAGCTCAGTGCAGTATGAAAACTCCTCTTACAAGCTTCACCAGAAATTGATAGAAGTCACAAGACTGCTATATAGTGCCAATGAGAAAAGGTAATTAGCAGTTTATATTTACTAAAATAATTGCATTTCCATGTCTTGTGTACTGTGGGAGACCAGATATAGTGAATGCAGAATCCTGGGTTTAGTAACGCTTTTTAAGTGACATTAAAGCCTATTTTTTTCATAAAACAGATACAAACAATATTACTTACATGTATTACCTTTTTTTCATTAATTTTCCACCTCTGAGTTTACTTTTTAAGTTTTATCTCAACTACACTGGCGTGTTCTCAGTATTACGTCTATACACTGTGCCCCAGGACCTATGGAGTCCTGTAAGAGTCCCCTGTACATGCGCACGCCTACCCCTTACTATAACGCTACATCATAGCTCCCAACTGTCCCTGATTTAGAGGGACTGTCCCAGATTTGGAACAAAGTCCCTCTGTCCCTCTTTCCTCCTCATTTGTCCCTCTTTTTGGTCTGATCTATATAGTTGTATAAAAAAAGGAAATTTTTATCTATCAAAAAGTGTTTCCCCGTGCTAAACCTTTCATCCAATCTCTAAATTGCTGCATTTGTAAATTTCGAAAGCCAATATAAAAGAATAGTTGTAGTAAAAAAAAAAAACTTGTGGGTTTAACTAATCTTTTTTCTGTGTAATTCTCCTTTACCCAGTTATGGACCGGAAGGATTTACCCCCTTAATGACCAGGCCATTTTTGCGATAAGGCACTACGTTACTTTAACTGACAATTGCGCGGTCCTGCGACACTGTACACAAATAAAATTGATGTCCTTTTTTTCCACAAATAGAGGTTTCTTTTGGTGGTATTTGATCACCTCTGCTGTTTTTATATTTTTTTGCTTTAAATGAAAAAAGACAATTTTGAAAAAAAATATATATATATTTTTTACTTTCTGCTATAAAACATACCCAATAAAAATTTTAAAAAATCAAATTTCTTCATCAGTTTAGGCCAATATGCATTCTGCTACATATTTTTGATTAAAAAAATCCCAATAAGCGTATATTTATTGGTTTGCGCAAAAGTTATAGCGTCTACAAAATAGTGTCTACAAAATAGGGGATAGATTTATGGCATTTTTATTATACCAGTACGTCTTTTTGCGCAGCCCAGCCACCTTGCCGCAGTATAGCTGCGGTAGGTGGTCGGCAAGTGGTTAAAGGGGCGTGGCAGGGGGTGTGTACTATGCCTACATACAGTGGGGACGGAAAGTATTCAGACCCCCTAAATTTTTCACTCTTTGTTATATTGCAGCCATTTGTTAAAATCATTTAAGTTCATTTTTTTCCCTCATTAATGTACACACAGCACCCCATATTGACAGCAAAACACAGAATTGTTGACATTTTTGCAGATTTATTAAAAAAGAAAAACTGAAATATCACATGGTCCTAAGTATTCAGACCCTTTGCTGTGACACTCATATATTGAACTCAGGTGCTGTCCATTTCTTCTGATCATCCTTGAGATGGTTCTACACCTTCATTTGAGCCTAGCTGTGTTTGATTATACTGATTGGACTTGATTAGGAAAGCCACACACCTGTCAGTGCATGTCAGAGCAAATGAGAATCGTGAGGTCAAAGAAACTGCCTGAAGAGATCAGAGACAGAATTCTGGCAAGGCACAGATCTGGCCAAGGTTACAAAAAAATTTCTGCTGCACTTAAGGTTCCTAAGAGCACAGTGGCCTCCATAATCCTTAAATGGAAGACGTTTGGGATGACCAGAACCCTTCCTAGAGCTGGCCGTCCGGCCAAACTGAGCTATCGGGGGAGAAGAGCCTTGGTGAGAGAGGTAGAGAAGAACCCAAAGATCACTGTGGCTGAGCAGCAGAGATGCAGTCAGAAGATGGGAGAAAGTTGTAGAATGTCAACCATCACTGCAGCCCTCCACCAGTTGGGGCTTTATGGCAGAGTGGCCCGACGGAAGCCTCTCCTCAGTGCAAGACACATGAAAGCCCGCATGGAGTTTGCTAAAAACACCTGAAGGACTCCAGATTCCCTGGTCTGATGAGACCAAGATAGAACTTTTTGGCCTTAATTCTAAGCGGTATGTGTGGAGAAAACCAGGCACTGCTTATCACCTGTCCAATACAGTCCCAACAGTGAAGCATGGTGGTGGCAGCTTCATGCTGTGGGGGTGTTTTTCAGCTGCAGGGACAGGACGACTGGTTGCAATCGAGGAAGAGATGAATGCGGCCAAATACAGGGATATCCTGGACGAAAACCTTCTCCAGAGTGCTCAGGACCTCAGACTGGGCCGAACAAGACCATGACCCTAAGCACACAGCTAAAATAACGAAGAAGTGGCTTCACAACAACTCTGTTCTTGAATGGCCCAGCCAGAGCTCTGACTTAAACACAATTGAGCATCTCTGGAGAGACCTAAAAATGGCTGTCCACCAACGTTTACCATCCAACCTGATAGAACTGGAGAGGATCTGCAAGGAGGAATGGCAGAGGATCCCCAAATCCAGGTGTGAAAAACTTGTTGCATCTTTCCCAGAAAGACTCATGGCTGTATTAGATCAAAAGGGTGCTTCTACTAAATACTGAGCAAAGGGTCTGAATACTTAGGACCATGTGATATTTCAGTTTTTCTTTTTTAATAAATCTGCAAAAATGTCAACAATTCTGTGTTTTTCTGTCAATATGGGGTGCTGTGTGTACATTAATGAGGAAAAAAATTAACTTAAATCATTTTAGCAAATGGCTGCAATATAACAAAGAGTGAAAAATTTAAGAGGCTCTGAATACTTTCCGTCCCTACTGTACTTTTGCTAATAGGTGCCCCTCGTTCCCATCTCAAAAAGTTGGGAGCACGAGAGGGACAAACACAACAAAAACAACTCCTGTCCTCAACAGTGGTGATTGACAGCAGCTTTTGCTGTGTGCGTTCCTCTCATGTTCCCCCATGTGTGCAGTATTCGCAGTGACTGCAAGTAGAGTTGTAGTACAGGGAAGGAGCATATACATATAGGAGATTCGTAAGTGACTAGGGTACAGGGAGTGTGTCAGAGCATCTGAGGGATAACTTAATAAGTAAACACAGAGGAGGAAATTTATTGAAAAATAGCGCTGCAAAATGACTTGTATGTAATGTTATTTGTATCTGTTTTATTTAAAAAAAAATCAAACTTTGAAATCACTTTAACTGATCAAGCTGAAGATTTTAAATGGATTGGTTACTATTCACAGGCTGCTCTAGATTCTGTCTGCTCCAGTTTTGATGAATTCACCCCATTTATTTTTTGTAAAAGTGCTATGAATAACATTCACAATGAACATGCAAAAAAAAAATGCTACTACTAATAAAGATTTTAGAGTAGCTGACATTTAAATTAACTGTGCTGTGCAGGCTTTAGTTATTAGCTAAGTGCCTTTAGTGAAGAACTCTTCTAAAACAATACTCTAAAGTGAGAAAATGTAAAATAAGTCTCCTATTGGGGAAAAAAAACATGGTACATGCTCTAATAAAAAGTGGAAAAAAATCCATAAAGCAACAAACGTTCACAAAGAAAGTGACATACTCAGCTATTCAATAGTTTTTTACTATTCCATTAGAACATATCTTTTCTCTCTTGTCTAATGTTTGACGTTCCCTGAATAATAATTCCCCCATTTTACAATGCAGATAAGAGCATTCTAGAATGTGTCCAGAATTACCACGCAGATAGAAGCACCAAAAAGACAAGCCCAGATTGGTGTTCCTTTGGAAATGGATGTTCTCCACTACTTTATTCAGAAGAGGACTGTGAGTACGATCTCCTGGATGAGACTGAGCCCACATCCTATTCTGAGAGGTTATCTGATCAGCAAGTAAGAAGTTTATTTTGGCTGTCCAGAACAAACTTTATCTATCTATCAATCTATTTATCTTACAGTGCTTTAAAAAAGTATTCACACCCCTTGAAATTTTCCACATTTTGTCATGTTATGACCAAAAATGTTAAATGTATTTTATTGTAATTTTATGTGATAGACCAACACAAAATTGCACATAATTGTGAAATGGAAGGAAAAATGATGAATGGTTTTCAAAGTTTTTTTACAAATAAATATGTGAAAAGTGTGGCGTGCATTTGTATTCAGCCCCCTTTACTTTGATACCCCGACTACAATCTAGTGGAATCAAGCATTTGCTTTCAGAAGTCACCTAATTAGTAAATAGATTCCACCTGTGTGTAATTTTTCTCGGTATGAATACAGCTGTTCTGTGAAGCCCTCAAAGGCTTGTTAGAGAACCTTAGTGAACAAACACCATCATGAAGGCTAAGAAACACACTAGACAAGTCAGGGATAAAGTTGGGGAGAACTTTAAAGCAGGAATAGGTTATAACAAATATCCCAAGCTTTGAACATCTCACGGAGCACTGTTCAATCTATCATCATGAGAAGCAGTGGCATCGCTGGGGGGGGCGAGGGGTGCTGTCCGCACTCGGGTACCTCCTGCCAGAGGGTGACACCAGGCTGAAACTGACACTGGCGCCGCAGCTCCCTTCTTCCCTTACAGATCTCCTCAGCTGCATGCGATGTGCGGGGAGAGTAGGGGAGGAGGGAGTGATCCCACACGCCGCAATCATCTCTCTCCCGGGACTATAGCTGCCTCCTCCTTGGCTCTGACATTTCATATACACAGACCAGGAGGAAGAGCTGAGGAGGAGGAAAAGGGACAGCGCATCACAGCACCTGCCTGGAGCCGAGGTATTGCAGAGGAGGGGGACATCTATGCTGCCAGGAGTCATTTTAGGGAGGGAGTGATGGGTTGAGGGTATGTACTAGGGGGTGCTTTGTTTTGGGTTGGAAATTACTTTTGCTAAAAGTAGGGGGGGATTTTAAGGTTAAACTCCCCCAGCACAATTCCTCTCCCCTCCCAAAGCACCCCCTAGTACATACCCTCAACGACTCCTGGCAGCATAGATGTCCCCCTCCTCTGCAATACCTCGGCCCTGGGCACGTGCCATGGCTTGCTGTCCCTCTTCCTCCTGGTCTGTGTACATGAAACGTCAGGGCTGAGGAGGAGGCGGACAATCAGTGTCAGACTCCAGGCACCTCTGTCTCTGCCTCATCCCCCCCCTTACCCCGCACATCGCATGCAGCTGAGGCAGTCTGTAAGAGAAGGAGGGAGCTGCGGCATGGGTGCCAGTCTCAGCCTGGTGTCACCCACTTGCGGGTGTCACCCAGGTGCGGACCACAACCCCCGCCCCCCCAGCGACGCCACTGACCATGTATATTATTTGTTATACTGTGTAAAAAATGAGGGTGTAGATCAGTGGTCTCCAAACTGCAACCCATGAGCTGGATGTGGCCCTTTGCTTGCCTATGGCTCCCAATTACACCAATGATGAGGAACTATTCCTCCAACTGACACCAAAGATGGGGCACTATTCTTCAAATGACACCAATGATAGGGCACTATTCCTCCCACTAATATCATTATTGGGGCACTATTCCCCCCACTAATATCATTTTCTACTCCCACTGGCCACAGTGTGCCCCCCTAAAGTCTAAAGGGCAGTAAAATGGACCTTTATTTAGAAAGTTTGGAGACCCCTAGTGTAGATGTAGATGGGAAGAGCTGTGAGGGAACATCACTTTTACATGGTCATTAGTGATGTTGTAATTATTACACGGTCATTGATGAGGAACTCCTGGAGCAGAGGGGCAGGTGAAGCTGTCGGAATGTATGGTCCGGTTAAGTTCTCCATCAAGGACTCGGGGCAGAGAAAGGTCGGTGAGTGTACCACAGTGGAGGGCTGGATGTGCCAGGAAGTCTGTGAGGGAACTTCACTTTTACATGGTCATTAGTGAAGTCCTCATCATTACACGGTCATTGATGAGCAGTCCTGGATCAGAGGAGAGACCGTGGGGAGTTGTGTCAAATCGATGTGGCCTGAGGGCACAGGATTTGCAAGCTGGGCTAGCTGGGAGCAGTAGTCCACCATTCGGAACAGTCTTTTAAACTACTAGGCCTCCGGGGAGAGGTATTGCAGGCCTCTGGCCTAGTCAGAGTGGGTTATTTTGCTTACAGAAGAAGATGTTACAGTAAATTAATGTACTACAGCATAAGTTTGTAAAGGAGGAGAGGATTGTCTGGGAACTTCACCCTTACACGGTGAAGTCTTTATTCTTTACACGGTAATTAATGAGGAATTCCTGGGAGCAATAGTCTGCAGGAGTCATACAGAGGAGGAGCAATAGTCAATAGGTGATGCAGGAAGAGGACTATAGATGTTAAACATGTGCATCATTCCTTCAGACTCAACCTATGTGCTAATCTATACAATCTCTAAAGGTGATGGCAAAGTGATCTGTTCTATGGGCATCCCATATACCCCTTTCCCCAACCAAGTTGTATCCCCCAATAAACAAAACAAAGCAAATGACTGATCATTGTCTCTGAGGTGATATATGGGAGTCTGGCAGCAGGGTGATATGGTGGATGTTTGTTACTAGTGGCTACTACACCGCTACATAGATAATAATGACCTTGGAGCGAAATTAATTTTAGCCAAACTCCTGCTCAAAGGCAAGGCTGCAGGATACATTACTCTAGAGGGTTTAGTACTTGCTGCCAGCAAGACTGCATTAGGACCTGTGTAGATGGGCTTTTGTTTGCATCAAATGGGTTTTGCAATCCAATAAAAGTCTATGGGAATGCAAAACTTGCTGTCAAATGCAGGTCAGCTGCAGGTTAAATGCACTTGTCAGTGAATTCTGAATGATCTTAAAAGTTTCTCAATACTGACATGAAGCTAATGCCATGAACACAAGCCCAAAGCCTGTCAACTTAAGCCCTTAAGAGTACTGACTACCTTATTGCGCCGGTTTTGTGTTGTTTCTCTGAACTTGTAACATACATGACTGTGGAGCCCGAGATAATGAGGGTGGCCTCTTGCACAGATACCATCCAAGCACCCCTGGTAGTGGAGAAAGGGGCTGCTTGGGCAGTGTAAGGGCACAGGTGCCTAAAAGCTGTAGGAGTGAACTGTAGTTTGGAGACACTAGAGTCCTTCTATTGGTGGTGTGGATTCTGGTCACAAGTCTTGTTCAGCATGAGCCAGGCAGACAGGTGCAGAATCAGGATCAGGTTCAAGGTCAGAAACAGACAGAAGTCAGTAACGTGCTGGCGGTCGGGTACCAAATCAGGAAGCGGAGATGCAGTCATAAATCCAAGCTGGGGTCGGTAGCATAAGCAAGAAACAGATATAGCAGGCAGGGGTGATCCAATAAAGGTGTCAGACGTACTCGGGTCAGGAACAAGGTTAGCAGGCATGGATTAGAATCAGCAACCCAAGCTGAAGACAATCCAGCACTGAAGCCAGGCAGACATCTGCTGAATGGGAATGAGCATCTGCTGAATGGGAATGAGCATCTGCTGAATGGGAATGAGCACCTGCTGAACGGGAATGAGCACCTGCTGCACAAGATCCCTGACAGAACTATTCATTATTATAATTGTATCTATTTACAATACTTTATGTCTTTCTTAATTCTGTGTAACTTTTGTAGCAGTTTGGACATGAATACAGAAGCTGAGGCTGTGCTAGGCTGGCATTTTCTAGTATCATATGCTGTGCAATGCTGGAGTCAAAACGCTTATCTTATCATCCAGCCAACTCTAACAGTGATGATGCACGGAATCTAATTCATCCAGGCGCTCTGCAGCAATGGCCTTCACACATATGCTAGTGGAGACTAAATCACTGTCAGCCCTCTGAACTTATGTCACATAGTTGCTACTACTAGAAATATAGTCATGTCTCATATGCCAGCTTGGGATGTTGATCATTTACCCCAGAGAAAGTTTTACTCAGAAAAAGGAACATGAGCAATCTCTTGTCAAAAACAGAAATTAAGCTGGGATAATATGATACACGGCTTGATCATTTTTAGCTTAATCCTTAGATTCCTGTTACCCCAGAGGAACAATTACCTGCATTTACTTTATTTATAAAATGCTAACAATATATGCAGTATTTTAGGAACTACTTAAAACCATGCACATCAGTCCTTGCCCCACACAGGCTTACAGTCACTGTCTCTGCCAAACATATACAGGTACACACACACAAGGTATATATATACCAATAGGTAGGTGCTAGTAGTAGGTTTTTACTAGGAACTGTCAGCACAGGCAAATTTAGGCAGGCCTATGCTGCAAGTTAGGCCTGTCTGTTTTGATCTGGGGGCTAGGAGTGGTCAGAGTACCAGTGGGTGTGACCACCTATGCTCTAGTTCTGAGGAGCCTCCCCTGCTTCCAGGGAGAATGTTCTGAAAGAGGGGCAGGACCTAGAACTGGAGTGGCAGGCATCTTGTGTGGGAGCCCTGACCAATCCCCAATTGGAATTGGCAGGGGGCGGACTTCCTGTATAAGCTGAGGTAACATGCCACTGGGGGGAGATGTCGGCTGAGTGAAGTGGAGGATGGAATACTAGTCAGCAGCAGGAGGGCACCCCCATCTGGGGGGAGGGTGCGCCAATCGCGGGAGGAAGCCCAGGGAGAGCTGTGAAGGAACTTTGCCTCTACAGGTCATTGGCAATGTCTTTATGATCACACGGTCATTGATTAGGGAACTCCTGGAGCAGAGGGGCAGATGAAGCTGTCAGAACAAATGGTCTGGTCAAGTTCTCCATCAAGGACTCAGGGCAGTGAAAGGTCGGTGAGTGTTACCACAGTGGAGGGCTGGATATGCCAGGAAGTCTGTGAGGGAACTTTGCTTCTACACAGTCATTAGCAAAGTCTTCATCATTTACACGGTGAATGATGGGGAGTCCTGGATCAGAGAAAGAGACTGTGGGGATCTGTGTCAAATCAATGTGGCCGGTGGGCACAGGATTTGCAAGCTGGGCTGGCTGCAAATAGTAGTCCACCATTCAAAGAAATGCTTCTAAGCTACTAGGCCTCCGGGGAGAGTGCTGCAGGTCTCAGGCTTAATAGCAGAGAAGCAACCAGAGCCTGCTTGGGGACTTATTCAGAGTGGGTCCTTCTTGCTCAATAGAAGAAGATGTGACATTACTTCAGTTCAGGATAAGTTTGTGCAGGAGGGGAACTACAGGAGAAGCTTTGTGCAGAAGGAAAGAAGTTTCTGGGAACATCATTTCTACGTGGTCAAGAGTAATGTCCTCATTCTCTACACGGTATTGAATGGGGAATTCTTGGAAGCAAATAGTCTGCGGGAGTTGAGCAGAGAAGGAGCAACAGTCTGCATGGAGATGCAGGAGGAGAAACATAGCACCTACAGATGCACATCATATTTTCTGACTCTAAATATGTGCTAGTGTGTATAATCTTTAAAATATGATGGCAATTAAAACATCCTATGGGCATCCCATATACCCTTTTCCCCAACCAAGTTGTACCCACCATTAAAACAAAACCAGCAAAAGACTGTTCATTGTCTCTGCAAGTGATGTATGGAGTCTGGCAGCGGGGTGAATTGCTGGTGTCTTTTAATAGTGGCAACTACACCGCTACACTTGGAGGTTCCACCGAGATCCGCCTTCGCGGTTAACCTGCTGGCCGTCGCCCCTGGCAACCCCTAAAAGCCAGGGGGGACTTTGCCTGTTTTGCCAAGTTTGGGGTACAATGAGGAAAAGACTATGTTTGCTCTTAAAATTGACTTTTGTCACATGCCGTTGCCCAGAGCAACCAAATTCAAACTTGTCGCCAAGTGCCATTGTCCACTACTAGTGGCAACTACACCGCCACATATATATTTATACCCCAAGTATTTTTGCTGCTGAGGGAAAAGCAGATCTAGAAGAAACCGATACAAACACAAGAAGAATGCACATTTACATGCAGATATCACTGGTGTGAATTAAATTCACGACCCAAAACAAGAGTGCTAACACTTACAGTAAGCTGGCCATACACCATACAGTTTTCTTATTCAATTTTCTTTATGCCCTGTACACACGGTCGGACTTTCCGACGGAATATGTGCGATCGGAGCTTGTTGTCGGAAATTCCGACTTTGTGTGGGCTCCATCGGACTTTTTCCATCAGAATTTCCGACACACAAAGTTTGAGAGCAGGCTATAAAATTTTCCAACAACAAAATCCATTGGCGTAAATTCCGACCGTGTGTGGACAATTCCGACGCACAAAGTGCCCCGCATGCTCAGAATAAATTAAGAGACGAAAGCTATTGGCTACTGCCCCGTTTATAGTCCCATCGTACATGTTTTATGTCACTGCGTTCAGAACGATCGGATTTTCCGACAACTTTGTGCGACCTTGTGTATGCAAGACAAGTTTGGATGTCGGAATTTTGTTGTCGAAATGTCCGATCAATGTCCGATCGTGTGTACAGGGCATTAGATTTACCTTCAACTATGTAGTTGAAGGGCCTGCCTGACTGCATACAAATTGAAAGTGTTTAGGTTTGACCTCACATTATATGGCATATTGGTATATGGTATATTTTGGTAAATCTAAAGGAAAGTTTCACAAGAAAATTGTATAATGTATGGCCAGCCTTAAGCCTTGTACACACGGTTGGATTGTTGGCCAACAAAACCGTGGAATTTTGTCCGAAGGGCGTTGGCCCAAACTTGTCTTCCATACACATGGCACACAATTGTTGGGCAACAATTACGCACGTAGTGACGTACTAGACGTCCTACGGGCTGATAAAAAGGAAGTTCAATAGTCATGCGCCACCCTTTGGGCTCCTTCTGCTAATCTCGTGTTAGTAAAAGTTTGGTGAGTGTCGATTCATGCTTTTCAGTTCGTGATTGTCAGTTCATTTCTGTTTTTCAGGTCATGCTTGTTAGGTCGTTTCTGATTTTCAGGTTGTGCTTGTCAGGTCGTTTCTGATTTTCAGTGCATGCTTGTCAGGTCGTTTCTGATTTTCAGGTCGTGATTGTCAGGTCGTTTCTAATTTTCAGTGCATGCTTGTCAGTTTGTTTCTGAACGGCCGTTCATCTACTAGCCATGTGGCGTTCTCGTCAAAGAGATTGTGCTATCATTGGGCTTGGAGTTATTGCTTTGACCCAAGTCCAGTCCAGGAACAGGAGGAGGAGGAGTTCTTGGACCAAAAATTGGTTGCTTAATTGTGACCAATTCTGTCATATGCCTTTGCTGCGGGAGCTCCAGGAGAATAATCTTGATGATTTCAGGAATGATTCCAGATGACGGACCCCTGATTTCACCATCCATTGGCATTGCTGACCCCCTATGTTAGCAAGCAGGACACATGCATGCGGCTTCCATTACCCCCGAGCAAAGGCTCATAGCCACCTTGCGGTACTTGGCGACGGGGAGAAGTCTCCAGGACCTGAAGTTCACAACTGGGATCTCTCCTCAGGCTCTGGGACTCATTATTCCAGAGACCTGTTCTGCCATTATCCAAGTTCTGGATAAGTTTTATCCTTTAACATAACATTCTATGTATTTAATGTCTGTTAATGTATTGTATTAATTCCTTCATTCCAAAATTACCATTATTGTAATATGCTGTGAATGTCCTCTTTGTCCTCATGCATGCTGTAAGCTTTTAATGCTCCTTTTTTTTGTCCTTCATGCATATTTTCCTTCACTAACCCCCCCCAGCATGCCATCCTGGGCCCATACACACCTAGCCTAGTAACTTAACAATGTATTTTGTCAGCTTCATTTTTGTGCTTACCCTAAACACCCCCTAAAATGTGTACAAATTTTATTGTTGTCCTCAAATTCAGGCAGAGTGCAGGAGGCCATTTTTGTTGGGCACAAACTCATTTGGACCCCCCCCAATGCTAAGTCAACCGATACCAATGCTCTATCTGCCGACTTTGCAAAACCCATACAGACTATACCTCATTAGTGGTCATATTTCTGGATGAATTCACCAAAGCATGTAGTGAAAGGGCCTGCCTGAATACCTTCAAATGGTACTGTTGAAAGTTTTTGTCTCCTATTATGTTGATAAGTAATTTATGAATGTAAAAATGTGCTTCAATTTGGACAGTGTGTATCCATATTTTTTGATTAATGACACTTCTTACTTGTTCAGTAGGCTGGCAATAGTGTAAGTAAGGAGGTGCTGGCCAAAGTATCACACATTATTTATGCATTCAGCTCTCATGGAAGTGGAGAGGGTTACCTGTCCAAAACATCTACCCCCCCACCAAAACATTTTTAGAATGGGCCACCAGAGGGGGTGAGGAATCTGATAAGATGACCTTATACTTTTGTCTTTAAATACTCATTTAAATAAATGTTATACTAATGTTGGCCAAGAATGTTTGTGTCAAATATGCTTGCAATGTTATGTGCAAAAGTAGTAATAATTTTTTTATTGTTTGACTCCACAGTTTCCTTCCAACCCACAGCAATGGCAGGCTGTTGCAGCCCAGTCACACTATCATGGGATTTTCCCAACTGTGGTGGGGCGATTGATGGGAAGCATGTCTGTAATGTCCCACCACCCAACTCTGGCTCCTATTATAATAACTATAAGGGCTTTTGCAGCATAGTCTTGCTAGCGGTAGTGTCTGCCAACTACAAGCACCTGTACCTGGATGTTGGGAAGAACGGCCACAACTCTGACAGAGGAGTGATTACACAGACCGAATTCTACCATCGGCTCCAGAATGGCACCTTACATTTGCCACCTCCTAAGGACAATGTCAAGGGCCTCAATTTTGTCTTTGTGGCAGATAAGGGCCTTTGCTCTAGGGGAACATCTTATGAAGCCCTTTCCTATGAGGAACCTCACCCCAGAGCAGAGGATCTACAATTACAGGCTCTCTCATGCCAGAAGGGTTGTGGAAAATGCCTTTGGTATACCCTCCAGTCATTTCAGGCTGTTTCTAACATCATTTAACCTTGCCGAATACAAGATCAACCATTTGGTATTGTGCTGCTGCATACTGCACAATTACTTATGGAGGAATGCAAGCAGCTACCTTGCCTCACTGCAAAGTGAGGTTGACTTTTCAGTGTCAGGCCCAGCTGATCCTGGTGTGAGGAAGGCTCTGAAAAGTGGCCATGCTGGGTTGCCCTCCCAAACTGCCCGAGATGTCCGGCAACAATATATGGACTATTTTGTGGGTAGAGGGGCAGTGGCTTTGCAGCAAACTGTTGCTGCTCAGGAATAAATCTTTGATTTGATACTAATCTCCTATTTCATTTGAACTATTGTTTGTGTTTCTTATCTGTCTCCTAGGTTCTCAAATGGCCTGAATTTTGGCCATTTTCTAGAATAGTGCCAACATACCTTATTTGCTCCATGCGGTGACAGTCTTTTCTTCAGCTAACTATTATGTTGTGCTATGGGTCTGCTACACACACACAATGTTATTGTTGTTAATGTATCTAATGCATTAATGTTAAAAATATTCTGCATTTTCAACTCCTTTAATTAATTTCTTTGAGGCCCTAAATTTGCCTGAGTTTGCCACATTTTAGAATACATTGCCACTGTAACTACACCAACTTAACAAATACATTGGTATTGAGCATTGACATAAGAAGCCACACATTGTTTAGTATAAAAGATTTTACTTCAAGCACATTCACGTGTGCGTTTTAAAAGGTTTTTGAACAAACCAACATCTTGGTTTATAACATGTATGTTTGCCATTATTTTGCCTTTTTTGGGGCTAAACAGGCATGTTTAAAGACATAAGATACACATCCCCAACTTAGGAACTTATAAAAGTTCGACTCTGGTAAAGTGAAGGCCATATGAGACATTAGTATCCCAAGACTGTGTTGATGTTGTCTTCCTCAGATGGGGTGCTCTCGCCCCTCTAAAAGACAAAATTTGAAGCCACGTACACGTAGAGGCATAACTGTTAAATGTCCCTTATGATCCCCTGCCTAAAATGTGTGTAGGTACAAACAGGTAAGTTTCTAAAGCCCCAAAATGCACAGTGTGTCAACATGTGCTATCTCCCATCACAGGATATCAATGTACGCATTTTGGGGATGCAACCCCTTCCTCAAAACTAAAGAAGGTGAGAGGAAGGGGTTGCACCCCCGAAACAAGCCCATTGATACCCCATGATGGGAGCTAGCACATGTTGACACACTGGGGGTTATTTATGAAAGGCAAATCCACTTTGCACTACACGTGCACTGCACATGCACTTGCAGTACACTTGTAGTGCAAAGTGGATTGTCCTTTCAGAAATAACCCCCACTGTGTGTTTTGTGGCTTTAGCAAACTAGATGTAGAGAAAGACACACATTTTAGGCATGGGATCATGAGGGAAATCAGAATTTTGTGGCCCAATTTGTGTGCATCTTCAATTTTTGGCTTTGCGATTCTTAAAAACACAAAGATTACAATTAAAACATTACTTTGGGCAGTGTTTCACAACTCTCCTTCTCCAGATGCATTTCCAGGTCATGTTTTCTATATTTTTTGCTTTTGGCACAGGTGAGGATGTAATTTTCGAGGTTAGTAATTCACACAGTCGTTTTTATCTTGCATAAAATAAAGAAAACAGGACCTGGTAGTGCACCTACAGAAGTGGAGTGGCTAAACACTGACCTCAGACACAGTGTGTCTTCAATAGACATCTGCACATGAAGCCACACAAATGTCTATCAAGTAGCACCTGAAATTGCACTGACCTTACTCCATAGAAATCGAGCAGTGGCAGCCTCCTTTATTTGCTCTAGATCAATCAAACATATTTGCACTCATACGGCCAATTGCGTATCTTGGAAGTTTGTGTCCTTGTAAGAAGAGAAAAAAGTATTAAGGGAACGATGGTCAAGTGACTGAGGCCACTAGTTACTAGTCAAATTGTTACTAGTCAAATTGGGGAAATACATACCTACCCAGTCTATTATTGCTTGCAACCTTCTTGCCCTTTAGACACCTACACTACTAGGAATGTACACACTGCAACTACTCTGTAATCTTGGCCCTGGTGCCTAGGTCTACAAAACTCGGGTACCTAGCAACACTGCCAGCTCCTTCCACCTCTTCCTTCTCCATGCTAATGTTAAGGTACTACATACTTTGCTAATGTGTGGAGTGGGTGTTTCTTTTGGACATCTAAACATTTGACATGTATACACATTTGAATCCAGATTCAAAGAACACTTACTTGCGCAAACAAGAGGCTCACAAATAGTTTCTTCCACTTCTGGGTCTTTTTGGCCCTCTGTTTCACTTGCATCAGAGGATGTTACATCCACAATAGGAAGGCCTGTGCTGGGTCCAGGTGTCACATCCCACGCCTCCAAACCAACATCCTGGTTCAGCTAAACACACTCACTTTCCTCTAAAAACAAACAATACACCATTCATTAATCCCCCCCCCCCCAAGTCACATATGTTTCTGGCATCCATTTTGCTGCATTAGTTGACCAACCTTGCACTGGGGACAATGTTTGCTCATGACTAGTGGACTACACCATGCTGCACTGCGTTTTTTTTCACCTTAAAAATGCATCGAAAAGGGAAACACTGGACAAGTGGCAAAATTGAAAAACTCATGCAGTTGCCCCCCACCCCTCTTGTCTCCTATGGGATAGGGGATATATGAGGCTCATTCTAGCATTCTCATTCTTGTCTCCTATGGGATAGCGGATATATGAGGCTCATTCTAGCAGGCGTGACTCTGTGTGACTGTGATCCCCAGGGCCTCTCCTCTACCCATGTCTACCCTGGCAAAGCTGCATTAATGGGCACTGATGAACCAGGCAGCAACCAGAAAGTGTTCTTTACCCTTTAAGTTCCCCCTACCTAGAATCACCCCTGTCAGTGGCTAAATGAGTGTGTTTAAAATTGTCACTTACGATTTTGGGGGGAAGATGGCCTTGTTGTCTCCTCTGTTGGGGCCCGGGCGAGGGTAGCCTCTCTTTGTTCTCTCTGGTGGCTTGTCTGTAGCCTCCTTTTTTTGTGCTTTCCTGTTGAAAGAAGAGTAAAAAAATATTTTTTAACCAAAAAATGCCAAAAACAATAAAAAATCAAATGTTCATATCTGCTTTATATTTAACTTCATCTTTAAAAAAATTATCACAAAGATTAGAGAAAAGATTATCTAGAATTTTAAAAACCTACTTGGAGAAAGCATATATACAGACAGCTAATTTACACATATACATATTGTTTAGATACAAATATTGCTTACTTTTTTTGATTATGTGATGGATGGACTCCATCTGCTCTTGCTCGCGGTACTTTAAATCAGACCATCGCTTTCAGATTTGGTCCTTCGTTCATTTGACTGAAAATTTGACCTCCAAAACGGCGAGGACCTTCTCCTCTGGTCCTTTCGGCTGTTGGGCCTTTCGAATTCTCTGAATCCGCCATGCTGTCACACTCCCGAATCTTCCACCGTGTGTGTCGCACGCAGAAGAGAGATGGTCACGCCCCAGCATCATGACGCACTGAGAGAGGAGTTTCACGCATATGCAGTGTATATAACGCCATAACCCGTGGTCGATGTAACGGCCATAGGGACGATCTGGGAGTGGGGGACGAACGATCGACATCGCCAAAAGGAAACATAAAACAAAGGTACAATTATAAATTGGGGCATTAGCGGTTATAGGTCTATACTGCTTAGATTGAGGCCTATATTGGGACCAGATTATTTATGAGTTAAGCCTGACATTATGGTTTGTCTTGTGTTCTGTCTTGCAGGCATCTGCTAATTTATGAATTCACAATGGTGGATAAATTCACAGCGCAGACGTTTTGCCAGAATTTATAGAGCAGTACCCGGAGCTGCCGTGTCTACAGAAAGTGAAAAGTAGGGATTACTCAAATAAAATCAAGAGGAAGGCATCGATGGAGAAACCCTTGAAATTGGTGAAGCCTCTGTACCCCACGGCAGACATCAATTATTTGATGGCCAAAATTGGTAGCCTGCGTAGTACATATAATAGGGAGCACAAGAAGATCCTGGAATCCCAGAGATCGAGAGCATCAGCAGATGACATATATGTCCCCAGGCTGTGGTACTACCACAGCCTGCGATTTTTGTCCGACCAATCCAAACCACGCCCATCAATCTCAATGCTTCCTTCCACATCGGCTGAGGCTACAGCTCCTGAGGTCCACCCTGGTCCTTTTACACAGGAAGAAGATGTGGAGGAGCCCAGCTTGACCCAAGTATAGCATTGTTGAACATATATGTAGAAAAAATAGAATGATGTTAAGTAGATGTTATTGATCCCAAATCTCTGCCTTAACAAAGTGGTTTCAATATCAATAGACAGTAGTGGCCAAAAATTATTGGGACAAGAAAGAAAAATGCTGGGGTCAGAATGATAGTCTTTTCTATTGGTCAAATTTCAATTTGCAACAGTCATGAGCTACAAATTGTGTGTGATTGATGACCAAAAAACCACAAATATGTTCCATTTTCATATACAGGAAAGTCTCAGTCAGGACGAGCCCGTGCCCAGCAGCCAGACGGAGTCGCAGATTCCTCCCCTACATCCTCATACTAAAAGTGCCAGGAAGACCAGGAACCTGGATGAGGCCACGGCTGCCTTCCTCAGCCATGCAACAACGTCAATCAGTACGGCCAGGATGCACAGGAGGCATTAGGCTGTATGACGGGTAATAAGCTGAGAGTTATGGAGGAGGAGCAAAGGAGTATGTGTGAGGAGCTGATCCTGAGGCTCCTCAACAAGGGGAGGAGGGGCCAAATTACACCTAAAACACACATCTGTGATTTAGATGACTATCCTGCACCGCCTCCACCACCTCCACAGACACCACAGCAACCCCACCCACCACAGCAGCATGGCGGACCGTGGCAAATACAGCCCTAACACCCCCAACAAGCCCGCTAGTCTGGGGAGTTTCACCCCCACAATTTCTAATTTTCTTTTTGTTTATTTTTTAAATTATGATTTGAGTTGTTAGACTTTTTTTGTGTAGAGAATGCAGTTTTTATTTAAATTAGTTTATTTTGATTTGTAGGGCAGATTACATGTTTATTTTAGTTTATTTGATTTGTTAAAGAATGCACAAGAAAAAAACGGCCTCAGCTGTTGAGAGCGATGGCCTGGGTTCGGTCAGGTCTGGCAAAAAACGCAGGCTGTTGTAAGACCACAACCTGGGGACATATATGTCATCTGCTGCTGCTCGCAATTGCTAAGAGTCCAGGACTGTATTGTGCTCCCTATTAAATGGACTCCTCAGGTTCCCAATTTTGTGCTTTACATAACTGAGGTCTGCCCTGCGGTACAAAGGCTTCACCAATTCCAACAGTTTCTCCATCGCTGCCTTCCTCTTGATTTTTACATGACCTTCTTGTGCTCCCTATTAAAGAAAAAAAAAATATTTTGAAAAATACTTGGCTATGTGTTTTACTTAAAAAAAGGACAGTTTGTTTGTGAGTGGGCAGGTACATTTCAAAAATACAATGTCAAATTAACAAGGGACACCAACATAAATGTATCTTTGAGCTTAAAAATTACGCGATAATAATGGTGTTGTGGTAACGTGACCCAAAATAAAAAAAATATATATATATATATATATACTATTCTGGACATCACTAGAAAAAAAAAAGCCTTTTGAAATACATTTGGCAGAACTCTGTCAATATCACCAGCAAAGCAGCTTCATTATTATCCCATTATAAAGAAGAAGAGAATGTGCGCTGCATTGAGATATTTCATAATTTGCTGCGTCACGAATGTGATATCTCCATTACGAACGCTAGTTTTACAAGACCAACCGCTTCCAGCTCATCCTTGCTTCTGAGCATGCGTGTTTGTACTTTGGACTTTTGTCCGACGGACTTGTGTACACACGCACGGAAAATCTGACAACAGGCATTTGTCTGCGGAAAATCCGACAACAATTGTCCGATGGAGCATACACACGGTCGGATTTTCCGCCAACAGCCTATCATCACACATTTCCCGTCTGAAAATCCGACCGTGTGTACGAGACTTAAGTATAGAACTATACCTTTAAAAACCTTGACATATTTGTACACTATTTACAGTGTTATGAAATGCAATCTGTTCTTCCACATCATCAAACATTGCAGGCAATATCCCTCCTAAGGTCTGTTGACAGGAAATCTGCCGTATGTGAAAAATATTTTCCCTCGTAACTGTGAATGTGTATAATATATTCAGTTCTGATAAGCTCTGGAAATAGTTACATATTTTGTGGATGTTTTATATCTTGTTTATAAAAAATGGGCAATATTTTGAGTTTTATGAGTAATTTAAATTGCTTTTCTTTGAAAGCATATAGTTGATTGAGTTGTACATTAAACCAAAGGTTCAACAGACATCAGCTGGAGGTGCTTGCACATGTTCAACATATGAGATTCAAATTATAAGTGAACTTTTTGGGACAGTTGTGATTAATGTAAATACAGTAAGCTTCTAGATGTGTAGGGTGACCATGAATGATTTCTGAAAACCAAGATATCAACATGTCATTCCTCAGGAGCCCCTGAGAAAGTCATTCAGACAAAACTTGTATGAGTAAGGTGGGTTTCAATTAGAATGGTTCCAATGCAGTTAATGGGGCGTGACTTGTCATGCGACTTTGAAATCTCAAGTCGCATGACAAGTAGCGGCAGTGGGAACCAGGGCTGAGGGACAATTGTGATGTTAAGCTGCTCCCCTATGGGATTAGTCACTGGATGTTTTTGATTTCCACTTTATCAGCACCACAGTGGCAGGAAGATTTTCATTTGCATCTTGGGTGTCTAATCATGGATTTATAGATGCTTTATGGACTATACTTTATTTTTAATATGTGGCCATTGGTTCAGCTGCTGTCATTCAAACTCCGTTAGCCAATCAGGAGAGAGAGGGGGTGGGGTAGAACGGCAGCTCTGTGTCTGAATGGATACACGGAGCTGCAGCTCGGATCGGGTGCCCCCCATAGCAAGCTGCTTGCTGTGGGGACACTCAACAGGAGGGGGGGCCAGGAGCATCAGCCAGGGACCCGAGAAGAGGAGGATCCAGGCTGCCCTGTGCAAAACCACTGCACAGAGCAGATAAGTATAACATGATTTTTATTTTAATAGAAAAAAGGAGACTTTACAACCACTTTAAGTAGGCACTCCTTTGCTATTGATTTGACATTACATTTTATGCCAACATGTTCAATGCCCCCAAGCTCAAGGGGGATATTCGCCCCAATCTGGATCTCAAAGTTCTAAATGTCTTTATTAAAATACAAATCTACCAGACCTGTCATCACCTCCATTTACCAGTGAGATTGTCTGGCTTCTGTGGACATCAAAGATTTTTACTTAAATGTCCTTATT
This sequence comes from Aquarana catesbeiana, assembly GCF_042186555.1. NCBI lineage: Eukaryota > Metazoa > Chordata > Amphibia > Anura > Ranidae > Aquarana > Aquarana catesbeiana. Next base: position 348,710,191 of record NC_133324.1, on the reverse strand, counting down.
TTTCCTTCACATCAGAGACTCCTTTGCTTTGTTGTAGGGTCCCTGCACTACCAATTTGTAGTGCAGGTATAGCCTCTTGTTTGTACCTCGTTTATTAACCTAGCTGCTGGCCCCAGTAGTAGCCCTGATGTGTTCCTTTCAAATCCCCATTGTCAGATACTTATGCTAGGTACACACGGCCCGAAAATTGGCCGAAAATGGTCGGCTTGGCAGTTACTGCCTGACTTTCGGCCCGTGTACAGCTCCTTGTCCAACAGAAGCCAGTCTTCTGACTGGCTTCTGTCGAACGAGCATGCTGGAAAACCAGCAGCCAATCAGCATCTGATCAGCGCTTGCAGCAAATGGCTGGGAGTGCTGACAGACATTAGAGTAATAGTACTGCGCCAATCTTAAACAAAATTAATTAATCTAAAGCGGCCAACACTACAATCGGACAAATTGTGCAAAAACATAAGGAATAAAGTGTAGCGCTAATTTGTAAAATTAATATACAGTAAGTGAAAAAGGCGATCAGGGAATGACGCCCCAAAACTATGAAAAAAGTGATTAAAACGTGACAAAACCGCACTATGCGATTGAGTGGAGAACTCAAATCACACTTAACGGGTGAGCAATGTGACCTCATACACCACTGTGAGAGTGCAGCAATAGTGATGAACAACCATGTCACATTACGCCAAATATGTATGTAAACACTATATTGGCAAACTGTGACATTATATATGGATAAAGAGACATATCAAAAGGCAAATATAAGGAACTATAACTGTTAGTGTGGCAAAACAATTATTCACCTAAAAACAAAAATATGTGCACACAATAAATAAGTGTTATCAGCATCAACGGCAACAATTCAACATTAAAAGAAAGGACGGTGTTGCTGGTGCAAAAAAGAAGTTCATGAAATGTAGATAGTGACAGTCCCAAACTTTATCATGAGTTTCTCAAACTGCCCAAAAAAGTGAGGAGATGATCCAAGTAATATTCTTCTCAATGGTGATTACAAACAATGTAAAAAATAGGGTACTCTTACCAGCACTGGTGGACTCACAAGCCATGAGCGGTGAGTCAAAACAGCTTAAACTGTCATACGATGGATGACAGTAAGGACACGATCTGCAGAGCTGAGGTGTTTCCCCTAGGGTGGAATCCAGATATCCGTCCAGATCTAGGGTGGAGTCCAGATATCCTTCCAGATCAATGGTTCAATCGTCCGACTCAGCAGTGTGAACAAGCCATAATCACAAAAAAGGGAAAAGAGGAAGCCTCCACATAGTGTAAATCTAAGATTTAATTGGAATTTATTGAAAAACAGGGTCATCCAATAATCAATAAAAACATAGCACAAATAGAATCGATACCAAAGTATTAAAAATAGCGTGGTATACAAATGACTGGGTACAGCAAAGAGACTCTACGCGTTTCGTCTTACAAGACTTCTGCTGTGGTATACACTATGTGGAGACTTCCTCTTTTCCCTTTTTTGTGATTATGGCTTGTTCACACTGCTGAGTCGGATGATTGAACCATCGATCTGGAAGGATATCTGGACTCCACCCTAGATCTGGACAGATATCTGGATTCCACCTTAATGTGACATGGTTGTTCACCACTATTGCTGCACTTTCACAGTGGTGTATGAGGTCAAATTCTTCACCCGTTAAGTGTGATTTGAGTTCTCCACTCAATCGCATAGTGCGGTTTTGTCACGTTTTAATCACGTTTTTCGTAGTTTTGGGGCGTCATTGCCTGATCGCCTTTTTCACTTACTGTATATTAATTTTACGTATTAGCGCTACACTTTATTCCTTATGCTGACAGACATGTTCTGATGGAGGGGGGACAGTCCCCCTGTCAGAACACAATAGCACAGCAGGGAGGTCATTGTGCTAACATTGCTCAGTTAGTACAGCAAGCTCCTCAGTTTTTTTTATTCATTCAGCACGCTGGGTTAAGCAAAAAAAAAAAAGCTGCCTGTGTGTACTAGGCTTTAGACAACCCCATAAAGAAATGGTTTGGGCTTTTTTATATAATGTGCACTGGAACTGACACATCATTAGGAAAATGTGGGTCTAGTTCTGTACACAGCTCAGGCCAGTGAAACTTCTGACATTCCTGTCTTAGAATAGAAGTTTTCAGTCCATGAGCTATCTGACTCTATGCTCTCTTTGCATGAGAGTTCTAGGTGTGATGGTAGTCTTTTTCAAGGCACTCCAATTTGCCCAGTTGCACTCTAGACTTCAACAACACAACATTTTGTCATCAGTTATCAAGGACAAGGTTGTCCTTGGCCTGGTGGCTCAGGAATCTGGCTCGGTTTTTTGGAAGTTTCTCACAAAGGACGCTAACGTGTTTGGTTGTGGAGATGTCCTGGGCACACTGTCCGTGCTCGGAACTTGATCATCAGAGAAGTCTAATTTTCTGATCAGTATCTTTGACCTTCTGATAATTTGGCTGTCTCTGCAGCATTGGACAATCTTGCTGACGTGTCATCTGATCTGGATTCGGTTTGGACAATGCCATGGTGGTGGCATACATCAATCATCAGGTAGTTACCAGAATCCTAGTCACAATAGAGAGGAACATCAGATCCTGTCCTAGACAGAACTTCATGTTTCAGCCATGTACATTCCAGGCATGAACAATTGGTAGGCAGACGTCCTCCGCTGGCAGCGTCTGGACCCAGGAAAAAGCCTCTACCCCCAAAGGTGTTCCAGGACCTGTACCGCAGGTGGGGGATGCCAGATATGGATCGCTCGGTCACCAGGTTCAACAAAATATTGGACAGGTTTGTCTTCAGGTACAGGGATCCTCTAGCAGAAACAGTGGATGCTCTGGTGGCCCAGAGTAATTAGTACACCCTGACCTATGCCTTTCCTCCCCTGAAATTTATTTTTTGCCTACTTCACAGGATTGAGATTGAGGACATTCCAATGACCCTCATTACTCCAGACTAGCCCAGGTAGATGTGGTACCCTGAGTCATTAAGACTCCTTACCCTTCTGCTTCAAGGTCGCTGGCTTTAACGACAGGGCTATTGAAACCCAGGAGAGGCAGGGGTATCTCTGAATCTGTGATTCCTAAAAGTTACAGTAGGAACTACAATTCTCACAATGTCTATCATTGGACCTGGAAGGCTTACTTCACTTGGAATGAGTCTCAAAGCTTCCACCCCAGGTATATTTCCATGGGTGGAATTCTCTCCTTTTTTACATCTGTGTCTGGACCAGCGTCTGATGTCAGCACTATCAGTGGTCAGGTTCTGCCCTGCCTATTCTTTTTCAAAAACCATTGGCCTCTCTGACGAATTGGTGCACGCAGGTGCATGGCCCCGGGAATCGGCAAATGCACATGCACGCACTACTGGCAACTACTAGCAACCTGTGCTTCCTTGGGCACTGCACCTCCTGTACCACCTTTAGGGGTGTGCTGCACTTAGCTGCAAGGGGAGCCCTCTCAGCCCCTCGGCTTCTGACCAGATACGTCCTCGGCCTCCGACCAGGTACGTGACAGTAGCTTCTTCCCTTACATTACCCTAAGATTTTGTGGGATCCAAATCTGGTTCTCCCTGTGCTTCACAAATTGCCATTTGAACCCATTAGAGACATTCCTTTTTCTACTCTCATGCACAAGGTGGTGTTTCTTGTAGCCATAACCTCTGGCATCCTTATCCTGCAAGGAACCCTTTTTGGTTCTGCATAAGAGCAAAGTAGGTTTAGGCCCAGGTGTTCCTTTTTGCCTAAGGTAGTTTTTGCCTTTTACATCAACTAGGACATTGTTCTCCTTTGCCCCTTTCCAGCTACTGTTCACAAAAAAGAAAATTTCCCTTTCGGTTGATCTTTCACCTGCAGACAGTCTACAGATCCCTTTTTTTTGTTGGGGGGGGGGCTGCTATTTTTTTTTTTTGCTGTGCTGCCCACCTCTCAGTTAGACTGCTTTTCAACATCATGAAGACTGAAGGCTTCTGTGTCCCTGTGGGCAAGATAGATAATAGGATTATGTGTACTAACTATAAAATCCTTTTTTTTTTGGAGTCCATTAAGGGACACAGGAAATCTTTAAGGAGGATTGGACACTGGCAAACAAAAAAGTAGGCCAGCCCAGAATAACCACTCCCACTAGTAGCATGCCTCAGTTTTTTTTTAGCAAGCACTGACTGCATAATCATAAACAAAGAAGGGTGGGACCTGTGTACAGAAATCCTAATTTGCATCGCCTTATTGTCCACCTTCCCATCCGGCACATGTAAATAAACAGCCAGACAGGAGCAGCGTTATATTGGGTGATCATGCCTGTACATCGTTCCACATCGGCTGCTCCTGCGCAGATTTTAAAGCAAGCAGCTGCGCTCTCTGTGATTGCCATGTTCTTTTAGACACAGGGAAACACAGAGCAGGATACAGGGCCAATGAAATTGGCCCTGTACCATGTGATCAATGTGACCAATCTCAAAGATCACAGTTGTAGAAAAAGATGCATGCCTGCAGGGTACAGGGCCAATTTCTGTACCATGTGATCGATGTGACCAATCACAACGATCACAGTTGTAGAAAAAGATGCATGCCTGCAGGTTTCAATGTCTGTTACCTCTGTAAAGTTAAAATACACTTACAAATAAAAACAAAGTGACTATGAAATAAGAATTAAGTCCCAGTCAGCAAAAACCTCACTTCTGGGTCGACATCAGCTGCGAGATGATGTCAGCATGTAGCTCCGCCCGACTCATTTTGTCAAATTTATAATAAATGTAGTATCTCAGATTTCACACTATGTGGAGTGTTTGGTCTCCCGTTTGTTTCTGAGCATATTGGATACTACGGAAATGTAGTAAGGATTTGTGCGAGTTCCATATGTCCATAGCCAATTGGTGATTTTATTGCGGGAGTTTGGATGCCTTACCTGTCACTGATTATTTTCATCATATGCTGTATATGACTTCTCTATAACGTGAGTCATATTTTTTCCAGTAAGCCTTTAGGTGTGGCTATGTGGTGGTGGTGATTCTCTTCAGGTGTGGGATCACAACTTGGATCTTTTGTATATATGCACTATTTGAACTGTTCACAGAGTGGATCATCAGTAGATGGGACTTTTTTATAGTTATGCTTGATTAATTTGAATGTTATTTATTATTTGATCAACTAGCGCAGCACAGTGTATATAAAGTACATGGTCACTAGGGATGAGCCAAACACCCCCCGGTTCGGTTCGCACCAGAACCTGCGAACGGACCAAAAATTTGTACGAACGTTAGAACCCCATTGACGTCTATGGGACTCGAACGGTCAAAATCAAAAGTGATCATTTTAAAGGCTAATTTGCATGGTATTGTCCTAAAAAGGATTTGGGGACCCGGGTCCTGCCCCAGGGGACATGTATCAATGCAAAAAAAACTTTTAAAAATGGACGTTTTTTCAGGAGCAGTGATTTTAATGATGTTTAAAGCAAAAAAAAAAAAAAGTGAAATATTCCTTTAAATATGGTACCTGGGGGGTGTCTATAGTATGCCTGAAAAGTGGCGTGTGTTTCCTGTGCTTAGAACAGTCCTTGCACAAAATGTCATTTTTAAAGGAAAAAAAGTAATTTAAAACTGCTTGCGGCTTTAATGTAATGTCGGGTCCTGGCAATATGGATGAAAATCAGTGAGACAAATGGCATTGGTACCCCCCAGTCCATTACCAGGCCCTTTGGGTCTTGTATGGATATTAAGGGGAACCCCGCACCCAAATTAAAAAAGGAAAGGTGTGGGGCCCCCAGGCCCTATATACTCTGAACAGCAGTATACAGGCGGTGCAAACAAGACAGGGATTGTAGGTTTGTTGTTAAGTAGAATCTGTTTGTAATTTTGAACTGGTGGGGGGGGGGCGTGACCGGATGCTGGGGTGAGGGAGAGTGGCGCAGTCGGACCCAGTCCCTGCTCAATCCCCGCTCTCATGCTGCAGATTTCAGGGTAAAATGGAGAGGGAGATGCCGCTTGTCTGATCTTGCAAACCCTGCTACAACTAGCGCGATAGACGCTGTGGAAGGAGAGGAGGAGAGCTGGTGTCAGCGTTGGAAAAATCCTCGTGCTCATAGCTCTCCCGGAGGACTGACAGCTACGCGCCGCCTATGTGAGAGAGAGGGGAGCGCGCCTGCCTGGGATCGAGCGTGAGCGGCGATGGTAGCTGCATGAACCGTGCGGACCTGTGCTACATCAGCCCTGGACTGGAGGGGTGAGTGATCCGCATCAGTGTGATTTGGAGGACTGTTGATGTTAATGTGGATGTTACCCTGTATAGCAACGTGAATCCCTTTATATGGTCAGGACATTTAATACTGCTCAGCCAGTGGAGAAAAAGTGCCACTTTTTAGGGGGAGTGAGGCTGTGGTAGCCCCCGTCGAGGGGTACATACTGAAGCAGTCATCATGACCAGAAAGAAGGGGCAGGAGGAGGCATCAGCACAGGAAGGCATAGGGGTTCTAGCACAGCAAAACCCCAAAGAAAAAGGAAGCCAGGTAGCCGCCAAACTAAAACGGTTCGCCCATACATCAAACCAACCTGCAAGCTTGACACCTAGAAAGAGCAGCCATGCAGGGGGGCTACAGCATCAATCTAGCCAGTGATATGACTGATTTCTGATTGGAACTCTAAAACAAAGTTAATACTGCAGCTGCAGGAACAGATTCACAGGACTCAATCACTGTGTTTAAAATGTCCGTTCAGTGAAAAATTTATTATTACATGTTATTTTATACATAGATAAGAAAGGGGTGGTGTGAGATGTTATTAAAAAGTAGCAAATAGCAATATGTTATTAAAAGCTAACAAATAGAAATATATTATTAAAAACTAGTGAATAGAACAATTGCAAAAGTAAAACCTTGAGAAGGGAGGGGGGAGTAGAGAGCGTTTAGTAGGAGAAGTGTCTGTGTGTTAGGTGAAGGTTACAGAACACATTTCAACAGTGAGAACAAAATGGATTCTCTTGTGCTTAAATGAACAGTACAATGAATGTCCATGTCATTTCCCCCCTTTTGTTTATTTGACACCATTCTTCTCCGCGTTACATTCAGCCGATTGCTGGTAACTCCTGTTACATTGGCGCAGAGAGACGGCGTCCTGTTCAGCTCTCTCCTAGCTTTCTCACAATAATGGGTTCATCAGGGCTGGTGGTACATTTGTTGGTACAGCGGGTAGTCACACAGAGGCATAGCCTGATGAGGAAGTAAATAACAAACATGAGAAATAGGAACATCACAATGTAAGTGCCTAGTTTCTGTAACCATGTTGCTATGCCATATAAAAAATCACCAAAACCTCCTAAACCCTTAAAGGGGTTCCATCCATCTTTAGCAACATCTCTGGCCTTATTCTGTAGTTCTCTTATCTTAGCAAGATGCCCTTTAATAATGTCCTCATTATCAGAAATGTATATACAACAGTCAGTGCGAAATATCTTACACATCCCACCTTGAGCTGCAGTGAGATAAATTAGCGTTAATCTGTGCTCTAATACTACTTTTTTAAGCTGAGCCATTTCTTCATTTAATAAACCTATATCAGTGGTAGTAAGGTTAATAATCTCATCTACAATTCTAGTGTAATTATTTAGTCTTTTCATTGCTTCAGTTCCCCATCCTGTCCAGGAAGGGAACCATGACCATGTCATGTCACCTTCAGTGAACAGCTCTCTTTTGAACACTAAAGGGTATTCTGGACTTTGATCTGGTCGCACTGTATCTTTGCGAACAGCCAAAGCAGGTACTAACTTCCCAATATAACATGTACCTGTAACATTAGTAGGAAGCCAGGCGTAAGCTTTATTTCCACATATATAATATAACCCTCTACGTATGGACGGTATGCCTGCTCCTAAAAAACTGGAAGCAATAACATGGAATCTCAGGAAACCGATATTTTCACATATTGGAAACTGTGAGCAATTTGTACTATAAAGGGTTCTATTTAGTTCTGGATCTGGGATATAATAATATTGACCATAGTCTCCTCCATAAACTGTAATTTTTGCTCCGCTGCAATCTGAATTGCCCAACCGTGTACATTTAGTGTTAAACGGGCATGTAATGTTTAAACAAATCTGTGGAGTGTTTATCTGTTTCGAAACCATCAAAGTTACTGATCTGTGCTCATTAGCTGTGGAGACTATGTATGAGCCATTTATTCTGGTCCTGTTTAGATCAGTGAAATTGAGAGGCATTGCTATCATGGGTATTGTTCCTGTTTGGGGATGCAAATGAGAACACACCCAGCAGTTACTAGCGTTGCTATGGGTTGCATACAATTTTAACATTTGGATGAAAGGGTTATTTTTCCATGTCTCAGTTCTCACAAACAACAAAAAGAAAAGAAACATTATCATCTTTTTTTCAAAGGATATCATCACTTCAGGATTTTCTTGCAGTGACTGGCGTGAATCCAGGTGGGTTTTCCTTCCAACTTGACAGCAGAACCGGTTGTCAAAAGCACCAAATGTGGTCCGTCAAATTTTGGTTCTAGTGGCTTTCTGACGTGTCGCTTGACCACCACCCAGTCACCTGGTTGGATTCTGTGAATACCTGAAACAGAATCTGGGTCGGGGATAGATTTATAAACACCTTCATGTATTTTATTCAATGTTCTTTGCAAAATCTGAACATATTCTAACAGATTAGAGTGAGAAGTCTGCAACTGTTGGGGAAAATATAGCCCTGTTTTGGGTGGCCCTCCAAATAAAATCTCATATGGGGACAGCCCATGTGGTTGTTTAGGGGTAGTTCTTACAGAATATAGGGCTAATGGCAAAGCTTCCACCCATCCTTTTCCTGTATCTGCTTTAATTTTTGCACATCTGTTTTTCAAAATTCCATTAAGTCTCTCAACTTTACCACTACTTTGTGGATGATAAGGTGTATGGAAAGCTTGCTGTATGTGAAGTGCTTCCATTACCTCTTTCATTACTTCCCCAGTAAAATGGGTTCCTCTGTCACTCTCAATAGTTTCAGGAACTCCATATCTACAAACTATTTCATTCAAAATTTTCTTTGCTGTTGTTTTTGCATTTGCTTTGGCTACTGGCCAGCTCTCGGGCCAACCTGAAAACATGTCAACACACACTAAAGCAAACTCATAGGTGCCTATTCTGGGCATCTGAATGTAGTCTATTTGAATTCTTTGGAAAGGGAAATCTGGCTTTGGAGAATGCCTTTGGGGAACATGAACAGGCCTCCCTGCATTGTACAGAGCACAAGTGAGACATGAAGCACAAAACCTGGCTGCAAATGCACTAAATCCAGGTGCTATCCAATAGCAGTCAGTAAGTGCCACCATCGCGCCCTTAGCAAGATGACTGACGCTATGTGCCAGCTGTGCTAAAACTGGGTACAAACTCCTGGGTAGACACCACCTGTTGTCAGCGCTCCACAGGCCCTGCTGATTTTGGGTAGCATTACATTTGATCCACTTATCCTTCTCTTCATCAGGGGCCTGGTTCTGCAACTGAATTAGAGTTTCTACATCCCACTGCTCTTGATGAGGGGAATCTGTCCCCGCTACCTGGGCGACCCCTACAGTGGATGTGACTCCAAATGCCATAAGGGCAGCATCCTTTGCCGCTTGGTCCGCTAAGGCATTTCCTCTGGCTGTCATGTCACTTCCCCTTGCATGCCCTTTTACCTTCAAGATGGCAACTTCTGCTGGTTTCTGAAAGGCCTCAAATAGCCGCTCTATGAGTTTTGCATGTCTCACTGGCTTCCCTGCACTAGTCAGAAAGTGCCATGCTTTCCAGATAGGCCCAAAATCGTTCCAAATGCATATCTGCTGTCAGTGTAGATGTTTCCCCTTTGATTCTCTAGGAGATGACATGCTTTGACTACAGCATACAACTCCGCTTCCTGTGCTGACATCTGGGGTTTCAATGCTTCCTGATGTAAAATGGTGTCTGTAGTGGTTACAGCAAACCCTGTGTGTGGCTGACCATCGTCAGTGTAAAATCTGGAACCATCTACGAATAAGTGTGTGTCACAATCTGATAAGGGCTCATCTTTTGCTGGTGTGACAGAGGCCCTTTCTACCTCCATAAGAGCCATACAATCATGAGAAAAACTCTCAGGTTCTACATCAGTACCATTTGTTGCATCTTCCTCATCAATTATAGGAAGAAGAGTAGCCGGATTTAAAGTAACACATCGTTTGATTGTTAAATTCGATGGAGCAAAAAGAGCAGACTGGTACTTGTCAAATCTACTGGCAGACACATGTCTAGTATTTACTTGATTCATGATTTCCTGTACTGCATGTGGCACATACAGGATCAGAGCAGAATCTAGTACAAGCTCCGTTACTTTGTCTAGCAGCAAAATGCAGGCTGCTATGGCTCGCATACAACTGGGGGAGCCTTTGATGACAGGGTCTAATGAGGCTGATACATACATCACAGGCCTCTGTTTGTCTCCATGTAGCTGGGTGAGTACACCTGCAGCAAATCCATTGACTTCATGACAGAACAACGAGAAAGTCTTAGTATAGTCAGGAAGTCCAATGGCGGGAGCTTCAGACAAAATTTTAATAAGCTCCTTCATCTGCAATTCATTGTCCCATGTGAGTTTGAAAGGGTTTCTAGTGGTAGCCTCATATAGAGGAGCCATAAGTTCTGATGCATTTGGAATCCAGTCCCTACAATATCCCACTAACCCCAGGAAGGCACGTAGTTTTCGGACATTTCTTGGCTTTTCAAAGTTTTGTAGAGTTTTAACTCGATCTGGGGTTAGGTGACGGATTCCATGTGAAATGCAGTGACCCAGGAAGATCACTTTCTCTTGGCAGTATTGTAGCTTATCTTTGCTAACTTTGTTGTTACTGTTATAGAGAAACAGGAGAAGGCTTACTGTTTCTCTGCTACAAATGTCCTTTGTATCAGAACAAATAAGCAAATCGTCTATGTACTGAAGCAAAACTGTGTTTGGGTGTGAGGGGGACCATTGGTCCAATACTTGCTTTAACGCAGTATTATATTCAGAGGGGCTACTCACACAGCCTTGGGGCAATCTTGTCCATGCTAACTTTTGGGCATCATGGGTAAATGAAAAAAGGTGCCAGCAATCTGGGTGCAGGGGCACCGAAAAGAAAGCATTTGCAAGATCAATCACTGTAAAGCAGGTGCTGGAGGCAGGTATTCCACTTAGTAAAGTGCGGGGGTTGGGCACGATCGGGGTATCTGCCTCTATTATATTGTTAATGGCTCTCAAATCATGCACCATGCGATATGTCACCTGCCCACCCTTCTTGCCTGGCTTCTTTGCAATTGGGAACAGGGGTGTATTGACCTGGGACTTAATTGGTACAACAACCCCTGCTGCTTTCAGTTGAGTGATTTGATCCTTTATCCCCTCAGTCTGAGCAATACTCAGTGGGTACTGTTTAATCTGTGGGAGATGGGCTCCTGGTTTAATTTTTATCATGACTGGGGTGCAATCCAGCAGACCTACATCATATTTGCTGGTGGCCCATAATTCAGTGGGAATCACTTTCAATTCTGGTGGAAATGGCAGAGTGGAGTCTTGGATTAAAAATACTCCACAGGCAGAATTTAAAACTTCTCCTGATAGACTACTGACCACTTGGACTCCTGTAGGAGTGTAGTCTATGTTTGCTAGAATTTGGTTCAAAATGTCAGCTCCCAAAAGATTGGTAGGAACTGTGTCTGAAACTAACACTTTAGTGACAATTTCTGTTTGCTGTCCTAGCCTAAGTTTAAGTGGCTTGGACTCAACCAAATCAGTAGAGGTCCCGGTTAGGCCAACACCAGAGATAACATTTGTAGATAATAATCCTGGAGGTAAGTCCTCTATATTAAAAACACTTCGGCTTGCACCAGTATCAATTAAACAGGTTAATTCTGTTTCTCCTCCAGGATAGGGGAGTTCTTGTAAAAATACTTTTACTCTGGCCTCGGGACCATTGTCTCCCCTATTTAACATGATTGATACTGGCATGCCATTTTCCTATGCCTGATCCACTGCTTTTGGCAGAGAACTGGGATCAGCATGAGGGGCCTCTAAGCTCTTTTCTAGTCTACGGTCAGGAAGATGGCAGAATTTGGCTATGTGTCCTTCCCCATCACAATTGTAGCATATAATTGGTCCCCGATTGCCATGATTTCTGAAATTGCCTTTGCCTCTTCCTCTTCCTTTTCCTCTCTGCTTCCCCATGTACATTACCTTGGGTTTGCTGTCTTTTTGGTTAATCCTGTTTTCTATGGACAACAGGATAGGCAGGACGTCTCGAATAGACATATTGCCTGCCTCAGGCCTTGCTGTGAACAACTTTTCTTTCAACTGGGGTATTAAACCATCAAGAAACCTTTGTTTCACCAGTTGTGTAGATGGACTTGCAGTTTCTCCCGCCTTCTCTTCCTCTATTTTAATGCCTGCTTCCTCAGCCATCTCACTTAACCGCCTCCAATAAGCCCCTGCTGCTTCCTCTTTCCCTTGCTTAGCATTCATAAATTCAGCATGTCTGGTTTGTCCATATATTTGGGGCAATTTTTCCTTCAATTTCTCACAAACCTCCCGTCCACTAACCATCTTACCTAGATTTTTGACGTCTACACCACATTCTTTAAGTATATAGCCAGACATGTTGCTTCCCACTGCTTTAATAAGAAGCTGATGAATGTCAGTAGCAGAAGCCTCATATGCTTCCTGTGCAGCACTAAGTTTGTTTGCAAACCCAATTGGATTCTTTCTAGGATCTCCCAATCCCTCTAATATGGCTCTCATATCTTGGGGACTAAAAGGTACATGCCATTTAATTTGAGACTTACTGTCAACAGCATCACCTTCAAAAACTAATTGGGTTCTGACAGGATAAACTGCAACAGATTTCTCTATGCCAGGGGCAGAAGGGCTGGCATCTCCCTTCCTTCTCTCTTCATCTTGCTGCCACAATTTGGAAATTATGGTTTGCTCTGGAAGTTCAGACTCTATCTCTCTTTCTCTAGCCAAAGCCTTAAGTTCAGAGAGATCCAGGTTTGCATATGTGCCTTTTGATTTATGCCAATCATCTGTTTCTAGGATACGAGCCAAATCCCTCTTTGTAGGTTGATATGGGGCTGTTAAACCTCTGCTCTCTACTATATTGCATAGCTCATCTTTTGTGTGTTCCATGTAATCTAATTCTTTTGCTTTTGTGCGTGGACCCCTTAAAGCCAAACTGGCAGCCACATAAGGTGGGGGGTCCTCCTCTACAGAGTCTTCTGGCTAAACGTAGTAAATTTGGGCAGTACTTTTATTAAATATCTCCGTCAAGCCAGTTTGATTTGCTACTTTAGCTTCTGTCTCCCATGTGCAAGCTATTCTCCACGTTCCTTCACTGCACAGTAGTGGGCCATAATCGTGCAGAAAAGTTTGCCATACTTTTAAATCAAAAGTCCCTTCAGATTTTAAAGGTTTAGCTGTTCCCTTTGTCCATTCTACCCATTTATCTAGGGGCTCAGTATAGGCAGAACCGTACCTTCGGTTCATATATTCTCTAGCGCTCATCTTGCGCTGGGCATTTTCTGAAGGCCTCTCTCCCTTCATTCCCTTAATTAATTTAATGCCCATAATGACTGGCCAGTCTTCTCTCTTCTCTACTTGTGCCTATACCCTCTTGCCTCTAAAACAAATAGTACAGCAAATCTGCAGATTTACAAGAATAGTCTCCACTTATCTACATGGATAGAAGGGGTTTATGACAATAGACAAAACACTCATTAAGAGACCCTCCTCGTCTCTTCTCTTCTCTGTGAGTTTTATCTGACCCTACCATGCGCCTCTGACCCAGGTCGCCCACAAGGAGTCAACGCAGGGAACTGCAGAGGATTTTCCCTATCCACACACAGTCCAACCCGTGAAGGGGGACACAAACACATTCACACACACACGTTACCCAACCAGAAAGGTCCGAGAGTGGTCTGGTTTCCTTGAGAACCGACAGATAGGATACATAGGAAAAGGCAGAAATATAGCAAGCTTAAGGGCAGCTTACCTAGCCGGCATTTGAGGTCTGCGTTTCCCGATGATCCCGATCGAAGCGCGGTTCCTTCTGGAGACTCTGCCAAACTCCTGGCTGGCTCGCCAAGACTGATATGACTGATTTCTGATTGGGATTCTAAAACAAAGTTAATACTGCAGCTGCAGGAACAGATTCACAGGACTCAATCACTGTGTTTAAAATGTCCGTTCAGTGAAAAATTTATTATTACATGTTATTTTATACATAGATAAGAAAGGGGTGGTGTGAGATGTTATTAAAAAGTAACAAATAGCAATATATTATTAAAAGCTAACAAATAGAAATATATTATTAAAAACTAGCGAATAGAACAATTGCAAAAGTAAAACCTTGAGAAGGGAGGGGGGAGTAGAGAGCGTTTAGTAGGAGAAGTGTCTGTGTGTTAGGTGAAGGTTACAGAACACATTTCAACAGTGAGAACAAAATGGATTCTCTTGTGCTTAAATGAACAGTACAATGAATGTCCATGTCACCAGCCTGGGAGGAGAAGTCTAGCCCCTATTGGGGGTGCAGCTGTATACTTACCCTTGGATCCAGGGGCGAGTGGAACGGTGGAGGGGGGTTCTGGCTCAAGTATGGGAACAGGAGATGGCGCATTAGCACCAACAGTCGAGAAGGAGCCTTCATTGAAAGACATTCTCCTAGCAGTCAATAGCTGCAAATCATCTATCACTGATCTTTCAGTACAAATGGAAAGTATTAAAGATGAATTACTGGCGGTAAAAAATGAAATGCAAGCGGTCTGTGCCCGGACAGCAGCCCTGGAAGACAGGATTAGTCAGATGGAGGATGATGTTTTTCCTTTAAAACAGGAAGTCTTAGTTATGAAAAAGCAACTTAATGAATGCATGCAAAAAATGGATAGTATGGAAAATAGACTGCGCAGAGAGAATTTAAGGGTGCTGGGTCTACCTGAGGGCTGCGAAGGCAATAATCCTGTAAAATTTATGGAAGATTGGTTAAAGGAGAGATTTGGGAAGGAATCACTCTCAGAATTTTTTTCCATTGAGCGTGCGCATAGAGTGGCTACCAGGATTCGGTCTCCGGGGGGGATATCCAAGACCCCTGATTCTCAAGCTGCTATGTTTTAGGGATAAAACCACTATTCTCCGGAAGGCAAGAGAGATGAAGAATATTCAATACAGAGGCGCAAGGATTTCAATTAATCCTGACTTTTCCCCTGAGCTCCAGAGACAGAGAGCAAAATTTTTGAAATGCAAGCGTAAGCTTCAACAGCTAAGAATTAATTATGCATTATTATACCCAGCACGCTTGCGCATAGTGGCTCTGGGGGAAACTCAATATTTTGACACTCCCACCGAAGTTGCAACTTGGTTAGAAAGAAATGAAGGAAGAGTACAGCGAGAAGAGGAAATATAGAAAAGCAAGGAACTTAGAAGTCAAACAGAGGACTCTTTTTCCCTTTTTTAAAATTTTTTTTATGGTAGCATGCTTATATATACACATGGAAGGAGGAGTGGGGACGGGGGGAGTATGTAAATTTGATTGTTCACATGCACAATGGAAATAATGGGGATAGCTCCCCTCTTACTGGGTTCGGGGGTTGCAGTTCTTCTTTTTTCACCTTAAGTAATGAGGCCGGTCACAATAGAAGCCATAGGGGTAGGCCCAAAATTGGGCAATGGGGTAAAAAATAGTTGGGGGGTGGGAGGGGGGGAACGTGTGGAGTGGTGTGTGGTGGGAGGGGGGGAATGTAGATTTCGAGGTAAGGGTGGGAGGGGTAGGTGGAAGCTCAATTCACAAGAATCACAGGAGTCACAATAAGAGGTGGTTTAATTCTGCTAAGGGATATAAGGATATAGGATCTACTGTATGAGGTATGACAGAGGTGGCTGTAACAGAACCCGGAATTTAAAAAAGAAGATTACCATATGCTCTTGGAACGTTCGGGGAGTAAAAGATAATTTGAAAAGTCAGGCGATCCTCTCTATGGCAGATAAGGGGAGGGTCCAAATACTCTGCCTGCAGGAGACATATTTGGATAAGGATTCAATTAAGATAATGGATCAGAAGAAATTTCAGACACAGTATCACTCTACTCACACCTCTTATTCAAGGGGGGTGAGTATTTTGATAAAGTCAGGGTTGACCTTCTCCTGCAGCCAGAGTAAGGTGGATGTATTTGGACGGTATATCTTTCTCTATTTTCTAATTGAGAATAGGAAATGCGTATTAGCTAACATCTATATCCCTCCCCCAAATGGGAGGGAGGTTTTGGATGACCTAACTGGATTTATGGCGGGTTTTTCAGGGGTCCCGGTAATAGCGGTCGGGGATTTCAACATGGCTATGAACAATGAAATAGACAGGCTCCCACCAAAAAGTTTGGTAGAGGAACACCCAAGAGTCCTCTTTCACAATATTGCGATGAGGTGGGATTGGTGGACATCTGGAGAAGGAGGCATCCTGAGGTGAGACAATACTCTTGTCACTCCAGGACACACGCCACCCTGTCCAGAATAGATTTAGTGCTGGGCAACGAGGAAGCGCTGAACGTAGTGGAAGAAATAGCCTATGAGCCAAGGGGGATTTCAGACCACTCACCAGTGACAAGTGATTTAAAGGGTGAAAGATGTTTTAATAAGGGCGACTGGAAAGTAAATCCCTTTTGGCTCGAGATTATTGAGGATACAATGGAAAGGTTGGTGGAATTCGTAAATCTAAATTTAGGCACTGCTCCAATAGGGATAGTTTGTGATTCCCTGAAGGCTTATCTCCGGGGGGTCCTAATTCAAAAAATCTCCCATATTAAGAAACAATCACAAACGGAAGAACTAAAAGTAAAGGAGAGGGTTAGAAGAGCGGAAGAACAGTACGTTGAGGCACCAACCCCATCTAATCACGAGGCGTGGGTGGAGAGGCAAAATGAGTATAGTAGATTGGCTTTGGAAAAGATGGAGAGGAAAAAATTATTTAAAAAACGGAGGTTCGCCTGCGAGGGGGAGTGTGTTGGGAAGACTTTGGCCCTGATTACCGGCGATTGAAGGGAAAGAGGGAATAATAAAAAAAACTAACCCAGAAATATTAGAAGAGTTCAGGGAATACTTTAAAAACCTATATAGCCCGGCACAGAAAGATGTGGTTGGGGAAATGAGACATTTCTTTGGACAACTAAAGTTAACCCCCCTAGCGAAAGAAGATCGGGAAATGCTAGAGGCTCCATTAACACTCGAAGCTTTACAAAGGGTTGTGGCAGATATGGCAAATCAGAAAGCCCCTGGTCCCGACGGCTTACCCGTAGAAATATTCAAAAAATATGGGGAGATTCTGCTCCCCATGCTTTTGGAGGTATTTAATGGAACTAGGAAGGACTGTAATTTGCCCGCGTCTATGACAGAAGCCATTATAATAATGTTGCTGAAGGAGGGGAAAAACCCGTTAGATGTGGCATCATATAGACCGATATCGTTATTATGTTCGGACGTGAAGATTCTGGCAAAAGCCCTGGCAACAAGGCTAAAGAAAATATTCCCAAAGCTAATCCATATAGATCAAACCGGGTTTATCCCGGACAGAGCTACAAGTACGAACATAAGACGAGTATATTTAAATATGCAGATCCCCATAGTAAATAGCGGTAAGAGAGCTCTTCTCTCATTAGATACAACCAAGGCATTTGGCTGCCTGGAATGGCATTATATCTGGAAGGTACTAGCGGAACTTCAATTTGGCCCCAGTTTCATCCATTGGCTGAGTTTATTATACGACAAGCCAAGAGCAAAGATCAGAGTCAACGGGGAGTGCTCAGAGTGCTTTCAATTAAGAAGGGGCACTAGGCAGGGGTGCCCTTTGTCACCTCTCCTATTTGCCCTAGCAATGGAGCCATTGGCAGTTGCCATAAGGGCTTCTCAGGGGATACAAGGGTTTAGAAGGAGGAGGGGAGAGGAGAAAATAGCAATGTACGCGGACGATATTTTGTTATTCCTCGGGGACACACAGGACTCACTGAAGACGGCTATGGGGATAATTGAGGACTTTGGCCATTTTTCCGGGTTAAAAATCAATTGGGAAAAGTCAGCAATATTGCCTATAGACCCTCTGACAAAGCCCCTCCCACAACAAACTCCACAAATTAAGGTAGTAAGTCAGTTGAAATATTTGGGGATTAATATTTCAAGGTTACCGGAGCAATACATCGCAGAAAACCTAGTTCCACTAATGAAAAAACTTAAACATAAATGTCGGGTGTGGGGACGGTTGCCTCTTTCGGTCGCCGGGCGCTGCAATTTGATAAAAATGGTTTGGATGCCGCAAATTCTATATATTTTACACAACTCACCAGTTTCGATTCCTAAACGCTGGTTTAATAAAATGGATAGCTTATTTAGAGAGTTGATTTGGAGGGGTGGGGTAATAAGGATTAGCTTGCAGGCGCTTCGGCGACCGGGTGAGAAGGGCGGATTGGGAGTGCCGGACCCGCGATGCTACTTTCTGGCATCTCAGGTCCAGCATGTGGGAGGGAGTAACAGGCCCGGGAATTGGGTAGCAGGGAACAACGTATTATCAAACGACACTAATCATGATACCATAGTAGAAGCGCTGGAGGCGGACTCCTTTGACACTAGATGTCCCACCACTCGGTTGATGGTTAAGAGTTGGGTTAAGGTTAAAAAAATAATGGGGTATGTGGACTACTCGGAGTTCTCCCCAATATGGGAAAATAATAAGCTCAATGAACTAAAAATAATGGGGAAGTTCGAGGAGTGGGACTGGCAGGGCATCCATTATTTGCCGCAGCTTTATAAGGCAGGGAGACTTAAAACATTCCAGGAGCTAGTGAATGAATTTGCGATCCCCAACCGATCATTTTATAGATACTTGCAATTAAGGCATGCCCTAGATGCACAATTTAACGGAAAGGAGCCATTATGGAGTGATGTGTCCTCTTTGAGAAAGCTGGTCGATGCAGAATCCACAAAAGGCTTAATTTCTGATATGTATAGCAATTTGAGAGCTTCGGTCCAGGGGGACAGGGCGGAAGACAAAAACAGGATTAAATGGGAGGAAGAGGTTGGGCCATTGTCAGACAGTCAATGGGAGTGTGTTCTGTCCTCTGGACCCAGGGTCTCCCTCTCTCCATCGCAGGCAGTCTCTCATCTATATTTGATATATAGGGCGTATTTAACACCATCAAAGTTGTTTAGGATGGGGAAAAGGTTAGATGCGAGGTGCCAAAGATGCGGAGGAGAGAGAGGAGATCTGCTGCATATGTTCTGGCGCTGTCCCAAGCTGTACAGATACTGGAAAGGCATAGTGGACAAAATAAACTCCATATTTAAGACGTCACTGAGCATGGGTGTTAAGACCTGTTTATTGGGCTTGACGGAGGAACAACAGCTTGCAAGGGACACACAGACCGCAATAGTTAGGTGTCTGTTTCAAGGGAAAAAGCTCATAGCTAAGAACTGGCAGAGAAAAGAACCCCCGACGATCGAAGACTGAGTGAAAGAAGTAAAGGAGGAAATCAGTAGAGAGAAGTATATATATAAGAAAAGGAGTAATTATAAAAAATTTGAAAAAATATGGAAGCTTTGGGTGATGTGGGAGGAGCATAGAATGAATGGTGGATGGGGTGAATGAGGTACGGGAGGGTTGGGGGGAAGGGAGTTGGGGGGGGTTTATTGGTAAGGGTAAAGGGACAAATAGGAATAAAGGGAAAACTCTTGAACATCCCTTTGACAAAGGAGGGTGTTTTATTGATGTTTGTCTTCTTCGCTTACTTTGTGGATTATTGTACAAATGAGGTAATTATAAGGACTGCGTAGATGTTGGCTATGTCAGTCCTCGTTTGTGTGTCTGTTTTTAATGTGATTTGTTTTCAATAAAAAAGGATTTAAGTTAAAAAAAAATTTTGAACTGGTACATTTTTAATGTGTTTAGCTCCTGCCAAAAAATCTATTTTAAGCTTTTTGGAAAACCTAGGGAAGGGTTATCACCCCTGTGACATTTGTTTTGCTGTCTGTGCTCCTCTTCAGATTTCACCTCACTTTTTGTCCCAATGACAAATGTTTTTTGAAAATTTGGGTTTTTTTGTGAAACAAGGATTGGTGATAAAGCATCAGTGGAAAGGAGAAAAGTTTTTCGCATATTAACTCTTACAGGAGAGTATTTCCCTTCCTAGGGGTAGATTTAATCTCACTTCCTCTTGTCTCCTTCCGTTTGCAAGTAGGAGTCGTTTGTAAGTTGGATGTTTGAAAGTGGGGGCCTGCCCTATATACTCAGCAGAAATTTGGGCCTTAGGTGTTGTTGTGGCCACAACACTGTAAGCCCTCACAGGGCCCTGCTGTGAAATATTAGATCAAGAATTGTAATTACATGCCCCTGTTGAACAGGGACAGAAAAATTGGGCCTTTGGTGGTGGTGCTGGTGCCACAACACTGTAAGTCCTCACAGATACTCTTGGTGGGTGCAGAAATGGGCCCTGCTGTGAAATATTAGATCAAGAATTCTAATTACATGTCCCTGTTGAACAGGGGCTGAAAAATTGGGCCTTAGGCACTGGTGCTGGTGCCACAACACTGGAACCCCTCACAGATACTCTAGTTGGAGCGCAGGAACTAGCCCTGCTGCAAAGAATTGCATAAAAAATTGTAATTACACACCCCTGTTAAACAGGGGCTGAAAAATTGGGCCTTAGGCACTGGTGCCACAACACTGCAACCCCTCACAGATACTCTAGTTGGAGCGCAGGAACTAGCCCTGCTGCAAAGAATTGCATCAAAAATTGTAATTACACGCCTCTGTTAAACAGGGGCTGAAAAATTGGGCCTTAGGCACTGATGCTGGTGCCACAACACTGCAACCCCTCACAGATACTCTAGTTGGAGTGCAGGAACTAGCCCTGCTGCAAAGAATTGCATGAAAAATTGTAATTAAATGCACCTGTTAATAAACAGGGGCTGAAAAATTGGGCCTTAGGCACTGGTGGCGGGACTGGCGGCGCCCAGAACCAAAAATGTTCTTACAAGCTATCATCATGATCATTGAGGGGGAAGAGGATAATTACTCAGTATAACAGGATAGTCACTCAGCATCAGCATAGGCAGTCTTTGAAGGGATCTGACATTTCAAAAAAATGTATTTGGTTACATTAGCATCAAGTGCTTGGTAGCTGGTGGTGATCCAAGACTGATTCATTTTTATGAAGGTCAGTCGATCGACCGAGTCGGTGGACAGATGCACCCTGTGATCGGTTACAAAGCCTCCAGCAGCACTGAATGTGCGTTCCGAAAGAACGCTGGATGCAGGACAGGCCAGTAGCTCAATTGCATACTGTGCAAGCTCTGGCCATTGATCCATCCTCAAGACCCAGTAACCCAGAGGATTTTCGGTGGGAAAGGTGTCCAAGTCAGATCTTGCCCCTAGGTATTCCTGCACCATGTAAAACAGACGCTGGCAATGGTTGCTGGAACCGATCATACCTTGGGGCTGCAGACTAAAAAATTGTCTGAACACATCGGTCAGACGGACACCTTCTCCACTGCTCCTTTGACTGACCGAAGCCTCAGCAACATGTTGTACAGAAACAGGAGTTTGTAACCTCCCAGTCTCTGGGAACGCGTTGCACAGACCTTTCTGCAAGGCCTTCTGAAGATGTTTCATCCTCTGCTCCCTCTGCGATGGCAAGATAAGGTCCGCAACCTTACCCTTGTAACGTGGATCAAGGAGGGTTGCCAGCCAGTATTGTTCCTTCTCCTTGATACCACGAATATGAGGATCCTTCCGCAGGCTTTGCAGGATCAGGGAGGCCATGCAACGTAGGTTTGCGGAGGCATTCGGTCCGGAGTCCTCTGGGTCACTATGGACGATATGATCCGCAGCCACCTCCTCCCAGCCATGTACAAGTCCATGTGTTTCTTGGGACTGTAAATGATCCCTTAAAGACTGCTGCTGATGCTGAGTGCCAGGCTCCACCTCCATACTGACACAATCCTCCTCCTCTTCCTGTGTGATCGGCGGGCACGCAGGAACACTATCTGGATAAAGGGGGCCTTGAGAGCTAAGGAAGTCCTCCTCTTCCTGCCTCTGTTGTGCCTCAAGTGCCCTGTCCATTATTCCACGCAGCGTGTGCTCCAACAGGTGGACAAGGGGGACAGTGTCACTGATGCATGCACTGTCACTGCTCACCATCCTCGTGGCCTCCTCAAATGGTGACAGGACAGTTCATGCATCCCTGATCATGGCCCACTGGCGTGGGGAAAAAAAAACAAGCTCCCCTGACCCTGTCCTGGTGCCATAGTCGCACAGGTACTCATTGATGGCCCTCTGCTGCGTGTGCAGCCGCTGCAGCATGGCCAACGTTGAGTTCCACCTGGTGGGCATGTCACAGATTAGGCGGTTCTTGGGCAGGTTAAATTCTTTTTGGAGGTCTGCCAGCTGAGCACTGGCATTATATGACCGGCGGAAATGCACACAGACTTTCCTGGCCTGCCTCAGGACATCCTGTAAGCCCGGGGACCTGCCCAAGAACAGCTGCACCACCAAGTTAAGGACATGAGCCAAACAGGGCACATGGGTCAGTTGTCCCTGTCGGAGGGCGGAGAGGAGGTTGGTGCCATTGCCACAAACCACCATTCCTGCCTTAAGTTGGCGTGGCATCAACCACCTCTGAACCTGCCCCTGCAGAGCTGACAGAACCGCTGCCCCAGTGTGGCTCCTGTCCCCCAAGCACACCAGCTCAAGCACCGCATGGCATCTTTTGGCCTGCAAACTTGAGTAGCCCCTTGAACGCCTACGCAGCACCGCTGGTTCCAAGGACAAAGCACAGGAAGAGGCCATGGAGGAAGAAGAAGAGGAGGTGGTGGAGGAGAGAGGTGTGTCAGAATCATTAGCAGTGGCATTTTGGAGGCATGGTGGCGGAACAACCTCCAACACTACTGCGCCTTGTCCTGCATCCTTCCCAGCTGCCAGCAGAGTCACCCAATGCGCCGTGAAACTTAGGTAACGTCCCTGTCCATGCCTGCTGGACCATGAGTCAGCAGCAATATGCACCTTACCGCTGACCGCCCTGTCCAGCGAGGCATGGACATTGCCTTCCACATGCCGGTAGAGAGCCGGAATCGCCTTCCGTGAGAAAAAGTGGTATTTGGGTACCTGCCACTGAGGAACTGCACATTCCACAAACTCACGGAAAGGGGGCAGAGTCTAACCAACTGAAAAGGTAGCAGTTGAAGTACTAGCAATTTTGCCAAGCTAGTATTCAAACGATGGGCATGTGGATGGCTGGGAGCGAACTTCTTTCGGTGGTGCAGCAGCTGGGGCAGGGAAATTTGCCTGGTACAATCTGACGTCGGTGTACCAAAAGCAGATTGCCCACAAGTACTTGGCTGTGACACACCTAATTCTACACCTTTATTCCTCTCAGTGCAGGTCCCAGAGAGGACTGAAGTTATAGTGGGGTTGGAGATCTCAGCTGATGAGTAGCAAGGAGAGGTCCTCTTTGTTCTTTGGTGTGGGTCTTTTAGATACCCTTGCCAACAAACTGCATGGCAGGTCAACATATGTCTGGTCAAGCATGTGGAGCCTAAGCAGGAGATGTTTTGGCCACGCGAGATACGCTTGAGACATATGTTGCAAATAGCAGCGGTGCGATCTGATGCACTCGTCTCAAAAAAGGTCCTCACCAAAGAACTTTTGGAATAACGCGCAGAGACAGCAGCGCCCTGCACATGCGGAGCTTTGCGGTGTGATGCAGTCAGTGTGCTGCCCTTAGACTGGCCCCTAGAGGGCATCCTGCCTCGTTGGTGATGTGCCTCCTCCTCCTCCTCCTCTCTCCTATCAGGCACCCACGTTGAGTCAGTGACCTCATCATCCCCTCCCTCCTCATCACTGGAGCAAACCTGGCAGTATGCTGCAGCGGGGGGAGCATGACTGCCAGATTGCTGTCCTTCTTGGGCACCCCCTCTGTCCGTGCTCACGTTACTGCCTTCATCTAGCTCAGTATCATCATCAGAGCCTTCTAAATGCTGGGCATTCTCCTGGAGCATGTACCCAACACTGTGGTCAAACAGTTTGAGGGACTCCTCAGGAGGACATGGTGGGGCTAGGGAAGGAGTCACTGATGCCATTGAGCCGAGGGAAGAGGCCGCGTTGGCAGCTGCTTTGCCAACTACACATGGGTGAGAGAGGATGAGGAGGATGAGGACGACTTGGTCATCCACTTGACCAAGTCTTCCGCATGTTGCGGCTCAACATGGCCAGCTGCCGATAAAAAGGCCAACCGTGTTCCACGGCCACGTGCTGATGAGGATGCACCGTCACCACGACCAGCACTGTTGCCTCTAGACGCAGAGCCTGCTTGCCCTTTTTTATTGGCTTGTGATTGTCTGCCTCTTCTTGTTGGCCTTCCAGAGATACAAATGGCCTGCAGTGAGATGTAGCTGCACTAAGCTGGGATATATATATATATATATATATATATATATATATATATATATATATACTGATACTGCAGCTAGCAAAATCAACTGCCTGCCTGTAGTATGAGAACACCACCAATCTTCTACAGGTAGCTTTAGATGAACACTGTGCAGAGGTCGCACTACACTAACTTGTAGCTTTAGCTGAACACTGTCCAGAGGACGCACTACACCAACGTTAAAATAATGTAGCTGCCTGCGGTAGTGATAGGATCAGGAAAACACCACCGACCTTCTACAGGTAGCTTTAGCTGAACACTGTGAAGAGGATGCACTACACTAACGTTAAAATAATGTAGCTGCCTGCAGTAGTGATAGGATCAGGAAAACACCACCAACCTTCTACAGATAGCTTTAGCTGAACACTGTGCAGAGGTCGCACTACACCAACGTTAAAATAATATAGCTGCCTGCGGTAGTGATAGGATCAAGAAAACACCACCAACCTTCTACAGGTAGCTTTAGCTGAACACTGTTCAGAGGATGCACTACACTAACTTGTAGCTTTAGCTGAACACTGTGAGGAGGATGCACTAGACTAACTTGTAACTTTAGCTGAACACTGTGCACTACACCAACTTGTAGCTTTAGCTGAAAATTGTTCAGAGGACGCACTACACTAACTTGTAGCTTTAGCTGAACACTGTGAGGAGGACGCACTACACTAACTTGTAGCTTTAGCTGGCCACTGTGCACTACACTAACTTGTAGCTTTAGCTGAACACTGTTCAGAGGACGCACTACACTAACTTGTAGCTTTAGCTGAACACTGTGCAGAGGTCGCACTACACTAACTTGTAGCTTTAGCTGAACACTGTGAGGAGGACGCACTACACTAACTTGGAGCTTTAGCTGAACACTGTGCACTACACTAACTTGTAGCTTTAGCTGAACACTGTTCAGAGGACGCACTACACTAAGTTGTAGCTTAAGCTGAACACTGTGCAGAGGTCGCATTACACTAACTTGTAGCTTTAGCTGAACACTGTGAGGAGAACACACTACACTAACTTGAAGCTTTAGCTGAACACTGTGCACTACACTAACTTGTAGCTTTAGCTGAACACTGTTCAGAGGATGCACTACACTAACTTGTAGCTTTAGCTGAACACTGTGCAGAGGTCGCACTACACCAACTTGTAGCTTTAGCTGAACACTGTGAGGAGGATGCACTACACTAACTTGTAGCTTTAGCTGAACATTGTGCACTACACTAACTTGTAGCTTTAGCTGAACACTGTGAGGAGGACACACTACAATAACTTGTAGCTTTAGCTGAACACTGTGCACTACACTAACTTGTAGCTTTAGCTGAACACTGTTCAGAGGACGCACTACACTAACTTGTAGCTTTAGCTGAACACTGTGCAGAGGTCGCACTACACTAACTTTTAGCTTTAGCTGAACACTGTGAGGAGGATGCAATGCACTAACTTGTAGCTTTAGCTGAACACTGTGAGGAGGACGCACTACACTAACTTGTAGCTTTAGCTGAACACTGTGAGGAGGACGCACTACACTAACTTGTAGCTTTAGCTGAACACTGTGAACTACACTAACTTGTAGCTTTAGCTGAACACTGTGAGGAGGACGCACTACACTAACTTGTAGCTTTAGCTGAACACTGTGCAGAGGTTGCAGTACACTAACTTGTAGCTTTAGCTGAACACTGTTCAGAGGATGCACTACACTAACTTGTAGCTTTAGCTGAACACTGTGCAGAGGTTGCACTACACTAACTTGTAGCTTTAGCTGAACACTGTGAGGAGAACGCACTACACTAACTTGAAGCTTTAGCTGAACACTGTGCACTACACTAACTTGTAGCTTTAGCTGAACACTGTTCAGAGGATGCACTACACTAACTTGTAGCTTTAGCTGAACACTGTGCAGAGGTCGCACTACACCAACTTGTAGCTTTAGCTGAACACTGTGAGGAGGATGCACTACACTAACTTGTAGCTTTAGCTGAACATTGTGCACTACACTAACTTGTAGCTTTAGCTGAACACTGTGAGGAGGACACACTACAATAACTTGTAGCTTTAGCTGAACACTGTGCACTACACTAACTTGTAGCTTTAGCTGAACACTGTTCAGAGGACGCACTACACTAACTTGTAGCTTTAGCTGAACACTGTGCAGAGGTCGCACTACACTAACTTTTAGCTTTAGCTGAACACTGTGAGGAGGATGCAATGCACTAACTTGTAGCTTTAGCTGAACACTGTGAGGAGGACGCACTACACTAACTTGTAGCTTTAGCTGAACACTGTGAGGAGGATGCACTACACTAACTTGTAGCTTTAGCTGAACACTGTGAACTACACTAACTTGTAGCTTTAGCTGAACACTGTTCAGAGGACGCACTACACTAACTTGTAGCTTTAGCTGAACACTGTGCAGAGGTTGCAGTACACTAACTTGTAGCTTTAGCTGAACACTGTTCAGAGGATGCACTACACTAACTTGTAGCTTTAGCTGAACACTGTGCAGAGGTCGCACTACACTAACTTGTAGCTTTAGCTGAACACTGTGAGGAGGACGCACTACACTAACTTGTAGCTTTAGCTGAACACTGTGCACTACACTAACTTGTAGCTTTAGCTGAACACTGTTCAGAGGACGCACTACACTAAGTTGTAGCTTAAGCTGAACACTGTGCAGAGGTCGCACTACACTAACTTGTAGCTTTAGCTGAACACTGTGAGGAGAACGCACTACACTAACTTGTAGCTTTAGCTGAACACTGTGCACTACACTAACTTGTAGCTTTAGCTGAACACTGTTCAGAGGACACACTACACTAACTTGTAGCTTTAGCTGAACACTGTGCAGAGGTCGCACTACACTAACTTGTAGCTTTAGCTGAACACTGTGAGGAGAACGCACTACACTAACTTGTAGCTTTAGCTGAACACTGTTCAGAGGACGCACTACACTAACTTGTAGCTTTAGCTGAACACTGTGCAGAGGTCGCACTACACTAACTTGTAGCTTTAGCTGAACACTGTTCAGAGGATGCACTACACTAACTTGTAGCTTTAGCTGAACACTGTGCAGAGGTCGCACTACACTAACTTGTAGCTTTAGCTGAACACTGTGAGGAGGACGCACTACACTAACTTGTAGCTTTAGCTGAACACTGTGCACTACACTAACTTGTAGCTTTAGCTGAACACTGTTCAGAGGACGCACTACACTAAGTTGTAGCTTAAGCTGAACACTGTGCAGAGGTCGCACTACACTAACTTGTAGCTTTAGCTGAACACTGTGAGGAGAACGCACTACACTAACTTGTAGCTTTAGCTGAACACTGTGCACTACACTAACTTGTAGCTTTAGCTGAACACTGTTCAGAGGACGCACTACACTAACTTGTAGCTTTAGCTGAACACTGTGCAGAGGTCGCACTACACTAACTTGTAGCTTTAGCTGAACACTGTTCAGAGGACGCACTACTCTAACTTGTAGCTTTAGCTGAACACTGTGAGGAGGACGCACTACACTAACTTTTAGCTTTAGCTGAACACTGTGAGGAGGATGCAATGCACTAACTTGTAGCTTTAGCTGAACACTGTGAGGAGGACGCACTACACTAACTTGTAGCTTTAGCTGAACACTGTGAGGAGGATGCACTACACTAACTTGTAGCTTTAGCTGAACACTGTGAACTACACTAACTTGTAGCTTTAGCTGAACACTGTTCAGAGGACGCACTACACTAACTTGTAGCTTTAGCTGAACACTGTGCAGAGGTTGCAGTACACTAACTTGTAGCTTTAGCTGAACACTGTTCAGAGGATGCACTACACTAACTTGTAGCTTTAGCTGAACACTGTGCAGAGGTCGCACTACACTAACTTGTAGCTTTAGCTGAACACTGTGAGGAGGACGCACTACACTAACTTGTAGCTTTAGCTGAACACTGTGCACTACACTAACTTGTAGCTTTAGCTGAACACTGTTCAGAGGACGCACTACACTAAGTTGTAGCTTAAGCTGAACACTGTGCAGAGGTCGCACTACACTAACTTGTAGCTTTAGCTGAACACTGTGAGGAGAACGCACTACACTAACTTGTAGCTTTAGCTGAACACTGTGCACTACACTAACTTGTAGCTTTAGCTGAACACTGTTCAGAGGACACACTACACTAACTTGTAGCTTTAGCTGAACACTGTGCAGAGGTCGCACTACACTAACTTGTAGCTTTAGCTGAACACTGTGAGGAGAACGCACTACACTAACTTGTAGCTTTAGCTGAACACTGTTCAGAGGACGCACTACACTAACTTGTAGCTTTAGCTGAACACTGTGCAGAGGTCGCACTACACTAACTTGTAGCTTTAGCTGAACACTGTTCAGAGGATGCACTACACTAACTTGTAGCTTTAGCTGAACACTGTGCAGAGGTCGCACTACACTAACTTGTAGCTTTAGCTGAACACTGTGAGGAGGACGCACTACACTAACTTGTAGCTTTAGCTGAACACTGTGCACTACACTAACTTGTAGCTTTAGCTGAACACTGTTCAGAGGACGCACTACACTAAGTTGTAGCTTAAGCTGAACACTGTGCAGAGGTCGCACTACACTAACTTGTAGCTTTAGCTGAACACTGTGAGGAGAACGCACTACACTAACTTGTAGCTTTAGCTGAACACTGTGCACTACACTAACTTGTAGCTTTAGCTGAACACTGTTCAGAGGACGCACTACACTAACTTGTAGCTTTAGCTGAACACTGTGCAGAGGTCGCACTACACTAACTTGTAGCTTTAGCTGAACACTGTTCAGAGGACGCACTACTCTAACTTGTAGCTTTAGCTGAACACTGTGAGGAGGACGCACTACACTAACTTGTAGCTTTAGCTGAACACTGTGAACTACACTAACTTGTAGCTTTAGCTGAACACTGTTCAGAGGACGCACTACACTAACTTGTAGCTTTAGCTGAACACTGTGCAGAGGTTGCACTACACTAACTTGTAGCTTTAGCTGAACACTGTGAGGAGGATGCACTACACTAACTTGTAGCTTTAGCTGAACACTGTTCAGAGGACGCACTACACTAACTGTAAATAGTCTAGCTGCCTGACTGTGGTACTAATAGGATCAGAAGAACACCAGCAATTTTTTTCAGGTAGCTGTAAATACTGTAACAACACAAGCCTGCCTGTCAGTAGGAAGATAATAACAGGAACGGATCTAGCTAAACTGAATACAGTGTATATATATATATATATACAACACCTGGGATGCATATATATACACAATACACTGTAAGTGCAGCTAACTGACTGACTGTCCTGCCTAATCTATCTAACTTAAATCAAATTACACTGTCTCTCTGTCTC
Organism: Aquarana catesbeiana; assembly: GCF_042186555.1. Taxonomy (NCBI): domain Eukaryota; kingdom Metazoa; phylum Chordata; class Amphibia; order Anura; family Ranidae; genus Aquarana; species Aquarana catesbeiana. The sequence continues at coordinate 348,680,360 of NC_133324.1, read as the reverse complement.
TCAATGCCGGAACACACTACACAGGGCCGCCGTGCAGGCGGCCTTATATAGTGTGGGGCGTGTACTAAACCCCCTGAGCCATAATTGGCCAAAGCCACCCTGGCTTTGGCCAATTACAGCTCTCTCTACAGACGGAGCTGTGATTGGCCAAGCATGCGGGTCATAGTGCATGCTTGGCCAATCATCAGCCAGCAATGCACTGCGATGCCGCAGTGAATTATGGGCCGTGACACGCCACACGAATTTGGCGCGAACGGCCCATATCGTTCGCAATTCGGCGAACGATCGAACAGACAATGTTCGAGTTGAACATGGGTTCGACTCGAACACGAAGCTCATCCCCAATGGTCACTATGACAAGACTCTCACAAAAAGTGTTTGCAGCTTTTTTGTGTTTACATTATGTTTTGAGACACTAGCATATTTTGTTTGTTGATATTTATCACCTTTTCTCTATGTTGTTTGGCTGTGCAAAAGTCTTACACATGTAATTTTGCCATGCTCAGTAGGAGTAGCAGAATGCATTTTTGGGTGTAATTTTAGGTATACCTATGCTGTGTGTTAGAAATATTAATTAACAATTTTGTTTAAAATAACACATTATTATTATTTTCCAAAAACCTGTGGCAAAAAAGGACTTGTTATGCCTATTAAAAGAAACCTTAGGGTGTTTTTGTTCCAAAATGTGGTCACTTTGTTGGTGTCTTCACTGTCCTGGTGCTTCTGGGCCTCCAAAAAATGTGATAGGTCATTAAATTAGATGTGTAATTTATGCCCCTAGAATAGGGTAAACCAACGATCCACTATTAGTGTAGCATCAACATATTCCTCCTCCTCTGAACCAGATGGGAAGCATGGGGGTTCCTCTTTTCAACAAGATATTAAACCAAGTGTGATCCAGTGGGCGTATGCAATGTCAAGAATCATGGTATATGGGAAGTAAAAAAAGAACGCTCATTGCGCAAACTCCATAACCAAGGATGTTTTATTATAACCAAAGGTAAAAGAACTCACATTCAATAAGATGTCATACAGCATTGTAAAGAATGTCTATATCCAACCGCGTCCTGCGTCACCAGTCTCTGGCATCGTCCAACGTTTCGTCATCAACATGCATCTTCAACATCTGCCCCTGAAGACGCATGTTGATGATGAAACGTTGGGCGATGCCAGAGACTGTTGAAGCAGGACGCGGTTGGACAGAGACATGGCGGCCATCTTGGTGGTTAGAAGCGCTGGTCGCTTCACACTGCTGTATGACATCTTATTGAATGTGAGTTCTTTTACCTTTGGTTATAATTAAACATCCTTGGTTATGGAGTTTGCGCAATGAGCGTTCTCTTTTTACTTCCCATATACCACGATTCTTGAGGTTGCATACGCCCACTGGATCACACTTGGTTTAATATCTTGTTGAAAAGAGGAACCCCATGCTTCCCATCTGGTCCAGAGGGGGAGGAATATGTTGATGCTACACTAATAGAGGATCGTTGGTTTACCCTAAGAAGATTGCCTTTACTATCTAATTACAACATAAGTGTATAACCCTTACACTGATGGTAAGGGTCAGTTTGTTTGGGTGATGGTGATGGTGTTCCTATCCCTTTTTGAGGTTTCTTCCATGGTGGATCTCGTCCAATAGAGGGTTTTTGTTTCCTCTTGACGGAGAAGGCCCCGTTTGGCTTCATTTATTTATGCTTTGGGACATTTTCATAATATTTATTATTTGTAAGCGCTGCACCTTCTCTTTATGTTTCTTTAATTGTACCCAGCAATTTTGTGCCAGCTGCTCTTTATTTTATTTTATTTAATGATACACTAAGCGCAACAGATTCTGTTTTTATTTATGCCCCTAGAATGCCTAAAGTTACTCATTGGATTTTGGGCCCCTCTGTGAATTTAGACTTTGTAAAAGTCTTACTCATGGAGTATCCATATACTCAGAAGGAGTTGCAGAGTGTGTTTTGGGGTGTAACTCTAAGTATGCCTATGCTGTATATGAGAAATAACTTGTTAAAAATAAAAACTTTTTGAAAAAAATATTTCTTCATTTTCCAAAAAATTGTTACAAAAACTTCAAAAACCTCACCAAATGCCCTGGACTTTCTACATTCCAAAAAGGGTCATTTTGGAGGTATTTTTACTGTCCTGGCATTTTAGGGCCTCGAGAAATGAGATACACAGTAAGTACATAAGGATTGATCGATTTTCAAATTATATATTTATTTTATCTATATATATAGATGTAGCATCCTGGAGTTTAGTCAGGGTTTCTCCTCAAAATTGACTTACCAGGAATAGTCATCTTGGCTAATTGTTAGCGATCCATTGATTTCTCCCTAGGTTTGGCCTTGTTGCATTTTTCTCTTCTACCACTAGGTGACCGGGTACTTGGTGGTACTAGATACGAGAAAGGCAGCGCAAGGTCAGATTATTAGTATATGGGGTATCTCAGCCAATGGGCAGAGGTTTTCTTGGATGATCTGGGCTCTGTGCCACCTGGACGACTGTCTGGGTGGACATGTGTTATGCTGCCTGGGCAGCTAGGCCGGAAATTTGGGCCTATCCCGGGCACATCTGGCAACTAGGCTGTCTGAGGGCATATCCAGAAGCAAGAGAGTGGCGCAGGGTTGGGATTGCGTCTTGCAGTCCAACCAGAAGTGACGGTTTGGTCGGCCGGAGAACCTGTTGTGGCCAGAGGTAGAAGGGAAGCTGTCGCCACTAATGGGCCAGTCACCTTATTACCAGGGACCACAGTGAGTAACTAAAGCAAGTACTGGAGCAGCAACCGGGGAAACGTCAGTGGGTATCAAGCCAGGGACCCAGCCAGCGGAGGTGATGCTTGCAGAGCAGCCTTGTGTGTCAAGCCAGGGACCAAGCAGGCCAGTGGGGTGAAGCTTGAAAGGTATCTTGAGTGCCAAGCTAGGGACCCAGCAGATTCAGTGTCAGTGAATCATCTAGTCTAGTGAGAGATTGGGAGCTCAGTGGGCTAAAGAACTACAAGAAGTGATTGTAGTGGAAGTGAAAGAACTGTAATGCCGCGTACACACGAGCGGACTTTTTGACCGGACTGGTCCGACGGACTATCCGACGGACTTTCAGCGGACTTCCAACGGACTTTCCCAATGAACGGACTTGCCTACACACGATCACACCAAAGTCTGACAGATTCGTACGACCGGACTAAAATAAGAAAGTTGATAGCCAGTAGCCAATAGCAGCCCTAGCGTCGGTTTGCGTCCATCGGACTAGCATACATAGTTACATAGTTACATAGTAGGTGAGGTTGAAAAAAGACAATCAAGTCCAACCTATGTGCGTGATTATATGTCAGTATTACATTGTATATCCCTGTATGTTGTGGTCATTCAGGTGCTTATCTAATAGTTTCTTGAAACTATCGCTGAGACCACAGCCTGTGGAAGGGAATTCCACATCCTTACCACTCTTACAGTAAAGAACCCTCTACGTAGCCGACCGCCGCACGACTATATACGTCGGCAGAATGGCACGGGCAGGCAAAAGGACGTGTATGTACGTCCTTGCCTGCCCGCGGGTGGGGGGTCCGATCGGACCCCCCCCCGGTGCCTGCGGCGGTCGGCAAATCTTCCCCGGCGATCGGAGGTGAGGGGGAGGCCATCCATTCGTGGCCCCTCCCTCGCGATCGCTCTCAGCCAATGGGATAATTTCCCTGCCTCTGTATTGTACACAGAGGCAGAGGAAATGATGTCATCTCTCCTCGGCTCAGTATTTTCCGTTCCGGGCCGAGGAGAGAAGACTGCAATGTAAGTGCACCAACACACTACACACAGTAGAACATGCCAGGCACACTAAACACCCCGATCCCCCCCCCGATCGCCCCCCGATCCCCCCCCAATCACCCCCCCCCCTGTCACAAACTGACACCAAGCAGGTTTTTTTTTTTTTTTTCTGATTACTGTATTGGTGTCAGTTTGTGACAGTTACAGTGTTAGGGCAGTGAGTGTTAGGCCCCCTGTAGGTCTAGGGTACCCCCCTAACCCCCCCAATAAAGTTTTAACCCCTTGATCACCCCCTGTCACCAGTGTCGCTAAGCGTTCATTTTTCTGATCGCTGTATTAGTGTCGCTGGTGACGCTAGTTAGGGACGTAAATATTTAGGTTCGCTGTCAGCGTTTTATAGCGACAGGGACCCCCATATACTACCTAATAAATGTTTTAACCCCTTGATTGCCCCCTAGTTAACCCTTTCACCACTGATCACTGTATAACCGTTACAGGTGACGCTGGTTAGTTTGTTTATTTTTTATAGTGTCAGGGCACCCGCCGTTTATTACCGAATAAAGATTTAGCCCCCTGATCACCCGACGGTGATATGCGTCGCCCCAGGCAGCGTCAGATTAGCGCCAGTACCGCTAACACCCACGCACGCAGCATACGCCTCCCTTAGTGGTATAGTATCTGTACAGATCAATATCTGATCCGATCAGATCTATACTAGCGTCCCCAGCAGTTTAGGGTTCCCAAAAACACAGTGTTAGCGGGATCAGCCCAGATACCTGCTAGCACCTGCGTTTTGCCCCTCCGCCCGGCCCAGCCCACCCAAGTGCAGTATCGATCGATCACTGTCACTTACAAAACACTAAACGCATAACTGCAGCGTTCGCAGAGTCAGGCCTGATCCCTGCGATCGCTAACAGTTTATTTTGGTAGCGTTTTGGTGAACTGGCAAGCACCAGCCCCAGGCAGCGTCAGGTTAGTGCCAGTAGCGCTAACACCCACGCATGCACCGTACACCTCCCTTAGTGGTATAGTATCTGAACTGATCAATATCTGATCCGATCAGATCTATACTGGCGTCCCCAGCAGTTTAGGGTTCCCAAAAACGCAGTGTCAGCGGGATCAGCCCAGATACCTGCTAGCACCTGCGTTTTGCCCCTCCGCCCGGCCCAGCCCAGCCCACCCAAGTGCAGTATCGATCGATCACTGTCACTTACAAAACACTAAATGCATAACTGCAGCGTTCGCAGAGTCAGGCCTGATCCCTGCGATCGTTAACAGTTTTTTTGGTAGCGTTTTGGTGAACTGGCAAGCGCCAGCGGCCTAGTACACCCCGGTCGTAGTCAAACCAGCACTGCAGTAACACTTGGTGACGTGGCGAGTCCCATAAGTGCAGTTCAAGCTGGTGAGGTGGCAAGCACAAATAGTGTCCCGCTGCCACCAAGAAGACAAACACAGGCCCGTCATGCCCATAGTGCCCTTCCTGCTGCATTCGCCAATCCTAATTGGGAACCCACCACTTCTGCAGCGCCCGTACTTCCCCCATTCTCATCCCCAACCAAATGCAGTCGGCTGCATGAGAGGCATTTTTATGTCCTCCCGAGTACCCCTACCCAACGAACCCCCCCAAAAAAGATGTTGTGTCTGCAGCAAGCGCGGATATAGGCGTGACACCCGCTATTATTGTCCCTCCTGTCCTGACAATCCTGGTCTTTGCATTGGTGAATGTTTTGAACGCTACCATTCACTAGTTGAGTATTAGCGTAGGGTACAGCATTGCACAGACTAGGACACACTTTCACAGGGTCTCCCAAGATGCCATCGCATTTTGAGAGACCCGAACCTGGAACCGGTTACAGTTATAAAAGTTACAGTTACAAAAAAAGTGTAAAAAAAAAAAAAAAAAAAAACACAAACAAAAATATAAAATAAAAAATAATAGTTGTAGTTTTATTGTTCTCTCTCTATTCTCTCTCTCTCTCTCTCTATTCTCTCTATTGTTCTGCTCTTTTTTACTGTATTCTATTCTGCAATGTTTTATTGTTATTATGTTTTATCATGTTTGCTTTTCAGGTCTGCAATTTTTTATACTTTACCGTTTACTGTGCTTTATTGTTAACCATATTTTTGTCTTCAGGTACAGCATTCACGACTTTGAGTGGTTATACCAGAATGATGCCTGCAGGTTTAGGTATCATCTTGGTATCATTCTTTTCAGCCAGCGGTCGGCTTTCATGTAAAAGCAATCCTAGCTGCTAATTAGCCTCTAGACTGCTTTTACAAGCAGTGGGAGAGAATGCCCCCCCCCCCACCGTCTTCCGTGTTTTTCTCTGGCTCTCCTGTCTCAACAGGGAACCTGAGAATGCAGCCGGTGATTCAGCCAGCTGACCATAGAGCTGATCAGAGACCAGAGTGGCTCCAAACATCTCTATGGCCTAAGAAACCGGAAGCTACGAGCATTTTATGACTTAGATTTCGCCGGATGTAAATAGCGCCATTGGGAAATTGGGAAAGTATTTTATCATACCGATCTTGGTGTGGTCAGATGCTTTGAGGGCAGAGGAGAAATCTAGGGTCTAATAGACCCCAATTTTTTCAAAAAAGAGTACCTGTCACTACCTATTGCTATCATAGGGGATATTTACATTCCCTGAGATAACAATAAAAATGATTAAAAAAAAAAAAAAAATGAAAGGAACAGTTTTAAAATAAGATAAAAAAGCAAAAAAATAATAAAGAAAAAAAAAAAAAAAAAAAAAAAGCACCCCTGTCCCCCCTGCTCTCGCGCTAAGGCGAACGCAAGCGTCGGTCTGGCGTCAAATGTAAACAGCAATTGCACCATGCATGTGAGGTATCACCGCGATGGTCAGATCGAGGGCAGTAATTTTAGCAGTAGACCTCCTCTGTAAATCTAAAGTGGTAACCTGTAAAGGCTTTTAAAAATGTATTTATTTTGTTGTCACTGCACGTTTGTGCGCAATTGTAAAGCATGTCATGTTTGGTATCCATGTACTCGGCCTAAGATCATCTTTTTTATTTCATCAAACATTTGGGCAATATAGTGTGTTTTAGTGCATTAAAATGTAAAAAAGTGTGTTTTTTCCCCAAAAAATGCGTTTGAAAAATCGCTGCGCAAATACTGTGTGAAAAAAAAAAATAAAACACCCATCATTTTAATCTGTAGGGCATTTGCTTTAAAAAAATATATAATGTGTGGGGGTTCAAAGTAATTTTCTTGCAAAAAAAAATAATTTTTTCATGTAATCAAAAAGTGTCAGAAAGGGCTTTGTCTTCAAGTGGTTAGAAGAGTGGGTGATGTGTGACATAAGCTTCTAAATGTTGTGCATAAAATGCCAGGACAGTTCAAACCCCCCCCAAATGACCCCATTTTGGAAAGTAGACACCCCAAGCTATTTGCTGAGAGGCATGTCGAGTCCATGGAATATTTTATATTGTGACACAAGTTGCGGGAAAGAGACAAATTATTATATTTTTTTTTTTTTTTTTTGCACAAAGTTGTCACTAAATTATATATTGCTCAAACATGCCATGGGAATATGTGAAATTACACCCCAAAATACATTCTGTTGCTTCTCCTGAGTACGGGGATACCACATGTGTGAGACTTTTTGGGAGCCTAGCCACGTATGGGACCCCGAAAACCAAGCACCGCCTTCAGGCTTTCTAAGGGCGTAAATTTTTGATTTCACTCTTCACTGCCTATCACAGTCTCGGAGGCCATGGAATGCCCAGGTGGCACAAACCCCCCCCAAATGACCCCATTTTGGAAAGTAGACACCCCAAGCTATTTGCTGAGAGGTATAGTGAGTATTTTGCAGACCTCACTTTTTGTCACAAAGTTTTGAAAATTAAAAAAAGAAAAAAAAATTTTTTTTTTTGTCTTTCTTCATTTTCAAAAACAAATGAGAGCTGCAAAATACTCACCATGCCTCTCAGCAAATAGCTTAGGGTGTCTACTTTCCAAAATGGGGTCATTTGGGGGGGGTTTGTGCCACCTGGGCATTCCATGGCCTCCGAAACTGTGATAGGCAGTGAAGAGTGAAATCAAAAATGTACACCCTTAGAAATCCTGAAGGCGGTGATTGGTTTTCGGGGTCCCGTACGCGGCTAGGCTCCTAAAAAGTCCCACACATGTGGTATCCCCGTACTCAAGAGAAGCAGCAGAATGTATTTTGGGGTGCAATTCCACATATGCCCATGACCTGTGTGAGCAATATATCATTTAGTGACAACTTTGTGCAAAAAAAAAAAAAATAAATAAATAAATTGTCACTTTCCCGCAACTTGTGTCAAAATATAAAATATTCCATGGACTCAACATGCCTCTCAGCAAATAGCTTGGGGTGTCTACTTTCCAAAATGGGGTCATTTGGGGGGGGTTTGTGCCATCTGGGCATTTTATGGCCTTCAAAACTGTGATAGGTAGTGAGGAGTAAAATCAAAAATGTACGCCCTTAGAAATCCTGAAGGCAGTGATTGGTTTTCGGGGCCCCGTATGCGGCTAGGCTCCCAAAAAGTCCCACACATGTGGTATCCCCATACTCAGGAGAAGCAGCTAAATGTATTTTGGGGTGCAATTCCACATATGCCCATGGCCTGTGTGAGCAATATATCATTTAGTGACAACTTTTTGTAATTTTTTTTTTTTTTTTTTTTTCATTATTCAATCACTTGGGACAAAAAAAATGAATATTCAATGGGCTCAACATGCCTCTCAGCAATTTCCTTGGGGTGTCTACTTTCCAAAATGGGGTCATTTGTGGGGGTTTTGTACTGCCCTGTCATTTTAGCACCTCAAGAAATGACATAGGCAGTCATAAATTAAAGACTGTGTAAATTCCAGAAAATGTACCCTAGTTTGTAGGTGCTATAACTTTTGCGCAAACCAATAAATATACACTTATTGACATTTTTTTTACCAAAGACATGTGGCCAAATACATTTTGGCCTAAATGTATGACTAAAATTGAGTTTATTGGATTTTTTTTAGAACAAAAAGTAGAAAATATCATTTTTTTTCAAAATTTTCGGTCTTTTTCCGTGTATAGCGCAAAAAATAAAAACGGCAGAGGTGATCAAATACCATCAAAAGAAAGCTCTATTTGTGGGAAGAAAAGGACGCAAATTTCGTTTGGTTACAGCATTGCATGACCGCGCAATTAGCAGTTAAAGCGACGCAGTGCCAAATTGTAAAAAGTGCTCTGGTCAGGAAGGGGGTAAATCCTTCCGGGGCTGAAGTGGTTAAGGTTAAACCTCTTTTCTTCTAATTTTAATGAGTGGCCACGAGTCTTGTTAAACTCTCTTCTGCGAAAAAGTTTTATTCCTATTGTGGGGGTCTCCAGTACGGTATTTGTATATTGAAATCATATCCCCTCTCAAGCAACTCTTCTCCAGAGAGAATAAGTTCAGTGCTCGCAACATTTCCTCATAACTAATATCCTCCAGACCCTTTATTAGCTTTTTTGCCCTTCTTTGTACTCGCTCCAATTCCAGTACATCCTTCCTGAGGACTGGTGCCCAGAACTGGACAGCATACGCTACGTGCGACCGGACCTTGTAGAGCGGGAGAATTATCGTTTTATCTCTGGAGTTGATCCCCTTTTTAATGCATGCCAATATTCTGTTTGCTTTGTTAGCAGGAGCTTGGCATTGCATGCCATTGCTGAGCCTATCATCTACTAGGACCCCCAGGTCCTTTTCCATCCTAGATTCCCCCAGAGTTCTCCCCCCAGTGTATAAATTGCATTCATATTTTTGCCACCCAAATGCATTATTTTACATTTTTCTACATTGAACCTCATTTACCATGTAGTTGCCCACCCCATTAATTTGTTCAGATCTTTTTGCAAGGTTTCCACATCCTGCGGAGAAGTTATTGCCCCGCTTAGCTTAGTATCGTCTGCAAATACAGAGATTGAACTGTTTACCCCATCCTCCAGGTCGTTTATGAACAAATTAAACAGGATTGGTACCAGCATAGAACCCTGGGGGATCCCACTACCCACCCCTGACTATTCCGAGTACTCCCCATTTATCACCACCCTCTTAACTCGCCCTTGTAGCCAGTTTTCAATCCATGTACTCACCCTATGGTCCATGCCAACGGACCTTATTTTGTACAGTAAACATTTATGGGGAACTGTGTCAAATGCTTTTGCAAAATCCAGTTACACCACGTCTACGGGCCTTCCTTTATCTAGCTGGCAACTCACCTCCTCACAGAAGGTTAGTAGATTGGTTTGGCAAGAACGATTCTTCATGAATCCATGCTGATTACTGCTAATGATACCGTTCTCATTACTAAAATCTTGTATATAGTCCCTTATTATCCCCTCCAAGAGTTTACATACTATTGACGTTAGGCTAACTGGTCTGTAATTCCCAGGGATGTATTTTGGGCCCATTTTAAATATTGGTGCTACATTGGCTTTTCTCCAATCAGCTGGTACCATTCCAGTCAGTAGGCTATCTGTAAAAATTAGGAACAATGGTCTAGCAAACACTTGACTGAGTACCCTCAGGTGCAAGCCATCTGGTCCCGGTGATTTATTAATGTTACGTTTCTCAAGTCTAATTTTAATTCTGTCCTCTGTTAACCATGGAGGTGCTTCCTGCGATGTGTCATGAGGATAAACACTGCAGTTTTGGTTACTGAAGCCCCCGATTCCCTTGTGAAGACTGAGGAGAAGAATAAATTCAATACCTTCGCCATCTCCCCATCCTTTGTAACCAGATGTCCTTCCTCATTCTTTATGGGGCCAATATGGTCTGTCCTACCTTTTTTACTGTTTACATACTTAAAGAATTTCTTTTTTCTTTGCTCTCCTCCGCTATGTGTCTTTCATGTTCTATTTTAGCCATCCTTATTGCACCCTTACATTTCTTGTTGCATTCTTTATAAAGTCTGAATGCTGATGATCCCTCAACCTTGTATTTTTTGAAGGCCTTCGCCTTTGCTTTTATATGCATTTATACATTGGAGTTAAGCCATTCAGGACTTTTGTTCACTCTTTTAAATTTATTACCCAATGGGATGCATTGGCTAATGTCCTTATTTAATATGCTCTTAAAGCAAACCCATCTCTCCTCCGTGTTCTTTGTTCCTAAGATTTTATCCCAGTTTATGCCTTCTAGCAAGGTTCGTAGTTTAGGGAAGTTGGCTCTTTTGAAATTCAGTGTCTTTGTATTCCCTTTATGTTTCCTATTTGTGTGATTTATACTGAAACTAATTGATCTGTGGTCGCTGTTACCTAAATTGCCCCGTAATTCCACATCCGTGATCAGGTCTGTATTGTTGGTAATCAATAGATCCAGTAATGCTTTATTTCTAGTTGGTGCATCTACCATCTGACCCATAAAATTGTCCTGCAAAACATTAAGGAACTGGCGAGCCTTAGATGAATGCACGGTTTCCTACGCCCAGTCTATGTCTGGATAATTAAAATCCCCCAGATAACACTTCCCATCCTTGCTGCTAATCCAAATTGCGATAGGAGATCTGTCTCCACTTCCTCCCTCAGGTTAGGGAGCCTATAGCATACTCCCAGTATTATTTTCCCTGTAGCTTCATCCCTTTGGAGCTCTACCCAAAGGGATTCCACCTCCTCCCTAGCTCCCTTAGTGATGTTATCTCTCACATTCACTTGTACATTATTCTTGATATATAGGCATACCCTCCCCCTTTTTTACCCTCTCTATGCTTGTGATAAAGGGTATACCCTTGAATGTTTGCCAGCCAATCATGAGAGCTGTTGAACCAGGTCTCTGAAATTCCCACAAAATCCAAATCCTCCTTGTACAACAGTATCTCTAGTTCAAGCATCTTGTCCGCCAGGCTCCTGGCATTGGTGAACATGCCACGTAGTTTAGACCGGTCGCATATTATCCTCGTATTGGGTGTTCCGAGATTGCAACTAGGACTTGCAACTATACTTACCTTGGGTTATTGTGCTTTGGTCAACCTACCACTAATGCCCCCAATACTGCCCTCTGGAATATGTTCCACGCTGACTATCTGTACCTCTGGACCCTCCCCCCATCACCTAGTTTAAAAACCCCTCTAACTTTTTGGCCATCTTCATTCCCAGCTGATCTGCACCCTCCTCGTTTAGGTGCAGTCCGTCCCTTCTATAGTACCGGTTATCGACTGAGAAGTCGGCCCAGTCCTCCAGGAACCCAAACCCCTCCTTACTACACCAGCTCTTCAGCCACTTGTTTACTTCCCTAATCTCCCTCTGCCTTTCTGGTGTGGCTCGATGTACTGGTAGTATTCCTGAGAATACTACCTTGGAGGTCCTTTTCCTCAATTTAGCTCCTAAGTCCCTAAAATCCTTCTTTAGGACACTCCATCTGCCTCTGACTTTGTCATTGGTGCCAACGTGCACCATGACAGCCGGGTCTTCCCCAGCCCCTCCCAGTAATCTGTCCACCAGATCCGTGATGTGCCGAGCACCCGGTAGACAACATACTGTTCGGCACTTCAGGTCTTTGTTACAGATTGCCCTCTCTGTCCTTCTAAGAATTGAGTACCCTACCCCCAGAATCTGTCTTTCCTTTACCTTCGCTTCCCCCCTCACTCTCACTGGAAGAGTTCTTCCCCTGGCAGCTAGGAGAGTCCCTCAGCTCCAGCAGTGCTGGTCCCTGACTGTTTTCACCAATGTCACTCAATGGAGTGTACTTATTGGGATGCTCCAGCCCTCGATCGGCCTCCCTGGCACTTCCCCCTCTACACCTCCTGACTGTCACCTATCTACTCTTTGCTAGTGCCTGCACCTCTTTGTCTCCACCCACCTCTGTGCTGGCCCCTGCCGACACCTGCTGTGTATGTTCCTGGCTCTCCCTTAGTATGGAGGGACTTCTCAGTGCTGACAGTTGCTTCCCCAGATTCAGAACCTGGGCTGCCAGGGAAACAATGCGCTTACATTTTGCACAGCAGTATTCACCCTCGATCGGATGATCAAGGAATGCATACATGCCGCAAGATGTACAAAGAGTCGCCTCTCCACACCCGCCGGGCATCGTACCTATTAAATTTAATGAGGATACAGTCGAGCGGACTTTTTGATAGGAACTGGGTCCTTTGTAAACATGTTCCAAATCTAAAGTCCGTCAGATTTTCGACTGAAAAAGTCCACTGCAGGTCCGATGAAGCCAACACACGGTTGAATTGTCCGTTGGACTCGGTCCGTTGGACAAGTCCGGTCAAAAAGTCTGCTCATGTGTATGCAGCATTACGCTTTGTTAGGAACTGTTAAAAACTGTTGCCATAGGAGACAGCATTCCTGCACATTCAGATGTAGCGTCTTGCTGGATGCCTTTCCCTGCATGGCTGTCCTCCTATTGAAGTCTCTGAGTCTGCCAATTAATCTTGCAATTACCTAAGGGTGTCCTGGCCCTAACCCTTTCTCCCAAAGTTCTATTAAGAGAAATAAGAATCTCTTTTGCATTCAAAAAGTGTCTGGCGCTCTATAACTTGCACCCACTATGCCTCACAACCCACCATATTTAGAAGGGCGTCAGCTATCTCTGGCCCTGAGGGTTCTCATTAGACCAAAGGAGGCCTGGGACCTTGCTAAACATTATTTATAAATATATATATATATATATATATATATATATATATATATATATATACATACACATACAGTAGCTGACAAAAGTGAGTACACCCTCAAACCTCAAATTTGTAAATATTTTATTATATCTTTTCATGTGACAACACTGAAGAAATGATACTTTGCTACCATGTAAAGTAGTGAGTGTACAGCTTGTATAACAGTGTAAATTTGCTGTCCCCTCAAAATAACTCAACACACAGCCATTAATGTCTAAACCGCTGGCAACAAAAGTGAGTACACCCCTAAGTGAAAATGTCCAAATTGGGCCCAGTTAGCCATTTTCCCTCCTCGGTGTCATGTGACTCGTTAGTGTTACAAGGTCTCAGATGTGAATGGAGAGCAGGTGTGTTACATTTGGTGTTATCACTCTCACTCTCTCATATTGGTCACTGGAAGTTCAACATGGCACCTCATGGCAAAGAACTCTCTGAGGATCTGACAAAAGAATTGTTGCTCTACATAAAGATGCCTAGGCTATAAGAAGATGAAAAAAGTGGAGAATTCCCCATGGGTTTTTTTTTTAGCAGCAAATATAAATCAGAAAGAATTTTCATAAAAAATATAAATTTTATTATCAAAGGACATTTGGACATAAATGGTACAAAAGTTAAAATATGAGCTCCGGTGTACACAATGCGAGACAATTTGGATTTTTAGGAGGAAAATCAAACAGTTGACAATATCATATAAATTGATTTTAAAAAGTATATATCCGAAGATGTTAACCTACAGTATTTTGGTTTTGGTTATACAGTCCGAAGTTAGGAAATGCCCCAATGCATTTCGACCTTTAAGGTTATGGTCTTCTTCAGGGGGTTCTTACATTTCTATGAATACATCAGAAAAACCCAAATTTCAATATTATATAATATGATGTACAGTCACATTTCTTATGCATTATCATATGTTAGACTTGGTAATCACACTATATTTACCCTTTCCACCAACTAGGCTTGCTTATCCGGTGACTTCTCTTTATGAAAAAACACAGAAGAAACAGAAGATTCCCCCACTAATGGTCCCGGATACTGCTGGGGAGCCGTCCCTGCCTCCACCCCAAAAAAGGGGCAACCCCGGCCTGTAGGGCTTACAAGTAGTCACAGATTGGTATGTCCCCACCACACAAAAAACGATAGGAAAAAAGGTGGGACCAAGGCACCTGAAAGTTATTATAATTATAACAATTAATATGCTGTATATATATTGAATTGTATTAATATTATAATATGGATTAAAGAGGATTACTGTGCGGAGGAAAAATGAGGAACGGACATTTTTAGTTATTTCAAATAAGGGAAAATCTTAGACTATGAGAGATTCCCTGTATGTACTAGCATAAATACATGATTCCCTAAATATATTGATTTTTTTAAACAGATTTACATGTAGTAAGTATTATATTAAACTCAATCTCCATTTGGGCTCCAATAAAATCATTTGTGCCCAACGAGACTGATCACTGAAAATAGTGATGAGTAAAATTAGGCGATGGAGTAACTGAAGTGCAAGGTGACTAAATAGTTAAAGCAGGGGTGCTTGTAATGTATGTCACCCCTTTTCCTGTTACAATGCAAAACTTAAAAAGTGATGTACTTTAAATTTTATACATATCCAGAAATGTAATTCGGTAAAAAAATTAGAAGCATGCTATAAACATGTGTGATGAAAAAACATGCATGAATAGATAAAAACAAACAAAAACAAACACCAAAATGTGCACTGATAATGTGAATAGATTAAATGTGGATTTGATGAGTATATGTGTAAGGTGAACTAGGAGTGAGTGCTATAGTGTAGTTTAAAGTGCAAAAAAAAATAAATAACATAGTCTCACAGCAAGTGTCAAAAAGACTGCCGGAGATGATGCGTGCTATTAATGTAAAAGTGAAATCAATAACAAGCAGTGATAAATACCTGATTTTTATATAAAAGTCGTTAGACCACTGTGGTATCCATAGAGAAATGCATAGTGTCTAATTATTAAAGTCAACAGCATATAGCTGTTGACTCTAAATGAGGAAAGACGTAAGATGTATTATTCAGCAAATAGATTAACAATGATGCAGTATAACCATCTATTGCTGTGCGTTCTTACCCGATAGTCTGGGAGTACATGTCACTATGCTCACGTCAGGGATCAGCTGAGGAACCCCAACAGAGAGCACCTCTTGATATACCCATGTAAGTGAATGAATAATCGATGACAGGTGCGGGTAGTTCATCCCAAATACATGCGCGTGACGATTTCCTACGCAATGCGTACATACAGGGAATCTCTCATAGTCTGAGATTTTCCTTTAAAAAGTCAAGTGAAGTCTCCTGAAAAGCGAGCCCATTTGGTGGAAAGGGTAAAATTAGTGTGATTTCAAAGTCTAACATATGATAATGCATAAGAAATGTGACTGTACATCATATAATATAATACTCAAATTTGGGTTTTTCTGATGTATTCATAGAAATGTAAGAACCCCCTGAAGAAGACCATAACCTTAAAGGTCAAAATGCATTGGGACATTTCCTAACATCGGACAGTATAACCACAACCAAAATACTGTGGGTTAACATCTTCGGATGTATACTTTTTTAAAATCAATTTATATGATATTGTCAACTGTTTGATTTTCCTCCCAAAAATCCAAATTGTCTCACATTGTGTATACTGGAGCTCATATTTTAACTTTTGTACCATTTATGTCCAAATGTCCTTTGAGAATAAATTTGATATTTTTTACGAAAATTCTTTCTGACTTATATTTGCTGATAAAAAACCCCATGGAGAATTCTCCACTTTTTTCAAATATTTATATCGGGGTGTGCAGCCCTATCAGACTCCCCATATGTGTCATTCAATGCTATAGGCTATAAGAAGATTGCCAAGACCCTGAAACTGAGCTGCAGCATGGTGGCCAAGACCATACAGCGGTTTAACAGGACAGGTTCCACTCAGAACAGGTCTCGCCATGGTCGACCAAAGAAGTTGAGTGCACGTGCTCAGCGTCATATCCAGAGGTTGTTTTTGTAAATAGACATATGAGTGCTGCCAACATTCCTGCAGAGGTTGAAGGGGTGGGTCAGCCTGTCAGTACTAGAAATGGCTATATGATATTTTCTGTTAGTTTTAATGTGCTAAGGAGAGTGCACAAATGGATATGTAAATAATTCTGTGTTTACTATTGTCATTGAGGGCCATTTTGAACTCCATTTTTCTAATTCCAGATGATGCTTTTAGAATCATCTTCTTCCCCTAATAGAAGTTATCAAGTACTGGTGAACTGCCTAACATCTATGCCTGGTAAGAAAAGGGTTCCAAGAAAATCTAGATTGTGGAAACCAATATAGGCTGTGGTGAAGCACACCAAAATATTAGCAAGAAGCAGACTACCCCATTTTCACAATTTTTACATGTATGCCAAAAATAAATAAATAAAAGGAGTAAAAGGAAAAGAAAAAAAACACTTTGTAGAGCATGTTCCTTAAAAGAGTATTCCTGGTTTCCTAGTACTTTAAATTATTTGTCTGAGCCAGCTTGGACCAATATAATTAATTGCATGTTGAAAGCCTGCTGCTTAGGTTGTAATATATACTCTAGCATGTGCTACACAGTAAGTGATGCTGTGTTTCCAGTAGCAGTAGCAGCAACTTCCCCTCTACTGCTGCTTGCAGAATGAATCGCCCATACCGCATCTCCAACATTTAGGGGAAGTCTTGTACTTTTATCAATAAATACAGAGCTTCCTCTCATTGGCTGTGGTGGAGATGCCAATGGGTGATATCACAATCTCTACATCAATCAATCAGAAGAAAAAAATATAAGGCTTCTCCTAAATTATGGAGATACGGCACAGGCAACTCTCTCTCTATATCCAAGCCAGGCCCAAACAAAATATGTCAAAATTTGAGGCAAATTTTTCCAAAGACAAAATTATTAATTTCACTGCAAAATCGATTTTGCTGAAATCACTCTACTTATTTGTGTTGTCACAGAGAGCTGCAAAAAAAAAGGGGAAACATTTTCAGCCCAGTTGGGCTTCCATGTAATGCTGGGAATACAAGCTTGTTGGTGGCAAAAAAAATTAGTTTGTGTGTGTTTTATTCAGACAAATGCTTTTTCGTCCACACATTCAGAATCTGAAGAATGTGAAATAGCCTACACCTCCCACACTGTGCTGCGGCAGATCAGTAGCAGCTCCTCATCAAGCAGTGCCAGTGAGTAAAACCTTCACTCTATTCCACTATCTCTTCAGATAAAAGAAATCTTGCTAAAATCACTTGACTTATTTCTACTTGGGAAATCAATATTTCAGTATTTTTTGAATAGACTTCTCTATAACATTAAAGGGGCATTGAACTCAATGAGCTGTGTGGTCACAGAGGGCTGCAAACAAAATGAGGAAACATTTGTAGGCCAGTTGGATGTCCATGAAATCATGGGGATGTAAGCTTGTTGGTGGTAATAAATTAGTTTGTGTGTTGTTTAATGCAGACAAATACCATTTTTCATCCTGTTTCATCATGTTCAGATTCTGAAGAGAGTGAAATAGCCTACACCTCCCAGACCGTGCTACTGCAGATCAGTAGCAGCTCCTCTTCAAGCAGTGCTGGTGAGTAAAACCTTCACTCTATTCCACTTTTTTTTTCTTTCAGCTGGAAAAGGCAGAAGATTAATATAAAATGGTGACATATTTGTGTGCAACAGTGGGCATCATTTTTCTAAAATAGAGCACACCTGCATTGCCCTTAGCAGTAGGCTAGAGAGAAAAAAGAAATATCTCAAATTTTTCTAAGTGCAAAGCAGATATTTTGACCAGATTTGTGTAATTTGTTAACTTAATGGCTCAATTCATTAAAAAGTGATATTTCAATTCAAGCTGTTAAAACTGATTCAGTCCCTGATTTTTATTTGTGTTGGCTATAACCATTTTGGCGAGGGGTTATATTCATTTTATATTCATTTATCATAAAAGAACATTAAGGTTATACATTCTTTTATATACGTTGTAACGAGCCCCTGCTCGCTCGGTTCCACTCTCCCGACACTCCTCTGTGGCTATGGAATCAGATTGCAGATCGCAACGTCTGATGGTGCGGTCATCTGTTGCTCCGGGAATCGAACTACAGCTATGTGTCGTTCCAAACCAGTTGTGATGGCTCAGAACAAACACCAGGCAGGCTGTTTGTAAGTTCAAACAGGAATCTCACTTTTATTGATGCACACAACACACTTTTATACACAGCAGTTTGAACACCCCGCCCCCAACAACCACTTTCCTATTGTATGTGTGTGATGGAAAAATCTGGACAGCCGCACTCCGGATTGGAAAAGTGAAAAATAAAATCCTCTTTATTGAAAAAGTAATAACATGATTAAAATCCGTACATGGCTTTGTTGGGATAATGCAGCATAACCGCTAACGCGTTTCACGCTCCCATAGAGCGCTTACTCATAGCTGGTTTGTACAAAAGTGATCACGACTTTTATACACATAATTTGTCTACCACATGACTACATATTGATTATCTGATTCTAAACAGCTGGTCGTTAGTCTGTGTGGGATTTTTTTGGCATAGATGTGATTGGATGTGCATCCTATAGTGAAATCACTAATGAAGACATGAATATATAAATGAAATGTGTTCATGTTGACAAATGTCAACATATATGAATGATAAAAAATTCTTTTCAAGGTTTTCGAAAAAACATATTTGTTATTTTCCAAAATCACAAGAATGAGATAGGTGCTGGAATTTGATGTTCAAACGTATAAATTATCATACGGATAGGCGCAAGTATGGGCAAACTATGTGAACTGGTGGCTGCGGTATAATGTAAATGGTGTATAGAGTGAAAATTGGGTCTATATGCATGTGGTAAAAAGATGTGCATCCAACACCACTAGCGGTGTCAAAAAAAAAAAAAAAAAAAAAAACTGAATATGTGTGTATGGTGCATAAATATATATAAAAAATATATAAAAGATTAAACCACATAAAGGTAAAAATATAAATAGTAATAAAAAATAATAATAAAAAGCAATTCTTTATATATGTGTATATGTACAGTGATTTCAGCTTTCAAAAAACGTGATAACGTATGTGAATTGGAAGCTGGACAGAAAACTAGCGTCCTGTCACAATGATGCGTCCAATAATCTCCTGATTTGCAGGAGTCTATGTGTAAATAAGTGCTTTTGCTTTAATTCCTACATGTGTGAATTTTAATCTTTGCAGCATATAAAAGATTATGAAACTTATCACTCACTGATAACCCCGCCACTCCAGTTTCACAAAAGTGCTCATTTAAAACCTTGCATCATTCCGTATGGGATGCATTCATCCCAATCAAGCAACAACATTAATGTCGCTGAACGTCTTTCTTTGAAGCAATCACATCTCTCGATGAATTGTCTTCAAGTGTATGGGCAGAACTATATGAGGTGGATAAAAATGGGACAAAATACAGTGTTTGCGCACCTGTCACTATTCTTTTATGCATAGTATAGTATTGGCAGTGACCATATGACAGGTTCATCCAATATATATGTTTATATCAATGGATAAGTTACAATCTCACTCAACCAATTATTATGTGAAATAAACAACTGATCTACCCCTTTGAAGACCACAGCTCTTAAATCAACTCAAAACACATGAGAACTTTGCAGAGAAAGTAATAAACCATGTACACATATGGTGAAAAACATTTGTACAAACATTTGTGCAAAGTTAGTGTTATGGTCTACCTACAGCTACCATCAAACAATAATGTCTAATTAGAGACGAGATTCAAGTGACAGTGAATGCGAAAGATATAGTAAATTGTTTCTTTTTTAATGAAAGCATATATGCATATCACTAGTCATTTGCTCGTATGAGTGGGGGGATGTGTGGCCCAATAAAATGGATCGATTACTGGGGATATGTGTAAACTCAAAACACATGAGAATTCAATCAAGCAACAACATTAACGTTGCTGAACGTCTTTCTTTGAAGCAATCACATCTCTCGATGAATTGTCTTCAAGTGTATGGGCAAAACTATATGAAATGGATAAAAATGGGACAAAATACAATGTTTGCGCACCTGTCACTATTCTTTTATGCATAGTATAGTATTGGCAGTGACCATATGACAGGTTCATCCAATTTATGTGTTTATATTAATGGATAAGTTACAATCTCACTCAACCAATTGTTATGTAAAAATAAACAACTGATCTACCCCTTTAAAGCGGTTGTAAAGGTGTTTTTTTTTTTTTTTTAAAATAACAAACATGTTATACTTACCTTCACTGTGCAGCTCGTTCTGCACAGAGTGGCCCCGAACCTGGTCTTCTGGGGTCCCTCGGCGGCTGTTTCAGCTCCTCCCCGCAAGCATTCACCACCTTCATGCGAGCTCCCTCGCACGGTGGTGAGTGCTTGCGGGCGCGCTCCCGTGATACAGCCGGCGGCTATAGCCGCTCGCTGTATCACTCGGCCCCGCCCCCCGGCGCGTCGCGTCATCGGATGTGATTGACAGCAGCGCGAGCCAATGGCTGCGCTGCTTTCAATCCATCCACTGCAGCCAATCAGCGGCCAGGGTGAGCGGAGGAACAGATGTCGGGAACGCGAAGCTGACTTTCGAGGCGTCAGGTAAGTAAAACGGGGGGCCTGGGGGCGGCGGTTCTGTCAGAAGTTTTTTCACCTTAATGCATAGAATGCATTAAGGTGAAAAAATTTTTACCTTTACAACCCCTTTAAAGACCACAGCTCTTCAATCAACTCAAAACACATGAGAACTTTGCAAAGAAAGTAATGAACCATGTATACATGTGGTGAAAAACATTTGTGCAAAGTTAGTGTTATGGTCTACCTACAGTTACCATCAAACAATAATGTCTAATTAGAAACGAGATTCAAGTGACAGTAAATGCGAAAGATATAGTAAATTGTTTCTTTTTTGCTGAAAGCATATATGCATATCACTAGTCATTTGCTCGTATGAGTGGGAGGATGTGTGGCCCAATAAAATGGATCGATTACTGGGGATATGTGTAAAAGAGGAACTCATATATTAATATGTGTCCCTATATGTTTTTTTTGCTCCATCATCCACCAAAAGAATGTGGATATGTGATCAAGGAAAGAGTTGGGAGGAAGGGTTACAGATGTATTACTCGGGGATATAGCTTCAATGTTGTTTTATTCATAGAAATGTGAAACGTCCCACTCAAAGTTTAACCCCCGTGGGATCCTGGTGTCCAACGAGAATATCCAAAGGACTTCTCGTTTGCACAGTAACTGGAATCTGTCACCTCCTCTCACTGGTGTGATGATTTTCTCAATGCCCTGAATAGTTAAACTGGAAGTGTCTTTGTGGTGTGTGTAAACCCAGTGCTTTGATACATTGGTTAAGATCTCCTTCTCAATATTGTACAGGTGATCATGTAACCTGTCTCTGAGACGCCGTATTGTGCGTCCAACATATTGTACCTGGCAACTGGTGCATGTAATAACATATACCACAAATTTGGTGTTACAATTAATAAACACGGGGATCGAGAATTCTTTTTGATTGCTGCATGATTTTATGAGTTGACCCGTTTTAATGTACCTGCAGTAATTACAGGTTTTTATTCCACACTTGAAATTGCCTGTGAAGTTGAGCCACTTGGATTTTATTCGGTTGGTTGAGAACAAACTGGGAGACAATGAGCGTCCCAATGTGGGTGCTCTGCGGGATACAACCTTGATCCCTTTAGAAAGGATGTTGTTATATATTGGGTCATTATACAAAACAGGAAGGTGTTTCATGATAATTTTCTTGATTGTATTAAATTCAGAGCTATATGGAGTAGAAAATACTGGGATTCTAGGGGACATGTCCCTTCTCTGTTGAATGTTTTTAGCTGGTTTTTTCTTTACAAGTGAAGGTCTTGGGATAGATCTTACTGTGTTGAGTGCTTTTTGTACTGATGTTTCTTTATAGCCTCGAGCTTTAAACCTGCTTGCCATGCTTTTGGCTTCAGCCTCAAAAGTATCAGGAGAGCTACATATGCGCTTTAACCTTAAAAACTGGCTATATGGAATGCCTCTGATGGTGTGTTTAGGGTGTGCAGAGTCAGCTCTAAGTAGAGTGTTGCCACTGAGAGGTTTTCTGTACAGACTGGATTGAATCGCATCACCGGACCCCGCCAGTTGCACATCAAGGAATTCTATGGATCTGGATTGCAGATTTCCCGTAAATTTTAAATTTAATGGATTGTCATTGAAATATGCCAGCCAGATATCCAAATTAGCTTCTCTGATGTAATAAATAACAGGTCGTCTATAAAGCGACAGAAAAAGACCGTATCTTTATGGCGGGGACTATTTGGTCCAAAGATGCGGGACCTCTCCCACCAGCCCATATAAATATTGGCCAGTGAGGGGGAAAATTTGGCTCCCATAGAGGCCCCGCATTTCTGGAGAAAATAGTCCCCGTCAAACATAAAAAAATTGTGTGTTAAAAGATACTCCAGGGCTTGTACAATGAACTCTTGTAAAATCAAAGAGAGTTTGCCTGTTTTTCTAAGAAAATAAGTGACTGCCTGGATCCCCAGATGATGTGGGATACTAGAGTATAAACTAGATACATCACAGCTGATCCATCTATAATTATCTTCCCATTTAATGTCTTGTAGTTTGTTCAATAAATCGTTTGTATCTTTTATGTAACCAGGGAGACTAGTGGCTATTGGCTGTAAATGAGAGTCTACCCACTCTCCTAAGCGTTCATTTAAAGAGCCTATCCCCGCCACTATAGGTCGACCTGTGAGGGGATTTAACCCCTTATGTATCTTTGGTAAGTGATGGAATATTGGTGTTATGGGGCATTCTGGAATAAGAAATTCTTTCTCCCTAGGAGTGAATATACCCATATGTATGGCCCTATTTATGAGTGTGGAGAGCGTGTTTTTGAAAGCAATAGTAGGGTTGGAGGATAATTTCTGGTATGTGTGTATGTCAGATAGTTGACGCAGAGCTTCTTTTTTGTAGACTTCTAAATCTAAAACCGCCACCATACCCCCCTTATCTGCGTTTCTGATGACAATCTGATCGTCCGCGGAGAGCATCTTAAAGGCTTGTCTCTCCTTGACGGACAGATTGTCCTGTGTAAATTTCTTTCTGCTGCAGCTGTGAGCCAGGTGTACCAAGTCCCCCTCTACTAGTTTTTGGAATGCGTCAAGATTCTACCCCTGGAGATTTCAATGTGAACATCTGTGGGATTTAGAGGACAAGGATCTGACTCATGTGCCAAATCGGTTAGATCCTGTAGAGCACAGTTATCAACAAATAGTATGGGTGAAGAAGGGGACTCACCTGTGTCACAGCTGTCTACAGACTCATTGGGCTCTTCCACTACACAATCAAAAAAATGTTTCCTAAGAGTTAAAGTCCTTGAAAATTTATTAATGTCCAAAATTGTTTCAAAAAGGTTGAAATGTCTGCTAGGACAAAAGTTCAAACCTTTGGCCAACAGGCTGATCTCTTCTGTGCTCAGTTGTTTTTTGGACAAATTAATCACACTGTGTTTTACTTCCTCTGCGTCTTCGGCGTCTTCTCCCGCAGCATGTAGCGTGTGTTGTTTGTGGCGTTTGTGTTTCCTACCACCTCTTCTTGTCTTTTTGTGGAGGGTTTCTTTTTCTTGGTTTGTCTGGACCTGTGAGGGTTTCCAGGGGAGCGGCTATTGGTGGATCTGATAGATTCTGGTGGGGTTGGAGATCTGTCAAATGATGAGTTTGACATGGTGCGTGCTAGAGTATTGTCGGCCGACTCCCCTTCATGGTCAGAGAAACTTACTCGTTTACCTCGGTTTTTGCGGGATCTGTTGGACTTGTAAAGTGGCTTGTGCCAGGTGTAAACCTTGTTTCCCTGATAATCATCCTTATCCCGGGCCATTTTGCCTTTCTTAGTATCAATCACTGCTCTTTCCATTCGATCTAGTTTTTTGTTTAACCTTTCATCGAGTTCAGAAAAACCTTTAATTGCTTGAGAAGTGGTGAGATCTTTTTGTATTGTGGAAATATCCAGTTGTAGCTTTTCTGTTTCCTTTTTCTTTGAGGCGATCAAAATCTCCATGAGTTTAAAGGAACAGGTGTCTAGAGTGTCTGTCCACTGTTTTTTGAAATCTTCTTCAAATAAATCTGAGGTAGGAAATTTTTTGATTCTTAGTCCTCGAGGAATGTGCAGTATTGATACATATTCTGTGAGAAAAGTAATGTCCCAATAGGCTCTAATCTCTTTAGACATTAATTGTTCTAATTTCCTGAAGAGCCTTATCAATTGTATCTCATCGTCTTCCGACGGTTGTAAGGTATATGCTTGCAATGGCTGTCTTGGAGGATTATTGGATGGTGCTGTAAGAGTTCTGCTAAAAGCTGCTTCCACAACAGGCACTTGTGTACTGGGATAATCCATAATTTATTTCCAATGTTGCTCTCTCACTCTGAGACCAAAAGTGGTCTTCCAAAAATCATAAGGTTATAATAAAGTATATATACCTTGGTGGTGCGGGGAGATGACCGAGCTGGTGGAGAGAAATATGTAGCAAAAGTCCAGATATTTGAGATGAACAAGATAGTTACCACCGCTCTAGGTGACCGGGTTCAAGCTTCCCGTCCTCCGCTGTGTGGATGATTGTGAGAGCCCCAGGTGCCGGCAATTGCTATTCCACTTTCCTATTGGTCAATTGTAAAGTACACTCTAGTCTTCACTCAGGTTCTCTTGTCCATGCAAATGAGGACTTGAAACAGGGTCAACAGAGATTGGTCCGATAGCTTGAATAGCAGGACTGATATGTGTAATGACACAGAGAAGCCCCAGGGGGTAATTAAAGTACATAAACAAACGGTCAAACACAGAACAATGCTTTTCTTCCAGACCAAGGAGCCGTCTGGAGGGGGTTAGCCTTAAGACAGGGCAGAAGACCCCCCCCCACTGTATAATAGAATCAAAGGAGAAATACTTCAGTATTCCAAGCTTCATGACACACGTCATCTTGGCCTGGGTGTCTCGGTCCTCAGCACTTTGTATTATATAAGTTTGGTTTAGCTTTGGAGCAATCACACTGCACTGTTTTCTCATGGGTTATATGATGCAAAATTGAAAGACAAGCACCCAGTGTCTGGCACCGAGCAGTACTAATTGCAGCGTCCTTGAACAAAGGTCAGACATGAAGGATACAGATTCTGACATTGCTAAAATAATACAAAGAACAGACTTTCTAGCCCCTTGAAATAAACAAGGCGTATTGCCAAATGAATGGATGATTGCCAGAGAGTTGCTATGATCACTCTGATTAAATGATTATTAAAGTAAGTTTATGTACTAAATGATGTTAGAATTCAATTAAATGGGTTTTAAACACTCTACGCATATAGAGCAAACTTCCTAAAAGAATCAAGCACTGGAGACAGCACATTCATCTAATTAACTGCACAAACTAGATAAAAAAAGGATGGAATAAAGGATTTTAAGTGCAGCTTTTGATGACAGCCCATGAAGCCTGGACTTAAAGGGCAGGAGGTGCTTTATTTTTTTTACAAAAAGGACTTTTTATGCAGTGTAAAATATTCAGCAGGACTGTGAAGAAATTGTTCGCCAAAAGTGATGCAATTTATCAAAACTGGGCAGACAGAATCTGAAGCAGCTGTGCATGGCAACCAATCAGGTTCTATCTTTCATTTTTAAAGCTTAACTGAACAAGCTGAAGATAGATGTCTGGTTGTCATGTACAGCTGTTCTAGTTTCTTTCTGCTCCAGTTTTGATAAATTTCCCCCTCTATGTTAAAGGAGATGGGGTAGTATGGGGTATATAATTAACCAAAAGAAATCTCTCTATTCACTCCATGCTGCAGCATCAATCTGATGCTGCAGCTGTCCCTGCATGGTCTAAGCCAGAGAACTGTGTAATCACATGACTGCTGATCACTCAGCTCTCAGTCTTCTCGGTGCGGAGTGCGGAGACTGTCAGTCATGGCTCTCCACTCTGCCCCTCCAGCGCTCACTGGAGGGCCAGGTTGGAGAAGGGGCGAGTGCAGCTGTCTTCACCTCTCAAGCTCCTTCCAGAACCTGGAGTGGCTCTGTGACGTCAGTTAACAGAGGGCTTTAGCCTGCTGTCAGCTGATTCTGAGTCACAGGAGAGCACAAGTAAACGCACTACTGTGATCCAGAAGAGAAGTATAACCAAAAAAGCTTCTCTTCAACGTCTCTTTTGATTAAAATATTACAGGTTGTAACACAATGAGTTTTTAAGTAGATTAAATAGATTATCAGCACCTTGACCAGAAGCAATGTATTTTTAACAAACAGGCCTATAGTAGTTCTGAAAGAAAAATAATTTGCTGTTCTGAGTGTAGCGCACCCCAAATAGGAGCCGCTGGTGAATAGGGATCCCCCACCCTGCACAGCCAAGCACACTGAATCGCCACAGGCACACTTATGCCGCGTACACACGGTCGGAATTTCCAACAACAAATGTTCGATGTGAGCTTGTTGTCAGAAATTCTGACCGTGTGTAGGCTCCATCGGACATTTGTTGTTGGAATTTCCGACAACAAAAATTTGAGAGCTGGTTCTCAAATTTTCCGACAACAAAATCCGTTGTTGGAAATTCCGATCGTGTGTACACAATTCCAACGCACAAAATTCCACGTATGCTCAGAATCAAGCAGAAGAGCTGCACTGGCTATTGAACTTCATTTTTCTCGGCTCGTCGTACGTGTTGTACGTCACCGCGTTCTTGACGTTCAGAATTTCCGACAACATTTGTGCGACCATGTGTATGCAAGACAAGTTTGAGCCAACATCCGTCAGAAAAAAATCCAGGATTTTGTTGTCGGAATGTCCGATCGTGCGTACGTGGCAATAGAGTTAAAGAACAGTCCAGCAGCTTTGCTTTTGTGTTTTATTTAGGAGTTTAAAAGAATGGATGGGGATGAGGAAATTATGGAATGTCCGCTTGACTTCTCAGCAAACTCTTCAGGGACACAACTATATATAGTCTATATACACCCCTCTTCTCCCTTCTGCACAAACTTGCTTGCAGATCCTCAGTAGTGTCATCCTAAGAAAAGTTAGTAGCAAAGGCACATTACAGGCAGGCACCGCAGGACCCTATACTTGGAAAGGTTGGGGTGACACCACAATTCACAAACTTTCTCCCGTGGTCACTGGTCCCAGCACCACCTCTTCAGGCTCTGATAGCCCTCCTGACTGCAGCAGCCCTTTTCACCAGCCCCCTGGCTATGTCTCCACAGACTGACGCTCCCAGCCATTCCAGGCTGTCACTCACCAGTCCTCCCAGACTGTCTCCCAACCCTCCCAGGCTGCCACTTCGGAGATCTCCTGGACATGCTGACCTGTTCCCGCTGTCCTCTCCTTGCTCCCATGCCTCCAGGAAGGATGTTCTCTGTGTGTTGTAGAGGGTCCCTCCAGCACCCAAGCCCCAGGCCCAAGGTCACCCCCCTAGACTAGGGGGCTCCCTCAAAGGCCTCTGACAGCCTCCTCAGCACTCCATCTCCAATATTCCACCTGACACTCACTGCCCCCCTGCTGGCATGACTCATGAGAGTATTTAAGAGGTGCCCATCCCCTGCCAGCCCACTTGCTGGGGATTGGCTGGGGCCCTCCTCAATACTCCAGGCTGCTCCTCCTAACCTCCCACCCATTCTTCTGGAAGCTTCTCCAAGGTTCCTGCAAGTAGGGGGGGTACCAGAGCTGCTGCCTGATGAGTCATTTAGCCTCCCTGAGTCACTCACCCTGACCCAGATTCAACCCAGCCTGGCTCTCAGCCAAGCTAACAATTTTACCTACACTAACAAACCTATTTACACTATTGTAGCACTAGAGGGTGCTACATGAGTTTGGAAAATGTTTGTCAGTTCCTAAGACTAAAACAGCAAAAAAAGTCTAAATACAAGGCTACTAATTTTCCCCCAAAATGGCATGTTTTAAAACACTCTGGAAATCGTCCACTCCTGTGTCTAAAACAGCTACGTATTTTGTGAGAAATACAGAAATAAATAGGTGCAGCTTTTACTATATTACGAGATTCACCAGGAGATTTCCAGATCCTGGGACAGTAACGAGTACATATGTTTTAAAAGAAACCTCTATTTTTTTCCATATACAGTAGCTTTAAGTACACTGAGCTTAGAAACCAGATGTCATCTCTTGATTTATATTTCAAAATATTGCAAATTTATATTGCAAAGTAGTCAAACTAAATAATTAACTATTTTTCTCCTATTAGTACAGCTTTTCATACACTGATTTTGGAATTTAATTGTCAGCTTTCAGGACAAAAGTCATTAGTGCATGTACTTGTGATCTACAAAAAACACACTCTCTTTCCTAGCTACTGAATATATAAAATTGCAGTCTTTGCCTGTGTGCTTAAAGTGACTCTATCATGAAAATGAAATAGTAAAGTCTCTTACCTTTGCTGCCTTGAATGCTGTTCAATTCACAAGGAACCATCCCCCGCAGTCTTTTTTTTTTTTTTTTGAAAGAATACATTTTTATTGAACATTATCAGAGGCTTGCACAAAGTGAGTACAATCTTAATAAAAAAGAACATCCCTTAATAAATGAAAATGTTCCTTGAAGGTGGTAATTTTGTGCATGTCTTCATACAATTCTATTGTTATAAAATAATATTGGACAAGCTGTAAACACTCAGATTACTGAAGTGCATTGATCCGATGCTAACCAGGTCCCCAAAGTCTTCTTCTGAAACTCTGACCTTCACATCATTACAGGACACAGTAGTAGAGGCCAGCAGGTGAAACCGGTGGTGAACACAGGAGTTTAAAACTCTTGAGTTTTGTTCAGCACCGTGGGCAGCAGAATAGTGAGTATTTATTCTCTTCTTATATACAGTGGGGACGGAAAGTATTTAGACCTCCTTAAATTTTTCACTCTTTGTTATATTGCAGCCATTTGCTAAAATCATTTAAGTTCATTTTTTTCCTCATTAATGTACACACAGCACCCCATATTGACAGAAAAACACAGAATTGTTGACATTTTTGCAGATTTATTAAAAAAGAAAAACTGAAATATCACATGGTCCTAAGTATTCAGACCCTTTGCTGTGACACTCACTCACAGTGCATGTCAGAGCAAATGAGAATCATGAGGTCAAAGGAACTGCCTGAAGAGATCAGAGACAGAATTGTGGCAAGGCAAAGGTTACAAAAAAATTCTGCTGCACTTAAGGTTCCTAAGAGCACAGTGGCCTCCATAATCCTTAAATGGAAGATGTTTGGGATGACCAGAACCCTTCCTAGAGCTGGCTGTCCAGCCAAACTAAGCTATCGGGGAGAAGAGCCTTGGTGAGAGAGGTAAAGAAGAACCCAAAGATCACTGTGGCTGAGCTCCAGAGATGCAGTCGGGAGATGGGAGAAAGTTGTAGAAAGTCAACCATCACTGCAGCCCTCCACCAGTCGGGGCTTTATGGCAGAGTGGCCTGATGGAAGCTTCTCCTCAGTGCAAGACACATGAAAGCCTGCATGGAGTTTGCTAAAAAAACACCTGAAGGACTCCAAGATGGTGAGAAATAAAATTCTCTGGTCTGATGAGACCAAGATAGAACTTTTTGGCCTTAATTCTAAGCAGAATGTGTGGAGAAAACCAGGCACTGCTCAACACCTGTCCAATACAGTCCCAACAGTGAAGCATGGTGGTGGCAGCATCATGCTGTGGGGGTGTTTTTCAGCTGCAGGGACAGGACGACTGGTTGCAATCAAGGGAAAGATGAATGCGGCCAAGTACAGGAATATCCTGGATGAAAACCTTCTCCAGAGTGCTCAGGACCTCAGACTGGGCCGAAGATTTACCTTCCAACAAGACAATGACCCTAAGCACACAGCTAAAATAACGAAGGAGTGGCTTCACAACAACTTCGTGACTGTTCCTGAATGGCCAAGCCAGAGCCCTGACTTAAACCCAATTGAGCATCTCTGGAGAGACCTAAAAATGGCTGTCCTTGATCTGCAAGGAGGAATGGCAGAGGATCCCCAAATCCAGGTGTGAAAAACTTGTTGCATCTTTCCCAAAAAGACTCATGGCTGTATTAGATCAAAAGGGTGCTTCTACTAAATACTGAGCAAAGGGTCTGAATACTTAGGATCATATGATATTTCAGTTTTTCTTTTTAAATAAATCTGCAAAAATGTCAACAATTCTGTGTTTTTCTGTCAATATGGAGTGCTGTGTGTACATTAATGAGGAAAAAAAACAAACTTAAATGATTTTAGCAAATGGCTGCAATATAACAAAGAGTGAAAAATTTAAGGGGATCTGAATACTTTCCGTCCTCACTGTAGGTAACAGGGCTTTTACGATATCATTTTTAAAACGGTGTTGCTTTAAAGTGGAGGTCCACCCTTAAAAAAAAAAAAAATTGCAGAAAAAAATACCTAAAAAAAGGAGGGGGGAAAAAAAAAGTTTAACTTACGTAAAATGGCTGTTGCTAGGCAGTCTTCCTAATCTGCCTCTTTCTACGCCACGGTGATCTTCAGTCTTCTCCTCCCCGCGTTGTCTTCTGGTGAATGGGGCGCAGTGTATTATGAGAACTGTGTGTGTCCCACAACACATCGCGTCCCATTCACAAAGCGCTGCGCGACTCACGCATGCGCAGTAGGAAACGGGCTGTGAAGCCGTAAGGCTCCTCTGCCTGTTTCCCTTAGTTAGGATGGTGGTGCCGGGACCCGAGAGCCCAGGGACGGGTCGAACTCGGGCGGCCGACATCGCGGGCACCCAGGAGGTAAATGTGCTTATTTAAAGTCAGCAGCTACAGTGTTTTTCAGTGTGTTTAGTGTGTTTTCAAAGCCGGAATCCCGCTTTAAGGTGTACCTATTGTCAAAATGTGAAATGGTTTATTCTTTTCTACATTGGTTTTCATTTATTTCTAGCCTACGCCTATTATTCTGCACGATTTTGAAGTTTGAAAACGTATTTATTGAAGAATCCCATGCAATTGCATTCTTGGTTTCTGTGACTTCTATTCACTATGTCCTGATATACAGAGGTCATGAAAGGAGACGTTTCAGGAGGCACTATAGGGATATGTAGTGTCTAGAAATCGAATGTAAACTAAAGGAATGGGCAGAGGGGAAGCTGCAAAGAAGTGGACTTTACGGCATACTTTGCCCGGCTGACTTTTCAACGGACTTTAAGACGGACTTTACGAATGAACGTACTTGCCTACACACGATCAACCAAAGTCCGACGGATTCGTACGTGATGACGTACGACCGGACTAAAACAAGGAAGTTCATAGCCAGTAGCCAATAGCTGCCCTAGCGTCGGTTTTTGTCCGTCGGACTAGCATACAGACGAGCGGACTTTTCGACCGGACTCGAGTCCGTCGGACAGATTTGAAACATGTTTCATTTCTAGGTCCGTCAAACTTTTGAGAAAAAAAAGTCAGCTGGAGCCCACACACGATGGAATTGTCCGACGGACTCAGGTTTGCCGGACCAAGTATGCCGTAAAGTCCGATCGTGTGTACGCGGCATAAGACGTTGTGGAAGTAGATAAGCAGCAGACAGTCAGAACTCATAACATGAAAAGAGAAGTAAGCTTATATTGGATTGTCAAAAATGACTATTGTTTGTATTGCTATTACAATGCTGATATTATAAACTGGAAGTGTTTGCTTATGGAGCTCCTTTAAATCTGTATACAGGTGCGTGTCCATGCACTTCTGCTTAATGACTACTGCAGGAGGAAGGCAATCTGTTTCCTGAGTTAGAAGAGATGCTAAGGATTAGGGACAGCTTACAACCAACGTGACAACAAATGCACAAGTGCTTTAAGGTGGAAATAAACCCTTCAATTTAACTGTTTCCCAAAACAATTACATTCAAGGCATGTCGTGAATGATAACTGTCACAGTTGCTTGTGCTTTCAAGCCAAACTGTTAAGCCTGTTGTTATAACTGATCAAATGTGCATCACCAAGGCAACTGCAGATCAACAAAGGCTAAGATGCCAGATTCCTTGGCTGTAAAGGATTGGAGGGTTTAGTTCTCTTTTAAGTAAAACTGAATGTCATGGGGCAGCTCTTGCCATATTAACACAGCACTGCAGCCTACCTTGAAGCATGTAGCAAATGTTTGCTGGCAAAAACTTTGCATGTCTCTTTTGCCATTTCTGTCGTCTAATTCCTATAGATTTTTTATTGTGGGACCTTAGTTCTATATTTGAGTCATCAAACCACAGATCCCACATTATCAATGAATCCTTAAAGTAGTAGTAAACCACAAAAAAAAAAATGTCCCCTAAAAAATAATAGCATAATGTGCTAGTATATATTGCATACTAGCACATTATGAAAGACTTACCTTAGAACAAAACCCTCCAGCGGTGCGCTGTCACTGCTGATAGGGCTTCTATCTTCACCCGGTCTTCCTTGCGGTTTCCGGTGAACATTTAGAAGATATTTACTGTACCTACTGGTAAGCCTCATTTTAGGCTTACCCGTAGGTACAAGTAAACAAGGTAGGCTTTATTACCACTTTAAATGAAGCAAGCCAGCCAAACTTGCCACCGAAATCTGACTTGCTCTAATCAACATGCTCATACCAATAGATTCCAAGTGCAACCAGTAACAGACAAAAAGTGTGCAAAGCCAGCAAAGCAGTTGGTCCTGGCCTCGGGAATCAGGTGTTTCGAGGGACTGTCCTTGATTTGGAGCAATGTCCCTCTGTCCCTCTTTGCCCCTCATTTGTCCCTCATTTTGGCCTGATCTATATAATTGTATATAAAATGCACTTTTTATCTTTCAAAAAGTGTTTCCCAGAGCTAAACCTTTCATCCAAATTATAAATGGGTGCATTTGTAAATTTTAGAAGCCAATATAAAGGAATAGTAGTGGTAAAAAAAAGTCCCTTGTGGACATAATTATCCTTTTTTTTTTTGTTAATTCTCCTTTAAGGGGATGTGGAAGAGGGCATGTCCTATGCCTACATACATTTGCTAGTAGGTGTCCCTCATTCCCATCTCAAAATGTTGAGAGGTATGCATATGTAGCTTTTGTTCTTCTTTTTAATCATCAAAAATCCTACAATAAAAACCAATGTACCACAGAAGGATTCAGCAAAGTGAAAGATCATGAAAACCAGGAAACAATGGTAATTACTAAAAGAAAATGAAGGATACAAAACAAATGTGTTACAGGCATGAAACGTGAAAGTGATATTTAAGTACACTAATTACTTCACTGATGACTATATGGAAAGTCCTGGACATGCACTGTGGGCAGCCCCTAAGGTTAGCATTAGTTTAGTCAAGGGGTTAGTTAAATAAAATCAAAGTGTAAAACAGCATAATGAATGGCCAGTCATGATTCTACGGGGCTCACAAGCCTCTTGCCACCTCTGTATTTACAAGGCAGTAATTAACCTACAAGTTCTAATTATATAGAAAACTGACAAAAACCTAGGAAGATTTTTTCATATCTCAGAGTGTAGGATATTAATGCGAGTTGCCACCTGCAGTACCGCATTAATTCTAATTCTCATTGGCCCTGACAACGTATTAAGAGTCGAGCAATTTAGAGAGATTACAGTGCGTGTTTGGAAGAACAAATAAATCTGCTGACTTCGATCACAAAACTCTTTGAAGCGTATGGAATATCATGAGTGAGAAGATTATATACGTTTTTTATTTAATATAAAACACATAAATATACATACCTCAATCCTGATTATATCTGGATTGTCACAACTTATGCCAAAAGAGATGAATCTATTAAAATTCATCTCTTTAAAAATATTGTCGGATTCAGGCTGGAATTATGTCAGAAGGTAACAAAATTATGTTTGATTGGATGGGAGATATGTTGTTAATGTTTAGTGCACAAAGGCATTTTTAAGCACTTGCTTACTGGGCACCTAAACCCCCCTCCTGCCCAGACCAATTTTCAGCTTTCAGAGCTGTCACACTTTGAATGACAATTGCGCAGTCATGCTACACTGTACCCAAATTACATTTTTATCATTTTGTTCCCACAAATAGAGCTTTCTTTTGGTGGTAATTGATCACCTCTGGGATTTTTATCTTTTGTTAAAAAAACGAAAAAAGACCGAAAATTTTGAATAAAAATAGAAAACAGTTCTATATTTTGTTATAAAATTTTGCAAACAGGTAATTTTTCTCCTTCATTGATGTACGCTGATGAGGCTGCACTGATAGGCTGCATTGATGGGCACTGATAGGCAGCACTGGTGGGCACTGATGAGGTGGCACTGGTGGGCACTGAGAGGTGGCACTAAGGTGGTACTGATGGGTGGCACTGATGGCCGGCACTGAAGGGCATTGATATAGGGCACTGATAGCTGGCACTGATGGGCATTGATAGGTGGCAGTGATGGGCACTGATGGGTGGCAGTGATGGACAGTGATGGACACTGGGAGGTGACACTGATAGGCAGCACTGCTAGGTGGCACTGAGGAATTGATTGGCACCACTGGTGGGCAATGATAGGTGGAGCTGGTGGGCATTAATAGTTGGCACTGATTGGTGGCACTAATATACACTGGTGGGCACTGATATGCACTGTGTGGACACTGGCAGGTGGCACTGGCAGGCGGCACTGGTGGGCACAGATGAGGCGGCTGTGCCTCTTCCTCTTTGGGACAGATGTCCCTTACACAGAAGCCGGCAGCGTGAGGAGAAAAAAAAAAGATCACCCATCTTCTGTTTACATCACGTGATCAGCTGTCATTGCCTGGCAGCTGATAACGTGGTAGAGGGCCGGGATGGGCACCTTACTCTGATCTGTGATCACCCAAGTCTCACTGACTCGGTGATCACAGTGCGCGCGCAAAGGGAAGGACATCTATTTACGGCCTCCCGGCAACGTAGGTCTGCGCTATAGCCGTAATTTGGCTATAGTGCGGGCGGGGAAAAAAAATAATTTTTTGGGCTTGTGCAAGATGCATGCATGTCATTGGTGAGCTGGCAAAGTGAACTTGGAAGAGATGCCAGCCTATGAAGACATATTTTCTATTTAAATGGCGGAACTGGAGTGGGGAGCAGGAGGATAAGGCAAGGGGAGAAATAATGCAAAGCATACTGAAAAAGCGAACAAGTTATGTTTTTGGACTAAGTAGACTGTAAATGTGCATTCAGAATCTCGAGAAGGGGGTGGGGGCTCCCCTTTAATGAACATTGGTAAAGCATTAAGAAAATATTTCTTAAAGCAATCCAAGCACCCTACAGAAAATTTACGGAACACAGATGTTAATGGGAGTTCTGTCTTTAGGTTTAAAGGCTAAAGCAGGCCATAGATTATGAGATTTTCTTTCCTGAAACCAGGAGTTGCAGAAAAGAAAATTGCTTGATTCCCCCACCAACGCAGTCAGCGTAGATGAGGAAATCACTCCCGAGGAGCTATCGTGTTCTCCCGGCGGGGCGCAGGAAGCTGTTCCTGCTAGAAGAACACAGTAATTACCGCTAGAGGCTATAGCCGCTGGCAATAATCGCATGATAAAAATCCAACATGCTGGTTGTAACCAAGTCTATCAATTGATTGACAATCAGCCTGCCCATAGATGAATCGAGTCTCGGCCAGTCCCTGCTGAACCAACCGAGACTCGGTCCATCTATAACTAGCTTAAGTTTACATGTTACATGTTACACCCATTACACCCTTGTAGTTAAATGACACTTCCTCCAGCTTTCAAACAGAAAGCCCGTACAGGGGTACGGGCAAGAAAGCTGGAGGAAATGTCTACAGGAGGCTGACATTGCACCTGTGATCAGTTGAATGCTTTACAGGCTCCTGTAGGAAAAAATAATGAATGCATATTTTTTTTCTGCAAAAATCTGCGCAGGTTGAACAAAAAAATGACCTTATTCCCCTTCCAGAAACTCAATGAGACTTCCCTTCTATCAGAATACACTGATCTGTGGTGCTGGCTAAAGCCAGCAAGATTGATGGGGAAAAACCTAACATGCTGGTTGCACAGAAGTAGATTGGTAGATCAAATTCTGTACAACCAACCTGCCCATACATGGCTCGAAATTCACTTGGTCCCTGCTGAACCGGCTGAATTTTGATTCATGTATGGCCAGCATTAACGCTACAGGGACCAGCAGATCGACGCTCTCAGAATTTGGTGCAGGCATCAGGAGAGATAGGTATGTACTCATTGTTTTCTGCAAGTACAGCTTTTTTTTATCAAGTTTAATTATTGCTACAGAGTAACCTCAATCATTGTTTAAAAGAAATATGAAAGGGAAGAAACACCCTGCTTTATTCGGCACAGACAGTAGCACAGAGCTGGTAAACAAGGGGGAGGAACATTTATGGATTTGGGGGTAGCTATGCACTATGAACACCTTGTAGTTACAACAAAGCAGGCAATGCATATTGTAATGCTAGGGTGGAAATTCAGCTCACTCTCACACTATACAGTATGTACCTGATAAACTGGGTTACCAGATAATCGTACTGGCAGCAACCATAAAAGTTGTCACAAATGTTCCCACCATGGATTTACATATATTTATATTCATGTACTTTACATCAGTCTGTAATGTATGTAGCTGGTTATATAATCTTCTCTACTGTTATGCTTAATAGATTAAAATAATAATAAATAACCAACATTATACAGATGATCAGAAAATATTATTAAGCCAGTAGGCAGATCATATCATTGACATTTTAGCATGTAGTTTAGGATGGGAATCATGAATATGCATTGCATTGTACAAAACATCTGCATCCATAATCACTGGCTTGGAAGGAGTGTGAAGTGCAGTGCACATATATTGTCTCTTTGTGCAAGTGCTTATAAATATACTTTATTTAATTTTGCTTCATGTTCGTTTACTTGAATCGTGTATAAATTATGAAAAAATGTTGTATGAATGGCCAAAATACAGGAGTATGAGTATTTAAAGTAGATATAAGCCCACATGCAGCCTGTTTGCAACCACTTCTTGTCTACATGCCTCCAAAAGCATTTTTCAGGGCAGGTTTCCTGATAGAAAAAACAGTGGAGCATGTCTAAAGAATGTGTGGTAAGATGGCCATTAAAAGTCCCCATCAGAAACCAATGTGACAGGATGACAATGCAAGACATAACAGGAAGACAGGCACAGAGAATTTTCACCCTATAACAGAGGGTACCTGAACAAGGATCTTCATGACAGGGCCACCAGCTATTGTTTAATAAAAGCCCTAAAACCAAAATGGATGAAAAACAGATGTAAACGGACAAACAGTCCGTTTTTGCATTGGTAGTGGATGTAAAAAAATGGATGAAAAAACTGATGAGAAACTGATGAGCAACTGATGTAAATTTCATTGTTTTTTTCTTTGAAAAACATGACCGAACTGATGAAATGAATTGCATGTGTGAAAGGGGCCTTACACTAAAGCCTCGTACACACGATCGGATTGTTGGCCAACAAAACCGCAGAATTTTGTCCGAAGGATGTTGGCCCAAACTTGTCTTGCATACAAATGGCAAGGAATTTTCGGCCAACAAATACGAACGTAGTGACGTACTACATTGTTTTTCAGCTCTTCAGCACCACTCTTTGGGCTCCTTCTGCTAAGTTTGTGTTAGTAGAAGTTTGGCGAGTGTTGACTCGCACTTTTCATTTTGCGCTTTTCATTTCGCACTTATCAGTTCGTTTCTGAACGGCTGTTCGTCAACCAGACATGTTGCGGAATCGGAGGAGATAACGTGTTATTTATTATTGGCCTTGGAGTTATTGCTTTGACCCAAGCCCAGTCCAGGAACAGGAGGAGGAGGAGTTCTTGGACCAAAAATTGGTTGCTTTATTAATCGTGACCAATTATGTTATATGCCTTTGCTACGGGAGCTCAAGAAGAATAATCCAGATGTTTTTTGAAATTATCTCCGGATGACGGACCCCTGCTTTCACCAACTCTTGGCATTGTTGACCGCCTATATTAAAGCGGAGTTCCACCCTAAAGTGGAACTTCCGCTCATTGGATTCCCCCCCCCCCTCCGATGCCACAATTGGCACCTTTCAGGGGGGAGGGGGGTGCAGATACCTGTATAATACAGGTATCTGCACCCACTTCTGGGAATACCTAGCCGCAGATAGCCGCAAATGCCCGTCCCCCCTCCCGTTGTGTTCTGGGAAACACACAGTTCCCACAACACAACGGGGACCAGTGAAGACGCGCAGCGTGACTCGCGCATGCGCAGTAGGGAACCGGGCAGTGAAGCCGCAACGTTTCACTTCCTGTTTACCTGACCGAGGATGGTGACGGGGGCAGCCAAGAGACGAGCGATCGGTCGGCTTCGGCTGCCGACATCACTGGATCCTGGGACGGGTAAGTGTCCATTTATTAAAAGTCAGCAGCTGCAGTATTTGTAGCTGCTGGCTTTTAATAATTTTTTTTTAAGGTGGAGCTCCTCTTTAAGAAGCAGGACACATGCATGAGGCTTTTATTTTATTTTTTGGTTGAATAATAATGATTTGATTTGGTATATTTTCTATATTTTTGGATGCATAGAATGCACTTTTTGGTTAAGTTCTATTGGCAGATAGCATGTCTAATTTTATTTGTTTTCTTTTTTGATGCACAATAAAAAAATTGTGGAGAATAATGACAGTTTGGGAGTAGGCAGTTACATTTAGAAAAATACAATGTAAAATTGACAAGGGACACCAACATAGTTGTATCTTTGATCTTAAAAACTACGGGATAATGGTGCTGTGGTAAAAAATAACAAGCATAATAATATTATTCTTGATATCACTAGAAAAAAAAGCCTTTGAAAATTTATTTGCCATAACTCCATCAGTATCACCAGCAAAGCAGCTTCATTATTATCCCATTAAAGAAGAAGAGAACTGTACGCTGCATTTTGAGATTTCATAATTTGCCACGTCACGAATGTTAATTCTCCATTACGAACACTAGTTTACAAGACCGACCGCTTCTGGCTCGTCCTTGCTTCCGTGCATGTGTTTGTACTTTGGTTTTTTGATCCGACGGACTTGTGTACACACGCTCGGAAAATTCAACAACAGACATTTGTCCGCAGAAAATTTTAAAACCTGCTATCCAACATTTGTCCGCAGAAAATCCGACAACAATTGTCCGATGGAGCAAAGGTCGGATTTTCCGCCAACAGCCTGTCATCACACATTTCCCGTCGGAAAATCCGTGTATGAGGCTTAACTGACACTGACACTAAAGCCTCATACACACTATCGGATTTTCGGCAGGGAATTGTGTGATGACAGACTGTTTGCCTAAAATCCGACTGTAAGTACGCTCCATCAGGCAATTGTTGGCCAACTTTCCGCCAATAAATGTTGGATGGCAAGCTAGTAAATTTTTAGCAGACAGCGGTTTGTTGTCAGATTTTCCTATCGTGTGTACACAAGTCCGTTACACAAAAGTCCAAAGTACAAACACGCATGCTTGGAAGCAAGAACGAGCTGGAAGCGGTCAGTCTTGTAGCGTTCATAATGAAGAATTAACATTCGTGACGCGACAAATTATGAAATCTCGAAAAGCAGCGCACATTCTCTTCTTCTTTATTGGGATAATAACGAAGCTGCTTTGCTGGTGATGGAGTTATGGCAAATACATTTTCAAGGGCTTTTTTTTTCTAGTGATATCAAGAATAATATTATTATGCTTGTTATTTTTTACCACAGCACCATTATCCTGTAGTCTTTAAGATCAAAGATACAACTATATTGGTGTCCCTTGTTAATTTTACATTGTATTTTTTTAAATGTAACTGCCTACTCCCAAACTGTCATTTGAAGTAAAACACATAGCCAAGTATTATTCTACACAATTTTTTTATTGTGCGTTAAAAAAAGAAAACAAATAAAATTAGGCATGCTATCTGCCAATAGAAAGTGCATTCTATGCATCCAAAAATATAGAAAATATACCAAATCAAACCATTATTATTCAACAAAAAATAAAATAAAAGCCTCATGCATGTGTCCTGCTTCTTAATATAGGGGGTCAGCAATGCCAAAAGTTGGTGAAAGCGGGGGTCCGTCATCCGGAGATAATTCCGAAAATCATCCAGATTATTCTCCTGGAGCTCCCGCAGCAAAGGCATATGACATAATTGGTCACGATTAATAAAGCAACCAATTTTTGGTCCAAGAAATCCTCCTCCTCCTGTTCCTGGACTGGACTTGATTCAAAGCAATAACTCCAAGGCCAATAATAACGAACACGTTATCTCTTCCGATTTCGCAACATGGCTGGTTGACGAACCGCCGTTCAGAAACGAACTGAAAAGCGCGAAATGAAAAGCGCGAATCAACACAAAACACCAAACTTCTACCAACACGAAATTAGCAGATGGAGCACAAAGGGTGGCGCCTGACAATTGAACTTCCTCTTTATCGGCTCGTACTACGTCTAGTACATCACTACGTTTGTGTTTGTTGGCCGTTTGTATGCAAGACAATTTCACGGCACACGCCCTTCGGACAAAAGTCTGGCACTTTGTCTGTAGAAAATCTAATCGTGTGTATGAGGCTTTACAGTAAATGACACTTACACCACCACTAATACACCGACACCTACACTCACTAAACTAGGTCAAGCACTCTACTAGTTAATCTTTTTTTCTTCTTCAACAGACTTTTTTTTTTTTTTGCACAGACAGACCAAGAGGAAGGGACACATTGTATATTCTCCTCCTTCCTAGCAGAGGTATGTTGTTTCTCCTTTTCACAGAGGAGAACAACATTGGTAGGCTACAGCAGTGGTTCTCAACTCTGTCCTCAAGTAGACCCAGCAGGCCATGTTGGCAGGTTTTCCTTTATCTCGTACAGGTGTTTTAAATCAGAATCAATGGCTTGGTATTTTGGACAGCTATTTTATCTAAGAGAAATTCCCAAAACATGGCCTGTTGGGGGGTGTTTGAGGACAGGGTTGAGAACCACTGGTATAGTGTACTCCAATGTTTCTCAACCCCAGTCCTCAAGTCAGGCTTTCCATTATTTTTCACAGGTGATTTGATCAGTTTCACTGCCTTAGTAATTATCACAGCCGTTTCATCTGAGGGAAATCCTGAAAACAGGACCTATTGCGGGTACTTGAGGACTGGAGCTGAGAAACATTGGGCTACAGAATGAATGATCACTGACTGTTAGTAGGAGACCCAGGCCTGTCACCGACAATTCAGGTCCAGCGCTGTAAGCACACATTGGAGCG
Source organism: Aquarana catesbeiana (assembly GCF_042186555.1). Taxonomy (NCBI): domain Eukaryota; kingdom Metazoa; phylum Chordata; class Amphibia; order Anura; family Ranidae; genus Aquarana; species Aquarana catesbeiana. The sequence goes on along the minus strand of NC_133324.1, from coordinate 348,638,743 downwards.
CACTTCCAGCGCAAACAGTGCATTTACGTGTTATATGGTCACTAGTATATGGATAACTCCTTTCCCTTCGTGGTGGCTGAATAGCTTTGGGTCATTCCATTCTGCTGGAACTTTTTTCACATTTTAGAATCTTGTGTATTCAAGACTGCACTTTATTCTATTAGAGACATTATTCACTTATTAATTCATCAATTCTTGTTTTTAATTATTTATGTCACATACTTCCATAGATTCAGTCTGTTCATACATTATGGTCACCTGCTGATTTGGCACCTTGGCCCATCCACGGGCAGTTTAACTCTCCAATAAGACACTTAAAGGGGTTGTAAACCCTCATGGTTTTTCCCCTTAATGCATTCTATGCAATAAGGTGAAAAACCTCCTGTCATGCAGCAGCCCCCCCCCCCCCCCCCCCCCAGGGCCCCCCTTTTATTTACCTGAGCCCCGTAATTCCCACGATGGGAATGAGCACACCAGCTTCGGCCGGTGTATCGTGTCCTGATTGGATAGATTGATAGCATCGCAGCCATTGGCTTCTAACTTTAGGTTGTACAGTTAAGCTTTGACAAAAAACTGGAAGCTAATTGGTTTCTGTGCAGGGCTGCACCAGATTTTGCACTCCAGTTTTAGTAAATCAACCCTAATGACTTTCCCAAGCATTGTCTCTACAAAACATTAACACTGATTGAGGGGACATCGAGGGAATCAGGGGGTCTGGCTAGGACTGAACGAACTAGCACTAAAAAGGTGGGGAGGACGAAGGGAGATACCAAATTGCATAGTAAATAAGATGTAGTTACCCTAAACCGCTACTGAGTATCAGCATACCACAGAACAATGGTAACCAGATACAATTATGGATTAACAAAAATATACATTTAGGTGGAACAGAACAAGGATCAGTGTGTATTATTCTGTACTTGCATAATTTTTAAATAGACAAAACATGGGGAAATAGCAGCCATAGTAGCTTTGATTGCTGTCAACTGGCAAGCCCAATAGAAATCATTATAACAATAATAATAATCATTATTATTAGTAGTAAAATAAAAAAGAAATTCCCTACACAATACTTAGATACAAAGTATACAAAATTTACAAACCAAATCCCTACACGATTCACTACATATGATGTCATCAGGGGCTCAGGACACATGTAGCCACCACACTTTTAAATAGAGAAAAATGGCGAAACATGTAGGGCGGAGCTAGGACACACGTCAACCAAAAATGTGCCATTGATCGTGACCATCTTTTTTTTCCTGGCGGATCGACATTTTTACTTGTTGGAAGTGCCGTTTTTTTTCGTTACCCATGTAAGTGCTATTGTCCTAATACATTTTATATTTTATCGCTGGTCTTCACTATTGAGGGTAATCTATTCTTCCCTCTTATTGTGCTATGATGTACACATGGTCCAGATCCACATGTAAAGGTATTGGCTTTTCCTGAGGAGTGACAGATTGTTTTTGATGACATCTCATCCCATTCTGATGACTGCGGTGCTGTGCTATTTACTCAGAGTGTCACAAGTGTTTTGACCTGATCTGAAGGCTTTCTATCCCCCAGTTAGACTGAACCTGGAAGAGATTCCACTTCTTTCTGTGGATTTGCATGTCTTTGGACTCTTTGTTTTATGGGTTGACATGGACGTTTGTGTATATATATGAAATATCACCATTTATTTATTCATTGCACATGTTAATATGAATTTATTTATTGCATATTGAAAGTATAAAATTTGAGCAATTTTAGTTATTGCATTATTTTGCACCATATATTGTAATACAGAATATAGCGCTACACTGTTTCGTTTGTAAATATTATTATTATACAGGATTTATATAGTGCCCCCAGTTTGTGTAGCGCTTTACAGAATCAAGACAAAACAGTTACAGTACAGTTCAGGACAAGAGGGTTAGGAGGGCCTTGTTCATGAGAGCTTACATTCTTAAGGGACAATAAACTAATAGATTCTACTCTTGTAATCAGTTTGGAGGTTTTTTTTGTTTTGTTTTTTTTACTGATTTACACATATAATCAAGATACTGTATGGTCATTCTTATCCACAAAGCATGTTTATTATACACCTATTTTTTTTTCCAGCTGGAAACCTAAATGAGTGTAGCCCTACAGATGACCTAGAGCAACAAGAAATGGGCTGTGGTGCCTGGACAGAGATTACCTCCACTTCCAGCACTGAATGGAAAAGTAGCTGTAGTGATTCTCAGTCTGCTGAAAGTGCCGGGAAGATGCAATGTACACTTATACCACCATATCACCAGGTATAGAACTGCCAGAAGCAAATGTTATCTTCAGTTAAAAAATGCATGTCCAAGTAATCAATAGATTCAGATTTATAAGAACTATGGTATATGCAAGTCTCAACTTTTTTTTACATTTAGCATGGCTTGTCTGTGTAATACATGCATCTACTTCTGCCAACAAAATATATATAGGCATACAACAACAATGTAAATGCTCACAATGTTCACTGTGCTTCTTATAAATTGCAAGTACAAAACTAGTGAGTCAGTCTCCAGTAAGTGCATTCAAACATGCTTGGGACATATACTACACTACAGAGTGCATGAGCATCATGGGAAATGTAGAAAGACAAAAGATAAATCACGCTAAAAATTATGCTCACTGACATACACGAAGAGCATATATGAACCTCAAACAAGCAGCAGCATGAAGTGGGATACACACAAGGGATAACTGGAAATAGAGAAGCTGCACTAAAAAAAAAGGATCAATCAATTGATCAAATCAACACATATGAATATGCAGAAAGTCCATAATTAATCACTTCAGCTTGTTGATGTCACCACAGTGTATAAAAACAGACAGGAGAGTGCCCACCACCGTAACATGGACCTGCTTACCAGATAATAATCATAAAGGGCAGATGGCTATAACCCAGCCGCTGCCTTTAGCTTGTGGGTGTCAACACCAAAATCGGCAGACTGGATCTTGCAGATCGCTCACTCTCTCCAACTATGATGTCCGTCTTTACTTAGGTAGATACCCCAAAAGAGAGAAGACTGACCATAGTGTAATATTGTCTAAATAAGTTTTGTTTCAAACAAGGTATTGCACTTACATTTAAGAAGGATATTGCAAGCATTAAAAACAATGCCGGACGGCACAAACACACGGAGCCCGTCCACCTAGAATGATCGCATGGTGACGTCACTATATGCCTTCCTCAAGATGCGTTTCGTCATACGTGACGTTGTCAGTGGGGAACCAGTTTCCAGTTATCATGTGAAATGTAGTTCCAAAATATCTGGGGTGTCAAGGTTCGATATATTTAAGTTATTGGTTGTAACATGAAAAAATGTGGAGAATTTCAAGGGGTTTGAATACTTTTTCAAGGCACTGTATAAAATGGCCCAGCAAGCAGTGAAGGTACATCCAAAAAATTCCTTTTTGCTCTCTGAGTGAACAAGTGGGGATCCTGGTGTGAAGGAAGACATACTAAAGCGCTATACGACTTTACTTCCTATGACCTGTCAGTTTAGGTGGACGGCCATGTCTTGGTAGGTTTGCAGTTGTGTCATACTCTTTCTTCCATTTTCGGATGATGAATTGAACAGTACTTTGTGAGATGTTCAAAGCTGGGGATATCTTTTTATAACCTTACCCTGCTTTAAATTTCTCCACAACTTTATCCCTGACCTGTCTGGTGTGTTCCTTGGCCTTCATGATGCTGTTTGTTCACTAAGGTTCTCTATCAAAATTCTGAGGGCTTCACAGAACAGCTGTATTTATACTGAGATTAAATTACATACAGGTGGACTCTGTTTACTATTTAGGTGGCTTCTGAAGGCAATTGGTTCCACTAGATTTTATTTAGGGGTATCAGAGTAAAGGGGGCTAAATACAAATGCACACCACACTTTTCAGATATATTTTTTTTAATGTTGAAAACCATTTATCATTTTCCTTCCTCTTCACAATTATGTTCCACGTTGTGTTGGTCTATCACATAAAATCCCAATAAAATACATTTATGTTTTTGGTTGTAATATGACTAAATGTGGAAAATTTCAAGGGGTGTGAATACTTTTTCAAGGCACTGTAAAGTCATAGCCAGATCAGAGATCACAATGTTGCCCTTCATGTAGAACAAGTACTGTAGTTCTAAGGCCTCATGCACACTGGACATTATAAAAACGGCAGTAATGTTAGCTGTAGAATAAGTCACTGGAGTTAATGGACTAAAGGCAAATAGAATGTGGACTTTGCAAGGGAATGTTCCTTAGATGTAGTTCTGTTGACTTCCATCATCCAAGCAGGTATAAGAAAAAATACAATTTTTTTTCCTTTCACTTGATTTGGGCATTTTGTGCAAAGTGAAATTTTACCACATTCACTAAGCTCTGGGGAAAATTCCCTTGCTTAGTAAACAGTCTATTTGCCTTTAATAAATCAACCCCCTGTCTCAAATTGATGTAGTGCTTACCCCCGTAGGAGCGGCTGAATATTTGGTATATCCGTAATTCACGTTTACTACCCAACCCTCGCAGCCCATAGATTTAAAAGTCACAGTCCTTAATGCTTTTTCTTAATGCTTTATTCATCAACATAAACTGGGATGGGAGAAGAACAGTCTGTATCTCTATATATGTACTTGCAGCTTCACCGCTACCTTTTTACCACTACTTCCCATCCGCATGGTACTTCCAAGCTGAGCTAAAAAAAGTCACTCTGAATGACCTCTCCCGCTTGACTGAGTGGAATCCCGGGGCATTGCTGAACCCAAAATCACAGGCCACAACCACCTGTCTTGCTGACTTGCGTACCAACATCCCTCAGCCTCTGGACAGTACCCCTCCTGGGGCTTTTCACTCACTTGATCAATAGCCCGTGTGTCGCTCCTAAGCGATCGATCACCCAGTTTCCTTCAGCTTGTCTCTACTTCTCCCGCAATGATTCTTAGTTCCTCTTCTCCTTTGTGGCCCGCTCCCCTCCCCACAGGGGCGGCCGACGACATCAGCGACTACAGGCTGTAAGATGTCGTCTGTTCCTCCATGAGGTCCGGTTCTCCACCCTTCTCACTAAGGTGAAGCCCCATTGGCTCCCCGGAAGGGAAAAACCTCCTCCTCCCCTCCGGGAACCAGGCTGGCTCTCTCGCTCCTCAGAGCAGGACTGGACTCGAACTCCCAAAAAAAAAACCTCCTGCACCATGTGACTCCACTTTTATATCCGAGTCCCGGGATTACCAAGCAAATCAATGATTGGCCGAGACTAACACATAAACTACCTGCCACTCAAAAATTGGAAGTTGACAACAACAAGCCTGCTGTAATAGCACAAGCCTGTCTAAATTTACCCGACATAGAAAGCTAGCAGGAAGGGCATAGTTGCCAACATTGAAAAAAAAATATGTGGGACACTTTTTTGGCTGTAGGCGGAGCCGTACAATAATTAGGGGGCGTGGCATTTGTTTGTAGGCATGGCTTAGAAAAAAATTCATAAAAATGGGCGCGGCTTACGTGAAAAGTGGGCGTGGTTTATGTTAAAAGTGGGCGTGTCTTGCGTGAAAGTGGACGTGGCTTAAATGGGCGTGGCTCAAGAGGGTGTGGTTAGAGTCTGAGATGAATGAGGGATGGAGAGGGAAAGGGGGAGAAGGAAAGGGGGAGAGGGAAATGACAGGACAGCAGCCCCAGATCCTACACAATAGAAATATGTGTATTCTAGAAAGTTTAACAATCAGCAGATAAAGATACTCCAAACGCCTAGTGTTAACGCTTCAATCATCCCGGCACCATGGTTGTTATGGTGTCAGGATAATTGAAGCGCATTATTTCTATTATTACATTGTAATATAAAAATTAAATCATTCAACTCATCATAATGCCGAATCAGTGGGATCCCTGAGCGTGTCACTAGCCACGTCGCCTGCCACCAGCAGAGTCTGTCCTTGCATCAGGTGCCCCCGGCAGAGTCTGTCCTTGCATCAGGTGCCCCCGGCAGAGTCTGTCCTTGCATCAGGTGCCAACGGCAGAGTCTGTCCTTGCATCAGGTGCCCCCGCCAGAGTCTGTCTTTGCATCAGGTGCCCCCGCCAGAGTCTGTCCTTGCATCAGGTGCCACCAGCAGAGTCCGTCCTTGCATCAGGTGCCCCCGCCAGAGTCTGTCCTTGCATCAGGTGCCCCCGCCAGAGTCTGTATAGACCCCCTCAGTGCAGACCCCCTCCATCAGTGCAGATCCCCTCCATCAGTGCAGACCCCCCTCAGTGCAGCCCCCCCTCTATTATTGCAGCCCCCATCTATTAGTGCAGCCCCCCTCAGTGCAGCCCCCCTCTATTAGTGCAGCCCCCCTCTATAAGTGCAGCCCCCCTCTATTAGTGCAGACCCCCTCTATTCGTGCAGACCCGCTCTATTCGTGCAGACCCCCCCTCAGTGCAGCCCCCCCTCAGTTAGTGCAGCCCCCCCTCAGTGCAGCCCCCCTCAGTTAGTGCAGCCCCCCCTCAGTTAGTGCAGCCCCCCCCCGTTAGTGCAGCCCCCCCCAATGCAGCCCGGCCCCCGCTCAGTGCAGGAGCGGCCGGTGTTCTGCCGAGAAAGTTCCACTCGGCAATGGAGGACCCCCTGTACTGTGCAGGCGCAGCGCTTGCGCAGTATGGGGCTGGGAGCTTTCAGCAAGACACAGCGACGACGCCGTGTCTTCTGCTCGCTTCAGTGGAGAGGGGAGGGGCCGTGCAGCTAAAGAAGGCGCTTCATTGGCTGCACGGATCGAGCCCCCTTCCCCTCTCCACTGAACACTAGAGGAAGAGAGAGCGGCGGCGCCGGCCGCCATTTTGCTGGAGCCCGCTGCTCCAAAAAAAAAAAAAAAACCAACATTCCCGATTTTCTTTATGGAAAATCCCGATTCGGGACACTCTCCAATCGGGACGAGGGTCCCAAAATCGGGATTGTCCCGGGAAAATCGGGACTGTTGGCAACTATGGAAGGGTCACCTATCTAAAAGTAGGTGCCCGCTACATTGAGTATGGATGAAAAGGAAATCTATGGTCACAGCATACACTTTAATTTTATAACATCAGCATTATAATAGCAAGTGGGGATCCTGGTGAGAAGGAAGTCAAACTAAAGCGCTTGACAGATGGATGTGCAGATTGCTGAGGCTTCGGCTGCCTATAACAGTAACAATTGACCTCTTCCTTCCCCTCCCAAATTAACCAGACGACACAGGATTTTTTTGAGTCGAATGGCCATGGCAGCCTTTGTTTTATTCTTTCAAACAATTGAAATACAAAAATTCCATAAACAGGGAATGCATAACTACATACAATACATAACCTATTAAGTAACAAGAACCACAAATTGAACAGTCAGGCAAAATCTAAACCCCTTAAACATCCTACCATAGAACCAAACACACCCTTAATAATCATCGACACACATCCCCATACCCATCAACTAGGCAGGGTGGGTGGGCGACACCTTCCTTACCCTGTGAGACTACTCTCCAACTGAACACCTCCTCCTTCCACACCCTGCAGGACACCCCCATCCCTTCAGGACCCAATCAAGTAAGTGAATACCCCCCTTTTTTCAAATAATACCCCTTATTCACTCAGCCTTACTGCTCACCCTCGTCATGCTGGCCCCCCTCCCAGTTTCACTTCTGCTCCGGGGCATATACTTGACGGATGGATGTGCAGATTGCTGAGGCTCCGGCTACCTATAACAGTAACAATTGACCTCTTCCTTCCCCTCCCAAATTAACCAGACGACATAGTAACTTATTGGAGTCGAATAGCCATAGCAGTCTTTGTTTTGTTCTTTCAAACAATTGAAATACAAAAATTCCACAAACAGGGAATGCAACATACATACAATACATAACTCATTAAAAAAAACCTTAGCCTAATCTTACCCGATCTAAAGATCTTTGAAGGCCTATTTTCTTTTTACCAACCGGTTGTATCTGTCACCCATGAAAGGCCCCCAGCCGCAACTTACACCGACTCGGGGACAAGTACCACTTACTTACTACCAGATACAACCAACTTAAAAACCCCCGATGTTACCATTGTATTATTATGAGGGGAAGGTGCACCCATGCCTCCAGATGGGCCCAACCACCCTAATTCTCCAATATTTTTTCCAGCACCGCCTTCAAAGATCCAATAGACCCCCCGCCACAGCACACACGTGTGACACCTTTCGGTCGTGTAGCCCTCCAAACCCGAAAAGCCCTCTGGATCCTATCCTGCAAACCCAGCTGCCACAAGTCAATGCCCACTTCATTCAAATGAACACCATCCCTCCTCAGGAAACGCCAGGTCTCCTCCTCTAGATCCCAATGACAAATCGCCAGGCCCCCATTGCGCACAAAAATTTTTGCTTCCTCCTTGTTGACCTTTATTCTAGCTCTGTTGATCTTTTCAACAGAACGAGCTAAACGCCAAATGGACCGAGCCACCATGTCGGACCACACAAAGATGGTATCCGGGAAATAGGACCGAAGTCTCAAAAAAATCAAATTTAATGTCCCTGGCTAGTTCGCGCGAGCATCGCAAGCCAAAGTCATTACCCCCCACATGCAACACCACCGTGTCAAGGGACCTATCCAATCGGGCGTAACAGTGCATTTCGGGAAGGACCCTGGACCACAGCATGTCGGGGACACCAATCCACCTAACACTAACCTCTCCCCTAGCCCAACCCAGTGCCTACCCTCTGGCCGAACCTCCGCCCTTCAGGCCCCCCAATAGACATAGGAGTGACCCAGGATCCATACCAGGCATGCCTCTGGATCTGAAAGAAAAGAACAAGGAAAGAGAAAACATAACACCCAAAAACCCCAGAAACAAAACCACAAGCATAGTAGAAACCAATCATACATGGAGGAAGAACAGCAGGAAACCCACGGAAAGAAAAATAAAATTAAAACCCTCCCAAAACCTGTACTACACCACCTTACAATAAATGGGGGCGCACATAGCACCTGAACCGAACCGATTCCCACTCCCAATACGCTGAACCACCGGGTCATCAGGGCCCCATCTGACCGCTTCCGTAGCCACCCCAATCAAGAAAGAATGAGAAGAATAGTTGTCCCCACTCAATCTGTCGGAAGATAGGCATTTCTGGAACACAGCCCTAAATTGGAATCGAGACACAGCTATTCCATCTGCATGTACAAAGAAAACACCCGGAAGATCGGGCCGAAGGCCGGAAAAAAACACACTGCCTGCACTGGGCACACTAGGGAAGGGGGGACTGCACACAACTCAATTCTCAAGCCCCTCCCCAACTGATCCGTTTTAGTTTTCCAAAGAAAAACACCTACAGTATTGTCCCGTAACCACACATCCTACACCCCTAAACCCCCATTACCCCATTTATTCTGACTGACAAGTTCACCCACTCGAAAGGCCCCAAAAAAGGCTAGCACAAAGATCGCCAATAAAGTCACCTCATGCTTAGATGTACAAACCCCAACCAATTGACCCACCACCGCACTGAGAACTGAAAAGGAAATTGGGCATCTAGAGTCAGCTATAGAGTGACCCTTCAGGTAACCTTGCATAGCCTGCCAAACCATAAAGACCTTAGTCACATCCCGTTGACCAGCCAACTTAAACTTGAAAGCCAGCGCAACCAACTTCGAAAGAAGTATAAGACACCGTATACAGATCTGGGTCAATGGAGTCCTTGACTGACCCACCCCTTGGATAGGAGAGGTGATGAATGAGGCGGAACATATTCGGCTCCTTTTTGGGCACCACGCCCAAAAGAGAAACAACAAGATTGGGCAATGGCGGCAAACCAAAGGCCATGCGACCCAAAGAAACTTCCTTAAATAATTTTTTCCGCAACAGCCTCCGAATGCAAACTAGATGACCGCAAGTTGTTGGCGATTGGAGGAGCGACCCGCAAATGACTGTGTAACCTAAAGCCCTCCGTAAAACCCTGTTCCAATAAAAGAGCCGCCTCCCGATTAGAATAAAGCCTTAAGAACGGAGCCATCCTTCTTACCTTCACCGGCATCCTTCCTTTTTCCAGCGTCGCTCCCTCTACCTCTTCCCTGCTTGAAGCACCTGTACAAAGGATGCGACCCTCCGCAACCTGAACACTCATGCCAGAAACGGCACGCAGCTCCGAACTTGCATGTTCCGGTGTTATATTGCCAGCAGAAGCCCTTGCAAACCCTGGCCGGTTGTGTAGAGGAAGCTGCACCCCCCGGGCCCACCCTGAAAGGGGGAACTGAAATCCGCGGTTTCATCCAAAGACTGATGTACTGATGTCCTTGTGGTTCCACCGCAAAGCAGGGCGGACCACCTAATGTTGACGGAACTGCTCGCCATATCGTAGCCAAGCAGTCCCACTGTAAACTCGCTGACCCTCGCCAATCGAGTACAAATAGCAAAATAGGGGGGAGCAATTCTCAGGGGTCTTTTCTCCGATGACGCTCGCCAAAATCGCAAATGCCTGCAACCAGTTTGCTAACGTACGGGGAATCAGTCGATACCACCGTCATTCTTCCTCCTCTTTCTTACTCTCATCTGGTTTAACTTCTCTATGGGCAACAAAGAGAATATCTCCACATACTCACCTTTCCAGATACGCTACCTCACTTCCGGCTTCAAATGAGCACCCAAAGGTCCCTCAAAACACTCATACACTTCGTATCTTGTGGAATCTGCCAAACGCACCCCATCCACCCTGGCAACGCCCTTACTAGCCGTAGTGGCTTCTGCCGCCGGAACCGCTGAACTCACCCCAGCTGCCTCAGGCTGCTGCGTACCAGGCAACACCGCTGCTCCCGACCCAGCATGAATTGAGCCAACCAAAGCTGTAATCCAGGAAGGATTGGGCCGGCCCCAGGAGCTGGCAGGCATCTCCCGATGATGTCATCCACCCGCGCCGTACCGGAGCCCCAGGCCGCAGACAGCACACTCCCTCTAAGCAGGGCAGGAGAAGCCCCATGAACCGCATCACCGGATCCTTCGTCCGCGCCGATGCTTGGCTGGTGGAGTCAGAGGGTCCTTGGAAGGGCTCCCTGAACGGCTCCGGACCCTGGGTGTTGCCTCTGGGCTAAAGCGCTCAGGAGGCCTGGACCTCCTAGCACGTAGGTGACAATGAGAGGGGCCAGGAGATAAATCGGTTGAGGCCTGGCTGGGCTCCTGAAGTAAATCAGCAACCATGCGATCCGATTCCAGTGTGGGGGAAAAAAAATGTCTGCACCTTTTTAATGTGAATTCAATGCGAGTTCGGACATACAACTGTATGGCTGAATTCACATTGCACAGTCATGGCATGTGATCAGCACAGTGCGGTGCGAATCAGATGCAATGTCTATGTTAGCAATAGTGTAAACCCAGGCTAAGTGCTAACTGCTTCCTCACCATCTCTTTTCACAATTTACTGGATTCCCTACATACAATGCTGCTTCTCCTCTTCTGTTTAATTTCAATTTCTAAGGACTACATCTCCCATGGCACCTTGCTGCCTGCAATCAGAGATTCCTGTACTGGCTTTGTAGATTATCTGTATGCTTTGCAGCTTCCCTTCTGCTGATTCCTTTGATTTACATACAATTTCTATTTTCCTGAAACTTCTCTCAGCACCTCTGTAGTTCAGAAGGCAGGATCTGTGAAATGTGTAACACAGCAGTGCGTACTCACAGGACATAGTGATTGTGTGTGTCAAGGAAATAAATGTGTGGGGATCTTCACAAATTAATAGTGTAAGTCCAACCTAGGGTTGCCACATCATCCTTTTAAAAACACGTTAATCACACAGGTTCTGTGGTTGATTAAGGTGGTAATTAAACTCACTTGGTGCCTTATCTGCATTAAATTAGCCTCATAACCAGTGTAATTCATATGTGTTCAGGTTTAAAGGGATGAGGTGGCAACCCTAGTCAAGCCTGATACTAAAATTGGTACATCTATAGACACCCACGATCTAACATTAACCTATCTAACCCTGTAAAGAAAAAATCAGTATACATACCTTTTTTGAAGTCGATCCGACCCGGCCTCCAGCAGCAGAAGCTCTGCAGAGGACACAGCCGACAACGGCTGTGAAATGAATGGGGAGTGACGTCCCCCATAGATTTACTATGGGGCTTCTGTTGTTGGATGTGTCCGCTGCACCCAATTCCATAGCGATGGCCGACGTCTCAGCGTAGAATTGGGTCTGATCGGTTTCAAAAAAATGTATGTATACTGATTTCTTCTTTACAAGGCTAGATAGGTTAGTGTTAGCTTGTGGATGTCTGTAGATGCAGGGATTTTAGTGTTAGGGTGGATTTCTACTTTAAGTTTACAAATCTCAAGATTGTTCAGAGTAATATGAGTAGGCTAGAAATGATTGAAATACAACATGGAAATTAATATATGGTTTTATATTTTTGGCCAGCGACTTGATTTAACTCTTTTCTTCCATATTTCTGATCTGCGTACTAATCCCGGGCACGTGACTCAAATTTTTGAAGGCTGTAAGTGAAATCAGTCAGCTCCAATTACTATTTTGAACAAACTGCAATTGGGCTGATGTAAGAATGTTTATTCTTGTTTACTTTATTCTGAATTCTAAGTATTCCACTGCAGCCATTTTCTACAGAGCTTCTGACATGTGAGGGTACTGGGTCTGCTTCCTGAACTTTGTGCTGTCTAACATTCTGTCTCCACTTGATCTATTACAAATCCCATTCAAATGTGTAAATCTGACTGCTGGTTGATAGGAACTTCTTAGTAATGATATTCTGATCCTCACATATAAAAAACCTGGTGTGACTGCAAAAAGCCCACAGCGGGTATGTTCAGAGTTTTACTTTATGTCTGAATCACACTATTTGTTCCTAATGGTGCAATAATCAGACTATCAATGTGATTTCAGATTTATGCGGATAGTCCCAGCTTGACTTATGAATATGCAAATAGCAGTCAGGATGTGATACAAGCTGTGCAAAACATCAGGTAAGCAGGTATTTTGCTGATATTAACCAATTTTGACATGAATATCTGCAGTTGATTGGGCTCTCATGCAAATAGGAATATATTAAGTCATAATCTGACCACTGGGTGAAAAGGATTCCCACGCTGTTTTATATTGTCAAAATCTAAATATTTATCTGAGACAATAATGTACAAGTAAAAAATGGTTTTAGGTTTTGTTATTTTTTTAACACTAATTGTAAATGTTTAGTACAAAATCTATTCTTTCATGAACTTGACTTTTTATTATTTCACAAACAAGCATTTGCTTGAAAAGAACGCAATGATTCTATTGCTTGGCAACACTATGCTCTGTGTCGATTGCAGTTTGGAGAGTTGTGAAGTTTTAGGAATTTTAGGTGTTTCTCTGTGAATGTCTTCTAAAATGGGATTCAATCTGCAAGTGAAAATAAAAAGTTCTATTTAACCAGCAAATGTAACTCTACAAGGCCTTGTGCACACTTGGCTTAAAAACACCGCTTTTACCGGCATTTGTTTAGCCTGTAAAAGCACCTCTATGTTAGTCCATGTGTCCATGCATTAATTAATTTATTAAAGGGGGAGCTTTTATAGGCTAAAAAAAAAAACCCACCAAAGGCACATTCAGGAGAGGTGCTGAAGAGCAGAAAAAACGCTGAAAGAGCCTAAGCGCGTGTAGGCACATTTAGACGTGTTTGAGTGTTAATGCATACCAATGGGCAAAAAAAATGAACATTGTGGCCAATGGAATCCATTAACACTCAGATGCTTGACATGCCTAAACATTTGTGCAATACATGCCTTAGCCCAGTTTTTAAGCAGCTATTTTCCTGCCAGGTGTTCTGGCGTTCAGAGAAGCAAAGCAGACGTCCTGTGTGCATAAGGCTTAATAGGCTTTTAATAATTATAGTGAGTAATAAAAGTAGGTTAACCTCTAGCATAAGATATTCTTAAAAGTTTTTGAAATTCAGTATAGGTGTGGTTTTGATCTTCCATGATGCTGCATAAAAAAATAGGATCTTTGTATTTACCATAAGGTCCTTTTCTTGAAATCCATTGAGGGACACAGTGTTTCATATTTGTGAAGTGTGGAACATTCCCAAACAGTCAAAAAAACAGGGGTATGTAAGCAGCATCCATAAGTGAAGAAATGCAGCCTGTTAGGGTAAAATCCTAAAACCAAAAATAAACAGACACAAGTGCATACCCCATAGTGTAACATGTGATTAAAAACAATTTAATGGATGAATAAAAATGCACCCACAAAAACAGCATGTGTGAGCATGACATTGTGGGTGATAAACAGATCAGGACTCATCAGGAGATAACCAGGGGAACCCCAACCTTGGCCACCAGCTGAGGGTGGAGTGTGCTGTGATGGAATGAATCTGCTGAATCTGCTACTGCTGCTACTGTGGCTGGTACTCAAACCTGGAAGAGAAACCCTGAAGTTGGTTCTTTACACATATGTAATGGAAACAGGGATGCTTTTCAAAGCTGTCAAGCATCTTCCTCAGACTGGCTAACCTCTGCATTACATAGAGCTTGGGGGAAGTGGGGCCAAGATGGCTCAGATGTGGCATCTTAAGGCTTAAAGAGTAGGCAATGCAGTGTAATTTCCAGCTCCTGGGAGAACCACTCAGGACCGCCGACATCCAATTGGTTAAAACTAATTATGTATCTATCAATGTGAAAAGGAAGATTACATCTCCCAAGGGTGATTCTCAAACAAAGATCTTATACAAAAAGGATACAGTGAAGACTCCATCGACCAAGCGTTTGAGAGTTACCTTGCGAAATATGACAACTCCCTGAGTAATGCGGAGACAAGGGAAGATATGGTTCCAGGCACCTTCAATATATCAGTTCTTGACACTACTAGACCCACTAGGCCGATTTTCAGCATGCAATTCATTACCAAGTATCTGTCTATCAAGTGATCTTTGTCAAAACATTGGAGCATCCTAAAGTGCGACCTAAAGTTGGACCCCAAGTTACAGGAACGTCCCAAAGTTGTGTTCGGAAGTTTGAAGAATATCTTGCCTCCAGCAAACTACCACAGGACATGTCACCTCTGTCAGAGACATACCCACATTCTTGACATTAAAGGGCATATTCAAATGCAAAAGATATAAATGCCTTACATGTTCCTTTGTCATCCATGAGCAACAGTCCTTTTCGAACCACAACAGCCACTCCTACCCTATTGATGGGTTCTTTACCTGCTCCACCTCATTACAGTAAGCCCCTTTGGTATTGCTATTATACATGTCAGAGCTTTAACAGTAATATAAATTCTCCATATACCCACCCATAATGATAAGCCACACTTTTTAGCTACAATATTGTTGAAATTGTATTTTGCCTCCGTAAGGATAATCAATAAAGATGACAAATATTTTTATATATAATTTATTTATTTATTCTTTAGATATACATTTGAAAGAATTTTACTTTACTTCCATAAATATATTCACATTGATATATACATACGGTAATTGTTTTTAACCTATGGGATGTCAGTGATCCCAAGTAGTTCAATGCGTCACCCGGGAGCAGGAAATTACACCTTTAATATCTGCGTTTAGTGTCTACCTGATCAAAAAGAAAAGAAAAAACAAGGAAAAAGAGCCTGCTGCGACCCAACATGGGAATACTCAGTACCTGGAAAATAGTCCGGAAGCGAGTGTGCTGTCTCTTTAAATCATGAAGTGCATAAAAAAAAATATATATGAATAAATCAACAAATATATGATTAGTTCATCAAATAGGTGCAATTTCCAAGATGTGTAAAAAAAGTGGTAAGTGCAAACAGTGTACTGTCTCTTTAAATGCAAAAATACATACAATATTTGCCTAATTCATCACCAAAATTAATATGCAATAATGTGCTCATATCGTGCAATAAAATATTGGGCAAAGTAATGCTTAAAGTGCAATGTGCAATTCATACACAAAAAGTAGGATTAAAAATAAAAATAAAAAGTCCAGTGTTCATTAACTTATTCAAACAGAGTGGTGGCAAATGACTGTTCATTTTTTCGAAACTCTGCAAGCCACCAGCACAGAGTGGATGGATAGGCATTACAAATAATTAATAACTCATCTCACTAGGCACCTCTGAACTGAATATAGGAGGAAAGGAAGAGAGCTGTCATACTCTTTTTCTTACCTTCGTCTCCCTCCCTCGCCCACCCCCCCCCTTTTTTTTGGATCTCTTTTTGGAGGGCTAACTGCTGAGAAATGTTCACAAATATCTATAGGACATAGATCACCGATGGCTATTACATAAAAGCTAGGCTGGAGATGAGGGAGAGGAGAGGGGTTTGCTCTTTTGTCTTTCCCCTCTTATCCTCTTCGCCGTCGGCCTTTATATATTTTTTTTTTTGCACAGATGAGTTTAAAACGTTTGCTTTTTCTTCAACATACAGAGCCTTAAAGTGATTGTAAAGCTTTGATCATTTTTAAACAAAATGGCTCCTCCCCACATCAGATAACCCCCTAGGAGAAGCGCTCTCCCGGGGGGTTACCTTGCGGGCGTGCTCTTGAGTCCATCATTTGGCGTCCATAGCCGCCAAATGTATGACTCGGCCCCGCCCCTGGCGACCGCGTCTTTGGATTTGATTGACAGCAGTGGGAGCCAATGACTGCGCTGCTATCAATCTATCCATTCAAGAGCCAAAAACCCCGGGCAGAGGGACAGCGTGTCCCCGTCGGGTGAAGTTACAGGGCTCAGGTATATATTCCTTTGGAAGGATGTGTGGGTGTAGATATCCCAGAGCAACTGCGATAGGTTTCATAAGCTTTTTTTTTTATTATACATATTTGGGTCTGACTGCATGTTGAAGACTGTTTCATGGAATGTGAGAGGAGCTAACAGTTCTTTGAAACGCAAAGCAATCTTTGATACTTTTGCAGATTTAAAACCAGACCTTGTCTGTTTACAGGAGATGCATGCCACCCCAGAAACAGTACGTTTCTTGACATGCCGTGGTGTAGATACAGCATATCACTCTACATATTCTTCTAATGCCAGGGGCGTGTCGATTCTGGTGTATGGTAGTGGGGGCCTCTCCTGTGAACAGGTGGAGGTAGATAAGTACGGGAGATTTTTTTTTGTGTTGTAGACTTTTTGATAGGCATTTTGTGATTGCTAATGAATATATTCCACCCCCATATTCATATGAGGTAATACAGCTATTTTTTAAGTTCCTGGCTGATATACTTCCGCTCCCAGTCCTTAGGATGGGCGATTTTAATAATGTCTTTAATATCAAACAGGATAGGTTTCCATGCCCCAGGAATGTTAATGTAGAATGTTTGACCCCATTGGGCAAACTATGTGGGGAATTTGGTATGCATGATTTGTGGCGAAAGTTATATCTTGGGAAAATGCACTACTCGTGTTATTCTAAGACCCGTAAAACCCTATCCCGCATCGGTATGATGTTGGGATCCTATGAAGTATTTAGGTATATTTCTTCTATTGATATCCTGCCTAGAGGCGTGTCTGACCATTCCCCCTTGCTTGCGATCTATGTTGAAACTTAAACCACTTTGGCTTCAGATAATTTCTACACATGATCATATACAAAGGGCCTTAAATCTTTTTTTAGAAATGTATTTGACCAACGCCTCCCCCTTGATTGTTTGTGACACTATGAAGGTCTATCTTAGGGGCCTTCTTATTAAAGAAATTAGTTTGGCCAAAACAAAAAGTAGACAGGAAGTTAATTTGGTAAATGAGCGGATGACAGCAGATGAGGCGGCATATGTTCAGGATTCAACTCCTGAAAACTGTTCCTTATGGGTAGAGGCGCAATCTCAACTTAAACTCCTTATGGAAAAAAGAGCGCAGAATAAACAATTTTTTAATAGACATTTGGTATGGGCAGAGGGGGAAAAAGTTGGGAAACTTCTAACTGCGATTGCTCGAAACTTCTAACTGCGATTGCTCGATCACAAACTAACACTTCCTAAATAAATGCTATAAAAGCAAAGGACGGGACGCTTTGTACTAAAACAGAAGATATTTTGATGTTTTTTTTTTTTTTTAATCAAAACTTTGTTGATGCAGCAAATAATCATACAGGTATATAGAAAACATTGACAGTGCTAAATACAGTAACGACATATAGTACATGTCTTCAAATATAACCATATATATTGCACTGCACCATTACTTAAAGTGGGGTTCCACTCAAATTTTTAACTTAATCTTACCCCCTTCAGTTAATTGCATAGATGTTCAAATGTTGCACGAAAAATTTTTTTATCGCTGTAATTACCTTTATATTGTACTTTATTGTGGCACTTCCTGTCTCTCCTCCCATGGGAGTAGGCGTGTTTATTGCCTTTCCCCGGCGCCGCACTGTCTCCTGGGAGCTTAGTGTCAGGCTTCCCAAGATTCAGTGCGGGAACAATGATCATGCTTGTGAACAAGCTGTGAATGAACAGCATTCACCGCATCCAGGAAATCAATGCTTGTGGGCTTCACATACCCACAAGCAAGATGGAAACAGCCAGCATCACATTTTTAAAGTTATTCTTCAGTACGAAAACAGACAGAGGCGGAAATATTATGACCAAACTGTGAGTATTATTTTGGGATTAGCAAAGTGTCTCAATGACCTAAAAAAAAAAAAAAAAGATTGGTCGCCGGACTCCCACTTTAACCGTTAAGGCATACTTTTAGCACTTGGTTGGACAACTTGCAAATCAGAACACGGTCTTTTTCTTTTTCTTTCTTTTTGCTATTGGATTTTGCTACACCAAGTGTTCAACATAACAGAACTGAAACATTTAACTGTTTTCCCTTCTCCTTCCACCCCACCTCTCCATTTACTTGTTGCTTTTTTAGAGTCGCAATAGTCTATCTATTACTAGTTGTGGGGGGGCAAGAGCCGGATCAGACAGCCATGGCTGCCAGATAAATTAAAATTTTGTCACGGCATTCCTGTGACCTAATCAAGAGTGAGTTTACATACACAATCCATTGTTTCCCTGTAGGCACAGTATGTGCCATCCAATGTCTAGCTATAAGCTTTCTAGCTAGGTGTAGTAGTCTAGTAAATATGATATACATTCCCCTCTGGTACATCTCCTCATCAATCGCTCCCAGTAGACATACGAGAGGGGTGGAGGGCACCAGTACCTGCCCCAGCCGGGAAATATTCTGTGTGACATCAGTCCAATACCTGTTGAGCTTTGGACATCGCCAGAGCATGTGAATGAAATCCCCTTGGTGTGTTTTACATTTTGGACATAGGGGTGAATCTCTCAGGCCCCATGCATACAGTTTCTTTGGCGTCCGTGTGGCTGCGATAATCTATGGGAGGCCGAAATGGAGACAATAGGGATTGATTACAATGTCCGTGTCCCATTGATCACCATCAATCTCTCCAATGTCCGTGACCCATTTAGCTCTACATTTCAGTGAGGCATGGTCTTGGGTAGAAGACAACAGTACTGAGTAAATTTTTGAAATCTGCCCCTTCCTGGCATTCGCTTGAAGTAGCTCCGTTAGGATCGGGGGTGAGGTGGCAGTCAGGGAGGTTGTCTGTCCCTGAGCCTGCAAAGCGTGTCTGAGTTGGAGATATTGATAAAAACATCTAGTGGGGAGCGTAAATTCTGAGCAAAGTTGTGCAAAAGATTTCAATACATTCCCTGTATATATCTGTGGAAAAAAACATATCCCCTTGCGTTTCCATAGGGTGAATACCTCCAGTTTATTAAGTTCTGGGTATCTTGGATTTTTCCACAGAGTTGTAAATCCCAGGTGGCCCTTGACCTTCAGTGCCTCCCGGGTTGCTTCCCACACTTTTCTAAGAAGACCCGCTGTTGGGGAGGTCGGGAGCAAGCCGTGAAGATCCATTTCCAAATGGGAGCCGGTTTTCAAGTCTGGGTTGGTTCGGGTTACTAAACGTAAAATAGGATCATCTGGGGAATCATCTCTTCCCCATCCCTTGATCTGCTGCATTTGGGAGGCCAGAAAATATAATTTGGGATGTGGCTCCGCCAGACCTCTTCTGTCTATACTATATTGTAAGGTATTTAAACTGATTCTAGCTCCTTTCTGTTTCCGAATAAGATCCCGCATCTGGGTATCTACTCTTTTGAACCCTTTATTAGAGATCCACATAGGGGAATTCTGAGATATATACAACAATTGTGGGGCCCAGATCATTTTTATTAAGTTTACTCTCCCTACCACCAACAGGGGGAGCTTGCACCAGTTAAGGGATTTTTCTCTCTATCTAACAAGGGGCTCAAATTTAATTGTAGGTAACTGGAAGTGTCCGGAGTCACCACCACCCCCAGATATCTAAAAGAATTAGCTATAGTAATTTGTCCTGCCTCCTGGGGCAAGGAATTCATCATGGGATCTAGGGGCATCAGGATGGATAAGACCAATTTATTGAAAAGCCCTGAGAATTTGCCAAACCTGGTTATAAGCGCCATTAAAGGTAAAAGAGGTAGCCGTGTCTCCTAGATAAAGCAGGGCGTCGTCGGCGTGAAGAGAAATCTTTTCCTCCAAGGGGACTCTATGAAATCCCACTATCTCAGAGGATCTGCAGATTAGTATAGCTAATGGTTCCACCGAAGGAGCAAACAATAGGGACGACAACGGGCACCCCTGTTGAGTGCCCCTATGTAACGCGAATTGTTGGGAGAGAGTATTGTTAATGCGGAGTCTTGCCCTAGGGGCCGAATAGAGAATCTTCACCCAGTTAACAAAATGATCACCCAGGCCAAAGCGAGCTAGGATCTCCCATAGGTAGGGCCACCCCGCGCTATCGAACACCTTAGCAGCATCTAGAGATAGTATGGCCCTCCCTCCAGGATTGTCCACTGGGGTTTGTAAGTTTAGGAAGAGACGCCTAATATTATTTGCCGTAGACCTAGTGGGTATGAACCCGGATTGATCCCTATAGACGAGCCCCCCAATCACTTTAGACAGTCTATTCGCCAATACCCGAGCTAGGAGTTTGACATCTAAGTTCAAGAGAGAGATGGGGCGGTATGAATCTGGTAGGAGTTTGTCTTTCCCCGGTTTGGGTATCACCACTATGATGGCCTCCTGCATCCTATCTGGTAGACACCCCTCCTCCACTGCCGCAGAAAAAGCCTGTAGCAGCGGCAAAAGGAGGATATCACAATAGCGAGAATAAACCTCAGCAGGGAGGCCATCTGAACCCAGAGATTTATGTTTCTTAGCCCCCTGTAGGGCTTCTGTCAAGTCCTCCATGGTTATCAGAGCACTCAGCATTGCCCCTAAAGCCTTCCGAGACTTGACGGAAAGTACAGTCCTGTAGGAATGATTCTAGTTCCAAGGAAGCCCTAGAGGAGTAGAGATCTGTGTAAAATTGGTGGAATATCTTCAGTATGTCAGCTCCAAGAGCATGGATTTCCCCTGTCCCTGACTTAATGGACAGAATGGAGGCTGTGTCTCTTTGTTCCCTGGCCACCAAGGCAAGAAGATGGCTCATGTTCTCTCCCTCTTCATAATACTCCTGTTGCAAAAACAATCTCCTCTTTTCGGCTGCAGATAACACCACAGAATTATATAATGATTGGGCTTCGATCCATGCCTCTCTATTCATTTGGGAAGGGTCAGTGACCATTGTCTGCTCCCTAATTTGTAATTCGTCGCTTATTCTGGTTTCCCATTCTCCTGACCTCCTCTTAACACCAGTGATCCCTCAAATGAGACATCCCCTCAGAAACGCCTTGAGAGAATCCCAAACAACAGCTGCCCTTGCAGGACCTCTATTGCAACGAAGGAACTCCCCCAAGGCACTAGAAATCCCATCCGGTGTCAGCAACAGCGTCAGCCAGAATGGATTGATCCTCCAGAGGGGTCTAATTTCCTGAGCTATGACATCTATTCTTACACAAAAGGGGGAGTGGTCAGAGAGTAATCGGGGCTCATAAGCTGCATCTAGTACCTTCTGCATAAGGGGCACACCTCCTAAGCCCAGATCTATGCGTGAAAGACCACCATATGAGGCTGAGTGACACGAGTAACATTTGACCGTTGGATCCCTCAGACCCAGTTCAGATAGCAAGGATGCAAACATGGTTTTACTTGTGGAGTGATTGAATGGTCTGGAAAGTAGGGACAGTCTGACCAGTCGTGGGTCTAAAACATTATTGAAGTCCCCCAGAGCGAGGGCTGGTACATTGGGGTACAGGGCCATGCACTGGGCAAATTTCTTAAGGGGGTCCCAGGAGTAAGGGGGGGGGACATACATGGCAACAATAATACACAAAAATATAATCGTAATAAAAAACAAATCTGCCTTCCCCATTGATCCTCTGTTGCAAGCACTCAAAAGAGATCCTCCCAGAGACCAGCACACTAACTCCCCTGGAGTAGGAGGAGTGCACTGAATGGAACTGCGAGGGATATTTGCGAGACCGCAACAGACAGATCGAATCAGTCTGTAAATGTGTCTCCTGGAGAATGGTGGTTGCAGCCTAGAAAAATATTTAAACATTTCACTCCTCTTGGTTTTGTCCCCCAGTCCCCTTATAATCCATGAGAGGAGCATTAGCTCCTTAACACCACTATTCGCCATTTGGATGCATATTAGATGTAGAGCAAAGGGCCGAGGGCCCCACCATTATATAAGGTATTATCATTGTGTCATTTAGGGTATATAATAGTAGCCTTTGTACATAGTATGAACCCCAGCCTGCCCATTTCACCTCAGACGCAAATCCCAGCTTTATACGCCATCTTGTGGAAGTGCCGGGTAATAGCATCAGTAAGTATGCACATAAATGTCCCACCTGTAGGGAGAAAAGGGTTATACTCAGAGAAGGAAAAAGAAAACGTGTGTCCTTATAGTTAGCAGAGTGTCTGACCAACTGGGCCACACATAACCAAAGTAATCCCCAACAAACAGGGGGGTACAGTCCTCTCTGGACTCTTTGCAGGGGGCTCTTGTGTAGGCCTGGGGGCATGAAGTCCTTTCAAACTTTGCACTTGTAAAAGGAACATTAGCATCTCCTTGATGTCAGTGTACAGGCGTGCAAAGGTGACGTGCAGGGGGGATAAACAAATATTATGGAAAACCATCCCCGCCATGGTGAAAAGAGATTTTATCTCAACAAGGCACCAGTGAATCAAAGTGTAGCAAAGGAATCTGAATATTTTGCCTATGCAGGGCGTTGTGCCAGGGCTCTCTCCTCTCTATCCAGCCAATGCATAGCTGCAGAAGGACTTTCAAAGAAATGTGAGGTGCCATTGGCAATCACTTTCAGCTTTGCAGGATACAACATGAAATATTGAACATTAAGGGCCCTCAGCCTTTTCTTGATATCAATGAATTTGGATCTCTGTCGCTGCACCGCCGCAGAAAAATCCAGAAATAATGATACCTTGGCATTGCCCACCTTTAGGGTTCCAGCCGTCCTAGCTTTACTGAGGATGGCATCCTGGTCTTTGTAGTTCAGTAGGCGGAATAGGAGGGTCGCGGTGGGGCACCCTGTTGTGGTGGCCGTGAGGGGACTCGGTGGGCCCTTTCCACCGCAAACATAGGGGAGAATGCATCATTGCCAAATGTGTCAATTAGCCAGGCCTCAATGAAAGCCACTAGATTTTTACCCTCTGCTCTTTCAGGGATGCCCACTGCCCGCACATTATTTCTGTGCAGGCGATTCTCCATGTCCTCTAAATGGGCTGCGTTAGCGGATGCCATTGAATTTACATGCCTGACATCTCTCTGAAGGGGCTGCCATTCGTCCTCCAAGGTACTCAATCGGCCTTCTAGGGCAGAAGTGCGCTCCCGCAGCTTCTGCATGTCATGCTTTATGAAAGAAATATCTCCTTTCATGCCCTTCACTTCCCCAGTTAGTACTGCTATAGAGGAGCTGCATGATGTGACTTCACCAAGAATGTCTCTCGGGGGCGTGGCTGGGATGGAAGACTGAGCGGACTTGTTCCTGAGCTCTCCTGGAGTGCGATCCGGTAATTTATCCGTACCTAATACATCTGCCAAAAAAAATAGACTTAGTGATCCCTGGATGCCTTCTAAAACCTCCAGCTACCAGAAAAGGGGTAAGAAATTGAAATTCCCCTCAGATATCCCGGTGGAGACTGTCCTGATCTCCTGCTCCACAAGATCTCCTGCGCGCCATAGCAATATGGCGTCGCAAACAGACCACGAGGCGAACCCAGCGACGGCGTCTCCGGGGCTGCCAGAGATCATGGCGGCTATTACAACCTGCCAAGCTGCAATTACCTCATGCCAGTCCACCTTGGCTTCAAAAATAGAAGAGGTTCAGCTGGACGTAGGATTTATTCGGCAAGATCTGGACAAGATCCGCTCCAGAGTAACGGAGGCAGAGAACAGGGTAAGGATGGTGGAAAATACAGTATCTGACCACGCTGCTTCTATCCGCATGCTCCAAACAAAGGTTAAGGCGCTCGAATACCAGGCTGAAGATGCCGAGAACCGGAGCCGCAGGAATAATTTGAGGATCGTGGGGCTGCCGGAGGGAGTAGAGGGTCGTTCCCCATCTCAGTTCACGGAGGGCCTACTGCGCTCCTTGCTATCGGCGGCTCAGCTCTCCCCCTATTTTGCGGTTGAAAGAGCCCACCGGGTGCCGCCAAGACCTGGCCCTGAAGGAGCCCCTCCGCAGACTTTTATTCTTAGGCTGCTAAACTCGGGATGAGTTACTTAGGGCCTCTAGGGCTGCAGGAGATTTACCCTTTCAAAACACCAAGCTCCTACTGTTCCCGGATTATACAATGGAAACACAACGACAACGCCGATACTTTGATGCTGTGAAGGTTGCCCTGCGGAAGAAAGGTATAAAATACAGTATCTTGTTCCCGGCCAAATTGAGAGTTATTGATGGGGAGACGGCACGCTTCTTTACCAGCCCTAGGGATGCATCAGCCTGGTTGGACACCCTGCCCCTGTAAGAGGATTACACTATAAGGTCTGTACTATACGCTGTCAGCCAAGTTGCCTTTCTTGCCTTACTAAACTGAGTTACCCTGAGTGCCTTCCGGCTTTGGACTTTGCCCTACGTCAGATACTTGTGTTTCTGTTGTAATAGTCGTGGCTGGTACAGAGTATGTTGGAATGACACTTGCTCTTATTAACCTGCTTAGCCCGGTTCCCAGTGAAGGATGTGTAAGTGATCCGGAGATACAGATTATATTCCCATAGCCCTTCTTTAGTCCTCGTTTGTTGTTTTTCTTATGTTCGGGACTACACTGGAACTGTTTTTTGGGGAGGAAACCGGACAAAAAAGAAAAAGCCTCTGGTAACAGACTCTAATGCCGCGTACACACGGTCGGACTTTCCGGCATACTTGGTCCGGCGGACCAGAGTGTGCCGGACAATCCGCCCGTGTGTGGGCGGCGGCGGACTTTTCCGGCGGACTTCTTCCCAAAAGCCCGCCGGACCTAGATTTGAAACAAGTTTTAAATCTTTCCGCCAGACTCAGTTTCGGGCGGAAGGTCCGCTCGTGTGTGTGCTGGTCCGACGGAAAGCCCGCTCGTGTGTATGCTGGTCCGACGGACCAGATACGACACGAGGGCAGGGTATTGCATCTCGCGCTCGCTGCAATAGGAAAAACAAATTTTCCTATTGCGGCGAGCGCGGGACATACCAGGCCCTTAGGTCTGGTATGGATTATAAAGGGAACCCCCCCTACGCCGAAAAAACGGCGTGGGGTACCGCCTAAAATCCATACCAGACCCCGATCCGAGCACGCAGCCTGGCCGGTCAGGAAGGGGGGTGGGGACGAGCGAGCGCGCCCCCCCCCCGAACCGTACCAGGCCGCATGCCCTCAACATGGGGGGTGGGTGCTTTGGGGGAGGGGGGCGCCCTGCGGGGCCCCCCCACCCCAAAGCACCTTGTCCCCATGTTGATGAGGACAAGGGCCTCTTCCCGACAACCCTGGCCGTTGGTTGTCGGGGTCTGCGGGCGGGGGCTTATCGGAATCTGGGAGCCCCCTTTAATAAGGGGGCCCCCAGATCCCGGCCCCCCACCCTATGTGAATGAGTACGGGGTACATGGTACCCCTACCCATTCACCTAGGGAAAAAGTGTAAGTAATAAAACACACTACACAGGTTTTTAAAATATTTTATTAAACAGCTCCGGGGGGGGGATCTTCCTCCGGCTTCGGGGGTCTTCTTCCGGCTTCGGGGGTCCCTCCGCTTCATCTTCTCCCGGCGTCCGGTTGGTTCTTCTCCGCTCTCTTCTCCCGGTGTTCCTGTTCTTCGGCTGGCTCCTCTGCTGTCTTCAAGTAGCTCTCTTGCCAGCAGAGGTCCGGACTTCTGGGCTTCTGGGCTTCTGGGCTTCTCTTCCCCAGATGTTGACACGACGCTCTCTCCTGCTGGACTGCTCTCCGAGGGCTGCGTTGTGACTTATATAGGCGGAGACCCCGCCCCCTTTTGATGTCACAGTCCCTGGGCATGCTGGGACTGTGACGTTTTAGGGGGCGTGGTCAACATCACCCAGTGACCACGCCCCCTAAAACGTCACAGTCCCAGCATGCCCAGGGACTGTGACATCAAAAGGGGGCGGGGTCTCCGCCTATATAAGTCACAACGCAGCCCTCGGAGAGCAGTCCAGCAGGAGAGAGCGTCGTGTCAACATCTGGGGAAGAGAAGCCCAGAAGCCCAGAAGCCCAGAAGTCCGGACCTCTGCTGGCAAGAGAGCTACTTGAAGACAGCAGAGGAGCCGGCCGAAGAACAGGAACACCGGGAGAAGAGAGCGGAGAAGAACCAACCGGACGCCGGGAGAAGATGAAGCGGAGGGACCCCCGAAGCCGGAAGAAGACCCCCGAAGCCGGAGGAAGATCCCCCCCCCCGGAGCTGTTTAATAAAATATTTTAAAAACCTGTGTAGTGTGTTTTATTACTTACACTTTTTCCCTAGGTGAATGGGTAGGGGTACCATGTACCCCATACTCATTCACATAGGGTGGGGGGCCGGGATCTGGGGGCCCCCTTATTAAAGGGGGCTCCCAGATTCCGATAAGCCCCCGCCCGCAGACCCCGACAACCAACGGCCAGGGTTGTCGGGAAGAGGCCCTTGTCCTCATCAACATGGGGACAAGGTGCTTTGGGGTGGGGGGGCCCCGCAGGGCGCCCCCCTCCCCCAAAGCTCCAACCACCCATGTTGAGGGCATGCGGCCTGGTACGGTTCAGGAGGGGGGGGGGCGCTTGCTCGTCCCCATCCCCTTTCCTGACCGGCCAGGCTGCGTGCTCGGATCGGGGTCTGGTATGGATTTTAGGGGGGACCCCACGCCGTTTTTTCGGCGTAGGGGGTTCCCTTTATAATCCATACCAGACCTAAGGGCCTGGTATGCCCCGCGACGGGGCTCGCAAGGTGTCAATCTCGCCGATAAAAGCGGCAAGATTGACATCCTTTTCTAGTCCCGTCGCACCTGAGTCACGTTCAAAATGAACGGACTTGTCCGTGTGTGGGCAAGTCCGTTCATTCTGAAAGTCCGCCGGAACTCCGGCGAAAGTCCGTCGGAAAGACGGGCGGACTTAGCCCGCCGGAAAGTCCGGGTGTGTGTGGGCAAGTCCGTCCGTTTTAAAGTCCGGCGCACCTGGCGGACAAAGTCCGTCGGAAAGTGTGCCGGACCAAGTAGGATAGAAAGTCCGACCGTGTGTACGCGGCATAAGAATGTGCCCCTGCTTAGGCAGATGAAACTAAGACTCTTTTTTTTGGTATACATTCTTTTTTTTTTTTTTCCTCTTTCTCCTTTTATTTTTAGAATGCTTTTCACTCCACCAGCTCCTAGAAGGAACTTACCACATCCACATATAGACCCCTGGTTATTGGGGAGGATGTGAGGTCTCTACCCAAGGACACAACCCTAACTCAGGTTACTAGTTCAGCACTATGGGTGTTTTGGGATCCAGGTGCTCCTCATGTTTCCGAGGTGCATGGGGTGGGAGGGGGGGGTTGTTTGAGGCTGCTCATGATTGGGTGCCCACGTTATTTTTTCTTTTTGTTGTTTTTACTTATTATTTTTATGTTGAGTTATGTAGATGCAAATTGCAGTTGGTCTTTGTGTGCAAGTATATGATGGTATGTCCCTACTACACAGAATTAACCCATTTTGGGTGTTATGGATCTCCAGTATGTCCCGGGAGGCTGTAGTTCCCCCTTGGAGGTATTGGTCCCAGGCGCTCTTAACAATTTATTTCTATTTTTAATGCTGCACCCCTCTCATTGCTAAGTGTATGGTGGTATCTTGGAATGTGAGAGGACTTAATTCAGCGGTCAAGCGTTCGCTGGTATTCGCCTACCTGCGGAGGCTCCGCCCACAAGTGTGTATCCTTCAAGAGACACATCTTGTTGGCTCCCGCATTCTTAGTCTGAAAAAGGCCTGGGTAGGTGCGCACTATCATGCACCATATTCCAACTATGCAAGGGGAATTTTAGTGAATAAATCCCTTCCATTTCAGATTATAGAGGTCAAGTTGGACCCGGGAGGCAGATACATTCTCCTACATGCTTTAATCTCAGAGATTCCTTTTGTAATAGTGGGGATGTATCTGCCCCCCCCCCCTGCTGACGTTACTGTCCTTCACGAACTTATGAAAAAGGTTACATTGTACAACGTTGAAAATGTATTATTTATGGGCGATTTTAATTTAGCCCCCTCCAGAAACATTGACAGACTTCATGCTTCGGGACCAACCCAGCATGGACTCTCTCATTGGGCCTCCGCCTTCCACATGACAGATGTTTGGCGCCATTTTCACCCGTCGGATAAAGCATTCACATGTCTTTCTACAACATACCGGACCATGTCCCACATTGATTTGGCCTTTGCCTCCTCTGCACTACTTCGTAGGATAGATTCCTCCGAAATCCTTTCCAGAGGCATCTCGGATCATGCTCCGGTATCGGTTACTATCCGGATCTCTCGTGTGGTGGGCGAAAGAGTGTGGAGGTTATCTAAATACTGGATTATGGATCCTGACATTCAGGAAGAGCTACCTGAGGCTTTATGTCATTTTTGGATAAATAATGCTGAGTCCACTGGGCCATTGGTGCTGTGGGATGCATTCAAGTCTTGGCTTCGAGGGGAATACATGGCCCACATAGCAATTAAAAAATGAGGATCTGTGCAGTCTCTGAGACATCTGGAGGAGCACGCGAGGTCGAAGGAAGCGGCATATGTACAAACCCCTGACCAGACTCACTATGTGCTATGGCAGGACTCTCTGAGGGAACTGTCCCTTCTTAGAGTTGAGCTAACATAAAAATCTATGCTAGACAGTGCACAGAGGGTTTTTGAATTTGGCGATAAGGATGGAAGATTGTTGGCCTGGTTGGCAAAGGGAAGGTATAATATGACTCACATTGGAAGGGTGAGGGCGCTGGACGGTTGGCTGTTGACGACCCCGGCTGACATTAATGCAAGATTTCTAGAGTTTTATCACAACTCTAGAGCAGATTTTAGCAGTGATGAGCTATTCCAATATCTGGAGCAGATTCCATTCCCCTCCTTGGAAGCTGCGAAGCGCGAGGAGCTAGATAAGGACATTTCCCTAGAGGAAGTACAGGAAGCACTAGGTGCTATGCAATCAGGGAAGGCCCCAGGGCCAGATGGAATCCCCATCGAATTCTACGCTACGTATCAGGATCTCTTGGCACTTAGGCTTACATCCTTACTGCTGAAGTTTGCTGAACTGGGGTCTCTCCCAGATTCGTTATCCGACGCGATTGTGGTCTTGGTGCCCAAGCCTGGCAAAGACCCTGAGGACTGCGCCTCCTACCAGCCTATCTCTCTTATTAATGCTGACGCCAAATTATTGGCAAAAATATTGGCTATCAGGCTTGGTAAAGTGATAGAAGACCTAGTTCAGATTGATCAGACTGGCTACATGCCGGGAAAGGGCACCGATATCAATATCCGTTGTTTATTTTTGAATCTGGCTGCCACCCATGATAATAGAGGCACTAGAGTCATAGCCTCTCTGGACGCAGAAAAGGCTTTAAATTCTGTTGAATGGGAGTATTTGTGGGCGGTACTGCAGAGATTCGGAATAGGACCTAGATTCTTGCAATGGCTCCGTATTTTGTACAAAGCCCCTAAGGCAAAGATTCGAGTGAATGATACCCTCTCGGATTTCTTTCTCCTTCAGAGGGGGACCCGTCAGGGTTGCCCCCTTTCCCCCAGCTTATTTGCGTTGGCCTTGGAGCCCCTGGCGATTTTAGTCAGGGAATCCAACCGCAGTGTGGGATCAAGGATTGGCCCTCTGGAGGAGAAGATATCATTATACGCTGATGATACCCTGCTATACCTACAAGATGCCAATGCTTCGTTAGAGGCTGCTCTCGAGGTCTTTGACGAATTTGGGCAATTCTCAGGGATACGTATAAATTGGACCAAATCAGTCCTTTTCCCTCTAGATGTGAGGGCGAAAGAGTTGGCGCCCCAGACGGCATTAAGATGGGTGGAGGAATTTACGTATCTTGGTATAAGGATTACGAGGGAGCCCCAGGCATTCCAGCGCCTTAATCTTCTACCCGTAGTTGCTCAAATGAAAGACCACTGCTCCCGTTGGGCTAACTTACCCCTTAATCTCCTGGGGAGAATCAATATCTTAAAAATGATTTATCTACCCAAACTCAACTATATATTTCGGAATTGCCCGACGTGGATACCCCAGGCCTTCTTTAGGGATTTAGACACATGTATTGGTTCCTTTTTGTGGAGGGGATCGTCTCCACGTCTAGCACGGTCAACTCTACAGCTCCCTGTGAGTTGTGGGGGTCTAGCCTTACCTAAGCTGATGGTGTACTACTGGGCGGCTGTCCTGGTCATGATCAGGTGGTGGTTTGAACAATCCAGGGCCAACGCCGCGGTCTGCCTTGAGGCGGCTATTGTGGGGTCCCTCACTGAGCTAAGCAACCTGGCATATCGCGGGGCTTTGTCGTACCCTTCTTTACCTGCTCCTACTGGAGCTACTTTGCGTGTCTGGGGAGTAGCTAGGCGAAGGTTTTTAGCTACCAACCAATGGTCTCCATATTGCCCGTTGTGGGGGAATTCGGCCCTCCCGCACTTTCGGACCATTCCGGACCCGCAGGTGTGGGCCCGGTGTGGTATCAGAGTGTTGAAGGATATTGTTTCGTCAGGATCCCTTATCCCCTTTCGTGCACTTGCAGACAGACACAATCTCCCTAGGTGGATGTTATTTCGCTACTATCAGTTGCGACATGCCTTCCGCGCACAGTTCCCAGTTCCGCCTGTTCTTCAGGCTGATGCAATTGAGGAACTACTCTCGCAAGAAACTGTGCATAAACCCCTGTCTACGCTGTACTTGACATTACTTAAGAAAGACTCGCCCAAGATGGAGGCCCTATGGAGTAAGTGGAAGTCGGACATCCCGACCTTAGACAGGGAATCATGGGAGGAATGCTTCGAAAATAGCCTCCAAATAATGATCTCCTCTAGGGATAAATTAATTCAAGCCAAGTTCCTACACAGAATATACTTTACGCCTCAGAGACTGCACAGAATATTTCCACAGAGGTCCCCGAATTGCCCACGGTGCCAATCACCGGATAGTGACTATATCCATATGTTCTGGAATTGTCCTAGACTCTCCGGGTATTGGGCCGCTATAGAGGAATTCGTAAATGTCCGACTCCAATTGGAGATTTCTCTTTCGGCTGAGTTAGCTTTGCTGGGTATACAGGACGACGAACAGAGACCTCGTTATACTAAATTATTATTGTCACTATTACTGTTCTATGCAAAAAAAGAGATTCTAATAAAATGGACATCACATCGCCCCCCTACAATAAGAGCCTGGGAGAACTTGATAAATGCGGTTATACCTATGTATAAATTAACCTATATAAGTAGAGGGTGCCCCCAGAAATTTGCCAAGGTCTGGCAGCCATGGACTGATCCTATTTGCCCTCCCACTTTATATACATACTATATATGCTTAAAGGATACGTATTACATGTTGTGAGGGATGGGCGTGCCGTCCCCCCCCCCCCCCCTTATCATTTATTTGTTATTTTTCTGCTATTTTACTGCCCCCCCGCCCGGTAGACATAAAAATGTGACAATATTCGATGTGAGACTATTGCTGTCTGAAGTTTGATATCTATATATTGCATAATTGCTCTGTGTATCTGATATACTAATTTTCGAATATTATGTATTGTACTTTATATTTTCTCAAATAAAGACCAACCTTGTTGTTAAAAAAGAATGTCTCTTAGTATGGGCTCAGGGTCAGTTTCATGCTGCTGTGATTTGGCCGCAATATTAGTAGTATGTGGGAAATTTTCTTTTGGTGGTATTTGATCACCTCTGGGTTTTTTATTTTTTGTTAAAAAATTTAAAAAGACCGTAAAAAACAAATACAAAACCATTTTAAATTTTGTTAATAAATTTTGCAAACAGGTAATTTTTCTCCTTCAATGATGTACGCTGATGAGGCTACACTGATGGGCACTGATAGGCTGCACTTATGGGCACCGATAGGCTGCATTGATGGGCACTGATAAGGCGGCACTGATGGGCACTGATGGGCACTAATAGGCGGCACTGGTGGGCACTAATAGGCGGCACTGGTGGGCACTGAGAGGTGGCACTGAAGGGCATTGATAGGTGGCACTGAAGGGCACTAATAGGTGGCACTGATAGCTGGCACTGATGGGTGGCAGTGATGGGCACTGATCTGCACTGGTAGGTGACACTGATAGGCAGCACTGCTAGGTGGCACCGATGAGGCACTGATTGGCATCACTGGTGGGCATTGATAGGTGCCAGTCATGGGCATTGATAGGTGGCACTAATTGCTGGCACTTTTATGTACTGGTGGGCACTGATTCGTGGCACTGTGGGCACTGATTTGTGGCACTGTGGGCATTGGCAAGTGGCACTGGCAGGCGGTACTGGTGGGCACAGATGAGGCGGCTTCGCCTCTTCCTCTTCGGGACCAATGTCCCTTCAACAGAAGCAGGTGATCGGCTGTTTTTTCTTCTCACGCTGTCACTATTAATAATAGTGTGTGACGTCACCCGCGACCATCGATAACTCATTGTATACACGCTGGAATACCAGGCACTTGTTTGCAGTGCCTGACTTGTAAGTTTTATTCTATTTTTTAAAAAAAAGGTCTATGTTTGCAGAGAGCACTATATATGTTTTTATTTACATGTTCTTTGTGGCTCTGGAGTTTGACTTCCTTCATCCGGTATTTTGGACATTGGTTCCGCTTATCAAGAAGTATCGATCAGGATCTGTAGTCTTCCTTGGCTGACCGCTGATACATTGGTACACCCTATAAGGGAAAGTGTGTGTGACCCTCTGTAATCAAGGGTCTATGCTGGGAGATGAGCAGCCATTTTTCCATTGGTGGAGGTTTACCCATGGAGTCACCTGCATGTTTACCATATTTTGGCACCATTGAAGATATCACACATTGGTGTATTTTTGATATATGGACTTATCATCAGCGCTGCACTGTCTATTTACATTTTTACTGCATGGGATTTGAATGATTGACCCTGAGTGTTCAGCAGCTTTAAAGAAGGTTATTATTATTGCACTGGTTGTTTTCTCTATATTTTCATGACCTAATAAGAAAACGCACTCACTTCCAGACAACTACACTGTTTTGCCTTCTCATTAAGCCTCGAGATCCTGCATCTGAGCAATCGAGGCCCCACCTCCCCCAAGCTCTATGTATTGCGGAGGATAGGCAGCATAGACAGACTAATAAAGACGCTTGACAGCTTTAAAACTCATCCGTTTCCATTGTGAATGTGTAAAGAACCAATGTCAGGGTTTCTCTTACGAGTTTGAGTCCCAGCTCCAGTACTAGTGAAAGCAGCTGCTTTCCATCGCAGCATGCGCCATCCCCAGTAGGTGGCCAATGCTGAGGTTCATCTGGTTACCTACTCACCAGTCCCAATCTGTGCATCACCCATGATGTCATGCTCAGCACATTCTGTTTTTTGAGTGAATTTTTTTTTATCCATTAAATTGTTTGTAATCACATGCTACACTATAGGGTTTGAGCTTGTGTCTGTTTCTACTTTCAGTCTACAGTTAGAGCAGTTGGTTTTTGATTAGCACATTGGGCTACCCTTCATTCATTCTTTATATAATGTTTACTATTTATTTTTTTAATCATCTATTGATCTATTTACTTACCCATTGCTTTTATTACTATTGCCGGCTGCCACCATTTGTATCTGTGGCTACGCCCATTCAATTGATCACTGCCACAGCCATCCTGATTAATTTTATTTCTTTAGAGCAGGGTCTTTAGATCAGTACTGTGCCCTGTGATATGCTTGGGCTTCCCAGCCCACCCATGTTTTTCTTCTTCAAACTCCTACAACCATCAGATGCAACTACTACAACATCTGAGTTCTTCAGTATCTATTCTAAAAAAAACAGTGCATAACAGGAACATGGAACCAAGCCATGCAACCAGACAGAGAGGCTGAGAAACTGACCCAGATTCTGCACAGACTCAAAAGAGGAGCATAGGAACAAGGAAAACATCCTACAAATCAGGCAAGTCTAGGCAAAATAAACAATCAAGAGGAAGAAGGCTAGGTAAAACCTGTCAGTTGTGTTGTAAAGAACAGGGCCCATAATGGGGGGAACCAAAATGCAACAGTAATAACTCCTTTACAAAATAAGGAAGGAAAAAGCAACCATTCTGGAACACAACTAGAAAACAAATACTCAGATTATACTCAGTCAGATACTCAGATACTCAATCAGACACTGTTCAGTTAAAAATCAGGGAACAAGGGGGTGTGGCCATGAGCGGCATGTTAGTGGATGCATCTCACAGAGCTCCCGACATTACTCCTGCATCGATCCTGTTCCCAGCCTTGTGGATGCCAGGCCCTGGCACCCGACCACGATACAACACCTGCTGCCGGTCTTGGAGCTGTTGTCTACCCCCAGTACACCAAGGTGGCCTGCGAAAACAAGGGTGATGCCCCGCAGCCTGGGAGCCAAGATGGCGCTGTGGTGGCCCTTCCACACAGGACTCCTCATGGTGCAGAGAAGCAGAAGGCTACTGTGAGTAAACAGCCTAAAATGCCTAAGACCAGCCTCGGGACATGCAATTCTTTGCCCAAAAGCTGTCAGGATCATTAGAGTGGGTGGTATATGAAGCTGAGTGCCCACCGGAGGCCTCAGATGCAAAGCAGGAGGAAGTGGAGAGTACACTAGGCCCGGGCACCATTACAGACCACAGAGAACAATGGGGTGGCCCCTAAAAGTCGCACACCTAGGTGTCCTAGAGTGGTAAGTAGAATGGTAACCTCAGCCTGGACTCCAACCAGGCCACGCCCCCAACACATTTTACTTCGCCCCTGAAGCTTAGTCATAGGGATCCCTGGGATGGGTACCAACCCCTGTCAGCACTCTAGCAGCGGCTGCGGAAGCATTGATCACATACCCCTTACCACTGAGCCTTAGCGGCACACACACACACATTTCCCACGCCATTACAGACCAGGCGGAATCGCAGCCAGCAGAAACGGAGAATGGTAAGAAGGAGAGTGAACACCCCACCCTGACAGAATTCTTACGAGCAGTCCATAAATGCACTGTCTCTATATACTCTAAAAGATCACTTTGAGGGGTTGAAGGAGGCAGTGGCGCTGATTTGACAGAACCTGCAGAAGGTCAAGGGGAGAAACACAGTGGCTGAAAGCAGAATCAGTGAAATTGAAGACCAGTTTCCTCTTATTAGGGAGTCCCAGTCTACTACTCGGATGGATAAAGCCACTGATATGCATGCTGAAGACATTGAAAATCATCTGAGGCGCAATAATATTCATATTGTGGGGCTACCTGAGAAAGTGGAAGGCAGAGACCTCACCGACTTTGTAGAATGCTGGGTATTGGACATTTTTGGCAAAGAGGCATTCACATCCTTTTATGCGGTGGAGAGGGCACACAGAGGGCATGCTCAGATAAGGGTCTGGCTATGGATTTTGGGGGAGATTCCACTCTATTTTTTACATTTTGGTGTGGGGTCCCATGGATTGGGGGGGGGGACCCCACACATTTTTTTTCTGAGCTCTCTATTGCTGACATTCTTTTGTTTACATTTCCACACTGATAGCTGATGAGTCATCAGTTGTTAAGAACACAGCGGATGGCTTCCCGGCCAGCTCCTTAACAACCAGCTCCTTAACAACCAGCTATTGAATTGGTTGATCATTTTCAATTTGGAATTTGTTTGAAAATTAATAAACTAAATGAAATTTAATGAAACGAAATGAATTACAAAATTAATCAACGAAACAAAACTAGTAACATACATGTGCTGATTTACGAAATGTTTGCGCCATGAGTTGAGGCGCACGGCGAGACGCAATGCACATATTCATATTACATATTTACTAAACGTTTGCACCGGTAACAGACCTCTAATCCCCATTTACTATAGTGATCTCGGCGCACGGGAGAATGAAATCTGAGCGCCACTATGGACATGGCGCACAGCATCTTCAATTCAATATTAACAGAAGATGGAGGTGCCAATATTATGGGGTCATGTGAGAAAGTATAGTAACAACTGCCCAAGTAACAAATATGTCCAAAATAGAATGAGAAATAACTTTTTCTGAGCAAGTCTGCTGTGCCTGCAAGTACGTTTAGAACTGCGTGAAATCAATTTAAGCACTGCGCATGCACAAGCGACTCTTGCGCTCGTTCAAATGCGTTTGTTCACTGCGCAGCCAAAATCTTAGTAAGTGTCAAGCAACACAAATACAATTGCGTGGGTTGAACGGGCACAACTCTAAACTTGACAATTTTTTACATTGGTTCACCTTTATGTATTTTTTTAATGATATTTGCACACAGGTCATGTTAGCATGTTACGTTGCCAACATGTGACATGCACCTTGTTAAAATTATGTAAAAAGACTCTCGCTCCTCTAGCTCCTCCTAAAAGGGCATTTAACCTTCCCCCTCTAATGCATATGATTTTTTTGGTCTAGCTTTTGCTTTTAAAGGGGAACTCCACTCTCCAATGCTCTTGTCTCCCCCCTCTAATCCCTTGGATTTCCATGGGCTAACTTTTGCTTTTAAAGGGGAACTCCACACTCCATTCTCCAATGTTCTTGTCTCCCCCCTCTAATCCCTTGGATTTCCATGGGCTAACTTTTGCTTTTAAAGGGGAACTCCACACTCCACTCCATTCTCAAAAGGCTGTGAGCTGCCTTCACCAATCCAAACCACATCCTTTTTCAGAGCATACAACAGGGCCAGCTAGGAAAGGTGCGAGAAGAGCGATCGCCCAACCCCCGCCTGAACCATACAAGGCCACATGCACTCAACATAGCTGACTGCCTTTGGGGAATGTTGGGCTCAGCCCAATACCAACCACAAACCACCTTGTACCCACTAGTTTAAAGGGGCTTTCCACATTCCGTAAATCCCCCTGTCTGCAGCCCCCACAACCCCAGCCTAGGGTTGTGTGGAAGAGGTCCTTGTCCCCCTGAATATGGGAACAAGGTGGTTGACTTTTGGGGTGCCCAAGCCCTTCCTGCCCCCAAACATGCACCCTCTTTCATGGACTGGCTTGCTGTGTGTTTGGCTAGGGGTTTGTTAGTGTGTGGGAGGGGCACAATATTTTTTTATTTTGGGGGGGGGGGGTATTTTTCACGTGGGGGTTCTCATTTTAAGCCTTTATAGCACCAAATGGCCTTGTATGTATTGGGGGGGCAGGCTATTTTTAATTTTGTGTTAAAATCTTGCAACTGCATTGTCGATTTGTACGTTTTCTCTAAAGCCGCACATCTTTGAAGCAGCATTTTGGATACATGGTACAGATGCACCACTTTACAGGCAGAGTAACCCCCCCTCCCAAGTCACTAGCTTTAGGGCTAGTTCACTCCATAGAAATGCAGTCCAGATGCGTTCCAGATGCTTTTCTGCATGTGCGTTTTTAATGTGTTCCAGTGCGTTTATGATACGTTTTTGGTGCATTTTTGATGCAGTCCAGTACTTTTTTACACCTTCTTTTTTTCTTAACCTTAAATAAGGACATGCTGGATGAAGCGTTTAATCTTGGACAGGAGCGGTGGCTTATTTTGTGCTAGCTGCATTTGGGTTGGTCTGGGCATACTCAGGGCTTTGCTTTTTTCATGTGCCTTTTAGTGTGTGAAATGAATTTAGGTTGGTCTGGGCATGCTCAGGGACTTTGGGTTTTTTTTGTGCTTTTTGTGTGTGAACAGCACTTGGATGTTTCTGGGTATGCTCAGACCAGTTCTGTCTCTACATTGGGTGAACTTGCATTTTGTGTGTTTCATGGACAGTGCATGTGTTTTCAATTGCCTCATTAGCACACAAACCTATGTTATATAAAGCTTGCAGATAGCATTCTTTACCTTGCCCTGAAAAGAGGCAAGATTGTGTGTGGCTGGCTATTTCTGATTAGTGTGTTTCGGGTGTTTGAGTTAGAGAGTTTCTGAAGGCACTAGCCTTCTTCGGCCTGGGGGTGTCACCTACGGGTGCACCCCCCACGTCTTTTGGGCAAGGCTTTGCAAGTGGTTAATGAGTTAGGGAACGGGTCTTTCGCTAGGTTTGGCGGCAGACTAATAGGAGGAAGATGGTGCGATACGGATTACGTGACTCCATTCGGTTTCTAATTAAGCCAGGGGAGGACGTCAATCTGGAGACCGTGGTGGTTGTTTTGCTGAAGGATGTCCTGAGTTCAGGTAAAACAGATTATTTGTCTGCAAGATTTCCCAGTACAGAGCATTTACGATGTAACATTTGATTCCTTGGGGACCTGCTGGACTGTATATGAAAGAGCTTGGGAGTTAAAGGAATCGCCAGTCGTCCAGAAGTTTGACGTGATCCCACTCTTCATGGAGGAGGAGAAAATTATTACCGTCCATTTATACAACCCCTTCGCAGACGTGGATCTGGTGAGAGCATTTCTTACTACATATTGTGACAATCTAAGGGGAGGTGAGAAGGTGTTTAACCGCTTTGGAATATGGTCCAGGAAATATCGCTTTATGGGGAGGTTTAAACGAGATCCTGATTGTTTGGGTGGGGTGAGGAGACCGCCGGAAGTGTTTTCTATTAGGGAGAGAGGTTTTCTTTTCTACCCTGGACAGCCTAAGTATTGCCATAGGTGTTTCACCTATGGGC
The DNA here is from genome assembly GCF_042186555.1 of Aquarana catesbeiana. Lineage (NCBI taxonomy): Eukaryota > Metazoa > Chordata > Amphibia > Anura > Ranidae > Aquarana > Aquarana catesbeiana. The sequence continues at coordinate 348,599,638 of NC_133324.1, read as the reverse complement.
ATACTAGTTCAGAGTGTGAAGAAGGGCTTAAGTGCAGACATTGCGGAAGTAAAGAGCTGCACAGTGCAAGGAGGCTGCACAGTGCAAGGAGAGTAGGGTTTGTGATATCTGCAAGCAAGCAGGGCATTATGCCGGTCAGTGTGATAATTATCAGAATGCTAGGGAGGCATCCTTTGCAGAGGTATTGAGCCGGGAGAAATGGAGGAAGAAGGCGTCAGGCTGGGTTATTGCGACAGAGGGGGAAACCTCTATGCAGCCAGGAGAGAGCGTCCTGGCTGCGGCGGCCACTGAGAGTGGGGCTGGGGTTAGTGCAGCCAATGCTTCATCATCAGGGGCAGCTTCAGGGCCTGTGGTTTTGGACGGACAGGTAGAAGAGGGCAGGGGCAATGGGCCTGGCTCCACTGAGATCAAGAGTATGGATACTGGAGCACTGGCTCACCAAGTGTTTGACCAGCAGCAGGATGGAGTGTACTCTAGCCTGCTGTCCTTGTCTGAGGTAATAGGTGATGTTTCATCTAGTGAGATAGATGAGGAGGAAGAAGAGGAAGAAGAGGAGCGTGAGTATGAGCTGGCCTGTGGACAAAAAGCAATGAAACATTCGGAAGAAGAGGAGGCAAAGAGTAGTAATAAGAAAGCTAGGATTGAAGCTAACCCTGAATGGGCAATGTTGGTGGACCCAGGGGCTGGAGAGACAAGTAGTAGTGGGCAGGGGGTGGTGGATTCCCCTGTGTCCATTAGAAAACTGAGCAGTCAGGTTGGTGGTGTGGAATGGGAAGGACAGAATCTTTAAACCACAGATTTAATTATGGCTGGAATCTCCTTTTTGGTACCATTAATCATAGCTCTTATGGCATGTACTATTAATAGTAGGAGTGTGGGATTGAAGTGGAGGAGAGTTGTGGTATTGGAGGAGATTAAAAAATTGAATGCTGATATATTTTGTCTTCAAGATGTCGCTTGGAAGGCCTGCCAGGGAAAGAAGAGTGGGGTTTAGGGGATGCGGTGTGGGCACCTGCGTGCACCTCTCAAAATGAGGGTGTAGGCATCTTATGTAAGAATAGGGAAATTAAGATTGTGTCTAGTGAAATTATTATACCGGGCAGGATCCTTATGTGCATATTACAGTTTTGTGGTTTTTCGTTTAAATTATTTAATGTTTATTGTAATGCCAATGAAGGAGAGAGGAGGGATCTCTTACGAGACCTAAAGCTGTATCTGCCAGGGAGGGGGCCTTGTATCATCACAGGACATTTAAATTGTATCCGTTTTGAGAAGGACAGAGTAGGTGTGGGGGAGAGCAAACTGGATGCCTCCTCTAAAGTACTTAATGAGATTATTGTGGATTTAAGTTTGAAGGATGTGGCGGAGGAGGTGGGAGGTGTGGGGAGGGATTTTAAATTCTTTTCAGATAGGGGGTTTGTAAGTCCCGCATAGATTTTATTTTGGTTGGGAAAAACTTCTAAGTGCAGGGTGGTAACACTTTTAAAGTTTCCTTTTCTGATCATGTGGCGCTAATAGGAAGCTTTCTTTTGGGGATGACCCTCCTTATGGGAAGGAAGTATGGAAGTTGAACACTTCGGAAGATGAAGAGGTTTGTCGATCCTTTTCATCCTTCTTTTCCGAATTGGCTGCTGTGAGGGACAAGTTTAAAGATATTCTCCTTTGGTGGGATTGGGTAAAGGAGAGGGTGGCAGAGTGGTTCCAAAAGGTGAGCATTAAAAAAGCTAAAGAGAGGAGGGAGAAGAATGCAAAGCTGGTATCCCAGCTGCATTTTCTCTATAAATGTAAAGCCCTGGGGCTGGATGTGGAAGAAGAGATACAGCAAGTAAGGATGGAGAGAAACAAAAATTTAAGACAATGAGGGAAAGAAATAATTTTTAGGGCAAATGTACGTGATATGGAGGAGGGAGAGAAATGTACATGATACTTTTTTAAAAAGGCCCTTAACCCAAGGAGTTTCTTCTCAGCTATTGAATCACAAGGGAGAGAGGTGAAAGGTGAAGATATGAAGGAAGAAATTAGGTTCTTTTATGAGAACCTCTATAGCGGACAAGGGGGGCTCAGGAAGAGGAGATTGAGGAGTATTGCAAGGTTTTGGAGAAACCGGTGAATGAGGAGGAGGTAGAGGAGTTGGAGATGGGTGTAATGTCTCCAGCATTATGGAAAACAATTAAATCAATGTAACCTAATAAGACTCCGGGTAGTGATGGTCTGCCAGTAAAGTTATATAGTTACATAGTTACATAGTAGGTGAGGTTGAAAAAAGACACAAGTCCATCAAGTCCAACCTATGTGTGTGATTATGTGTCAGTATTACATTATATATCCCTGTATGTTGCGGTCATTCGGGTGCTTATCTAATAGTTTCTTGAAGCTATCGATACTCCCCGCTGAGACCACCGCCTGTGGAAGGAAATTCCACATCCTTGCTGCTCTTAAAGTAAAGAACCCTCTACGTAGTTTAAGGTTAAACCTCTTTTCTTCTAATTTTAATGAGTGGCCGCGAGTCTTGTTAAACTCTCTTCTGCGAAAAAGTTTTATTTCTATTGTAGGGTCACCAGTACGGTATTTGTATATTGAAATCATATCCCCTCTCAAGCGTCTCTTCTCCAGAGAGAATAAGTTCAGTGCTCGCAACCTTTCCTCATAATTAAGATCCTCAAGACCCTCTATTAGCTTTGTTGCCCTTCTTTGTACTCGCTCCATTTCCAGTACATCCTTCCTGAGGACTGGTGCCCAGAACTGGACAGCATACTCCAGGTGCGGCCGGACCAGAGTCTTGTAGAGCGGGAGAATTATCATTTTATCTCTGGAGTTGATCCCCTTTTTAATGCATGCCAATATTCTGTTTGCTTTGTTATCAGCAGCTTGGCATTGCATGCCATTGCTGAGCCTATCATCTACTAGGACCCCCAGGTCCTTTTCCATCCTAGATTCCCCCAGAGGTTCTCCCCCCAGTGTATAGATTGCATTCATATTTTTGCGTACAGAATTTATGTTAAATTCTGTACGTTGGTGGAGGTTTATTTTTTGGAGGTTATGCGTTTTTGTATGGATAACTGCTGCATCTCAGAGTCCATGAAAGAAGGAATCATCACTTTGATTTTTAAAAAAGGGAATCCGAAAGACATTAGGAATTGGAGAGCTATCACTCTCCTCAATTGTGACTACAAAATCTTAGCCAAATTGATGGCAAATTGATGGCAAACCGATTGAGGGGGGTGGTGGGGAAGCTGGTAGGAGATTGGCAGACCTGTGCGGTACCAGGGCGGAGAATGTCCAATAATTTGGTGTTGTTGCGGGACCTAATATTTCATGTGCAGGCTAACAACAGACCTTTGGCAGTGATTAGCGTGGATTTAGAGAAAGCGTATGACAAGGTGTCTCATGTCCTCTTGTTTCAATGCCTAAAACAGTTGGGGATACCAGAACATATGTCTAAGATCTTAAAGAGCCTATATACTGGTATCACTAGTCAAGTGGTAGTAAATGGGGATTTAGGGCAGCGGTTGAAATTAAATCGGGTGTCAGACAGGGCTGTCCACTGTCCCCCATATTATTCATCTGTGCAGTGGAACCTGTGCTTAGACATGTACAAAGAGATAAAGTACTGAAGGGGGTCTTTCTTCCAGGTGGGGATGGTCAGTATGTCAAAACATTGGCTTATATAGACGATTTGGTGTTCCTATGTGGGTCCCAAGCAGAGTTTAATAAAATGACCCTGTCACTCCGGATTTTTTCGTGTGTGTCAGGGCTATCAGTTAACTGGGGAAAGTGTCAGAGATGCGATGTGAGTGCAAACCCTGATATCAGGTCAGATATGAAGAGAGGTGAGTAAAGGAGGGTATGAGTTTCTGAATGTGGGGAATTTTGTTGACATGCAATATTGGCTTGGCACTTTTAGATCGGTGGTGAGTAACTGTAGGGCTGCAAGTATTATGAAATACTATGCAGGGAGGTTGTTTGCAAGATGGGGGTGGTGCAAGAGGGACCTATCAAAGCCTATGTCCTTAATAACCCCTGTATTTTATTTGAGACTAAGGAAGTTCTATGAGGATTTTGGTTTGGAGGGGTTGGGAGGTGCTTGTACCGATAAGCAGAAACTGAAGCTGTGGTTGACAAGAGGCCAGACAGTTTGTAATATGTTCAATTTTAAGTCTAAAGTGGCCGAGGAGGTGTGGTCAAGATTGAAATGGAGGGAATGGGCTTTCAATAGGCAGAGGGAAATTACCTGGATGAGATTCCATGAATGTCTGATGACGAAGATGTTCTTAAACTCTGAGCAGGTCAGACCAATGCCCTAGGGAGGGGTGTGCATCTCTGGAGTCCATGTACCACGTTTTTTGGGGTTGTTGGTTTGCTTGTAGAGTAAGGAGGAGGTTGGGTAAGTTTGTAAAGGAGGTGATTGGTGTGCAGACTTTATGTATGGAAGTATGGGTGTTTGGTCTGTTGGGTGGGGAAAAGGAGCTTCAGAAGAAAGTCTGGACGTTTTAAAGTGTTATGAAGGAGGTGTTGTGGGACGTTAGATGTCTGCATGTGAGGAAAAATACAGTACTGTCAGTGGAGGAAAGTGTGAACTTGGTACTGGCAAGATTGCACCTGTTCTATCTTCGAGATGTGGAAAAAGAAGGCATAGATTACACGAAAGGGATGTGGAAGAAACGGAGGTGGAGGGCGTGCATCCCAAGTCGGCAAGGAGTGACCTGAAGGAATGAGATGAGGTAGGAGGAAGGGATCAGAGTCATATGTGTTATAATATGAGGTTTAGGTTGTAGGATGAGAGCTTTTTTGGCTAAGAGTATTAGTATAGGAGGGAGGTAATAGGGTATGAGTAAGGTTGTAAGTTAGGGTATGAGTGTGTTTGGATGATGAGTGGATGACCTTTTGTTTTATTAGGGTAGGGGGCGGAGGTTGTGAGTGAGTTTGAGTGGGCGAGTGCTGAGTTTTGGGTGGCGGGATTCAAGCCATGTCTTAATTTTCTGTTCAAAGGTGTGGATGGTTACTGTAGCCTTCTAGCGGCAGGGCTAGGTATAGCTGGGTGTCCTTATCGAGTTTGTAACATATGTATTTTCTCTTTGTATTTTGTTTGTTATGTCTTTGCAAAACAGATGTGTTTTTGAGCAATTTTTTTTTTTACTTTGGTTTATTGTATTTTTTTGGTGGGGGATATTTTCCCCTGAAATATTTTTGATGTTGTCAGTGTGTGTCGTTTGTAGGTTGTTCACTTTGATTTAATTGTCTGTGCTGCATTATTTTGCATAATCTTTCTCAAGATGTTGTGACTAATGTTTAAATCCTTAATAGATATCCATTTGTGGGCGCAGTCCTTTTAACTCATGTTAACCATATTCTGTTAGTGTCTCAAATTAACATACATGTGTTTTTTGCTTTCCTTGCCTTTTCCAAGTCCTGTTTTGTTGACCAATAAAATTTGTAGCAAATTTTTATGTTTTATGTGTTTTTTTGTTACTTTTCATGCAACAGATTTCCCAGCTGCAGCTTAACTAGGCTGATTGGCATGGCAAATCAAAAAAATGTGTGATTTGTCTAAGTTACTTTCCTGGTGCCTTCATGGTAGCATATGCATGGATTGTGTGTATGCTGCTATGGATAGGCACCAGGAAAGGAAAATTGCAGAGAGGTAAGTATTCAATTTTCCATTTTAGCGCAGTGGTTCTCAGCCTCCGTCCAGAACATGTTTTGGGAATTTATCTTAGCTAAAATAGCTGTCCACAATACCAAGCCATTGACTGTAATTTAAAGCACCTGGGCAAGATGAAGGAAAACCTGCAAACATGGCTTGTTGGGGGTACTTGAGGACAGGGTTGAAAAGCACTGATTTAGAGCACTGTGCTAAAATCTAGCTCAAGACAATCCTATTCTAATTGTGGGCATTTGAGGGAAATCAAGTGAGTGTTAGAACCCCTGCTTGTCTTTTTTAGGTTGGGCTTTGTGTCCCTTTTCCTAAAATTGGCATCACTTCCTGTCACATAGCCAAACAGGAACTGAGGGTAAAATCCTACCAATGTCTTTCCTTGGGGACACACAGGTCAATCTAACTAGTGTCCCCATTAGGCAAATTGCACTCTAGCGCTTTGTTGTGTACACCCCAAATTCTTATGCCCCGTACACACGATCGGACATTGATCGGACATTCCGACAACAAAATCCAAGGATTTTTTCCGACAGATGTTGGCTCAAACTTGTCTTGCATACACACGGTCGCACAAAGTTGTTGGAAAATCCGATCGTTCTGAACGCGGTGACGTAAAACACGTACGCCGGGACTATAAACGGGGCAGTAGCCAATAGCTTTCGTCTCTTAATTTATTCTGAGCATGCGTGGCACTTTGTGCGTTGGAATTGTCCATACACGGTCGGAATTTTGTTGTCGGAAAATTTTATAGCCTGCTCTCAAACTTTGTGTGTCGGAAATTCCAATGGAAAAAGTCAGATGGAGCCCACACACGGTTGGTGTTTTTTTATTGTCCTTGCATGTCCCCCTCTGATCTCCACCAAGTGCACTTGTAGTGCAAAGTGGATTTGCCTTTAGTAAATAAAGCCCAAAGTCCAAGATACCTAATAATTTGGGGTGTACAGAGCAAAATGCTAGAGTGCAATTTACCTAATGGGGAAACTATTTAGATTGACCTGTGTGTCCCCAAGGAAAGACATTGGTAGGGTTTTACCCTCACTTCCTGTTTGGCTATGTGACAGGAAGTGAATATATTTGAAGGAGAAAGTGGCAAAATTTGGGAGGTGTCTTCACTCTATCAGGGGTGCGGACATCCCCAAAAACAATTGTTAGTCCAGTCCTGGAAATCTGCATCTGTTTTACTATTAATTTACATCCAAATATGGATTCCTGCAGCTAAATGCATCTAGATGCACAAGTGCTGTGTGCGCATAGGTATGTGTCCGTGGCGCATATCTGTTTCCCGGAAGCAGCGGACAGCACACAGGAAAGACATCATGCCCCTACAGGAAGTTGCTTGTACTGCTGCTAATTTCTTCCCACCACCATGCCCCGCTCACTGTTCTCTGAGAAAGAGATGATCCTTATTTGCAAATTAAGATCATTTTTTTTTCTTTTTACAAGGTGTGGTGTTTGTGCGGGTCCCTAACACACATTCAGACATATTAGGGCCAATTTACACAGGATCCAATTTACCTACCAGCATGTTTTTAGAGTGTGGGAGGAAACCGGAATACCCGGAGGAAACACACACAGGCACAGAGAGAACATGCAAACTCCAAGCAGGTGGTGTCATGGGTGGGATTCAAACCAGCAACCCTTTTTGCTGCTAGGTGAAAGTGCTAATCACTACACCACTGTGCTGCCCAAATATATATCTTTAGATGTAGGTTCTCGTGTCCACCAGCAGAGAGAAGTTGGGTAGATGCCACACTCCCAATTCTGGAGGCATAATAATGGTCTAGCACAGGGGTCTTCAAACTACGGCCCTCCAGTTGTTCAGGAACTACAATTCCCATCATGCCTAGTCATGTCTGTGAATGTCAGAGTTTTACAATGTTTCATGGGATGTGTAGTTCCGCAACAGCTGGAGAGCTGTACTTTGAAGATTCCTGATCACTCTAGCATGTCTTGAAAAAAGGTGGGTTCTCATGTGCCTTGTATAATGCCCAAGAAATATCAATAGGAAAATACAAGTGGGTCATGGCAAATCTACATTCTAAATTTGGCACTTAAGATGGTCATGCACTATGCAATCTGATTTGCCAATCTCTATACAACTCGATATTTAGGCAAAATAGGTAATAGGAAGACGCGCTTGACTAATTAATTCAAATTATAGAAAATCAAACAGGCTCTTGCAATTAATCTAATTTATTTAAGATCTAACTGATTGCAGTGTATGGTCACCTTTAAAGATCAAGATTGGAAAATATTAATTTATTGGGTTTAGAAACACTTCTCTGCTCTTTGTAAAGAGACTTCCTAGTACCTGGGATTGTGGGTCTCTATAGTATCTCACTCATTGATCTGCATCTAATAAATGTACTGGTTTGTTTTGTTATGCTGACTTATCCATGTACATATACCATGGTCGTTATATTTCTGTTGAGATATCGGTACTATCCGTGTGTTCCTTAAAAAATAAATTATTGAAGAAAAAAAAAATGATGCATGCTAAGGTAAAAGTGATCACCTGGACTTTATCTGCACTGCAGATGAATAATAAAAAAATGTACATGCAAATTATAGTATTGTGCAGAACGCCGTGGATGAATCCTGGATGGGAGATATGCACCTGTGTTATTTGGATTGTGGTCCCTTTAAGGGGGACATTAAAAAATACCCCATGCAGAGTAAGGGGTTCCAGGGTGGTTTGGTTGGACATTTACAGTTTTCTCAGGATTGAAAAGTCCTTATTTGGGACCCAGAATTCTGGGAGACTGGGTGGAACCTCCAAATCTGATTACAGGGACTTTGGTCCTGAAAGGGTTAACCTGCCTGCAGGAGTGGCCTGAAAAGAAACAGGAAGCAGTCAACAGGTGCCTGAGAAGTGAAGTGTATAGCAGGACATATTGGGGAGTTAAAGCAGAGTTCCGCCGATTTTTTTTTTTTTTAAAGTCAGCAGCTACAAATACTGCAGCTGCTGACATTTAAAATATGGACACTTACCTGTCCAGGGCGCCCGTTAGAGTTACCACCTTTTCTTCAAGCCAAACCCGAACACTTTTGCAGCGCACGGCAATTTTTTTGTAGTACACGCTATAGGATTGTAAAATACATGGGACACCTTTTGGGTTACCCAAAAAGAGCAGTAATGAGGTGTTCTACAGTGAACAGTGGCTGTGGCCAAATTGCATTTACAGTAGGGGGACTTAAAGGGGCATGATTAAATAAAACAAAAGCATTCGTGTACCCATAAAATATGATTTAATTAATAAAAGAAATGTCAGTTAAAATTAGGAACTAGCCTACCTTAAAAGCGGACACTGTTAGAGTAGAGCAGTGGATGGTGTCAGTAGGGCAGTGGATGGTGTCAGTAGGGCAGTGGATGGTGTCAGCAGAGTAGTGGATGGTGTCAGCAGAGTAGTGGACGGCGTCAGTAGAACAGTGGATGGTGTCAGTAGAGTAGTGGACGGCGTCAGCAGAGCAGTGGTTGGTGTCAGTAGAGCAGTGGTTGGTGTCAGTAGAGCAGTGGTTGGTGTCAGTAAGGCAGTGGATGGTGTCAGTAAGGCAGTGGATGGTGTCAGTAGAGTAGTGGACGGCATCAGTAGAGCAGTGGATGGTGTCAGTAGAGCAGTGGTTGGTGTCAGTAAGGCAGTGGATGGTGTCAGCAGAGTAGTGGATGGTGTCAGCAGAGTAGTGGATGGTGTCAGCAGAGTAGTGGACGGCGTCAGTAGAACAGTGGATGGTGTCAGTAGAGTAGTGGACAGCGTCAGCAGAGCAGTGGTTGGTGTCAGTAGAGCAGTGGTTGGTGTCAGTAGAGCAGTGGTTGGTGTCAGTAGAGCAGTGGTTGGTGTCAGTAAGGCAGTGGATGGTGTCAGTAAGGCAGTGGATGGTGTCAGTAAGGCAGTGGATGGTGTCAGTAGAGTAGTGAACGGCATCAGTAGAGCAGTGGATGGTGTCAGTAGAGCAGTGGTTGGTGTCAGTAAGGCAGTGGATGGTGTCAGTAGAGCAGTGGCTGGTGTCAGTAGGGCAGTGGACGGCGTCAGTAGGGCAGTGGACGGCGTCAGTAGGGCAGTGGACGGCGTCAGTAGGGCAGTGGACGGCGTCAGTAGGGCAGTGGACGGCGTCAGTAGAGCAGTGGACGGTTTCAGTAGAGCAGTGGACGGTTTCAGTAGAGCAGTGGACGGTGTCAGTAGGGCAGTGGACGGTGTCAGTAGGGCAGTGGACGGTGTCAGTAGGGCAGTGGATGGTGTCAGTAGGGCAGTGGATGGTGTCAGCAGGGCAATGGACGGTGTTAGTAGAGCAGAGTCTGTAATACCATGTTTTCTCCTGCAAAAGCGTCCCTGGTTGCTAGGACAACAGTCCAGAGGCCCTCAATTCACTGTCCCTGGGGCATCGGCGCCGGCGGCTGGTTGGGAGAGAGAGAGCGCACAGACAGACAGTGCAGTGTGACCCAGCTGCAGGACATTAGCCCCGCTGGAGCGGGGGAAGAAGGGGGGGAATGCGTGCTGTTTGGGGGTAGCTGACAGAGGGGAGGGGGTAGCTGACAGAGAGGGTGGGGGTAGCTGACAGAGAGGGTGGGGGTAGCTGAGAGAAAGGGTGGGGTAGCAAACAGAGGGGAGGGGGTAGCAGACAGAGGGGAGGGGGTAGCAGACAGAGGGGAGAGGGGTAGCTGACAGAGGACGGGCGGGTAGCTGACAGAGGACGGGCGGGTAGCTGACAGAGGACGGGCGGGTAGCTGACAGAGGGGAGGGGGTAGCTGACAGAGGAGGGGGGAGCTGACAGAGGGGAGGGGAGCTGACAGAGGGGAGGGGGTTGCTGACAGAGGAGGGGGGGTAGCTGATAGAGGGGAGGGAGTAGCTGACAGAGGATGGGGTAGCTGACAGAGGAGGGGGGTAGCTGACAGAGGAGGGGGTAGCTGATAGAGGAGGGGGGTAGCTGACAGAGGAGGGGGTAGCTGATAGAGGAGGGGGGTAGCTGACAGAGGAGGGGGGTAGCTGACAGAGGGGGGGGTAGCCGATAGAGGAGGGGGGTAGCCGACAGAGGAGGGGGGTAGCCGATAGAGGAGGGGGGTAGCCGACAGAGGAGGGGGGTAGCTGACAGAGGAGGGGGGGTAGCTGACAGAGGAGGGGGGTAGCTGACAGAGGAGGGGGTAGCTGATAGAGGAGGGGGGTAGCTGACAGAGGAGGGGGTAGCTGATAGAGGAGGGGGGTAGCTGACAGAGGAGGGGGGTAGCTGACAGAGGATTGGGGTAGCTGATAGAGGAGGGGGGTAGCTGACAGAGGATTGGGGTAGCTGATAGAGGAGGGGGGTAGCTGATAGAGGAGGGGGGTAGCCGACAGAGGAGGGGGGTAGCCGACAGAGGAGGGGGTAGCCGACAGAGGAGGGGGGTGGCCGACAGAGGAGGGGGGTGGCTGACAGAGGAGGGGGGTGGCTGACAGGGGAGGGGGGGCGGCTGACAGGGGAGGGGGGGCTGACAGGCGGGTGGGTGGTAGAGAATATGACAGAGAGACCTCACCTCACCTTAGGAGAGACACACAGACAGCGCACGCCAGGCAGGGAGGCGGGACTCCGGGCGGCCACGATCACCCACAGTCCAGTCCCACCTCCACATTTGACCAGTCACCAGCTCCACCAGGCCAATCACAAACCCTTATGAACGCCGCCTGCACATGACTAATTCAGACAATCACAGGGCGCCCGCTCCCGCTGCCCAGCTCTCGCACATTGTGATAGTGTACATTGATGGCAGCGGCCACGGGAATCGGGTTGCGCCACTCTAGATGTTGCGGCCGGGGCCAGAGGGTGGTTGAACAGTTGCTATATGTGTCCGGGTTTCAGGCGGGTTGAAACCCGGGCACATGTGGCAACCCTAGCGCCCGTGATGTCGGCACCCGAAGCGGATCTGTCCCTCAGCTCTCGGGTGCTGCCGCTGCCATCTTCGGTAAGGGAATCAGGAAGTGAAGCCTTGCTGCTTCACTTCCTGGCTCCCTACTGCACATGCGCGTCTCGCGCTGCGCGTTCCCACTGGTCCCTGCTGTCTCCTGGGACCTGTGTGTCTTCCAGAAGCCGGGGGGGGGGGGTGGCGGGAAGTGGTGTAGATACCTGCGAGTGGCTCGGCTATCTATGCCCAGAAGTGGGAGCAAAATACCTGTATTAGACAGGTATCTGCTCCCCCCTTCCCCCTGAAAGGTGCCAAATGTGACACCAGAGGGGGGGAGGAATCTGAGATTCGGAAGTTCCATTCTTGTGTGGAACTCTGCTTTAAAGTGGAGTGCTGGTGACTGAATCTGCTGGAAACCTCTTCTTTGGGACCCCTGAAGCAGGCCAGGAAGTAACCATCATTTAGGGACAAGCTTCCAGGAGGGGGATCAAAGGTTTGAGTTGTTCCAGAATCTATGGACTGCTTTGTTTGCTGAAGAAAGCTATTTTTGTTTGCTTGATTTTGTTTTTTGAAGTTACAATAACAATAGTTTACTTTTACAAGTGGCTGGCTGGTGGTTTTCTGAAGTTGTCCTTTTTTTGGGGGGAAAATTAAGAAACTATCAGCACTGCAGTACAGCGTCATCATATAACTGGTGTGGCGGTGACCAGAGACACTGACTGGTGACAGCATGTAAAAAAACAAAAACAAAATTATATATATATACATACTATACTTGCTTATAGAAGTGAAATTCACTGCTATAAAGCAAATATATTTACTGAATGACAGTGTGTAGACACTGTCACATCTAATCACATGGTTCAAATGGGCTGTGATTGGCCCTGTCTGTACCATGTGCACTCACAGCTGAAGACTTGGTAATCACATGTACAGATCAAAAAAGCCTCCTCTCACGGCCTGTCCCATAAGGATGTACCCGAAGGAGTGAGGAAGAGCAGGGATGGATGGTCAGGAAACCCAGCTACAGCGTCCAGCTGTACAGCTCAAGGAGCCGTGCACGCAACTGGACCAGCCAGTCCCGGTCTCGATGTGGAGGTGGTAAGCAAGTGAGCCATCTCCAAAGGGGTTGCTATGACAACATGTTTCAGAGGCGTGGCCTCCTTCCTTTAAATCTATGGACACCAATCACTCCCTCATTGCAACAATGCAGTGACAGATCAGGTTGATTCCATCTGGAACTTTTGGATCCACAGGAAGGTGTTGAAAAGCGAGAACGCCTCTGGTTTTGGAACAGTAAAAAGGCTGGTGTAAACCCCCTGAAACTGTCATGAACCGAGGAACAATCATGAATATAAAAGTTGTAGCAAAGCATTCCACAAAGATTCCACAATCTCCACAGAGAAGTGGAAAGATTTGAGGGCAGGAATGGGGAGGAGACGAACCAAAATAACAGCCTGTACCTCCGAGACACAAAGCCCCAGACCCAAAGATCTGAAATGCCTTGAGTCCAGGCTGCCAAGAAAGTCAACAGACATCTCCCCACTTGCAGAAATGGGGGCATCCCCTCATTATGGGGTAGGCTTGACACCAGGTTTGGTTGGGTTGGGCATTGAAAACTTGCAATGAAATTAGGATGAGGACTTGAATATTGAGGTCTGGGAGGGACAAAAAGAGAGGAATTTTGACTTGCCTGTAAATTTCATATCTTGGAGTACATTACAGGACAAAGGCAGAGTGTAACGACACCCCGAGTATGAAAGGGGTTAAAGCCGTTTAGGACATTCCATTTCCGAACACAAAGGAAGCTACTGAACACTCTAATCAGCCGAACAAGAAACCCATAGGAATAATTCTTCCACCCAAGTACGAGACGAGGCTCTGTACGGAGGGTCAAACAGGAATCAGACTCTTTATTAGAACCAAAATTACAAGTCTTTATACACAGTTAAAGAGAAGGTTCTCCCCTCCTGCTCATATTACTCTAACAATACAACTGTAATGAGAAACCTAATTAACATGAGCTAGTTTAATAAATCATTTACCCAGACTAGGTGACTCAGAGACATGACCTTTAGGACAGACTTGTGGTCACCAAGCTTCACACATTTGTATAAACACAGGACACATTCTCACAATAGCAGGAGCTAATTACAATTAACAATACAAACAGTGATCTCCCCCCCCTCCTCAGCCTAGTAGGCAACAAACTATAGTAGGAGTAGACTGTCCGACTCCTACGCAGTTCTAGAGGCCAATGTGATCAGCTCTCTCAACTAACATGTTGAGTTCAGAATCAAACAAACCAAGAATAGTCTTTACATATATCCTGGGAGATATTGTGGATATATATTACTGTCCCATTTTAAGTAATCCAATCATATTCTCAGGGTTCATTCTTTTCTTGGTCACCCTGCGCCCAATAGTGACTCCCGTCACACAGAGTATACAGAGACCCTGAGATATAGGTTTGTACCTTCAGATGATTGGACACTGATATAGCTTTCAAGGACATGCGCCCCCCCATCGCCTCCCTTATAACCCTACCCCACTGCTTGAATCCTTAGTTTTCTAGCAAGCAATGCAGAGTAAACCAAGGAAAGGAAGCGAGGATGGTTTGTGCCCTGTTCTGTCCTCCAAGATATAGATTTTACTGGTGAGTCAAAATTCCTTTTGTCTTAAATTGTACCGTACAGGACACAGGCAACATATTCATACACCACGGGAAGTTCCCGATCCCGAGCAATGAATAAGGGTGGGCAACAACTAGTCACATGGAACCGTGCCAACAGGCCCAAAAAACAACAGGGGTCAAAGGATCCAAGTTCAGAGAGCCACTGCAAGTAACTTGCAGCCAAAAGCTGCATCTACAGAAGAATCGATGTCCACCTGGTAAAAAAATTGTTGGTATACAGAGGCTTGGTACCCAAAAGCCTGTGCAGGAGGAGGTCTTTGTTTGAAAATATAAGCTCTTGCAATCAAGTTCCTTATCCACTATGTAATGGTAAATTTTGAAGTAGGTGCCCCTTCTGAGGTCCCGAGGAAAGAACAAGCAGGGTGTTTGATGGAAGCAGTAGCATTAAGGTATGCTCTAATGGCTCTGACCCAGGCAATGAAGAGACAATTCTTTTGGATTTTTGGGAGCAAGGCACAAGTATAGCAGAACAATGTCCTCACTGAGATAAAATGCTGAATCCACCTTTGGAAGAAAGAAAGGTGCCCAAGCATAAGACAACTTTGTCTTAGTAAAGTAAAGTATGGCAAGGCTACTTTGCTGGCAAGAATCTCTAAGGGAAAATCCCTAATGGGTTCAAAGGGTGGTTTCTGCAGCACCCTGTGGTTCCCTGAGAGAACCAGATTGAAGCTTTGAAAAAGTATGGATAAGGCCAATACCTGTCCTTTGTGGTTGCTTAGAGTTTAGTTCTGGTCAAGACCTGTTTACAAGAAGGCCAGAATGTGAGGCACAGAGTAACCTGTGGAAGTGAATTGATTGTGTTCATAGCAGGCCAAATAGGATTTCCAGGTACAATTATGGATCTTCCTGGAAGTTACTTTTCTTGCTTTCAGTAAGGGAGGAATCACAGACTCAGAAATCCATCTAACTTTTAAGACCTGGGTTTCAACAGCCATGCCATTAAAGCCAGAAACTGTGAAGTAGAATAGAACAGAGGACCTCGAGACAGCAGATCTGGCTTGTTGGAGAGAAGCCAGGAGTCACCTGTTAAAATTCTGAGTATGTCGGCGTACCAAATTCTTCGGGGCCAGTTCAGTACTATTATAATCACCATTTTTATCTCTTGCTCTATTTTGTGGAGCAGGCAAGGCAGGATGCTAAGTGGAGGGATGGCATAAATTTGTTCGAATTAAGAGCAAGGAATAATTTGTTCATCCAAGGCTAGGGATATATGATCACTGCTGCTGGAGGATGCGCAGCAATTTGAAGGCTCCGATGTTGGTTCCCAGGTTGAGGAAGGGACTAACGTGAGCCTAAAAAGAGGGGGTGCCACAGAAGGACAAGAACCTAGCAGTCATGTTCCCCCAGCTGCAGCATACTGCCAAATTTACTCCAGTGACGAGGAGGGAGGGGATGATGAGGTCACTGACTGTACTTGGGTGCCTGAGAGAAGAGAGGAGGAAAGTGAGGAGGAGGCACAACTCCAATGAGGAAGGATGTCCTCCAGGGGCCAGCTTAAGGGCAGGCACCCTATTGCATTACACCACAGAGCTCCACATGTGCAGGGCGCTGCTGACTCCCCGTTGACTTTCAAAAGTTCATTGGTGTGGGCTTTTTTCGACACCTGCAGTAGATCACACTGTTGCTGTTTTCAATCTATGGGGGTGATTTACGAAAGCCGCGCGCTCAGTAGAGGAGCACGGCGAGGTCCAATGCACATTTTCATATTTACAAAATATGCGAATTCCCCATTTACTATAGCGATCTCGGCGCACGGGAGAATGCAATCTGTGTGCCACTATGGACATGGCGCACGGCATCTCTAAATCAATATTGACAGAAGATGGAGGTGCCAATATTATGGGGTGATGTGAGGAAGTTTAACAACTGCCCAAGTAACAAATATGCCAAAAATAGAATGAGAAAGTAACTTTTTCAGAGAAAGCCTGCTGTGCCTGCAAAGTATGTTTAGAACTGCGTGAGATCAATGTAAGCAGTGCGCATGCGCAAAGCGGCTCTTGTGCTCGTTCACATGCGTTTGTTCACTGCGCTGCTAAAATCTTAGTAAATGTTAAGCAACGTACATGCAATTGCACTGGTTGAACGGGAGCACCACTAAACTTGACAATTTTTTTTTTTACGCTGGTTCACCTTTATGTATTTTTTTAAGGAGATTTGTACACAGGTCATGTTAGCATGTTACGTTGCCAACATGTGACATGCACCGTGTTAAAATTATGTAAAAAGACTCTCGCTCCTCCTAAAAGGGCATTTAACCTTCCCCTCTAATGCATATGATTTCCTTAGGCTAGCTTTTGCTTTTAAAGGGGAACTTCACACTCCGTTCTCCAATGCTCTTGTCTCCCCCCTCTAATCCCTTTCTATTTCCATGGGCTAACTTTTGCTTTTAAAGGGGAACTCCACACTCCACTCCATTCTCAAAAGGCTGTGAGCTTCCTTCACCAATCCAAACCACATCCTTTTTTCAGAGCATACAACAGGGCCAGCTAGGAAAGGGGAGAGAAGAGCATTCGCCCAACCTCCTCCTGAACCATACAAGGCAACATGCACTCATCATAGCTGGCTGCCTTTGGGGCATGTTGGGCTCAGCCCAATACCAACCACAAAGCACCTTGTACCCATTAGTTTAAAGGGGCTTTC
Source organism: Aquarana catesbeiana (assembly GCF_042186555.1). Classification (NCBI taxonomy): domain Eukaryota; kingdom Metazoa; phylum Chordata; class Amphibia; order Anura; family Ranidae; genus Aquarana; species Aquarana catesbeiana. The sequence goes on along the minus strand of NC_133324.1, from coordinate 348,582,778 downwards.
CACATTCCGTAAAGCCCCCTGTCTGCAGCCCCCCACAACCCCAGCATAGGGTTGTGTGGAAGAGGCCCTTGTTCCCCTTAATACGGGAGCAAGTTGGTTGACTTTTGGGGTGCCCGAGCCCCTCCTGCCCCAAAGCATACACCCCCCTTTCGTGGGATCGCTTGCTGTGTGTTTGGCTAGGGGTTTGTTAGTGCGTGGGAGGGGCACAATTTCTTTTAGTTTGGTGTGGTATTTTCCACGTGGGGGTTTTTCATTTTACGCCTTAACAGACTCAAATGGCCTTGTATGTATTGGGGGGGGGGGGGGGGGGGCAGGCTATTTTTTGTTTTGGGTTAAAATCTTGCAGATTTGTAAGTTTTCTCTAAAGCCGCACATCTTTGAAGCAGCATTTTGGATACATGCTACAGATGCACCACTTTACAGGCAGAGTAAGCCCCCCCCCCAAGTTAATAGCTTTTAAGCAATTTTGCATTTTTAAAGGAGCTTCTCCTTGTTTTGTTTTTGGGGTTGTCCAAATTGGTGACATTGATATATGTCCCTCAGGGTGGGACCTGGGCCCCTATACCCACTTTAAGGCCAATAACTACAATATAAGCCAGCCAAGTGGGGACTAGCAAAATTAACAAGTCAGTTCCCATAGACTGCAATGGTATTTGTTGTATAACTTTTGCCCATGTTAGGCTCTTTGTTTTCCCCCCTGGACTGGGGGGTGTTTGTCCTATCTGTAATTTTGTAGCATGCTGGATGATGTGCTTAATTTTGGACAGGGGGTGGCTTATTTTGTGCATGGGAATTTATCTTAGCTAAAATAGCTGTCCAAAATACCAAGCCATTGACTGATTTAAAGAACCTGTGCAAGACAAAGGTAAACCTGCAAACATGACCTGTTGGGGGTACTTAAGGACAGGGTTGAGAAACACTGATTTAGAGCACTGAGCTAAAGTCTAGCTCAAGGCAATCCTATTCTAATTGTGGGCATTTGAGGGAAACCAAGTGAGTGTTAGAACCTCTGCTTGTCTCTTTTAGGTTGGGCTTTGTGTCCCTTTTGTGAAAATCGGCCTCACTTTCTTAGACATAGACAAACAGGAAGTGAGGGTAAAATCCTACCAATGTCTTTCCTTGGGGACACACAGGTCAGTCTAACTAGTGTCCCCATTAGGCAAATTGCACTCTAGCACTTTGTTGTGTACACCCCAAATTATTAGGTATTTTGGGGTTTATTAAAGGCAAATCCACTCTGCAATACAAGTGTACTCGTTGTAAATCTGAGGGGAAGCACTGGTGATTTTATCATCCAATCATGTAGAAGCAAAGATGCTGTTTTTTTTATTTTCCTTGCATGTCCCCCTTGGATCTCCAGCTACTGCACCTGTAGCGCAAAGTGGAATTTCCTTCCGTAAATAAAGCCCAAAGTTCAAGATGCCTAATAATTTGGGGTGTACACAGCAAAATGCTAGAGTGCAAGTTACCTAATGGGGAAACTATTTAGATTGACCTTTGTATCCCCAAGGAAAGACATTGGTAGGGTTTTACCCTCACTTCCTGTTTGGCTATGTGACAGGAAGTGAATAAATTTGGAGGAGAAACTGGCAAAATTTGGGAGGTGTCTTCACCCTATCATGGGTGCAGACATCCCCAAAAACTGACAAGATTTCTAATCTAATGGTTTTCTCCACACATACCGCTTCGAATTAAGGCCAAAAAATTCTATCTTGGTCTCATCAGACCAAAGAATCTTATTTCTCACCATCTTGGAGTCCTTGAGGTGTTTTTTTAGCAAACTCCATGCAGGCTTTCATGTGTCTTGCACTGAGGAGAGGCTTCCGTCGGGCCACTCTACCATAAAGCCCCGACTGGTAGAGGGCTGCAGTGATGGTTGACTTTCTACAACTTTCTCCCATCTCCCGACTGCATCTCTGGAGCTCAGCCACAGTGATCTTTGGGTTCTTCTTTACCTCTCTCATCAAGACTCTTCTCCCCCGATAGCTCAGTTTGGCCGGACGGCCAACTCTAGGAAGGGTTCTGGTCGTCCTAAATGTCTTCCATTTAGGGATTATGGAGGCCACTGTGCTCTTAGGAACCTTAAGTGCAGCAGAAATTTTTTTGTAACCTTGGCCAGATCTGTGCCTTGCCACAATTCTGTCTCTGAGCTGTTCAGTCAGTTCCTTTGACCTCATGATTCTCATTTGCTCTGACATGCACTGTGAGCTCTAAGGTCTTATATAGACAAGTGTGTGGCTTTCCTAATCAAGTCCAATCAGTATAATCAAACACAGCTGGACTCAAATGAAGGTGTAGAACCATCTCAAGGGTGATCAGAAGAAATGGACATCACCTGAGTTAAATATATGAGTGTCACAGCAAAGGGTCTGAATACTTAGGACCATGTGATATTTCAGTTTTTCTTTTTTCCTTGTCAAAAGAAGTTTATTGAGTATACAATGTTATAAAGATACATAAAGTAAGTTTACAAGGATCTATAAAGTAAGCTCATTGTTTTACAGTAGGGTTTATATAGGTAAATATCATGAAATTTCAAATATTAAACATTGGGTTCACGTAAACCTAAATTAAAGATATATATCATTTCCTTAGTTACTTTTGTAGGTATTTAAATGATTTATACCTACTATACATATTGTTTACAAGTAGAGTGTATATAGGTCAAATAAATTCTGATAATGAGCTTTAATCGTAAGGTGGAGAAAGGAAAGAGAAAGAAGAAAAAGGGTTGAAAGGTAGAGGTATGGTCCACAAGGTTGTCCCGCTCGTCAGTTTATTATTCTTTTTAGTTCTCTTTGAAGCCTTAGAATGGGTGTCTCTGTATGTCATTTAATCTGTTACCATGGCAACAGGACAGAGTCATTGAAGTTTGACAGGAACTGTTGTTTTATCCAAGGATGCCAAAATTTTTCAAATTTTGGAATTTGATTTTGATCAATGGCTACCATCTTAGCATGGGACATTGTATTATTCATTCTGTGAATTGTTTCTGCTAGTACCAATGTAGGAGATTTCCATGCCTTGGCCACTGTTTGTTTTGCAGCCGTTATTAGTTGGATCATAAGTTTGAATTGAGAGAGTGTTAACCATTCCGGTTTTAGATTAAGTAAAGTTAAATATGGATCTGGTTGTATTATTTTTTTAAATATTTTAGATGCAATCACGAAGACTTCCTTCCAGAAGGTTTGGATTACTGGGCACGTCCACCATATGTGTAAATATGTGCCTATTTCTGGGCATCCTCGAAAACAAAGAGCTGAGGTATTAGGTGAATATTTTGCCACTCTAGCGGGTACAAGGTACCAGCGAGTTAGGACTTTATAATTTGTCTCCAGTGCTAAGATGTTGGGTGAAGATGACTTAGATGTGAGCCATATGTTAGACCAGTCCGTGTCTTCTAAAGTTCGTCCCAGGTCCTCCTCCCACCTCTGAACGTAAGAGGGTCTATTAAGATTTGCTACTCCATATAATTGATTATAAAGTGATGAAATTGTACCTTTAGCAAATGGATCTTTTGTACAGATTGATTCAAAAATGGATAATTGGGATAATGGTGTATCCCCCTTTAGGAATGGTGTATAGAAATTTTTGATTTGGAGATATCTAAATATCTCAGAGTTTGGTAGATCATATTTTTCTCTAAGCGATGGGAATGAAAGGAATGATTTAGATGCTATGAAGTCATTTAGTGTCTGAATGCCTGATGTTGTCCAAGCTTTAAAAGAATTTGGGTAGATCCATGCCGGATAAAAGGCCGGATTTCTGATAAAAGAAAGGAGAGGATTGTGTGGAGATTGTAACTGATATTTGGTTTTTAGTTTATCCCAGAGAGATAAGAAGTGTTTAGTTATGGGATTATGAATTATAAAGCGGTCTTTAGGATCAAGCCATAATAAATTTGATATTAATAGAGGGTCATTTTCTGAAGCCTCTATAAATACCCATAATGGGATTTCCTGTTTTGCATGGTATTTGGACAGACTGGCCAAATGTGCTGCTCTGTAGTAGTTAGTAAAATTAGGGTATCCCAGGCCTCCTTTATTTTTGGGAAGATGTAGTGTATGTATAGGTATACGTGGTTTGGAAGAGCCCCATATAAACGAAGTTGCTCTTTTTTGTACTATTCTCAAAAAATAGGAAGGAATTGGAATAGGGAGGACTCTGAATAGATAAAGCAATTTGGGTGGAATAGTCATTTTGATTGCATTAATCTTCCCTATCCAGGATAAAGGAAGTTGCGACCATTGTTTTATTAGATTTGTGATCTGTCTTAATACAGGAGGATAATTGGTTGAGAATAAGTCAGAATGAGATGCTGTTAAATGAATTCCAAGATATGGGATTGATTTTTCTGCCCATGTGAATGGGAGTGCAGCCCTAGCCGGGATCAATTCCATGTTTGTGAGTGAAATATTAAGCACTAGGCATTTCTTAGGATTAATCATAAGGCCGGATAGGGCTGCAAACCCATCAAGAGCTGGTATTAAGTTAGGACCAGAGACCTGTGGTGATGATAGAAAAAGTAATATATCATCTGCAAATATACATAATTTGTGTGTAATACCTCCTACTTCAATGCCAGTTATAGTTTGGTTTGTTCTGATGTATTGGGCCATGGGTTCGAGTATAAGGGCAAATAATAAGGGAGATAATGGGCAACCCTGTCGGGTACCTCTTTCGATATTAAAGGCTTCAGATTTGTATCCAGCATATTTTATATAGGCTTTGGGTTTATTATATAATGCTTTGATCCATGTTAAAAAGTGGGGTCCAAAACCCCATTTTTGTAATGAATATTGCATATATTGCCAGGATACTGTGTCAAATGCCCTCTTAATATCGAGAGATAGAAAACATAAAGGGATTTTCAGTTTTTTAGCAATATGTGCCAATAACACTGCCCTGCATATATTATCGCCTGCCTGTCTATTTGGCATGAAGCCTACTTGATCTCTATGTATTAATTTTCCTATAATGCTATTGAGGCGTTTTGCTATTATTTTTGCTAATAATTTAATATCGAGGTTTAACAGAGAGATAGGCCGATAATTCACACAGGAAGTATCATCAGAAAGGGGTTTTGGGATCATACAAACAATTGCCATTAGTGTTTCTTGCCGAAAAGAATGTCCATCTAGAAGTTTGTTAAAAGTTTCAGTGAGAATGGGAGAGAGTATTTCTGAGAATGTTTTATAGTATAAAGCCGAGTAGCCGTCTGGGCCTGGTCTTTTGTTAAGTTTTAGGTCTTTTATGGCGTTAGCAACTTCATCTATAGTTATAGGCTCATCCAAACTGCTTTTTTGATTCTGAGATAACTCAGGTAAGGTTATTTTTGAGAAGAAGGATTCAGCCTCTGTAGGATTAAATTCATTGTTTGTCTTGTATAAAGTTGCGAGATGTGAGTGAAATTTATGGACTATTTTAACTGGATTACAAGTGTAAACATTTTTTGATAATTTCAAAGGTATTGGTTTGAAAGATTTGTTAGTTGAATTGAATTGCCCGAGCCAAATATGTACCTGGTTTGTTTGTATTCATGTAGAAATTGTGTTTGGAGCGTTTGAGGGATTTATCAACTGACTCAGTGAGAAATAGATCGTATTCCAATCTAGATTTTTCCAGATGAGATTTTGTACTCTGAGATGGATTATCTTGAAATGATATGTAGGCTGCATTAAAATTGAGTTCTAGTTTTTTTGCTAGATTTTTGCGTTCCCGTCTAAATAGTGCCATTTGTCTTTGTATTGTACCACGCAAGACAGGCTTATGAGCTTCCCACAGTGTTATTGGGGAGATGTCTGTTGTATTATTAATTGATATGTATTCCTTTAAAGCTTGTTCAATGGCCATCTGATGTAGTGGGTGTTTGAGCATTATGTCCGGTAAGTACCACGTTGGGTCATGCGCTTTTGGTATGGCTGAGGCTATAGTAGTGTATACTGCATTATGGTCAGACCACGGAATCGGAATTATATCTGATGCAATAATTTCTGGAAGCATTCCTATTGTTAGAAAAATATGATCTATTCTGGTGAAGGTTTGATGAGAGTGCGAGAAATAAGTGAATTTCTTTTTCATTGGGTTACTTTCTCTCCATGAATCTACCAGATTGTATTTGGAAAGAAGTTGAGAAAAAGGTAATCTAGAGGTTATTTTGGATGGTGTAAAAGGTGATTTATCTAGAAATGGGAGGAGGACCTGGTTCGAATCCCCACACATTATCACTGTTCCTATTTTGTGTGTATTAATCACTTGTAATATATGTGAGAGGAATGGTGTAGGTTGTTTGTTAGGAGCGTAGTAGGAAATCACCGTGATTGCTGTATCCATTATATAACCCATGAGTATCAGGTATCTACCTTCTGGGTCTTTAATTTCTGATGATAAGGTGAATGGTGTGGATCGGTGAAATGCAATTAGAGTTCCCCTTTGCTTGGTACAGGCAGAAGCCGTGTAAATTTGTTGATAAAAAGGAGAAATATATTTTGGAGTAGAATCTTTGGTGAAGTGTGTTTCTTGGAGGCATACTATGTGAGCCTTCTTGTTATGGAAAGTACGGAAGGCTTTGGTCCTTTTTTGAGGGACATTTATTCCCTGAACATTCAGGGAACGTATATTCAGTGGTGCCATGGCAATAGATCAAATAGTTTTGACTTACTTTTTGTTATGCAGAGCTGACTGCGCAGATCAACCTGTGTGGACTGAAGAGATGAATAGATAGAAAAGAAACCAGTGAATTCTGGAGTAAAGAGTAAACAAAAAACATATGAGATTAGATGATACATTGTATAAATTATTTTTTGCAAGTAATCACAATTTACCCGTGAAAGAGAATAAATATCTCTCTCAGGGGAATAAGTGCCTTCGTCACACTCCCACATAATATGGTTGGGAGAATGAGGAGGGCTAATGGGGGTACACGGATCTTCCGCTTACAGGAGAGAAGTGCTATGTCAAAAGACATCAAAATGCAGTTTTTCTTTTTTAACCACTTCAATACAGTGCATTTTCACCCCCTTCCTGCCCAAGCCATTTTTCAGCTTTCAGCACTGTTGCACTTTGAATGACAATTGTGCGGTCATACAACACTGTACCCAGATGAAATTGTTATCATTTTTTTCCCCACAAATAGAGCTTTCTTTTGGTGGTATTTGATCACCTCTGCGGTTTTTATTTTTTGTGCTATAAACAAAAGAAGAGTGACAAGTTTGAAAAAAAACACAATATTTTTTACTTTTTGCGATAATAAATATCCAATTTTTTTTTCTTTAAAACAAATTTTTTCCTCACTTTAGGCCGATATGTATTCTTCTACATATTTTTGGTAAAAAAAATTGCAATAAGCGTATATTGCGCAAAAGTTATAGCGTCTACAAAATAGAGGATAGATTTGTAACATTTTTATTATTTATTTATTTTTTTTACTAGTAATGGCGGCGATCTGCGTTTTTTATCGTGACTGCGATATTGCGGCGGACATATCGGACACTTTTGACACATTTTTGGGACCATTCACATTTATACAGCGATCCGTGCTATAAAACTGCACTGATTACTGTATAAATGTGACTGGCAGGGAAGGGGTTAACACTAGGTGGTGATCGAGGGGTTAACTGTGTTTGCTAGGGAGTGTTTCTAACTGTAGGGGGAGGGGACTCACTAGGGGAGGAGACCGATCAGTGTTCCTCTGTACTGGGAACATACCATCGGTCTCCTCCCATCTGACAGGACCGTGGATCTGTGTGTTTAAGACAACAGTAAAGTTAGCCCATTTTTTTTTTTTTATATTGTGAAAGATAATGTTATGCCAAGTAAATTCAGTGTGTGTCAGGCACATGTCAGGCTTCAAAATTGGCACATTGTCAGGCTTCAAAATTGCGCCCGCTCGTGGAATGGCGATAAACTTTTACCCTTTAAAATCTCCATAGGTGACGTTTAAAAAATTCTACAGGTTGCATGTTTAGACTTACAGAGGAGTTCTAGGGCTAGAATTATTGCTCTCGCTCTACCGACTGTGGCGATACCTCACATGTGTGGTTTGAACACTGTTTTCATAAGCAGGTGCTGCTCACATATGCGTTTGCTTCTGCACACGAGCTCGGTGGGATGGGCGCGTTTAAAAAAAAAAAATTCTTATTTATTTTACCTTTTTATTTTATTTTTTTTACACTGTTCTTTAAAAAAAAAAATGTGTCACTTTTATTCCTATTACAAGGAATGTAAACATTCCTTGTAATAAAAAAAAAGCATGACAGGACCTCTTAAATATGAGATCTGGGGTCAAATGACCTCAGATCTCATATTTACACTAGAATGCAATACAAAAAAAAAATGATTTATGTCATTTGAAAAAAAAAAAAAAATGTCCCTTTAAGAGCTATGGGCGGAAGTGACGTTTTGACGTTTCCCCTCACTCATCTCCATGCCAAGCCAGGGACAGGACACGATCGCCTCCTCCGCTGCCGATGGCTCCGGTAAGCGGCGGAGGGCACCGGAGAGCAGCGGGAGGGGGGGGCCCTCTCCCGCTGCCGATAAAAGTGATCTCGTCGCAGAGACCACTTTTATCTTGAAGTGGACCGTCCGCTGAAGAAGAGAATACCGGGGTTATGGCAGCTAGCTGCTGCCATTACAACGGTATTCCTCTTCAAAGTAGCGGCGTAAAACGACGGCGGGCGGTCCGTAAGTGGTTAAAGATCAAGATCTGAAAAAATTTATCAATTGGGTTTAGAAACACGTTCTCTGTTCTCTGTAATGTATTGAAAGATTTGGGTAAAAAAAAGAAAAAAACACTTTTAAAAGATATATTAGAAGTGATAGGAATGAGATTAGCATCAAAAGGGTTAATTAACTGAGAACACCTACTAATTGCCTAACAAGACATATCCAATGAGATTAAATTAACCAATTGTATTGGGCATGCGCTATTATCAATGAGAAAACTGCAGTTACTCTAGCGACAGTTGCAGTTTACATATGCAGGTATTTATTATCGCTATTTGCGCTTCAATGTGTTCGGTTCGCATGTTCGATTAATTAATTTTTCGGCGCACCAATTAATGTATGAATATAAAAACGTGCAGTGCTAAATACGAATGCTATTAAGCCATATAGAAATGACAAATGTTTAAACACTTTTTTTTACTTTTTCACTTACTTTTTGGACTATATTTTAATGTTTTCAAACACTTTTCACAGTGTGGACTTTCAACGTCATTAACTTTGCACTTTTTATTCATGTGTACATTTAAGTATGTTTGCTTTGAATGTTTAAACATTTGTCATTTCTATATGGCTTAATACCATTCTTATTTAGCGCTGCACTTTTTTATATTTATTTTGTTATTTGCAATTGTCATTTGTTGTGCTGGCCGCTGTCTTTCCTTTTGCTGACAGTGCGGTATTCACAAAAATTTCTACACAATTAATGTATGAACTGGTACAGTGCCTTCTTCTTAGTCACCCACTGAAGCAGATCAAGCGTGGCCAGAACAGCACCCGCTTGTGCACCACATGCTTGACAAGACCCACATCATAAAAAAAGGCAGACTTCTCCTTGCTCCTCATCTGGGATCTCAATCCCTACTATAGCTCAGGTCCTCTCAAAAATCTGCACTGAGAGGAATGAAGGTATAGCAATAGGTGCCACAAGTACTTGCAGCCAATCTGCTAGCAGTACAACACCAGTTGATTTCAGCAGGCAAATTTTGCTACCCCAATTGCTGAACCACAAAAAAATGCTGTCCCAGCCATCCACATGCTCAGCGTCTAAATGCTAGCTTGGCCAAATTGCTAGAACTACAACTGCTGCCTTTTCAGCTGGTAAACTCTGCCCCTTTCGTGAATTTGTGGAATGTGCTGTACCACAGTGGCAGGTAAAAATACATTTTTTTCAAGTAAGACCATTCCAGCTCTCTACTGTCATGTGGAAGGCAATGTTTTTGCCTTGTTGAACAGGGCGGTCAGCAGCAAGGCTCATATTACCATTGACGCATGGTCAGAGACGTTACCTTTCCTTCACGGCGCACTGGGTAACTCTGCTGGCAGCTGGGAAGGATGCAGGACAGGGTTCAGTGTTGGCGCTTGTTCCGCCACCATGCCTCCAAAAAGCTGGTGGTGATTCTGCCACATCTGTCTGCTCCATCTCCTCCTCTTCTTCTTCCTCTATGGCCTCTTCTGCAGAATTGTCCTCTGAACTAGCAGTGCTCCCTAAGCAGTCAAGGGGCTACGCAAGCAGTCAGGCTAAAAGATGCCATGCGGTGCTTCAATTGGTCTGTCTAGGGGACAGGAGCCACACTGGGGCAGAGATTCTGTCAGCTCTGCAGGGGCAGGCTCAGAGGTGGTTGATGCCACGGCAGCTTGAGCCAGCATTGGTTGTATGCAGCAAAGGCACCAACCTTCTCTCCGCCCTCCGACAGGGACACTTGACACATGTTCCATGCTTGGTACACGTCCTGAATTTGGTGGTGCAACATTTCTTGACCAGGTACCCAGGCTTACAAGATATGCTGAGGCAGGTCAGAAAAGTCTGTGGGCATTTCCGGCAGTCATACAATGCCAGTACTCGGCTGGCTGACATTCAGCAGGAATTCAACCTGCCTACCAACTGCCTCATTTGTGACATGCCCACTAAGTGCAACTCAAAATTGGCAGTGCTGCAGTGTCTGCACACACCGCAGAGGGCCATTAATGAGGAGTATGGCACCAGGACAGGCTCAGGGGAGCTTGGCTTCTTTTCGCCACACCAGTGGCTACTGATTAAGGATGCATGCACTGTCCTGTTACCATTTGAGGAGGCCACAAGGATGGTAAGCAGCAACAATGCATGCATCAGTGATACTGTCCCTCTAGTCTTCTTGCTGGAGCACACGCTTCGTGGAATCGTGGATAGGGCACTTGGGGCAGAACAGTGGGAGGAAGAGGAAGACTTCTTTCAAGGCCCCCTTTATGGAGATAGCATTTCTGTGGGGCCCCCAAAAACCCAGGAAGAAGAGGAGGAGGAGGATTGTGTCAGCATGGATGTAGAGGGTAACATGGAGCAGTCTTCAAGGGATGGTTTTCAGTCCCCAGAAACCCAAGGAGTTGTACGTGGCTGGAAGGAGGTAGTTCCTGACAATGTCATCCTTAGTGACCCAGAGGACGCAGAATCAAATGCCTCTGCAAACATACGCTGCATGGGCTCCTTGATTCTGCAAAGCCTGCAAAAGGACCCTAGGATTCGTGGTATCAAGAAGAGGGATCATTACTGGCTGGCAACCCTTCTTGATCCACGTTACAAGGGTAAAGTTGCAGAGCTCATCCTGCCTTCGCAGAGGGAGCAGAGGATGAAACATCTTCAGGACGCCTTGAAGAAAGGTTTGTGTAACGCCTTTCCAGACCCTGGAAGGTTACCATTTCCTGGTGCTGTGCAACGTGTTTCTGAGGCTTCGTTCAATCAGAGGAAGAGCGGTGGAGAAGGTGGCCGGCTGACCAATGCCTTTAAACAATTTTTTAGTCCTCAGCGCCCGGGGCTGATAGGTTCAAGCAACCATCAGCAGCGTCTGCAGTATATGCTCTGCAGGAATATCTAGGGACAGGAGCAGACTTGGAGACCTTTCCAACTGAGCATCCACTGAGTTACTGGGTCTTGAGGATGAACCACTGGCCAAAACTTGCTCAATATGCAATCAAGCTACTGGCCTGTCCTGCATCCATAATGCTTTCTGAACGGACATTTAGTGCTGCTGGAGGGTTTGTAATGGATCAAAGAGTGTGCCTGTCCACAGACTCTGTTGATAGGCTCACATTTTAAAAAAAAATTAATCAGTCCAGGATCCGCAGCTATCAAGCCCCTGATGCTGATTTAACTTATTGAATTTGCTAGGGATCTGGGATCCCTTGAAGACTGCCTATGCTGCCTATCCTATTCCTCCTGAATCTTGATAATGCTAACTTAGAACAGTATTTTTGGTTTAGGGCACCACCAACACCCAAAAAAATGTCCTGCTATATCCATCCATCTTCAATCACACCGCCCGACGGACCCCAGGACCTCAGCTGCTTTATACTATACATGCCATTTACCCCTGCAGGGGTAGTGGTAGGTGGTGAGTGGGGACCCGAGAGGGGGAGAACGAAAGTCACATGTATACTTATGCAACAGAGTCACCTTTTGAATGAACTTTTTTGATTTTAGAATTTTGCACATCATTTTTATTGGGACTAAGTTCTCTTCTTAAATGGTTCAGATTAATTGGTAGTACATCAGCTTCAGGTTTGTTAGTTTTTCAATGTGCACAGTTTAGGTTAAATGAATTGGTATCACTGTACTGTTCTGATTCATATTTATATGTGATATATTATTATGTGTTTTGTTATATACAATATATAGATTATGTTTTGCACTAAGTTTGATTGGATCTGTGAGGACTCTCTTGCCATACCTGTGCAGGGAGGGCCACGGACACACGGGATTTTAAAATTTTTAAATTTATTTGAGACTATATTTTGCACTAAGTTTGGTTGGATTCATGAGGACTCTCTTGCCACACCTGTGCAGGAAGGGCCATGAATACACAGGAATTCATCTATCTACTCCACCTTTAGCACATAGCACTTTACAAAGGGTCATTCACTTTCTGGACTTTATTTTATCCTGTGGACGTCTTTACATCTGTGAATAGTAATCCATATATATCCTTCTAGTCTAACCTTAAGCAAGTTATATAGAGTATATGATAGAGGGATTGGTTTCTATTTACCTATTGACCTCAGGTAGCGCCACACACCCCACTTACTTTTTTACTGATGGGCATTGATTGGCAGCACTGGTGGACATTGATGGGTGGTACTGTGGGCACTGGTAGGTGGCACTGGTGGGTACTGATAGGTGGCACAGTGGGCACTGGCAGCTGACACTGGTGGGAACAGAAAATGCAGCCGCGGCTTTCTGTGTGAGGGAACGATGTCCCTTTGACAGAAGCCGGTGATCGGCTTTTTTTTCCCCTCGCGCTGAGAGCCTGAGGAAAATAAAAATACTGATTACCAAGGTTCTGTTTACATCACATGGCTGACAGCTGATCATGTCGTAAGGGGCTGGGATCGGTCCCTTACTCGGATCTGTATTCAGCCGAGTCTCATAGACTCAGGGATCACAGAGCATGCAGACAGAGCATGGGCAATTAACGCCTGCGCTGTAGCCATGTTTCGGCTATAGCCCGGGCGGCAAGTAGTCAAGTTATGTGTAATAAAATGGAATGACACTGGGAAAAAGTATTGAAAACGTGAAGAAAGGGAGGTGCAAAAAGGCATGGAAAGCCAAAACACCAGCTGAAATCTATCAGTAATTAGAAAGCAATCCTGACCCTTGTTGGTGCAAATTATTATCAGCTGGTTCAGTCTCAACTGATGGCCTATAAAAAGGTGTCTCATTTCCAAGGTGTTACATAAGAAACATCTCATAATGGGAAAAAACAAAGAGCTCGCTCAAGACCTTTGCAACCTTGTTCTCGCAAAACATACAATAATGGCATTGATTACAGAATGATTTCTAAACTTCTGAATTTTCCAGTGAGCACTGTTGGGGCCATAATCTGGAAGTGGAAAGAACATAATTTCACAATAAACTGGCCATGACCAGATGCTTCTCACAAGATTTCTGACAGAGGAGTGAAAAGAATTTTTAGAAGAGTTGTCCAAGACCCAAGGACAACTTGTGGAAAGCTTCAGAAAGACCTGGAATTAGCAGGTACAATTGTTTCAAAGAAAACAATAAGTAATGCACTCAACCGCCATGGCCTGTATGCACGCTCACCACGCAAGACTCCATTGCTGAAGAAAAAGCATGTTGAAGCTTGTGTAAAGTTTGCTGCACAAGCCTGTGAAATACTGGGGGAATATATTCTGGTCAGATGAGACCAAACTTGAGCTCTTTGGATGCCATAATACACAACATGTTTGGAGGTCAAATGTTATTGCACATTACCCCAAATACACCCCAATACCAACAGTGAAGTTTGGAAGTCGGCACATCATGGTGCGGGGCTATTTTTCAGCATATGGTACTGGCAAACTTAATTTAATTGAAGGAAGGATGAATGGAAAAATATAATAAGACATTCTTGATAAAAATCTGCTGCCATCTACCAGGATGATGAAGATAAAACGAGGGTGGACATTTCAGCAAGACAATGATACCAAACACAAAGCCAATGAAACTCTCAATTGGTTTCAAATAAAGAACATAAAGCTGCTAGAATGGCCCAGCCAATCGCCTGACTTCAATCCAATATAAAATCTATGGAAAGAACTAAAGATCAGAATTCAGCTGTAAATAATAATAATATTATAGATAGGTGGTGTTTTGGCGCTATGAGGCAGCCTTCATGGACGAAATGAGCGTCAAGGCATTCCTGAACGAAGGACCAGAGGTGATGCAAGCACGCTAACTTGGTAGTGACGTTGAGGTAGTGAGATGCCTATAATCTGGCTCATGCAGGGAAAGTGGGCACACTGATGGCTGGCTTAACTATTGAAGGCATCATTTCATATTGTGTTTGTATTTTAAATAGTTTTAATAAAATTTTAAGGTATAGAGATACTGCACTATTGCTGGTCTTTCTTTTTTTATGGGTGCCTGGAGCAAGCGTATCATAGGATACGTCTGGAGTCATTATCAGACATTTGAACATTGCATGCCGATCATCTGTGGGAGTGGTGTTCACGAGCACTGCATGAAGAGGGATATTATGGATCATAGACACTATTGGTGATCTATCACATACACTGATATGAAGGACTTGCTTTGAGACTGCTTGTCATTTCATTTCATAATATATATACACATATATATATATATATATATATATATATACAGTATATTGTCATTGTGGTTATTTAGAATTTAGTACACATTTATTCATGTATAAAGTGAACAGATAGGTTATGGGAGTACCTCATCTTATATAGAATTTACACAAAGAACCAACATAATGGATTATCACGGTACCATTGAGGAGTTCATAGACTAAATACTTTTTAATAAACTTAATTTTACAAAATTCATACATAGAAAACATAGTAAATTCATTAAAGTTGTTCTCATAAGGCTCAGCAATGATAGTTACAGACAATATCAGAAAGATGGTTGATGCGTTTCACTTAACAGCTTCTTCATTACCAATTACTTAATGACTTGAAACAAAAGAACCTTTGAATTGGAGACCTGGGAGAAAATAGATAATATTAAGGATAATTATATGTCTTATATCAAGCAAGCAAGAGGGTAAGTACATTAATCCGACACATCGAGGCACTGTATTGTAGTATACCTCATTCCTTAGGCCTTTCGGTAGTGGAGAGCTTTCTTAATGAAAGCGACGTGTCGGCTAGACCTTATAATTGCTTTTATTGTACAGATATTGTGACACATTCTCACAAAGAATGTTTTCTCATTTGATAGCTCCTACTACCTCCAGGTGCAGGGGGTGGTGATGGGGACATGTTGTGCCCCATCGTACGACAACCTGTACCTGGGGGGGGTGCGAGCGTACCTTGTTCTCGAATAGTTCCCTGTCAATGTATCTGGCCAGCATAATATGTTGGTACAGATATATCGACAATATTTTCATGGTGTGGAACGTGAGTGTTGAGGTTTTGGAGATGTTTATGAGGAAGCTAGCTGGGAATAGTTTCAACCTCAAATTCACGATGGAACATGACCAACGATCCCTGGCATTCTTGGATGTAACTATCCTGAAACAGGATGGTGGAACAATAAACACCTTACTATTTAGAAAGGCAACTGCTGGAAATACCATACTCCATGAACCAGTTCTCATCCTCTACCACTAATTCGAAGCATCCCTTACTCGCAATATCTGCATCTAAGGCGGAATTGCTCTACAGAGGAATCCTTCAGACTAGAGTCTAACTTGTTGAGATCTAGGTTAACAAAAAGAGGTTATGGCAAGAAGGCTTTCAAGAAGGCTCTTGAGAAGGATAGACGAAAATTATTGTTTGGTAGAGATAGGCAGAAAGGGCAACAAATGGATATCGTACGATAATAACAACATACTCGAGTAACCATGAGAGTATACGACAGACAATTAGAAGGCATTGGCACCTTTTGACAGGTGATCGCATTCTGAATAAGTATGTTGGTGGTTTTCCACAAATTACTTATAAGAAATGTCAATCCTTAAAGGACAAGTTAAGGACAATCCTTTAATCCTTAAAGGACAAGTTAGTCCATTGCCACTTTCAGGAGCCTATGGATATCCTGGAAGGAAAACCTGGAATGCATAAATGCAATCAGTGTAAATACTGTGATTGTATACTGGAGGGTTCTTCGTATACCTTACCAAATGGAGAGATTTGACATAAAAATTTTATGCTGACTGTCAAACCAAGGGGTTGTGTACATCGTATTCTGTAAATGTGGTTCGTTTTACGTCGGTAAAACCTTCATAAATTTCTGGAGGCCAATATACGACCACATATACTATATTAGGAAAAACTTGCTATACACACCAATAGGTCGGCATGTTGCGTTGAAACATAAAAATGATACTTCAATGGTCTGTTTCACGATTCTTGAAAAGATCAGAGTAGACCCACGGGGTGGAAACATTGACCAGAAGTTGCTTCAACGTAAAGCAAAATGGATTTTCAAGTTAAATGGCGTTCGTGCACTGGGCCTAAATTACTCTTTAAGCTTTAGGCTGTTTCTATGACAGAAATAGGGATTATATTATCACTGCTATCCCCTATTTTACATGCCCCTCTGTCTATATTCCCGTTTGTCAGTGTGTCGACGTTGAGACAATGTATATAAATCGGAATTATAATGTATATAGTGTATGTAAAAACTCTTTTTAAATGTGAGGAAAATATGGGAGAAATGGATGACTTTGAGGGATATGAAATGATCTAATGAGGTAAAAAAACGATATGTTATAACTGTCTATAATAAAGGTTTCTTTGTATTCTATTTGTTTTTACCAGCCTTCCCATTGGATTGAATCGGTGGTGTAAACTGGATATGCGGGATGGTGACCATTATAGGTATGGTATGGGAGGTCCCACCTGGCATGGTATACATCTGGGGGCTAGGTAGCTATTAATTCTCCCTTGGCCCGACCATGGTGGTGGAGTTGAGGTGGTAGGCGCCTGGGGGGATCCCTGCCTTCCTTCCCCCTTTTTTCGGTTAGATTGGGGAGCCCCTCTGTAATGTTGGGGCATATTATAGGCATTCATAGTTCCAGCAGTTTTGTAGGACCAGTATAACTACATACCAGCCGGGTGGGTGTGGGCGCGGCCGTGGTTGCGATGCAGGATGGTGTTTTCCATCTGCGCATGTGTGTTGTTTCTGTCTGTGTCTACAACGGGGCCAGCGTGTGCGTGGCGGCGTTTGTATGGACTGCATCATTCTGGATCATCAATTACCATTCCTTATTTGAATACAGCCCCAGCTGACACACTTGTTGGCAATCAGTTTGCACGCAGTTTTTGGTGCCAAACTGACTATTTAGTCAGTGCTGTGTGTCTGGTCTGGTGAGCGGTATGTGTGCTTTTGCGGAGGTACATGAATGGTAAGTGTTTTTCTGGATGTGTCAACACTACTGATTTTTGTGAATATTAGCTCATCCCGATTAGGGATGAGCTTCGTGTTCGAGTTGAACCCATGTTCGACTCGAACATCGGCTGCTCGATCGTTCGTCGAATTGCGAACGATATGGGCCGTTCGCGCCAAATTCGTGTGGCGCGTCACGTCCCATAATTCACTGCGGCATCGCAGTGCATTGCTTGCTGATGATTGGCCAAGCATGCACTATGACCCGCATGCTTGGCCAATCACAGCGCCGCCTTAACAGAGAGCCGAAATTGGCCAAAGCCAAGGAGGCTTTGGCCAATTATGGCTCAGGGGATTTAGTACACGCCCCACACTATATAAGGCCGCCTGCACGGCGGCCCTGTGCAGTGTGTTCCGGTGTGCTGAGAAATAGAGAGAGAGAGAGAGACAGTGTCATTTCATTTGAGTTAGCTAGATTAGGCAGGACAGTCAGTCAGTTAGCTGCACTTAAAGTGTATTGTCTATATATATGCATCCCAGGTGTTGCATATATATATATATATATACACTGTATTCAGTTTAGCTAGATCCGTTCCTGTTATCTTCTAGACTATTTACATTTAGTGCAGTGCGTCCTGCTCACAGTGTTCAGCTAGATCCGTTCCTGTTATCTTCTTACTGACAGGCAGGCTTGTCTTGTTACAGTATTTTGAAGAAAATTACTGGTGTTCTTTTGATCCTATTAGTACCACAGTCAGGCAGCTAGACTATTTACATTTAGTGCAGTGCGTCCTGCTCACAGTGTTCAGCTAGATCCGTTCCTGTTATCTTCTTACTGACAGGCAGGCTTGTCTTGTTACAGTATTTTGAAGAAAATTACTGGTGTTCTTTTGATCCTATTAGTACCACAGTCAGGCAGCTAGACTATTTACATTTAGTGCAGTGCGTCCTGCTCACAGTGTTCAGCTAGATCCGTTCCTGTTCTCTTCTTACTGACAGGCAGGCTTGTCTTGTTACAGTATTTTGAAGAAAATTACTGGTGTTCTTTTGATCCTATTAGTACCACAGTCAGGCAGCTAGACTATTTACATTTAGTGCAGAGCGTCCTGCTCACAGTGTTCTGCTAAACCTACAAGTTAGTGGGGTGCGTCCTGCTCACAGTGTTCAGCTAGATCCGTTTCTGTTATCTTCTTACTGACAGGCAGGCTTGTCTTGTTACAGTAAATACAGCTACCTGAAGAAAATTGCTTGTGTTCTTTTGATCCTATTAGTACCACAGTCAGGCAGCTAGACTATTTACAGTTAGTGCAGTGCATCCTGCTCACAGTGTTCTGCTAAACCTACAAGTTAGTGGGGTGCGTCCTGCTCACAGTGTTCAGCTAAACCTACAAGTTAGTGGGGTGCGTCCACCTCACAGTGTTCAGCTAAACCTACAAGCTAGTGGGGTGCGTCCTGCTCACAGTGTTCAGCTAGATCCGTTTCTGTTATCTTCTTACTGACAGGCAGGCTTGTCTTGTTACAGTAAATACAGCTACCTGAAGAAAATTGCTGGTGTTCTTTTGATCCTATTAGTACCACAGTCAGGCAGCTAGACTATTTACAGTTAGTGCAGTGTGTCCTGCTCACAGTGTTCTGCTAAACCTACAAGTTAATGGGGTGCGTCCTGCTCACAGTGTTCAGCTAAACCTACAAGTTAGTGGGGTGCGTCCACCTCACAGTGTTCAGCTAAACCTACAAGCTAGTGGGGTGCGTCCTGCTCACAGTGTTCAGCTAGATCCGTTTCTGTTATCTTCTTACTGACAGGCAGGCTTGTCTTGTTACAGTAAATACAGCTACCTGAAGAAAATTGCTGGTGTTCTTTTGATCCTATTAGTACCACAGTCAGGCAGCTAGACTATTTACAGTTAGTGCAGTGCGTCCTGCTCACAGTGTTCAGCTAAACCTACAAGTTAGTGGGGTGCGTCCACCTCACAGTGTTCAGCTAAAGCTACCTGTAGAAGGTTGGTGGTGTTCTCATACTACAGGCAGGCAGTTGATTTTGCTAGCTGCAGTATCAGTACATATATATATATATATATATCCCAGCTTAGTGCAGCTACAGGCCATTAGTATGTCTGGAAGGCCAAGAAGGAGAGGCAGACAGTCACAAGCCAATAAGAGAGGGCAAGCAGGCTCTGTGTCTAGTGCTGGTCGTGGAGACGGTGCATCCTCATCAGCACGTGGCCATGGGACACGCTTGGCCTTTTTTTCGGCAGCTGGCCATGTTGAGCCGCAACATGCGGAAGACTTGGTCGAGTGGATGACCAAGCCGTCCTCATCCTCCTCATCCTCTCTCACCCATGCCCAGGGTACTTTGTCTGGCAAAGCAGCGGCCTCTTCCCTCGGCTCAATGTCATCAGTGACTCCTTCCCTAGCCCCACCATGTCCTCCTGAGGAGTCCCTCGAACTGTTTGACCACAGTGTTGGGTACATGCTCCAGGAGGATGCCCAGCGTTTGGAAGGCTCTGATGATGATACTGAGCTCGATGAAGGCAGTAACATGAGCACGGACAGAGGGGGTGCCCAAGAAGTACAGCAATCTGGCAGTCATGCTCCCCCTGCTGCAGCATACTGCCAGGTTTGCTCCAGTGATGAGGAGGGAGGGGATGATGAGGTCACTGACTCAACGTGGGTGCCTGATAGGAGAGAGGAGGAGGAGGAGGAGGCGGCACATCACCAACGAGGCAGGATGCCCTCCAGGGGCCAGCCTAAGGGCAGCACATTGACTGCATCACACCCCAAAGCTCCACATGTGCAGGGCGCTGCAGTCTCTGCACGTTATTCAAAAAGTTCTTTGGTGTGGGCCTTTTTTGAGACGAGTGCATCAGATCGCACCGCTGCTATTTGCAACATATGTCTCAAGCGTATCTCGCGTGGCAAAAACATCTCCCGCTTGGGTACCACATGCTTGACCAGACATATGTTGACCTGCCATGCAGTTCGTTGGCAAGCGTATCTAAAAGACCCACACCAAAGAACAAAGAGGACCTCTCCTTGCTCCTCATCAGCTGAGATTTCCAACCCCACTAGACCTTCAGTCCTCTCTGAGACCTGCACTGAGAGGAATGAAGGTGTAGAATTAGGTGTGTCACAGCCAAGTACTTGTGGGCAATCTGATTTTGGTACACCGACGTCAGATTGTACCAGGCAAATTTCCCTGCCCCAGCTGCTGCACCGCTGAAAGAAGTTTGCTCCCAGCCATCCACATGCCCAGCGGTTGAATGCTAGCTTGGCAAAATTGCTAGCACTTTAACTGCTGCCTTTTCAGTTGGTAGACTCTGCCCCCTTCCGTGAGTTTGTGGAATGTGCGGTTCCTCAGTGGCAGGTACCCAAACGCCACTTTTTCTCACGGAAGGCGATTCCGGCTCTCTACCAGCATGTGGAAGGCAATGTCCATGCCTCGCTGGACAGGGCGGTCAGCGGTAAGGTGCATATTACCGCTGACTCATGGTCCAGCAGGCATGGACAGGGACGTTACCTAAGTTTCACGGCGCATTGAGTGACTCTGCTGGCAGCTGGGAAGGATGCAGGACAAGGTGCAGTAGTGTTGGAGGTTGTTCCGCCACCACGCCTCCAAAATGCTAATGATTGTGACACACCTCTCTCCTCCACCCCCTCCTCTTCTTCTTCCTCCATGGCCTCTTCCTCGGAACCAGCGGTGCTCCGTAGTCGTTCAAGGGGCTATACAAGTACGCAGGCCAAAAGATGCCATGCGGTGCTTGAGCTGGTGTGCTTGGGGGACAGGAGCCACACTGGGGCAGAGGTTCTGTCAGCTCTGCAGAGGCAGGTTCAGAGGTGGTTGACGCCACGCCAACTTAAGGCAGGAATGGTGGTTTGCGATAATGGCACCAACCTCCTCTCTGCCCTCCGACAGGGACAAATGACCCATGTGCCCTATTTGGCTCACGTCCTTAACTTGGTGGTGCAGCGGTTCTTGGGCAGGTACCCGGGCTTACAGGATGTCCTGAGGCAGGCCAGGAAAGTCTGTGTGCATTTCCGCCGGTCATATAATGCCAGTGCTCGGCTGACGGACCTCCAAAAGGAGTTTAACCTGCCCAAGAACCGCCTAATCTGTGACATGCCCACCAGGTGGAACTCAACGTTGGCCATGCTGCAGTGGCTGCACACGCAGCAGAGGGCCGTCAATGAGTACCTGTGCGACTATGGCACCAGGACAGGGTCAGGGGAGCTTGGTTTTTTTTCCCCACGCCAGTGGGCCATGATCAGGGATGCATGCACTGTCCTGTCACCATTTGAGGAGGCCACGAGGATGGTGAGCAGTGACAGTGCATGCATCAGTGACACTGTCCCCCTTGTCCACCTGTTGGAGCACACGCTGCGTGGAATAATGGACAGGGCACTTGAGGCAGAACAGAGGCAGGAAGAGGAGGACTTCCTTAGCTCTCAAGGCCCCCTTTATCCAGACAGTGTTCCTGCGTGCCCGCCGATCACACAGGAAGAGGACGAGGAGGAGGAGGAGGAGGAAGATTGTGTCAGTATGGAGGTGGAGCCTGGCACTCAGCATCAGCAGCAGTCTTTAAGGGATCAGTCCCAAGAAACACATGGACTTGTACGTGGCTGGGAGGAGGTGGCTGCGGACCATGTCGTCCTTAGTGACCCAGAGGACTCCGGACCGAATGCCTCAACAAACCTACGCTGCATGGCCTCCCTGATCCTGCAAAGCCTGCGTAAGGATCCTCGTATTCGTGGTATCAAGGAGAAGGACCAATACTGGCTGGCAACCCTCCTTGATCCACGTTACAAGGGTAAGGTTGCGGACCTTATCTTGCCATCGCAGAGGGAGCAGAGGATGAAACATCTTCGGGAGGCCTTGCAGAAAGGTCTGTGCAACGCGTTCCCAGAGACTGGGAGGTTACAAACTCCTGTTTCTGGACAACGTGTTGCTGAGGCTTCGGTCAGTCAAAGAAGGAGCGGTGGAGAAGGTGGCCGTCTGACCAATGCGTTCAGACAATTTTTTGGTCCGCAGCCCCAAGGTATGATCGGTTCCAGCAACCATCGCCAGCGTCTGTTTTACATGGTGCAGGAATACCTAGGGGCAAGATCAGACTTGGACACCTTTCCCACCGAAAATCCTCTGGGTTACTGGGTCTTGAGGATGGATCACTGGCCAGAGCTTGCACAGTATGCAATTGAGCTACTGGCCTGTCCTGCATCCAGCGTTCTTTCGGAACGCACGTTCAGTGCTGCTGGAGGCGTGGTAACCGATCACAGGGTGCGTCTGTCCACTGACTCGGTCGATCGACTGACCTTCATAAAAATGAATCAGTCTTGGATCACCACCAGCTACCAAGCACCTGATGCTGATGTAACCGAATAATTTTTTTTGAAATCTCAGATCCCTTCAAAGACTGCCTATGCTGATGCTGAGTGACTATCCCTGAGTAATTATCCTCTTCCTCCTCAATCACGCTGATAGCTTGTAAGAACATTTTTGGTTCTGGGCACCACCACCAGTGCCTAAGGCATAATTTTTCAGCCCCTGTTTAACAGGGGCGTGTAATTACAATTTTTGATGTAATACTTTGCAGCAGGGCTCGTTCCTGCATTCCAACTAGAGTGTCTGTGAGGGGTTGCAGTGTTGTGGCACCAGCACCAGTGCCTAAGGCCCATTTTTTCTGCCCCTGTTTAACAGGGGCGTGTAATTACAATTTTTGATGCAATACTTTGCAGCAATGCTCGTTCCTGCGTTCCAACTAGAGTGTCTGTGAGGGGTTGCAGTGTTGTGGCACCAGCACCAGTGCCTAAGGCCCATTTTTTCTGCCCCTGTTTAACAGGGGCGTGTAATTACAATTTTTGATGCAATACTTTGCAGCAGGGCTCGTTCCTGCGTTCCAACTAGAGTGTCTGTGAGGGGTTGCAGTGTTGTGGCACCAGCACCAGTGCCTAAGGCCCAATTTTTCAGCCCTTGTTTAACAGGGGCGTGTAATTACAATTTTTGATGCAATACTTTGCAGCAGGGCTCGTTCCTGCGTTCCAACTAGAGTGTCTATGAGGGGTTGCAGTGTTGTGGCACCAGCACTAGTGCCTAAGGCCTAATTTTTCAGCTCCTGTTCAACAGGGGCATGTAATTACAATTCTTGATCTAATATTTCACAGCAGGGCCCTGTGATGGCTTACAGTGTTCTGGCCACAGCAACACCTAAGGCCCAAATTTCTGCTGAGTATATAGGGCAGGACCCTACTTTCAAACAACTAACTTACAAACGACTGCTACTTGCAAACGGAAGGAGACAACAGGAAGTGAGATGAAATCTACCCCTAGGAAGGGAAATTCTCTCCTGTAAGAGTTAATATGGGAAAAACATTTCTCCTTTCCACTGATGCTTTCCAATCCATTGGGACAAAAAGTGAGGTGAAATCTTCTGAAGAGGAGGAAAGACAGCAAAACAAATGTCACAGGGGTGATAACCCTTCCCTATGTTTTCCAAAAAGCTTAAAAAAGATTTTTTGGCTGGAGCTAAACACGTTAAAAATGTACCCGTTCAAAATTACAAAGAGATTCTACTTAACAACAAACCTACAGTCCCTGTCTTGTTTGCACCGCCTGTATACTGCTGTTCAGAGTATATAGGGCCTGGTGGCCCCACACCTTTCCTTATTTTAATTTGGGTGTGGGGTTCCCCTTAATATCCATACAAGACCCAAAGGGCCTGGTAATGGACTGGGGGGTACCCATGCCGTTTGTCTCACTGATTTTCATCCATATTGCCAGGACCCGACATTACATTAAACCCGCAAGCAGTTTTAAATGAGATTTTTTCCTTTAAAAATGACATTTGGTGCAGGGACTGTTCTAAACACGGGAAACACGCGTCACTTTACAGGCATACTATAGACACCCCTCAGGTACGATATTTAAAGGAATATTTCACTTTTTTTTTTTTTACTTTAAGCATCATTAAAATCACTGCTCCCGAAAAAACGGCCGTTTTTAAAAGTTTTTTTTGCATTGATACATGTCCCCTGGGGTAGGACCCGGGTCCCTAAACCCTTTTTAGGACAATACCATGCAAATTAGTTTTTAAAATTAGCACTTTTGATTTCGAACGTTCGAGTCCCATAGACGTCAATGGGGTTCTAACGTTCGTGCGAACTTTCGGTCCGTTCGCAGGTTCTGGTGAGAACCTAACCGGGGGGTGTTCGGCTCATCCCTAATCCCGATTAAGGCAGTACTATATTTAGTCCGTGTCCTGTTTTTTCTCTCCTAGCTGGGGTATATCTGTGGCTGGAGGGATCTTTGATTGCCCTTTCTGCTGTTTGTACAGTGGGGATGGAAAGTATTCAGACCCCCTTAAATTTTTCACTCTTTGTTATATTGCAGCCATTTGCTAAAATCATTTAAGTCATTTTTTTTCCTCATTAATGTACACACAGCACCCCATATTGACAGAAAAACACAGAATTGTTGAAATTTTTTCAGATTTATTAAAAAAGAAAAACTGAAATATCACATGGCACCCTTTTGATCTAATACAGACATGAGTCTTTTTGGGAAAGATGCAACAAGTTTTTCACACCTGGATTTGGGGATCCTCTGCCATTCCTCCTTGCAGATTCTCTCCAGTTCTGTCAGGTTAGATGGTAAGTGTTGGTGGACAGCCATTTTTACGTCTCTCCAGAGATGCTCAATTGGGTTTAAGTCAGGGCTCTGGCTGGGCCATTCAAGAACAGTCACGGAGTTGTTGTGAAGCCACTCCTTCGTTATTTTAGCTGTGTGCTTAGGGTCATTGTCTTGTTGGAAGGTAAACCTTCGGCCCAGTCTGAGGTCCTGAGCACTCTGGAGAAGGTTTTCATCCAGGATATCCCTGTACTTGGCCACATTCATCTTTCCCTCGATTGCAACCAGTCGTCCTGTCCCTGCAGCTGAAAAATCCCCCCACAGCATGATGCTGCCACCACCATGCTTCACTGTTGGGACTGTATTGGACAGATGATGAGCAGTGCCTGGTTTTCTCCACACATACCGCTTAGAATTAAGGCCAGAAAGATCTATCTTGGTCTCATCAGACCAGAGAATCTTATTTCTCACCATCTTGGAGTCCTTCAGGTGTTTTTTTTAGCAAACTCTATGCAGGCTTTCATGTGTCTTGCACTGAGGAGAGGCTTCCGTCGGGCCACTCTGCCATAAGGCCCCGACTGGTGGAGGGCTGCAGTGATGGTTGACTTTCTACAACTTTCTCCCATCTCCCGGCTGCATCTCTGGAGCTCAGCCACAGTGATCTTTGGGTTCTTCTTTACCTCTCTCACCAAGGCTCTTCTCCCCTGATAGCTCAGTTTGGCCAGATGGCCAGCTCTAGGAAGGGTTCTGGTCGTCCCAAACGTCTTCCATTTAAGGACTATAGAGGCCACTGTGCTCTTAGGAACCTTACGTGCAGCAGAAATTTTTTTGTAACCTTGGCCAGATCTGTGCCTTGCCACAATTCTGTCTCTGAGCTCTTAAAGCATCTCCTTTGACCTCATGATTTTCATTTGCTCTGACATGCACTGTGAGCTGTAAGGTCTTATATAGACAGGTGTGTGGCTTTCCTAATCAAGTCCAATCAGTATAATCAAACACAGCTGGACTCAAATGAAGGTGTAGAACCATCTCAAGGATGATCAGAAGAAATGGACAGCACCTGAGTTAAATATATGAGTGTCACAGCAAAGGGTCTGAATACTTAGGACCATGTGATATTTCAGTTTTTCTTTTTTAATAAATCTGCAAAAATGTCAACAATTCTGTGTTTTTCTGTCAATATGGGGTGCTGTGTGTACATTAATGAGGAAAAAAATTAACTTAAATGATTTTAGCAAATGGCTGCAATATAACAAAGAGTGAAAAATGTAAGGGGGTCTGAATACTTTCCGTCCCCACTGTATATGCAACAGTGATACTTTGTCCCTCGAATAAGACTGGCTTTTGTATAATGGCTCACTCTGGCTGGAGAGTTTACAATCCCGTTTGAAGATATATACAAGTATAATGGCATTTGCCTCTCTTATTCCCTATCTCTTTTTCCCTCTTTTATATTTGGAATTTTGTGTCCTATCGTCTAATATTAATTTACTCTTGTAAATTCTATAGGTGATTGTGTGACAACATCACAAGGAAGTGTTACTTCCTATACAGCTGGAATCTTAATGGTTGCTTCTATTACAATTATATATAGGAAGATTGTATAGTAAGTACATCTATTTTACCATGAGTGGTTTTATGTCATAAATATATTTAATTTAAGGGCATTGATAAAGGAAGGATTATTTTGGTTATTGTTTTCATTCAGGGGCTATAGTGGTCTGATATGCCGCATCTCCTGCCTATTAACTACCTCTCCCATCTTAGATGGGAACACCGCTTCTGATCTGTAGGCTGAGTGGCTGGATTTACCTCATGTAAGTTGAAATGTTTTTTCTTGGTGTAAGGATTAATATTTATCTCTAAGAAATTAGATCAATGTACTTACCCTCTTGATTGCTTGATATAAAACATATAATTATCCTTAATATTATCTATTTTCTCCCAGGTCTTCAATTTAAGGTTCTTTTGTTACAAGTCATTAAGAAATTGGTTCTGAAGAAGCTGTTAAGTGAAACGCGTCAACCATCTTTCTGACATTGTCTGTAACTATCATTGCCGAGCCTTATGAGAACAACTTTAATGATTTTACTATGTTTTCTATGTATTAATTTTGTAAAATAAATTTAATAAAAAGTATTTAGTCTATGAACGCCTCAATGGTACCGTGATAATCCGTCATGTTGGTTCTTTGTGTATACACATTTATTCACTTTGAATCACTACCATATTGGGATGTGGAGCGCTACCTAATGTATGTGTATTTTGGTTATAGTTTCATACACTGGTTTGGTACGGTGTTAAGACCAGTTCCTTTTCTGGGGCAAGGAACACATTGGGGTTGATTTTCTAAAACTAGAGTGCGCAAAATCTGATGCAGCTCTGCATAGAAACCAATCAGCTTCCAGTTTTTTTTTGTCAAAGCTGAAGTTAGAAGCTGGCTACCATGCACAGCTGCACCAGATTTTGCACTCTCCAGTTTTAGTAAATCAACCCCAATTTGTCCCTTGCACCAGAGCAGAAACTGGTCTTAAAGTGGTTGTAACCCTAAAAAAAAAAAAAAAAAAAATACTGTTCTTTGAAGGCATGATCTATAGCACAGTGCTTGTGCTATGTCATTTTTTCCTTCCCAACATGTAATATACCTGGTTGATGCTGCCAGTTTCTGTGTCCCCCTGCCTGAGCTGACCACAGTAATCAGGGCTGCTGAGCCCTGATTACAGTGGTTAGTTTACGTGCCTCCGTCACTCTGCTCTGAGCCTCTCCTCTCTCCCCCTCCTTGCCTGTCAGTATGAGAGCCAATCTTGTATGCGCCCCTCCGGCTGTTATTCCATGGCAATTTGCATCAAAAATAGTTGTATCCCCTCAGACTGAGTTCACACTGTTGTGCGGAGTGGCTCACAGCAGGGGTGCTGTGCATCCCTGTGCTCTGTTTCAGGGACACATTTTTTTACCTGAATTCGGACCTGAAACGGAGCCGAAGATGCACAGGGCCCCTGTGCAATGCGCGCCGCAGTAGCCCCCGGCGATGAGTGAACCAGCTCCATTGAGAGACCGTCAGAGTCTGCTGTGAACCAAGCCTTAAACAATTATTAACTACAGCTTGTTTTTTTTTTTTTAACTCAAGTTTATTGTGAGTATACACATAAAGGATATTACATGCAAACAGTAATTTACATAGAATAATAGTTGCTACAGTATAGCAGTGGTAGGTCTACATAGGGTTAGGGGAGGTAGCGTAATATAACTGTGAATCACAATAGATAACAGTAACAGTAAAAATTGCTTTAACTGAGAGGAGTAAAACAGGTAAACAGGGTCACATCATTGGGATGCTGACAGGATAGGAGTGTCAGTTGTGTGGGAGTTCGTTCGTGGGGGGGGTTTGCATTTAGGGTGTTTAAGCCAAAGGTCCCAGTTTGTTTGGAAGCTAGGAAGTTGGTGGTGGGCTTTGGCGTGCATGAATTCCATCAGGCAGTGGTGTGATTATTTCCAGGCTGGAGGGGGGTTGAGGGGATTTCCAGTTCTTGGCAATGGCTAAGCGTGTAGCAATAAGAACATGGGAGATAACAGTTCGTGAGGATCGAGGCCAAAGTTCCATGTCAAGGCCTAATAGTACCATTTGTGGAGTCAGGGGTACAGGAACCGATAGAATGGAGAGAAGGAGTTTAGAGAGCATAGACCACAGCGTGGTTAGGATTGGGCAGTCCCACCATATGTGGAGTGGGGTACCCGGGGATCCACAATTTCTCCAGAAAAGATTGCTTGCAGTTGGGTATATATGGGCAAGTTTGGTTAGTGTGAGGTACAAGTTATGGTATATTTTTTGGACTGTTTCCCAGTGGAGTAGGCATTTGGAGATTTTCAGGGGTGTTTGGAGTGAGCAGTGCCATTGCTGGGGAGTGTAGGAGCGTTGTAGTAAGTGTTCCCATTTTAGCATCGTGGGGGATTTGGATGTTGGGCAGGTTCCGGTGAGGAGTTTGTAGCAAAATTAGATTCCACGTTGGTGGGGTGAAGTAAGGTTGAAAAATGTCATGTGCCATGGCAGTAAGTTTTCCGACCATTGTATCTTAGAGAGAATCGATCATGTTCTAAGATATTTGAAGAAGTCCTTATGGTCTATGTGAAAGGTGGCTCGAAGAGTGTGGAATGATTTGAGAGTGGAGCCCTGGTAAAGGTTTTAAATTTTGGGGATGCCCAGGACGGTCCATTCAGAGACATTGATGTCAGGGGTGAGGATGTGGAGGGCTGCTAGTGGTATATGTTGGAGTAGGCACAGTGGGATAGCCTTGGAGGTTTGTATGGTGGCTTTCCATATTCGGACGGTAGCATTAATAGTGTCAAGGAATGAGTGAGTCTCATGATGCTGCAGGAAAAGGGCACATAGAACCAGTTTGGGGTGGGAGGTGAGTGCCGCCTGTTTTATTTGTAACCATGTGGTTCATTGAGTGGTGTTCCACCAAGCTTTGGCCTGGTCAAGTATTGTTGCTTTATAGTAGGCCGCTAAGTCCGGCGCTCCCATCCCACCAGCAGTGACCGGTTGGCAGAGAGTGGTGCTTTTAAGTCGAGAACGCCCCAGGTGAATGTGGTAATTATGCATTGTAATTGCCTTATTTGTTGTTTGAGAAAGGGTATGGGTAGGGTTTGGAATATATAGAAAACATGGGGTAGGAGAAACATTTTAGCAAGGGCGATTTTTCCTGCCCAAGAGGTAGTTGTGTGCTTGAGGTCTTGTATGTTTTTTTTGTAGTTTGGCCGTGAGATTACTAAGGTTGAGAAAACATAAGTGTGAGGAGGGTGTGGTCAGTTGTATGCCCAGGTATGTAAGGGTGGAGTTAGGTGCCCACGAGAAGGACGTGCAATTGGTAATATCATGTTTGGTTTGTTAATCCAGTCCTATGCCTAGCATGCTGGATTTAGAAAAGTTGATTTTATACAGAGAGACTTTGCTGAATGAATCCAGGGCGTTGTGTAGTGCGGGGAGTGAGGTAACGGGGTCAGTTAGGGAGATGATAACATCATCCGCGTACAGGCCAATTTTGTGGGTTTCTTGTGCTATTGCTATACCTGAGATAAGCGGGTTGTCTCTAATTGATTGGGCTAGGGGTTCCATGACAAGGGCGAATATCAGGGGTGAAGGTGGGCACCCCTGACGTGTCCCAGTGGAGATACGGAAAGGGTCTGAGAGTAGCCCGGAAGTCATTACTCTGGTGCTGGGGGAGGAGTAGAGGGCGAGTATTGCCTGTAAGGTGGTTCCAGAAAAGCCAAATTTTCTTAGGACCGCAGTTAGATAAGACCAATCCACTCTGTCAAACGCCTTCTCTGCATCAAGGGAGATGAGCAGAGAAGGCGTTTGTTTGATGGTGCTCCACCCACTGTATCAGGTCTATAAACCTGCGAGTGCCATCCGAGGCTTGCCTGCCAGCCACAAAACCCACCTGATCAATATGAATTAGTTGTGGTATGATAGCAGATAGTCGTGTGGCCAAGAGTTTGGCAAATAGTTTGGTGTCAGTATTTAGTAGGGAAATGGGTCTGTAGCTGGCAGGCTGGTCAGTCGGTTTCGGGATAGTGACAATAGTAGCTTGGAGGGATTCTGGTGGAATGAAGCCGTGTTAGCGATAGAATTGAGAGTGGCATAGGTAGGGGGTAAGAAGTTCAGAGAAAGTTTTATAATATTCATTATTAAATATGTCAGGGCCTGGAGCTTTATGTAGTGGCAGGGCGTTGATGGCTGCTGCAACTTCCGGTGGAGAGAACGGGGAGGAAAGTTGGAGAACTTGTTCCTGTGAGTGTGTGGGAAGGTGAAGGCTGGCGAGAAAATCATCTATATCAGAGGAGGAGGGTGGTAAGGCAGAGCTAGTGCTGGTGAGATTGTATAATTTGGAGTAATAGGAACTAAATTGGTCCGCAATATCTTTAGGGTTAGTATGTTTTAAACCATGATGGTCTGTAAAGGAACGGGATTTTAAAGTGTGTCATTTTGCGTTTGAGTTGTTTAGCTAGGTATGCCCCAGGTTTATTGTGATGCGAATAGGATTGTAGGCGGAGGCGTTTGAGGTGGTAGTCGAAGTTTGTGTGGAGGTGATCACTGAGGGCTTGTCTAGCTGTTTGCAGTTCAGAGGTGAGCAGAGGAGAGGGTTGTGGCTTATTAGCTCGTTCAAGAGTACGTATTTGATCTAGGAGTCTGTTTGTGGTGGAATTATATTGTTTCTTCTTGTGAGCACCCAACTTGATTAGGAGGCCTCTAATGTAGGCCTTGTGGGCATTCCATAGAACGGTGGGGTTATCCACCGATCCTTCATTTGTCGTGAAATATTGTTGCAACTCGGATAGAATCTGTTTTTGGTACAGCTGGCGAGCAATAATAGAGGTGTTAATCCTCCAGATGGTATTGTTTTTGTTTGTGAGTGCTGGAAACAGCCTCATTGAGATGGGCACATGATCAGACCACGTGATAAGCCCAATTTTAGTGTCTTGGACCAGTTGCAGGGTATGTTTGTCAGTCAAAAAGAGATCTATTCAAGAGTAGGGAGTAGTTGTGTGTGGGAGAAAAAGGTGTAATCTCTTTCGGTGCCATGAAGGCATCTCCAGGGATCGTAAAGATCTTCCGAATGGAGCAGGGAGGCGAGAGAGGTGGAGCGTTTGCGGGCTGGATTAAAGGTGTCTAGTGAGGTATCAACAATTTGGTTGAAGTCACCACAGATGATCAAGGGTCCTTGTTTAAAGGGTTCCAGCCTTTTCAACAGGAGTTTGTAGAAGCGGTGTTGATTGGTATTGGGCAAGTAGATGTTAGCAATGGTGATGGTTTGGTTGTTGATAGTGGCATTTAAGATTATGAACCTGCCATCAGGGTCTATGTCAGTGTGGAGTGGTTGGAATGAGACCGTGGAGCGTAGGGCAAGCATAACACCTGATTTTTTTTCTTGGCAGCGTTGGCAAAGTAGCAGTGAGGGTATTGTTTGTGGGAACAGGAGGGGGGTTTGCTGGATGCAAAATGGGTTTCCTGTACACATAATATGTCAGAGGTATGTGCTAAAGCTTCCCTCCATAGTAAACTTCTTTTGTAGGGGGAGTTTAGGCCCTTTGCATTAATGGATGGGTAGGGGAGAATGTGGGTTGCACCCTGTGAGTGGGTATGTATAGGGGTGGCTATGAGGGGGTAGACCTGTAAGAAAGAGTATTCAAACTTGGTTAATGCTCTAACGGCAGTCAAATATACATATATTGCAGTAGATAAAACCTGTGAGAAACGATGGTAAACTATGAATGTGGTATAACACAAAAAAGAGAAAAAAGAAAAAAAAAAAAAAGAAAAACACAGCAAAATGTCTTTCAAGTGCTTGGCACTTTTCTTCCTCTGGGGGAAAAGAGTACGAAGTGTACAAAGTGTTACGCTCATCAGGGACAGAAACAAGGTGTAGTAGTGCCGGTTCAAAGTCTCAAAAATTTTCCAAGGGGCACTTGCTGGATTAAGATAGACATAGGTAGTCTTTACCTGCGGGCGGAAGTAGGAGTATGGCGCCTGGGACCCGAGGTCGGTGTCGGGGGCCGCTGAGGCAGTGGGTCAGGTGGTAGTGCGGTGATCAGGCCCCAGTTGAGCATTCGCTTGATGCCATCTTTGGGGGCGAAAATGGTGGTACTCTGGTTCTGGTGTGTGACTACCAGCTTGGTAGGAAAGCCCCACTTGTATGGGATGTTGTTTTTCCTGAGGGTTGTGGTGGTCTGCGAGAATTCTCTCCTTTTTTGAGCAGTGGCAGCAGAGATGTCAGCGTATAGGGACACAGAGGAGTAAGAATCAGGAAGCGGAGAGGTGGATCTGGCAGCCGCCATGATCTTTTCTTTCACTTGAAAGAAATGGATGCGAGCGAGGACATCTCTAGGTACAGATGCAGGGAGGTGATTGGGTTTGACAAGTCGGTGTGCTTGATCGATGATCATGTCAGTTTGACGCAGTCGAGGTATAAGCGTGAGGAATAGTTGCTGTAGGTAGGGGATCAATTCTGGGGGTTTAACAGACTCCGGCACCCCCCCCCCCCCCAAAATTTAATGTTATTCCTCCTTGAATGATCTTCTAAATCTGCGACTTTGGCTTGCAGATATTGAATTTCCTCAGTGTAGTGATCATGGGCATCCGCCATTTCGTTATAGGCCGCAGTGTGCTCAGTGAGCTGATTTTCAATAACATCTGTGCGGTTTTCTACTTGATCTATTCGAGAATGAAGTATGGAGATCGATGATCTTAATTCATTACTAATGTCATGTTGTAGAGATAACAGCATGAGCTTAAGTGTATGCTCAGAGGCTGGCTGGTCAGAGGCAGGCAGTGTGGCTAGTGAATCAGAGTGAGGCAGTTCAGGGCCTGCAATGGCTGGGGTGTGCCAGTGCTGCTTCTTAAGCAGAGGAGATTTGGTGGGTGAGAGGGCTGGAGAATGTGCAGCTCTCTTACCTCTGTCAGCGGGCGAGGGCTGGGAGGAATCTTCTGCTGGGGCTGAGCTGTCCATCTCTTCAGGGATGTGGTCCAAAGAGCTCCCGGGGTCAGGCATCGACGTGTGCAGCGCTGCGCCAGCGCCATCTTGGGCCGTCAGCATGTTAGCTTTGCTGAAATAATCGGTGAGGCGGCATGGCTTATGAAGGCTGGCGTGTCCGCTCCTGGACATACCGATCGGGTGCCCGATGGTTCCACTCCCCTCCGGTGAGGCAGAGAGGGGGGATGAGTTTGTGGTTTGTGCTGGGTGTTGCTGTTCGTCCCTTGAGTGGAGCTGAGGGATCAAGCGGCCATCTCAGTCCGCGACTAGCCACACCCCCCTGTGTTTTTTTTTTAAATGACAGGGCTAAACATCATTTTCTTGACAGACTCCATGACAGCCTACGTGTGGGTTAACCCCGCCTCCTCTCCAATGCTATAGGACCCCATTCAAATAAATGAGCACTCACCGCTAGGTACTACGTTCCTTTTTTGTCCTCCTCCAATGGACCTACTCACACTGTCCATGTCCGGTTGGATATTTCCAGGATTTCAGGACACCTTATGTGGTGCAGCTCAGAGCCCAGCCACGGGCGGGCAAGTAGCTGTGAGGCCCTAAGATACTCCGGTGGTGGACGGGAGGCTGCCTCTGTATGCCTGACGACGGACGCATCAACGGCTGGCAAGGTCTGCGATTCCCCTCGTTTTTCATTATTTCTTTTCAATCTTAGTTTATTTCAAAATAAAGATATAACAGAAAGATAAAGTACCGTATGGTATAATATTGTATACATTATATACATAACAAGAAAAATGTTGTATTAGCACACTAGATATAGTGGTTTGTAATGTATTAGTACACTAACAAGTGTGGGGGAATCAACCTATAACCACCTTTAAACTTTTGCGTGTTTGTGTTATCAGGAAATTCCTCCTTGTCGGGCTGATACGCTGTATAAGTCATTCAATCATTTGTTATAGATATTTAAGTTGTTGAGCAATTCTGGAAATACAGTCTTTTATATATCAATTTGAGTGACTGGATCAGTACTTAAGGAAAGATAACAGAGAAAAAGGGATGAGTAAGAGCATGTGGAGAGATAGGGGATGACAACAGACTTGGGGAGCACCCCGACATGGCTAATCAGCGGGCAAAGACGGGGCATCTCTGATCCATATAAGGAAGTCATCAGAGTATCGAAACGTCGACCATGAGGTCCAAGTAATGGAGAACTGTTCCTCCTTCCCTGCCTCCTGTGCCAGCAAACGTTCCAGATCTCTTATCCGATCCACCTCGACAGCCCAATCTCCCAAGAAAGGCACATCTATTGTTCTCCAATGTCTGGGGATCACTGTCCTGACCGCGGCAAAGAAGTGGCGCAGTATGTCCTTTTTAATCAGCTTGAGTGGGCCCAGAATCATAGCTAGTAGGGCTATCTCTGGTGTGGGCTTAATTGAGGTCGCCATCAGCCTGCTGTAAAGATCAAAGACCTTTTGCCAAAATTTCCGAATTGGAGGGCATGCCCACCATATGTGGAGCATTGTCCCACTAGAGGACAGGCATCTCTAACAAGTACCTGAGATAGAGGGGTTAAATCGTTGGATAGTCACCGGGCATCTGTACCATCTTGTTAATAGCTTAAACGCCTTTTCTTGATTCTTAGTTGCCAAAGAGATCTTATGTGTTAAAATAAAACTTTTTTGCCAATCAGCAGGGGAGATGGAATGCTGTAGATCTGTTTCCCATTTTCGCGTGTATGTTGGAAGGTCAGGGGTAGATACATTTAATAGAAGGGAGTATAACAGTGATACTACATGTGTTGGGGGATCTGGCTGTAAGAGCAGCTCATCAAAGTCTGTCGGGTCGTCTAGGATTTCTGAGATGGGGGAGAAAGTACGTATGTACGATATTAATTGACTCCTTTGTAACCACATGGTTGGGGGCCCCGTGCTCGTCTGGGGAGGTATGTCCGGTCTCAAAGATGGGTCAGCGCGTAGTACCTGTGCTAAACGTCTATGACTATCCCTATTCCAGGGTCCAAATCTCTCCTCAACCTCCGCCGGGGGTAAGGCCGGAGTCTCAAAGAGAGGAGTCATCGGGCCCCGGGGTTTAGATAATTTGCTCGTTAATAGCAGTCGGTCCCATATCTGCAGGGTCTGACGGGTAAGGGCAGTAGAGAGGGTACCACCTTTACGCCGAGCCATAGGTGTCCACGGCAGGGCGCAAAGATCAGCCTCATTGAGATGTTCCTCCAATTGAACCCAGATCTTGGAGGAGGAATGGTGAAACCAATCCACAATACGTGTGAGAACCGCTGCCCTGTGGTAGAAAGAAGCATCTGGGACCCCCGCCCCCCCCCGGGCCTTCGGAAGAATCATTGTGTCATATTTTATCCTGGGGCGGTTTCCTTGCCATATAAATTTAGAAAAAATCTGGCGAAGCTTTTTGAAAAACGGGGCGGGAATGTGAATAGGTAAGGTTTGGAAAAGATAGAGGAATCGAGGGAGGACATCCATCTTTAAAACATTCACCCTACCCAACCAAGAGAGCTGTTTAGATGCGTATGTGGTCAGATCCGCTTGCGTTCTAAGAAGTAGGGGGGTAAAGTTGCTGATGAATAATTGGGAAGCGTCTGTTGGGATATGAATTCCTAAGTAACGAATAGACGTAGAATTTGTCTTAAAAGGGAAGAAAGATGCAAGTTGTTTAAGAGCTGTTTCTGGGAGTGAAATGTTGAGTATTTCTGACTTACTGTGATTAACTTTAAAGTTACTAACATCTCCGTATCTCTGAAACTCCTGCATAATGGAGGGTAATGAGACTTGCGGTTGGGTCACAAAGATGAGTAAGTCATCTGCAAATAGGGCAAGTTTAGTATGTATGGGGCCTATACTAACACCGTGGACAGCTGGGTTGTTTCTAAGGGCAATGGCTAGGTGTTCCATAACAAGAACATAGAGAATGGGGGACAAGGGGCACCCCTGTCGCGTTCCATTGTGGATAGTGAATTTTGGAGCTAGAGATCCATTTAGTCTAATCCTGGCAGAGGGAGAAGTGTAAAGGGACATTATTCTTGAGAGCATATTTTGGCCCAGACCCAGTTGTTGTAGTGATAGATGCAAGAATTGCCAGTCGACACGGTCGAAGGCCTTTTCCGCATCCACCGTGAGAAGGCACAATGGGACATTGTGGGTTCGAGCATAATCTGCAATGAGAAGTGTTTTCAGGGTGTTATCTCGTGCCTCTCGTCCACTCACAAAGCCCACTTGATCTAAGTCTATGATTCGGGGTAGCAACGGTTGTAGTCTATTAGCTAACACCTTCGCGTATATTTTCAGATCAACCCCTATCAGCGAAATGGGTCGGTAGTTAGCACAAATAGTCAGGTCTTTGTCTGGTTTTGGGATGAGAGTGCCTCTAGAGTTTGCGGTGGGAATACCGATCGCTCAGAGATTGAATTAAATACTTTTGTTAAGAAGAGGGTGAGAAGGGGAGCAAATTGTTTATAAAATTTTAGGGTAAAGCCATCAGGGCCCGGACTTTTACCAGATGGGGTAGATGCAATGGCACGGGCAACCTCATCTTCCGATATCGGAGCTTCCAAGTCCTCTATCGTTTCGTCATCTAGAGTAGGTAATGCGTTTTGTGCGATATATGAGGCTTGCGTGTCCGCTGTAGAATAAAGGGGATCAGTGGGGCTTGTTACAGGTATGTTATAGAGGGATTGATAGAAGTCCCGGAAAACCTGTCCCATCTCAGAGGGTGACGAGACAACTTTCCCAGAACTGTCCCGTATATGGGGTATAAAGGTGTTGGGTTGTTTGGTATGTAGGGTGCGAGCTAGTGATCTACCACATTTATCTCGGAATTTGTACTGGTGAAAGGCTAGTTTGTACGCAAATGTACGGGCTGAAGCCTCATATAATTCCCTAAGCTGAGAGCGAGCGGAAGAGACCTCCGCAAGCACCTCCAGTCGGGGAGCGTTTATGGGTAGTCTCTAGTGTCCTGAGTTTGTGTACAGCTGTGGCTATCGCAGCCGAGCGTTCTTTCTTCATGCGGGCACCCATTTGGATGAAACTACCCCGTAAGACCGCCTTTAATGCCTCCCATTTAATGGGTGGTGAGGTGTCATCAGAGGCATGGTCTGTAAAAAAATTTGAAATAGTCTCCGCTATCTGAGTATCGAACCCTGGCTCAGTCAGAAGCGAGTCATTCAACCTCCATGTCCATTCTTTTATTGGCGTAGAGGGGACTGTAAGTGACAGGAACACAGGAGAGTGGTCGGACCAAACCATAGGGTCTATTTCGCAATTTGGGGACCAATCTAGACAGCTGTGGTCGACCAAAAAGTAGTCTAAACGACTGTACGATCGGTGCACGTTGGAAAAGTGTGTGTAGTTTCGTGATTCTGGGTACAATATCTGCCATATATCCACCAGATGCATATTGTAAATGGCACGTTTTAGGGCTCGTATTTTAGGGAAGGATATAGAGGAACAGGATGTCGATGAATCCAAAAGTGGATCTATAGGTGTATTGAAGTCCCCTCCGAGTATGAGCTTACCCTCCGCGAAACCCGATAAGATCTTAAAATACTGTAAGGCCGATGGGATTTGGTGTGTGTTAGGTAAGTATAAGTTAGCTATTGTAAATTTAGTCCCCCATAGAGAGATTTTCACAAAGACGTACCTGCCCTGGGGGTCTGCCATATGATCAAGCAGTTCAATAGGGAGTGTTTTATGAAACGCAATAGATACTCCCTTAGATTTTTGTGTTGGATTGGTACTGTGGATCCATTTATTAAAATATCTACTGGAGCAGGAAGGGGTGGATTCAGAATGGAAGTGGGTCTCTTGCAACAAAAGCACGTTAACTCGTCTTTTGTGCATCTGATATAGTATTTGCCCACGTTTCGAAGCAATGTTCAGCCCATTGACGTTGTATGAACAGAATTTCAATTGGGGGCAGGAGGTTACCGTATGAGCCATGTCGGGGTGCTAAAGGTCGTGCAGGGGAAAAAACAATAGGATATAAAAAAAAAAAAAAAATACAGAGATCGATTTGGGGTAGAGTGGGGAGAAGAGGTGAAATATAGAAGTGGGAGAAGAGGAAGAGAAAAGAAAAGGAGAAGAAATAAAGGAGAAAAAAGAGTATGAGGATAATAGAAAAGGTAAGGTGTAAGTAAAAGGACACCTAAAAATATGTCCAGAAAACTAATGTGTTTGCTAGCGCAAAACACTGCGTGATATATCACGCTTTAGGCACAAACAGTGCCTATCCTACTGTGGGGGGAAGGTCGAAATAGGTGAACCTGAGCCGTGATCCCGACAGCGAATCAGGCATGTATATAGTATATGTGGCACACTAATCATGTAAAACGTATGTGAAACATAAGGCAGCTTAACGAGAACAGGTGAGAACAATTAACTAAATATCAACAGTGGGTTTAAGTAGTTACCCCGGAATCATATAGAAAATAAAATACAATTACATTTATATAAAACTGTTGTTGTATTGTACCAGTACTTGACTCCCTTCTTAGTGAGAGTCTCAAGGTGACCATAGGCTTCTCTCCCGAACCCCAGCCATATAATGAATTGGCAAAGAGCAGGAAAAGAGCCAGAAGGTCCGACCCCCGCTGTCACTTCATCATTTACCAAGTGATCTAGGGATCTCGGGCAACTTCTGGGTTAATCTTCTGGAGAGGTAGGTCGTCTCATCCCTGGGCCAGAAGAGACTGACCTAGACCTAGGTCGTCTGCGACGCTGTGGGAGTGAACCAAGTCCCAACTGTCTCAATCCGTCGACTGGAGGGTCT
Organism: Aquarana catesbeiana; assembly: GCF_042186555.1. Lineage (NCBI taxonomy): Eukaryota > Metazoa > Chordata > Amphibia > Anura > Ranidae > Aquarana > Aquarana catesbeiana. The sequence goes on along the minus strand of NC_133324.1, from coordinate 348,543,324 downwards.
AGCCAGTTCAAAACATCTACCGGCTCTTGCTCAAGAAATATGAAAAAGTCAGGCAGTTGATCTGGATCAGAGAGCGTGAACCTGCTATCTCCCCGAGTCACTTTGATGCTGAAGGGGTGGCCCCATGTGTAAGAGGCACCGGCTTGTCGTATAAGATCTAGTAGAGGGCACACCACTCGACGCATGTATAGCGTATTGCGAGACAAGTCTGGGTATAGATGGATAGAGGCTCCAAAGAAGTCCACTGGGCCCACGTTCCATGCTTTTCGCATGATCTCCTCCTTCAAGGTATAATAGTGGACCCGACAGAGGACATCGCGGGGGCGACCCTCCCGGGCTCCCCCCGGTCCGCCCACCCTGTGAACACGATCCAATTCAATTGGTGATGTTGCCTCTCTGCCCAGCACTTTATTGAGGATGGATATGACAGTGGGTTTCAGCTCCGCTCCCGATGTTGCTTCAGGTAGACCTTGCAGTCTAATATTGTTCCTGCGACTGCGGTTTTCGCTGTCTTCAATGCGAAGCTGCTGTTGGCGTAGGCGACGGAGATGTGTCGCGGATATAGATTCAAGGGCTGTTATACGTGCCTCATGGTCATCTTAAGCGGTATGTAAGACTGATACCGCTTCCTCATTAGCTGTAACTTTTTGTCTTTCAGCTCTACTTGTAGGGAATCTTCTATCTTGCTTGCCCAAGATTCGAAATCAGTTCTGAAGGCAGACAATAGGGCTGTAGCTTCCGTTCTAATGGGCACTGTCGTCAGGGGGTGAGGGGTTGTCCGTAGTTCCCCGGCGTCCGTGTCTTGTAATGTGACTGACCTTGTAGAGGAGGCTGATGTCTCTCCTCTGGATTCTCTGAGTTTCTCATTTGCGTCCCCAGTCGTGTTAACTGTTACTGGGGTGGCGGTGGGTGGCTTGGTCTTCCCTGGGTTGCGGCCAGGCGCCATCTTGCCTTTAGGAGTTCGGGGATCAGTCGGCACTGTTCTAAGTAGATACCTCTGTATGGTGCCTTGTTGAGGGTCAGTAGGTTCCGAGGAGTGTGAGCTAGCTGCCGCCATGTAAAATGCAGGTGCGCTGTATTGCGGGATCAGCCTGTGGCCGTCGGGATGGCACGGGTCTCAGGGGTATGCGGCTTCAGCCATCCATGGTCTATTGCTCTCTATGGAAGCCCCCTCCTCCATATAAAAAGGGGGGTCTGGGGGGGGGGAGGGGCAGGCCCGAGAAAGCAGCAATGTCCCCCTGTTAGTGCGGGTGACTCTTAAATATTGTGTGTGCAGATGCACATGGAGGAGAGCACAGTCCGGATATGGCTTGTCCCTTTACAGTGTGGGCCCGACTTCATTGTTAGGTCGCAAGATGGCGGCCAGTGCTGGATGTCCCCAAATAATAAAAGAGCCTGTACCTTAGTCTCTGGGGCAGTGGAGGGGTGTCCACCGTATAGGATGGATTGCTGGATGGCTCCTGTGCCTCCGATTGCAGTCCCAAGGTCCAGTAGTCTTGTAGGCCTCCCAGGCCTCGGGTTCCGCTGTAAGCCGCGGGTATCTGGGGCCCACAGCTATCAGCTCTAGAAGCAGCAGTCCTGGGTGTAGGCCGAGTGAGTGTAGGCCGATTGATCGCCCCCTGCACCGCCAATCGCGGTACTCGAGTCCGGGGATTCTGGCTGTCCTGTAGGCCGCAAGATGGCGGCCAGCATTCCGTGCAGGGCCTGCGGCGGCCTGGGACCAGATGGCGGCCGGTGTTTAGTAGGCCGCGGGTGTCCGGGGCCCACAGCTGTTAGCTCTAGAAACAGCTGACTTAATTATAGGCCGATCGGGCACCCCCCGCGCCGCCGGTCGCGGTACGTGAGGCCGGGGATTCCGGCACAGATGGGAGCAGGTATTAGGCTGTATAGGCTGCGGATGGCTCCGGATTGCAGAGGACTCGGCGGAGCTCCTCTGCAGCACGTCCACCCACCTCGACGTCCGGACACGCCCCCCCGTTTTTCATTATTTTTGTTGTATCGGTACTGGGGCTCCTCATGGCGGATGGAGTGCTCTGCGTTCCAACACGCCGTGGTGTTTCCGGGTCGCGGCCGTCGCCGCTGTTCATGCATGCGCAGAGCCTTCCTCAAAATCGAGGCTTGGCTCCCGCGTGCGCAGTTCAGGCGGGCTTACAGCGGCCGCGCAGGCCACGACGTAGGCGCGAGGTGGAGGAGGCAGTGACATCACGGGTGGGGAATTTGAAAACAGCTTCCAGCTCCTGCCCAGATGGGATTCGTTTAGGCAGCGAGCGGTAGCAAGTACAGCAGCTGCAGCTTCCCCCAGCCCTGGTTTGCTTGGTGAGTGTCTGATGCCTTTCTTCATACAGCCTTTTATATTTGCTTTATGCATATATTTAGTAGGAAATAGGCTTATGTTTATATGACCTATTTTTTAAAAAAAAAAAAAGTATATATATATATATATATATATATATATATATATATATATATATAGTTATTAAGGGGGCAAGTCTGTTTATCCTTCTCTTTGCTGGTACCTTGGCTCCTCTAGACACCGCCATGATCGCAGAGCCTGCTGGGGATGTGGGACATGAGTCCCGGAGGGCAAGTCTTTGTGTGACCATTGTTACGCCCGAGCGGTTGGGGAAAAAGAGATGGAAAATTGGAATTTGGAGTCTCTTGTGAGGCGTGTGGACACCCCACATGCGGAGCCAGTCCACCACTCTATCTGGCCCCCTGGCTGATGAGGCCCATGAAGTTCCAGGGCCCTTCTCAGCCCTACGTTTCTTCGCCCGATTTTTCGGATGGCGAGATTGAAGGCGAAGAGGATATCGGAGGCTTTGATTTCTCTATGGTTTCGCCACTAATCATGGCGATTAAAGAGGCCCTTAAATGGGGAGATTCGTACCCCCCCCCCCCCCCCCCCCAGCTAAGCAGAAAAAGTTTTTTAAGCAGCTGGGGAAAGAACTTCAAACTTTCCGCTCCTTGCTGAGTTAAAGTACATTATTGAGGAAGAGTGGAATAAGGTGGACAAGAAGACTTCCATGTCTAATAAAACTTTCAGATTATACCCCTTCAAGACAGAAGAAGTAAAGTATCTGGAAAATGCTCCTCTTGTGGACGCAGCTTTGATGCGTCTAGCCAAACATGTTACTCTCCCTTTGGAGAATGTGGTATCTTTTAAGGATGGTCTTGAAAGAAAGATAGACCAGTACCTAGGATCTATGGGCTTGCAAACCTGCCTTGGCGCTAGCAGCCATGTCCAAGGCCATGGAAGCTTGGACGGAGAATGTAGACTCCTTCCTCAGGGGTGTTTCAGAAGAGTTGGCCAGGAGTTTGGCAGCGGCGGAGCTAAAGCTAGTGGCAGTCTTCCTGGCGGAAGCATCTATTGACCTGATCCGCCTGCTGGCACGGATTATGTTATCCTCAGTCACAGCCAAGCGGGCCTTATGATTACGTCCCTGGCTCGCTGACCCAGTCTCCAAGCAAGCCTGGTGTAAAATTCCCTTTGAAGGGTCCTCTCTGGCAACAAACTGGATGATGCCATAACTCGGGCCACGGGCGGTAAGTCGGGCTTCCTTCCCCAGGACAGGCATATGTCTAGTCGGAAGAAGTTCCAGTACAGAAGACGCAGCCAGGAGTGCTCGAGAGAAGCACGCTCTTAAAAGCCTGGCTTGGACTTCAGGAGAAATTGGAGCAGAGGATAGGCATCCTTCCGTAAGCCCGCTAAGAGCCAGACGTCTGATGGCCGCGAGCTGGCTAAGTCCTTATGAGATTGCGCCCGCCCAGGTGGGTTGGGTAGAGGCATGTCTGCTCCTCTCCCGGCACATCTGGGTGGCCTCAATCTCAGACTACTGGGTTGTCAGGACGGTCTCGTAAGGACACAAATGGGCCTTCTCCAGTACCCCTCCCCCCAGATTTATCTCCACTCTACTCCCTTCTTTGGAGGAAAAGAAACAGGCATTACTGTTCTACGTGGACATACCGAAGACTCAGGGAGCAGTGGTACGTGTTCCAAAGGACGAATGGTTCCAGGGGATATACTCCCCTCTCTTCTTAGTTCGAAAGAAAAGCAGTTCTTGGTGCCCAGTCATCGACCTGACTTACCTCAACAAATTTATAAAACATGGAAAATTCAAGATGGAGACTCTGTCAACCATTCAGCAATCAGTACAGCCAGGAGATTGGTTGATTTCAGTCGACTTAAAAGACGCCTATTTCCACATCGCAGTGGAAAAAGAATTTCACAAATACCTCCGGTTTCAAGTCGGGGAAGAACACCTGCAATTCATCTGCCTTCCTTTCGGGCTGACAACTTCCCCCCGAGTTTTTTCAAAGGTTCTCTTGGCCATAGTGGCTCTCATCAGACTGAAAGGGATACGTCTTTACCATTACCTCGACGACCTCCTAGTGTTGACCAAAGACAGGGAACAGTTACTGGTCCACAGGGAGCAGGTAATCTCCACCTTGTCCAGCTTCGGGTGGCTCCTGAATATGGAGAAAAGCCACCTAGACCCAGTCCAACGCCTGGTATACTTGGGAGCTCAGTTCGATACAGTAAAGAATACCATCTCTCTCCCACAAGAGAAGATTCCAGTTATTCGAGAGAGAATTTCTCGGGCCCTATACACCTCACGTCTAAAAGCCTCTCAGTGCCTGGAAATCATCGGCACAATGGTCTCCACGACTCCCATGGTCAAGTGGGCCCTGTGGAGGTTACGCCCTTTCTAATCAGGATTCCTCCGGCAATGGAAATCAGGCGACAAGAACCAAACTATCCATGTATCTACGAGGAACAGCCTCTTCTGGTGGCTTCAGCGCAGAAACCTATTGAATTGCCACTCTATTGCCCCCAACTCTTGGGTCACAGTCACGACCGATGCCAGCGGTACCGGTTGGGGGGTGCTCTGCGTATCGAACCTTGCTCAGGGCAAGTGGGACACTCATCTCCTCAACCCAGGCTCGAACGTTCTAGAACTTTGGGCAGCCTGGTGTGCCCTCCAGTCCTTCTCTCACCTCTTGAAGGGAGAGTCAGTGTTATTAAGGATGGACAATACCACGGCAGTATCCTATGTGAAAAGGCAAGGAGGCACACGGAGCTTCACACTCCTTCGGGAAGTTGAACCCATCTTATCATGGGCCCAGAAGAACCTGTCCGGCATTTCGGCAGTCTTCGTCCCCGGAGTCCAGAACACTCAGGCAGACTTCCTTTCACGCACTCAGTTGGACAATGTGTGGTCTCTTTATGTGAAGACATTCGAGTGGATTCTATCAATGGGAGTCAATCCCGAAGTGGATCTTTTCTCTTCCCCCTGCAACTTCAAAGTGAAGAAATTTTACACTTGGGTCGTTGCAACCAGGCCTTCGGAACAGATGCCGTCTAAAAGCCTCTCGGTGCCTGGAAATCATCGGCACAATGGTCTCCACGACTCCCATGGTCAAGTGGGCCCTGTGGAGGTTACGCCCTTTCTAATCAGGATTCCTCCAGCAATGGAAATCAGGCGACAAGAACCAAACTATCCATGTATCTACAACGAGGAACAGCCTCTTCTGGTGGCTTCAGCGCAGAAACCTATTAAATTGCCACTCTATTGCCCCCAACTCCTGGGTCACAGTCACGACCGATACCAGCGGTACCGGTTGGGGGGCGCTCTGCAGATCGAACCTTGCTCAGGGCAAGTGGGACACTCATCTCCTCAACCCAGGCTCGAACATTCTAGAACTTTGGGAAGCCTGGTGTGCCCTCCAGTCCTTCTCTCAACCTTTGAAGGGAGAGTCAGTGTTACTAAGGATGGACAATACCACGGCAGTATCCTATGTGAAAAGGCAAGGAGGCACACGGAGCTTCACACTCCTTCGGGAAGTTGAACCCATCTTATCATGGGCCCAGAAGAACCTGTCCGGCATTTCGGCAGTCTTCGTCCCCGGAGTCCAGAACACTCAGGCAGACTTCCTTTCACGCACTCAGTTGGACAACGAGTGGTCTCTTCATGTGAAGACATTCGAGTGGATTCTATCAATGGGAGTTAATCCCGAAGTGGATCTTTTCTCTTCCCCCTGCAACTTCAAAGTGAAGAAATTTTACACTCGGGGTCGTTGCAACCAGGCCTTCGGAACAGATGCCCTGACGGATCATTGGAGTTTCAAGGAGGCGTATGCCTTTCCCCCGCTCCCGATTATCCTCAGATTCCTGCGGAGGCTTCAAACGGAAGCGGTCAAAATGGTGACAATAGCTCCATACTGGCTGAACAGGCCTTGGTTTCCCCTCCTGATCCAGCTCAGTTTTTCGGGATCCGGTGCCTCTTCCTCTCAGGCCGGACCTTCTTTCTCAAGGGACGGTCCTGCACCCTTGCCCGGCACAACTGAGATTAATGGTGTGGTTCTTGAGAGGGAGAGGCTGGAATCTTTCGGGTGCTCCTCAAATGTGATCTCCACCCTCATGAGCTGAAGAAGAACAAGCACTAATAAAGTTTATGGGAGAATCTGGGCCAAAATTGTTGAGTTTTCCTCTTCTACAAGCAGATCCTTCAGACATCCAGAAGTTCAGGATATTCTCAGTTTCCTTCAATCTGACCTAGATCTACCATTATCTATCAGCTCTCTTAGAGTCCAAGTTTAAGCCTTGTCAGCCTTCTCCTGTACTTCATGGGTGGTTCTTCCTTTAATTCGACAGTTCTTTCGTGGGGCGTCAAGACTCAAGCCCCAAGGAAGACCAAGGTTCCCTAAATGGGATCTTCCCCTCGTCCTCAACTATCTGTCTGGACTCAGTACCACGGGGCCTTCCCCGCTTTCCATTAAGGACTTCTCGGCAAAATGAGCTTTCCTAGTAGCCATCACCTCATCTAAAAGGGTCTCTGAGATCGGATCACTAGGTCATGAAGAACCCTTCATGACGGTTTCTCCGGACTGGGTAGTCCTCATCCCTTTGCTGGGCTCAAACCCAAAAGTGACTTCAGTGTTCCACGAGAACCAAGAGATCGTCTTACCTACATTCAGGACTCCGGGGTCCTCCGAGACTCATCCTCTAGACGTAGGTGAAGTTCTAAAAGATTATTTACGAATTACTTCTTACTTTAGACGTTCTGATCACCTCTTCATCTTGCACTCTGGCGCTAATAAAGGAAAGAAAGCTTCAACCAGGACAATTGCGGCCTGGATCGTGCAGACCATCCAGCAAGCATACAGGGCTAAGGGCTTGGCTCCCCCAGAGGCAGTGACAGCACACTCCACCAGGGGAATAGCAGCTTCTTGGGCAGTGGCCCGGCATGTGGCTCCAGACGTCAGCTGCAAAGCGGCCTCCTGGGCCTCTATCAATACATTCATGTCTCATCATTGCATAGAGCCTGCTTCACTATCCTCTGTAAAATTTGGTCAGAAAATCCTATCGCTTGATAGGACAAATAAAAATAATTTTTTGTTCAAGCATACCCTCCCGTGTGGATTGGCTAGTTATTTCCCACACGTAGGCTGCCATGGAGTCTGTCAGGAAAAGGAAAACTTATTATCAAATATTTACCGTAATTTTTCTTTCCTGATGGACTCCATGGCAGACGGAGTTCCCACCCATCGGTTATTGAGTAGGCTAGTTACGGAATGTAGTACCTAGCGGTGAGTGCTCATTTATTTGAATGGGGTCCTATAGCATTGGAGAGGAGGCGGGGTTAACCCACATGTAGGCTGCCATGGAGTCCATCAGGAAAGGAAAATTATGGTAAGGATTTGATAATAAATTTTCCTTTTTTCATCCTGCAGCTATGTGGTCACATGATCCCCCGCTCCTGGCTTTCTGACGTCAGAGAGAACCTCAGCCCCTCCCACTGCTCTGCTCAGATCAGAGAAAAAGAACAGCAGGGGATCACATGACCGCACAGCTGCGGGATGAAGAAAGGTGTTTAGCCTTGTCATTTGGAAAAAAACACACGCTGTAGTCATTAAGTGTTTAAGCCTGGGGGGATACCAGTAAAATCACAAGGTGACTTTACATACACTTTAACACTGTACCAAACCAGTGTCAAGTAGGCCTTTGGCAAGTGAACATTTGCCTGCTGCTTTGTCTTGGTTCCCTTTTGCTTGGTCTCTACCATAGTGTCAGGACTGGGCTCAGCCCTTCCTTCTCTGAGCTGGCCGCTTAGCTGTCAGCTAATTGCCAGCTCCCATCTCTCTCCACAGTTACTCAGCTGTTGTTAATATCCTGCTCGTCAGTCCTGCCTACTTAAGCCATCCAGTCCAGAGGAGCTCTGCATTCGCCTTGGTCAACATCACAAGAAACTTCTCCTGCATTCCTGTTTAAAGACTGGCCTTGCTGACATCCCTGTTGACATCTCTTCTGGCTCCGGATCCTGCTTGCTGTTCCACTACTTTGATACCTGACTTCTGGCTTGGCTGACTATCCGTTCCGGTTACTGAACTTTGGCTTTGTTTTGACTACATTTGTTCTAATTTTTACTTTTATTATTAAACAAGTGTGATTTAACTGTATTTCTGTCTCGGTCTGATTTCATAGTTTTTGACACATAGGTACAAGTGAGGATGTTCTCCTGCAAAGTCCTCTCTAGTTGAATCTGGGAGATAAGTGGATGACAAGGTTCTTTATCCTAAGACTAAACTCTAAAGCCTCGTACACACAATCAGATTGTTGGCCAACAAAGCGTCAGACTTTTGTCCGAAGGGTGTGTACCAGGAACTTGTCTTGCATACAAACAGTACACAAATGTCGGCCAACAAATACGAACGTAGTGACGCACTACATGGAATTTCAGCTCTTGAGCGCCACCCTTTGGGCACCTTCTGCTAATGTCATGTTTGGTGAGCATTGATTCCGATGCACGCGTGTTTGTACTTTGGACTTTTGTGTGACAAACTTGGGTACACACGATATGAAAGTCTGACAACAGGCCATTGTCCGCTGAAAAATTTACTAGCCTGCCATCCATTTGTTGGCGGAAAGTTGGACAATTGTCTGATGGAGCGTGCTAATGGTCGGATTTTAGGCCAACAGTCTGTCATCACACTGCCATTCCCTGCCGAAAATTTTAATGCCAACCCTAAAATGCATTCCAAACATGCCTTGTTTTACACAGCAACAGTTAATACAGGGTGACACTGTCTTACCTGTACATGACACTGGACTGTGTATAAAGTCCAGAATTCGCCTGTCACGGTGGGTATACCCCCCAAAGGAGTCTCCAGGGACTGGGTTCCATTGTGATGGACCACAGTCCTGCACCTGTATTATAGTACCTATCAGCTAACTTAATGCAGCCAAGTTCCAAGGTGAGTGCCTCACACAGGATCCAGTGCCCAAAGCAACATTACAGGCTATCCCCACAGCGTAGGATCCGGGTACTATTCCCAAGGTTGTACCGATCCAGATACATTGCTTCTGTAGACAGTGAGGTTGACTGAAGAATGTTAGAAAAATAATTAAAGAAAATAAAGTAGTGAAATTGGTTTCTCTGGGAATAAGAAGAGGTTTATCACCTACAGGCACTAGAACAAAACCGAGGACTGACAGAGTAGAGTTGGGTTATAGGGGGAGCAAGTCCTCAAAAGCTCACCAGTGTTCAATCACATGAAGGTGGGAGCCTATAATCTATGGTGTATGAATAAGTTCCCGTTGTCCTGTGCTGTATGATTAAGATATGATTTGTTTGAGAGTTCTTGAATTCAATTAGGTGAAATGTGCTGTCTTGAAGAAGGTGACCATCAGGCCTAGAGCTCTCTTGGCCAATCTTACTGTGGGATTTCTCTTGGATTGCTATTGTCAAGCATGAGCTCTTAGAGAAATCTTTTTTTTTTTTTGGAACGAGGACTTTTGCTTTGGATGTGTTTGGATCAGTCACAAGTATTCCAGGAGAGGGGAAGCCTGGAGAGCAGTATGGTTGAAATTTAGCAACCATCCAAAGGCCTGCAGCAACTGAAGTGTCTTGTGGTAATTTTCTGAGAGCTGCAACATGCATCCTTTAAGAGAAGGTGATTTAGCCTGTGACTTGGATGCCCGGAGTTCTAAGAAGGGCATTAAAACTTTGTGAACATCCTGGGAGCAGAGGATAGGCCTAAGAGTGGTGCAACAAATCAGAAAGTAGTTGCCTGGCACTGCTAGCCATAGAAATTGCTGATAAGGTGGGTACATAGGAATATGTAGACAGGCATCTGTGATGTTCACAGATTCCATGTAGTCTACTTGTCTGAGAGAGGAAGTTACTGGCCTTCCTGACTCCATGTGACATTTTGAAATTCAAATGAATTTATTGAGGGATTTTAACCTCCCTGGCGGTATGATTATTTCGGATTTTAGGTGCTGAAAGCGGTACCATTATTTTGCATGGAAATTTGGAGTTTTATATTGTAGGTCTGTAATTCTTAACAATAACACACTTAAATCTGTCCAAACAAGAGTCTAGTAGATATCCCGGGTATGATAAAGTTTGAAACACAAAAATATAAATTATAATATAATAAATAAAAATAAATAATTAAAAAAAAAAAAAAAAAATTAATAAAATAAATTTCCCCACGATTCACTATCGCTCAAGTGTTCTAATTTACTATCGCTGTTTTCTAGCTGGTCTAAAGCCACTTTTGATGTAAAGGGACACTTTTTGGTTGCTATGGACAATCTCCAGTTTCCAGACAGAAAGAACAGTATATATAACATAAAACTGCATGCAGGGCATAGGACAAAGCACTGGGGACAAAAGGGATGTGAAATAATTTCATACAGTACTGTAATCTGTATGTGTGCTCGCAGGGAACGGAGCCTGGCACGGAGAGGCTTCGGAGGAGGACGGAGCTCGCAGACACAGCGGGGGACATCGCAGGATCCCGGGGACAAGGTAAGTAAAGCCACACCAGGATCCTGCGATGTAATCCCGAGTGTGGCTCGGGGTTACCGCTAATTGTCCTGAATTTTAACCCCGAGCCACACTCGGGAAAACCGCCAGGGAGGTTAAGTCCAGTATAGGATGAGTCCTGCTGGGATTTAGTATCATAAACAGGTTTGAGGCAAAACCTTTGAACCTGCCTTGTGGCGGCACTGGCACAACAACTCCCTGGGACAAGTGGTGGTTCAGAGCATTCTGCAAATCTAACTGTCCTTGGGCAGTTGGATGATTTGAAAGAAGAAATGTGAGGCCTAGAGTTTTCAAACTCTTATCTTGTATCCTTTTTCAAACCACCAAGTGAACCCACAGATCTGGGACCTACAGATATGCAACAGATATACCTTCACTCTTGGAGAACGCTCCTTTATTGTGAAAGGGGCTTTGGGGTCTTTTTGGGCCAAGCCTTGGGCCGAAAAAAAAGATGTTCTAATTTTGAAGAGCTTTTCTCTGGGGAAGTAAAACTTTTCCATTTGTGACTTCTTATGTGAATTAGTCAAGCGCCTCACCAAAGAGACTTCTTCCTTAAACAGGCATACGTATTAGGCACCTCTTAGGGGCAGCTTCTGCTGTCCAAGCATTTAGCCAGAGGATTCTGCACACATGAACAGAAATTAGAGCCATTCTGGATATTTATGTTATGACATGTTCCAGGGCATCTACACAAAAGAGAAGAGCAGAGAAAAGTTGTAATTGGTCTGCAACCACACAATCAGAGAAACAGGGGAGAGAAAGCTTCTACAGCTTCCAACAACATCTCAACAGCCTCTAGGACCAGAGAAGTAGGGGTGGTAAAAGGGGCAGGAGTGTTTTTGGAGCTCTAGATATACATGGCTGCATTAAAGCTGTAATCTGACTGAGGAATTGCAGAAAATTCAGCTTTTGTCAAGCTGCTTGCAAGTTGCAGGCTTGAAACAGAACTAGAATTGGCTGGGGAAACCGGTGTTAAGACCACTTCCTGCTCCGGTTCAAGCGAGCGTTGTACGAGCCTTTGGCAGAGCTACAAGTGAGGGTATTCCTATGTGGCATACTCATGAAGTAAGAGTCCAGTAGGAGTAAGTGGTAACCCAGGGGTAGACCGCTCTGCAAGGAATCCTTATGGCAAAAGGGTGCGAGGAAGCGCCTGAATACCCTATAAGGGCCCTAGGCAGAAGTGGTGTTAAAGTGTGTGACCAGTGGTGTGATGCAACACCTCAAATTTAACCCCTTGATCGCCCTAGATGTTAACCTCTTTCCCAGCCAATGTCATTAGTACAGTGACAGTGTCACTTATTAGCACTGATCATTATATTAGTGTCACTGGTGATGTCAGTGGCAGTTAGTCAGTTCCCCACTATCGCAGTCCAATTATAAGTCGATGATCACCTCCATTAGTAGTTTAAAAAATAGAGTTTTTATTTTTTAATTTTCGGTCTTCTTTTGTTTAAAGAATAAAAAACAAAAAACACAGTTGTGATTAAATACCACCAAAAGAAAGCTCTATTTGTGTGAAAAAAAAAACAATATACATTTTGTTTTGGTACAACATTGCATGACCACGCAATTACCAGTTAAATTAGAGCTGTGCTAAATAGTAAAAAATGGCCTGGTCATCACGGGGGTAAAATCTTCTGGAGCTGAAGTGGCTACGTTCCAAACATAGCCCAATTTTAGACAGTAATGGTCAGAGATACAGCATGACCCTGTCTTACCTGTCCACGAATCTGGACTGTATACACTGTCAACAGTGGGCATATCCCTGAGGGGGGTCTGTATGGACTGGGTTCTGTTATTGAAGGATCATGGCCCTGCACCTGTATAGCACTAGTGAAGCAGATTTCTCCCTGGGAAGAAGAGGTAAATCACCTACAGACACTAGCACAAAACGGAGGACTCACGGAGTGGGTTAGGGTTATAGGGAGGCATGTCCTCAAAAGCTCAACCACTTGAAGGTACGAGCCTATAACTGAAGGGGATTGATCTATTAAAGGCAAATTGTCTGTGCAATTATTTTTCCCTGAGCTTAGTAAATTTTGTGAAGCTTCATTTTTTTTTAAAGAATACCCAATCAGTTGCAAGGTACATTAAAAAAACAAACCATTTTTGCTTACATATGATTTAACCACTTCAGCCCCAGAAGGATTTGCCCCTTTAATGACCAGACAATTTTTTGCGATACGGCACTGCGTTACTTTAGCTGACAATTGCATGGTCATGCGACACTGTACCCAAATTAAATTGATGTCCTTTTTTTCGCAGAAATAGAGCTTTCCCTTTGGTGGTATTTGATCACCACTGCAGTTTTTATTTTTGAGCTATAAACAAAAAAGACCGTCAATTAAAAAAAAAAATATATATATTTTTTTTATTTTCTGCTATAAAACACACCCAATAAAAATGTTTAAAAATCTCTTCATCAATTTAGGCCAATTTGTATTCTGTTACATATTTTTGGTAAAAAAAAACAAAAACACAATAAGCGTATATTGATTGGTTTGCACTAGAGCTGCACAATTAATTGTTAAGAATCGTTATCACGATCTTGACTAAAGTGTTTCACAATTCATTCTATGCAAAGAATTCTCTCTGCTCTTCTGAAGCCACAACCCTTAAAAGAAAGGAAGTCTGCCAATAATCAAAACGTTCTTTATCAGTGAACTTAAGTATAAACATTGTAACAATTTGTCAATGGAATAGACTAAGTGAAAAAAGTTTAACCACTTAAACACTAAACCTTTTTCTGCTATTGTTGGTTTCAAGTTAAAATCATTTTTTTTTGACAAGTAAAAATCTGTATTTTTTGCTAGAAAATTACTTAGAACCCCCAAACATTATATATATATTTTTTTAGTAGACACCCTAGAGAATAAAATGGTGTATTTGCGCAGCTGTCTTTCAAATGCAATTTCTTTTGAAAAAATGACTTTAATAAATTAAAAAAAAAAAAAAAAAAAACTAACCAGTAAAGTTAGCCCATTTTTTTTTTTTGCATAATGTGAAAGATTTTACGTCACGAGAATCGTAATCTTTTTATTCTAAGCAAAAAAATTGTGATTCCCATTTTGGCCAGAATCGTGTAGCTCTGGTTTGCACATAAGTTACAGTATAGCGTCTACAAAATAGATATTTATTTTTACTAGTAATGGCGGTAATCAGCAATTTGTAGCAGGACTACAACATTGCGGCGGACAGATCAGACACCTGACATTTTTTTACACTTTTTTGGAACCAGTGACATTACAGTGATCAGTGCTAAAAATATGCACTGACATTATACTAACTTGCACGGAAGGGGTTAACATCAGGGGCGATCACGGGGTTAAGCGTGTTTCTAACTGTGTGGGGGGATGGACTGCCTGGGACAACGCACAGATCCGTCTTCCTGCATAGCAGAAAGACAGGATCTCTGCGTTATCCCCTGACAGAACGCAGAACTGCCTTGTTTACTTTGGCAGGTCCCCATTCTGTCTCTGCGGGGAATGATTCCGAGCGGCCAGCGGACATAGTCTGCTGGACCCGCTGATTGGCTCCCCTGCTGGTCAATCAGCGCGCGCCCACAGATCGCCGTGTACGACCTGATGTACACCTATGGCGATTAGCGCAGCTGAGCTAACCTGCCACAGTATAACTGCGGCAACTGGTCGGCAAGCGCTTAATGACAGAAAACAGCAGTTTCACACTAAGCCCTGGGAAACATGAGTGCAACCGCCTTTACAATTTGCCTTTAGTAAATCAACACCATGGTGTAGGAATAAGGTGCATGTGTCCTGTACTGTATAATTAAGATATAAAGTTTAATATTTTTTTCCATGTACAGGATCCCAGTTGAACTAAAACAATGGGCAGTTGACTATCTCAACCAGGTGGATGTCAGCACAGCTTATCCAGTGAAGAGGAAAAGACTACAATGAACACTAGTGTATCCAGCTATATTCCCATAAACTACTGGACATCATCACTGCCTATAAAGTGCGAGCTACAAAACATATGTGATCTGAATGGCTGTATAGTTTTCTGCCCTAGACTTGACATTTCAGAGCTTTTTGCTTTGCATTAAAAGCACACACACCTCTTCACGGAAATTTAAGACATACCTGACAATATGCAATATAATGGTAGAAGTAAGAGTATTTATTGCATGTTTACATGACTTTACAAACAGATGGCAAAGCTTAAGAATGCCATTTTCCACCTACCTTTTATTAGAGAATTAAAACTTTATATACATCAGGTTTACAAAGAGTTATATGTACATGTTTTTCAGAAAACTATTTAAAGAGAACCAGTCAGATTCTTCTTAACCTGTAAAATACACAAGTGCTTAATGTGCAAAGGTGCAACCCAGTCCCTCTGCTGATGCCTCCTATACAAAAAGCTGCTGTAGCATTCCAGCCACATGTATGAAAAGTAAGCTGCACACAGGAGAGTCTACCTCATGATGATTCTGGGCAATTATGTAACTGGCATTAAATGCATTTAACTCCAAGGCCAGAAAAGCAAAAAAACTCAAAATCTTCTAAAGTCAGCTTTATTTGCCTAACTGCATCCAAGACTTAAAGTAGTTGTGAACTTAAAGCGGAACTTCACCCAAGAGGAACGGGAAGGCAAGGGGACACGGCTTTGTAACGACTACGGAAGGTGCAAGAGCACAGCGTGCCTGTATAAACAGTAGGATGACACAAGACAAACTGACCACGCCAGCATGGATCAGCAGCCATGCTTGCAAGGTCAGATTACTCTTAGCAGAAGAAGTGCAGATAGGATCAACCAGGTATTCGAGAACACTGGCAGCCTGAAATAAAAAATAGGGACATTAAAGAGCCAGCAACATGGATTTTTTTTTTTTTGGTTTACAAATACTTTAAATCAGAACTCCAGGACAAAGAATAGCCTGTAGTGCCCCCTGCAGTGCAAAGGTTAAATTTTCATGAAGTCAAGGGGCACCGCTACAGGCGGTGGGTGGGACCTGGTGTACAATGCAGTACTATTTGACCTGCGTTGTACTTGATCACGTCAATGTGCGACTACCAGCCGGAGAACCTTAGCGAATAGGCTTCGGGGGGACCAATTGCACAGCATGGAGGAATTCTGCCAAGGTAAGGAATAAGTTAAGTATTACACCTTAATTCCTCTACCCCCATTCCCAGGCAGAGGATGACTTGAAGCTGGCCATACAGGTTTAATTTTCTTGAACAATTTTCCCTTAGATTTACCTTATACTATGAATGCAAAGGCCCACCTAATTGGATACAATTGAAAGTTATTTCGTTTTGATCTCATATTATATATTTTTTGTAAACCTAAAGAAAAATTGTACACGAGAATTGAACATGAATAGTCAGCCTTAACCTGAATACACAGCACACTGGCCAGGATTCTGACTGGTTTGCTTTAACAATAAAAACGTAGCCATTTAAAGAACAGCACATCATACGTGTGTTACAATTACAACAGTATTATAGTATGACATTACATTTTATACAATATTCTATGCTTTAAAGGTTGCTGCAGTTATGATTCGCCAAGGCACTCTAAGCAGACAACTGAAATGGCATTAATTCCATAAACAATTTCTAGAAATATAATGTATCGTACATTATGTGTTTCTGAACTTTGTTAAACTATGAACCCCTTTGAGACAGTGTTTGCAAATACCACCTGTTGTAGATCATCTTTTCTCATGTATCTTTTGATGTGTGTGAATTTAATGCCTGTACACCCAGTGTAAAAATGTTTTTAAAATACCCCTTAACAGCTAAAAATGCTGATTTAAATCTGTATAAAATTTGAAAAATAGCAAGCAGAAACAAATCTTGAACCTGTCAGATGTACCCTCTGAACAACATATACTACTGGTTAGGAAACACTGCATTTATAGCCTCTAATATTCCAGCTACCATTGAGGGACACAGGAAGCCATAAATTACTGCCCACAGGTTTGGACACAGGCAAACAAAGAATTGTAGCCCAGGATATCCAGCATGTCTTAGGAGAATGAATGACTTCAGCTCTGCTGGAAAAAGTCATACAATTTTTTTTGCTAGTACTATTTTTATTCCAATCAATACTTTTCTTTACATACTTATTGAGATTAGACTTCATTATGCAGCTATCTGTACAGGTCTTACCTCAACATATCTATAGACTGTTGTACCTGGAACCCACTAGACATTGCGGGGTTAGCCTGGAAGTGACCTTCGGGTATTGGGTTCTGCTCTTTCCAGACATTCTGATAAAAAGCTGCAGAGCAGTTCCCAGTCATTGGCAATGTCACCACATGTCTAAAAAACTCGCTCTATGCAAGTAGGCTAAGCTCCACTGGCAGCCTTTTAAATTCACGCTTTTTATCACTTCTCTAAGGAAGAGGTTAATTCTGAGTGACCAAGGCCGACCTCATCCGCTGCGTAGAGGGTCATGTGCTCCCTGTTGCTGCTCCTGTTTTTTTTGTAAAAGCTGCGTGGTACCTGGGGGTCTTGCCTCATCATACACTAAGTTGTCCTACCACTACATGGTTGCAACATGTCTGATTATAGACAGTCCTGTACCGAGTGCCTTCAGCTCACATTCCAAAAATGACCCCAGTTCTACCTACAGCAAGCCCATGGCAGCCTGAAATCTGTGTGCCCTTTGTCCCTAGATCCTCATCCAAGTTTACCCTAGCCCTCTCAGGCATAGCTACTAACTCTGTCTTGGGGAGGGTTTTACTGAAGTGTTGCAACACTATGGTTTATCGACTCTGAATGGAGGAGCCATAAGCTTGCTTCCGCTCTTTCCCTGTCAGATTCTACCACCGATCTACCAGCAGTTTTGGAAGCTTCTGAGCCATCAACTGCTGAGACTATGTCTAGACTCTCCAGTCCTTGCCAGGCAAAGCTGCTTCTGAAAAATCAGTCTATTTCCATTACGGCTTTCGTTGATGTGATAGGCACCACATTGACGCTGGAGGATTAGTCTGTTGTGTCTACCAGCACTCTTCCATCTTTTGGAGCTCCTAAGCCTACTAAAACATTCCTGTTGCATCTGCCATTCCAAGTCTTACATTTATGGAGACTGGAAACATTCAAGCAGGATGACTGTTCCTTCCAAATTTTTGTAGGCCCTGTAACCATTTAAGGAGGGGTTTGGTAAAAAAGTGGTCTGCCTTCTTTGTGGATTAGGCAGTGTCCTGCCTTGCATTGACCACCATTTTGGTGGCATTTGCACTCATCTTCGCCGATGGACAGCTAGAGGCCCTCTCTAGAACTTTGTCATCTCTGGCAGGCCAAGTTGTGCATCCTGTTTAAGCTGTGACCTTTATTTGTCAGATATGGACTGGTCTTAAGCTATCAGAAGGAATTTAGTTACTATTGCCATTAATCCCTTGGTTATAAAATGTTTGCAACAAATGGCCATAGCTCAGAACTACAGTGCTGACAGGTTGCTGGAGGTTGTCAGGTCTCAGGTCTGTCAAGATTGGCCTGTCAGTTCACATGAGAACTTTTCTGGCTAAAAGGTTGGCTGTAGAACCTGCAGCTAAAATATACTGCACATTAGCAGGGAAATTGGACGCTGAAGGAACCTTTTTCCAATCAACATCCTGGAGCTTCAGATGATTTGGGTATCGCTGCAGTGCTAGACTGGCTAGATGTAGTCTGACAACACGATGGTAGTGGAGCAGTCCCTACAACCAGAGGTGTTCTAGCAGTTGTGTCACAGGTGGGGGACAATGGCTATGGACCAGGGTTGCCAATCAGTAAATTCAGATAGTTTGTAAAATCCATGATTTTTACATCTGTGCATGCATATCCGTATCAGACATTCACAGACGGATGTAAAAATCTGGGATTTTACAAACGGTCTGTGAATCCTGGTCTCCAGATTCAGCCATAAACTGGTTAGGTTTGTTTCCAGGTACAGGGAGACTCTAGCAGAGGCAGTAGATAGTACAACCTGATCCTACACCTGTCTTCCCTGAAACTTCTTCCTGGTTTGTTTCTCAGGATTGAGATGGGAGGCAGACTGGTGATTCTCAAAGTTCTGTATTGGCCAAAACTACTGGTAGCTGCTCTTTGGGCTTTTCCAGATCATTTGGCTCAAGGATCGATTTGCCATCCTGCTTCATGGTTGCTGGTTTTATTAGCATGGCTGTTGAAGCCCAGGTTCTGAGGGACAAGGGAATCTCTGAATCCATCTACTTCTTGAAAGGTCTAATCACCATATGTGGATTGGATACTTAGTGTGGTGCGAGGTGAGAAGTTTCACCCCAGGAAATTCTCAGTGGAATGAATTCTTTCCTTTTTACAGGTGGGGTTGGACTAACATTCTCTGCGCTTGCTGTATTACTCCAGTGACCATTGGCTTCCCATTCCCTGATCAAAACCTTGTTCAGGGGGTTTCCGAGATCTAGATTTGGTTCTTTTAGATGTTCAAAAGTCACCCTATGAAGCTATTGGGGATGTTGCTCTCTCGACTCTTACACATAATGTGTTTTATAGTCATTGCTTCTGTGAGGCAAGTGTCTGAACTGACTCAACTCACTTATGAAGGCCAATGAGATGCCGACACGCGTTTAGAGGGGAGAAGCTGAATCTGTGAAACTTCGCAAGTGTATATTTGCGGTGAATGAAGTGATGATTTGAGACATGCTGTTTTAAAGTTTTTATCTTGTAAAACAGAGTAAACTATGGCACTTGTGTTTGTTGTTTCGTGTCTATAACCTACGGAAGTAATAGCGTGATTGAGCACCTGAGAAATTGAAGGAAGGGTTGTCTGACGGCAATACAAACGCTGATAAGCCACACAGAGGAGCAGTCTGGAGACTGTAGCATTACCATTGGAGAGTTAAAGTTGATCCATTGTGGTGGACACGAGGAGTGATTTGTCTATGCTTTTACATTCATCTTTGAGGTGAGCAGGCACTTTAGCTGGTGGAGGTGTGCACTGGATATTGGTCCTTTTGTGGACGAACACACACAGCGGTGACTGTTTTGGAAGCATTGACACAGATGAACTGTTGTTTTTTTTTTTCACATTTTCATTTTTTAATTTAAAATATTTTTTGATCATGAAATGTTTAATATAAATTTTGTATGCATATTATTTAATGAGACACAGCGCTGCACTATTTAGAAAACAAAAGTTTCTGAACTGGTTGTCAACCTGGAAAGAACTCTTTCCTGTCTTGCATTAATCCACCACTTCCTTCCTAAGGTAGTTAGAACCTTTCACCTCATCCAGGACATTGTTATTTATTCTCTCTCCAGCTCATCGGGAGATATACTTTCATTGTTTGGATGTAATTGGGGCTGAGAAAGTCAACCACTGCTGCTTTAAGAAAGACTGACTGAGTCTAGATAGTCCCCATATATGCAAACTGACTCCTCATTCCACTTTCTCGGTGGCTCAGACAGACCAATAGCTAAACTTATGGTCTCCAGGAAAGGACGGTTCTCCTTTTCCTTTCAAGACCAGCTCTACCACAATCTTGTACCCCTCTTGGGTTTTTCAGCGTAAGGATACTGTTTCCAGGTTTGCAAGGCTGAGACCTGGTCTTTTTTTCCATTTTCATATAACAGGTGGTTGTTCAGGACTCATATGATGCCAATGCCATGCGATTTTTGGTCATAAAGTACTTCAGTCATCTAGCCGAGCAGCAGGCAGACCCCAGTTTCTGTGTTGTATTTGGACATTCCAACAGTTAATTACTTCCAGTGTCACTCAATGAATAAAAAAAAAATTGTGCTAACCATAAAACGCTTTTCTGAAGGTCCATTGTGGGACACGTCCCACCTATTGGAGTTTTATGATCATGCTCTTAGTATTGCTTGCGACAAACAGGCATTCTGATAGGAAAAGGGCTATCTTGAGCTGGCCTTCATTGTCTTTGTTTACCAGTGGCCACTACTGCTGTATAACCAACAGTTAATGTTGTGTCCCTCAATAGAATCCAAGAAAATAATTTTACGAGTATAAAAATATTTTTGTACTTACCATAAAATCTTTTTCTTGGAGTCCATTGAAGGAACTCATACTGGCAAGTTATACTGTCACCTAGGAGGTTGGTTTACACTCCTAAAAAAAAAAAATCTGTAAGCCAGCCCAGAACATCTGCCCTGGAGTTTAAGTGTATTATTCATTTTTTTTTTTTAATTGCACATAGGGGAACAAAAAAACCTTTTATGCGATTTTGTTGTGGCAGGTTCTCTGAGATTACTGATCTCTCCTCATTGATGCTAATTAAGCACAGATTGAATGTACCAGGGTGCGTAGAATCAAGTGGGCAGCTGTACAGCAGCTGGCTTGTCAGATTTACACACATTCCTGTATCTCAAATGGCAACAGAACCAGCACATGCTTTGGTGGAGTCAAAGACTCTTAGGAGTGCTTAAGTCTACATAGTGGGTACAATTGAAAGTGCTTTGCAGCCATAGGGACTGACTCTGATGACCCAAAGCTGGAGAAAGCAGGCAGATTCTCCATATGCAGAGTGGACAGCATCAATAAGGACTAAAGTGGTCTCTTGTACATATGAAGTAATGGTGAAAACTGCAGTTCCTCAAAAACAGTCTTCAGGGAGAGACTGTGGGGACTCAGATGGTCACAGTGACAGTGGGCCCATGCTCTTCTAGGACCGCATGGAGATTAGATTCTGCAAAAGAAGATGTGGTAGCACCCTTAGAGCCTCTGCAGTCAGCATCTGTGAGGAACTGGCCATGCAGTCTTGTGTGACTGTAAACAGAGGACTTCACATCACCCAACAGAGCAAAGGGGGACTCCAATGATGTAGACCCAATAACTATAAGGTCTCCAGATTTCAAATGTTAGTGCCTTCAGAGGGTACAGAATACATACCCTCATCAGTCAGTTTGTGCTGGAATCACCTGTTGCCTAGAAAGGCCTGTTGCAGCTGCACAGTAGTAATATTCAACTAACCACAGGGTACAAAGCAAGGCCCCATGAACTCACAAATCCAAGCGATGGTGGCTGACCAGGGTTTAAAGGCTGGAGGTGACCAAGGTCGCTGCAAATGGGTAATGGCAATGGACCAGAGCAGAAGTGGGTGATACGCCTAC
Source organism: Aquarana catesbeiana (assembly GCF_042186555.1). NCBI lineage: Eukaryota > Metazoa > Chordata > Amphibia > Anura > Ranidae > Aquarana > Aquarana catesbeiana. The sequence continues at coordinate 348,521,435 of NC_133324.1, read as the reverse complement.
AGTGAATAAGCACAGAGCCTGCGCAACATGCCTCCCAGTAGTGGATGTCTGTCCCTCATCATGAACCCTTTCCACAGCAAAACTGTGCTCAGTGGTGGAAAGAACAAATATTGCTATGCTATTGCACGGCCTGATCTGCCTACTCAAAGCGAATCTTCAGAAACCAGGCAAGCACTGAGACAATGCCACCAGCTCTGAACCTGAAAAGCAATAAACTTACCAGTATTGGGTTTGGAAAAGGCCAAGAGGAGAAATCCGTGCCCGAAGGTCACTGCCAGACTAGCCCCAGGACGCCCAGTAGGGTCTGAGTAGGGCACTCAAGTGCAAAGCTGAGGAAACACCCAGATAGCTGCCATATAGAGACAAGTTGAAGTAGGGTGTAGAGGAGTCCTCACTGGGTGGGGGAAAAGAAAAAAAAAAAGCTACCAAAAAATTTTTGCCTTTTCTCAGCAGAGCAGAAGTCCATCCTCCTAGGGCAGTTGGTCCCAACCTCAGTCCTCAAGTACCCACAACAGGTCAGGTTCTCAGTTATTCTTTTACCTTGAACAGGTGCAAATCACTTGCAATGACTTGGTCTTCATGACCACAATTTTATTCAAGAGAAATTCCCAAAACACAGCCTGTTCGGGGTCCAGGAGGGAGGTTGGAAACCACTGTCCTAGGACACTAGCAAAAAATGAGGAATGATGGGGAGAGGAGGAGTTTATCCTGGACTGGCTTGCAGATTTTTGATTTGCTAGTCCAATCCTCCTGCCGGCAGCAGAGAGTATATGACTGTGTCCCTTAATAGATAAGAGAAAATAAGCTTTCTACAGATTCTTCCTATGCCAGCCCTATATTGCCTTGCTAGGCACCATTACTTGCTGCCCGATAGGGACTGGTTTTGCCTGTACATTATTAAACAGGCTAGATTTAGAAGTGGTTGTGCCCACTGTAGTATATTCAAAAACAGAAACAGACTTGTGTTCTAGCACAGCCATTCTGTCTATACTTGAAACTCCTAAAAGAAAACTTGCCTAGAGGGAAACAAGGAGGCTGCAATAGCAGAGCTGTCCTTACAAAAATGCTAATTTCCTGGAAAAAATATGCAGAAAAAGACAAAACACTATAGCTAATGGCAGCTAACTTGAAAATGAAGCTCTGGATTGAACCTGATGTGTTAATACAGCCATGAGACTAAAATATATTGTTCAAATTACAGTTTACAATGGGCTGAACAAATATAAATAGAAAGGGGTTAGTGAAGAGCCTCCAGTGAATCAGATCTTAATGAGGACACCAAATTTCACCCATAAGCTAAAATGCCAGGGGGCTAGGAGAAAAATCATCTAATTATGGAAAAACTGGTATGGGTCAAAATAAAATATTACTATATTTATATTTTATCTCTATCCTATGTCTCCCAATTCAGAAGTTACAAGGTAAAATAAACACTAATAAAAATATAAAATTAGGCAACCACTTTGGTTCTTGCTTATGAAAGATGTATAAAACAGTAGCTGTTCAGGCAGGTAATGCTCAGATCCAGCGAATCATATTCTATGCAACTAACAAGTGGTTGGGTGTCACAGGTATTGAATTTAGGTGCACGAACTATGGATCAGGATCCTCAATGGGTTCCACAGACAATGTCACAGTTAACAATGGAAACTAAATTTTATGGCTTAAAAAAAAAAAAAAATGGAAAAACATATATGAGAGCAGGGGTCCCAGAAATGCCAAGGTCCACCGATATAAAAAGGGTTTAGTGGGTATAAAGGAGCTACTAAAATAAAAACAAAAACAGACTGGTTCCAACTGTGCATCATAACTCTTATTATACAATATATTACACAGGATAATGGACTAAACCACTACAAAGATATAAAACTAATGCAGAATTTTATTTTCTGATATTTCACTTCATTTATAATAATAAAAAAAATTAAAAAGGAACACAAAGAAAAAAAAAAAATATCATTGGGTAGATGCCACATGTGGCAAAGGATAAAACAGTAACCTTTTTCCTGGCACTCCGACAGGTAGAAGGATACATAAGGGTACTCATTGCACAAATTGTTCAGAAATGTCCAATGGTATGCCAAAGACAATCTGTGGTTTAGCTCCAGACAGTGATGAGTTAAAATGACAGACTTCAGCAGCTCAAAGAAAGGGCGGTCCAGAGGATGGGAGAAGCCAGCAGAATTCCTTTAGAAGGAAACTAGCTCCTTGCCGGAGTTCTATTTTTTCCATATACGGTTCCCTTGTGAAGGGCTGAGTTATGAGTCTAATATGTGGGCTTGACATGTACATAGCAGCAGGGTAGCCAGCAGAGGGAAGGTCAGCGTCGCCCTCCCCTATCCCTAACTGGTGTACTCCTGCTGCGGCTTCTACTATGCCTTTTAGGATCCCTACGTTCCCTCTCACGAGGGTGCTCTCGACTGTGCTCTCTCCTTTTTTCTCTCTCTGCCTCTCGTGCTCGTTCCCTGTTTCTTTCCACTTCTTTCTCCCTTTCTTTAGCCCGCTCTTTTCTCTCTTCTTCCTCTTGCTCTTCAAGCTCCTTTCGCCTTTTCTCTCTTTCCTTTGCCCTCTCAGCCCTGTCTGCAACCCTTTTCGAAGCCTGTGGAAACAAGAACATCATAAGGCTCTGTACAAATACAGTACTGCCCTCTTAAAACATACTAAAATTAATGACATTTTATTTGACATACAGCAAACCTAAGGCAGTCAACTTGATCTGCAAAAAAAAAAAAAAAAAAAAGCTTTTGCTATACCTGGTCATCGGTTAGGGGTAGCCAATATATACATGGGGCAGCTTTGGTTTTGTGGAATAAGTCATCCAGGAGTTTTGCTGGGGGTTCTTCCTGCACTTTCTCTGCAATGGACAAATACAACAATGTTAAAGACAGCAAAAATGTGTGAATCAGTTACAAGAAAAAAAAAAAAAAAAAGTTTGCCGAACCAATAGTGGAATGCCACAGCAGGAGACTCCATGGCCATTCACATTTCCCATGTTACACTCTGGTGTGTAAATGCTAACAACTCTAGTGTTTGGGTCTGCCCCACTCACTCTGAGCCTTTTAGCCAGTGAGGATACTATTCACACTGGAGTGTTAAAAGTGAACCACAAAAGGGGCCGTGCAAAGCTCATCCACAAGAGATGATTTAAGTTTGCATACCAGAGGGCTCTGGAGCATTTAAAGCTGAACCACCAAGATAAAAACCCTTTGTTGGTCACCTCTGCACTGCAAGAGTTAAAGCAGAATTCCAGACTAACACCAACCTAGTCTTAAAAATGTTCTCTCCCCACTCCTACCTATCTTACGTAATAAGGTGTGTATGCTTACCTATTTTAGTCCCCTCCAGCCACGTAATCCACAGTCCCAGCTCCCATGTGTCACTGGAAGCTGCTGAGGAGATGAGCAAGCTGGGACTTGGGAGCCTATGAGTGGCATTAATATGCTACAGCAATTGCCAGGTGCTCCCTCCTCTTCCTGCAGCAGCAGCTCATTAACACACGGGATCAGACTGGAAATAGGCAAGTATACACATTTTTTAAAACAGGTTAGGCAGTATAGTTCGCAAAAGGGGCAAGGGGAACATTTTTAGGACTAGTTAGTGTTAAAGGAAGAGGAATAAAGCTTACATTTGTCCTCTCTTGCATGCTTTTGGTGTTCACTTTGCTATTCCAAGCTCAAAGTTGTGGGCGAGTGCTTGCTGTCCTCATGCAATGCTGGACAATTGGTTGTGCATTTTTTTTTGGTGATGACAATGCTAAGTGCCTTAAAGAAAAGGCTTTGAAGTACTAGCTGAACAGCATGGATGAAGCCTGACGGAGCAAGGAATAAGGCAAGTATTACTGCTTATTCCTCTGCCCCTAGCTTACCCAGCATTTGACCCTTGCAGGACCTGGGGATATGGGTTCCACTGCAAGGGTATTTTTTGTCTGGTGTCTTAAATTAGGCATCTGGAAGTATGCTCAATGGCACTTCAGGTACTCAAACATAAATTTATCAATGTGTTATTGTTCTAAAACTACGTAAAAAAGTTATAATTATGCATACAACTGGATATAACTGATATATGTGGTGGATACATTCTGCGCTCACCCATAGTTAACTGGACATAACTGACCTGTAAACTACTGTACTGCATATGAACTATTTGCCTTCTGACTGGTAGTGCTGCACAGTGATTGAGCTTTAGGGATTCACTTTTGGGGCAAGTTTACCAGCCAGTCAGGTCTCCCGACTGAAAACTAAAGCATAAATGGCTGAAAATTAATTTGAACAATAAAGAGAAACAGACACTGCAGCATAAGAATGCAGTTACTACAGGCAGAAAATGTATGTAATAAAGTAATAAGAATATGGTATAGCAAGCAAAACGGAAAGTCACATAAATCATTTTAGGTTAAAGTCAAAGAAAAGCAAAAGAGCAAATAGAAAAACCCTCCACGTACCCTTCTTCTCGTTTTTCTTTTCTTTGGACTTGGCATGCTCCTTACGCCGCCTGTCTCTGGAGCGTGATCTGGGTCCTTCCCGCACTTTATCTCTGTCCCATTCCCTTTCAGAACGTGTACGTTCCCTCCTCTCCATTTCACGTTCTCTTTCTGCCCACTGTTCTCGGACTCCCCGATCATGCTCCCTGTGCTCACCTCGTAATGGAGGCATGTGGGAATGAGTATGAGAATGAGAATGTGGGTGGGGGGGCTCCTCTTGCTTGGGTTCTGGGGGACGTGCTACAAGGAGTCCTCTGTGGAAGTCCAGCTAAGACAGATAAAAAATGAAATTAACCACTTCAATACCAGACACTTTCGCCCCTTCCTACCCAGAACAATTTTCAGCTTTCAGCGCTGTCGCACTATCAATGACAATTGCGTGGTCATGCAACACTGAACCCAAACTAAATTTTTATAATTTTCTTCCCACAAATAGAGCTTTCTTTTGGTGGTATTTGATCACTACTGAGGTTTTTATTTTTTGCTAAACTAAAAAAGACCGAAATAAAAAAAAACAAAAAAAAAACAAAAAAAAAAAACAGAAAATGATGAGCACTGAAAGGCGGCACTGATGGGCACTAATAGATGGCACTGGATAGGCAGCACCGATGAGGAGCTGCTGACAGGCATTACTGAGTGGCATCTGAAGGGCACTGACAGGCATTGCTGATGGGGCACTGATTGCCTTTTTGATGGACAATGACAGGTGTTATTTATGGAGCACATGCTCACAGCTGATGGGCACTGCACTGATAATGTGCTGATTATCAGCGCAGACCCCAGCATGAACCGAGAAAAGCCGTTTACCAGCACTTCCTGGTTCAAGCGATGAACAGCTGTGATTGGTCACAGCTGATCACATGGCAAGACACCTCCGTCAGAGGCTCCATACCACGAACGAAGATGCAGTGTGCCTCAAATCGCTGCATGCCGGCTTGTCATCCTGGTCACGTCATATGACGTCCAGTCAGGATAACAGAACCACTTTGCCAACGTCATATTGCTATATGGCGTGCGGCAAGTGGTTAAAGGAAACACATCATGAGAGAATTACTGGTGCCACTATTGCTGACCTACTAAAAATGTTACTATGTAGATTCTCTGGCTTTAACCATATGAATGGCTGACAGAACAAGCATGCTTATATCATTTTCTTAATTTGCTACATATTGGCTCTGAGTGAGCATTTCAGAAGAACTAAAAGTCGAGGATCAAAGATTTATAGCCAGGCAACTAGCATTTTCAAGTGGTCAACAGCATTGACAGACCCATTTCTTTCAATATTTTCTTGACATGCTACATACTCTGAACAGGACCTATAAAAATGTGCTACATACCAGTGTAGAAATCAAAAGTTTCTCATATTTACTGAAAATAAAGAGAAGTAGTAATAGCAGGTTCCAAAGGTCTTACCTCATCTTGCTCTGCAAAGTCTACTGATAAGAATTTTGGATTGGACTGTGGCCACTTCACTCCGTGTAGGGAGTTCCTTGTCGCAATGGCTTCATCTACTGTAGAATACTAACAAGAAACCACAAAGTAACATTAGCAAAAAACACTTGGCCAAAAGAGAGCCACAATAGAAGCTGCCATCTCTGATCCCTCTTCCTGAAAATGCAAGCCACAATGCAGATCCAAAGGTTCCAAAACTATTAACTGACCTGATACAGATCAAGAGCTCCAACTCCTTTTCCTTGTTACATGCTTTCTAATAGTTAGTAATGCAAAGTACTAAAGCACATGTTGAGCAACTAACATATTCAGAGTGTGGTTAATAGCAGCTTTCATATTTTTCTTAGTACAAGATTACTTAAACCTAATTTCAACCTGAGCTACATTTACTGAAAATCAATTGTGCCTGCAAACAGAAATGCCAACAATGAGTTGCAAAATAATTTTTTTATTAAAATAAAAAAATTGTTTAGGCTGCCCCTAGAGCATACTTATAACCTGATGCTCTCGGTGAAACTTGAGACTTGGAGTACAGGTCAAAGGGCCTGTGACCTGTACTCCAAATAAGGAATTTACAGGCAAGTCAAAATTCCTATTATCTTAAAGTTGAACTCCAGCTTTAGTTTCAGCTTAGTTCAGGCCAAGCTGGGTGACCCAGTGACGAGGGAGAGCGCTGCTGCTCTGAGGCAAAACAATGGATTGAGATTGGGCTCGGGGTAAGTAAAAGGGGGGCTGTGGGGAATTCTGCAGCACAAGTTTTTAGCTTGATGCATAAAATGAATTAAAGGGGGGAAAAAAAAAAAAAAGTTGTAGATCCACTTTAACTGTACAGCATAGACCCTTGATGTACCCAAGTTAACTGAGGTATGGGCAACAGCATAGCAAAAAGAACTGCCATCAGGCCCACTAACAAACAAGGATTAAAGAACCTGAAAAGCACGTAGGTAATGCTTGAAGCACCTTGCGGCCGAAGCTCGCATCAGCCGAGGTCTGAACTTCCACCTGGTAGAACGTAGAGAGTGTGTGACTAGAGGACCAGGTGGCGACCTTGCAAATCTGGCAAGTAGATGCTTCATCCTGAAAAGCCCAAAAAACACAACAACCCTGGTGGAATGGGCAGCAAGGAAGGAACTCAGTCTAACCGCTTCAATACTGGGCACTTTTACCACCTTCCTGCCCAGGCCAATTTTCAGCTTTCAGCACTATCACACTTTGGATGAAAATTGCACGGTCATGCAACGCTGTACCCAAATGATCATACAAATAGAGCTGTCTTACGGTGTCATTTCATCACCGCTGTTTTTTATTTTTTGCTAAAACAAACAAAAAAAAAAAGCACAGGGAGGAGGAACTAATATGCCACACTGATGGGCGCTGCGCTGATGATTAGTGCCCTGATTATCTGTAGTCTCCTCTGTGAGGAGATGCCGTTGATCGGCTGTCACCTCACACTCTGTCAGAGTGAGGCGAGGAGAGCCGATAAACGGCACTTCCATATTTACATGTGATCGGCTGTGCATGCAAGAGCGGTGACACTAGGCCAACGTCAAATGATGGCACCCCAGAACAAGAGGGCATCCTGTCCATTTTACTATATGGCGGGCAGTTAAGGGTGTAGGCTCTGCAGACGAGTTGCCTGATCACCTGGCAATGGTGATGGCCCACAAAGACTCAGTCTTGTTAACGTAAGCTGTAGCTTTCAATTAGGCTCTGATCACACCCAGGCAATGTAGGGAAATTTCCCTGTGTTTTGGGACAGAATAAAAGGGAAGGAAGAACAAACTTTACATAAGGGCTCATGCACATTGCAGCTCAAAAAAGCTGCTCCTCCAGGCTTTTTGAGCTTTTTTGGGGTGTTATTTTTTTCTGCCTGGGAACTTCCCCACATGTTAGCCAATGTGTCTCCATGCACACTACGGCTTTTTCAAGAGTTTACAGGCATATGCTCTTTCAGGCAAAAAAACAAAACGAAAAAACAAACAACACCCCACTCACATTTTTGAGCAGAAAAGGACACCTATGTGACCAAAAACGCGGAAAATTGGACAATGTATATGAGCAATTTTCTGAAGAAAATGTTTAATAGGGATTGCAAGGCAGAAAACCTGTCCCTTGAGGGTACTCGGGGCCAAATGGTGGTCAAGACTCAGCTTCCTGTTCTCACACCATGTAATGTAAGCCTTCCATGTGCGATGGTAAAATCTCACAAGAGATTCTCCTTCCTCTGAAAAAGGTGGGATGGCAGAGATATCCTTATCTTTTAGTACTAGGGTTTCACCAGCTGTGCAGTTAAAGACAGCGACTGAGAAGCAGCATGAAATAATGGGTCTTGGGCCAGTAGGTCTTGACTGTTTGGAGGAGGCCAAGGCTTGTCTGCAAGAAATCTGTACCAGGGATTTCTGGGCAAGTGTGGTGCGATGAAAATCACTGGAGCTCTTTTCTCTATCTTGCGCAGTAGTCGAGAAAGGATCTTCATTGGAGAGAAGACATAGATCAACTTGAATTGAATCCTAGAAATAACCAAAGCATCTACTGGGAAGTCTAGATCTCCAGCCTTGGCTACAAATTTGGTCAGCTTGCTGTTGAACCTGGAGAAGACAGGATGTCCACTTCTGGTTCCCCCTTCCTTTACAGAGATTTTAAAAAATCTCTAGGTGCAGAGACCACTCCCCTGTGTCTAAGCATTGATTGCTTAGAAGTTTTCCTGCCAACTGTCCACTCCAAGAATGTGAACGGACAAGAGAGCTGGAATGTGAGTTTCAGACATTTTAAGACATGTTTCTTTTAGGGCAGCTTGATGTTTGGTGCCCCCTAGATGGTTTATGTAGGTCACTGCTATGGCAATGCCCATCTGCACCCTGACTGGGTGACCTTGAAAAAGGTACTGCATGGGAACATAGAGAAGCAGCTTTCTCCTACAGAAGGAACATTCTGGCTTGGGTTGTGTCCAAGATTAAGCCCAGGTAAAGTACTCCAGAGGGTGTGAGGGCTGGAGAGCTGACAAAGTGGATTATCCAGCCAAAAAGGTTTGAAGGCTCTTAATAGCCCTTGGACGCTAGCAGACAAGGCTGAGGGCCCTTTAGTAGTAGGTCATACATGTAACCTGTGACATGCATGCCTTGGGCTCGCGAAAGAGCCATAAGAGGGGCAAGCACTTTTGTGGCCAGAGTGCAGAGGAGAGCCAAATAGCTAGTGCTCCAAACTCGAAGTGTTGGTCTCCCACAGCAAATGTGGTTTAGTTGTCAGAGAAGCGGTGACATCTCACCGACTGTATCCAGGTACACAAAATATTTTGTTTAGAGAGTTTAGGTCCAGTATAGAGGGTGCATGCCCCCAATTGGCTTTGGGACTGTGAACAGTTTGAATAGAAACCTTGAAAAGGTTCTTCTGAAGAAATGAGCACAGCCACTACCTGTTCCCCAAAGTCGATGGAAGTCAATAAATCTGCTTTCTTTTGGTCTAAAGCTGGTAGATTTAAAGGGGGAAAAAAAGGGAGGAGCAGATAAACTATTTTAAAATTACAGATCAGACCCAGAGGTCAAGTATTTCTTGTATCCGGACTTGAGCAAAGGACAGAAGGCCTGTTCCGCACTGTGGGCGGGGTTAAAGGAGTGCAGCCCTAGTATTTTTATTTTTGCCAGTGTTCAATGACCTAAAAGTAGTCTGCATATAACCCATGGTATACGACTACAAGCCATGTGCCTTGTATGACGAAGATTTAACTGTGCTTCGCTAAAAAGAAAAATCTCCCCTTCTTGATATATAGTGTGGACCAACTTTTACTTATGCACAGAACATCAAAAAAGCTGATGGGCGTACTACCATAGCAGGAAGACAGAGTGACATGTGGCTGACAGTGTTGCAGCACAGGGGATTGCAGACGGATACTTGGCACACGATTCAAAATTCAATCAATAAGGACAGTGGCACATAGTAAGATACACATTTGGATGATACTAAAACAAGGAGCGCCACTCTAAGTGTCATATGCATAAAAAAAAAAAAACCTGTTTATTTGTACGATTGGCACTTTACAGTGTGGTTGACATAAGAGGGCATATAAGACCAGCCTGGGGTCAGACAGTCGCAGCGGGACTAGAAGCAGGGACGTCCGCACTGTGAAGCGTGTCTGGCCGGGTGGCGTGCAGTGTCTGGTCGGTGGCATGCAGCACGTTGGCGCTGGGAAACCATATATCCATGAGATGCATTAGCTACAGATGCATAGAAACCAATCAGCTTCTAACCTCAGCTTGTTCAAATAAGCTTTGGCAATAAAACCTGGAAGCTGATTGGGTTCTATGCAGAAGTGAGACTGATTTTGCACTCTACAGCTTTAGTAAATAAACTCCATAGGCTTGATGACATCACCATATGCATAACATCTCATGCTCTGAAGAATACAGAAAATGTTGCAGGAAAATCAGTCATAGGAACTTACTGTGACATAACAATGAGACTTTATTTTGTCTATCCAAAAGTTCTCCTCTACTAAAGTACCAGTACGTGAAAGTAGTTCTTTCAGTTGTCCCAAGGTGAAAGGACGAACCTATAACAGGACACAACATTAGGGTCTAATAGCTAGAAAACAGAAAAAAACACAGCTCTTGATGACAGCACAGCATCTAACTTATTACTCAGTTGCTCTATACTACTAGCAGTTAAATTATAACAGTGATAAGCAACCAGCCAGTCTCTAGCTGCTCTTGGAAAACACATTCTGGCATTCCTCATCAGTTAAAAAAATTTAAGCAAGCTAACTGTTCTTATTGGGAAATCAAAGATAGTAAGGTAGCTAGCTGCTTTAATTGGGACTGGTTCCACAATTGGTTGGAAATCTGAGGTTGTCCATTACTGAACTCCTAGAATTTTATGGCACCCTGCAGAGGACTGTATCAAAAGTGATTACCATTTTATAGCCATGAAGGTGTTGGAATTGCAGGGAATATGGGCCAATGCCTTACATTCCCAGACCTAGTGCAGAAAAAGTTACATAACTACAAGGATTGGAAAAAATTAACCATCTGACTGAAAGCAACTATTTATCTTACATACATGACCTATATAGCCACAGTCACATTTAAAGGGTAGTGTGGAAATAATTGATCATACTCGCCTAGATGGTTGCAGCAAAGATCCAAGCTGCAGCTGTCCCCTGCCGGCTCCACACCAAGAACTGTGCGATCAAAGACTGCTGATCACTCAGTACACAGGTCTGCTCTAACACAGAGCAGTGACTCTTGGTCACCACTCTATTGCTCTGCCTCTCCAGCACATACTGGGCTGCCAGACTGTGGAGGGGTAGGAGTGGCTGGCTCACGCTCTCAGCCGCATGCTGAGAGGCGGAGCCAGCTGCCAGTTCAACATCCGGGCAGATCTTTATGTTACTGGTGGCTCTGACGTCAGCTGACAGCAGACTTTAGTCTACTCTCAGCTGTATCTTGGAGGCAGGAGTGGAGAACTAAGTGCACTCCTGTGACCCACAGAAGTATTATCAAAACATTGGTCAAGCTTCTCATTTAAAAGCTACAATGATGTCTAGATAATTGCAATGGATATTATGTACACCCAGCTTAGGAACAAGAACTTCATACACTTACCAGATTGCAGATGTGTACTATACAACTAGGTTTTCGTCTTGGGGGCGACGGCTGCTGTGAAGCTGTGCGAACCGGGTCATCAATTGTAATGGAAACACTTGTTTTCTGCTGGCTGATTGACCTTCTTAGTAAGGTATCACCTAATGTAACTATCAAGAATTTGCATAGTCAGCACGAAAGTTATATTTGATATAAAAAAAATGTTAGAAAATCACACATTTAAATAAATCTGAATTACCTCTGACTTCCGCTTGTGCTGGGCTTTCTGGCAAAGCCTTCTTTACTTCCTGTTCATTTGGAGGTGGTGCCTCTGTCTCCATAGGGACAGGAACTTGGTCTGGAACCTCAGTAGCTTCCTCTGACCTTTTATCTTCCTCCTCGTCATCCTGGCCATTTTCTTGAACTTCTGCAGGAACTACCTGAAAGGTTTAAATTAGTATGATTCAATATGTGTTTAAAGAAACAACATCAACATATTTGCCTGTGTTAGGAAAATGAAACAGCATATTTTACTTGTGTAACAGTTCTGCATATTTTCAATCCTTTATCATGGGAGTTGTCGTCACCATTTCGTTCACTTTCATCTTCAGAAATACGGGCATCTTCAGCATGAAGGTCTACAACTGCTTCTTGCTTTATTTCTTTAATTTCAGGTATAAGACTCTAAAAAGAGAAGGTTTTAAATGAAAAAAGTGCAACTACAGAAAAGTTAAACCAATCAGTGATACAGGAATGATATCCAACAAAAGCTACATCTGTGCGATAAATCAGAATGCTTCCTGCACTTACCTTCAAACTCCATAATGCCCATAGTTTCAGTAGAAGCATACCTTCCAAAGCCTCTGTTGTGTGGGTTCCTAACTCGTCACTGACCAGCAATTACATTCAAAAACATTAATTTTCCCTATAAGTAAGCCTATAATAAGGCTGACCTATAGGTACTGTAACTATCTCCTAAACATGTACCGTTTAGGAGATATTTACTGTAATGCAGCTGATTGATTACCTTACTGATGCATACTAGCACATTATATTTTTTGCCTTCCAGGTAAAAAAAATATATATATATATATATATATATATATATATATATATATATATATATATATATATATATATAACACACACACACACACACACACACACATATATAATATATACACATACACACACACACACACACACACACATTAGCGGTTTACTACCGCCTTAAAGTGATATTAAAGGCAGATTTAAAAAACAAACATGTTATATACTTACCTGCTCTGTGTAATTGGTTCGCACAGAGCAACCCCGATACTCCTCCTCTGGTTTTTGCCGGCACTCTTACACACACACACACACACAGTCCAGCCCTTAATCTCTCCTCATTGGCTCTATGGCTGGGATTGACAGTAGCTGGAGTCAATGGCTCCCACTGCTAGCTCAGCCAATGAGAAGGAAGAAGAGAATCAGGAGAGTCGCTGCTCTTGTGCAAATCACTGGATTGGTATGGGCCTCAGGCAAGTATATGAGAGGGGCTGCTGCACACATTTTTTTTTTAACCAACTGCCGGCAGATGGTGCATTAGAAAAAATCCCTCCTGCATTAAACACGTGGATTGTCAGACTACTGACAAAAGGTGAGTAGGGCAGACTGGTGCATCACAGCCATGCTTGGATGAAGAATGGAGTACTAATGAAATTAGGTTGTGCTCCCAATAAGCAAAGTTTTTTCAGTTCCAACACAAGTGTATCATTAGAAAAAGCAATAATTGAGTATTTACATGCAATATGTTGTTAACAGATGTTACCACTGGATAATTCAATGGAAACATTTATTTACAGGTATAAGAATAAAAAAAAAACAAACAGTAACATTATAAAGATATTACCTTTAAAGATTCAGTAGAGATACTAATTGAGGGTTTCTTTTGAGTGGTAGCTGTGCTGGCCCCCCAGCGCCTGCGGCGAGCTGGATGAGTTCCTTCATTATCACTGCCTGTGGTAGGTGCAGGCTGACTGGACCCTTTTGTAGCTGCTGAAATGGTAATAAAGTTAAGCTCTAACAATTTTAGGATACAACCATAATTTCACATCATGACCAGCTTTATTTTTTAGTTGAGTACATGATATTGTCATGCAAACATATGTTTACAATTTCTAGTCAGCAGGTAGCATTCCAGAAGCTGTTGACTCCAGGATTTCTGCAGGAATACTTTTGAGTCACCAATGTCACTCTTGCTAGTCGGGTACATTCACAACAGAAGGCTGAATGACCAGAGGAGGGACAAGACCTCCTTTCCCAATCTGCTAGCTACAGGTTTTCATTTTGGGAGATGCAATAGGTTTGATCAGATGCTTATGTGGCCATTAATGGCTTGAAAAAACAAACCAAAACTTTAAGTGACGAAATCCTCGTCGCTTCTGGCTTCGACACTTTAATGCAATAAAATTTTGTCTGCATTAACCCAATCAACTTTAAATGCAAAAGTTTGACAAAGCATTCAAAATACTGAATGTAAATTCTTAAAAGTTGTTTGTTTTGTACACCCAAACTATTCGTGTGAAAATGACTGGATTTTTTTTTAACCATCCAATCACTCGTCTTAAATTTGATCCCACAATGTTGGTAGAAAGCAATCAAAATGGCAGTATTCCTACATCCTAGAAAAAAAAAAAAAAAATCTGTATAGAAGCTTCTAAGGACTGTTTATGCAAGTTATTCTGCATAATCAACATTTTTAAGAAATGTATAAATGCAATACTATGTGATCTGTACAATTCGTGACCTGCCTCTGCCTGACTCTTTGCAGGTGAAACAAAATGTGCGATTTTCCATTTTAACATGATCCCCAGTTTTTTTTTCTAACAAAATGAAACCATAACTAAGTGAATATTCTTACTTACAAATAACAGAGATCTTTCTCTTGAAAGTCCTTGGTGGCGTTGTACTCTACGGAAAAGGGACAAAGGGTAGAGACAGAAGGAAGGGGGTGGATGCATTATGGCATCCCAGGGAGAAAAGGCAGTTGTTAGACAATTAAACCACGAATGATATCAGAAATAAAATTAAAAGCAAAAGGGTAGGGGAAAAGCAGAGAAAAAAAAAAAGAAAACACCTGCAGATATAAGCCAAACCCTTTGTATTTTTTGAGGATTTGAGATTGCAGAACACAAGCTGGATGGAATTAATCAAGTTGATTGTGCTCGTTTTAAGACAAATTGTAGAAATTCATCAAATGTCGTTAATATTCTACAATTCTCTCATATGAGAATCTCCGACACCAAGAACCTTGTATTATCTAGCAACAGAAATCTGATTTCTTAACTCATACTTGTCAAAGGCTGGCCAACATACACTTAAAACCGTTTTAAATGCAAAAGTGAAGGGAAGGAAAACAAAAAAAAACAAAAAACCACACACCACACATTAAACACCCCCCCCCCCTCTCTCTCTCAGCTGTCAAACAGGCCTGCCTGCAACCTGGGGCTCCACTGCAGTGTCACAGGCTCAGGCAGACACTGTCACGCACTCTTGGAATAGAGGTAAAGCTAAAACATGGTAGCTCCTTCTGTATTAGCAGAGAAGCTGGACTCTGGTGCACGTCACTTTCCTGTGATTCTGGGCTTTATCCTCAATCCAAGACCAGGCATTTTTTATCCTGATCCCAGGAGGTGGCTGGACTAATTTAAAGCATAAATAGCTTTGCTCATGTAGGACAATCAAAAGATATATATTATATAGATATATAAAAAAAATCTATATCTATAGATATATATATATCTATAGATATATATATATCTATAGATATATATATATCTATAGATATATATATATATATATATATATATATATATATATATATATATATATATATATATATATATATATATATATATATATATATATATATATATTTTTTTTTTATTTTTTTTTAACACACACACGTGATTCTGCACGTCCACCTAGGGCAGGGGTCTCCAAACTATGGCCCTCCAGTTGTTCAGGAACTACAATTCCCATCATGCCCAGTCATGTCTGTGAATGTCAGTTTTACAATGCCTCATGGGAAATGTAGTTCCACAACAGCTGGAGGGCCGTAGTTTGGAGATCCTTGGCCTAGGGGAACACTTCCGCACCGGATGTCCGCTGACACTCACAGATTGTCAGGCAGAGACGCAGAACAGATCTGTCAATGTAAACAAAGCAGATCTTCATTCTGACCAGGGTGAAGGGATGGATTATGCGTCCCTGCAAAGCAGAAAACAAAATCCATTACTTGCCAGAGTAAAAGCAGCACAGTAAAACACTGGCTAGGCTTACAGTTAACCTTCTGATCACCCTAGATGTATAACCCCTTCTCAGCCAGTCATTAGTACAGTGACAGCGCATATTTTTAGCACCGATCACTAATATCAGAGTCCCACTATAAGTTGCTAATATTAGTAGTATTAAACAAAAATAAAAGAAATTTTAGTATTTATCCCATAGTTTGTAGAGTACTATAACTCTTGCATAAACCAATCAATATACGCTTATTGGGATTTTTTTTAATCAAATGTAGCAGAATACATATTGGCCTAAATTTACGAAGAAATTCAATTTTCAGTTTTTCTTTTAGTGGATATGTTTTATAGCAGAAAAAAAAAAATTAAAGTAATGCAGTCCCGCATTGCAAAAAATGGCCTGGTCATGAAGGGGGGGGGGGGGGGGTAAATATTCCAGAGGTCAAGTAGTTAAGCAAGTCAGATTTCTAGTTAGAGCTTACATGTGTTTGACTGTCTCTTCACCCTCATAGGACAACGCTGAGCTAATTACCATCAGCCCCGATTTGCAAATGATTATTTTTTTTTCTCCCCAGGAGCCAGCAAAGCATTGCATGCCTGACCAGTGGATTGCGAGTGCAATGCCAGGCTCCTGTAGACACTTTTCTCCAGCTTTCTTGCCCGTACCTCTGTACAGACGGTCAGAAAGCTGGAGAAATGTGTCAAACTAAGAGGGTGCTGATGATCACCCTTGAGGTTCACTGAGAACTACAAGCCATCTGCCACGATGAGCAATCAAGGGGTTAACTGTATGCCTAACAAGTGTATGTGTGCTGCTTTTGCTCGCAGGATCTGGTTGTCCCCTCTCTCTGAACTGAGTTGATTTCAGAGCGCACACAGCCAGATTGCTGCTGTGTGTTTGCAAACACAGAACTTTGTGCTGTGATTGCCCACAGCCGATCACCAAGTATACAGACAAAATCATTGGCTATAACCTGCTGACAAATTCGTGCTTTGTCCAATCACAGTACAGATCAGCAGGAAGCACCTGCACACATGCCTGAAGACCAGAAGTGCCTTGTGACGTATTAGTATGTTGCTGTGCCGCCCGCAAGTAGTAAATGTACTGTAAGCAGGCAGCAAGTGGTTAAACAATGATACTTCATCCTTACAAGTTTGATACAAAGCAAAAACAAACTGAAGTGTACAATAACAACATGTCCACCATCATCATTTTTTCTTTAAAAGAGAGGACACATTTCATAAGAAAGCTGGGGTTGAAGTATATATATATATATATATATATATATATATATATATATATATATATATATATATTACACACACACATACATATACACACATATACATACACACACACACTGGGCAAAAATTTTAAAAATATAAAAAGGACGTACAGGCGTTTGACTATTGTTTCCAGCCTGTAAAAGCACCCGTTAACCTGTGTGTCAATGCACACATAGGCATTTACAGGCGTATTAGAATGAGTGTTTACAAACTGAAAAAAACAAAACACAACCAGCATGTTCAGGAGAGGAGCTTTTAAACAAAACAAAAACCATCTCACACACACACACACACACACACACACACACACACACACACACACACACACAAACACAAACACGTTTGACGCGCCCTAAAAAGGCATGTAAATACTAGGCTCATCTAGGTGCGTTTGAGCGTTCATGCATTCCAATGGCCAGAATAAATATTCTGGCCAGTGGAATCCCTTAACACTCAAAACACATGTTCAATATGTGGCTTTGGGCAAATTTTTAAAGTAACTATTCACTTGCCAGGAGTTCTGGTGCTCAGAGGAGAAAAGCAGACGCTCTGTGTGTGTGAGGCCTTACTGAACACAAGCATTTTTGCTGTATCTGTGCAGAGACCCAAAGAAGAGGTTTTCCTCAGAGTTGTTTTGAGCAATGGCTGTACACACAGCAGGTTTTGTATTGTACAAAACTGCTGTTCCCCAACAAAAGACTAGAAAAATCCACTTACAGCATATGATTTCTGGCTCCTAAAAACTAGATGGTTTTTAGGTTACACTGCCTTCATTGGTGTGACTTTGTACAGCAAGTTTTGCTAGAGCAATGTATACAAAAATATTCTTGAAAGGATAAAACACCTGCAACAACCAGACTTTAAAGTGATTGTAAAGTCTCTTGTTTTTTATATAAACATACTTACCTGCTCCATCGCAGTGGATTTTTACAGAGCAGCCTGGATCCTCCTCTTCTTGGGTCCCTCCTCGACCCTCCTGGCCTCTTCCTCCTGTCGCGTGCTCCCACAGCAAGCAGCTTGCTATAGGGCATCTGAGCCGAGCTGCAGCTCCTTGTGTCCATGCAGACACAGAGCTGACATTTGCACCCCCCTCGACTGACTTTGAATGACAGCCGTGGGAGCCAATGGCGCCGCTGCTGTGTCTCAGCCAATCAGGAGGGGAGTCCTGGACATCACTGGACAGATGGACCTCAGGTATTAGGGGGGCTGCTGTACACAAAGTTTTTTTATCTTATTGCATAGAATGAAAAATCTTCTGCCTTTACAACTCGTTTAAGGCTGGTTAGGTAACAATTAAATCAATCCAAGCTAATGTTCTGCAATGTGTGCTTTAGCAAATTAATATAAAAGGATAGAAGAAAAAAAAAAAAAAAAAGTTTCATTAAAAAAAAAAGCTCCACTTGAAACTTAGAACTTGTATTTGGTGAAGAAATCCTATTGTTTTACATGGCCATGATGTGCTCACTATAATCAAACACACAGTTTGATTATAACAGCTGCTGTTGCATACTAGTACTGTTTGTTTGCAATATAAGATGCAGTAAAAAAGCCTTTACCAATTTTCTAATACAAATATACGTTCATACCGCCTGCATATAAAAAGGAAGCAAGACTGGTATACGAACACTGTTTAGGGCTTTGGATCTGGTGGTGGAGGTCACACTGCACATCACAGAAAAAAAAAAAAAAAGATTTATAGAGCTATTGTGAAAAAATATAAGAGCTGCCATTCCCAACTCATTTACAGATTTTGGAGTAATTATCCAGAACCTGGCTTCCCTACCCAGCAAGTTCCTGACCTGGAACAAGTGTGCCGAATAAGAGTTCAGGCTACACACTCAATCCAGATCTGTGACTCACTGCACAGTTAAATCTGGATTAGGAGGACTATCCAAAAGTAAATACAAAAATTGTCATTTTGAAAGCCAATTCAGCAAAGACAGCTACTATATTTCTATAGGTTTTCCTAAATATTAAATCTATTTTGTGTGTGTGTGTGAAAGAAGTACACTATATATACACACACGTCCTTGAATCTTTACACTCTCGAAAACCTGTCTAATGAATCTTCCGCATACACATGTTAGAAGTGCTGGGTGCCTGGTTCTTCACAATGTACCATGGTTCTACCTGCCAGATGCTATGTCACTACAGGATACGGATGTGACCTAGCAGCTGGTGGATGAAGCGCCAGAGCAGTGGGAGACCAAGCATCCACCACTCCAAAACTCATGGAAAGGTTTCAAATGCTGAACATTCTTCAGCCAGACAAGAGTTCAGGAATATGAAGATTCAACAGCACAGGTGGCAGAAAAGTATACTTCTTTTACTGGGTTTTATGATCTTGGCAACACAATTGCTTTAAAGAGGAAAACCTTTACCAAATACAAAAGCTTATGATTCTGGTGGAAAGCTTTATTAAAACAGATAAAACTAGTATAGAAGAATGAAAAAAAAAATAAAAATAGGAAGGGTAAAATAAAAAGGAAAAATCCAATAGGCTAAGGAAAGAAATTGAAATATATAAAAAGAAACCAACGATTAATCAGAGGAATGATGAAGTGTCCTGGTACCCCGTGTGTCTCTCCCACGTGGCTCAGGAATGGCCAGCCGGTACCCTTCCACTTATTTTGGATTTGGTTTTGTCGTGTGTTTTTTGGTGGGTGAGATGGGAAGTAGTGAACGGTGAGGAGGGTGGGTGAGTGATGGGGCTGCCTTAAAATCACTTTTCAGTTGCTTTTAAGAGTCAGTTTTGCTAAAAGTTCAACGATGCAGGAAGGTTTTTTTTTTCCTTCTTCAAATAGCAAAGACCCATGTAAATTGCAGAGGGGGTCAGTAGATAAGCAGCTTGACACAAGCCTCCGGTCTGCAGCATGGATGAACAGTGCAACAAATCTTTACTCCAGTACATCAGACAAAGTCCTTTATACAGTTCTGGGTATAACTTTACTTTTTCTTGCTTTGCGGTTAGGATGTCTGTTGAAAACTTGAGACCTAAGTCATGCACTCTTTAGAGATCAGAAAACATTTGGGTTTAGTCTTTAATAACGTCCACTTGGGTGTTTTAACTTTTTCACAAACAGTTCAATAAGATATGCAGCAATATGGGGAGCCACACATCTTCGGTAATCTGTACGTTTGTGGATGCAGCAAATAATGTATCAGCTGAATATAAATCCTCCAGATAAGTCATGCTTAGCAAGTCATTTTAGGAAACAATGTTCTCTTCAGAAACAAAACGCCACCAATGTTGGTGCCATCTCTTAGTTCCAAGCTCTTAAGTGGTGCTGAGCAGTCCTTTTGTCAGCCAACTTATTTACAGCATTAGTATTCCCAAATATACACATACTTCATAAAGAAAGTCTTTTGTTTCAAAGGAGGAGAGTCTTTGTGCTTGATGTGACAATGTGCCACTGAGTTTAATGTTGTTGGAAGAACTGCAGAAAGAAACAGGTAGCTCACCCAGCCCTCCTTTCTTTACACTCATAGTAGCGTCTGTTCGGCACCCTCGGGGCTGCCCGGGTAAAGCTGGGCTCTGACTGGATATTGCTGTGCCTGGAAGTCCAGTAGGGTTTTGGTGGAAGCGCTGGGGCGATGGGACAGGTGTCTTTACGAAGGAAGGAACGGCACACACACTTATACAGGCTTCGCTGGTGGACAAGGGAGGTGGGAGAGAGCAGGGAGCACCTTTAAACACCATCTCCCCCCTCCCTCTAACATCCCCATATTGTGAGACCTCACTTTTTAGATTCCCATCCACCCACCCATAATGAAAAGTAGCACGTAATTATTAGCAATAGTTAAAGGTGATCACAAGGCATAGGTTTAGGACGAGTGCCTAGTTAAATGTTTAATGTGTTATCTATACAAACTGCCCATAATGAAGAAGTGTCAGTTCCCCCCATATCTCACAATGAACATGTTTTATGTCTTGGGCCTCACACCCCATTTATGCCTTGCAGGATATTTTTAAATTGATCAGGGAAGTAAAGCTATGGAATAGTTACCCTGTATAAGACATTGGCTAAATAAACAGCTATAAATTGGAAAGGAATGGGGTGAGAGATCCCACACGTGCTCCCATTATGGTCTCATAACTCAGTGTTAGGCCCCTGAAAGTCTGGCTGTGGTGCAAATCAACTCTTACCTCTTTCTTCTCATCTGCCTCGCAACTCTCCTCCTGATTTTCAGACTTTGCAGTTTCCTGGACCTCAACCTCCGCTTGATTTTCTACAGCATCCATTATAGTATCCTCTTTCTCCGTTGCACTGCAAAATAAAGTTAACAGTTCTCAAGAAACATACAAAGTTATCACAAGCGCACATGGCTTTAAAGTGGAATTCTAGGCCCTAGCTAAGCTTAAACGGCTCTCGGTCCCCTTCTAGCACCTATTATAACTACCTTGTAGAAGGAAGACACTTTTGCCCAGAGCGCTCCAGTCTAGTCACGTTATCAGCTCCCAGTGTCTGGCTTCAGGGGAGAGGAGCGACAGCAGACAACCAATTCCCCATAGTGAGCCTATGGGTGACATCATTGTCCAGGCATTCCATCTGTTGTGGGCGCACGCTCCTCTCCCCTGAAGCTGACCGCTGGGACAATCACATGACCGGACTGGAGCACCCTGAGATTAGGTAAAGCAGCCTATAAACAATTCAATTTTCTTTTGAAAATCCCTTGATACCCCCATCAACATGCTTAGTGTTGATTGGGGAATGCCTCACACATTGCTATTGTGTTCTGCAGGGCGGCTGGGCATGGGGAGAACAAGATTATTGCTTGAGGCTTTAGCAACTGGCAGTATGTGCATGTAAAACAATCCGACACGTTAGGCCACCATTGGAACCATGTATGAGCAGGCTGAATGTACCAAGTGGATTGATGAACCAACTTGGGTACAACCAGCCTGCCAGATTTTACTTGCGAATATAGCTAGTGGCTGTTCTAGCCGCTAGCGATAATCACTGTGTTCTCCTGGCAGAGGAGGTATTCCCCACTCTGAAAACACGACTCGACGGGAGGGATTCCCCTTTCAACACTGTTGATGGGGGAATCAAGGCAATTTGTTTCCCAGCCTTAGGCTTTACATACACTACAGCTCCTAAACTTGAGTTTAGAAGCTTTTTTTGACGAAGCTCCTAAACTCAACGAAAGCCTGTCAATGTACACATAGGCTTTTACTAGAGTTTAGGAGCTGCTGTGGTTGGGGGGAGCTTCAACCTCCCTTGCCTGAACGCAGAAGTATTGCGTTCAGGATAGGAACGTTTTGACTGTCAGCCTCAAATTGCAGCATAATTTTGCCGCTTTTTCCATGGCAAAAGTAGGCAGTGTGAATATAAAGGTTAATGCAGGCCATAGATGATGCAAACTTATTTCCCGCAACCACGGGTTGCAGGAAAGAAATTTGCACGATTCCCCCATCAACAGAGTCAGTGTTGACGGGGG
Source organism: Aquarana catesbeiana (assembly GCF_042186555.1). Classification (NCBI taxonomy): domain Eukaryota; kingdom Metazoa; phylum Chordata; class Amphibia; order Anura; family Ranidae; genus Aquarana; species Aquarana catesbeiana. Next base: position 348,498,909 of record NC_133324.1, on the reverse strand, counting down.
AATCCCTCCTGCTGAGCCATTGTTTTCTGCCGGCAAGGGAAGAAAGTGGTTATCGCTAGCAACCACTTCCGATAATTGTGATTGATCAACTAAGTACATTCAGCCTGCCCATTAATGGTGCAAATCTGGATTTGAACCATGGATGGCCGGCCTTATTTGTACCCAAGTACAACCAGCATGCCCATAGACCCATTTCACACAGTTCTCAGGCGTTTTAGCGCTAGAAATAGTGTCTGTAAACTGCCTCCCATGCTGTCTGAGTGCTTTCACAGCCAGGCGGTGTGCTTGCAGGACGTTAGAAAAAGTCCTGCAAGCAGCATCTTTGGGGCAGTTTGGGAGCGCTATATACAGTGCTCCCAAAACATCCCTGCCCATTGCAATGAACGGGCAGCACTTTACAGGCCCTTCGGAAGCACTGCAACACGGGCGCTTTTTTAACCCCTTCTTTTGGGTTAAAAGTGCCCCACTAGTGGCCAAAAAACACCGCTTAAGCAGCGGTAAAGTGCCGCTAAAATGAGTGGCCCTTTACTGCTGACGCATGGGCGACCCCAATGTCAAAAGGGTCTTAAAGTGATTGAATCTTGGTCAGTTGCTGCTGATCCGCTCAAATTTCAATCTAAGTACGGCTGGATCAAGTTTATAAATCTTCCCTTTCTACAGAGTAGTTAGAATAGGTGTTAACAGACAGGTAGGAGCCGTTTTAGGCTAGATCCTGGAATTCCACTTTAATCTGCAAGGAGTCCAAAAATATCAATCACATGCATCTGGGCATTGCACAAAACATGTCAACTTTAGGTTACTATAAAGGTCCCTTTAGATCTATAAATACAATAATACCAGCAACTTCAAAAGCCACTACTAAAGAGAATTACTGAACCAGAAGTAGTAAAATAACCCTAAAAAGTGTAAAAGGAAACCTGGATTAATTAACAAAAAAAGCTTGTGTTCTGTCTCTGGCTTCAGCACTTTCTGGACCATAGGCCCCCATAACAAACCTGCAGATCAGGAAAGGAAGTTTCTAATCCTCATTGCGGGAATCAAAGCAGTGTGCCAGACAGTAAAGTCAGCCTTTACACTCCCTCTGTTACAGGGGAATAGTAAGAGAGGTGCAGATTAGGAGGAAACAAGTGTGCAGAAAGTAGGCCCTAACTGAGAAGTAGGATGTAGTGTAGTACTAGTAGTATGTCAGCACGTACACCCCATGCTGTACGTCCCTCTACACGTATGAGAAGCGCCTCACCCCCTCCCATAGATAGCACCGTCCAGGCGGCTCCGAGCCACCAGCCATCCCTGCACATCCAGCCGTACCGAACACACACTGCGGCACATCCATCCCCCTCCTCCTCCCCCAATCACATGGCCACCAACAAAGGACACCTCTTCCTCCCCGCCCGCCCCGCTCTAACCCACCACACCGAGGCTGCGAATGAAAACAAGGCCACCAAACCTGAACCGAATCCCCTTACCAGTCTTTGTTTTCTGATAACATTTCCCTGGCAGCCGGCTGAAAGGAAAAGGAGGGGGGGGGGAGGTGGGCGGAAAGGAGCCTGTGGAGGTCGAATGGAAAGGGAGATAAGGGAGGGGAAGACAAGGGACGGGAAAAAAAGGGGGGCAGAAAAGCAGATACGGACTAATGTGACCGCCTGGACTCCGCTCTAGTCTCCAACAAACAGCGCCAACGGCGTCCGGCAAAGGCGCACTACTCAAACACGCTCTACGGCCATCTTGGTGATTACCCAGCAGCCCCGCGTACAGGGAGGAGGCGGGGACAGGGCCGAGGAGGGAGGCTGCTCCCACAGGCAGCGGGTGGGTGGGTGCCAAGAGGCCGATCAGGTTACCGATACAGTACACCGGGCCAGCCATTAAACTGCGCATGCCCGGAACAAACCTCAGTTCATGGGATCTTTTCATCTAGCTCACCTATGCACCCATATACACACCCAGCTAAAGATTGCTATCTCTGCACTCCATGTCCACTCTTTTGTCATTGGAACAGAAAGTCAGGGGAGATGCAACATTTTCAATAGCCACTGGAAAACGAAGAGAGGGAAAATCCTGCAATGGGGGCAAATTTCACTGGCAACGGTCAAAATACAATTTAAACCGTGTGTGTAGATTTATATATCCTGTATTATAACAGGATCTATGGTTAAAATCACACTTTCATTTTCACATTGTATTTCTTTACTAATCCTATTGGTCTGAACAATCTTGAAGTTTTGCAAACTTGGGCCTCTTTCACACTGACGGACTGATTAGACCAATCATTGCCCTCTATGGAGCTGTGGATGACCGCTGACACCTACTGTCACCTGATCCGCTATGCGTCCGGCAGATCAGATAATAGTCGGATGGAAACATACAGGCGGTCCATTTCCATCCAACCTCCCCAAAGAGGATAGAGGACTGTGTCCATGTCTACTCTGCACAACAGAGCGAACATTGTCCTGTCATCCACCTGCCCGACAGATCTCCCACTGAGCAGGCAGATCCACTTGACGGAGTCCACCTGAAAGGGGCCTTTGTGAAGATCCCCACACATTTACTTCCTTGAATTCTGTGACACATATTCATTATGCCCTGGGAGTAGGCACTGTGTCGCACATTTCACAGAGCCTACCTTCAGAACTACAACGGTAATGAGAGATGACAAGCCCTGGTTCACACTGGAGCATTTTGATATGAAATTTGACACGTTAAATCGGCATCAATGGCACCATCCTAATCGGTGCAACGCCGCATCTGCGTCAATGCACCGATTTCAAAAAGTCGTTTCTGTACTACCTTTTGCGATTTTGGGCTGCGATTTACATTGACATCTGTGCAGAAACCTGCACAGAGGTCTCTGAAATCACAGCCGAAATTGGGACGGATATGCGGGAGTGAAATCATGTGAGTTCAGCTGAACTCGCACAGCTTCATTCCCGCAGCTCAGTGTGAATCTGGGCTTAATGTTAGGTCATTTACCTGTCCAGGAATCCAGCAGTGTCTTCCCCCAAGCCGATTTTTCAATCGACTATCGGGTGCTGCAGCCGCTATCACCACTAAGGGAAGCTGGAAGTGAAGCTGTGCTACTTCACAGCCGGTTCCCTACTATGCATGAGTAAAGGTGCTAAACGTGGCAATGGCAGAGGAGTGGGGGGGGGGGTGTGTTGGGGGTGAGGCAAATAAGCGGAGCTTCCCCTTTTGGGTGGAACTCCGCTTTAGGCTGGGCTTACACTGGAACACAAGGCAGTTCACAGCAGGAGTCCGATGCATTTCCATTGATCATTTCAGGTCCGATTTCAGCCCAAATTTTGGGCTAAATTCGGACCTGAAACGGGTCAAAATTCGTATCAGAGCCGCTACGGTGATGTGTGAACCAGCTCCATAGAGAGCCAGTCACAATCTCCTGCTCTGCGAATTGGATGTGGGAAAAACCACATTCAATTCACACTGGTGTGAACCCAGCCTTAACCTAAGGTTGGTTAAAGAGCCAGCCCAATGGTTGTTATACCAGAATCTGGCTTCAGGTAAGGCAGAATGTCCACCTAGTAGAAAAACAACTGAGCTCCATCTGCAATACCTTCCTGATCCACACCAACACCCAAATCACCAGGGCACACCCCCTCCTTCAAGGTGACACACCTCAAAAGCCCACTCCAAAAAACCCAGACATCAACGCAATCAAAAACGACAGCACCCAACAGCTCCAGATGCAAGTGCACTAATACAGCTACAATTACCTCAAGCCTCGAGTAGAACATAGAGAATGTGAGGATAGTAACCTAGGCGGCAGGCTTGCAGATCTGAGAAACAGTTACCTGCAGCCAAAGCTCAGGAAGCACTTAAAAATTTAGTAGTGTCCTGTCAGGAAGGGATGGAACCTAACCCTAGACAATGGTCTGCGGAGTCAATTCAACATGGTGGAACTAGAAATTGGAGCAACAGTAGAGGGACCATCTTGAAAAACAAGAGGAAAGTAAAACGCTGAGAGATAGACTCTCTATCCCAATCATATCCAACCAATAGAAGGAAACTTCCTTTGGGTGAACTAGAGAAAGACCAAAAGTACTGGATAAGGATGTCCTGTTTGTAGAGACAGAAACTACCCCAAGCAAGACAAAGAACTGAGTCTCAACAACCATGTCTTACATAAAACCCGTGAAGGGTTCCAAGCCAGACAAGACCACCAGACCAAACACTCACTTTACCAAGTGAAGGCTACAAGTGAACTACTTACAATCCCATGGAGTCACATGGGCAGCAACATTCAGAGCCCTAATAGTGCTGAAAGCCAAACACTAACCATTACCCAGCTGCAGGAGGGGACTTGTCCCATAAAGAAACTCCTGGGAAAGAAGTCCTAAGGCTTACACCAAGATAAATCTATCGCTGGACATGCAATGCATGCTTAACAAGTAGACCTCCCAGCTTAGCATCAAAGGATTCCTAAACTTCATGATACCCTGTCTCTCAGAACTTGAGCTTCAACATCAAGCTGTTAAAAAAACATTCCATGGGAACAGATGATCCTGATCCAGTCAATCCCTCTGAGCAACTGTCTGGGGTTCCTTTAAGATGGTATACCAAATCTGCCTGGGTCAGCCTGGAACAAATAGGAACATAGGAATACCTTTGATTCTGAACATTAATTTAAAAAAAAAAAAAAAAAGAGGGAAGGAATAGGTTAGGAAGTACCGATTCCACTGAATAACCAGAGCAATGTTTCAACTCCAGTCCTCAAGTACCCACACAACAGGTCATGTTTTCAAGATTTCCCTCAGATTAAAAGGGCTGTGGTAATTACTAAGGTAGTGAAACTGATCAAATCACCTGTGTAAAATAATGGAAAGCCTGAAAACATGACCTGTTGGGGGTACTTGAGGACTGGAGTTGAGAAACATTGCACCAAACAACCACTGCACCTGAGGCAAAACTGCCTAGCTTTTAGTTTGACTTGAGGGACAGGTAATTAACCTCTTAAGTTGCTTACATGTGACACACCTCCAGTGGTAGGAATAATTCTCACAGGTTTAGGTGCTACTGTCTGATGTATTCTGTCTGCCACTGTGTATACCTGGAATGCTCATGCCTGACGTTTTGCCAAAGATACCAATCTCATCTTTATTGCTACAGCAAAACTCTGGATCCACCTGATAATTGATGTACACCACCTTCATAGGCCTGGGGTGAAACTAGGCCAAAGGATTAGCCTCACATGAGGCTACCCTCAGTTCTAGGCCTCTCATACAAAAAAAGTGCCAGATGGCTCCTGGTTCGGGCAGCTTAAATCTGAGACTAAAGTGTGTAAAGCTATCAATGAGGAAAAGCACTTTCTCCTGAGCGGTGAGTGGGACCATTTAGATCAGTGGTTCTCAACTCCAGTCCTCGGGACCCACCAACAGGCCAGATTTTAAGTATTACCTTGGGGAGTTGCAGACTAGAATACTGCAATCACTGAGCAGCAAGTGATATCACCTGTGATGTATTTCAGCTATCTTGCAAACCTGGCCTGTTGGTGGGTCCTGAGGACTGGAGTTGAGAACCACTGATTTAGATATTCCCAAGGCAAATCAGTTTGAGCGACTTTCTCTGAAGGTTCTCGTTCTATCCAAATTACTGTAATACCTGGATGTCAGGTTGATCGATAGAGCCTGCATCAATTGTTACCTCATCAGGAGATCATCTAAAGATCCCACCATGAGAACGTTTCAGGAGGCAATAAGGCTGGTACAGGATGAGGGGCAGGAGCCCAGATTGGCAATGCATGGACCCTATATCAAAGCACAGAAATTACTGTTGGGATGGGAACATTTGTTATCTTTAAAGCCCGCAAAGGCCAGAAAGTCTCCCAGGTGAAGGGAAGCAATAGAAATGTTGTATATTTCTATGGAAAACTTGCATCTGAACCCAGTCCAACCCCTTAGAGCAAGGGTCTTCAAACTATGGCCCTCCAGTTGTTCAAGAACTACAATTCCCATCATGCCTAGCCATGTCTGTGAATGTCAGAGTTTTACAATGCCTCATGGGATGTGTAGTTCCGCAACAGCTGGAGGGCCGTAGTTTGAGGATGCTTGCCTTAGAGCTTCAAGATGCAGAACAGGTAATGCCTAGCATGGGCGTTAACATGGTGAACTGTTTGCCACTACAACTGGGGCAAAACATCTAGACCCATGAACCTTCAGAGCTTATGCGGAGGCCATGAGTGGAGAAAAGATGCTTCCTAACAATTAGAGGGAGAAATAGACATTGCCAACAGCAACAGTATTGTAATGCAGCTTGGGTCATTCGCAATAACTTGGCTATAGTAACTTCATCCAGGGCTCAACAGCAATCCTTTGTGGCTATGAATAGTGGGCAGGAGAGCTTCTACCTACCTCTTTAAAGTGGAGTTCCACCCAAAAACAGAACTTCCGCTTTTCGGATGCCTCTCCCTCTCCCTCTCCGATGTCACATTTGGCACCTTTCAGGGGGGAGCATATACCTGTATAATCCAGGTATTTGCTCCCACTTCCGGCCTTAGATCACCGCAGGCTTTGCGGTGATCTACACCATGTCCAACCCCTCCTCTGTCTTCTGGGAGACACACAGGTCCCAGAAGACAGCAGGGACCAGTGAGGACGCACAGCGCGTCTCACACATGCGCAGTAGGGAACCAGGCTGTGAAGCTGCAAGGCTTCACTTCCTGATTCCCTTACTGAAGATGGAGGCGCCTCCACCCGAGGGACAGATCGGCTTCGGGTGAGGAGATCACGGGCGCCATGGACAGGTAAGTGTCCATATTTTAAAAGTCAGTAGCTGCAGTATTTGTAGCTGCTGACTTAAAAAAACAAAAAAAAAAATTGCCGCTTTAAGGTAACCTTGACTATTTTGACTATCACACTATTAATCTTGTAAAGGTAGCTTCGCTCAGGATTCACAGCTATTCTTTATGGCTAGGCATAGTGGGAAAGAGAGCATCTGTCTGCCTCTTTATGGCAGTCCTGACACACTCTTCAGGCTATAGTGCTGGGGTTTGCAGTCTGGAAGAGGATTGGTGCTTCTCTCAGTATATTCCTGACAGACTGGGCTTTTTAGGTGCGAGAGAGGTCTGTTAGCATTTGAATGCACTCTCAGTAGCAAAATACCTACCTGTCTGATGACCCTTACCTATAGGAACCATGTGCATCTTTGTTATACAGGGAGCTGATAGTGCAGGGCAGCTGCAATACAGACGTTTAGTCAAGTATAATAGAATGCAGAACGGAGATATGAGTAAGGGCATATCTATCTGCTGGAAACAGGAAATGGCGGTTGATGCAGGGTTTGCAGCTATGGGCATGCAATTCTAGCCCGTGGATGCCCTATCTGCAAGGCACTGGTTCTTAAAACCATTTTCCTCCAATTTTTTTTCCTGCCTCCAACTACCTGCCAATCTTCTCACTTCGCCCAGTTTCAAGATGGCTTCCAGCCAGTTTTATCAAACTTCAAGATGGCCACTGGGGCAGTGCTTGCCCAAACCCAAGTTTGCCCCTATGTGAGATCTATCCACTTCACCTGCTCAGCATTATGTAGGATTCGCTTGTATGTAGGCACTTAGCTTTTCCTTCCACAATGGCCACTAGAATACACACTGGAATACTGTGCAGCTGAAACCTATCCAAGAAGAGATGTAACATACAACTTATGAGGACATTCACAGATAAATTCCAAAAAATTAGAAAAAACATACTGGTCTTAGAAATGCAGTGTCACAGTTCCATGGATCAAATCGTTTCTTGGGAGGCAGGCTTTAGCCAAGGAGATTACTTCTGTGTAATATAGCCTTTGCTGCACTGCTATATGTGGGGCTACTTGGCACCCAATTTTTCACCCCAAAAGATTCACAGAAGGGGTTTTCTGCCTTATCAAAGCCTTTAGCATTCCACGATCAGGGACTGCGATACAGGAGAGGCTGAATCTGTGCGGAAAACCAACAAAGATGGCAAGTAAGGGTTTCGTCTCTTCACGATGGCTGTGAGTTCCATGAGGATAGTAAAGCGAATGTGTTGTGTGAGTGTCAAACTCTTTATAGCTATACACTGGTCTTGTCTTTTTTCTTGAATTTTGTTCTTGGATCTGCAACCGCTGGGTTCCATCTGTATCACTATCCAGCCAACTTTCATCAGTAAAATTGGCCATAGAGCACTTTCAGCTCTAACATTACTTCTGGACTTGCCTAGGCTCTGAAGACTTACTTTGTTGAATAGGCTGAAACACCAGGAGCTACTTCGTTGTTTGCACCATTGGGCAACTTTAAAAATTTCCCTCTACTGACAGTTTGCTTGCAGAAAGGGTTAGGAGTGAGGAACTGATAGCCAACATTCACGGAGTGCATTGCAGCACAGCAGACAGTCCTGCTGCTACAGGTGATCCCAGCCCATACTCTCCCAACGGTTCCTGGAGTGACTGCACGCTCTGAGAGCTTCAACATCTATCTGGAATCCAGCAACCCTGTGGTAATAGGGTCAGTATTGGAGTTTTCCTTAGCTCTGTCGGGTGAGGCAGAGTGCCCCATCAGGTCATCAGGAGCTTCCACTGCAGTCACATGTAGCCAAATTCCTCACGGATACTGACCACAGAAGTTCCAAGCACACTTCCTGTGCAGAGTACCTCTGACTTTCTCAAAGCTGTAGAACATGCCAGGCCACCAGTTGCTGTGACTAGCTCTGATTCGGAGTAACAACAGTATTTCTGTTTGAGGCACCGAATTCTGACGGTCACTTCAGAATTACAAAGAGGTCATTCCAGCTCTCATTTATACAATATGCACTATCCTACATTTGAAGGATTAACCTGCTGTCTCCAGCCTTTGGTGTTTCAGAGTACATACAGAACCCCTTTCCATTACACCCCAGTACTTTGAGGTATTCCTTTATGCAGACCGGAAACATCCTGAAAGGCCCTTGAACCCCACCTAAGAGTATGCTAGAATTTTTCCCCTTTTTTGGGTGGGTGGTTGATAAACTGTGGTCTATACCAACTGTGGATTTGCCAGTGCTCTACCCTAATGTGAAGTTCCACCCAAAAATGGAACTTCCGCTTATCCGGTCCCTCCCCCCTCCAGTGTCACATCTGCCACTTTTCAGGGGGGAGCAGATACCTGTCTAATACAGGTATTTGCTCCCGCTACCGGTGATAGATCACCACAGAATCTGCAGCAATCTACGCCCCTCCTCCGTTCCCCCCCCCCTGCTGTCTTCTGGGAGATAGAAGACAGCAGGGATCAGTCAGGACGCACACAGCGACTCGCACGTACGCAGTAGGGAACCGGGCTGTGAAGCCGTAAGGCTTCACTTCCTGATCTCCTCATTAAAGATGCAGGCGCCTCCACCCGGGAGCCCAAGGAGGGGTAGGCTTCGGGTGAGGACATCGCGGGCGCCCTGGACAGGTAAGTGTCCTTATTTTAAAAGTTAGCAGCTGCAGTATTTGTAACTGCTGACTTTTAAATGTATTTTTTTCAGCGGAACTCTGCTTTAACAGGAAAACTACTAGACATGTAGATATTATTAGATGTGTGCTTAGTTTTAAGGATTCTATGGAATCCCTTCTTAATTCCCAGTTTTCTCTGGCAGGTTCTACCCTTCATCCTGTGTTGGCAGTGACACTAATATATGTCACATCTGTTCAGCTTCTCCAGGAAGCTGAGATGGATTCTTCTCCTCATATTTGGGGGCCTCCCTCATTGAAGAACCATTATCCCCAAAGGATACTTTCTGGTCCTCCATTACATGTTTTTTCCTCTCTATCGTGGGATCCCACCTCAGGCAGGTCTCAGTGTTTAAATTCCATTGGAATCACCTAGGTGCTGCTGTGCCTTCACCACCAAGAAGGAGTGTGAACCCTTCCTGTCTCTTCAGCACTGTTTCTTTTCAATAAGTAGCCTCACGTGCATGAACCTTTCTATATCCAAAGTATGCCTAAGATTCTGCATAGCGGAGGTGCCATTGCTGGAGGGCCCCGTGCCTCCCTGGATTCTCAGCAGGCAGAAGTCTCATGCTGTATGTATCCTCCGACAGGAACAGTGCATGTCTTAATGAATTTGTGGAACCTGAGAATAGGTCACCCTTCCTTGGCGATCCAGTCTCTTGCTGTAAATTGGTAACATGCCTTCTTAGGCAATTTCTCTTAGCTGCACTGCTTCCATAAATTAAGACCATTGGTTAGATGCTGCAACCTTCAGGTGGGGACACTGGCAAACAAAGTTGTTAGGAAGCCCTAGATAACCCTTCGCAAGCTTCAGTTTTTAGGCAATAGGAGGAAAATGCCAGGACAGAGGGGAGCATGGCCAGTGGCCTGTGCTATAACTATACTCCAAGAAAAAGATTTTACATTTTTTTTTTTTTTTTAAATCATACAGGACAGGACACAGGCTTCCATTAATGAAGATAATGGGCCCTCCCCAAGCAATACATCTGAGGGGTAGGCAACACAGCAACAGTGTCAACAGGCCCAAACAAAGCAATTAGGTTTCCAACTTAAAGCGGTATTAAGCCCAAAACCAAAAAATGTATTATATTGCAGCTTACCAATTAGATGTGGTGGCTGCACCAACTTTCTTTTATTTCAGTCGATTTCTTCTTGAGATAATAGGTTTTAAATGAATACAAGCTGATCATTTTAATCACCCCTGACAGTGTTAACCACTTGCCGACCGCCTCACGCATATATACGTGAACAGAGCGGCACGGGCAGGCAAAATCACGTACCTGGTACGTGATTGCCTTCCCGCGGCACCCCCCCCCCCCCCGGTGCCAGCGGCGGGCGGCATTTGTCTAGGAGCGATCAGAGATGAGGGGGAGGCCATCCAATCGTGGCCCCCCCCTCGCGATCGCTCCCAGCCAATGAGAAACATCCCCTGCCTGTGTATAGTACACACAGGCAGAGGATGTGATGTCATCTCTCCTCGGCTTGGCAGTTTCCGTTCCGACGCCGAGGAGAGAAGACATCCGAGTAAGTGTAAAACACAAACACACACAGTAGAACATGCCAGGCACACTAAACACCCCCGATCCCCCCCAATCACCCCCCCCTGTCACAAACTGACACCAAGCTGTTTTTTTTTTTTTTTCCTGATTACTGATTGGTGTCAGTTTGTGACAGTTAGAAGTGGTAGGGCAGTGAGTATTAGCCCCCTGTAGGTCTAGGGTACCCCCCTAACCCCCCCCTAATAAAGTTTTAACCCCTTGATCACCCCCCGTCACCAGTGTCGCTAAGCGATCATTTTTCTGATCGCTGTATTAGTGTCGCTGGTGACGCTAGTTAGTGAGGTAAATATTTAGGTTCGCCGTCAGCGTTTTATAGCGACAGGGACCCCCATATACTACCTAATAAATGTTTTAACCCCTTGATTGCCCCCTAGTTAACCCTTTCACCACTGATCACTGTATAACCGTTACGGGTGACGCTGGTTAGTTTGTTTATTTTTTATAGTGTCAGGGCACCCGCCATTTATTACCGAATAAAGGTTTAGCCCCCGATCGCCCAGCGGTGATATGCGTCGCCCCCAGGCAGCGTCAGATTAGCACCAGTACCGCTAACACCCACGCACGCAGCATACGCCTCCCTTAGTGGTATAGTATCTGAACGGATCAATATCTGATCCGATCAGATCTATACTAGTGTCCCCAGCAGTTTAGGGTTCCCAAAAACGCAGTGTTAGCGGGATCAGCCCAGATACCTGCTAGCATCTGCATTTTGCCCCTCCGCCCGGCCCAGCCCAGCCCACCCAAGTGCAGTATCGATCGATCACTGTCACTTACAAAACACTAAACGCATAACTGCAGCGTTCGCAGAGTCAGGCCTGATCCCTGCGATCGCTAACAGTTTTTTTTTGTAGCGTTATGGTGAACTGGCAAGCGCCAGCGGCCTAGTACACCCCGGTCGTAGTCAAACCAGCACTGCAGTAACACTTGGTGACGTGGCGAGTCCCATAAGTGCAGTTCAAGCTGGTGAGGTGGCAAGCACAAGTAGGTGTCCCGCTGCCACCAAGAAGAAGACAAACACAGGCCCGTCGTGCCCATAGTGCCCTTCCTGCTGCATTCGCCAATCCTAATTGGGAACCCACCGCTTCTGCAGCGCCCGTACTTCCCCCATTCACATCCCCAACCAAATGCAGTCGGCTGCATGAGAGGCATTTTCTTTATGTCCTCCCGAGTACCCCTACCCAACGAACCCCCCCAAAAAAGATGTCGTGTCTACAGCAAGCGCGGATATAGGCGTGACACCCGCTATTATTGTCCCTCCTGTCCTGACAATCCTGGTCTTTGCATTGGTGAATGTTTTGAACGCTACCATTCACTAGTTGAGTATTAGCGTAGGGTACAGCATTGCACAGACTAGGCACACTTTCACAGGGTCTCCCAAGATGCCATCGCATTTTGAGAGACCCGAACCTGGAACCAGTTACAGTTATAAAAGTTACAGTTACAAAAAAAAGTGTAAAAAAAAAAAAAAAACACACAAACAAAAATAAAAAAAAATAAATAGTTGTCGTTTTATTGTTCTCTCTCTCTCTATTCTCTCTCTCTATTGTTCTGCTCTTTTTTACTGTATTCTATTCTGCAATGTTTTATTGTTATTATGTTTTATCATGTTTGCTTTTCAGGTATGCAATTTTTTATACTTTACTGTTCACTGTGCTTTATTGTTAACCATTTTTTTGTCTTCAGGTACGCCATTCACGAATTTGAGTGGTTATACCAGAATGATGCCTGCAGGTTTAGGTATCATCTTGGTATCATTCTTTTCAGCCAGCGGTCGGCTTTCATGTAAAAGCAATGCTAGCAGCTAATTAGCCTCTAGACTGCTTTTACAAGCAGTGGGAGGGAATGCCCCCCCCCCCCCCCACCGTCTTCCGTGTTTTTCTCTGGCTCTCCTGTCTCAACAGGGAACCTGAGAATGCAGCCGGTGATTCAGCCAGCTGACCATAGAGCTGATCAGAGACCAGAGTGGCTCCAAACATCTCTATGGCCTAAGAAACCGGAAGCTACGAGCATTTTATGACTTAGATTTCGCCGGATGTAAACAGCGCCATTGGGAAATTGGGGAAGCATTTTTTCACACCGATCTTGGTGTGGTCAGATGCTTTGAGGGCAGAGGAGAGATCTAGGGTCTAATAGACCCCAATTTTTTCAAAAAAGAGTACCTGTCACTACCTATTGCTATCATAGGGGATATTTACATTCCCTGAGATAACAATAAAAATGATTAAAAAAAAAAAATGAAAGGAACAGTTTAAAAATAAGATAAAAAAGCAAAAAAATAATAAAGAAAAAAAAAAAAAGCACCCCTGTCCCCCCTGCTCTCGCGCTAAGGCGAACGCAAGCGTCGGTCTGGCGTCAAATGTAAACAGCAATTGCACCATGCATGTGAGGTGTCACCGCGAACGTCAGATCGAGGGCAGTAATTTTAGCAGTAGACCTCCTCTGTAAATCTAAAGTGGTAACCTGTAAAGGCTTTTAAAGGCTTTTAAAAATGTATTAATTTTGTTGCCACTGCACGTTTGTGCGCAATTTTAAAGCATGTCATGTTTGGTATCCATGTACTCGACCTAAGATCATCTTTTTTATCTCATCAAACATTTGGGCAATATAGTGTGTTTTAGTGCATTAAAATTTAAAAAAAAGTGTGTTTTTTCCACAAAAAATGCGTTTGAAAAATCGCTGCGCAAATACTGTGTGAAAAAAAAAAATGAAGCACCCACCATTTTAATCTGTAGGGCATTTGCTTTAAAAAAATATATAATGTTTGGGGGTTCAAAGTAATTTTCTTGCAAAAAAAAATAATTTTTTCATGTAATCAAAAAGTGTCAGAAAGGGCTTTGTCTTCAAGTGGTTAGAAGAGTGGGTGATGTGTGACATAAGCTTCTAAATGTTGTGCATAAAATGCCAAGACAGTTCAAAACCCCCCCAAATGACCCCATTTTGGAAAGTAGACACCCCAAGCTATTTGCTGAGAGGCATGTCGAGTCCATGGAATATTTTATATTGTGACACAAGTTGCAGGAAAGAGACAAATTTTTTTTTTTTTTTTTTTGCACAAAGTTGTCACTAAATGATATATTGCTCAAACATGCCATGGGAATATGTGAAATTACACCCCAAAATAAATTCTGTTGCTTCTCCTGAGTATGGGGATACCACATGTGTGAGACTTTTTTGGAGCCTAGCCGCGCACGGGACCCCGAAAACCAAGCACCGCCTTCAGGCTTTCTAAGGGCGTAAATTTTTGAATTCACTCTTCACTGCCTATCACAGTTTCAGAGGCCATGGAATGCCCAGGTGGCACAAACCCCCCCCAAATGACCCCATTTTGGAAAGTAGACACCCCAAGCTATTTGCTGAGAGGTATAGTGAGTATTTTGCAGAGCTCACTTTTTGTCACAAAGTTTTGAAAATTGAAAAAAGAAAAAAAAAAAAATTTTTTTCTGGTCTTTCTTCATTTTCAAAAACAAATGAGAGCTGCAAAATACTCACCATGCCTCTTAGCAAATAGCTTGGGGTGTCTACTTTCCAAAATGGGGTCATTTGGGGGGGGTTTGTGCCATCATGGCATTTTATGGCCTTCAAAACTGTGATAGGCAGCGAGGAGTGAAATCAAAAATTTATGCCCTTAGAAATCCTGAAGGCGGTGCTTGGTTTTTGGGGCCCTGTACGCGGCTAGGCTCCCAAAAAGTCCCACACATGTGGTATCCCCGTACTCAGGAGAAGCAGCTGAATGTATTTTGGGGTGCAATTCCACATATGCCCATGGCCTGTGTGAGCAATATATCATTTAGTGACAACTTTTTGTAAATTTTTTTTTTTTTTTTTGTCATTATTCAATCACTTGGGACAAAAAAAATAAATATTCAACGGGCTCAACATGCCTCTCAGCAATTTCCTTGGGGTGTCTACTTTCCAAAATGGGGTCATTTGGGTGGGTTTTGTACTGCCCTGCCATTTTAGCACCTCAAGAAATGACATAGGCAGTCATAAACTAAAAGCTGTGCAAATTCCAGAAAATGTATCCTAGTTTGTAGACGCTATAACTTTTGCGCAAACCAATAAATATACGCTTATTAACATTTTTTTTACCAAAGACATGTGGCCGAATACATTTTGGCCTAAATGTATGACTAAAATTGAGTTTATTGGATTTTTTTTATAACAAAAAGTAGAAAATATCATTTTTTTTTCAAAATTTTCGGTCTTTTTCCGTTTATAGCGCAAAAAATAAAAACGGCAGAGGTGATCAAATACCATCAAAAGAAAGCTCTATTTGTGGGAAGAAAAGGACGCAAATTTCGTTTGGGTACAGCATTGCATGACCACGCAATTAGCAGTTAAAGCGACGCAGTGCCGAATTGTAAAAAGTGCTCTGGTCAGGAAGGGGGTAAAACCTTCCGGGGCTGAAGTGGTTAAATGATTTGTCTCATCCACATAAACTGATACATTCTGCTGGAGAGCTTGTGCTTTTGAAAAACAGCAGAATTACTTGGCTGGAGCACCAGATAAAAATAGCAAGCCTAAAAAAAGGAAACCAGTGCAGCCATCACATGTAAGAATTGGTAAGCTGCAATATAATAAATGTTTTTGGGTTTAATAGCGCTTTAAAGAGTGACTTAAGGCACCCTAAAGCCAAAGCTGATGTCAGCAAAGACCGGAACATCCAGCTGGTAAAACTTTAAATGTGTGAAGACCAGGTGGTGACCTTGCAAATCTGAAAAACAGACACCCGGTCCTGAAAGCCCAAAAGGCACTGACTGAACAAGTTTAGAGAGCCCTCACAGGGAATGGAGGATTTTTGTCTTTCAAAGCATTATCCTTAGTGATAATTTGGCCAATACACTAAAAATAATGGAACGAGGCAGAGGACACCCCTTGCAAGAGCATGCAGGCAGGAAAGTAGGAGCTTGAGAGTTTCAGATAAAAGCATTGGTCGAGAGGTAAACTCAGATTTAAGGGAAAAACCACCTTGGGGAGAGAGATGGCTTGAGGCCTCAGAACCACCTTTTCCTTAGGAAGCACAAGGAAGGTTTCTTTGTAGTCCTTTAATTAGGTGACTGCATTCATTTTTGCTTTTCTTACCTTTTTATTTTTACCAGGTCATCCTGAAATTAACACACTATGGACTTCAGAGCAGCATAATGCAAAGAAGCACTGGGAACTTTTAGACTTGCAAGTTTAGTCAGATGAAGGCTCCCACACAGCTTCAGGTACGAGGCCCGGGTACCATTCAATTCGGCCAAAAAGACACTTTGAATGGATCCGGCAGCATGGCTAGCCCCAGCGAGGATTGCTCCAGTGGAGCTCAGCACAGCACATCTTTACTCGTAACCAACACCTTAGACACTGGCGAAAAAAACTGAGGTACTCCCACCAGTGTGAGGGGTTATATAGGGAGTGCACCTTTTAATTCAGGGCGTGCCAGTGTCCATCATCTGAAGGTGACCTATAACCCACATAGTAACTACTATGGCTCGGTGTCCCGTGATGTAGGATAATAAATAAAAGATTTTTCATACAACAACCATATTTTGAGGAGGGAGAGGGGACAGGACATCTAATGGCAACTATTGTAAAAGCTCAGCGACCAGCATCATACATAATTGAATTACAATCATCTTCAAATAAGAGGACTGATACTACCCCAGAGATATTGGAGGTATTCAGGGAATTTTACCAGGCACTATATAAGAGCAGGGTATCCTACCCAGAGGAGTCCCTGAATAGATTCTTTGATACTACTAACAAGCATCTCAAATGATGAAAGGATGGCTTTGGAGGGCTTTGGAGGGCCCATTACCATTGGACGAGCTAAGAAATGCAGCATCTAATTTACCTAATAAAGCACCAGGACCAGATGGTCTTCCAGGGAAAATATATAAAAAATATTTTTTTGCTAGAAAATTACATAGAACCCCCAAACATTATATATTTTTTTTAGCAATGACCCTAGAGAATACAATGGCGGTCGTTGCAACTTTTTATCTTGCACAGTATTTGTGCAGCAATTTTTCAAACACTTTTTTTGGAAAAAAAAAAAGTTTCATGCTTTAAAAAAAAAAAAACCCATTAAGGTTAGCCCAATTTTTTTGCATAATGTGAAAGATAAAGTTACGCCGAGTAAATAGATACCTAATACGTCACACTTCAAAATTGCACAAGCTCGTGGAATGGCGCCAAACTTTGGTACTTAAAAATCCCCATAGGCGACGCTTTAAATTTTTTTACTGGTTACATGTTTTGAGTTACTGAGGAGGTCTAGGTCTAGAATTATTTCTCTCGCTATAACGTTCGCGGGGATACCTCACATGTGTTTGTATTTAAAAAAAGCAGATAAAAAACAGCAGATATACTGCATTAAGATCGCATATACAATGCCCAAAAGAAACAAGCAGGGAAACAACAAAAAATCTCCACCGCTGTTTTAAACTAAAACCGCGCATGCGCGATGCGAGCTCACGTTGTGACCCTACAGCCGTTTCGTCACAACTGACGTCATCAGGGAACTTGTTCATAGTATCTTATTAGCACATTGTCACTTTTATTGTTGTAATAATATCACTTTTATTGGTGTTATTATCATTGATTGGTTTAACAATTTATATAGATTTATGTCCAGTGCTGCACTGTTTATTATCCATACATCTTTCTTGCCTTATATCGGGGTTATAGTGTCCAGCAGCAGGACTCCTATCACGGAATTTTTGTTTTTATAATTTATTTTCATTTCACTAATTATTCACCTAGCGCAATTCTTTTTTATAGTTTTATCCACAGGTGAAGATAAAATAGCACTCTATGGGGATGATACTCTAGTGTTCTTGGGGGATACAGGTCCATCCCTGTCCGCAGTTATGCCCTTAATAGACTTGTATGAATCCTTTTCAGGATTCAATATCAACTGGGACAAATTCGTAATGCTTCTTTTGGACCCTGCGCACATGGAGCATCCACACCAGGCTCATCAGATGGCCCTGGTTACATCATTTAAATATTTGAGAGTGGTAATTACACCGAATGTTACAGAATACACAGGTAAGAATATACTCCCTCCTATTGTCAAATTTAGAAAACTGAGCAAAATGGAGTAAATTCCCGTTTTCCATGGTGGGAAGGGTGAATTTGGTGAGGATGGTGTGGATGCACCAAATGCTATGTGTATTACATAACTGCCCTATATGGTTGACGTTACAATTATTCAGGACCATCGACTCGGTTTTCAGGGACTTTGTGTGGAAGGGTGGAAAACCTAGAATTAGATTTGAAACATTACAACAGCCCATAGAAAAGAGGGGAATTGCGATACCCAATGCAAGATTATACTTTATTGCATCACAATTACAACACTGGCAAGGTTGGGAGGTAGTGGACATGCAGGACCCTACACAGAAGTTAATAATATCTCAATTTAAAAAATACCCTTTAGTTCAACTAATAGTAGCTCACTACTTTCATAATAAAAGAAGGTTCCCTACTTTCTACTTGATTCATAGGGTATGGGAAGCAGTGCGAAATATTACTCAGCATAGGGGTTATACGAAACATATGCCCATATGGGATTACAACTACCTTTATGAATTGAATAGACTTTTGGAATGATCAGATTGGAAAAAGGCAGGCATAATATTTTTGTAGCAGTTATATGAAGGGGATGTTTTACTTCCTTTTAATATATTAAAAGACCACTACCAGCTAACAAATAATAACTTCTACCAATGTCTTCAAATACGCCACGCATTACAAAGCCAAAGCTCAAAAATCCAATTACAGTATAAACACTCAAATACTATTAAAGGCAATTTCAGTTACCTGCACGAAACGAGGATTAATAGAAGACCTTTATTTTAATTTACAAATAAGAGAATACCGAAAAACATAAAAATAGTTTTGCCCGGTGGCAAGGAGACAGAGGATCTAGATGAGGAGGACTGGACACGTGCCCTGGAAACACTTCTCAGGACATCTCTCTCACCCACCTCATTATACCCCACAAGAACTCTATGCTTGAGGAAAATAACTGCTATGCCCGCGATGCTCTCTATTTAATGGTTCTCTTATCCACATGCTCTGGCGATGTCCAAAGCTTCATTGTTACTGGGAAAAAATATTTATAAACCTAAATTTATTATGCTCCACTGAGATAACAGGGACACCTAAACTTGCACTACTGGGAAAAATACCCGATGGAGCATTACCATTAGATGCATACTATGTGGATAAGATCCTTATATTTAGCACGTAAAGTTATTCTACAAAAATGGTCATCTGTTGATCCTCCAACCCATAAACAATGGGTTGAGAAACGTAACTATATACTTAAGAGAAGAATTAACATACAAGCATAGAGGTACACCCCAATGGTTTGGTAAAATATGGTCATGCTGGATAGAACCTAGTAAACAACTATATGATGGTTTACTTAGTGGAGAGGAGTGAAGGTAGAGGAGATAGATGGGAGCAGAGGTAGAGGGGTGAGGAGTAGAAGAGAAGAAATTAGCACATAAAAGAAAGATAATTTGATGCTGCACAGAGGAAGTTGCCATAGTCTGATAATTGATATTAGGGGTGATCAATTCGATTTGTAAATTGTATCCATGCTCCTATTATGTTTGTTTATTATATGTTAAGCTATTTTAGTCCGAGAGGTGCAAGGTTTGGTTTGTGTGTTTTCCGATTATGCTTTATGGATTAACTTGACATAGTATTTGTTTGCATGTTTAATAATAAAAAATAAATAAATAAATTATATATATATATATATATATATATATATATATATATATATATATATATCTATATCTAGACGTGTCAGTAAAATTCTGTTTATCCCAAGCTACATGGGTGATTGCTAGGAACATTTCCAACTGGACAATCATGGGAATTCAGTATAACCTCATGTTTACTAGAGCTGGATGAGTGCACCTAAGGCTGCAATCAAACCACTATTGCTAAACGTGCACGTGTGTGTTTTGCCACGTTTCGGAAACCCAATTCAATTATGGGTCGCACTTGGCGCGCCAAAGTGCAGGGAGCAGACACACATTTTGTCTTGCGACAAAAAGAGTACGGCGCTGTATGAAGGAAAATGTTCTGGAGCTACTTTGGGGCATTTGTCACACACGTAGGGCAGCCCACTCAAGTGAATGGGCTGCCCTGGCCACGATGAGCGTTACTGTGTGAAAAGCATGCAAAAAATGCAAGTGGTATTGTGCGTTCCTGCGACGGTCAGGTGTGAACGGGTCAGTGCAAGAGTCCAGCAGTTCTGAAGTACTGTTCATTGAAATATCTCGCACTAAGCACTTCATGTCTTGCAGCCTGTCAGTTGGCAAAGGACAAATGGCAGGCCGAGATTCAGCCAGCAGTTTTCAGAAGTACTCTTCATCTAATCTGGACAAACATACAGCCAAGAACAGTTTCCTGAATTGCCTGCCTGGACTTATGAAAACTAGTTGTGGGGTGGGGGTCTGGGATTTATTGGACAGCTGTACAACCTTACTTAAAAGTACAATCATTATAACCCTTTCACAGCTGAACCATTTTTGCCACTATAACTACCAACCACTTTACGAACGCTTGTTTGAGACTATAAAGTTTCTGCTAGCAAGAGAACATAGTATAGTATAAATTGGGTTACTTCACACTAATGTCTAAACGATACCCAAGATCATAGAGAATTACAACCAAAAACGTAAAATGTATTTTATTGGTATTTTTGTGGCATATAATTGTGAAGTGGAAGGAAAATGATAAATGGTTTTCAAAAGGTTTTACAAATAAATTTGTGGCGTGCATTTGTATTCAGCCCCCCTGAGTCAATACTTTGTAGAACCCCTTTCACTGCAATTACAGCTGCAAGTCTTTTTGGGTATGTCTCTACCAGCTTTGCACATCTAGAGAGTGACATTTTTACCCATTCTTCTTTGCAAAATAGCTCAAGCTCTGTCAGATTGGATAAAGAGTGTCTGTGAACAGCAATTTTCAAATCTTGCCACAGATTCTCAATTGGATTTAGGTCTGGACTTTGACTTGGCCATTCTAACACATGAATATGCTTTGATCTAAACCATTCCATTGTAGCTCTGGCTGTATGTTTAGGGTCATTGTCCTGCTGGAAGGTGAACCTCTTCCCCAGTCTCAAGTCTTTTGCAGACTGGGGCAGAGGTTCATTTGGTTCCATCCATCTTCCCATCAACTATGACCAGCTTTCCTGTCCCTGCTGAAGAAAAGCATCCCCACAAAATGATGCTGCCACCACCATGTTTCACAGTGGCGTGTTCAGGGTGGTGTGTAGTGTTAGATTTCTGCCACACATAGCATTTTGCTTTTAGGCCAAAAAGTTAAATTTTGGTCTCATCTGACCAGAGCACTTTCTTCCACATGTTTGCTGTGTCCCCCCACATGGCTTCTCGCAAACTGCAAATGGGACTTCTTAAGGCTTTCTTTCAGAGATGGCTTTCTTCTTGCCACTCTTCCATAAAGCCCAGATTTGTGGAGTGCACAACTAATAGTTGTCCTGTGGACAGATTCCCCCACCTGAGCTGTGGCTCTCTGCAGCTCATTCAGAGTTACCATAGGCCTCTTGGCTGCTTCTCTGATTGATGCTCTCCTTGCCCGACCTGTCAGTTTAGGTGGACGGCCATGTCTTGGTAGATTTACAGTTGTGCCATACGCTTTCCATTTTCAGATGATGGATTGAACAGTGCTCTGTGAGATGTTTAAAGCTTGGGATTTTTTTTTATAACCTAACCCTGCTTTAAACTTCTCCATAACTTTATACCCGACCTGTCTGGTGTGTTCCTTGGCTGTCATGATGCTGTTTGTTCACCAAGGTTCTCTAACAAACCTCTGAGGGTTTCACAGAACAGCTGTATTTATACTGAGATTAAATTACACACAGGTGGACTCTATTTACTAATTTAGTGACTTCTAAAGGCAATTGGTTCCACTAGATTTTAGTTAGGGGTATCAGAGTAAAGGGGGCTGAGTACAAAATGCACGCCACACTTTTCAGATATTTATTTGTAAAAAATGTTGAAAACCATTTATTTTCCTTCCACTTCACAATTATGTGCCACTTTGTGTTGGTCTATCACATAAAATCCCAATAAAATACATTTACGATTTTGGTTGTAACATGACAAAATGTGGAAAATGTCAAGGGGTAATACTTTTTCAAGGCACTGTACTTACAATCTTATCTCCTTGGACACACCACCAGTCCTACAGATTCTGTAGGGTTATTTATACATCAGTCTCTTCTATGTTAGCTTAAAGTGGTTGTAAGTCCTTACATAGGCCCAGTGAAGCGACTGGCCTCAGGTGATACATAGAGATGAAACAAATCCTCTTACATAAGTTGTACCTCTTTATTTGTAGTCTCTCTTCTCCACAGCCAATTAAAGTCCAGAATTTTCTAAAGCTTGTCTGAGCATACAGAAAAGGGGGCAGAGAGGTGAAGTTACATTCTGCAGAGCTCAGCGAGGAGAACTCTGAGAGCTGATTTGAGGGAAGGGACACCCCACCCCCTTCACACAGCACACAGGAACAGTGCTGAGGCAGTCAATCAGCTGAGGATCCCTCCACTGTCACCTTTTTTTCTTGTGGTCAGGAA
This sequence comes from Aquarana catesbeiana, assembly GCF_042186555.1. NCBI lineage: Eukaryota > Metazoa > Chordata > Amphibia > Anura > Ranidae > Aquarana > Aquarana catesbeiana. The sequence goes on along the minus strand of NC_133324.1, from coordinate 348,476,310 downwards.
AACTTGTCAGAACTGACTCATGCTGATAGTAGAGGGACGAAGCAGCAGACAGAAATGACACTTGGTGCTCTGGATTGAGACAAGTACATACTACAGAGGGATAGTGTGCCCTTTACACAGCACACGGGAACAGAACTGAGGCTGTCATACACAGGCTTTGTTCTGCAGCTCCCTCCCGGTCATCTTTTTTTCTCTTGGTGTCAGAAAAGCTTGTGAGAAGAGACACTGATAAAAGGAACAAGGCAGCATAGAGAAATGGCAGTTCTAGATACAAGAGACAAGTACTCACTACAGAGGGATAGTCTTTGTTCATATTTCATGTCTGAGGTTTACAACTACTTTCAAAGCCTAGCCACATAGAGGCCCAAAATCCCCAATCACATTTTTGGAGGCAATGGAGCCCCAGGATAGTGGAAAAACACAAAAAATGACCACATTTTGGAGATTAAACACCCCAAGGTATTTTTTATGAGGCATGGTGACTCTTTTGAAGACCTAATTTTACTGCCAAATGTTTTTGGAAAATTCAGAAAAAAAAAAAAAATGAAAGTTGTCAGTTTAACAAGCCATCTCACACACAGCATAAGCAAACTTAGACTTACAACTAGGGCTGCAACTAACGATTATTTTCATAATCGATTTGTTGGCCGATTATTGTTTTGATTAATCGAATAATAAACCTTAAAAAAAGTGTGGTGTATAATTTAGTTAATATGTAAAGTTTAAAAAAAAATGCAATTTATTCTTAAATATCTATATGCAGTGGTAAACATAAATAACCAACTATATGGTTTTAATAAAAAAAATTTAAAATGTAAAGACTGTTTTGGTGATTGCAGAACTGTAATATATTATGTATGACAGACTCCCTTGTCATAGGCTTGATAAAAGCTCCCTCTGCCTGCTGTCACTTATGCTGGCCATACAAAAACAATGTCTTCCTTCAAAAAAAATTTTCATTTTAAAAACATTTGTTCGATTTTCTAATCATTAGTGGGGTCAAATCGACCTTAGTTTTCTACCACAGTAACGAGAAAATTCGAAGGAGTAGAATAGAAAACTTCTTGGCCACAGGAATTTTCGTTCAGAAATTACATTCATTTAAAAACTGAATGTTAATAGTGAAATTTTCAAACGACATTCTTTCATTCAGCGAATGTACAAAGATTCCTCACATGAATATTCTCGTCTGAAAATCGATGTGTATGGCCAGCATAAGGCTCGGTTCACATCTATGCAGTTTGCTTTTGATACGTTTCTGCTGTGCTTTTTGCACACATGATTTTTCTGCTACTTGCATTTTTTATGCTTTTTTTGACCAATTTGTTGTTGGGCAGATTAAAAATCGCAAATTGCGGCAAAAACGCACTACAGGCTTTTCTGCAGCTTCTCCATTGAAGTCTATTGAACCAAAAAAAAGCACCATTTTGCGTTGGAAAAAGTCCTTGGCCCTTTCCAAATAATACGCAGCGGCTGAAAAAAAGCATAGATGTGAACGTGTCCCATAGGAAACCATGTTAAATGAACTGTAGTGCGTTTCTGCAAAAAGCACCAAAAACCAGAGGTGGGAATCAGGCCTAAGACATTTGGTAGCAGCACGCTTCTTTTGTATCACCTGTCATCATGGGGTTAAAAACTAAATTTAGCCCTTTATAGTATAAAAAGAACAGATAATTGCTACTATAAGGGGTTCATTTATACTGTGAAACAGTGAAAGTAATAATATATATTACTTTTATCATAATATATATATATATATATATATATATATATATATATATATATATATATATATATATATATATATATATATATATAATTATAATAATAAATACACCCAGAAGTAGGATATATGGGCATTTTAACTAGGCGTCAGACATGAAGCTATATGAAGTATGAAGGGGGGATATAAATCTTTTATATTAACATTTTCATGGATATGATCATTTTATACAGTATAATGCACAATACTGGTAAACGTTTACTGCAAATGAAATTGTAGTGCCTTATATTAACCCCAGTCTAGCAACCTCCAGCTTCTCTGGGTTCAGATTCTGATCTTCCCTGTCTTTAAAGTGATTTTTTTTTTTAAACAAACATGTTATACTTACCTGCTCTGTGTAATGGTTTTGCACAGAGCAGCCCTGATTCTCCTCTTCTGGGGTCCCCCACCGGAACTTTAGGCTCCTCCTGCCTTCAGAGCAAGCTGCAAAGTATAGTATAGAGTGCCCCCTATAGCAAGGTAAGAAAACTTCTGCCTTTAGAACCACTCACTTTTTGCCCAGGACTACATGTCCCATGAGGCATTGCTCCTCACACATTCACAAGTTCTCAGGTAGTATGTGTGCTGCACTGTATTACCTGATATGTAAACAAATAATGCATCTTGTATGCAGGCCAATTAATCGGCTGACCGATTAATAGATTATGAAAGAATAGTTGACTATTTTCATAATCGATTAGTTATCGATTAATCGATTAGTTGTTTTGGCCCTAATTACAACCCAAAACATATTCTACTACTCCTCCCGTGTGGTTGCGATACCATTTGTGTGAGACTTTCAATGTTTGGACTGATCATGTACCAGACATTGTATTTTGTGTATCAGACAAATCAACCAATTGTGTCAAAACCAATGTACTGTAATGGTTGCCTCTGTGCGAGTGGTCAGAAAATATAGATTAGTGTAGCGTCACCTATAGCAGGCCTAGTTCCTATAAGTCAAGCAAGCCTAGCTTACTGGTACGTGGCTGCCCCCAGGAATGCCATGTCAAGAAGTACAGGAGGTTGAAGAAAGGAAGGACAAAAGTATTCCTGTGGATCCAGGAGTGCAGTTGTCCGCAGGGGATGGCTGGGATGAGGTCTCGCAGGAATGTAGTCAGCAGGGTGTGCAGATGATTCAGTTCAGGGACAGGCAGACACTTGGTCAGCTAATAGGCAAAGGATCAGTCCAAGCAGCAGGCAGAAATGTGCTCAATAAACAGGCCAGGGTTAGTGCAGGCAGAGGCAAAACTGCGCTGGTTGTGTCAGTGATCATGAACACCAAGTTGCTGGCTTACACTGGTCTAGTGACATTGGAGACTAGTGTGGCAGCAGCCAGGAACACTGCTGCTAATTTACACTGGTGACACTGGGGCTGGTGTGACAAGCAGAGACACCATTGCTGCCATACACTGGTCTGGTGACACTGGGACAGGTGTGGCAATGATCAGGGACACTAATGATGAGGGATACTGACACGCAGAACTGGTCGGGTGACATTGTACTGCTGTGGCGGTCATCAAAAACAATGGCTGGTGGCACTGACATATAATAGCGATATCAGAACAGCCAGCCATTGTACATGATCACAGCCACAGCAGTACGATGACATTTTACTACTCTAGGGGGATGATCAAGATTTTTTTAACATTAGGATTGCGTATTAAAGTGATGATGACTGTATAAGCAATCCTTTACACTGTGCTTGGCATCCATCCATGACACCATTGTTTACTCTTGGATAGCTGCGATTGGCTACAGCTATCACATGGCTGCTGTGATTAACACTACACCATGTGATCACTGTGACCAATCACCAAGATCAGTAAGCAATGGTGTCATGATTGACAGTCATTGTTTACTACTTTTCATGTGATTGCTGTGATTGGTCACAACGATCGCACGGTACAAGGGCCAATCACGGCGGCCCAGTACACCGATCTTTAAATCGGACACAGAGGTCACAGATCATGCACAGGCTGTGCACAAGTGCCCAAAGTGGGTCCAGATAGAATGATGCTTGTCCTGCCGGCAGCATATGTACATTGGCCCTGTGGGAGGCAGTTAAAAGTGGTTTGTATTTTATATGTTACTGTATTTCTTTTCACACTTAACCTTATTGCTATCACAAAGGGGGCCAATAACCCTCTATGTGATAGCATACTGTAATGATAGGTTCTCTTTATTGAGACATCAGGGGTCCATTAGACCCCTGATGTCTCCCCTGTTTTCCCCTGAAGCGAATAGAGCAGTAATCGTGCTCCATTACCTATTTCTCTGGTCACAGCAGCTGGGGAAAATAACAACCAAACTCAACAGTGAGATAATATACATACCTGGATCAATTTCACCAGCTCAACACCAGCTGAACAAATTTAAACACACTCCCATCTCCCGAAGCAGCAGGGACAGTGTTTAAAATTCCAGTCTCTCAGCTTCCATTTATGATCAGCACTGATAGACAAGTGGTTATTTTCCAACTGTATATTGTTTTCCCAGATGCAGATAATGCTAATAATTTCCTTTATCACTCAAGAAAAAAAAAAATAACACCACACTTTTAATGCACATACAATTTGCAACCTGCAAATTTCCAAGTATATTATACTTTTGTTTACCATATTAAGAGACCATTCTCTATTACTATGGCATTTGAAGATCATTCATGAGGTAAAGTATAATTTATAACAAATATTGTGAGTTACTACTACAGTGATTACCTTAAAAAGGTAGCGAAGTCCACTTTTTGATGTATACCTACAGGTAAGCCTATAATAAGGCTTTAAGAAAATGTTTACATGATTGCACATTCATGTTTGGTATTGCATTAAAGATTTATAGATTGGCAACTGGAGGCAAAGCATATTACCAACTACAGTATATTAGCCTCAATAACTCAAACTTGTATTGGAATAAGCAGCAGTTAAAGAGGAAGTAAACTTCCTTTACTGACTTTTATCTAAAGGTAAGCCTATAATAAGGCATACCTATAGGTAGTGTAAATATCTCCTAAACGTGTACCATTCAACCTAGGTTCACATTGGTACGATTTGGCATGCAATTTGACATGTCAAATCGCAAGCCAAACCGGCGGCTATTGCCGGCAATAGCATCCTCCGAATTAGTGCGGCACCACACCGATTCCCAAAAGTAGTTCCTATACTACTTCTGTTGCCTTCGGGGGGCGATTTGTATAGCCATCTGTGCAGGAACCTGCACAGATGTCTGTCAAATCGCCGCTGAAGTTGGACCGCATTGCTGGTTTGAAATTGTGCAAGTTCAGCTGAACTCGCACGATTTCTAACCTGCAGCAATGTGAACCTAGGCTTAGGGGATATTTACATTACACGCAGACATGAAATTCATGGCTCCGGCCAGTCACAGAGCCAGAGCCCGTGAACCCGGAAGCGAGACGGGGGAAGATGGGAGCCCCTGCAGTGCTGACATTGCGGTGCTGGAACAGCTTTGTTTTAAAGGTAGGTTTCACATAATGTGCTAGCACATTAGGACTTTACCTTGCAGGGGGAAAAAAAAAAAATGGTATACAACCGCTTTAAAGTGGGAGCCAACTCCCTTGGTTGATTTTTACCTACAGGTAAAAATATAAAAACATATAATAAAGCCTACTTATAGATACTGTAAAGAATTTCTAAATATGCACCATTACCTGTACCATACCATCAGAACCCTGTGCCATGAACAGCGGCTCCAGCGTGCATGCGCAGAAGTGATGTTATCGCGGCTCATCCAATCAAAGGACTGAAGCCCACCAGGAAGAGCAGGTGAAGATGGAAGCCTTGTCAGCGGTGACAGCACACCGCTGGAGGGGTTCGTTGTAAGGTAAGTTTAATGTGCCTTGCAGGAGGAAAATACATTTTTTCTTCACCGAGTTTACTACCACTTTAACCACCCGCCCATCATATAGCAATATGACGGCCGCAAAGTGGTTTCATTAACATTGACTGGACGTCATATGACGTCCAGCAGGATAAGACGCTCGCGGAGGCGTGCACATTGGCGATTGGTGGTGTGGTGTGTCAGTCTGAAACACAGAATCTCTGATTTAGGTAAAGAGCCTATGACGTAGGCTCTTTACTATGTGATCAGCTGTGTCCAATCACAGCCGATCACATCGTAACCAGGAAGTGCCGTTTATCGGCTTTTCCTCTATTCACTCTGACAAGGCACGGGTACAGGAGAGCCGATCGGCTGCTCTCCTGACGGGGGAGGGTCTGCGCTGATAATCAGCGCATTGATTATCAGTGCAGACCCTCCAAGGATGCCCACCCATGACCACCAGGGAAGTGCCCTGTATTGAAGTGGTTAAGCACCACTCCTGTGTAGAACTGCTAAGCAGGAAGCAAAACCTGAATATATATAAAGAAAATATGGCTCTCCCCATATAAAAAAAAAGAGAAAAGAAAAAATTTACACAAAGTTTGGTAAACCACACAGACACATACCTGTATGCATAAGATTTTTTACATCTTGATATATATATTAAAACAAATAAGATTTGACCTTACCTTTAAAAAGGACACTATAGTATACATTCAGTTAAGGGCATCTCTAGTGATGTAATTTAAGGTTAACATTCTGTATAATATATCAAAGAGAGCACAGTTCTGGAGGGCGTTTGGACCCATTCAGCTTTACATCGTTAGGAACTCATGCATTACCTACCTTCTTTACTCTCCTCCACCTTAGTTCCCTACATTCCTTAACACAGTGGGATTGATTTACTAAAACTGTAGAGTGCAAAATTTGGTGCAGCTCTGCATAGAAACCTATGTTCCAGTATTTTTTTTTTTTTTTTAAAGCTAAATTTCTATGAGCTGAAGTTAGAAGCTGATTGGCTACCATGCACAGCTGCACCAGATTTTGCATTCTCCAGTTTTAGTAAATCAACACTATAGTCCAAGAACAATTATTATATGTAACCACCTTTTGTGTGACCATCCCACTACCTCCAAAGCATTTCTGTAGGCCGGCAGTCTATTAAATTAGTATGTACTTGATTATACTTGTCTTGACCCCTTTTTATGTAATTCTTGGTTACCGTCAGGAATTGGATCACCTTCTGGTGGCACTCTGGCTCTCAGACATATAGGTTGTAGTTCCAGTGTCCACCAGTGGGTGTCTCAGCAGCCAGCATCACCTGATGCTAGCTGCTGGGAGCATATTTAAGTCCCTCCTCTGCTACTCCATCTTGCCTTAGTGTTCGGCCGTATACCCTTGATCTACGTGCTCTTGATATGTGTTCCCCGCTACCCAGTTCCTGATCCTTCGCCAGCCTGCTTGTTCCTGTTCTGGTGTTCCCTCTCCCTATCCTGGTTTGTCCCCTGCTCCTTCTGCCTGATCTTCCTTTGGTGTATGACCTTAGCTCTGATACTGACTACTCCTCTTAGCCTTACCCTGCCATTTGTATATAGTTAGCTTAGTTGGTTGGTTTAGGTAGTTTATTTATTGTGATCACTTTCACTCATTAGATTCACTGGTTTAGGTTCGTGCGGTTTTGGTATTTTTGATTTATTGGGTGTGTGTATATATATTGATTTACTGACATTGTCTTTAATAAATCACATTTTCATATCATATTTGTGCCTGCCGTTCTCTGTGTAAGTCCATACATTTCTGGCCATGCCTGATTCACAGGATACCAGCACTTGGTATTCCTGAAACTTACATTTATTTACCAATTCCCTGTGGCTCGGTTCACACTGCCGCAACTTGTGAGACCCCAAGTCGCATGACATGTGAAATCCCATGCAAGTCAATGAGAGCTGTCTTAATTAGCACTACTGTTGCTCTGACAATGGAAAAGGTTCCTGTACTACTTCAAGGCTACTTCTGTCTGACTTGTGTCCATAGACTTTAATGGAAGTTGCCTCCAAGTCGGATGCTCCTCTATATAGATGTCATCTGGATCCGACATTACAGGTAGATTACCCAGGCAGTGCAAGGCATCTTCCTGTATGCTGTTATATATGCATACCTGACAAGACAAGTTGCTTCAAAATAGTTGCTACAAAAGACATATGCATTTTCTACGGCCCTAAGCAAAATCAAGTGGTCATAATGCAGAATACATATATATATTATAACACAATATTTTACAACTGCCCATAAAAGAACATTTGCATGGAAGAAAAAATGGCATTCTTTTTTACCCCAGTTTGCACAGAATGAATGTACATACAGATTCGCCAAGCAATTTTTTTTCCTTTTTTATAAGTAGACGCCTTAAAATGTATGTATTTTCTAAAAACCACCTTCTCTTATTTTCTTGCTTTAAATCTACTAAATATAATACTAAAAGATTTTAGTTTGTTCCCTATAGGGTTTTTTAAATATCTATTTGAGAAGTGTAAAAAATACCTGTTGATTTTGCCTGAAATCTTGTGAACTGGAAACTTGTAAACTGGAAACTTCCTGTGCTCTCTGTCTACGCACAAGGGGTAGGTATGGAGATGAGAGGTCTGTGCTCTTAGTAATTCCATAAGAAATGAAGAAGGCAAGGCTAACACCACATGCACAGGAATTCAGAGAAGTGTTGTTTTGTGAAAGAGGAAGGTAGGATCATACTATATGTCTGCACAGTTATTTTTCTGTACTTGCACTGCGTTTAGGGGAAACAGTGCATGTACTCTAGACCAATTTTTTTTTTTTTTTTGCCTCAACATATGCTTTAACCATTTCAATACAGGGCACTTTCGCACCTTCCTGCCCAGGCCAATTTTCAGCTTTCAGTGCTGTCACTTTTTAAATGACAATTGCGCGGTCATGCTACACTGTACCCAAACAAAATTTTTATAAATTTTGTTCCCACAAATAGAGCTTTCTTTTGGTGGTATTTGATCACCTCTGTGGTTTTTATTTGTTGCTAAACAAATAAAAAGACAGAAAATGTTTTTTTCTTTGTTTTTGTTTTTAACATTTTGTAAAAAAGTAAGTTTTCTCCTTCACTGATGAGCACTGATAAGGCGGCACAGATGAGGTGGCACCAATGAGATGGCACTGACGATGGGCACTGATAGGCAGCACTGAAAGGCTGCAATGATTGGTACTTATGGGTGGCACCGAAAGACGGCATTGCTAGGCAGCACTGATAGGCATTACTGGCAGGCATTTTTCAATGGCACTGATTGGCAGCTGCCTGAGCACAGATTGGCATTTCCCTGGTGGTCTAGGGTGGCATACTTGGTGGTCCAGTGTGGTAGCCATCCCTGGTAGTTCTGGGCAGGCATCCAAGGGGGGGCTGCGCTGATAATCAGCACAGACCCCCCTGTCAGGAGAGCAGCCGATCGTCTCTCCTCCACTCGCTTCTGTCAGATGCGAGTGAAGAAAAGCCGATCAACGGCTCTTCCTGTTTACATCGTAATCAGCCGTGACTGGACAAGGCTGATCACGTGGGAAAGGGTTTCTGTCAGAGACTCTTTACCTAGATTGGAGTTTCGGTGTATCAGACTGACACACCGCAAAAACAATCGCCGTGCTGCGCTCCATCCTGGTGATGTCATATAACGTCCGGTCAGGATATCGCAACCACTTTGACGACGTCATATTGCTATATGGCGGGTGGCAAGTGGTTAAAAGTGCCTCTGTACCCATACTTTGTGCAGTTTTTTTTTTTTTTTGTTATTACCTTAACCAGCAGTAAAAAGCGTTAAAATAAGCTGCCAATTACCTCACTATCTAAATTTATAGTGATTAAGTAATTCATTCTTAAAGACCAAAACATTGAATAAAATCAAGTTTCATTTTTTTCCAGCAGACTAGAAATACCTGGTGTTTGTTTACATTAGCAGGTTAGCGGTCCAGATCTCCAATGGTCCGACACGCCACCCTGAACACTGCTTTAAATCAACAGCAATCTCACTACCTTAGCAACTGCCGCTTTTCTGAACAGATTAATCTGTTAAAGGAAGTTGAAAAATAGACTTATAGGTAGGATCAACAGGTAATGAAGCTGTTACAGGGTGGACCCTGAAAAACAAAGTCTACTGTGTAATGCTATTGACAGACTGCATCATAAGTCATTTTTTACGTTGCACATGGAGTAATTCCACTTTAATTCCCCACATATACGGGCCATAGGAAAATGGGATTATTTTACTTACCGTAAAACCATTTCTTCTTCTTTTTTTTTTTTTTTTTTTTTTTTTTTGAGGGACACAGGAATTCAGATGCATTCAGGTCATACTGCTGCTTACAGGAGGATTGGACACTGGCAAATGAAATCATTGTACGCCAGCCTCATACTCTTAGCATGCCTCAGGTCTGTGGCAAAGCAGTACCAACAGTTAGTATGTCACAGGGAAAAAAACAGAACTGGGGACTGCCTAAAGCTGAAAGAGCTGTCTGAAGCTGGGATCACATGAGACCTGAACATCTACCATGTGGAACTTGTGAATGTGTGAGCAGAAGACCAAGTGGCAGCCTTGCAAATCTGGATGACAGTTGCCCGATGCCAAAAAGCCCAAGAAGTGCTCAAAGATCTAGTAGTGTGCCTTGACAGGGAAGCGTGGAACCCAATCCTTAAGACCTTAAATCGAAAAAATGGTGGAAAGTGAAGTTGGATCCCCCCCATATGAGAACCATCAGCGAAAGGCTGAAAACCATCTTAGGAAGGAAGTTCTGGGCCTCACCACCACCTTGTGCCTGTGTAAGACCAAAAAGGTTGCCAGCTCAGACACTTGCTTTGTACAGGCAACAAAAAATGCAACCTGCTCAATTAGATTGGTTTTCTCTGCACTTCAAAAACTGCCTTTTGAACCCAATTCAGATGCCACAGATTAAATGGGAGAGTCACATTCTGTATAAAGGTCTTAATCAAAGAATGGGAAGTCATTGGTCTCTGGAAAATGACTGCCAGTGCAGAGACCTGACCCGTATTGATATTAAGGGCTAATTGAGCCAGGCCTAGCTGGAAAAAAGCCAGCATTTGTCCCACAAAGAATTTCTTGGAGGAAAGTTACTTGTCTCGCACAAAGCAAAGTAAACCTTCCATGAGTGATGGCAGACCTTGTGGGATGTAGATTTCTCAGCTTTGAAAATTGTGGAGATTTCAGAGATGCCTTTGATTCTCAGAACTGAAGCTTTAACAGCTATGCCTTTAAAGCCATTGACCATGAAGCAGGATGGTAAAACGTCCTTGGGGCAGAAGATCTAGGCTGTCTGAAAATGACCATAGAGCATCTAACAAGAGTCTGATCTGGTCAATTTACCACATCCACCTGGGTCAGTACGGAGCTATGAGAATCACCCAAATTACCTTTCTTTCTAGCCTTTCACAAAAGTCATTTCGGAGAAGGAAAGGCATAGATCAAGCTGTTAACCTTCCATCGGCTAATTTGTGTGGTGACACAATTAGATTGGAAGAAATGAACCAGGGAGAGGGCTGGGAGTTAAATTCTAGATTATAGCCCCTGGGAACCACCACCCACCCCCAAGCATCTGCAATGCTGGCTATCCAAATGTCTGCAAAGGCTAACAAATGTCCTCCAGCCCTTTGGAGGCAGTCCCATAATACTGAAGATTTATCCAAGGGTTTAGGGGATCTGGAAGCTGGGCTTATCCTTGGCTATTTAGGTTGTGGCCTGGGAGTAACAAAAAGGAACTCTTCCTGGTATCCGAGGTTGAGTGAACCTTCTCAAACTGAGCCTTAGGTTTTGCTGGAGCAGATGGGTAGTCTTTACCTAGTGACATCCTTGATGAAGGTGTTCAGGTTAGCTCCAAAGAGGCACAATTTCTCCAAGCAAAGGCTTTTTGCATGCTGGTTCTGCAGCCCAACACTTTAGCCAAGAGTCCTACTCATGTTAACCGACAGGAGACTCCGAACGTAAAGAATATGGAAGACCTATAACAACCCGTCTATGCTGTAGTTCAAAACATGCAGACATGAGCTCCTAACCCTTTATAATTAAGGGACAAATTGCGATAGTGAGAAAATCCCTTCTGATGGCCTTAGCCCAGTCAGCGTTTGGCAGACTAAGATCACATCCAACACTGGTTGCAGTGCAGGGACTGCCAGAGGGAACCAAGTTCCTAGAGAGGGCCTCCAATCACTTGTCAATGGGTCCTTAAAAACAGGTGTCAACAGATGACATCAATGCTTGATCCCTTAGAACTAACCCCTTCTGTGGCAAACCAGCATAAACTGGGATTTTTTATATGGTTCCCAGCTGACCTAGTACCAAGTTAGCTTTCAGGACTCAGTCTGCACATCATACTCACAAAGTGAGTCTTCAGAGACAGGTTTACACCTGGGGCTGTGCCTCGGCTCTAGACCTGGAGAGTGCTCCAAGGCTAACACAGTAAACTGGGGTATGAAAAGTGCCACAATGCACAGCCCAGTGCCCGAAAGTGACGTGCCTGGCTAGCCCTGCAACTTCCAGTCCAGCAGCGTCCAGGTATAGCCCTTCAAATTCAGGTTTCTGAAAGGCCCATCTAAATAGCTGCTGCAAGAGACCATCTCTGCAGAGATATATGAAACTTGCTTAAAGAGAAAACCACAGATTGTCCATCCTCCCAAGACAAAAAAAAATAACAAATTCGAGGCATACTAGGACTAGGAAGGGTTATACTGGGCTGGCCCACAATTTTCTTGTTTGCCAAAGTCCAATCCCTCTGGAAGTGGCAGTATAACCCAGCCGAATGGGACTTCCTGTTTTCCCCGAAGAATGAGAACATGGTGGCATTGAGTCCTCATAAAAAGGGAGGTTGTTAGCAGAAGGCCGATGGGCTTTGAAAAATATGGAGAGCATCAATTTACTGTGATTGCCATACTCCTACAGCCATCTTTGGTGTGTTGTGTGCCAATATTACCATATTACTGGAGCTTATATGCTGCTGTCCAGATGGCTATGGTAAATTATTTAAGCATGTGCAAAAATGTTGCATGGAGCGTGCCTGCGGGTCGATTGGACTCGATGTCTGCCTGCGACCTGCGATCGCCTAGTACAGAGGCAGAACAGGGATCTGCCTATGTAAACAAGGCAAATCCCCATTCTGAAAGGGGACATGACAGAGATCTACCGTTCTCAGTCATCGGGAACAGTAATCTCTGTCATGTCCCTGGCAGCCCATCCCCCCTACAATTAGAACACACCTAACCCCTTGATCGCCCCCTAGTGTTAACCCCTTACCTGCCAGTGTCATTTTTACATTGATCAGTGCATTTTTATAGCACTGATCTATGTAATAATGTCACTGGTCCCCAAAAAGTGTCATTTGGGGTCAAATTTGTCCGCCACAATGTCGCGGTTAAATGCGCTAAAAATCGCAGATCGCCATCATTACTAGTAAAAACAATAAAAGTCCCTAAATCTATCCCATAGTTAGTAGACAAAATAACTTTTGAGCAAACCAATCAATATACGCCTATTGGGATTTTTTTTTTACCAAAAATATGTAGAAGAATATAAATTGATGAATTAATTATTTTTTTATATTTTGGATATGTATTATATCAAAAAGTTAAAAAAAGTTTTTTTTTTTTCAAAATTTTCGCTCTTTGTTTATAGCGCAAAAAATAAAAACCGCAGAGGTGATCAAATACCACAAAAAGAAAGCTCTATTTGTGAAAAAAAAAAAAGAACAATTTTGTTTGGGTACAGCGTTGCATAACCGCACAATTATCAGTTAAAGCGACACAGTGCCGTATCGCAAATAATGGCCTGGTCATTAAGGGGGCAAATCCTTCCGGGGCTGAAGTGGTTAAGGGAACAGGATCTTTTTTTTGTTTTTTTGGGGGTTAACAAACGCTTTTAAGAGCTAAGAAATTCATCTCTGTATGGCTCGCTTCATTACTCAAATGTATCCCTCTCGTATTGATGTTCAAAGAGTGAACACATTGAGCCAATTTAGAACCACTACCATCCCACAGGAGGAGGATGTCCTCTATATATCTTACCCAAAGGACCACTTGAGGTCTCTGTTGGGCAAAGACATTCTCCTCCCATCAGGCTATGAAGAGATTAGCAAGACTAGGGGCATATTTGGCCCCCATGGCCACTCCTCTATCCTGGCGAAAAAATTGATTATCAAACCAAAAGTAATTATGTGAAGCTGCAAATTCGAGAAGTTCCATAATGAAAGAAATTTGGCCGCTTGGCAAATTTGAATCTCGCTCCAAATAATATTTTACAGCATCCAAACCCTGATCATGTGGTATGACCGCGTATAACGAAATGACTTCTGCCGTCACTAACCACATCCCTTCTATGAGTGTATATCCCGACAGAAGATTGATAACATGTCAGGAATCTTTCAAAAGACCAGTGGAACAAAGAGAGGAACTAGAGGGGGGACACGGGTACAATCTAAAAAGAACAAAGGACATAGTAGGTGCAGGAATTTTTAATTTGAGTTTAGTATGACCCAATTTTATATACGTTGGTTCAGCTATTTAAGAGGGACTTTTTAATATCATATAATAGTCTCTGATTTATAGTTAGGGTTTTATCTACCCATATTAGTTTGTTACTTCAGAATTGGAGTTTTTTCTTTTGAAATTCCTTCTCATTAGAAATTTAGTGGCAAGGTTTTTGTTTTAATATTGTAACTATTTTCTAAACTCATTTTTATTAGTTACCCAATATTTATTCACAGCATCTTAGTAAGGTTAATAAAACATGTTTTCCCTTCTCAAATATGACGAATTTTGGGCCTGCCCGCCCGAGGCTCAGATGGAGGTGTGGTTTCAGGTGTATTCCGATATTTAAGCAGTGAGTCAGCACGCCGCCCGTTCCCCAGGACGTCAGATTGTGACGATACATGTCAAGGTGAAAGGACGTGCTGACGTCCACCACACTCTTATGATCCCGGAAGGATGGGCGTTTACATTAGCCGGCCGGCTTTTTACACATGCTGTTTTTTCATGCTCTTACAAGTAAGTGCCTTACCTTATTGTAATAAATGTAATTTGGTTTTTTACACTATGGCAAGTTATTTCCTTTCTGGGTCACCTTTTTTGAGCCTACCTATTGAATGAGATTGGCTCCTTTGGATCCGGTGTAAAGACTCAGACCATCTGCCCTGCTCCACCATAAGAGAAGCTTTCCAGATAAGAGCTGTTATCTGATTTTCTTGTTGAGGATAAAGGCCTGGGTTGGGTATTAAGCCACAAGAATCACAACTCTGGTTATCTTATAAGCGTGCATTCTATTTGGTGGAGGGATTTGTCATGTTGTGTTTGTGAATCACTAGCATCACACGAGGACTCTGAAAAGCGATCTACCAACCTTCACTTTTTTTTTCCTCACTCTGAAAATTGATACACAGATTTTTGCTCTTTCTACAATTTTGGTGTTCATGTTTACCACGGACTATAAGTCGTTTTTATGTACTTTTAAGTTATATTTAAGTTATGTTCTAGCACAGCTTCCTTTTATCCTTTTATGGTGCTTCGACTGTGTGTATCTTACAGCTGAGCTGCTGCTGTTTGCTATTTAGGGATATTTAGCACAGTTTTCTGGTTTATAGACCTGTATTTATAGACCCTGGGTTTAATGTAGGCTACCTTCAGGTGACTGGACACTGGCAAAAAAAACTTTGACAGAGCTACCCCTGCTGCATACTCATATAAAAACCACCCACTCAATGTGACTCTAGTTTTAATGAAAGCAATAAGAAGTGACCAGAAAACACAGGAGGGGAAAGGCCTGTGTCCTGCAAAGTACTCCAAGATAAGGAATTTACAGGCAAGTCAAAATTCCCATTATATTAATCATACAATACAGGACTTGTATTCAGACCATGGAATATCAAAGCCATAAACTAAGAGGTGGACATCAACATACAAGAACAGAACTGACAAAAAAAACAAAACAAAACCCATAATGGTTAAGGTACCAAAAACACACAGATAACAGCTTAAAGTACCTTGCTGGCCAAAACTGCACCAGCCTGAACATCCACCTGGTAGAGCCTGGAGAACAAGAGAACATAGGACCAGGTGGAGGCCGTGCAAATCTGGAATACAGATGCTTGATGCTGGAAAGCCCAAGAGACAAACAGACCTGGGGAAATGAGCTTGTAGGAGAAAGGAGGAATTCTCTAGCGCTGACCAATCCTCCGATTAGTCAGCGCTGGCTCTGACCAGAATGTGATAATAGCTCTAAACCTTCTTGAAACAACTACACAAAGAGGTATAAGAGCAGGGATGTAAAATCCCTGGACTGCTGCACTAGCTGCGTGGGCACTGATAGCTCAGTATCAACGGAGGTAAGTACAGCAGGGGCCAGGGTTGAGGGAGTATGGTTTTCACCGTTCCATTTTTTGCTGAAATGGTGAACACTTTAAGGTCGTAGGCCCTGGAAATAAGTTGTCTGATCCACAAGACAAAAAGGGACTCATACTTGTGAACAGAAGTCGAGGTTGCCAATTAGATCCTGACAGCCCCGAAGAGATCCAAGAAGTGTAGGGAAAATTCCTGGGTGTGTTTAGCTTCGACAATTTACGCAGTGCTTTGCTGTTTATTGTGCATTCACATCAGTCTCTGCCCTCAGGAAGCTTACAATCTAAAGGTCCATAACTCTCAATCATGCATATACATACCAGGGCTAGATTAGACAGGAACCAACTAACCTAACAGCATGTCTCTGGAGTATGGGAGAAAATGGTGTACCCAGAGGAAACCCACACAGGCACAGGGAGTGCCCTGGGTATGCATAAGGGCAAGAGGCGGGGCAAGCACCTTGGGGTTCAGAGGAGCACCCAAATGGTAGTGCTACAAATTGGAAGAATTTGTCTTTTCCACAACAAAACACAGAACACAGAAATTCTTTTGTCTGAAAGAAGCAATGACAGATCTTGCCAGTTCCATACAGAATTTTGATACCCCAAAAAATATGTTTAGAGATTTTTTAAGTTCATTATGGGACGGATGCCTTTATCTGGTTTGAGGACTGTGAATAGGTGTGTATGAAAACTTCAGGACCTTTCCACTAGAGGGACTGGTTTAACCATTCCTTGGGACTGAAGTTGGCTCAAGACAGCCAGCCAGCAAATCTGCTTGCTTTTTAGTCAATGCTGGCAGATTGGAGGGTAGGAGAAAAGGAGGGGGGAAAGACAGAAGATCTATTTTGTATGCCTTTATATTGACATATTGGACTCAGAGGTCTGGGGCATCTTGTATCTAGATTGGCACAAATGCCTGTTAAAAAAATGAAAACGTCTACACTAGCAAACAAACTGGAGTTTTAAGGAGTGGAAGAGGTTATTATAAGCGGTGCAGTAGGAGTGGCCTTAGCACAGGTTTTTTTTTATTTACCAGTGCCCAATCACCTGAAGGTAGCCTGCATATAACCCATGGTTAACGAATACAAGTCCTGTACTGTATGATTAAGCTAAAAAGCTTTGCCTTTAGTTCTACTTTAAGTACCCAGAAATTATGGCCAAAACATGTGTGGCACCATCTGATCTAAGGTCAAAATACCCAATTTATCCCCTCATCATCATTGATTGTCACATAAATGATGGTGTTCACTCATTTCTCAAATACCAGCACAAATGTTTTTGTGGCATGTCACATTTGGTTTCAGAACTGTTCAGGTCAGGCCATGCTTGCTGCCTTTTTTGGTCATCTGTGTACCATTGGGCAGGAAAATTCTTGTGTAAACACAGAAAGGAGAGGAAATGTCTCCAAAATGAGCAGACTATGGGAGGAACAAGAGACCCCACAGAGATTTTTCATGTTGAAAAAAAGTCATAGAAATTAATTTTTCTCTGAAGAAAAGAGAATGAGGCTTTTTTATTGCACGAGCCACAGCTAAACTGGGGGCAAGCAGAAGATAAAGTTACAGCATGCCCTGGTAGTGCAGCAATAAGAATAAGGTCTCAAAAATGCATATTCCCGCATCCACACAAGCAACGTGGATGCAGGAATCTCCACCACTACACCACTGTATTCTAAAAGCAGGGATTCCCCTCAACTGTCAAAATATACACATCAGTGCAGCAGCCATTGGCTGCATGTGCTGATCGGATGCTGGTTTTCCATCAGGACCGTTTGGCAGAAGCTGGTCTAACGATTGGTTTCTGTTGAACAGAGAAGGATACATACATATTGAAATTTTGCTGCTTGCTGCTAAACTGATCAAATTTCCATGAATGTATACCATGCTTACGTCTTGTATGTTTTAGAAAGAAAAAATTACTATGCTTTAGTGTACAACACAATGTAAAAATATGAACAACCCTCCCTCTTTTTTATCACCACTGTGCACCACTTACACGCTCTCTTCTGTTGGGCTCTGCTCCTCTCCAACCTCGTGCTCACTTTGGACCGAGCTGCTTTGGTCCTGAACCTCAGACTGCGGCTCTAACCTTATTCTCTTAATCTGATTCTATACAGAGAGGGGAAAGAGGCAGGGGAAAAAAAAACAACATTAATAGAGTGCAAGCTGTGGTTGCAGAGGCAGAACATTGAAGTAAAAATGAGGCAAAGGAAATCCCAACCAAAAGGGCTTTAAGTCCAATAAATGTATGACTTTTAAATGTTCAATGTACTTTTTAAAATATACATACCCTAAGATGTATGCTTTATTACTGTGGATCCACTTATTGTCAAATCTCAGGCACAGTGCAATTTATGGACTTAAGCGATTGTAAAGTCTCGTTTTTTTTTTTTATTTACCAACATGTTATACTTACCTCCTCTGTGCAGTGGTTTTGCACAGGGCAGCCTGGATCCTTCTCGGGTCCCTCTTCGCTGCTGCTGGCCCCTCCCTCCTGTCTAGCGCCCCCACTGCAAGCAGCTTGCTATGGGGGCACCCGATCCGAGCTGCAGCTCCGTGTGCCCAGACATGGAGCTGCCGATCCCCCCCCCCTCTTCTGATTGCCTAACTGACTTTGATTGACAGCAGCGGGAGCCAATGGCACCGCTGCTGTGCCTCAGCCAATCAGGAGGAAGAGTCCCAGATGGCCGAGGGACTTGACATCCCTGGATAAAGATGGGGCTCATGTAAGTATTAAGGGGTGCTTGGGCGGCTGCTACACACAGAAGGCTTTTTATCTTAATGCATAGAATGCATCAACTACCTTGGTAGCGGGTATGAAACCATTGGAGGCAGACAATGCATGGGGAATCAGAGTCAAACTGGGCATCAAGCAGGGGGGAATCAGCAGCAAGCTGGGTATCAGACAGGAAAGCATCAGCGGCAAGCTGAGCATCAGGCAGGAAAGCATCAGCAGGCACCGGATCAGACTGAACAGATTGGCTGGTGTGGAGGCAGACTGGAACAGATCGGCTGGCATGGAAGCAGGATTGAATAGTGGCAGGATTGTGCAGGTTGGGAAAAACTTCAGTTTCTTTTTTAGGTTTAGCCACTGAACTGTATGTGGATGCAGGGTAGGGCGTGCAGCTGATGGAAGAGAAGAGCTGGAGGATAGTAAAAAAGAGGGAGCAGTTGATGAGGGTGGTTTATGTGGGATTGTTGCAGGAAATGGAGAAGAGGTAGATGGGTTAAAGTCAGGGTAGGTGCAGCAGGTGGAAACAGTGTACTGACATGTAGTTGTGGTAGCAGGGTATATTGGGCTGCAACTGTGGTTGCTGTGGGTGATGCAGAGAGAGACATTTGAGCAGGCAGGTGTCTAGCAGCAGGAATGGGTTGTTGCAAGCTAACAGAGGCAATATATCTGACCATGCCTGTAATAATGGTTGCACAAAATTCAGTTTACATACTGCCTGTGACAAGAGACTGCACTAATACACTCTACAAGCACCTGTTGGGAATATGATGAGTATTGTTCAAAGAAATAAGCGGAGTCATTCTCCAACAACCATACCAAAGATTCTACCTGAGTCACACTAAAAGGAGGAGAATAATCATCGCTACCGCTACAAAGCCAACTCTGCACAGATTTGAATGAGAGGCTGAATTTCTTCAAACAAAAATCTGCCTTGAGTGAGCCAGACGGCTGCATTCCAATAATTGCTCCCTAGTCTGCTCTTTCAAAATTTGATGGCAATATTTCCCGTCTTCTGTTACAAGAAGTGAAAAGTACAGAACCTCCTCAAAATGCATCTTGCAGCATTTAGCAAATGCTTAGACTTAATTCCCAGGTGCAGCCATGATTGTATTGCTTCAGTATTAGGTCAGGTATACCACATGCAGGCATCCAGCAAGGGTGATCAGATCTGTTGCCTGCACCTTAAAACATGCTTGTTGGGATAAAAAGAAGAATGGTTTAAAATGCAATTGACTTACTTCTTCTTCTGTGTCGTCAGACATTGCATGCGTCCGCCGATGCCTCTCGAGGGACAATGTAGCACTGTCAGAAAAGGTTGGTGCATCTTGCTGAAACTGTGATACCTTTGGTGATGGAGGTGGAGAGGAATCCTGCATTGGATTTGTTGCTTCCAAATTTAAAGGTAATGTTCCAGGAGACAAAGTTTCTTGATTTTCCCTTTGTGAAGAACTTTTATTACACGGTAGTTCCTTCAGAATAAAAAGCACACAACAAAAACATTAAACACCCACATCCACATTGATCACAGACATCTTTCAGGCCAGGTTAAAATTTGATCAATTTCTAACCATTGGGGTAGCAACACAAGAAATCCTCCCCTAACATTCTTTTCTTCCTTCATCCAAACTAGATAGGGTTAGAAATTCCATGTAAAATCATATACAAATCTATTTAAATACCTCACCCCTTGCATTCAAATACAGAAAAGTCTCTATGCAAGCATTATACTAAAAATGTTTTCTTCAAATGAACCCTAACAGTGGAGTAAATGTCCTGCTGCTGTTTATGTGTGGGTTGTTCTATTGCACAAAGGGTCAAAAATCTTAAAAAAATAAATGATTTTCCTTAGGGTTTATATATAAAATTGTATACTCCCATTCTAGAAGGTCTTTAAAAGAATCAGATTTTCATACCATATATATTCTCCATCATAAAATCTTCTACAAGGTATAATAAGTCCTTTATCTTTAATTATGTTCAGTTCACAAGCAACATATATTGAGGCCGCAATGTCATTTTAAAGGATAAGTTCACCTTAAAAAAACAAAATGCACTTATTTTTTTGTTAGGAGCCTGTAAAGCCCTGCATCCACAATCAACAGATTGTGGATGTAATGCCACAGTCCTGCAGGAAGACTCAATGAACTACTACAATGCTCAACAGCGCCCTGGTAGCTCATTGAGAACTACAAGCCAACAGCCGCAATAAAAATTTATGAGGCTGGGTTCCTGGCCCAGAGCACAACCTTCCTCTTTCCTCAGCACAAGCTTGGGATTGGTCATGGCAGAGCTACCCAATGTGCAAAATTGCATGGGAGGAACTAAGTCTAATGCCGCGTACACACGGTCGGACTTTTCAGCTACAAAAGTCCGACAGCCCGTCCGACAGACTTTCGAGGGACTTTTGGCGGACTTTCAACAGACTTTCTAACGACCGTACTTGCCTACATGCGATCAGACCAAAGTCCGACGGATTCGTACGTGATGACGTACACCGGACTAAAATAAGGAAGTTGATAGCCAGTAGCCAATAGCTGCCCTAGCGTGGGTTTTTGTCCGTCGGACTAGCATACAGACGAGCGGATTTCTGGGTCCGGCGGAGTTACGACGTAAAGATTTGAAGCATGTTCCAAATCTAAAGTCCATCAGATTTGCGACTGGAAAAGTCCGCTGAAGCCCAGACACGATCGAATTGTCCGTCGGACAAGTCCGGTCGAAAAGTCTGACTGTGTGTACGCGGCATAAAGCCTAGCACACACTATCAGCTTTTTTTTTTCATTCAACCCAGTCGGTGGGGAAAAAAAAAAAAAAAATGACCGCTCCGGTCAGAGCCACTGTACTAATGATCCGTTACTGTGATCTTTCTTGCTGAGATGTTCTGCTCTGACAGGGGGACAGCCCTCTGCCAGAACACTATGATCAGTGCTCTCAGCCATTGGCTGAGAGCGCTGATCGGCCGCTGGTCTTCCAGCATGCTCGTCCAACTGAACCTGGCCGAATGGCCAGCTTATGTCGGACCGGCTGCCATACACATGGGCCGAATGTCAGCCGGTTTTTATTGACCTGGCCGATGTCTTTCAATATTTGGCCCATGTGTACTAGGGCTTTAATAAGTTGCTCTTTAGCTGTTAAATACATTTGAGGGGAATTTACTAAAATTGAAGCAGAAGGAATCTGAAATAGCTGTGAAAGGCAACCAATCAGCTTTTAGCTTTCATTTTGAAACCTTAAAGTGTATAGCAGTGTAAAGTGTATAGCAAGACCACTTACTGTTATCTCACATATATATTATTAAGTGTTCTTGCATAGCAAGACCACTTACTGTTATCTCACATATATATTATTATTAGTGGGACTGCTTTAGCAGTCCCACTATTGTTATTCGATTTTATTTATTTTTAATTTTAATTTTATTCCGTACGTTTTTTGGTTCTGCGTAACTTCTGCATACTTTCAGCTATTAAAACCATTCAACTATCAAAATGTTCGTCTCTTTTAACTGAGGTGTGCTCTTTTTCAACTTTTTTTCTACCATTTATACTTTTTAAAATATTAAGCTTTTTATCACTTTTTTTTAACATTGAAGTCAATGGGAGCATGCTTCAGAAACTTAAAATCTTCTTCCGCTCCCAAAAGTTTCAGCTCCTTCATACTTTCACCTACAGACCCCAAAAAAACTTTAAAATGTTCACAAAATATTCAGCTATCTGGCTATATCTTTTCAGTTTGATATCTTTTACAGTTTTTGAGAAAAAGCTTTTTGTTTAGAGGTCATTTCAGGAAATTTTAGCCATTAATCAGAGTGTACTGTGTTTGTTTTGTTGCCATGGTTACCAAAGCTTCTGTTATACAAAGGGGGGAAGGTGGCTGGAGCATCTCAGCTCTGATTACAGAGCCCGGGGGAGGGGACAGACACACCATGTACTGATTTATAATAGAGGAATATGATGGGGCAGTTTTGATGGTGGCAATATGATGGGGCAGTTTTGATGGGACAATTCTGATGGGGCAGTTTTGATGGTGGCAATATGATGGGGCAGTTTTGATGGGACAATTCTGATGGGGCAGTTTTGATGGTGGCAATATGATGGGGCAGTTTTGATGGGGCAATTCTGATGGGACAGTTTTGATGGGGCAATTCTGATGGGGCAGTTTTGATGGCAATATGATGGAGGCAGTTTTGATGGTGGCAACATGATGGGGCAGTTTTGATGGTGGCAATATGATGGGGCAGTTTTGATGGTGGCAATATGATGGGGCAGTTTTGATGGGGCAGTTTTGATGGTGTCAATATGAAGGGGCAGTTTTGATGGGGACAATTTTGATGGGGCAATTCTGATGGGGCAGTTTTGATGAGGACAATTTTTATGGAGCAGTTTTAAAGGTGGCAATATGATGGGGCAGTTTTCATGGTGGCAATATGATGGGGCAGTTTTGATGGGGCAATTCTGATGGGACAGTTTTGATGGGGCAATTCTGATGGGGCAGTTTTGATGGCAATATGATGGAGGCAGTTTTGATGGTGGCAACATGATGGGGCAGTTTTGATGGTGGCAATATGATGGGGCAGTTTTGATGGGGCAGTTTTGATGGTGTCAATATGAAGGGGCAGTTTTGATGGGGACAATTTTGATGGGGCAATTCTGATGGGGCAGTTTTGATGGTGGCAATATGATGGGGCAGTTTTGATAGTGGCAATATGATGGGGCAGTTTTGATGGGGACAATTTTTATGGAGCAGTTTTAAAGGTGGCAATATGATGGGGCAGTTTTGCTGGGGGCAGTTTTGCTGGGGGCAATATGATGGGGCAGTTTTGATAGGGCAATTCTGATGGGGCAGTTTTCATGGTGGCAATATGATGGGGCAGTTTTGATGGGGACAATTTTAATGGAGCAGTTTTAAAGGTGGCAATATGATGGGACAGTTTTGATTGGGGCAGTTTTGATGGGGGCAGTTTTGATGGGGCAGTTTTGATGGGGCAATTCTGATGGGGCAGTTTTGATGGTGGCAATATGATGGGGCAGTTTTATTGGGGACAATTTTGATGGGGTAATTCTAATGGGCCAGTTTTGATGGCAGTATGATGGGGCAGTTTTGATGGCGACCATTTTAGCAACTTAGCTATTCAGCATTCCCACGCATTTTCCCCAGGAAATGCATTTTCTAGTTAAGTGTTCTTGCATAGCAAGACCACTTACTGTTATCTCACATATATATTATTCTTATTATTATAGCCAAATTTACCACCCTAACTCCTCCCACAGTTTTTACACTACATAGACAAGTAATATACCGAAACGTGCGGATTGTTCCCGAATGGTGTGCTATTACTTTGTGGAACGTTTCGCCGAATGGTTCACGAAATATCGTCGTTTTTGCGGCGAAATTGGTCCCATAGGAATGAATGGGGAAACTAGAGTGGGAGATGACAAAAGCTGGAAAATCAGAACATGATTTCTAAACTGCCGCCACTCCCTCATTTTCAAGCCCACCTACACAAATCTTATATCAAAACGTTCAGCTATCCCTGCTGCCACTAAACATGTCCACGGCTAAGCCATAGTCCTGATAGTTTTCACAATATGACCATTTGTTTGCAACTCACGCCGTCCATTGACATTCATTGAAACTACACTCTAGCCCCCTCCAAATTTGAAGGGCAATTTCTAAACTGCGACTGTGCCTTCATTTTTAATATTTCAGAGACATACTATACATCAAAATCTAGGTCTGGGTCTTGTGATTCTCACAATATAAAGATCTTCGCTGTAGGATGTATAGTTTTTAAAATACGGCCATTTGTTTAGAGGTCATTTCAGGAAATTTTAGCCATTAATCAGAGTGTACTGTTAGTGTTTGTTTTGTTGCCATGGTTACCAAAGCTTCTGTTATACACAGGGGGGGAGGTGGCTGGAGCATCTCAGCTGATTACAGAGCCCGGGGGAGGGGATAGACACACCATGCACTGATTTATAATAGAGGAATATGATGGGGCAGTTTTGATGGGGTAATTCTGATGGGGCAGTTTTGATGAAGTAGTATTTGGGAAGCATAAACAGGGCATGAGCGTTGCTAGGAAACAGTGGTTGTAAACACAAGATGCTGAGACACTCCAAATGCATGTGACTTCATCTGCTAGACTTGATAATGCTTGTAGACTCCTCCCACAGTTTTCACACTACAGAGACAAATAATATACCGAAACGAGCGGATTGTTCCCGATTGGTGTGTTATTACTTTGTGGAATGTTTTGCCGAATGGTCCACGAAATGACGTTTTTGCGGCGAAATTGGTCCCATAGGAATGAATGGCGAAATGTTCAAAACTAGAGTGGGAAGTGACAAAAGCTGACAACCCCATGATCAGCCAAAACATTATGACCACCCCATGATCAGCCAAAACATTATGACCGCCCCATGTAAAAAAAAATATATTTTTGAAAAAAAAAAAAAATTTTTGAAAAAAGTAAAAAAATAATTTTTGAAAAAAAAAAAATCATTTTTGAAAAAAAAAAAAAAAATTTTTGAAAAAAAAAATATTTTTGAAAAAAAAAAAATTATTTTTGAAAAAAAAATATTTTTGAAAAAAAAATTTCTTTTAAAAAAAAAATATTTGAAAAAAAAAAATTATTTTTGAAAAAAAAATTACTTTAAAAAAAATAATAATTTCGAAAAAAAAATTATTTTTGAAATAAAAAAATTCATTTTTGAAAAAAAAAATTACTTTTGAAAAAAAAAATCATTTTTGAAGAAAAAAAAATCATTTTTGATTAAAAAAAAATTCATTTTTGAAAAAAAAATTACTTTTGAAAAAAATGTTCAGCTCTTTCAGCGAATGATAGAACTTTTTTACTACTATTTATACTTTTTAAAATATTAAGCTTTTTAACACTTTTCACAGTTACTCAAGCCACTCCACCCAGTTACTCCGCCCACTCCAGTTGTAGAGGCAAGAACACTTTTCACAATTTCCCCAGAAATTGTAGCTTTTCTAGTTATTATTCTTATTATAGCCAAATTTACCACCCTAGCTCCTCCCACAGTTTTTACACTACATAGACAAGTAATATACCGAAACGTGCGGATTGTTCCCGAATGGTGTGCTATTATTTTGTGGAACGTTTCGCCGAATGGTTCACGAAATATCGTCGTTTTTGCGGCGAAATTGGTCCCATAGGAATGAATGGGGAAACTAGAGTGGGAGGTGACAAAAGCTGAAAAATCAGAACATGATTTCTAAACTGCCGCCACTCCCTCATTTTCAAGCCCACCTACACAAATCTTATATCAAAACGTTCAGCTATCCCTGCTGCCACTAAACATGTCCACGGCTAAGCCATAGTCCTGATAGTTTTCACAATATGACCATTTGTTTGCAACTCACACCGTCCATTGACATTCATTGAAACTACACTCTAGCCCCTTCAAATTTGAAGGGCAATTTCTAAACTGCGACCGTGCCTTCAATTTTAATATTTCAGAGACATACTATATATCAAAATCTAGGTCTGGGTCTTGTGATTCTCACAATATAAAGATCTTCGCTGTAGGATTTATAGTTTTTAAAATACGGCCATTTGAATTACTGCATAGTTACTACATCTATCATGGTCCTGTCTATTGTGTATTGAACAGTATTTGTGAAGCATAAACAGGGCATGACCGTTGCTAGGAAACAGTGGTTGTAAACACAAGATGCTGAGACACCCCAAATGCATGTGACTTCATCTGCTAGACTTGATAATGCTTGTAGACTCCTCCCACAGTTTTTACACTACAGAGACAAGTAATATACCGAAACGTGCGGATTGTTCCCGATTGGTGTGCTATTACTTTGTGGAACGTTTCGCCGAATGGTCCGCGAAATATTGTCGTTTTTGCGGCGAAATTGGTCCCATAGGAATGAATGGCGAAATGTTCAAAACTAGAGTGGGAGGTGACAAAAGCTGACAACCCCATGATCAGCCAAAACATTATGACCACCCCATGATCAGCCAAAACATTATGACCGCCCCATGTAAAAAAAAAATATTTTTGAAAAAAAAATTCATAATTTTTGAAAAAAATGTTCAGCTCTTTCAGCGAATGATGAGACTTCAACTTTTTTACTACTATTTATACTTTTAAAATATTAAGCTTTTTAACACTTTTCACAGTTACTCCAGCCACTCCAACCACACAACAGTTACTCAAGCCACTCCACCCAGTTACTCCGCCCACTCCAGTTGTAGAGGCAAGAACACTTTTCACAATTTCCCCAGAAATTGTACCTTTTCTAGTTGTAATTGCACTGTCTGCCCTTATGTTGTAAAGCGCTGAAATATCAGCAAAATATCAGATATGTTTGCAGTGCACTTTTAGTAGCAACACTGTAACACACTAGAGTTTTTTTAAACTCCTAGAAGCGGCTCACTGAGAGGCTGAAACAGGCATCAGTCCAGGCACCTGGCGGAACCAGACTTTGTCATGATGACGCGGCGCCTGGACTGATTCCTTTGACAACATCCTTTTGTTGAAGTACTTTACAGGACACAGGATCTTAATTGGGGTACACACTATAAGAAAATCGGATGAATGTTCATCCGATTTTCCTTGTTGTTTTATAGAAATTGGGAACCGATGAACGAAAATTCGTACGAAAAATTCTTGCGCTACAAAGGCTGTTTATTGTTTAATTTTTCTTGTACGAAAACGGTACACATTAAAAACGAAAAGCGTTCGTTCTGTTCCCGTACGAGAAAAATTTTGGAGTTTCTCCCTTCGGAAATTTTTGTACGAAAATTCAGAATTGGCTTTTGAAAGTTATGTACACACTGTACGAAAATGCTCTGGACAAAAATGTTCGCCCGATTTTCTTAGTGTGTACAAGCCTTTAGTCAAATAGTTTATGCAGCTACCTTCAGGTGACTGGACAATGGCAAAAGTGCAAGGACAAGCCCAGAAAAAACCCTCCCACTCAGAGCAAGCCTCAGTTTAGTAGCACACAATAAAAAACAGTGGATCATAATAACAGGGGGGGGGGGGTTCCTGTGTCCTGCAATATACACCAAGAAAGAGATTTTACAGGTACAGTATGTATACATATATCCCATTTTCTTAGTTGCACATTACTGGACACAGGATCTTAGCTTTAAATAATTGGGATGTGCAAAAACAAAGCAACACAGCAAAATGCTAACAGACCCATGGTATAAAAAGGAAAAACGGAGGGTTGATAAGTCAGAGCAGCCTGAAGCACCTTACACCCAAAACTGGCATTAGTAGCCTGAACATCCATCTGTAAAACAAAAAAAATGCACTTTTGCCCCTGTGCCCAAACCTAAACCATCCCACCCTCTTCCTCCATAGATCCGTAATTACCTAGATCCGTCACCCACAACCTTCGGTCATTATTTACATGCCATAAGTCCCCCTCTTCTCGCCAGGTTGACAGTCCCATAGAAGTCAATAGGAGTGTAATGCACAGGTGCAGCCTGAAGGAGTCTTGGGGCACAGGATGTAAACAATCCCCAAAGGCTGAGGGTGACAAATCTTGGTAAATATGCACTTATTCTTAAGCAAATGTGTGAACAGAAGACCGGGTGTCAGCCTGCAAATCTAGTTAACAAATGTCTAAAGCTGAAAAGCCCACGAAACACTGACAGATCTGATGGTGTGTGCCTTAACTGGAAAGGGGGGGGGGGGGGGAATCTTACCCTTTAAACTGTAGGTTCAGGGGATAGCTTGTCTAATTCAGCTGGTAATGATGGAACAAGAAGCAGGATGTCTCCTATGGGGACCCTCAGGAATGACATCGGAAATAATTCTCCTTTTAAACACTTCGGAACAGGACACAAGGAGGAAAGCAGACACTGAGAATTTTATTTCCTATCTTTTGGAAGCATAGGGAGGACAGAGTTCAATAAGCCCCAAACAGCCAAGCCATTAAAGCCAGAGAACCAAGAAGCTGAATGGACCCATCTGACAAAAGACTAGAAGATCTGGTAGGGCCAATGGAGAGTCCGCCAGGAATCTGACAAAGGCTAAGTACCACGTTCTTCTGGGTAACTTCAGTGTGATCAAGATTACAGGAATGCTCCCCTCTTGATCCTATGAAGCAGACAAAGAATAAGATAGTGGGGGAAAAGCATAGATCATGTCTGATCTTACGGAGTAACCAGGGCATTCGTGGCAAAGGCCTGAGGATCCCTGGTTCTGGCAACACACCTGTCCGGCTTGTTGTTAAACCTGGACACCAGAAGATCCATGTCTGGTGTCCCCCACCTGCTAAAGGGGTGTTGAAACAACTCTGTGTGAAGGGAAGATTCCCCTGGCACTAGACTATTTTCCACACTGGAAATGTGCACTGCAAACAAAGCTATATCAAGCTAAAATTAGATCTGCTTCTCTTTAATTTAAACATAGAAACTTCTTGTACCCCCTTGATAACTGACGTAAGCCGACAGTCACGGCATTGTCCAATTGAATTCCGAATAGGACTCTTAGACGAGAGGTGCAAGCATTGGAGGGACAACCAAATCACCCAGATTTTCAGGATTTCGATTGGGAGCTACTAGGCTATCAATGCCAACCAAGTTCCCTATACTGAGAAGGTTTCTAGGACTTTGCCTCAACCCAAAAAACTAGCGTCTTTCGTGAGCACCTTCCATGACATGGGGAGAAATGACTGATTTCAGCGCTGGGCAAGCCTGGTTTTATTAGTTTACGCAGCGCTTTACAACATGAGGGCAGACAGTACACTTACAATACAAATCAATACAGGAGGAATCAGAGGGCCCTGCTCATTAAAGCTTACAATCTAGAAGGGAGGGTCAAGTGGAAACAAAAAGGTAATAACTGCGGGGGGTGAGCTGATGGAGAAAATTAAAAAACAGCTGCCAGGGGAAATCCTAGCTGCCAGGGGAAGAACTCCTCCAGTGAGAGTGGGGGGGCAGCAAAGGGAAAAGAAAGACAGATTCTGGTGGTAGGGGACTCAATTCTTAGAAGGACAGAGAGGGCAATCTGTAACCAAGACCTGAAGAGCCGAACAGTATGTTGTCTACCGGGCGCTCGGGTTCGGCACATCACGGATCTTGTGGACAGATTACTGGGAGGGGCTGGGGAAGACCCGGCTGTCATGGTGCACGTTGGCACCAATGACAAAGTCAGAGGCAGATGGAGTGTCCTAAAGAACGATTTTAGGGACTTAGGAGCTAAATTGAGGAAAAGGACCTCCAAGGTAGTGTTCTCAGGAATACTACCGGTACATCGAGCCACACCAGAGAGGCAGAGGGAGATTAGGGAAGTAAACAAGTGGCTGAAGAGCTGGTGTAGTAAGGAGGGGTTTGGGTTCCTGGAGGACTGGGCCGACTTCTCAGTCGGTAACCGGTACTATAGAAGGGACGGACTGCACCTAAATGAGGGTGCAGATCTGCTGGGAATGAAGATGGCCAAAAAGTTAGAGGGGTTTTTAAACTAGGCGATGGGGGGGAGGGTCCAGAGACAGTGATAGCCAGCGCGGAAGATATTCCAGAGGGTAACACAAGGTGAGTATAGTAGCAAGTCCAAGTTGCAATCTTGAAACACCCAATACGAGGACAATATGCGACCGGTCTAAACTATGTGGCATGTTCACCAATGCCAGGAGCCTGGCGGACAAGATGGGTGAACTAGAGATACTGTTGTACAAGGAGGATTTGGAAATTGTGGGAATTTCAGAGACCTGGTTCAACAGCTCTCATGATTGGCTGGCAAACATTCAAGGGTATACCCTATACCGCAAGGATAGAGAGGGTAAAAAAGGGGGAGGGGTATGCCTATATATCAAGAATAATGTACAAGTGAATGTGAGAGATGACATCACTGAGGGGGCTAGGGAGGAGGTGGAATCTTTATGGGTAGAGCTCCAAAGGGATGAAGCTAAGGGGAAAATAATACTGGGAGTATGCTATAGGCCCCCTAACCTGAGGGAGGAAGTGGAGACGGATCTCCTATCACAAATTGGATTAGCAGCAAGGATGGGAAGTGTTATCATAATGGGGGATTTTAATTATCCAGACATAGACTGGGCGGAGGGAACCGCGCATTCATTTAAGGCTCGCCAGTTCCTTAGTGTCTTGCAGGACAATTTTATGGGTCAGATGGTAGACGCACCAACTAGAAATAAAACATTACTAGATCTACTGATTACCAACAATACAGACCTGATAACAGATGTGGAAATACGGGGCAATTTAGGTAACAGCGATCACAGGTCAATTAGTTTCAGTATAAATCACACAAATAGGAGACATGAAGGGAACACAAAGACACTGAATTTCAAAAGAGCCAACTTCCCTAAACTACAAACCTTGCTAAAAGGCATAAATTGGGATAAAATATTAGGAACAAAGAATACGGAGGAGAGATGGGTTTGCTTTAAGAGCATATTAAATAAGGGCATTAGCCAATGTATCCCATTGGGTAATAAATTTAAAAGAGCGAACAAACATCCTGGATGGCTTAACTCCAATGTAAAAACGCATATAAAAGCAAAGGAGAAGGCCTTCAAAAAATACAAGGTTGAGGGATCATCCACAGCATTCAGAATTTATAAAGAATGCAATAAGAAATGTAAGGGTGCAATTAGGATGGCTAAGATAGAACATGAAAGACACATAGCGGAGGAGAGCAAAAAAAATCCCAAGAAATTCTTTAAGTATGTAAACAGTAAACAAGGGAGGACAGACCATATTGGCCCCATAAAGAATGAGGAAGGACATCTGGTTACAAAGGATGGGGAGATGGCAAAGGTATTGAATTTATTCTTCTCCTCAGTCTTGACGAGTGAATCGGGGGGCTTCAGTAACCAAAACTGCAGTGTTTATCCTCATGACACAACACAGGAAGCACCTACATGGTTAACAGAGGACGGAATTAAAATTAGACTTGAGAAACTTAACATTAATAAATCACCGGGACCAGATGGCTTGCATCCGAGGGTACTTAGGGAACTCAGTCAGGTGATTGCCAGACCGTTGTTCCTAATTTTTACAGACAGTCTATTGACTGGAATGGTACCAGCTGATTGGAGAAAAGCCAATGTAGCACCAATATTTAAAAAGGGCCCAAAAAACATCCCTGGGAATTACAGACCAGTTAGCCTAACATCAATAGTATGTAAACTCTTGGAGGGGATGATAAGGGACTATATACAAGATTTTAGTAATAAGAATGATATCATTAGCAGTAATCAGCATGGATTCATGAAGAATCGTTCTTGCCAAACCAATCTATTAACCTTCTATGAGGAGGTGAGTTGCCATCTAGATAAAGGAAGGCCCGTAGACGTGGTGTATCTGGATTTTGCAAAAGCATTTGACACAGTTCCCCATAAACGTTTACTGTACAAAATAAGGTGCGTTGGCATGGACCATAGGGTGAGTACATGGACTGAAAACTGGCTACAAGGGCGTGTTCAGAGGGTGGTGATAAATGGGGAGTACTCAGAATGGTCAGGGGTGGGTAGTGGGGTTCCCCAGGGTTCTGTGCTGGGACCAATCCTATTTAATTTGTTCATAAACGACCTGGAGGATGGGATAAACAGTTCAATCTCTGTATTTGCAGACGATACTAAGCTAAGCAGGGCAATAACTTCTCCGCAGGATGTGGAAATCTTGCAAAAAGACCTGAACAAATTAATGGGGTGGGCGACTACATGGCAAATGAGGTTCAATGTAGAAAAATGTAAAATAATGCATTTGGGTGGCAAAAATATGAATGCAATCTATACACTGGGTGGAGAACCTCTGGGGGAATCTAGGATGGAAAAGGACCTGGGGGTCCTAGTGGATGATAGGCTCAGCAATGGCATGCAATGCCAAGCTGCTGCTAATAAAGCAAACAGAATATTGGCATGCATTAAAAGGGGGATCAACTGCAGAGATAAAACGATAATTCTCCCGCTCTACAAGACTCTGGTCCGCCCGCACCTGGAGTATGCTGTCCAGTTCTGGGCACCAGTCCTCAGGAGGGACGTACTGGAAATGGAGTGAGTACAAAGAAGGGCAATAAAGCTAATAAAGGGTCTGGAGGATCTTAGTTATGAGGAAAGGTTGCGAGCACTGAACTTATTCTCTCTGGAGAAGAGACGCTTGAGAGGGGATATGATTTCAATTTACAAATACTGTACTGGTGACCCCACAATAGGGATAAAACTTTTTCGCAGAAGAAAGTTTAATAAGACTCGTGGCCACTCATTACAATTAGAAGAAAAGAGGTTTAACCTTAAACTACGTAGAGGGTTCTTTACTGTAAGAGCGGCAAGGATGTGGAATTCCCTTCCACAGGCGGTGGTCTCAGCGGGGAGCATTGATAGCTTCAAGAAACTATTAGATAATCACCTGAATGAATGCAATATACAGGGATATGTAATGTAATACTGACACATAATCACACACATAGGTTGGACTTGATGGACTTGTGTCTTTTTTCAACCTCACCTACTATGTAACTATGTAACTATGTAGTTGTTAGGTGTGGATAGGGTAGGCTTCTCTGAAGAGAAGGGTTTTCAGGGATCGTCTAAAAGCTAATAGAGTAGGAGATAAACGGACAGATTGGGGTAAGGCATTCCATAGGATTGGAGAGGCTTTGGAAAAGACCTGGAGGCGAGCATGGGAGGAGGCGATGAGGGAGCTAGAGAGCAGAAGGTGTTGAGAGGAACGAAGAGAACGAGTAGGTTGGTATTTAGAGACTAGGCTAGTGATGTAGCTGGGGGCTAAATTGTGGATGGCTTTGTACGTAGTTGTTAGTATTTTGAATTTAATTCTTTGGCCGACCGGAAGCCAGTGGAGGGATTGACAGAGAGGGGTAGCAGAGACAGAGCGACTGGTAAGGTGGATGAGTCTGGCAGCAGCATTCATGATGGACTGAAGAGGTGATAGACTATGTAGAGGTAAGCCCATGAGAAGGGAGTTGCAGTAGTCGAGGCGAGAGATGACCAGCGAGTGAATTAAGAGCTTTGTTGTGTCATTGGTTAGAAAGGGCGTATTTTGGAGATGTTGCGGAGGTGGAGGTTGCAGGATCTGGACAGCGATTGGACGTGGTGCTTGCAGGAAAGTTCAGAGTTCAGGACGACACCTAGAACCTTGGCATGTGGGGATGGGCTTATAGTTGTGCCATCGATTTTGACCGAGAGATCAGGGGAAGGGGCATATGGGGGAGGAAACATTATAAGTTTGGTTTTGGATAGATTGAGTTTGAGGAAGTGGTGTGACATCCAGACTGATATATCTGATAGTAAATTAGTGATACGTGAGGAGACAGAGGGAGTGAGCTCAGGGGTAGAGAAACAGATTTGGGTGTCGTCAGCGTAGAGGTGGTATCAGAAGCCATGGGATGCTATCAGCTGACCCAGGGAGGAGGTGTAGATTGAAAAAAGGAGAGGACCAAGAACAGAACCTTGGGGGACCCCAACTGAGAAAGGAAGAGAAGAGGAAGTAGAGTTGTAGGAAATGCTAAAGGTGCGGTTGGATAAGTAGGAAGAGAACCAGCGAAGAGTACAGTCACAGAGACCAAAGGCGTGGAGTTTTTTGAGGAGGAGGGGGTGGTCAACCGTATCAAAGGCAGCAGAGAGGTCCAGGAGTAGGAGTACAGGATAGTATTGATTGGTTTTGGCCGTTAGTAGATCGTTTGTTAGTTTTAGGAAGAGAACAGTTTCTGTGGAGTGTTGAGGACGAAATCCAGACTGAAGGGGATCAAGAAGGCTATTATCAGCGAGGTGGACGCTCAGTCGGTTGTAGACCAGACGTTCGAGGAGTTTGGATAAGAAGGGGAGTAAGGAGATGGGGCGTAGGTTGTTAAGATTGGATGGGTCCTGTGAGGGCTTTTTAAGTATGGGTCTGACAAGTGCATATTTTAGAGAGTTGGGGAAGATGCCAGAAGAGAGGGAGAGATTGAAGATGTGGGTTAGAGAGTGTAGCATAGAGCCAGAGGGTGAACATAGCATTTGTGAGGGAACAGGATCCAAAGGGCAGGTGGTAAGGTGGACATTAGCAATGGGCATTGCTTCGGCAGTGGCGCTTTGTGGGTGCTATTAACCCCTTCATCGGCCGCTAGCGGGGGTTGAAAGCGCACCCCTACAAGAACGAAAATCGCCACTAAAACAGTAAAGCGCCGCTAAAAATAGCGGCACTTTACCGCTGACGCCCCCCCGCCCCAGTGTGAAAGTGCCCCAAGCCTGGGGCACCAGTAACCCGGGCATCCTAGAAAGAGTCACAGCTCTGATTTTCAGCAAACTTCTGCGGTCCCAGCAGCCAGTAGGAGATAGAGATAAGACACCTTCAGGTCTTCCCCCTCCATGTGGGTATACTCCCAACAACTTGGGAGTCAACTGATCCAGAAAGCTGCTAAACAGAAGTTGCCATGGTAATAAGTAGCTACAGACCTCATCGAACAATAATTTTTGATAATGTTAGCAAAGAAAAACTAAAATAAAAAAAGGATTCACTTGGAGGAGAGAAGGAAGACACGTTTGTACACCCAAGAGTAGGGATCGGCCGATTATCGGTAAGGCCGATATCAGCATTTTC
Organism: Aquarana catesbeiana; assembly: GCF_042186555.1. NCBI lineage: Eukaryota > Metazoa > Chordata > Amphibia > Anura > Ranidae > Aquarana > Aquarana catesbeiana. Next base: position 348,441,025 of record NC_133324.1, on the reverse strand, counting down.
CAAAAAATCGGTCGCAAGCTAGACCAATATTGTTTCAAGGGGTTTTACCACGGTGATGCCTGCAGCTGCAGGCATCACCCTGGTACCGTTCTTTAGAGCGGACGGTCAGCTTTATTAACCTATGTGGCTCAGCAGCAGCTCAGCTGTTATTACAAGCAGCGGGAGGGAAACTCCCCCCCCCCCCAGCTCTCCCGTCCCACCGGTTGGCCCGAGCAAACAGCCAGCAAGTCCGCTGGCTGGCCAAAGACCCGAACAAAGCCGATGCTTTGTTGGGGTCTCGGATCTAGTAACCTGGAAGCGATGGCATAACATCACTTCCCGGATTACTGACATCTTAAAGGCGCCAGTTAAAAAAAAAAAAAAAAAAAAAGTATTCCAAAACGCAGATCTTGACGTTTTGAATACTTTCAAGTGCAGAGGAGGGGTTTGGGGTCTTATAGGCCCCCGATCCCTCCATAAAGAGTACCTGTCACTGCCTATTTCTGTCACAAGGGATATTTACATTCCTTGTGACAGCAATAACACTAACAAAAAAAAGGAAAAAGTGTACAAATAAAAGTGGTAAATGTACAGAATATCGGAACATAATATCGGCGGGAGAGGTGAGGTATTGTATCGGCATCGAAAAAACGGTCGATCCCTACCTAAGAGCACTAGAAAAAAAAAAAAAAAGAAGAGGTTTGCAGGCAGTGGGACTGTTCTTATAACTTTGTTTGCCAGTGACCAATCACCTGAAGGTAGCTGCAAAACCCGGATGACCATGATCCTGTATCCTATATTGTAAAAGAATAAATGTACAAGGGCACTGGATAAAAAAAGAGCATCTAGTGCCTGGGCTGCACAGGCTCCATTTTGCCTGTGCGGTGAACACTCTCCTGGCAATTTTTGATTAACACAAGTAGCGTGTGTTGAGCCATTAGTCTCAGTATGCCTTTTAGAACTGGCATGTGTTGAAAACATTTGCCTAACACCCCGTTTTGAATGTGCCTGTGAACTGACCCCAATACGCTTAATAAAACGGATGTAAAATCTGTTGAAAAAGTAAAAAGATGTAAAAGTGAAAATTCAGGCAGCTTTCACAGTGTAGGCGGTGCAGTATCACCCCGCGTGATTCTTGGGCTCTTCTGATCTTACCAGGGAGCCCAGGGCTGCATTAACCAGCTTCAGGATGCCAAGCGGGAGGAGACTGAGGCACAGCCGTTCCCCGATATCCTCTGCATGAAACTGGAAGCAACAATAATTTTGTTCACTTTTGGTTTCACAGCTGTCATTCCCTCTCCGATACAGCTACGAAAGCAGCTAACCGAGCAAATCTGTGCTTAGTTAGTAGCTTTGGAGGGCAGAAGAGATATTTAGGAGACAAATGTCTAATAAAATGTAATTAAAAAAAAAAATAAATAAATAAACATAACCCCCCATTGCCCCGCACATACCCACAAATGCAAACATGGCACAAGGTGCACAGGTGTATGTAAATGGTGATTGCACCACACACGCAAGTTATCATCACAAATGTCCGAGTGAGACCAACAATTCTAGTGCCACAGGTCTCGTTTAACTCTAAACTGATGAGTAGAAAATGCTTTTAAAGCACCTATGGATATTTTGGGTTAACATTGTTTTTCATGATATTACAGGCAAAGGAAATTTTAAGACTTGGCACATTTGGTATCTATTCATTCGACAAAACCTCATCCTTTATATTTTACCAAAAATTGGATATTATATTGTGTTTGTATGCACTAAAATTCTATTTATTTTTTTATTTTTTCCGGAAAAATTGCGTTTGATAAACTGTTGAGCAAATATCGTGCAACATAAAATATTGCTATCCTTTTTACTCTACGAGGCCTCTGCTTTCAGAAAATCTATAATGTTCTGTGGGCTTTATGTAATTTTATGGCCATAAATGCAGATTTTTAACGTGTGCAAAAAGTGAAAAAAAATTGCTCCGGAGCACAAGTGGTTAAAATTCAACATAATTTAAAGTGACTGGCAAATTTCAGTTCAGGAAAAAAATCTCACCTTATCACTAGAAGAGGATGAAAACGATGATGATGATGACCTTGACGACCGCGACATACGATTCGGCCTTTCTGGTGAGGTTGATTTAGAATGGGAGCTATGTCTGGAGGGGGAGGATCTATCTGATGAGGAACGCGATGAATGAGAAGAGGATGAGGAAGATGACGAGGAAGAGGAGGAAGAAGAGGAGGAAGAGGATGATGAGGAGGAGGATGAAGAGGATCTTCTTCGTCGGGATCGTACCAAGGCAACATTTTCACTTTCTTCAGCACCTTCAGGCAACTCCACTTTTCTTAAACCGCCTTCCTCCTCTTTAACAGGCTGTAATTTATCTGTAGTATGATGTTCTGGAGACATATTGCCTGGAAGGAATTCATCTTGCTTAATAACCGACACATTTTCCATATGCAATTCGACTCTCTCTGTTAGCTCTATGGTCTTGTGGATTTTGCTACTGCTATTGTTAGGCGATAAGATCTGTTCATTATAAACTTTTATATCTGCATGTAGCTCTGTTGGATTTTGCTCTACTGTATGCAAAATTTCGCTTGTAGAGGATCTTGAACATGCATAATTGGCATTTTCCCTTTCAGGATACGAAGAGTTAATAGCCTCCACAGGACACTGTTTAGGTGCATCCTGGATGGATAAAGGGTTTGATGTAGTATGAAATGGAACTTCCTTGGATTCATCCACAAGGGTTTTTTTTAAATCTACTGATTTTTCGGTCATAATTGTTTCTCGAACACTATCAACATTTTCACCTTCAGACAGTACCTGGGCAGCACTTTGGACATTTGCATTAGTCATCTCCACATGGGTAGACAGAACAGTCCCCTCAGTTATCTCCACATCAGAAGATGGAACATTTACCTCTGTCATTTTCACTTCCCTGGGCCCATGCACATCTGTCATCTTCGCATCAGCATTCTGACAGTCTGTGGAATACTCTGATGGCATTATTTCAGATTCTTTTTGTACAGCAAGAAACTCTTCATCACCTTTTGGCTCAGTGATTTTGTGGTCCACCAGCTCATGGTCTTTTGCTACAATATCCTCGGCAGGCAACTCAGCCTCGGCACGCTCCTGGGCCTCGCTGGGCAGCTCGGCCTCGGCACGCTCCTGGGCCTCGCTGGGCAGCTCGGCCTCGGCACGCTCCTCGGCCTCGCTGGGCAGCTCGGCCTCGGCACGCTCCTCGGCCTCGCTGGGCAGCTCGGCCTCGGCACGCTCCTCGGCCTCGCTGGGCAGCTCGGCCTCGGCACGCTCCTCGGCCTCGCTGGGCAGCTCGGCCTCGGCACGCTCCTCGGCCTCGCTGGGCAGCTCGGCCGCGGCACGCTCCTCGGCCTCGCTGGGCAGCTCGGCCGCGGCACGCTCCTGGGCCTCGCTGGGCAGCTCGGCCGCGGCAAGCTCCTGGGCCTCGCTGGGCAGCTCGGCCGCGGCACGCTCCTGGGCCTCGCTGGGCAGCTCGGCCGCGGCACGCTCCTCGGCCTCGCTGGGCAGCTCGGCCGCGGCAGGCTCCTCGGCCTCGCTGGGCAGCTCGGCCTCGGCACGCACCTCGGCCTCGGCACGCAACTCGGCCTCGCTGGGTAACTCGGCACGCACCGCGGCCTCGCTGGGCAACTCGGCCTCGGCACGCTCCTCGGCCTCGCTGGGCAACTCGGCCTCGGCACGCTCCTCGGCCTCGCTGGGCAACTCGGCCTCGGCACGCTCCTCGGCCTCGCTGGGCAACTCGGCCTCGGCGGGCGCCTCAGCCGGCAACTCGGCCTCGGCGGGCGCCTCAGCCGGCAACTCGGCCTCGGCGGGCGCCTCAGCCCGCAACTCGGCCTCGGCGGACGCCTCAGCCCGCAACTCGGCCTGCGCCTCAGCCGGCAACTCGGCGGGCCCCTGAGCCGGCAACTCGGCCTTGGCGGGCACCTCAGCCGGCAACTCGACCTCGGTGGGCACCTCAGCCGGCAACTCGGCCTCGGTGGGCACCTCAGCCGGCAACTCGGCCTCGGTGGGCACCTCAGCCGGCAACTCGGCCTCGGTGGGCGCCTCAGTATGCTCCTCGTTCGGCAACTCAGCCTTGGTGAGCACCTTGGTATGCTCCTTGTCCGGCAACTTTGCCTCGGTGGGCAACTCAGCCTCGGTGGGCACCTCGGTACGCTCCTCGGCCAGCAACTCAGCCTCGCTGGGCAACTCAGTCGTGGCACGCGGCTCGGCCTTGCTGGGCAACTCAGCCGCGGCCTCGCTGGGCAACTCAGCCGCGGCACGCGCCTCGGCCTCGCTGGGCAACTCAGCCGTGGCACGCGCCTCGACGGGCAACTCAGCCACGGCACGCCCCTCGGCCTCGCTGGGCAACTCGGCTGCGGCGCGCACCTCGGCCTCGCTGGGCAACTCGGCCGCGGCCTCGCTGGGCAACTCGGCCGCGGCGCGCTCCTCGGCCTCGCTGGGCAACTCGGCCGCGGCGCGCTCCTCGGCCTCACTGGGCAACTCAGCCGCGGCACGCTCCTCGGCCTCACTGGGCGCCTCGGCGCGCTCCTCGGCCTCGCTGGGCGCCTCGGCGCGCTCCTCGGCCTCGCTGGGCAACTCGGCGCGCTCCTCGGCCTCGCTGGGCAACTCGGCGCGCTCCTCGGCCTCGCTGGGCAACTCGGCCTCGGCGCGCTCCTCGGCCTCGCTGGGCAACTCGGCCTCGGCGCGCTCCTCGGCCTCGCTGGGCAACTCGGCCTCGGCGCGCGCCTCGGCCTCGCTGGGCAACTCGGCCTCGACGCGCTCCTCGGCCTCGCTGGGCAACTCGGCCTCGACGCGCTCCTCGGCCTCGCTGGGCAACTCGGCCTCGACGCGCTCCTCGGCCTCGCTGGGCAACTCGGCCTCGGCGCGCTCCTCGGCCTCGCTGGGCAACTCGGCCTCGGCGCGCTCCTCGGCCTCGCTGGGCAACTCGGCCTCGGTGCGCTCCTCGGCCTCGCTGGGCAACTCGGCCTCGGTGCGCTCCTCGGCGCGCTCCTCGGCCTCGCTGGGCAACTCGGCCTCGGCGCGCTCCTCGGCCTCGGCGCGCTCCTCGGCCTCGCTGGGCAACTCGGCCTCGCTGGGCAACTCGGCCTCGGCGCGCTCCTCGGCCTCGGCGCGCTCCTCGGCCTCGGCGCGCTCCTCGGCCTCGCTGGGCAACTCGGCCTCGGCGCGCTCCTCGGCCTCGCTGGGCAACTCGGCCACGGCGCGCTCCTCGGCCTCGCTGGGCAACTCGGCCACGGCGCGCTCCTCGGCCTCGCTGGGCAACTCGGCCACGGCGCGCTCCTCGGCCTCGCTGGGCAACTCGGCCACGGCGCGCTCCTCGGCCTCGCTGGGCAACTCGGCCTCGGCGCGCTCCTCGGCCTCGCTGGGCAACTCGGCCTCGGCGCGCTCCTCGGCCTCGCTGGGCAACTCGGCCTCGGCGCGCTCCTCGGCCTCGCTGGGCAACTCGGCCTCGGCGCGCTCCTCGGCCTCGCTGGGCAACTCGGCCTCGGCGCGCTCCTCGGCCTCGCTGGGCAACTCGGCCTCGGCGCGCTCCTCGGCCTCGCTGGGCAACTCGGCCTCGGCGCGCTCCTCGGCCTTGCTGGGCAACTCAGCCTTGGCATGCTCCTCAGCCTTGCTGGGCAACTCAGCCTTGGCATACTCCTCTGTGGGCAACTCAGCCTCAGTGGGCAATTTTGTGGGCAACTCTGCCTCGGCACGCTCCTCGGCCGGCAACTTCTCTGTCATTTTTGGTACAACTGTAAAAAATTCCTGGGCAAGTTTTGTTTTGATTTCATCAACAGAGATGGCTTCTTCTGGTGCCTCAAGTGCAGCTTGATTTTTGACCATGGCTTCAGGATTTATTTGAACACCTGCAACATCTTCCACCTGTGCATCTAATTCAGAAGATTTATTAGAATATTTTGATGTGCTTGGTAGAAATGTTGATTGTTTGAAAAAAATTGGCTCAGTGATTGTGTCTTTCTGTGATGTTATTTGTGGAGATTCCACATGTGTCAAAGAAATGTCAGACGTTTCTTGTAAATCTGGGTCACACATCATAGCTTCATGGACAGCCAGAGATTCTTCATTAGCATCTGATATGATTGCAGAAGCCCCCTCTGATATTTTGGAATCTTCACACCTTTCTGTCACAATCACAGATGATTCACATGTCCCTGTTGTAGCTTCATATTCTAATACACTTATTTCAGCAAATTTCTTTAAAGGAATCTCGCCTTGAACCGTTTCAGAGGTAACTTTATTTGGTTGCTTAGATTCCTCTAATTGCACAGTATTTTCAAACATATTCAAATCATCTTCAGCAGATGGTTTGACTTCTGTTTGTTTGATTTCTGAAATTTCATTTATATGCATAGGTTCTTCCTTTTCAGAGCTCTGATTTCCTAAAAAGGGTAGTTGTACTTCTACTGAGCCAGAATGTGAGACTTCTTCACCCAGTGAATGGTCAGTGCTGCTGGTGGTCCCTCCTAATATGTCAGAACCAGACACATGGGAAACACCTAATTCTGATTTCTTAGTAAGCTCATCTTCTGTTACACTTTTATCCTGTCCCTTAAGCAAATCAGTTGCTTCTGCCTTTGTCTGTTTTAGTGCACATGACCGCAGCTTTGGCTTGTCTAACATAGTCCACGCAGGTACAGGCGTTTGCTCCACATTAAGCACCTGTGTTTTATGTTTTTCCTGAATGTCAGGGCGATTTACTGTTTGTAAAATGTTAGTTTCCGGTTGATTCCGATTTGAAGAGGATGATCGGACTCTTAGTTTTCTTGTTTTAGGTAAGCTGGAAACACAAACTGAGGAAACGACTTCTGCTTTGTCAGATTCAAAAGCATCACCACCGCACACTGTTGAATTTGCATTCAATTTGTCCTTGTTTACCTTCTCTGAAATAGACATGGTCTTAACATTTGACCTTCCCACTTCAGGACAGCTTGACAATGTAATGGTACTCTCTTTATTTTCATGAGATTCTGGTTCTTGCTTCTCTAAAATCGACATAGTTTGAACCCCCCTTGATGATGACTTCTCCACTATATGCAGGCTCTGTTCACTCACATATGCTTTACCCGCAGATTTTGAGCGAACTGGAGGCTTTAGAAGAACAAGTGATGATTTCACTTTGACATCTTTTGTTGTGGAACCTCTTGTGGAACTCCTCACAGCCTCTTCCGTCATATGTGAATCCTGTATTTTTGTTCTAGCTTTTTCAGCTTCTTGACACGAGTTAGGAGTCTGTTGGATAATACAAGTAGCAGCTGGAGGCTGTTGTGAAGTATTTGAATTGCTCTCATTGCGCGCTCTCACATGACGCCCCCACTTTTGAGGAGATCTATGACTCTTTGAACACTCCTTGTGAAGAAATTGTGGGGAAACTGCTTTCTCAGTTGCTGTGGTCATCTGCTTTTCAGAGACCCGATGTTGGAACCCTTCCAGAGAAAGCAATGGTGGAACACGTTCCTCTGCTGTTTCTTCTGAGTCAGCACAAGTTGATTTGGAAACAGTTTCTGATAATTCAGGAGGAGAAGGTGAACGCTTGACTTTTGGAGACTTTTTCTGCTGGACAGTAGCTGATCTTGACGATCGTCTTCTTTTAGGGGTTTCTTCTTCTTCCTTCTCAATGGGTAGCTCCTTTTCTTCCATTGTTTCCTCCTCTTCCTCACCCACATCTTCTGCTTCTTCCTTGGCAAAGTCTCCTTTAGACCGTCGGGCACGGATGGATGATCTACGTAGATCTTGCTCCTGAGTTGGCGGTGTTAAAACTGGAGGTTTTGAAGTTTTAGCCTGCAAATTAAGGTATATTCTTTAATGCCTGCACCAGTCTTAAGACATGTACATTTTTATGATCAGTATGGGTGTAAATCTGACCTGTTTTACTCGGGATGACCTCCTCTCCCTTTTTTTGGGAATCTCTTCCTCAGAATCATCTGGGTCTTCCAAGACAGAAAGGCTTTTTTCTTTAATGATATATTGATAAAGAAAAAAAAAAGGAAAAAATTATAATGGCATCTGGTCCTGGTTTTATCTTGCTATTACTGCATGCACAGAAAATGTAATATTTTTTTCTGGTTTTCATTAATAGTTAGACATCCAGCTGTGACACCATACACAGATTTGATATAAATGGTTTTTAACACCTTGCTCATTTTAGATAATGGATTAAATAGAAGGCCTCTCGATTCACATCTACAACAGCATTTCTTAAAGCAGATCTTCAGGCAAAAATCATAATCTCAGAATCTTAATGTCCCATATATACATATTCTACATTACTACTATAGCTTCAAACATCCACAATGTGCACAACATTTTTCTGCAAGAGTTCTGCCTCTTTGGTTACCTCTCCTCCCCCACTTTGTTTGCTGGGCAGAAAATCAGCCCGATAAAAAAACGCTACAGTGTGGGGACTATTACACAGATGACAGCAGGGAGCCAATACAAATACAGCTTGAGATACAGTATTTATTTTTCAAGCTGTATTTAAATATATTTACAATGAATACATAAATGAAAATGTTGCAGGAGTTTCAGCTTTATTTTTTCTTTAGACTGAAACTTGGTACGGCTAATGCATTACCTGAATCATATTCTGACCTGATAATGTATAATTTCCATTATAAGTTTGAAGGAAAAAATACAATTTATTAATTTTTGAATGCAATGTTTTTTTACATAAAGAGATCTGCTAAGTTGTGCCAAACTCCATGGACTGTCAAATTACAAAGTACGCTGAAAAACAGCACACATGAAGCCACGACCACCTACCTGAAATCTTCAACATGAAGGCCAGAAAATAAAAACTAAGCTTTGATTATTTGCCTTTTCTAGAACAGTTTACAATCAATGGCTAAAAAAAAAGGGTGAATAAATGGCGTGTGTGCCAATCTGTTTAAAAATTAAAAATCTATATACTGTATATTATGTAATTATTATTATTTAAAAATACATACTCGAAGTGCGTTTTCCCAGCTCAACATCCGGCACCTTCAAAACAGAACAGATAATATCAGGAGGCTCTGGCACAATGTCAGGATTCGTATTTTCTTCCTCGGACTCCGCTAAAGGTTCTGTGAACCAAAAAGAGCTTGTATTTAGTAGTAAAAAAAAAAAAAATTGTGAACAACCCCTAATTTAATTCAAACACAAAATTTCATAATAACAGGACAAAGAAGTTAATAGGATTTTTGACTTACCTGTACAATTCATTTTTTTTTTTAAAGTACAGTACAGGACACAGTATTTATACAGCATGGGTTATGTTACACCATGGAACATCCTCAATGAAGAAAAGGGGTTTCTGGAATTTGAGGGAATTAGTTGAGATATTTTAAGTCCAGAATACCCTCATTGGGCTTTGGTACCTTAACTACTTGCCGCCCGTAGGACATCCATGGGTTGCAGTGGTTATACCGTGATGATGCCTGCATCTACAGGCATCATCCCGGTATGAAAATTTTCAGCTGGCGATTCCCTTTGTAGCAGAAGTAATCAGTTCTGTGGGTGGCAGAATGCCGCCATTACCACCGCCACCATTCCCAGGCTCTAACGTCCGTTTTGCGGAGTCCAGGAGCGATGCAACCAGCGGCATCAGCTGCACAAAACAGAAATAGAGGAACTGACGTTGTTCTTCTTTCTCTGGGACCCCGAAAACCGGGAGCAACAAGTAAATCATCACTTCCAGTTCTGCCTCGGTTTACCTGGCCGCTAAAGCAGCTGATCATACCAATCTGTGTCTTACCAGCTGCATTGTAGGCCAGATGAGAGATTTGGGGTCCAGATCTCTTCATAAAGAGGACCTGTCACGGTCCATGCTGTCACATCATCCCTTATGATAGCAACAAAATTAATAAAAAAAAAAAAGTGTAAAAAATGTTGTATAAAATAAAAACAATAAAAAAGCACCCCCGTCCCCGTGCTTATGCACAAATGCGAACGCATACGTTACTCCTTCATGCATATGTAAACGGTGATTACATGACGTGAGGTATTGTCGCGAATGTCAAATCGAGAGTAATCATTCTAGAACCAGACCTCCTGTGTAACTCTAAAATGGTAACCCGTAAAGGCATTTAAAGCTAATTTTAAGCACTGTGGTTTGCCGCCATTCCACTGGCAGGGACACATTTTAAAGTGTGACATGTTAGATATTGATTTACTCAGCGTAACATCATCTTTCACATTATAGAAAAAATTGGGCCAAATATCTATATCTAGATATATCTATAAATATATTTTTTTTTTATTTATTAAAAAGTGTAATTTTTTTTTTTTTTTTAAATGTCATTAGAAAAAAACGCTGCGCAAATACAGTGTGACATAAAAAATTGCAACACCCATTATTTTCAATTCTATAGGGCCTCTGCTAAAAATATTTATAATAGAGATAGATTATAGAATATATATATATATATATATATATATATATATATATATATATATATATATATATATATATATATATATATATATATTTATTTTTACATGTAGGAGGGAAGTGTCCAAATTGGCCTGGATATGAAGTAGTTAAACAGATTTGAGTAGAGTCTTGTGGCAGCACTTACTCCTCGTCTTCCTAGGACAAAAGGCGATTCAGGGCATTCTGCAAATCTAACTGTCCTGTGGCAGTTTTTGGTTGATTTGAAAGAAGAAAGTGTTGGGGTGGTAGACTTTTGAACTCTATTTTGTACCCCTCTGAAATCATTGATTGAATGCACGGGTCCGGGGCATCTGTGACCCAGAGATAGACAGACTAACAGACGCCCCCCCCCCCCCCCCCCCCATTCTCAGCAGTGAGAGCACTTTGGCTTTAGGGAAGCCTTGGAGACCTTCGTGGGCTAAGCATTACGGCAAAAAAAAAAAAAAAAAAAGACTGTCCACGACACTGGACTGTATATTGTATACAGTCCAGCTTTCACCTATCACAAGCATAAAATGATAGACTATGGTCCTGGACCTGTATAGCACCCAATGGCTGACAACGCATTCCACAAAGTGCAAAGGTGAGCGCACAGGCACATGCACAATCCAGTGCCCGAAGCAACATTACATTACCTTAAAGTGTACATTACCTTCAAGGTACACACCTATAACCCATAGTGTATGAATACTCTGCCTGTGTCCTGTACAATTAAGATGAATACATTGTTCACAATATACTAACCTTACAGAACAGTAAGCAAGCATTAAGTGCCCTAGATTCAAATGTCCAAAATACAAAGCTGCAAAGTTCCATTGCAAGGTGTTGTAGAATCTCATATTAGCCAATGTATTTCATATTATTCACATTGATTTGCATATGTTTTATTGATAATATAAATATTATTATTCATATTATTATTATATAGTAGTGGTTTATCAATATTATTATTCAATAAGTAAAGCAATAGTTATTAATCTTTATACTATGTTTTCCATAGATATAGAGAAAGGCTTAATTTTTAATGTTAATAATTAGACAATATTGAATAACTGCCTGAAGAGCTCAAAGATAGAATAGTGGCAAGGCAAAGATCTGGCCAAGGTTACATAAAAATTTCTGCTGCACTTAAGGTTCCTAAGAGCACAGTGGCCTCCATAATCCTTAAATGGAAGACGTTTAGGACGACAAGAACCCTTCCTAGAGCTGGCTGTCCGGCCAAACTGAGCTATTGGGGGAGAAGAGCCCTGGTGAGCGAGGTAAAGAAGAACCCAAAGATCACTGTGGCTGAGCTCCAGAGATAGTCGGGAGATGGGAGAAAGTTGTAGAAAGTCAACCATCACTGCAGCCCTCCACCAGTCGGGGCTTTATGGCAGAGTGGCCTGACAGAAACCTCTCCTCAGTGCAAGACACATGAAAGCCCGCATGGAGTTTGCTAAAAAAAACACCTGAAGGACTCCAAGATGGTGAGAAATACGATTCTCTGGTCTGATGAGACCAATATAGAACTTTTTGGCCTTAATTCTAAGCAGTATGTGTGGAGAAAGCCAGGCACTGCTCATCACCTGTCTAATACAGTCCCAACAGTGAAGCATGCTGGTGGCAGCATCATGCTGTGGGGGTGTTTTTCAGCTGCAGGGACAGGATGAATGGTCGCAATCGAGGGAAAGATGAATGTGGACAAGTACAGGGATATCCTGGATGATAACCTTCTCCAGAGTGCTCAGGACCTCAGACTGGGCCGAAGGTTTACCTTCCAACAAGACAATGACCCTAAGCACACAGCTAAAATAACAAAGGAGTGGCTTCACAACAACTCCGTGACTGTTCTTGAATGGCCCAGCCAGAGCCCTGACTTAAACCCAATTGAGCATCTCTGGAGAGACCCAGAAATGGCTGTCCACCAACGTTTACCATCCAACCTGACAGAACTGGAGAGGATCTGCAAGGAGGAATGGCAGAGGATCACCAAATCCGGGTATGAAAAACTTGTTGCAAGACTCATGGCTGTGTTAGATCAAAAGGGTGCTTCTACTAAATACTGAGTAAAGGGTCTGAATACTTAGGATGTGAGCATGTGATATTTCAGTTTTTCTATTTTAATAAATCTGCAAAAATGTCAACAATTGTGTGTTTTTCTGTCAATATGGGGTGCTGTGTGTACATTAATGAGGAAAAAAATGAACTTAAATGATTTTAGCAAATGGCTGCAATATAACAGAGTAAAAAATTTAAGGGGGTCTGAATGCTTTCCATCCCCACTGTATATATTGTAAGTGATACAGTACTTTTACACATAGGATTATATAGTAACACATATAACACATCTGGTGGGGTTATTGAAAGTTCATTCTCTCAAAGTCGTAAATCTGTAATTCTTGAAGTTAGTTAAATCTTATCAAGATGAGGAGGGTTTGATTTAACACAGCTGGGTGCCAGACTGTCTCTACACAGGTGTTTGTAATTGGACAAAACCAGCTATAAATCACTTTAATGAACATATAGGATTTCTGGGAATAATTAAGTTTATCTGGTTGTAGAATAGGTGTCAGATTTATGGTTAGTTACATTGACGTAGATCGTAGCAACCAATCACGTTGTACCTAATATGTCTGCATTGTAAGAAACTGTATAAATTAGACCTGCATCTTGTAAAACTTTGAACATAATCCTGTATGTTCCTAGCTGTTAATAAACCTGCATCACTGAGGTCCTGCCTGGTTCGATACTTTACTATTCTACTTCAAAAAGGACACGCCTCACTCTCTTATTAAAATGATTCCTTGGAACGCTCCATGTTTAACGCTCTTATTTCAAGGCAAAGTTGGAATATTTTAAACAATGTATACAGAGTTAGGTGGAGGAAGAAGAAACAAGTGTGATACCTTCGGCTCGGAAAAATTGCTAAACGTGAAAACTTCTAAAAGTTGGGTTTTATTTTTTTTAAACAGTGTCCAAAATCTACATGTTCATCTCTACTTACTTTAATAGGAACAATATGGATCATACAAGTAAAAATTTCCTTTTGAAGTACTGGAGCCAGAAAGTAAGACAGAATAACAATGTCCTGGTGGAGGTGAACGGCCAAAACCACCTTAGGAAGGAGGCTCTAGGCTTGATACTAATACTAACGGGTTGTCGTGTAGTATCAAAGAGGGCTACTAAGGTGCTGCAACACTCTGAGCTGCTCTCTGGGATCCCCCAGGGTGCCATAAGCATGGCACCCAGTTTGCCCCAGATCAACGTTAGGAGACTGCCAGGAAGCCAGAACCAAAACAACCAGTGACTCACTAGGGCAAGGACACATGGCATCATTCGTTGCTATGTCTTGCCAGCACCATGGCAACACATGATTTTCATCTAGGGCATGCCCCCAGCATTCAAAAGATGAGGTCTGCCTCCTCCAGACATCCTCTCCCTCCCTCTGCCGCTCTGCTGAGTCCAAAAGGTAGGGCTCTGATGTGAAGAGGAGACTGTGCGATTGGAGGCTCTGTGTAATTGGGGGGCCTTTGATGTGATGGACGGGACTCGTATAGGAGGTGACTCCAATACAATGGGGAGCTTGTACATGAAGGGACATCTGACGTGAAAGAGGGCTTCTGCTATGAAGTTAATTTCATCAAGGCTGTTGTGTGCATTATCCCATGCTTTGGTTTCCCATTGATAAGTATCATTTAAGTTTTTTAATTGTATACTGGGACGCCTCGAAATTTTGCATACTTTTAAAAGGGTGCCGCAACTGAAAAAAAAAAAAAAAAAAATTGAGAAACACTGCTTTAGTTTTCAATCAGACGGCACTGACATCTGTTCTGTGTGCAGGCTGCCTTTGTTGCACTTGCATCTGCCCTGAGCTGTGTACAGACAGCCTACAGTAGTGGATGCAGATGAACAGTTGCACAGACTCAGACAGTGTGCATTAGAGCCCTATCACACTGTCAGCGCGGGGGCGTCGGCGGTAAAGCGTCGCTAGTTTTAGCGGCAGTTTACCACCGTTTTAGAGGTGCTTTAGGGACGCTAGCAGGGCGCTTTTAACCCCCGCTAGTGTCCAAATAAAGGGTTAAAAGCACACGCAAATCGCTGCTGCCAAGGCGCTTTGGCGATGCTGCCCATCGATTTCAATGGGCAGGGGGCGCTTAAGGAGCGGTGTATACAAGTTTTGACATGTAGTTGTGCCAAGGCAGCCATTGCATCTGTATCCGCTTCTAAAGACTGCCTGCGGGCAGTTTGGGGCGGATGCAGGTAAAATAACAAAAGCAGCCTGCAAGCAGGATGGGCATCCACACCTGTCTGAACAAACCCTTAGGAGGACAAGGCTGCCAGTTCAGATAACAGCCTTACAGAGGCTGATGGCAACAAAGAAATTAGCCTTGTTAGAGTGGAAAGGGAAATATCCCTTATCAGTTAATGTTAGAGGGTCTTTGAGAGCCAACAGAATCAAATTGATATTCCACAGGGTTACAAGAGGGACCACATGAGACCCCCCTGTACAAAAGTATCGACCAATAAATGGGAGGCTAACAGTCTTTAGAATACTGAAGGCTAAATGTTGATCCACACCGGATTGCCAGTAGGTCTGGATCTGTCCCATGGAGAATGTCCTAAGGTTAACGGTTTCTTCTTTGAACCTAGCAAGTAAGCTTTTCATGTGCGATGGTAGGCCTGGCAGGGGGAAGATTAACTAGTTTTTAACAGCATGGGAATAGCCAAATCAGAGTGATGCCGGTTTCTTAAGACCTTGACTTCAACAGACACGTTATTAAAGCCAGTGACCTTGAAGCAGAATGAAAAACTCGTCCTAAAGATAGGAAATCCAGTCGATCTGAAAAGCCCATGGGGTTTCCACTTGAGGTTTGAAAAGAATAGAATACCACATCCATCTGGGCCAGTCCAAAATTAGGAAGATCACCAGACTGCCCTCCATTTGATCCTGAGGAGCATAAGCGGACAAAAGAAGTAGATCAGTTTGTACAGAGATGGATGATTGGTTGATGGAGACACCAGAGCATATAGCAGATCTCTGCATCTGAAGACAAACCTGTCCAGTTTGTGGTTGTTAAATCTTGAGGCTAGGAGGTTCACATTTAGTATCCCCCAGTTGAAATAAAAGGTCCCGAAACACTTTTGGGTGTTTAATTTCCCCATGTTCAGAGACTGCTGGCTGAGGTAGTCTGCCAACTGTCAACACCTGGAATGTGAACTGCAAACAAGACTGGAATATCTAGTCTTGCCCTGGCTAGGCTTCTGGTTTTTCTATGGTGGGCGATGTATACCACAACAGCGGCACTGTCTGACTAGATCCTGATCAGAAAATCCTTCAGTAGAGGTGTCCAGCATTGCAGGGGCAACTACAATTAGTATAGAAAACAATCACCCCCCCCCTTTAAAGTAATCACATATTGTTTCTTTGCAGCCTGAAATGAAGACAGCCAAGGTTTGTTTTATCCAGCTGTATTTACTCACTGCAACTTATAACATGCAAGTAAAAGATAGAAAACAGGTCATAAAATGTTTTCAAAAAACAGATTTACCGAGTTGGAAAAAAGGATCGCCCGCTCCCAAAAATGACTTGTAAACTCAATCAGTTGTAGCTAATCACCTTCTCAATGGCATACAAAGCCATTTGACTTTTAACTGTGATCAGCTGTGGTCATTTTGATTAGCTCAGCATGAAAAGAGTTTTCCTGGAGCATTACAGTCCCTGGTAGTTCAAATGAAGCAAACAATCCTATATGGGTGGCAAGGCACTGTCAAAAGATCTCTGGGATAAAGTTGTGAACAGGCACAAGTCAGGAGATGGATAGAAAAAAATGTCTAAGGCTTTATCAATGCCTAGAAGCACAGTGAAGTCTATTATTAGGAAGTGGAAGGTATTTGGTACAACACAGACCCACTCTGGATCAGGATGTCACTCCAAACTGGATGAAAGAGCCAAGGGGAAACTGGTCAGAGAGGCTACCGAGAGGCCTACAGCAACTCTGAGGCAGTTGCAGGAATTTATGACAAAAAGTGGTCATTGTGTGCATATGACAAAAATATAACAAATTTGCCACAAATGTGGCTTGTATGGGAGGGTTGCAAGAAAAGGCCACATGCAGTCACAACTGAGCTTTAGCAAAATGAAGATTCTGAGGCCACATGGAAAAGGTTGTTCTGGTCAGATGAGTCTAAAATTGAATTATTTGGCTTCAACACCAAACAATATGTCTGGTGGAAATCCAATAAAGCTCACCATCCAAATAACACAATTCCTACAGTAAAGTATGGAGGTGGTAATATGTTATGGGGGTGTTTCTCTGCAGCAGGGACTGGAGCACATGACAGGATAGTAGGACAATGGGGGCAAAATACCATCAAATTCTTAAGGAAAATCTGCTGCCCTTTCCCGGAAAGTTGTCAATGGGAAGAAGGTTTATACCCTCCAACATGACAATGACCCAAAGCACACAGCAAAAATGACCACACAGTGCTTGAAGGTGAAAAAAGTGAATGTTCTAGCATGGCCTAGTCAGAGCCCAGACTTAACTACTTGCCGACCGGCTCCTGTACATATAAGTCGGCACTTTGCAAATGGATATCTCGGTAACGGTAGCAGCTGCTGCCACAACCGAGGTATCCATCTCTTCAGGAGCTGGTCATGTTTACGATAAAGGTGGTCTCTGCGGCGGATTTGCCGCGAGATCACCGTTATCGGCGGCGGGAGAGGTGCCACTCCCCTCTCGCCGATCTCCCGCGCCCTCCGCCGCTTACCGGAGCCGTCGGCAGCGGCGGAGGCAATCAGGACCTGTCCGTGGCCAGGTATGGAGAAGAGTGAGGGGAAGATGGCCCCCACCTGTCTCCATACTATAGCAGGGCGGAAGCGACGTCATAACGTCACTTCCTCCACTTGACCACCGGGCACTTAAATCCCCTTCCTAACCAGACCAATTTTCAGCTTTCGGTACTCTCACTTTTTCAATGACAATTTCTC
Organism: Aquarana catesbeiana; assembly: GCF_042186555.1. NCBI lineage: Eukaryota > Metazoa > Chordata > Amphibia > Anura > Ranidae > Aquarana > Aquarana catesbeiana. Next base: position 348,423,629 of record NC_133324.1, on the reverse strand, counting down.
AGTCATGCAACACTGTACCCATATGAAATTTTTGTCCTTTTTTTTCATACAAAAAGAGCTTTCTTTTGGTGGTATTTAATCACTGCTGGGTTTTTTATTTTTTGCGCTATAATTTAAAAAAAAGACTGAAACTTCAGTAAAAAACCCCCCAAAAAACCTTGTTTCTGTTAAAATTTATTGCAGAGTATTGGCGAGTATTGGCAGAGTAAGTATTGTAGAGTATTTCAGGGTATCGGCAGAGTATTGCACATTATTGCAGAGTATTGGCACATAGCAGCGCTGTGGGCATTACAGATCCAGCCGACAGCACTGCTAAAAACAATCTCTCCCCCTCTCCCCTCACACTGTACAGATCGGTACAGAAAGGGGAGGGAGGAACCGGCGTCATGACATATCGCCGGTTTGTTTACAAGTGATCGCTCCGTCATTTGACGGAACCATCACCTTACTGCGATCCGTGATGCGCCGGGTCTTTTGGACCCGGCGATCACGGATGTTTGCGGGAGCGCGCCCCAGAGCAACATTCTGGAAGGACGTCCCACGGACACCCACCCAGAATAAGCCGACCGCGCTGTAGCTGTCTTTCAGCTATGGCCCGGTCGGCAAGTGGTAAAGGGCCATTTTTTCAAAGGACAATTTTTTTTTTATTATTGCATTTTTGTCGAAATATGAGATCTGAGGACTTTTTGACCCCAAATGTCATATTTAAGAGGACCCGTCATGCTTTTTTCTATTACAAGAGATGTTTACATTCCTTGTAATAGGAATAAAAGTGACCCAATTTTTTTTTTTTTTTTTAAACAGTGAATAAATAAAATCAAGTAAAATAAATAAGAAAAAAATGTTTTTTTTTAAAGCGCCCCGCCATGACGGGCTCGCGTGCAGAAACAAACGCATACGTGAGTAGCTCCCGCATATTAAAACGGTGGTCAAACCACACACATGAGGTATCGCCTCAATCGTTAGAGCGAGAGCAATAATTCTAGCCCTAGACCTACTCTGTAACTCAAAACATGTAGAATTTTTTAAACGTCACCTATGGAGATTTTTAAGGGTAAAAGTTTGACGCCATTCCACGAGTGGGCGCAATTTTGAAGCGTGACATGTTGGGTATCAATTTACTTGGCGTAACATTACTTTCACAATATAAAAAAATTGGGCTAACTTTACTGTTGTCGTTTTTTTTTTAATTCAAAAAAGTGAATTTTTTTCCAAAAAAAAAATGCAGTCTTACAAGTGCAAAAAAAGTGCGCTTGTAAGACCGCTGTGCAAATATGGTGTGAAAAAAAAGTATTGCAATGACTGCCATTTTATTCTCTAGGGTGTTAGGAAAAAAACAATATATAACGTTTGGGGGTTGTAAGTAATTTTCTAGCAAAAAAAAACCCTTTTTTTAAACTTGTAAACACCAAAATCTCAAAACGAGGCTATTCCTTAACTGGTTTAAACCTGATGAAAATCTGTGGAATGACTTGATGCCTGCAGTCCACAAACAGTCACCATTAAATTTATCTGAACTTGAGCAGTTATGCAAAAAAGAAAGGAGTGGGCAAATATTGCAAAGTCTAGATGTGCAATATTAGTAGAGACATATCCCAACAGAACAAAGGCTGTAATTAAAGCAAAAGGTGGTTCAACAAAATACTGACACAAGGGGGTGATCTTTTCTTACTCAGGGATTCTTTTTTTGAAATTTTTTATGGCATGTTGGTGTTATATCTTTTATTTGGATGATATAAGTTGCACTCGCGTAAATACAGGCTGCAAAGCAACAAAATGTCATTGTTTTAAAAAGAGGGGTGATTTTTTTTATACCAACTGCAAATCACTCAGAGCTGCATAATGCCAATTGTGAGACAATATTTCTCTGGTCAGCGAAAACAAATGTCCCTTATATTTGTAGCCAGTAGGAAAAATGCACCTCTTACAGTGGTAGCCAGAATGCCTCCCTTACAGACAGCCAAAAAGATTATAGGTGTCATACAGCTAGCTCTGCTAAGTTGCTTTGGCTTCAGAACTATGCAGTCACCCATAAATAGGAGGTAAATCAGCCATAGTTCAAGAAACTTATGAAAAAGAGAATGTTGCTATATAGGGGTGGAACTGAACAACAGTACTGCCTTGAAGGAGGTTACTATCAAGCTCAGAACGAATGCAGAAACAGATGGCGCCTGGACTGTAAATTCAAACACTGGAAGCAGAGAGTCAGAAGTTTTTCTTGAGTAAGAAAATCTTATGTTTGGCTGGTGTCTAGGATTATCTAAGCAATTTGTTAATTCCAGCAATGACTTCTGGAGGTTTAGGATCCAACCAAGCCTTTTTAAAGGTTCTTACAGTCCACAGCATGTTGTCAGTATTTGTGATTACTTTTTCTTTGGTAAGAGATTATCCATTATTCACACAATGGGAACACACTGGGAGTGTAGGAAGGCCAGCATGGGTACAAATACGGTGAACACTTAGGGTACAAAAGATAGACCGAACTATAGGGCTACAAACTGGTAGAGTTCCCCCACAGAAAAATGGAGGTAGTGTTCATGTGCTAGAAATAGAGACATGCAAGTATGTCTCCCCGATGTCCACACAGACGAGAAAGTAGGAGGAGGAAGGCTATGACAGACCTGGAGGACTGAGAAATTTCTGTACTTGAAAGAAGACCTTTAAAGCCCTGAGGTCAAACATGAGGCAGGGGATGCCCCCCTTTTGGATTTGGAACGTTGGAAAGGTTGAAGTAAAACCTTTTTGCCACTGAACAATGGCTCAGGAGATGTGCAAGAGCAGCTTGAAGATCTGCTAATCTGGGGACATCCAGTAGGTAAACTGGATAGTATAAAACGGGGAGGGAGCAGAAAGCCAAACTCTAGCTTGTAGCCACTGGAACCCTTCTCTTACCCAAGCATTCGATATGCTTTCTGACAAGTTGTCTGCAAAAGGGCATCAGAAATCCTGTGAGGCAATTTCTGCCTCTTAAACAAGTTCCCACTGACACCACTGATCTTTTTAGCTATCTCTAAGGAGATAATTATTCTCAATGTCCACAAGCGTAAAGGGTTAAGTGCGTGTCTAACAAGTGTTAATGTGTGTATTATGTGCTGATTTTTACTAAAAAGTCAAAACAGGACTCTGATAGGACACAGCTGATCAGCAGGTCCCAGCCATGAATCACTGGCTGGGACCAGTTGCCAAAATCCAGCTGTGTCTAATCACAGCGCGAATTGTGGGGGGATGCGTGCAATGTACCTGGAAGAAGGCAGCGCCGTATAAGTGCATCACTGTGCCTGTAGGGGCCGCCTGCCTGCAGTACAATGCAGGCAGGCAGTTCTGAAGCAGTTTATATTGACTGCATGGGGAGTGCTCTATGATGTGCTATTACTGACCCTTTAAAAGGCTGGTTTCCTGACTGTGGTAGTCATTTTCTTTAACCACCTCCATTGAACTTTTTTCAATGGAGGAGAGGGCAGGAGGGGGTGGGTCCCCATCAGATCATCTTTATTGCAGCTGAGCCCAGAGACCCAAAGCTATTAACATAGGGCTGGAAGTTTAGCCTGAACATAGTGGGGTAAATTTCATTACAGGAAAATAATATAACTAAAGCTGTAGAGAATTTTTTTTTTTTTAGCTAAACTTTAAAGTGGATGTAAACCCCATTCATGAAATCTAAACCTGGGCACATATATCTGTAGTGTTTACTTATCTCTCTCCACAGCCCTAAAGCAGGCCATACACAGTCGAATTTTGAACAAATTTTCTTTTCAAAATCAGAAAGTTAGTTTTTTTTGTGATCCGATGATGCCACCATTGATTTTCGAAATTTGGCAGACCAAGCCTTCAATTTCACGGCATGTTGTTACAGAAAAGAATTTTCATGGCCGGGAATCTTCTTTTCTCTCCGTAAATTTTCTTTTCTTATTACATTTCTCGCACGATTCTCCCATCATTGATTAGAAAATCGTTCGATTTTCAAAAAATTTCCAACATGTCCGATTCCTCAAATTTGATTGCCGCACGAAAATCGGCTTGCTGCAGCCCACTAATGATGCGAAATTCGTACGAAAATTCTTTGATACGATTTTCGGAAGAAAAATCTTTCAAAATTCGAACCATGTATGGCCGGCATAAGTCCCGTTCCTCTATTATCAGCGTGATAACTTCTCACAAGCTCTCCGACACAGGAGATAGTGTTAGACAGATAAGCAGAGAGCTGGTCTATTCACAGTAGAGCTCTGCAAGTTTCTTTGTTTCTCTGCCTAAGTGGAAGGGGCGTGTGCCTTTCCTCCAATCAGCTCACACACAGTGTAGGCCCAGACTCCCCTCCCACTGCTGAAACAGGAAGAAAAATGTCTAACACAATGTGCACTTTCCAAGAAGATTGTAGAAAGCTGAAGACAGATATACATGTAAAACTTATGCAGTGAGATTTGTTTCATCTCTGTGTATCATTTGAGGCTGTTCACTTCACTGTGTATATGTGAGGGTTTACACCCACTTTAACCACTTCAGCCCTGGAAGAATTTACCCCCTTCCAGACCAGAGCACTTTTTGCGATTTGGCACTGCGTCGCTTTAACTGACAATTGCGCGGTCGTGTGACGTTGCACCCAAACAAAATTGACGTCCTTTTTTTCCAACAAATAGAGCTTACTTTTGGTGGTATTTGATCACCTCTGCGGTTTTTATTTTTTTGCGCTATAAACAAAAAAAAAAAAGGAGCGACAATTTTGAAAAATAAAAAGCAATATTTTACTATAATAAATATCCCCAAAAAATATATAAAAAACTAATTTCTTTCTTACTTTAGGCCGATATGTATTCTTCTACATATTTTTTGAAAAAAAAAAAAAATTGCAATAAGCGTATATTGATTGGTTTGCGCAAAAGGTATAGCGGCTACAAAATAGGGGATAGATTTATGGCATTTTTATTATTCTTTTTTTTTTCTATTAGTAATGGCGGCAATCTGCGATTTTTATCGTGACTGCGACATTGCGGCGGACATCGGACACTTTTGACACTATTTTGGGACTAGTGACATTTATACAGCGATCAGTGCTATAAAAATGCAAAGGGAAGGGGTTAAACACTAGGCGGCGATCAAGGGGTTAAGTGTGTCCCAGGGAGTGATTCTAACTGTGGGGAGGATGAGCTCACTACAACATGACAGAGATCACTGCTCCTGATGACAGGGAGCAGAAGATCCCTGTCATGTTGCTAGACAGAACAGGGAAATGCCTTGTTTACAAAGGCATCTCCTCGTTCTGCTGCTCCGCGTCACGACCATGGGACCTGCGGGCACGCTCTCTGAGTACACGGCGGGCACGCATGCGTACCCACTAAGCTGCGTTTTAAAGGGGACGTACAAGTACCCCCCATTTGACCAGCCGTGCCATTGTGCCGTACATAGTCATGCGCTGGTCGGCAAGCAGTTAAAGCCGGAAGATCAGCACGACGGGTACCATGCATGTTTAAGCAGGTTTGGCCCATGTATATCGCTCAGTGCAGCAGTCGCTGAAATGAAAATTCACAGCCCTTTGTGTACAAATCAAAATTAGCCACAGAGGAACTTGTAAGGAAAGGTTTTACGTGATTTTTAATGAACACTTAATGCTATGTAATTTTAGGCCGATGCAAGGGTCTTTCACAAATACTCTACAATTATACCTTCGGTTTCTTGTGCCTCTCGTGCTTCTTTCTGCAACCGTTGTCGTAGCAGTTCCTGCTGCTTTTCTAGGTACTGCTTTATAAAGCTGTTTTGTCCCATTTCCTCCCCCATCTGTAAGGCAAAATAATTACACAATCATTTTATCTGCACGATAATGGTCAAGGCATCCAAAGTTGACAACATACATTAATAAAATCATGAAGTTATATGAAACTTTATTTGAGCACTTATCTATTCATTCCGAATCTTTGCATCATGATTGATTGAAGTTTACTGACGAGACCTTAAAGTTATACAAAATGGCTGGATCTTCCATTGCAGTGAACTACTCTAAAAGGATGTTTCCTCTGCTCTGCTCATAACGATCGTTAAGCACAACATAAAAAGACCTGAGTATGCAGCTTCTTTATCTTTTAACACTTGCCTAAGTTCCAGTTTAAGCTGGTGCCATAAAAGATGTCCATGTTACTAAACCCAGAAGCTGCAGTCACTATATCTGTTCTCCCACAGTACACAAAACATGGAAATGCAATTATTTTAGTAAAATATAAACTGATAAATACCTTTTCTCATCAGCAATATATAGCAGTCTTGTGACTGGTATCAGTCCCTGCTTAAAGCTTGTAGGAGGAGTTTTCATTCTCCCCTGATCCTCAGTCTGGACAGTGCTGATCACATGCCAAGAAAAAAAAAAAAACCCAAGTCTCTAGCAATACACACCAAACTGAGCATGTGCAGCCTGACTCCAAATGTTCTATTGAGAGATGGGTTGGAGTCAGTTAAGGAAGAGGAGGATCAGAGAAGATAGGATCACACAGCCCTTATACACAATGCAGAGGATTAACCCCTTAGGTTTTACAGGGAGTATAACAAGCATGCTTAACTGCATTTACAGACTGATTTTACTGTTGTGGGTTTAGCAACACTTTAGGCTGAAAAACACTGGGGGTTTAACACTGCTTGAATCATCTCTGTAATATAAAAGAGGCACAATGGATATGCACACATACTAGAGGTCGACGGATATATCGGCCGGCCGATTTTTGGCATTCTTTAATTAATCGGCATCGGCCAATTGTGCTGATAAAAATGGCCGATGTGACTTGCAAATAACTTCTGTAATAGAAGTCAATGGAAGTTGCCTGAAGTCTTCCTGTGGAGACTTGTCTCTCTTATCTGGGCAGCCTGTCAAGTCTGAGAAAAGAAGCAAAGAGATACAATGTTTATACTTATCAATGGACTGAACTCCTGTGTAGGAGTTTTCAGTTAAACCATTTAAAGACTAAAATATTTTCTGACACTTGTTGCTTACAAGTAAAAATTCTGTATTTTCTGCAAGAAAATCACTTAGAACCCCCAAACATATTTTTTTTAGCAGAGACCCTAGGGAATAAAATAGCTGTTGTTGCAATATTTTATGTTTTTGTACCTGGTTTTGTTTATTTAATATTTAAGATATAGGTTTTTTTTTCATCTAAATTATACATACAAGTGAACCGATTGGAGGTTTGTTTTGTTTAATAAATGTAAGACATTTTCTGTATCACTTATTACTTAAGGCTGCTTTCACACTGGAGCGGGCAGGTGTTGAAGGTAAAACGCTGCTACTTTTAGCGACGCTTTACCGTCATTTTAGTGGCCCTATTCAGCCGCTTATAACCCGGCTAGCGGCCGATGAAGGGGTTAAATGCACCCGTGTAGCGCCGCTGCCGAAGCCCTTTGCAGGCGCTTCAGCAGCGGTGCCCATTCATTTCAATGGGCAGGAGTAGTGGAGGAGCGGTATACACCGCTCCAAAGATGCTGCTTGCAGGACTTTTTTTTTTACATCCTGCCAGCGCATCGCCTCAGTGTGAAAGCACTCGGGCTTTCACACTGAGATGGCAGGGGAGCCGTTTTGCAGGCGCTATTTTTAGCCCAAAAGCGCCTCAGTGTGAAAGGGGTTAACTGTTAGATTTTATGAGATGAAGGGTAAAAAAAAAAAAAAAAAAAAAAAAAAAAATCGGCCTCATATCGCCCCTCGGCCACCGCGATTTCTAAATATCGGCATCGGCCAGAGAAAAACCCATATCGGTCGACCTCTAACAAATACACCTAGAAGTCAAAGAGCTTACACCCACAAATTAGAGGAGGTTCAGAGGGTTTAAGGAGGCACAGTAAAACAAAACAAAGTATGCCAGGCAGTTCTGAACAAGTCAAAAAGTTAAGAACAAAAACCTGGCAAAAGAAAAAAAATTGACTTACCTGTAAACTCCATATCTTAACATACAGGACAGACTAAATATTTATAGACCATGGTTTAAAGGCTGGTGCCTTCAGATGATTGGACACTGCCAAGTTCCATGAGTCCTCAGTTTTGTAGCAAGCAATGCCCAAGCAATATATGAGAAAGGTGGGCAACAACTAGGCAAACATAACTGTTGCCAACAGGCTCAACAAGGGTCAACAGACCTAACTTCAGAGTGCTGCCGCAAGAACCTTTCTGCTGAAAGCTGCATCCACAGAAGACTGGACATCCACCACTTTGAGAGATATGAACAGAAGACCAGGTGGCAGCCTTAAAAATTTGGGCAATAGAGGCTTGATGTCGGAACACCAACCAATCTGGTAGCGTGAGTAGGTAAAAGTGCAAGAGGAGTTTTATCCTTTAGAGTGTAAGCTCCGACAATGAGTTTTCTTTCTAACGATGGTGGACTTGGAAGCAGGATGTCCCTTGCAAGGTCCTGTAGGTAGGACGAATGGCTTTAACTATGTCCAGGCAGTGGAAAGAGATTTTCTTTGGGTGCTTTGAAGCAGGGTACAAAATGGAAAGGACTATGCATTCACTGAGGTGGAAGACTGATACAACCTTAGGAAGTGAGGAATGGTTCCTTACAAGAAAGATGCTAGCTCAGACACATCTGAGAGACATGAAAGCAACCAAGAAGACCACTTTTAAGGAGAAATCATTTAAGGCGATTTCCCTGATGGGTTCAAACAGTGGTTTCTGTTTCTAGGAAGGCAAGAATCCAAAAAGTAATCTCTGTGTTTGAAGTGCCTGTGTTCACACCAAGATTTCCAGATACAATAGATCCTTCTTGAAGCAACGTTTCTTGCTTCTAGTAAAAGTAAGAATGACTCAGACTATTCCTCTTCCTCTCATCCCTTAAGACCTTGGTTTCAACAACCATGCTGTTAAAGTCAGTGACTGAGAATCAGGGTGGAGTAGAGGGCCCTGAGACAGCAGGTCTGACCTGCTGGGAAGAGACCAGGGGTCATCTCTTAGTGGTCGAGTATGTACAGCTAAAAGAAGCTGAAGCCGAGAGGTAAACTCTGAAAGCGTGCTCTACAGCTGGATAGTAGAAGGAGACCTTGGATGGAGAGGACCAGGATAAACAAAAAGGCATAACAATGTCCTGGTTGAGACGGAAGAGAGAAACCACCTTGGATAGAAAGGTGGCTTTTGGCCTCAAAACCTCCTTGTTCCTATGAAGTATACTGAAGGGTTATTCAGATCTATAGCGAAACGTGAGGCATTACTGAAGTCAGATGCTCAGTGGAACGATCTTTGTGGTTGGGAGAGGGTCGCAATTGCTGTGAACTGGTGGAGTGAGTTTCCTGGAGGTTTGGCCATTACCCTTTAGCATCTTATTGTGATATTTGACCGCCGTCTCCTGGTCATGGCTATGTGGCAAGAGGTTGTGTGGGCTAAATGATGGAGGATCTCGTTTTGGTTTCGGTCACACTCTTGAAGCACCCTTTCAGGCTGACCATGTTTGATCATCCACTGGTCACCATATGAGGACTGTTTAAAATGGACTGATTTCAGGGTTCATGGAAACATTTTATCTTTTATACTTTATGTGATGAATAGAGCTGCATTTATGCTTTATAAAACTTACTCATGATTGATAATCAAGTCTGTTTCTCTTAGAGTTGTGACTAGATTCTGGTCAGGTGACCTCACAGCTGAGAGGGCCAGCGTTGAAGGGACAACCGAATTGCCCTGAGTCCCACAATCTTGATGGAAAGATGAGCTTCCTGTGACAACAAAGTCCCTGCACTGACAGGAAATCCAGGATTCCTCCAAAAGCACGATAGGCTGGCATGTGCCATGAGAACTTTCTATGTTTTTGAAGAAAAGGGTTTCCCTGGCTCCAGTTTAGGGTTGGAAATCCATAACACCAAGTAAGAAGCATGAGGTGGTCCAAGGACCAAGCAAGTTTGACTCATGCTGAAATGTTGAATTGCAATGGTCTAGAGTGAAACTGAGTGTAGGGCACTGCCTCAAAAGGAGACTACCAGACACACGACCCTTATGCAGGTACATATCAAGGGCTGACCCTGGTATCAAATGACCCAGGCATGTGAGCGGAACAGGTTTGAATAGAAACCCTGAAATCGTTCCTTGTTCGGAACTGGGGTAATGAAATCCTGAGAGAGGAGCTGAGCAGCAAAGAGATCTGGCAATCTTTGTGATCAAGGAATCAAATTTAAAGAGCATAAGTGTGGGAGAAGACAAACTCTTGCTAGTAGTTTCTTTAAATTACAGTCTGGATTCAAACTTCTGGGATTTCTTGGGACAAGAAGGCTGAAAGACGTCTCCTAACTTGTCAGCGGGAAGATGGCTTGGGAGTCAGACCTGGTTGGCTTGAAGGTCCGCGTCTTCTGATGAAGGTGTGCTCCAGACTTAGAATTGGAACATGGACTTTTTTTTAGTCTCGGGAGTCAAAGGCCTATTTGAATGGGCCCAAACCTTCTTTTTCTGGGAGAGAAGAGAACTTTTTCCTTCCGTGGCCTTCTTTGATGGTTTCGTCAAAGAAGTACCAAACAGGTGCTCTCCTCAAAGGGAATTCTCTCAAGGTGGTCCTGGCATGAAACTTCTGCCAAATAGCATTTGAGCCAAAGTAACCTTCTCATATAGATGGAAAGGGGGCTTATCCTGGAGGTTTGGCAAAGGATATCTATCAAGCCATTCACGCAGTAGCATAAGGCCACAGGTAAAAAGCTCCAGGTGGTGATCTGAGGGATCCGTTAAAATGGAGCTAGGGTCTTGGGCCAGCACCAAACAGCCATGAAGCCATCCGGGTTGCATGGCAGGAACCAAAGTAAATAATTGCTTCAGCGCAATTATGTACTATCTTGTAACTGAAATGTGTTTAGACTGCAGCCAGCACTATATGTATTCCCACATATGCATCACACTATATTGTTGTTATCTCAGTGCAGCACTGTCTTGTGATATGTGATCAAAAGTGCTCAAAACATAACACACGTGACAAAACCTAGCCTAATCAAAATAACAAATTCCATCAATAAAATATTCACTTAAATAACATGCGTCATGTCCTTCTTTATAAACCAATGTCAATAATTAATAAGTGCTGTGTAATCCACCTATGTAGTCTGTATGGCTCAAATAATCAGTGCCGATATATAAAACGTGCCAAAGAGGTGATTAATATCATAATTCATGCAAATTGATCAATTTATTGTGCAATCCATATATTTCACTTGTGATTGTTCTGCCAACTGTAGTGCTCTTCCCTTCACTGACAAATATGTTTACCCTCACCCTCCAGTATTTGACCCAAATTAAGGTTTGGTCAAATAATGCTTTTCCCCTTAAATCGGGTAGATGTAAGTTCAGATGGTTCTCAGGATTCAATCCATCTCCATCTATTTCTTCCGCCACACTCAAATGAAGACAGAGTATAATAGCGTAAAACGTTTTCCAATCAAATATTATATGTGTGTGTGTGTGTGTGTGTGTGTGTGTACATACATACACACACACACACACACACACACACACACACACACACACACACACACACACACGCGCGTATATACAGTGGATATAAAAAGTCTAAACACCCCTGTTAAAATGTCAGGTTTCTGTGACGTAAAAAAATGAGACAATGATAAAATGATTTCAGAACTTTTCCCACCTTTAATGTGACTTATAAACTGTACAACTCAATTGAACAACAAACTGAAATCTTTTAGGTGGAGGAAAGTAAAAATAAAAAAAATATAATAATAATATGGTTGCATAAGTGTGCACACCCTTAACCACTTACAGACCGCCCGTTGCATTATACGGTGGCTCTTTGAAGAGGGATATCGTTGTTATGGCTTAACCCCGGTATTTTCTTCTTAAGTGGGCGGTCCGCTTTCAGATAAAAGTGGTCTCTGCGGAAGATTCGCCGCAAGATAACTTATTGGTAGCGGGAGAGGTGCCCACCCGCCTCCTGCCACGCTCCGGGGGTCTCCACCGCTTACCCGCATATGAAAACTGTGTTCAAACCACATATGTGAGGTATCACCGTAATTGTTAGAGCGAGATCAAATTCTAGCCCTGGACCTCCTCTAACTCAAAACTGGTAACCTGTAGAAATTTTTAAACGTCGCCTATGGAGATTTGAGGGTAAAAGCTTGTCGCCATTCCACGAGTGGGCGCCATTTTGAAGGGGGACATGTTTGGTATCAATTTACTCATCGTAGCATTATCTTTCACAGTATAAAAAATAAAGGGCTAACTTTACTGTTGTCTCATTTTTTCATTCAAAAAAGTGTATTTTTTCCAAAAAAAGTATGCTTGTAAGACCGCTGCGCAAATACTGTGCGACAGAAAGCATTGCAACGACCACCATTTTATTCTCTAGGGTGTTAGAAAAAAATATATATCATGTTTGGGGGTTCTAAGTAATTTTCTATAAAAAAAAAAAAAAAAAAAAATATTGATTTTTTTAACTTGTAAACACCAAGTCTGAAAAATAGGCCCGGTCTTTTAAGTGACTAAACAAATACTTTGCTGAAGCATCTTTTGATTTTATTACAGCACTCAGTCTTTTTGGGTATGAGTCTATCACCATGGCACATCTTGACTTGGCAATATTTGCCCACTCTTCTTTGCAAAAACACTCCAAATCTGTCAGATTGCGAGGGCATCTCCTGTGCACAGCCCTATTTAGATCACCCCACAGATTTTCTGATCTGATTCAGGTCTGGGCTCTGGCTGGGCCATTCCAAAACTTTAATCTTCTTCTGGTGAAGCCATTCCTTTGTTGATTTGGATGTATGCTTTGGGTTGGGTTGTCATGCTGAAAGATGAATTCCTCTTGCTGAAAGATGAATTCCTCTTCGTGTTCAGCTTTCTAGCAGAAGCCTGAAGGTTTTGTACCAATATTGACTGGTATTTGGAACTGTTCATAATTCCCTCTACCTTGACTTAGGCCCCTGATGCTGCCACCACCATGATTCACTGTGGGTATGGTGTTCTTTTGGTGATGTGCAGTGTTGTTTTTGCGCCAAACATATATCTTTTGGAATTATGGCCAAAAAGTTCAACCTTGGTTTCATCAGACCATAACACATTTTCCCACATGCTTTTGGGAGACTTCAGACGTGTTTTTGCAAAATTTAACCGAGCGTGGATGTTTTTCTTCATAACAAAAGGCTTCTGATTTGCCACTCTATCCCATAGCCCAGACATATGAAGAATATTATATTTTTTTTTTATTATATTTTTTTTTATATTAATATATTAATACTATTGGAAAATGATTTACACTATGATACTCCATCTTCATTTGAGTTTTGGTGGAAAAAAATAGTATATGCTTAACCGCTAGCCGACCAGCCGCTGCAGTTATACTGTGGCAGGTTGGCAGGGCTGCGCAAATCGCCCGTAGCTATGTCTCACTCCTTTAAGACATCATAGCACGATGTCCGCCAGGCACCCGCGATCGCTTGTGACAGAAGGAGAGCGGGGATGTGTGTGTGTGTGTAAACACAAATATCCCGGTTCTCTCGGGGAGGGAGTTTTGTGCCAATATTGACTGGTATTTGGAACTGTTCATAATTCCCTCTACCTTGACTTAGGCCCCTGATGCTGCCACCACCATGCTTCACTGTGGGTATGGTGTTCTTTTGGTGATGTGCAGTGTTGTTTTTGCGCCAAACATATCTTTGAGGGGAAAAAGGGACATAAATGTTGTTTGGGTACAACATCGCATGACCGCCCAATTGTCAGTAAAAGCGACGCAGTGCCGTATCGCAAAAAATGGCCTGGTCAGGAAGGAGGCAAATCCTTCTGGGGCTGAAGTGGCTAAGGAGGATGAAGATGACCTGAATCCCTGGGATAATTGGATTTGGAGAAACATCTGAACTTACACCCAACCGATTTAAAGGGAAAAACGTTATTTGACCTAACATTAAAACATCATCAGCAGTATATAGAAGTCTTGTGACTTCTATCAGTGTATGGCCGAGCACTGGTTAAAGCTTGTGGGAGGAGTTTTCATTCTCCCCTGACTGTCCTATGAGGCTGCATGACTCCTGGCTTTCTGTCTGGACAGTGCTGATTGACCCTGTGCCGATTACAAGCACCCTCCCCAAAAAAATTTTAAAAAATAAAAACCTCTAGCAATACACATCAAACTGAGTACGTGTAGTGTGCCCACAAGGCTCTGTACTATGAAGAGATGGATTGAGGACTGTGAAAGCAGGGGAGGATCAGAGAAGACAGTCTTTTTACGCAACGCACAGAATTAACCCCTTAGGTTCCACCGAGTATACCAAGCATGCTTTAATGCACAGACTGATTTTACTGTTGTGGGTTTAGTAACACTTTAAGTGAATATTATATTGATGGAATTTGTTATTTTGATGTAGGTTTTGTCACATATGTTATGTTTTGAGCTCGTTTGATCGCATATCATAAGACAGAGCTGCACGGAGATAACAATAAAGTAAATAAGTGAACGCAGGCTTTTTATCCTCAACAGGGACTACTGATGTATTGCAAGGAAGCCCCCTTCAGTAGGATATTGCCGATTAAAAAGTGTTGGAGTGGAAAAGAGTTTTTCATGGTGAATGCAGTCACCGTACAAGAGAAGCTCCAAGAGCAAGTGGACTGAGGTGGTTTTGAGAGTATAACTAGTGTGCACTGTTGTGCTCTTGTGAGGTTTTCTTATAGAGTTACTTATAAGAAACCTGGGGAAAATAAAGTACTTACCATAGCAAACCCTAATTTACGTTTTTTTTGCTTCCATAAAGCTCCTATAACATTTACATATACTGTACATCCATGATTATGATCAATTTAGTAGGTCTTTTATAGTGATAAAACATGGCAGATTAAGGTGGAACTTAAACGGACAATGTTACACATTTGGAAGTGTTTTTTTGTTTGTTTTTTTGAGGGAGGGGGGTGCTTTTTCAGCAGGTACTTGCTCCTACCACCTAATTCTTCACCTAGGTGAGGATGATGACTAGGAATGAGCTCGGGCGTGTTCGGATCGAACCCGCCAGGAAGCCGTCACCTCACACCGCCAATCATAGGCAGCATGTGTATGTGCAGCTGCCAGTCGGGAAATGCCTCACTGCCTATGATTGGCGGTGTGCAGTGAAGGTTTCCTGGCAGGTTCGATCCAAACACGCCCGAGCCCATCACCAATGATGACACGTTTGGTTTGCTCCTCTGAATGCAGCTTCCACACCTTATGTCACACATCCCAGAAGGCTACAGGACTGGTACTAAAGGAGTCTACTGTCTTGAACAGGGGTCTTCAAACTATGGCCCTCCAGTTGTTCAGGAACTACAATTCCCATCATGCCTAGTCATGTCTGTGAATGTCAGAGTTTTACAATGCCTCATGGGATGTGTAGTTCCACAACAGCTGGAGGGCCATAGTTTGAAGATCCCTGGTCTTGAACATGCGCAACAAGGGGCCATCTGTTAATCATTAGGAAGTGACAGTCCCCTCCCAGATCCAAAATGGCAGAACAGGAAATTAAAGTATAACTAAAAGGAATTGGTTTTGGGTTTTTTTTGGGAGTGGAGAGGGGTTAGAACTCCTGTCAGTTTTTATTCCCATCTGTGCCCCCATTAAGGAGATTTCCCTTCTCCATTCGTCTTGTTTACCATTATCGTGGAAAGTGAAAGTAAAAGAAAATCACAAATTTTGGCTTATCCCCAGAAAAGTAAGAGGGGAAATCTTTCAATGGGGACACTAGTTCTGTTAACCTGGGGGTCCCCAAGGACTTCCCTCAATATGCAGACATTTCCTTGCACTTCCTGTTTTGGCTGTGGGACAGGAAGTGATGGTAAATCTCCAAAAAGGGACACAGATGGCGAAATAAATTTGACAGGGATTATAACCCTTCCATACTATATCCAAAATGAAAAAAAAAAAAGGAAGAAGAAGGTTTTGGCTATAGTTCTATTTTAACCACTGATAAAGTCAAGATCCCATGGACTGGTAGGTATGTGTTTTTTTAGAAGTCAACAGCCTCCAGTAATTGTAACCCTGGAGATTATTTTGTAAAGAGGAGTGACAAATCCTATTTAATCTGCGCTCAAAAAACATAGTTAAAAATACATTTTACATGTATGAATTTGCCATGGGTTTCAGTTTAAGATACTACCTTCCTCATCAACACAATTAGCTCTAAATGGTATCTAAATACAATGCAAGATGACTCGATGCGGATATTTTCTCTTTTAATAAAGGGATGTTCTCTTGTATCTAGATAGGATTTTTGATTTTCAGTGGGAAGAATATTATATATATATATATATATATATATATATATATATATATATATATATATATATATATATATAAAATTCGAACAATTCTCACAAAAGCACAATAGATATTTTACAAACTCTGGGGTTAACTCCAGCCTAGTTGTGGATAACATCAGGAAGAGAAAGGCCGCTTTCACACTGGGGCGGTAGGGGGCGTCGGCAGTAAAACAGCGCTATTTTTGCGCTGTTTTACCGCGGTATTCGGCCGCTAGCGGTGCGGTTTTAACCCCCCCGCTGGCGGCCGAAAAAGGGTTAAAACCACTCGTATAGCCTTGGGCTTTCACACTGAACAAACAGCGGAGGCTGTTTTGGGGCGGTTTGCAGGCAGTATTTTTAGCGCAATAATGCCTGCAAACCGCCCCAGTGTGAAAGGGGCCAAAGTTTCTGCTTGCAATCCCATTCAAGAGACCCTTACTTCCTGGAGGGAGTGCAGGTGTCACAGGATGTGTGTTTAAAAAAAATGCATATGCTTTTTGCAAGTATTTTGATGTGGTGATATAAAACTGAACAGCATGACAGGTTTTCGTGACTGTTTTTATGCATGTTCTTCCACGGCGTTTCCTGCTCCCTGCATGAAAACATGCAGATAACAATGAAAACTTTAGAAATTTTTACTTTCTCAACTGCACCAAAAATGTATTTGTATTATGTCTGTGTCCACCTTGGAGGGATTTTCTAATGTCTTCCTGTCCTGATAAGTAGTAAGTAGAAATCTCCCAATAGGGACACAGGCAGAAGTAGAAATCATGCATAGGATCTAACCCTTCCCCCACGCTTCAAAAATTAGATAAAAAGCAGTGACAGCACTACAGCCAATTACCTCACTGTTCTGACTTGTAATATTAAAATTTGTCTGCTTGGGTTTCGAAAAAAAAAAAAAAAAAAAGAGAAGTACTACAACACACAACACATACCTGAGAATTTGGCTGGTACCCAGTATGAGGAGTAGAATGTTTCTGGAGGTTTTCCAGCATCAGTGCCTGAAAATAAATTATCAAGAACAAAAATTACAATTGAATTGTAAATTTGACATTCTATATGAATTTATGAAGGCCTAGTCACACCTATGGGATGCAGCTTGTGTGCACACACACACACACACCCCATGTACACTCCAGTACATTGTGGCGCTACTTATTTTGAATAATAACAACAACATAAAAAAAAAAACAAACAAACACAAAAAAGTAATAGGAAACTTTTTTTGGATGGCATAGGGCAGGGTGATACCACCACCTGTATGTGTCCCATTTGAGAGAAACGACTTTAACAGGAAGAGAGAAAGTCACTTCTGAGACTGTTCTCACCAGAACACTTGCCCTGTTTAAAAGCTTTCCTTTTGTTTTCGGTTAAAGTGACTGCTGTAAAATTTGGAATTTTTGTAACTACCAAATAAATAAATCCATCAATCACAGTGGAAGTACACTATAGTGTCAAGAGTATTGGGACACCTGCCTTTACACGCACATGAACTTTAATGGCATCCCAGTCTTAGTCTGCAGGGTTTAAATATTTAGTTGGCCCACCCTTTGCATCTATAACAGCTTCAACTCTTATGGGAAGGTTTTTCACAAGGTTTAGGAGTGTGTATAAGGGATGTTTCCAGAAAAGCATTTGCGAGGTCAGGCACTGATGTGGACAAGAAGGTCTGGCTCGCAGTCTCCGCTCTAATTCATCCCAAAGGTGTTCTACTGGGTTGAGGTCAGGACTCTGAAGGCCAGTCAAATTCCTCCACCCCACACTCGCTCATCCATGTCTTTCTGGATCTTGCTTTGTGCACTGGTCCAAATCATTTGGTGGAGGGGAGATTATGATGTGGGGTTGTTTTTCAGGGGTTTGGCTTGGCCCCTAATTCTAGTGAAGGGAACTTAAGGCGTCAGCATACCAAGACATTTTGGACTATTTCATGCTCCCAACTTTATGGGAACAGTTTGGGGATGGCCCCTTCCTGTTTCATCATGACTGTGCACCAGTGCACAAAGCAAGGTCCATAAAGACATGGATGACCGAGTGTGGGGTGGAGGAACTTGACTGGCCTGCACAGAGTTCTGACCTCAACCCGACAGAACACCTTTGGGATGAATTAGAGTAGAGACTGCGAGTCAGGCCTTCTCGTCCAACATCAGTGCCTGACCTCACAAATGCGCTTCTGGAAGAATGGTCAAAACATTCCCATAGATACACTCTTAAACCTTGTGGACAGCCCTCCCAGAAGCTGTTATAGCTGCAAAGGGTGGGCCAATGCAATATTGAACCCTACAGACTAAGACTGGGATGCCATTAAAGTTCATGTGCGTGTAAAGGCAGGAGTCACAATACTTTTGACAATTTTGTGTACGTTATATATCATACTTTTAATAACTATTACTTCAGTATGAATTTACACAACACTCATCTAAATGGTCAGCTTCTTTATAAAAACAGGCATAATTTCTTATGAGTATTTTGGTGCTAAACATGAACAAGGGTGTCAACTGACATCATATAATGTGCAGACGTATAGTAGGGAAAATTAATATTTGATCTCCTGCAGTTTTGTAAGTAAGATAGAGACAGAATATCAACCAAAAATCCAGAAAAAACACACGATACAAATGTTATAAATTAAGTTGCAGTTCAGTGAGTAAAATACGTTTCTGATCCCCAAGCAAAACATGACAGTAGTTGGTGGAGAAACCCTCGTTGGCAGGCACAGGAGGTAAGACGTTTCTTGCAGCTGGTTACCAGGTTTTCACACATCTCAGGAGGGATTTTGGTCCACCATTCTTTACAGGTCTAAATCCTTAACCACTTCAATACAGGGCACTTATACCCACTTCCCGCCCAGACCAATTTTTGGCTTTCAGTGCTCCCACACTTTGAATGACAATTACTCAGTCATGCAACACTGTACCGATATGAAATTTGCATCCTTTTTTTCACACAAATAGAGCTTTCTTTTGGTGGTATTTAATCACTAGTGGGTTTTTAATTTTTTGTGCTATAAATAAAAAAACACCATACATTTTGTGAATAAAATGTCCTTTTCTTTGTTGTCAAAAAATTTAGCAAATTAGTAATTTTTCTTCATACATTTTGGCCAAAATGTTTACTGCTACATATCTTTGGTAAAAAAAATAACTCAAATCGGTGTATATTATTTGGTCTTTGTGAAAGTTATAGAGTAGAGCTGCACGATTCTGGCTAAAATGAGAATCACGATTTTTTTGCTTAGAGGATAGATCACGATTCTCTCACGATTCTCGCGGCGTAACATCATCTTTCACATTAAAACAAAAAAAAATTGCGCTAACTTTACTGTTTCTTTTTTTTTATTTATTGAAGTGTATTTTTTCCCAAAAAATTGCATTTGAAAGACCGCTGAGCAAATACAGTGCGACATAAAATATTGCAGCAATTGCCATTTTATTCCATATTATAAAATATTAGAATATATATAGATTTATTATTTATTTATCTCTAATGTTTGGGGGTTCCAAGTAATTTTTTTTAGCAAAAAATATTGATTTTAACTTAAGAAAGAAGTGTCAGAAAAAGATTTAGACTTGAAGTGGTTAAACTTCCTGCATTTACACGTTGTTTAAAGCTTGGCAGATTGCCCAGGTTATTTGTTTACACAGAGAAGTTTATCCCTTTGATCTAAGAAGGAAGTTAGATACAATGTTTCAAGTTCTAAACTTGGCAGAATGCCTGGATGTTTTCTTTTGACAGCTGAGTGAGCAGATAATCTCTCCACTTGTTTATATGAAAGAATCGTCAAACTCAGCAGGAGAGATCGTCAGGGGAGGTGAATCGAGATCACGATTTTTTAACGATTAATTGTGCAGCTCTATTATAGAGTCTACAAACTATGGTGCCAATCACTGAAAATTGATCACATCTGATGTACTGAAGGCCTATCTCATTTCTTGAGACACTAACAAGTCAGGAAAGTACAAATACCTCCCAAATTACCCCTTTTTAGAAAATAGACATTCCAAGGTATTAAGTAGCATGGTGAGTTTTTTTAACCACTTAAG
This sequence comes from Aquarana catesbeiana, assembly GCF_042186555.1. Lineage (NCBI taxonomy): Eukaryota > Metazoa > Chordata > Amphibia > Anura > Ranidae > Aquarana > Aquarana catesbeiana. The sequence goes on along the minus strand of NC_133324.1, from coordinate 348,403,376 downwards.
GACTAGCCTCGTTTTGAGATTTTGGGGTTTACAAGTTTAAAACAGTTTTTTTTACTAGAAAATTACTTAGAAAAAAACAATATATAATGTTTGGGGGTTCTAACACCCTAGAGAATAAAATGGCGGTCATTGCAATATTTTTTTCACACCGCATTTGCGCAGCGGTCTTACAAGTGCACTTTTTTTGGAAAAAATTCACTTTTTTGAATCAAAAATTAAGACAACAGTAAAGTTAGTCCAATTTTTTTTATATTGTGAAAGATAATGTTACGCCAAGTAAATTGATACCCAACATGTCACGCTTCAAAATTGCGCCCGCTGGTAGAATGGCGTCAAACTTTTACCCTTAAAAATCTCCATAGACGACATTTAAAGCGGTTGTATACCTTTTTTTTTAACTTTTACCTACAGGTAAGCCTATAATAAGGCTTACCTGTAGGTAAAAAAAAATCTCCTAAACCTTTACGGTTTAGGAGATATTCCCCTCGCAATGAGCCGCTGACTGCAGCGGCGCATGCGCACAGGGGATTCTCGGCAGACAGCCCGGCAAACTCCGAAGGCACGCCGAGGGGAAATGTCAGCTCCCTCGGCGTGGACCGGGTGAGATGCCGGCGCCTCGTTCTAAGGTAAGTATCTCATAATGAGCTAGTATGCAGTGCATACTAGCTCATTATGCCTTTTCCCTTGCAGGTGTAGAGAAAAAAAAAAAAAAAAAAACAGCGGGTATACAACCGCTTTAAAAAAAATTCTACAGGTTGCATGTTTTGAGTTACAGAGGAGGTCTAGAATTATTGCTCTCACTAACGATTGCGGCGATACCTGACATGTGTGGTTTGACCACCGTTTTCATATGCGGGCGCTACTCACGTATGCGTTCGCTTCTGCGCGCGAGGTCGTCGGGGCGTTTTAAAAAAATCTTTGTTTTTTTTTTCTTATTTTACTTGATTTGATTTATTTTTTCACTGTTTAAAAAAAAAAAATTGTAATTGTAATTGTAAACATCCCTTGTAATAGAAAAAAAAAGCATGACAGGTCCTCTTAAAGATGAGATCTGAGGTCAAAAAGACCTCAGATTTATTTGGACTTAAATGCAATAAAAAAAAAAAAAAAAAAATTTGTCATTTGAAAAAATGACAACAGAAAAATGTGCCTTTAAGACATATGGGCGGAAGTGACGTTTTGACGTATGGGGATGGGTGGGGGCCATCTTCCCCTCACTCACTCCAAACACAGCCACGGACAGGTCCCGATCGCCTCTGCCGACGGCTCTGGTAAGCGGCGGAGGGCACGGGAGAGCGGTGGGAGCACCCTTCCCGCCGCCAATAACGGTGATCTCGCGGCGAATCCGCCGCAGAGACCACCATTATCGTAAACAGGGCCGTCGGCTCTAAAGATGGATACTTCTGTTGTGGCAGCAGCTGCTGCCGTTACCGAGATATTCATCTTCAAACTGCCGACGAATATGTACATGAGCCGGTCGGTAAGTGGTTAAGTTGTAATTTTTTCCCACAATTCTTTGACGATTGTAAAAAAAAAAAAAAAAAAAAAAAAATTGTCATATTAACAGGTTATTTTTCTCACAGAGCATATGCATACAAGAAATTACACTCCAAAATACATTCTGCTACTCTTCCTGAGCATGGCAATTAGAGGTCGACCGATATATCGGCCGATATTTGGCTTTTTTTACTTAATCGGCATCGGCCGATTGTGCTGATAAAAAAAGCCGATTATACCTTCAGCGGGACTTGCAAATGACTTCTGTAATAGAAGTCAATGCAAGTTTTCTGAAGTTTTCTTCTCTCCTCCTCTGGGCAGCCTGCCAAGTCTGATAAGAAGATACATTGTATCTCTTTCAGGTTCTTTTATCAATAGACTGAACTCCGTGGAGAAGTTCTCAGTTTAAAAGGGGTTGTAAAGGTATACATTTTTTCACCTTAATGCATTCTATGCATTAAGGTGAAAAAACTTTTGATAATACCGCCGCCCCCAGCCCCCCCGTTTTACTTACCTGACACCTCAAAAACTCGCCTGCGCGTTCCCGACCTCCATTCAGCCGATCAGCCTGGTCGCTGATTGGCTATAGTGGATGGATTGAAAGCAGCGCAGCCATTGGCTCGCGCTGCTGTCAATCACATCCAATGACGCGGCGTGCCGGGGGGCGGGGCCAAGTGATACATCGAGCGGCTATAGCTGCCGGCTGTATCACGGGAGCGCGCCCGCAATAACTATCCACCATGCGAGGGAGCTCGCATTAAGGTGGCTAGTTATTGCGGGGAGGAGCCGAGACAGCCGCCGAGGGACCCCAGAAAAGTAGGTTCGGGGCCACTCTGTGCAGAACGAGCTGCACAGTGAAGGTAAGTATAACATGTTTGTTATTTTTAAAGAAAAAAAAAAATACCTTTACAACCCCTTTAACCATTTAAAGACTAAATCTTTTCTGACACTTATTGCTTACAAGTAAAAATCCTGTATTTTCTGCTAGAAAATCACTTAGAACCCCCAAACATTATATATATTTTTTCTAGCAGAGACCCTAGGGAATAAAATTAGCGGTTGTTGCAATATTTTATCTCACACGGTATTTGCGCAGCGGTCTTTCAAACGCAATTTTTTTTGAAAAAATACACTAATGAAAAAAAAAAAAAAAAGCAGTAAAGTTAGCCCATTTTTTTTCGTCCAAAAGTTTTGAGTATTTAATATTTAAGATAGTTATTTTTTTTTTAATCTAAATTATACATACAAGTGAACCGATTGGAGGTTTGTTTTGTTTAATAAATGTTTAAATATAAAAAATTTTCTGTATCACTTATTACTTAAGGCTGCTTTCACACTGGAGCGGGCATGCGTTGACGGTAAAACGCTGTTAGTTTTAGCGGCGCTTTACCGTCATTTTAGCGGCGCTATTCGGCAGCTAGCAGGGCGCTTATAACCCAGCTAGCGGCCGAAGAAGGGGTTAAATGCGCCCCTGAAGCGTTGCTGCTGAAACGCTTTGCAGGCGCTTCGGCAGCGGTGCGTATTCATTTCAATGGGCAGGAGTGGTGGAGGAGGGTCAGTTCATGTGGAAGCAGTCCAAACGGTAGGCAGAGGCATAGTCAGAAATCAGGCCAGGGTCAGTTCAAGTGGAAGCAGTCCAAACAGTAGGCAAAGGCATAGTCAAAAAACAGGCCAGGGTCAATTCACGTGAAAGATAGTGGCATGGTTATTTGGGATGCATGGAAAATGGTCAGCAGAGGTGATGAAAATGGGGAAATATTTAAAAATATGGGCTAATATTTTAGGGATGTATGTTAAAGTTGGAAGCCTTCACCAATGCAAAGGCCAGGTTGGGAGGGATACTGGGGACAATGGTAGCTGGTATCTCTTCGAAATCCTCTTTTGCTGCACATGGGACATTTTTTTTGCCTGCTTCAGATGGTGGAATGTTGTACAGGAAGTGGCGTTCATGAATTCGGCAAACAGCTTCAGAACCAAGGTCTTCTGGGGGGGTCTTTGTTGATAGATGAGGGACGTGACTTCTATGAATTTTAGGAAGGGGCTTTCCGTGGATTTGGTGTAGACTACGTAGGAATCATAAATGTCCAAATGGATGAGATAAATTGCTACCTTCTTGTACCAGAATCGGGACCTCCTTATTGACAAATAGGGCTGAATCATTTAATCATTGAAATCCCCCCCCCCATGAGATTGTAATCTTGGACACATGTTGGCTTTTCAATGGGACCTCGTCTTCTTTGAACCTCAATTGTAGTGTCATCATGGATGGTGGACATCATGTGCACGTTCCTGTTATCCTTCCACCTCAAGGCCAGCACTTCGTTGCATCTCAATGTTGCTCTTTCCCCCCTCTGCAGCTTTTTGTTCACTAGATATTGCGGAAAGCCCTTCCTATTCTTTCTGGAGGTTCCGTAGGCCAGGGTTTTTGAGATGTATAAGTGTTTGAAAAGGCGCAGGCTGGTGTAGAAGTTGTCAAGGTATATGTGATATCCTTTTTTCAGAAGTGGGTATGCCAGGCTTTAGAGTTTTTCCAGTTGTGCCCATGTAGGCCGGGCACTCAGGGGGCTGGAGCTGGGAATCTCTTCTTTCATATATGCGGAACGCATACAGATATCCCGTGACTCTCTCACAGAGCTTGTAAAATTTGACTCCGTATCTGGCCTATTTGCTAGGAATGCATTGCTTTATTCCTAGCCGGCCTGAAAAGGGTACCAGGGACTCGTCTACACATATATGCTGTTCAGGGACATAGAGTTCTGCAAATTGTTGGGAAAAGAAATGCATCAGTGGGCGAATTTTATATAGGTTATCGTAATTTGGATGATTGCGGGGAGGGCACTAGGTGTTGTCGCTAAAATGAAGGAATCGCATAATCATCTCGTATTAGGACCTGGACATTACGGCACAATAAATGGGCATGTGGTGGATGGGGTTGGTGGACCAATAGGCATATCCTTCATTTTTTTTGTAAGCCCCATGTTTATGGTGAGGCCCATAAACAATTTGAACTCCTCCAAAAATTCAGATCTCTCCACTCAAACGGATGGGCATATGATGATTGGGGGTTGTTGGCAATATACTGCTGGGCATATAAATTGATCTGGTAAACAATGAATTGCAACGAAGTGTTGAGCAAAAACAGATAAAAACAAATCGATCTCTGTGAAATTTTGGGTGCTGGCCTGCACACCTGGCTGTGCTGTGAAAGGGGTAATAACTGGTGATCCCGAGTCAGAAGGCAGCCATGTTGGGTTGGCAAGACCATCTGGCATGTATGTAGAGGCCCTGGCTCTTGGGGGACATGACACTCCAGTAGTTGGGGGATTTGAATCTCCTGTGCTGGTACTCAGGCGTGATGTGGCAGCACTGGTACTGGGCCTGGGCATTTGTTCCCGGGGCCTATCACCGACGGCAGCACTGGTACTGGGCATTTTTCTCCTGTACCTATCGCTGGCGGCAGCGCTGGTACTGGGCTTGGGAATTTGTTCTTGGGGCCTATTGCTGGCGGCAGCGCTGGTACTGGGCCTGAGAATATAATCCTGGTTGCTGGCAGCTGCCTGGTTTCCAGAGCGCCGTGCCCTTTTAGGAGGGACTCATTCTTCATCCGAATCATTTGCCGATCCACTACTCTCAATCAGTTCAAATGCCGAATTTGATCAGAATTGGAATCTGATGAGAACTCCCCGCTGCTCTCATCAGTCATGGAGAGGATCTGGAATGCTTCCTCACTGGTATATACTCTTTTGGACATGACGCTGATGACTGTGTGACGGGTGGCAGGTGACGTTCACTGATAGGTGATGACGGTGTGACGGGCGATGGTCACCGATGGGTGACAGGCCACGGACGGTGATGATCACTGGTGGGTGACAGGCCACGGTCACTGATGGGTGACGGGTGATGGATGACAGGCAATGGTCACTGATGGGCGACGGGTGCACCGCTGATGGTCACTGATGGGCGACAGGCTACGGTCACTGATGGGTGAAGCATGACGGTCACTGATGGGTGACGGGTGCACCGCTGACGGCCACTGATGGGTGACGGGCCATGGTCACTGATGGCAGTCTCTTATGTGACAGGTGCACTTTATGGGGTGACTGGGGTGACTGTGATGACTTTTGGGTGACAGATGACAATGGGGGGGGGGGGGGCGATGGGACAAGTGTGGTGTTGGTGCAGACACTACAGAACACAGATCTGTAACTCACTGCTCCTGGCTCTTCTCTCCTCACACTGGAAACATTGTGTGAGGAGGGAAGAGTCGGTAACAGATAGTTACCGGTCTGTGTTTACATTTGATCGGTTGTGAATGGCCAATGGCCGTTTACCAGCGTCGGTGACAAACAGTGTTCCCGTGAACACACTGCCACCGACGTGCTGGCGCGCATGCGCCGTGTAAAGTGGGGAGGTACCATCTGTGATCGGCCGTGACTTAATCACAGCCGATCACGTGCTAAACAGCCATGCCCAATGGCTGTTCACCCCTGACGGCGACGAGCGGTGTCTCGGTGACACGGCGCCACCGGCAGTAAACGTACATAAACTGTTTAAATGGATGGACGTCATATGACGCCTGCCCAGAACGAGAGCCGCACCGCCCAGCCGTCATATGACGGTGGGCGGGCGGCAAGCGGTTAAACGGGCCGTTCATGCTCGAAAACCCTCCAACGTGGCTGAATTAAAACAATTCTCCAAAGAGTGGGCCAAAAAACACTCCACAGTGGATGTGAAAGACTGGCACAACCAGTTATTAGGTTTAGGGGCAATTACTTTTTCACATAGGGCCAGGCAGATTTGAACAGCTTTTTTCCCTTAAAAAATTAAATCATTGCTTAAAAATTATATTTTGAATTTACTCGGGTTATCTTTGTGTAATATGATGATCTGAATCATTTAAAAGGATGACAAATATGCAAAAAAATTAAAAACAGCATTGTATGGTCAGGCTGGTTGTACAGAAGTCGATCGATCAACTTTTGTATAACCAGCCTGTCAGGTTTTTCCTGATCGACCAGTGCCACCGGCTAGAACTAGCAACACTGACCATTGTATTCTGATGGCGGGGAAGTCTCTGCCAGAATACAAAGGCTCAGCGGGAAGGATTCCCCCATCCAGAGTGTGTGGATCGGGGAATCTGTTTTTTATTCCCCTTAAATTTTATAATGTATGGCCAGACTTGGAAATTGGGCTTCAACAGCCACAGTCCCTGGGACAGAAAATCCTGATGATCTAGCAGAACCCACATAGCATCTGCCAGGAGTCTTACCAGATCAGCATACCACATCTGCCCACTCCAGTCCAGAGCAATGAGGATCACTAGAATGCTTCCATCATGAATCAGAGTTATGCCGCATACACACGATTGGAAATTCCGTCAGCAAAAAACTCTGATGAGAGCTTTTTGTCAGAGAACGCGACCGTGTGTATGCTCCATCGGTCTTTTGCTGGCGGAATTCCAGCCAGCAAAAGATTGAGAGCATGTTCTCTATTTTTCAGTCAGGAAAAGTTCCTATCCGAAAATGCGACTGTACAAATTCCGACACGCAAAATTCCTACACATGCTCGGAAACAATTCGACGCATGCTCGGAAGCATTGAACTTCATTTTCTCGGCTCGTCATAGTGTTGTACGTCACCACGTTCTTGACAGTTGAAAGTTCAGAGAACTTTTGTGTGACCGTGTGTATGCAAGGCAAGCTTGAGCGGAATTCTGTTGGAAAAACCATCCTAGTTTTTTCAGACGGAAAATCCACTCGTGTGTATAGGGCATTAGACAAGGAAGACATCTCAGGGCAGGAAAGGCATAGATCAGGGTGTACTGATCCTACCTGAGCTTTCATTGCTCCTGTTAGAGGATCCCTGTACCTGGAGAAAAACCACTCCTGTTTGTGGTTTTTGGCCAGGTCAATCTATTGTTATTTTGACATTCCTTGCAGTGGTCGTTTTTTTAGTCTTTTGCTGTTCAAAAAGAGACCATATTTCTCCCCTTCTTTGATCCTTTAGGTCAAATGTTTCAGACCTTGGTTTTTGAGAGGAGGGTTGTGTCATCAGTGTATCAAAGATTAATGTTCATTCCCCCAATCTTTACTCCAAATTTTTGATTCTTCACACTGCAGCTTCCTCATCAAAGCTGAACTCCAGAAAACCTGAAAATTCTCCATTGCAGGTGGCCTGCATCTGCAATGCCAGAGATGACTGGCAGAACTGAGCTCTAAGCAAGCAATAGAGCTCTGGTTGGGGGACACTGCTGACCCTCCCAATCTCAGTATTGATCTATACGCCATTACATAAAGCTCATATAAAGCCTGATTTCAAACGTCTTTGTTTGTGTACAATGTGAACCAAAATTTTACATATGCATGGAATTCAGCTTTATGCAGTACCTACTATGTCTCTTTCAGTTGATATGTTTGGGTACACTATTAGATGTTCCCCAACAGCATGTACTAAGGACTACTCACGGATTCTGAGAGCAGACATCAGTTACAACACACAAGGTCAAATAAATGTGGTTTGTGATTCATGCTGTCTTGCTGTTGCATAACTTTTTCTGATGCATAATTATTATTATATATGCATTAAAATAAATCAAGGGTATGCTTATGTATACAAAGTACATTAAGAGTACAAATGCACATCACTTAAATTCACGTCATTTTATATTGCACGATTCAATATTGAAGCTTCTGTAAATACACAGCTTACCAAATTAAGAGGATAAATATTGTGTCATGTTGGCCATATGGTATGATTATAAAAAGGTACACTGGCATTATTCCACAGGCAGCAGACAAGCATATAGATCAGGGTTTCTCAACCAGGGTTACATGGAACCTTAGGGTTCCTCCAGGGGTTGCTAGGGGTTCCTTGAGCAATGAGCAATGTCTGCCTCTCAGATAAGTTCCCACTGCCACCATTAAAGGGGTTGTAAACCCTTGTGTATTTCACCTTAATGCATCCTAAACTCTTGACAGTAACCGGCCCCCTAGCCCCCCAGTTTTACTCACCTGACCCCCCTCCATCCCCCTGGTGTCCATCAAATCCAATGACGTGGGCGCCAGGGGTAGGGGGCGGGGCCGAGTCCTACATTTTGCGTCTATGGACACAAATGCTGGACTCTGGAGGGCTCCCGCAAGGTTACCCCCCGGGAGAGCGCTTCTCCTAGGGGGTTAAATGATGCGAGGAGGAGCTGACAGCGCTGCCAAGGGACCCAGAAGAGGATGATCGAGGGCCACACTGTGCAAAACGAACTGCAACTAGTTTGTTATTAAAAAAAAAAAAAAAAAGAAGAAGAGAACATGAAGCTTTACAATCACTTTATTTTTTTAGCCATCTGTAAGAGGGAAATTCTTCCCAATGAGCACAAGTGTAAGGAGTATTCTTCCCAATGACTATCACACTAATGCGGGGGTCGGCAACCCGTTGATCGCGAGAGCATCACGGGTAGATCTCGTGTCTGCAATGCCGACCCCGCTGTCAAAACAATTCCTTCCTGAATCCCGAGCAAAGCGGCACACACAAGCAGCCGCTCTGCAGCATGGCTAGACAGTACTCCTGTGTGATCCTCCTCACATACGCCCTGTCCATTTTCTACAGCTCACACAGGCACTCTGTGTAGATGTGTGGGGAGGGGACGGAAAGCAGCATGTCTGAAGAAGCAGGTAAGGAACTGATCGTTAGGCAAAGGCAAACAGTAGTGGCCTGTATACTCCCGATCTGTTGATGCTGAGCTGTATACCCCTGACCTGTGAACACTGGGCTATATACTCCTTAAAGCGGAGCTCCACTGGGTTTTTTCTTTTTTTTTTTGCAAACATTAACACAATCAAACATTGACACTTGCAAACTCACTGTTTTGGAGATTGAACTTGCCGGATGTCCGCTTTCCTTGAAAAGATCAACTTATATCAAATCTGTCTGGCCGTTTTCATCTTGCTTGTGGGCATGTGAAGCCCACAAGCATTTACTTCCTTGTTCCTTTGATGCTGAGCTACCAGCATTCTTTGCTCCGCATAGAATCCTGGGAACAATGACACAAGCTCCCATAAGCCAGTGCAGCTGAAAGGAATTGACGAAATAGCCGCACAATACCCGCCCATATCCGCAGAATAGACAGACAGGAAGCAGAGAGGAACATCTGCAAAACACAGGTACTGTTGAAAAAAATAAATAAATAAATAAAAAGGTCCGTTTTTATGTCATTACATTACTGCAATCTGAATGAGCTAATGTTATAAAATAGGGTGGAGCTCCGCTTTAACTGAACGCTGGGCTATATACTCCTGACCTGAATAAGTTCATATTTTTACATTGACATTTGTATTATATTTTTCTAAGGGCCAGTTCACAAAAGAACGTGGTGCAGGAAACGTGCATTCCATGCACGTTTCCCGCACTGCAGGTGAGCACACTGCCTTTGCGATCTGCATGCAGGTGCCAATGTATTGGTAACAGGACCCCAAATGCAGATCGCAAACGCAGTGCGTTTGTGGGCACCATATCGCACGGTTCCACAGTACCATGCTGTTTGATGCAGCGGGCTTTTAAAAGTAATGCATGCATTACTTTTTCTGCATTCCAGTGTGATTTGCAGCCCATTAAAATTAATGGGCTGTCAAAATGCACCACATGGGGAAAATGTGGGAAATGCACAGGAGTTTGTGCCACATTGCTGTGTGATCTAGGAGTGATTTGGCCCCAAGTTTTCTTCAAAACTGCCTTACTTTTTAATGGCCTTGCTAGGTTAGCTCCCAAAAATAGTGTGTTGTGCCAGGTGATCTTTGATTTCTCCCATGTTGTTCAGGTAGATCTCCACCACTCTAAGGTTGCCTACCCCTGCGCTAATGTATTTTGAGTTGTAGATATAGTCATTTTTAGTAGGGGTTCCCTAAGACCGGAAAGTTTTTTAAGGGTTCCTCTGTGCTGAAAAGGTTGGAAAAGCTGATCTAGGTCATAATGCATGTAAAAGAAACTGTGCTCAGAAGAATGCAAAGGTTGCCACAGCTTAATTTGGAAAGTTCTAACTGCATGTGTATTCTTCTGATCCAGTGGCATCACATTTTTTTTTGCAGTCATCTAAACCTGGCAGAAATATTCACCAACTTTAGTGAGATCTGTATACTTATTGCAGGTCAGTGACTCAGAAATCATTGAAACTAGAGTGTCAGTAAGACAGCCAAGAAATAATTTTTTGAAAGATCTGAGAAAGGCAGTCTCTGCACCAACAAAGTTTCCTTTATAGGATGACATACAAATACTGGCTACACCTGTATTGTATCAGTCTTGTGCAGTGCTAAGCACCATCAGCACAGGGCAGGGCTGGACAAATCCCAGATGCCTTGGGGATGGAAAAAAAAAAAAGCTTTCGGGCATGTGTATCTGAGCATTTTTTGCAAGCAGTTTATTTTACTATAGTTTCACAAGATACCACTAGGGGGGTGCTTAGTAAAAAATGGGATATCCATAATCAGTTGCAAGTGTTTTCAGTGGGGGGCAATGTGAGGTAGCCAGTGAGGATGCATTCTAAACCTTTTCTTCTCCTGTAGCTATGTCTCTCTCTCTCTGCTCCAGGCAGAACACCAACTCTTGCCCTGCTGATTGTGGGTTCTTTGCATGCGTCTGAGGTATTGCTCTACCCAATTACACTTTCTTTAATGGACCCACCTACGCAGATACAGCTGGCTATTCAGCAACCCAATGGCACTACGTGGTTTTGATCCAGAACTAAGTGTTGGTTGGGAGCAGCCATGGCAAACGGGAAAACGCTGCTTTTAAGTATCAGGACCCAGGGTTAACGTGGAGAGAAAGAATGGGATAGAGCTCTGATGATCTGGGAAAGCCTGGTCCCCCTGCTACCCTGGACAGAGATAATGGAGGAGGTCAAACCACACACAGAAGATCAATATTTGTTTCCAGTTTGTCTCTCCATTTCCAGTCACATAAAAGGATAAAGAATTGGTGGCTGTAAGAAACTTCTTGGCACTTACATCTTGTTTCTTTCATCATGCTCCCTGTGAATGACAGGAAAGAGCTTGCAGTCACAGTGAGAGTTATATGAATAGTTCTATGGCATCAAGAGCAGGGTCAGTAGTAATGTGAGATTGAGTGGGCATATGGATCAGTATTGTGAGGTGGAAAGAGCATATGGGTCAGTGCTGGGACACTGAGAAAGCATATTGGTCAGCACTGCACAATGAAGTGAGCAAACAAATCAGTACTGAGTGTGAGAAAACATATGGGTCAGTATTGATTGTACTTGCAAATGTAAATCGGTACTGTCTGTGAAGAAATGACAAAACAAAACAGGGCAATAGCAACCAGGATTGGTTCTGGTTTTTAGCTGGCTAATAGATCTCTGCAAGATTTCTTGGGCCTAGCATAAGGTCTAACTGAACCCCATTCATCATACTTGCCATAATAAACTTTGCTCAAGCACACCCCTTTCCAGTTGTTTTAGAAGTATACTTTATTACTTCTGTAACACAAGGTCAGTGGTGATTTGCACATACATTACAAATGTTTATGCAGTCGTTTAGAATAGGACTTGGTCAGCTAATGACTAGGAACAGGGAACTTTGGAGCCATTATTGGTGGGAACTAATTCCTTGCTTGTTGGAAAATGAATGATGCGCAAAAAACAGATCCAACTCTGTACCAATTTTCACATATGCGCTCCTTTCACAAATGGCAAACGATAGACTCCAAAATTCCTTGAAAGCACGAAGGCATCTTTTCGCAAGCTCACAGTCTATAGGAAGTGTGTGCAAGGCAAGTATTTTTTTTTAACACATCTTGCTCCATATTTTTATTTGCCTTTATGCAGGGGATAGTGGCCCAAGTTGAAAAATTTAGAAGCCCAAAAAAGCAACCATGACAGCCTTCTACACTAGCAGATTAATAACAGATATCACTAGTATGTAAATACAAAGCTACTGTTAGAATTTAGGGGGACAGATCTTTTTTCGTTAATGGGAATTGCTCCTTGGCTGGAGGAAGTTCTGAGTATGTTATACTGATATCAAGGGATTTAGTGGTAATTCCCAATACACAATTATTTCTGTACTAAGATATAAAAAGATTACACTGGATCTGTTTATAGCATGCAAACCCTCTGAACGGCATTGAAACTTAAAGCGGTCACTAAAAAACGGCTTGCTGCAAGGCAATCAGGAGGGGTGCCATGAAAAATCAAGCTTTTTCCAGATATTTATATATGGTACCCAAGCGTCATAAAATACAGTGGGGTATAGAAAAGAATCCCCCCCCCTCCTAAAATAATCACATTTTGTTTTACCCAGTTGTATTTACTCAGTGCAACTTATAACATCCAAGTGAACGATGTAGCACCAACATGTCATATAAACGAACAAAACAAAAAACAAAAAAAAAAAAAAAAAATCACCTCAAAAAACAGTCACTCACAGAGTTGGAAAAAGGATCACCCCCCCCCTCCTAAAAATGACGTGTAGCTAATCACCTTCTCAATGGCACACAGAGCCATTCAATTTTATTAGCTCAGCATTAAAAAGAGTTTTCCTGGAGCATTTCAGTCCCTGGTAGTGCACCTGAAGCAAACAATCAACTATGGGTGGCAAGGCACTGTCAAAAGATCTCTGGGATAAAGTTGTGGATAGGCACAAGTCAGGAGATGGATACAACAAAATTTCAAAGGCTTTATCAATGCCTAGAAGCACAGTGAAGTATTAAGGTATTTGGTACAACACAGACCCTCCCTGGATCAGGACATCGCTCCAAATTGGAGGAAAGAGCCAGGAGGAAACTGGTCAGAGAGGCTACCAAGAGGCCTACAGCAACTCTGAAGCAGTTGCAGGAATTTATTAAAAAAAGAGTGGCCATTGTGTGCGTGTGACAACAACATCTTAAATTCCCCACAAAAGTGGCTTGTAGAAGAAGGTTGCAAGAAAAAAGCCACCCCTCAAGAAAGGCCACATGCAGTCACGACTGAGCTTTGCCAAAACGCATCTTGAAGATTCTGAGGCACCAGTCCTACAGTAAAGTATGAAGGTGGTAATATCCTGTTATGGGGGTGTTTCTCTGCAGCAGGGACTGGAGCACTTCTCAGGATAGAGGGAAAACTGAATGGGGCAAAATACTGTTGAGGAAAATCTGCTGCCCTCTGCCAAAAAGTTGTCATTGGGAAGAAGGTTTACTTTCCAACATGATAATGGCCCAAAGCACACAGCAAAAATTACCACATAGTGGTTGAAGGAGAAAAAGGCGAACGTTCTTGCATGGCCCAGTCAGAGCCCAGACTTAAACCCCATTGAAAATATGTGGAATGACAAGAAGACTGCAGTCCACAAATAGCCACCATCAAATTAACCTGAACTTGAGCAGTTTCTGCAAAGAAGAGTGGGCAAATATTGCAAAGTCTAGATGTGCAAAGTTAGTAGAGACATATGGCTGTAATTAAAGCAAAATGTGGTTCAACAAAATACTGACACAAAGGGGTGATCCTTTCTCCGACTCAGTGATTCTGTTTTTGATTTTTTTTTTCTGACATGTTGGTTTCACTTGGATGTGATAAGTTGCACTGAGTAAATACAGCTGGATAAAACAAAATCTGTGTGTCTTCATTTCAGGCTGTAAAGCAACAAAATGTGATTCTAAAGGGGTGATTCTTTTTAATACCCACTGTAAATAGAGCATTTAAGTTACAGACAAGAAACTTTGTTAACTGCTTTCCGCCCACGCTATAGCCGAAAGACGGCTACAAAGCGGACTTACTTTGACGTCCTCCCGCGATCGTGCTGCCTGTGCGCCCCCTGTGTCCAATGACAGCTGATCACAGATGTAAACACAAGCCGGTTATCAGCTTTTCTTTCCTCACGCTGACAGTGTGAGGAGAGGAGAAGAGCCGATAACCAGCTTTTGTTAAAGGGACATCGACACTGATAATTAGGTCACTGATCATTAGTGCAGTCCCAACAGTGCCCACCAGTGCTGCCAATCAGGGCCGCCTCATCAGCGCACATGAGTGAAGGAGAAAAATTACCATTTGCAATGGGGTTTTCTTTTCAAAATTTTTGGTATTTGTTTGTTTAGCAGAAGATAAAAAAACTCAGTGGTGATTAAATACCACCAAAAGAAAGGTCTATTTCTGTGAAAAAAATTATAAAAATATCATTTGGGTACAGTGTTGCATGACCGTCAATTGTCATTCAAAGTGTGACAGCGCTGAAAGTTGAAAATTGGCCTGGGCAGGAAGAGGGGTAAAAGTGCCCAGTAGGCAAGTGGTTAAACACAGAATACTAAACCTCAGTTCTCCATTACTGAAGTATAGCATATGCAAAAAATTAATCAAAATGTATAGTACAGGCGGTTCCCGAGTTACAAAACAAGATAGGGTCTGTAAGTTTGTTCTTAAGTTGAATCTGTTTGTAAGTCAGAACAGGTACATTTTGTAGTTTACTTATTCTTCCATATTGCAGCTGCAATTGTTTTTTTTGGCTTTTTGTTTGTTTATTTTCACCTTGTGATCCTACCAGCAAAAAGACACACTGTAGATGCATTTGTTTTTTTGGCTTTTTGTTAGGCCCCTTTCACACGATCGGACGTTCAGGTCGGCCTGTCAGTTTTAACGGCGGACCTGAACGGGCGCTCCATGTTAGCCTATGGAGCGACAGATGTCAGCGGAGACATGTACGCCGACATCCGACCCGGTCCGATCCGCTGAAGGCAGACGGATGGCCCTACGTCCAGATCCGTCTCTGGCGGATCGGATGAGATCTGATGAAAATGGACATGCTGTCTGTTTTCATCCGATCCCTCTATAGGCAGCAGTGGCGCCTGACAAGCCCCTCCCCGCTCAGTGAGCAGAGAGGGACCTGTCATCCGCTGGCTCAGCGAAGATCAACGGAGAGTGTGAATGAGGCCTATGTTTATTTTCACCTTGTGATCCTACCAGCAAAAAGACACACTGTAGATGAGCAGGTGTATTTGGGTCCTAAACAATTTAGAAATATGATGGATCTACTTACTGGTAGGATCATTGGGTAATAAAACTAGGTTACAGGGGGGACTGAGGAAAACAAAAAGTGCAGTGTTATTGTAAGAGAGAGGAGGGAGCGCCAACAATGGATGGGCAATAGAAGCCAGTGGGTGACGTCATGGCTCCCAGAATTCAGCCCTGTTGTCGAGTAATCCATGACACAGGGGAGCCAGAGCTTTTGCTTCACACGACCAGACTGAAGCAGATTGAAATAAGGTATTTACACAGATCTTTTTTTACCAGCATTATAGAGCATAAGTAGGACGAAGGGGGAAAGCAGTGGTTTTAAGCAGACTTATATCTTGCCTTTGCTTCCACTTTAATGCTGGCGACAGGCTGGAATTTGTTAAATGTACTTACAGAAGCCCTCTCTACCACCACAATTTGCGAGTGCAACTAGAGATATCAGCTCCCCTATTCTAACATAAAAACTAAATTCTGTAAGTGGTGGATCTTTAGACATCCACGTCATCCTTGCCACGTGCTTTCAGTGGCATTCTTGAAAGATTTTTGTACTTGCTGCATAACCACCATGATGGTGTAGGGGCCCAGAAATCTGAGAATCTGACACATGTGGAAATGTTGGTTTTCAGTCAAACAGCAGCTATGATATTCCTGTTTAGAATTCCCAAATTACTACTGCAGAAGTGCTTCTGTAAGTACATGCCAGCGTATGTTTAGTTATGGTATGATGTGGATGAAGGATCTCTTTAAAGCTGAATTCCAGGTATGGTTTGTAAAGCATAGTACTGTGTTCCCCTTGGTTACTATGAAGCAGGGCAGTCACTCAGCATTGGACCAGGAGGACAGCGACGATTACTAAAGTAATTTCCAGTTTCCACAGGGATCCCACAGGTATGGCTCAAGCATACCTACATTAATCCAAGCTGGACCAATATAACTAAGCAATAGAATTCATACCTGGATTTCAGCTTTAACGAAGCAGGGTAGTAAGCACCACACTATGCATCATTAAACAGAGTGCAGGGTGCTATGGTGATGCTCTCTAAAGCAGCCCTGGGCAAATTGCAGCCCCAGGGCCACAATGCCTCCACATCACCATGCTTCTCTGAGCCTGTCAGTTTCCTCACTGACCATGTGAAGAGCTGCAAGAACTAGAAAGAGATCCCGAGGAGCCGATTGGTACAGCAGGGAGGCTCAGTTCTGACAGTAGAGCATTGCCTAAGAGATACAATAACGCTCTTCTGCCACCCGGCCAGGTTCTTCCTGTGTCAGTACCTGCATGCTGCAAACTCTAGGAGCTGTGCACGTGTTCTTCACTCCAGGTCAGGATCTGCAGAAATCCCAGCTGTACTGCGATCTCCGTCTCTCCAATTCCAGTGCTTGCAGTTCTGCCCATTATCTCCATAAGCCTGTCAGTAACATATTGACACATCAGTTAATTAACCCCTGTGCCTGCCAGTCCCCTCACTGCTTTTATCAGCCTGCCCTTCACCAACATTATGACCAGATCAGGGAAAGCATTTCTTCATTACTGATTCTAATAGTCATGTGTGCACACTATTTCACGAGCAGTTGTACCTACTACTCCTAGCACCAGGTGTTTGTTTTCTATACGATTATGTACCTTCCCAGCCCAGCGTTGTTCACCTATGCTGCCCACCAGCTGGTTTAATCAAAAGATTTTTTAACTATACACTAAACTTTGGCTCGGCACTCCACGACAGTGGCCCCGTGGGAAAATTCTTTGCCCACCCCTACCCTAAAGAAACAGGGTTATGACACTCTGCACTCACAATACATCCTTAAAGTGGTTGTAAAGCCACTTTGTAAAGTACACACAATCCCCTGTTAGAATACGTTCTATGCTGCAGTGTATGTTCTTTGTAAAAATTATGCCCATTTCTACCTTATTTCAGTGCGCCGCTCACGTGACTGCTCCCTCTCCCGATCTGGCAGCTACAGCGGGAGGGGACGAGAATCCCCCGCTGATGTCAAAGAGCAGTGAGGAATCATGTGAGCGCCGAGCAGCGCTCTGAAATATGGTAGAAATGGGCATATTTTTTACAAAGAACACACACTGCAGCATAGGACGTTTTCTGAGGCCCCTTTTACACTGGGGCAGGAGCAGCGTCGGCGGTAAAACGGCACTATTTTTAGCACAGCTTTACCGTCGTTTTAGAGGTGGTATTCGGCCGCTAGCGGGGCGGTTATACCCCCCTGCTAGCAACCGAGAAGGTGTTAAAACCACCGCTCCCTCACCGCTGCTAGCAGGACTTTTTTTTACCGTCCTGCCAGCGCACTGCTCCAGTGTGTAGGCCCTCGGGGCTTTCACATTGGAGACACAGCAGCGGCTCTTTCAGGGTGCTTTGCAGGCGCTATTTTTAGCACCCCAGTGTGAAAGGGGTCTAACAGGGGATTGTGTGTACTTTACAGTTATTTCAGCAGCAGGAGGGGAGAGGCGGGCACTGGTAAGAGCTGACAGGCAGGCAGGGAGGGGGGAGAGGACAAAGAAGAGCTGTGGATGACGGAGGCACATAAACTGACCACGCTGATAAAGCATGGTCAGTTTATAGGGGGAGGGCAGAACCAGGCAGGATGAGACCGGCATTTCAGGTGATACAGGGGGCCAAATGACACAGCACGACATGATCCAATTTTTTTTTTTTTTATAGGGTTACAAACGCTTTAAGTCTTCTGGTTCAATGACACCAAGGGGGGAGATTTACTAAGGGCTAGTTTACACTTGCTTCAAAACATGGCTTCAGACACGCTTTGTTAAAGCTCTCTGAATGCCAGTCAAAGCTCCTGTCACTAAATAAAATGGTTAGGTTACAGTCCTGTTTACAACTGCTTTTGCTTGGTGCTTCGATGATGCTTCGGTGGGGCTTCAAGCGAGCTGTGCCATAGACTTCTATGGAGGCTTTGAAGCACCACTGAAGCTACATGGGGGTATAATTTTTTTAAGCAAAGCAAACGCAAGGTGTAAACAGGACTGTAAGCTAACCATTTTATTTAGTGACAGGAGCTTGGACTGGGATTCAGAGAGCTTTAACAAAGCGTGTCCGAAGCAAGTGTAAATGAGCCCTAAAACTGGTCCAGCTGTGCATAGTAACCAATCAGCTTCCAGGTTTAATTGTCAAAGCTTAAAGTGGTTCTACAGGCTTAAGGTTTTTTATCTTCATGCATTCTATGCATGAAGGTAAAAAACCTTCAGTATATGGCACCCCCCACAGTCTCCCCTAATACTAGCCTGAGCCTGATCGTGATCCAGTGATAAGCACGAATGTAGCTACTCTCCCAGGTCTCTGCCTCTTTATTGGCTCCCACTGCTGTCAATCACAGCCAGTGAGGAGGGTGCAGGCCTGGGCCCCGTTCTGTGTGTCTTATGGACACACAGAGCGGGGCTCAGCAACAAGTGTGCTTGTTATGGGGCACTCAGAGAAGAGGACGAGCCAGGAGCACTGGTGGGGGACCCGAAAAGAGGATTGGGGCTGCTCTGTGCAAAACCATTGCACAGAGCATGTATTATATGTTTTTTTTTTTACATTTACCTTTACTATCACTTGAATTGAACAAGCTGAAGTTAGAAGCTGGTTGGTTAGTATGCACAGCTGCACCAGTGTCATCCAACCTGGACAACAGAAGTCATCTAGCAGCTAACCGCAAAGCACAACTCCAGAGATGCTGCCCTACATGCCAAGTCATAGGGTCTAAAAGAAGCTCACAAACTGGTTTTAAAATTAAACAGAAGGCTGTGCTACAAGGCAGTCACTGATCAGACTTCACTCCACTGCCACAGGTATAGTGTATGATTATGGCTTGAACCAATGTAACAATGCAAAAATATCCATAACAAGAATTCAGCTTTTAAACGGTTATATACATAAGATATCCTGACCAACTTTAATCATATATGTAATATGCATCCGCTTGTTTAAAAGTATAATTGCATTTTTAAAACGTACGATCGGGCCACCCCTAACAAGCCAACATATGCTTAACATGACGCTAATGCGTGAATAAGATTAACCAGGATCACCTTATTAGAAACTGAAATAGCCAGAAGAGTTCATCTCCCCAGAGGGGGGCTGGAATGGGAAATGGTTTACTGTAGACTGGGGGGGTCATTGCCATACACCTGGACCTGTTGGTGTAGCGCAAATTTACAGATCATAACACTGCATAGCATTGTTCATCAGAGAACGATGATAAAAAATATATATATATATATATGTGTATGTGTTTATATGTACAGGTAGAGAGACTGTACACATCCCCACTGCTGGGTTTTCAATGCTTATATATCCACAAGAGTGCAAACCCAATCCAGATCACATAAACATATGTCAATCGAAGTACACAAGTCAGCTATAAGGCACAACACTGTCAAGCTACGCCTTTTCACTACAGTGTCTCCTGCTCTGCACCGTCCTCGGTTACAGATCATCATCTCACACTCATTAGTGTTTATATACATTTCTCTCTGCTCAGGCCACAGGTGCGCGAGCACGCGGAGGGATAATGGGCGGCGCTTGGCAGACCGAGCGCGCACCCATACCCGACGCTTAGCGGCAAAGGGCGGGAAGACGGCCTCACTCGGCCGAGTGCGCACGCGTCGAACGCCACTGCGCATGTCCAGCACGGCCTACTGGTCTGCGCGAGCGTACTGGGTCTGCCGATAGGAAGAGGAGGGGGCGGCGGGAGCGCGCAGATACACTGTTGTGGGGAGTGCGCGTTTCCGCGAGAGGTGCCGTTATACCGTAGTAACGAGCGGGATGCTGTGAAACTACTTACCCCTTTTAAACGC
Source organism: Aquarana catesbeiana (assembly GCF_042186555.1). Taxonomy (NCBI): domain Eukaryota; kingdom Metazoa; phylum Chordata; class Amphibia; order Anura; family Ranidae; genus Aquarana; species Aquarana catesbeiana. The sequence continues at coordinate 348,383,095 of NC_133324.1, read as the reverse complement.
TTCAGAAGTGTGCTCTTCTGGCCGCTCTTAGCTAGTCCCCGTTCTTCAAGTGCTGCTCTTAAATCAGTTACCCGAAGGCTGTCCAGCGGCCTCCCGTCTAGCGTCACGTCTTCTAGTTCTGCCATTTTGGACGTGTTCAGTCGTTGCAAAACCTAGAAGGGACAAGGAGCACCGGCTGAGGGGCGCTATACGACCGAGTTCGGCCGATCCCGCTGCGTGACGTCAGCCTCGGGCACTTCCGCCTCCTCGCTCGGATCCACTCGGAGATTCTCTTTTTTTTTTTCTTTCCCCCTCCTTCCTGTTACCTCACGTTCGTTCAGACGTGAGGTTCCGCCCACACCAGCCTCGCTTTCGTGGTAAGTAGTGTTTGTTTTGGACGTAATAGAAACTGTAGTGCAGCAGCGACATCTAGTTGTGGTTTTTGGTAAGGTAATATCTACAAGCTCTTGTCCCGTGTACAGCACCTGTTGTGCTCTGGCAATATGAAAAAGCGCTCGAATGCAGTTCTTTCGTATGTAGATCAATGAGTTATTACAATAATGCTGCTCTGTGCTTGGAGTATGAAAAAAATCAAATTATGAGAAAATATACTGGTGTGCAGGGACTGCCATCATCCTAGATAATATTGAAAAACTGTCTGCAGCAAAGTGCATATAGGGGACGCCCCTTTGGATTTTAAAGGCAGGAAAAAAGGTAGAGAAAGTAAATAGCGGTAAAAGGCAAAAGCAGTGCCAACTTTATTAATGTGCAAGAATAAAAATGTCTAAAAGACAAGACAGACATATACAGTGGATAATCAATATCTTTGCAAATAGTTGAATATAAGACATATAGAGCATTAATAGGTAATATCACCCAGTGCCAACGACCCCAGGAAACCAACCCAGTCAAAGTGGGTATAGTGGGGGTAGGTGGCTAGTAAATGTATCCCGACATGTTTCGGAGAAGACCGTAGTCAAATTTGTATAATCCTTCTTCAGGGGAATTATTTTACATACAGACAGGTGAGAAAATATTTCTCGTCTCTAGAACATAAATATAGAAATAAATAAATAACATAGCAAAGAAAGACCATATAAATGGTCTGTTTTCAGGCCATTATTATATAGAGTAACCAAAATCATAGTACTTAGTCAAGCTCATGTCATAAATAAAAAAACAGATAAAGGGATCACATGCTGGCTGTGAAAGTCCACAGATGACAGAGGGGGTGCCCGTGACAACACGCAAAATCGAAGGGGCACTTTCACAAGGGATGCCCAATCCTCCCTGTAGCGAACAATGTCAGCATTAGGGGGAAAGATTGCACATAGAGAGAGGTAAGTTTAAAAATTGTAGAGTGTATGGTAGCTGGCCGTGTAAGGTACCAGGTCCATATAAAGCCTGGTTCTTACCTAGGTGGTAAATCAAAGGCATCTGTTGCTAACAGTCCGGTGTCTGCCATCTTTCCCCCTAATGCTGACATTGGCACAAGACATCCGGATGTGAGCATTATGGTAGCCTATGTATAGAGGCAAAAGGCCAATTCAGCAAAAGTAATCAAAGCAATTCAGCTGTGTTAAAACACAGCTGAGAGAAGCTAAACAAAAGGTGTGTTAAAAACGGCCAATCAGGGGCAAACAGAGAGACCATCCCTGCCGCCGTGTCGGCACGCACGGCGCGCAGGGATGTGTCTCAAGGGGCGTACCTCAGGCACAAGGGTGCGCAGCCACGCCCACAGGTGGCGTGACGGCGTCAGCGCGCCATCGGCGGGAAGGCTTCACCGATCGTCATGGAGACGACGGTGAGAGCGTATAGACGCTCCACCCCCCGCAGCCCATCAGAGACGGGGGAGGAAACCCTCACTGACCTAGGCTGCAACAGGAAGAGCCCGCCGGGTGTCAGCGCACAAGCGACATTGCGGAAACACGGAATCCAGCCCTGCCATCTAGTGGATGGATGATAGAAAAGACAGCCAGCATGTTTGACAAAAGAAAACAAAAAAATACATCAGAAAAAATAAAGTGAATAAAAATTAAAAATAATAAAATAAAATGATGAAAAACAATAGGGAGAGCCGAACCAACAATGTATACCAGAATATGTTATTACATATAGTTGGAGTGGTTTAGAAGTATAGTAAAGATGATGATGGTAGGAAAGAGAATCTAAGTCTTTAAAGAGAGAAAGGAAGAAAAGATTTTTTTGACCAATTTGGTTTCCTACATATTAAGTTCACAAACCCCAGAGGAGAAGCCTGGGAGGAAGGGTCTAAAGTTGAATGCCTCGTTCAATCCTGGTGGCAAGGTGGCTCGTAAACTGTGAATCCACCTAAGTTCACATTGAAGGAGGCTTTTGTTGAAATCAACACCTCGTGAATTGAAGTGAATGCGATCAAGTCCCAGAAAATGAATTTTAGGGATCGGGGTGGGGTGTACGAGGGCCATGTGTCGGCCAGTGGTTACATCGGGGTCACGTTTTAAAATGGTTGAAACGTGTTGATATATTCTCTTCCATAGAGGATTGATAGTCTTTCTGATGTAATAGCACCCACATTTGCATGTAAGTAAGTACACTACACCCGGGGTCTTACAGTCTGTCTTGGATGGAATAACCGTCCATTGGGTAGGTGAATGTCCCTACGCCTGTCCATATACTGACAGTAGGAACATCCACCACAAGAAAAGGTACCTAGGGTTTTACAGGCATCCCCTCTGTGATTTGTACTCACTTTTAACTATTCGGTCACCAACAGACGGGGCTCTCCTGTAGGTCACAGCCAGCGTGTCTGGGACAAAGGGAGATAGAAGCGGGTCCATTTTAACCAAGTGCCAATACCTATTCAGGATTCGTTTTAACTGTCGATGCTGTGTGGTATATGTGGTAATAATTCTGATAGTATTGTCGGTAGATGATTGTTTCGGTGTATCCAATAGATCCTGTCGTGACAGGGCTAATGTTCTTTTATAAGCTTTTTTAAGGGAAGACCGAGAGTAACCTCTTTCGAGTAATCTAGTCCTTAATTTGTCAGCCTCGTCTTTAAATGTGGAATCGTCCGAACAGTTTCTACGTGTCCTGAGTTATTGTGTGTAAGGTATGGAGGACAGCAGGGGTTTAGGATGGAAACTGGCTGCGTGTAGAAGGGAGTTTCCTGCTGTGGGCTTGCGGTACAACTGACTTGAGAGGCTGCCGTCGGGCTGTTTTTTGACCGACACGTCCAAAAAGGTGATCTCTGTCTCACTATATACCATAGTGAAAGCAAGGTTAAATTCATTACAATTGATTGCAGCCAGAAATTCATGCAAAAGTTTATCTGAGCCGTCCCATATAAGAAATACGTCGTCTATATACCTACGCCACGTTAGGACGTGGCACATATGGACAGACAGCGAATCGTTGGTAATCAAGGAATGTTCCCACTCCCCCAGGTACAGATTGGCGTACGATGGGGCACAACATGTCCCCATCGCAACGCCCTGTACCTGGAGGTAGTGGGAACCATCAAAACAAAACACATTATGAGATAGTATGAATGTGCTTTGAGTATGTTGAGTCTAAAGCTGGATACACACTAAACAATTTTCTTTTAGATTTTTTTTCCTTTAGATTTACCAAATCTATCTAATTCGAGGTCAAACCTAAATACTTTATGCAATCAGGCAGGCCCTTGCACATAGTTGAAGGGAAATCTAACAACAAAAGTTGCATAGTGTGTATCCAGTTCTAGGCTCATATGTTTGTTATAAGGAAACAAAATAGGGGAATTACACAGATGCCAGTATCAGAGCCAGTTCACACTTGTCCGACATACACTCCGACTTCGAGGGCACATGTTGCTTGACATGTCAAAAATGTTTCCCCATGAGAGCCGTCTTGTATGAAAAGGGTCTGGTATGGATAAGGGCAAACCCCACACCAAAATGTGTAAAAAAAAAAAAAAAAAAAAAGTGTGTGGGGCCCTCCCCCCAATGATCCATAGCAGACCCTTATCCGAGCATGCAGCCTGGCAGGTCAGGAAAGGGGGAGGGGGTGAGTGCCCCACACCCCCCTCCCTCCTGGACCATGCCCTCAACATGGGGGGTGGGTGCGTGCTTTGGGGCAATGGGGGCTCTGTGCTGATGTTGGGGACAAGGGCCTCTTCCCGACAACCCTGGGTGGTGGTTGTGGGGGCCTGCAGGCAGGAGACTTATCGGAATCTGAAAGCCCCTTTAACAAAGAAGGCCCCATGATTTTGCGCACCCCCCCCATGTGAATGAGTATGGGGCACATTGTACCTCTACCCATTCACCAAAAAAGATAAGTGTAGTGTTACGAAAAACAAGAGACAGGTTTCGACAAGTCATTTATTAAAAATGAGGACTGTCCCCCGTTGTAGCCCCAGTGTGTCTTCTCCCTCCAGCGATGTGATTTCTTCCGACACGATAAAAATAAAAGCTGCGTTGTCTGACGGTTTTCATGTAGCTATGGGGCGTGGCCAGCAGGTGACATCACCTGGAGACCCCACCCCTCGAGACAGTGTCGTCACAAGGGGTGGGGTCTCTGGGTGACGTCACCGGATGGCCACGCCCATAGTTATATTAGGACCGGCAGCTGACACAGTGGCGGGAGCCAGCATCAGAGGAGGACTGTTTTTTACTTTAAGTAGGGCGGAGGAGGAGGAAGAAGACCTTACCGGAGAAAGAAGACACAAAGCTACGACGGGGGACTTGTCAAAAACCGTCTCTTGTTTTTTTTTGAAAATTACATGTCTTCCTTTTTTTTTTTTTTTTTTTTTTTTTTTTGTGAATGGGTAGGGGTACCCTATACTCATTCACATGGAGGGGGACAGGATCTGGGGGCCTCCTTGGTAAAGGGTGCTTCCAGATTCAGTTAAGCCTGCAGACCCGCACAACCACGACAAGGTGCTGTGGGGTGGGGGGGGGACGCAGAGCCCCCCCCCCGCCCCAAAGTACCCACCCCCCTCAAGTCCTGGTATGGTCCGGGGGGGGAGGGGTGCTCGCTCGGCTCCCCTTCTCTTTTCTGACCTGCTGGGCTCAATGCTCGGATAAGGGTCTGTTATGGATTTTTGGGGTTTTTATAAATTTGGCGTGTGGTTTCCTCCATCAGAAGCAAAGGAATTGTTTTGATTGCTCGAAGGACAAGTAGCAATCATGTTCGTTGAAGTTGCATAGATATCGGACCTGAAGTCGCAGGGCAAAATTTGATCGGAAATTGTGCGACTTCTGTGTTGGAGCAGTGTAAACTCGGCCTTAAAGTAAAAAGGCACTTTCGGGTAAAAATTTTAAAATAGAAGAGATCCTATTGGTCTTTGCTGTCATAAACTTTCCTCTCTACCCAGTGTTTATGGCCACTGAGCTACCTATGTGCAGCTCAGCATACCCTATTGGCACTTCTTTGTGCCGTGACATCATCGCAGCCTGGCCAATCAAGCAGCAAAAGATTCCAAACCCAAAAGACAGACCAAGAGAAGTTGGAAGCGTACTTGACAGACTGGATCGCTGACACCGCAGTGCTGGAGGGGATCAGTTGCCAGGTTAGTCTGTCATAATATGTTAATATGCTGTGCATGTTAGCGATTTATGGCTAAAAGCTCCTGGAGCCCATTTTTTATATATTTATTTACTTTGTTTGTTGAATAATTATGCTTTAAAATGTCACAAAACACACATAAAAACTATCAATGAATGGTGTATTACATGCTGTTCATACTCACTCAGTCACTATGAGATTCGTTTTCAGTATTCTGCAAAAAATCTGATGGATCCTGTTGCTCTCTATCTCCACCTTCTGTTCATGTTCCCAGTTCAGCTAGGGATTTTGCAGAGCAGTGTTGGCAGCTCTGCACATGCTCAGTTTTCAGTTAATTTCTACCCTAAGCATTACTTCCCTATCACACCTGAGCAGCACATGTGACTATAGATGCACAAATGTGAGTGTATACACAGTGGTAAACGACAGCTCCCTCCCTCCCTTATCCATGTCCACTAACCAGCTAAATACAATGGGGTTTGGGATATTACATCTTGATTGATGGAGGCTTCACCCCCTCTTATTTTAAAGAACATATGGCAAAGAGCTGTGAGAATGCCATCATCCCAGTCTAGACAGAAAAAGGAATACCCTTCAATGGAGTAGGGACTAATATGGGCATACCAAAGAACTCCGGAAACAAAATTATAAAACAATATAAACTTTAATGATGTCTCATTCCATCATTGTTGATTAAGGTTTGGGTAACCACCTTTCTGAGCTGCTACAATACACATGTATACAAGCCTTATTCTTTCGAACATTTTTACAGTTTTATTCTGATATGTAAAATGTTAATTTATCCTTTTGTCTGGTGTGCCCATAATGGTCTCTACACCATTGGAGGGTATTCCTTTTTCCCTCTTATTCTAAGGCACAGCTGGAGGGGCGTGACACAGCCTGTGACTGGCAGAAATCCACCCACATCATGTTATTGCCAAGATTTGATTCAAAATACTTATTTGTATGACAATTTAAAACCATTTATTAATATATTAATCATTTATTTTTACTCTATATTCCAAAGAATTTTTTTTTTTTTTTTTAACACGTGACCAGCAGCAAAGGGCTAGAAGCTCCTCCTGCTTATGTTTCCCTGCAGAAAGACTGGGAAGAGCTGGGTCATGTGACAGCTGTATATCGGTTAGGAAAAACTTGATGTTTGTTTTTTTTTTTTTTGTTTTTTTTTTTTTTTATTAAAATAATTACAGTGCCATCCTCCATATACAGAAAAAGGGACAATGTAAATTAAACTGTGTGTGTTTAGGATCACTTTAAAGCTGACTTCCAGGAAACTTTTTAAACTTCTCACTTGCAGTAAACAAAAGAAAAAAAGGGGGGAAAAGAGGTTTGAAAAAACCCCCGGGACTTTTAAGGTGCTGGTATATTGGTAATGGATAAGGTGAATAGACATGTATGATTTATCCATAAAAAAGATATTATTACAATTGATATAATTTACACAACATATTTTTTTTTTTAAATGTATCCATATCCACATCTCAAAAAGGGCAAGCAGTCAGAGAAATACCACTCAACGGAATACCACTCTACATGTTTCGCTCATTGGGAGCTTCTTCAGGATTTTTGGTATATATTAAGGAGTACTAAAGATAATAAGAGAACATGGATGAGATATCATAAAGAAGTTATTACACAACATAAAAATTAGTTTACATGTATACTATATCATACATGAGTTTATAACAAAAACGATCAAGAAAAATCAATCAAACATCACATCACTTGATCAAGTTTCATAATCTTACCAGGCTGCCAAAGGTTGAATGTGAATTGTATTGGATAAAAATATTGCCGATTGAATAACATCAGAAATACACAGGCATCACGTAGGTCTCTCAAATAAAAGCATCCGTCCAAGAATGGCCACAGAAGAGCATAGAATAAGGTATATCCTTGATAGAAAGGACAAAATAATATATGTGAGAAACAGCATAGATAATTAAAACACAGAGGGGGACATAAAGTCTGACACCCTGTTTGTATAGAGATTACCTTCAATAGAATCAAGGGTCTTTTTGCTAAAGGTGAAAAATCCTCATTGCAAAAATATAAATGATGAATCAGGGGGCCAAACAGAATCCATAATCAGCAATCAGGTGACCATAGATGGCAAAGTTGAAATCCGAAGATGTGTATATATATATAAAGATATGACTGAAGGACAAAACACAACAAAAGTCCCCAGTCAGATAAATCAATGTAAGTAACCCATCAGGGAGTCGTATAGAGCCATAAATGAGACACTTACCAATAAAGTAAATTCAAACAGGCTTGTAGGTGGGAAGGAGATCATCTCTCCCTAGGACAGACAGCCTACGACAGAGGGGATGGTGGAATCATGCCGCATTCTTATAGTGCTTCCATCTCGGCGGCGTCTGAAGTCACCGCCGGGATGCGGCCGTACAATAAGGAAGCCCTGATGGGCGTGTGGACAAACAGAGGCGGAGGCAATCGCACTGCATCACAATCTACAATGCGCATGCGCTGAAGATTAAATCAAGCCGGGCATGTCATTGAGACGGCGGAAGCTGAAATCGCGATCTTGGAAAAGGGAAAAAGAAAAAACACACAAAAGCCAAACAAGAAAAGACCGATTTTCTGATATAGGGCCACCGGTACCGGCCTGTACAAGGAAAAAGGGAAATAAATGAATGATGTTATTAATGATAAAGATGGTAAAGAAAGTAACTTATCATAATCTCCTCCTCTGTCAGGAGGGATATGTTCTAAGGCAAAAAAGTGCATTTTACTACTGTCAAAGTTGTGATGTAACCCAATATGCCGACTAATCAGAGTTTCCATTATTTTTTTGTGTATCAAAGAAACATGGTCCCTTATTCGACAAAAAGAAAGGTTGTTTTGCCAATATAGAACATTTTGGCATTTGCACTGCATAATGTATACAATGCCTATAGACTGGCATCTTACCGAAAAGTTGGGTTTAAATAGACGGCCATTAGGGAGCAAAATGCTACATGCTGCATAAATAAACCTGCAAAAAATGCATTTGTGACAGGGTTTACTGCCTTTATTTGGTTCGCCAGAAATTTTGGTTTGAGTATAATAGTGGCTATGTACCAGAGTGTCCCTAAGGGATCTAGATCGCCTGAATGTGATCTCGGGGTAGGGTTTCAAATGTATGGAGACTTTTGGGTCCCCCATCAACAAGTACCAGCATTTGCTCATGATATCTCGCACCTGTCGATGCTGACCCGAAAATTTAGTAATGAGTCGAACACCCGAATTAGCCTTTTTGGGTTTAGGATCATGTATAAGAGGCTCTGTTTTGGTTGTTGGCCTTCAAATAGGCCTTCTTTAAACATTTGTTGCTGTAGCCTCGCTTTTGCAAATGAGACTGTAGCAACCTGGCTTCCCTCTCAAAGTCCAGGTCTGAACTGCAGTTTCGCCTGACTCTCAAATATTGCCCATAGGGCACATTGGCTATAAGGGGCGCAGGGTGGGAGATGGTCGCGTGGAGCAGGGAATTGCCTGCAGAGTGTTTTCGATATAGAGTTGTGCCTATGCTCCCATCTTTGTTGACCAAGATTTGAACAGCCAAAAAAGTCAACTTCTGTTGACTGAGTTCATATGTAAATTTAAGGTTAGATTGATTTTTAGGCTGTCAAGTCTGTTTATTTATCAAAATGGATTTTTCACTTTTTGCTTTGTGTTTTATTATTTCTCCCTTTCCCTTTCTTTCAAATATATTTGTTTTTGAGTATTGTAAACAAATAAAAATTTCTTTGTATATTTATATGTTTATATGCCCTTCCCGCTGTACTGGACTTTATTTTCTTACAGGCTCTCTCTCAATTTGGCTCAGTTGTTTTATTCCAAATGGATTTAAATAACTAATTCTTGTTAAACGACACTACTAATCAGGGGACCCTCATTTATCTGCTTCCCCGTCCTTTTATTATTGGCTCACACGGATGCCAGGGGAACCTGGAGAAAGGGGCGAATAATCAATCGCCTTGTCTCCGGTTGCCCTTTAGGTGTCAGTCCCTGATATGGCCAATTTGTGGACAACATGAATACTTCTATAACATTATGCGATGCACCATCTTTATAATTATTAACATCATTCATTTATTTCCCTTTCCTTGTACAGGCCGGTACCGGTGGCCCTATATCGGAAATCTGTCTTTTCTTTGTTTTGGCTTTTGTGTGTTTTTTCTTTTTCCATTTTCTAAGATGGCGATTTCAGCTTCCGCCGTCTCAATGACGTGCCCGGCTTGATTTAATCTTTGGTGCATGCGCATTGTAGATTGTGACGCAGTGAGCTTCTTTCTGCGATTCTCCGCCTCTGTTTGTCCACACGCCCATTAGGGCTTCCTTATTGTACGTTCGCATCCCGGCGGTGACCGCAGATGCCACCGGGAATAAAGCACTATAAGAATTAGGCATGATGCCGCCATCCCCTCTGTCGTAGGCTGTCTGTCCTAGGGAGAGATTATCTCCCTCCCACCTACAAGCCTGTTTGAATTTACTTTATTGGTAAGTGTCTCATTTATGGCTCTATATGACTCCCTGATGGGTTACTTACATTGATTTATCTGACTGGGGACTTTTGTTGTGTTTTGTTCTTCAGCCATATCTTTTATATATACACATCTTCGGATTTCAGCTTTGCCATTTATGGTCACCTGATTGCTGATTATGGATTCAGTTTGGCACACTGATTTAACGTTTTTATTTTTGCAAAGAGGATTTTTCACCTTTAGCAAAAAGCCCCTTGATTCTATTGAAGGTAATCTCTGCACAAACAGTGTGTCAGACTTTGTCCCCCTCTGTTTTATTTATCCTGTTTCTTACATATATTCTTTTGTCCATTCTTGGACAGATGCTTTTATTTGAGAGACCTACGTGATGTCTGTGTATTTCTGATATTATTCATTGGCAATATTTTTATCCAATACAATTCACATTTAACCTTTGGCAGCCTGGTAAGATTATGAAACTAGATCAAGTGATGTGACATTTGATTTTTCTTGATCGTTTTTGTTATAAACTCATGTATGATATAGTATCCATGTAAACTCATTTTTATGTTGTGTAATAACTTCTTTATGATATCTCATCCATGTTCTCTTATCTTTAGTACTCCTTAATATATACCAAAACTCCCTATTAAGCTCCCAATGAGCGAAACATGTAGCATGGTATTCCGTTGAGTGGTATTTCTCTGACTGCTTGCCCTTTTTTGAGATGTAGATATTGATACTTCTTTTTTTTTTTTTTTTTTTTTTTTTTTTTTAAATGTTGTGTAAATTATATCAATTGTAATAAAATCTTTTTCATGGATAAATCATACATGTCTATTCACCTTATCCATTACCAATATATCAGCAACTTTAAAAGTCCCAGGGGTTTTTTCAACCCCGTTTTTTACTTTTGTTTACAATTTTTATGGGATGTGGTGCTTTCTTTGACTGTTTCTGCCCTCATTTCTGTCTTCTCACTTGCAGTGGGGCTGTGCACACACAAGGGTTAATTGCTCATTTAGGTCTAGAGGGAAACAGAAAAGAACAATAATTTACCTGATCCTTCACTCCTCTGCAGTTCTAGACCAGTCCCGCAGCGTCTTCTCCTCCATGTTTCAGGGGTCTGAGGTCCTGATTTATTCAGGACCAATGTAGGGACCATAGCCCCCCACTGGACATGATGAAGCCAGGGGACAGTCAACTGTTGGAGTGTGTGTGTGTGGGGTGGGGAGGAGGCATTTTCAAGGGCACTGAGAAAAGGTAAAAGGTAAATAAAGGCACTTCTCTCCTCTAGACAAAGCAAGTAGTTAACCCTTGCATTGCCAGCACCCAGAGCTAGGCTTTAATGCTTTTATATCTTTGCTGCACTGCACCAGACTGAGCATAAACACTCATACAAATGCTAAAACAAGATGGGTGAATAGCAAGTCATCACAGTCCTTAGTACTGCCTTTTTAACAACGTCGTGTTACTAAACCCAGGACCCTGCATTCACTATATTTGGTCTCACACAGAACATGAAAATGCAATTATTTCAGTAAATATAAACTGCTAAATACCTTTTCTCATCAACAGTATATAGCAGTCTTGTGACTTATATCAGTGTCTGGTTAAAGTTTGCAGGAGAAATTTTCATTCTCCCCTGACTGCCCTCTGAGGCTGCAGGAACCCTGACCCTCTGTCTGGACAGTGCTCATTGGCCCTGTGCTGATCACATGCATCCTCCCAAAAAAAAAAAAAAAAAGCTGTCTAGCAATACACACCAAATTAAGCATGTGCAGAGTACCTCCAAGGCTCTGTTCTATTAGGAGATGGATTGGAGACTGTGGAAGAAGGGGAGGATCAGAGAAGACAGGATAAAACGCCCTTTTTACACAATGCGCAGGAATAACCCCTTAGGTTCCACAGTGAGTATAACAAGCATGCTTTACTGCATATACAGACTGATTTTACTGTTGGTTTGGTAACACTTTAACCCAGGCCACCCTTGGGGCACCAATGCTTCCTGCAATTTGCCACATCTGATAAGCACTTCCACACAGTAGTAGCACTGTCCTTCAAGCAGGCAGCATCTCCAGTACTTACCAAGGTTCTGGGCCCAGTCCTGGTTAATCTGAAAACTAGGGGGGGCATATTGGTGATTTCCTATCTTGAAGTCTTGATCATCGAGGCAGCTTCAGTTTAGGACTTGCAGACCAGCCTGCAGCTCACCCTACACTCCCTGAGGATTTTCTCGCTGTCTGGTAAACCTCTAAGGGTCTTTCTTGGTCACAATTCAAAAGCAAGTATCTGGGAAAGATCCTGAAAACTAGATTGCCAAGAGTCTTCTTGCACAAAGGAAAAAAAATACTCAAAGTACAGGTCCAGAATCTCTGCAGATGCATTGAAATTCTGGGTCTCATGTGTCATCTTTTGAAGCAGTTCTCTTTGCCCCGTCTGATACCAGGATCTTACAATAGGGGGACAGGGCTGGACAAACACCAGGCCACCAAGACTGTCCAGTATTCGAGGCCATGCTTTTTCAGCCTGCTAGAGTGCGATACAGCGCTCACTTTCTTGACTGTGGTCATTACCCTTACAAGGCTTACATTTGCCATGGAACCGGCTCCCTCATCTGGTAAAAAAATTTGTTACAAATAAATATCTGAAGAGTGTGGAGTACATTTGTATTCAGCCCCCTTTACTCTAAAACCCCTAACTAAAATCTAGTGGAACCAATTGCCTTCAGAAGTCACCTAATTAGTAAATAAATTCCGCCTGTATGTAATTTTATTCTTGGTATAAATACAGCTGTTCTGTGAAGCCCTCAGAGGTTTGTTAGAAAACATTAGTGAACAAACAGAATCATGAAGGCCAAGGCACACACCAGACATGTCAGGGATAACGTTGTGGGGAAGTTTAAAAGAGGGTTAGGTTATAAATAAATTTAAAAAAAATTGTGTGTGTGTATATATGTGTGATATATATATATATATATATATATAAAATTTAGAGGTCGACCGATATGGGTTTTTCTCATGCCGATATTTAGAAATCTCGGTGGCCGATATGTGATGCCGATTTTTTTGGGCCGATATATTAGGCCGATTTTTTTTTTTTTTTTTTTTTTTTTTTTTTTTTTTTTCCTTCATCTCATAAAATTTAACAGTTAGACCCCTTTCACACTGGGGCGTTTTTCAGGCGCTTTTGGGCTAAAAATAGCGCCTGTAAAGTGCCTGTAAAACGGCTCCCCTGCAGTCTCAGTGTGAAAGCTTGAGTGCTTTCACACTGAGGCGATGCGCTGGCAAGATGTTAAAAAAAAGTCCTGCAAGCAGCATCTTTGGAGCGGTGTATACCACCACTCCTGCCCATTGAAATGAATGCGCACCGCTGCCAAAGCGCCTGCAAAGCGTTTCGGCAGCGGTGCTTCAGGGGCGCATTTAACCCCTTCCTCGGCTGCTAGCTGGGTTATAAGCTGCCCGCTAGCAGCCGAATAGCGCCGCTAAAATGACTGTAAAGCGTTTTTACCGTCAACGCATGCCCCCTGCAGTGTGAAAGCAACCTAAAGTGATACAGAAATTTTTTTACATTTAAACATTTATTAAACAAAACAAACCTCCAATCAGTTCACTTGTATGTAGAATTTAGATTAAAAAAAATATTAAAAAAAACTATATCTTAAAAATAAATACACAAAAACAGGTAATCAAAACTTTTGGACGAAAAAAAATGGGCTAACTTTACTGCTTAGTTTTTTAAAAAATTTATTAGTGTATTTTTTTTTTTTTTAATTGCGTTTGAAAGACCGCTGCGCAAATACCGTGTGACATAAAATATTGCAACAACCGCTATTTTATTCCCTAGGGTCTCTGCTAAAAAAATATATATAATGTTTGGGGGTTCTAAGTGAATTTCTAGCAGAAAATACAGGATTTTTACTTGTAAGCAACAAATGTCAGAAAAGATTTAGTCTTTAAATGGTTAAACTGAGAACTCCTACACACAGAGTTCAGCTCATTCAGAAGTGTAAACATTGTATCAATTCAGGTTCTTTTTATCAGATTTGGCAGGCTGCCCAGAGAGGGGAGAGAAGTGCTTCACAGAAGACTACAGGCAACTTGTATTGACTTCAGAAGTCATTTACAAGTTGTGCTGAGTTATATCTGCCTTTTTTATCAGCACAATCTGCCGATGCCGATTAAGAAAAAAACGGCCGATATATCGGTCGACCTCTAATAAATATATATATATATATATATATATATATATAATCTCTATCCCAAGCTTTGAACATCTCACGAAGCACTGTTCAATCCATCATCCGAAAATGCAAAGCGTATGGCACAGCTGCAGACCTACCAAGACATGGCCGTACACCTAAACTGACAGGTCGGGAAAGGAGAGCATTAATCAGAGAAGCAACCAAGAGGCCCCCACAGCCCAGGTGGGAGAATCTGTCCACAGGACAACTATTAGTCATGCACTCCACAAATCTGGCCTTTATAGAAGAGGGGCAAGGAGCCCCATTTGCAGTTTGCGAGAAGATATGTGGGGGACACAGCAAACATGTGGAAGAAGGTGTTCTGGTCAGATGAGACCAAAACTGAACTTTTTGGCCTAAAAGCAAAACGCTATGTGTGGCAGAAAACTAACACTACACATCACCCTGAACACATCGTGAAAAATGGTGGTGGTGGCAGCATCATGTTGTGGGGATGCTCCCTTTTTTTTATTTTTTTTTTATTTATTTATTTTTTTCAGCAGGGACAGGGAAGCTGGTCAGAGTGGATATAAAGATGGAGGGAGCCAAATACAGGAACATCTTAGAGGAAAACTTGTTAGAGTTTGCAGAAGACTTGAGACTGGTGCGGAGGTTCACCTTTCAGCAGGACAACGACCCCAAACATACAGCCAGAGCTATGATGGAATGGTTTAGATTAAAGCATATTCATGTGTTAGAATGGCCCAGTCAAAGTCCAGACCTAAATCCAATTGAGAATCTGTGGCAAGACTTGAAAATTGCTGTTCAGACGCTCTCCATCCAATCTGACAGAGCTTGAGCTATTTTGCAAAGAAGAATGGGCAAAAATTTCACTCTCTAGATGTGCAAAGCTGGTAGAGACATCCCCAAACAGACTTGCAGCTGTAAATGCAGCGAAAGGTGGTTCTACAAAGTATTGACCCAGGGGGGCCGAATACAAATACACGCCACACTTTTCATATATTTATTTGTAAGAAATGTTGAAAACCATTTATCATTTTCCTTCCACTATTATGTGTCACTTTGTGTTGGTCCATCACATAAAATCCCAATAAATTACATATACGTTTTTGGTTGTAACATGACAATGTGTAAAATTTCAAGGGGTATGAATACTTTAAGGCACGGTAAACCATCAGGCAGTGCAAGAAGTAGGCCACAGATTGAGAAGTAGAATAAATCTTTTAATGGGTGGGGGGGGGGGGGGGGGGGGAGTCAGGTCCCAGCTGTGTCACCAATTCTTTTATCCTTACCCTTAGTGGGAGAACTGACTTAGGACTTTGAGTCAACAAACTCGCCAATCCTGGGGAATGGTCACTCCTTTAACCAGTGTTCCCTCAGATCTGACAACTGTGGGCGACACAGAATGTGGATCTGATGAAATACTGACCAAATCTTTAGCTAAACTGGTTTATAGCCAGAGCAAAATACCGACTGGCAGACTTGGTTGATGCTCTGGTAGCTCTTTGCAATTTTCCCAAATCAGTTTCCACTGATTATTCTCCAGCTACTCCTGTGGTGGATAAAATCAGAATGCATTACCTCTGTTTGGAGAGCTCTGGACTAAGTAGCCTGGTACTTTACCTAGTTTGTCTGGAAGCAGACGCTTCATGCCTACTACCAGCTCTACTGGACATTCTTTCCCAAGATCTTGTTGGTTAGCCAGTAGGTTTAATGGCATAACTATTGAAGCCCAGGTACGAAGTAAAGTCTCTCTGAAGATACTCATCACTACCATGCTGTGGGCCTACAAGCTGAATGTTAGTCTCTCAACCATAGGCCCCTTTCACATGGGCTTTCCAACCAGGTCCGCCTCTCAGTTTTTCCGGAGGACCTGATCAGACGCTCCATTCACTCTTATAGAGCGGCGGATGCCAGTGGTGACATGTTTGCTGACACCAGCTGCTATCTGATCTGATCCTGTCTGTGAAATCAAAAGGAATGGTGACCCTATTTTCCATCCTTCTGGCAGAACGGATGGGATCAAATGATAACGGACAGGCGGTCTGTTTTCATCCGATCTCCCCATAGAGTAGAGTGTGGCTCTGAGAGATCTGTCTCTGTTCAGTGAGCAAAGATGGACCTGTCATCCGCCTGTTCAGCGGGGATCGGCGGAGCGATCCCCCACTGAGCAAGCTGAGTCC
Organism: Aquarana catesbeiana; assembly: GCF_042186555.1. Classification (NCBI taxonomy): domain Eukaryota; kingdom Metazoa; phylum Chordata; class Amphibia; order Anura; family Ranidae; genus Aquarana; species Aquarana catesbeiana. Next base: position 348,366,695 of record NC_133324.1, on the reverse strand, counting down.
GGCGGGCGGACCGCCAGCGTGAAAAAGGACCCTTAGGATCTTTTCTGACGCTTGGGTTCTGAGATATTGTACAGCTGGATGTGAGTAGACACCTGGCGCCGAGTACCCTTATGGCCCCTACACATGATCCGAATATCGTACGAAAACTGTCGTCCGAGGAAGAATCGCACGATTTTCGGATCGTGTGTACACTACTTTCGACAGCCGTTAACGACTGTTCATCCGATATTATTCAATTGGACACGCATGAAAATTTTCCTCGTACGATATCAGATCGTACGATTTTCATTTAGTCAGTATAGTTGTAGTTGTCGTCCGAAAATACAATACAAATACATTACAACACATGACATCACTTCTGATTTTTTTTTTTTTTTTTTTTTTTTTTTCCTGTCGTACGAGAATTTTCGTGACTGTATTTATTCAATTCAATTTCTACTTGCGACTATTAAGCGAAAAAGGTTGTACGATCTGTCGTACGATATTCAGATCGTGTGTACGGGTCATTAAGGTACATGTATCACCCACGGTGATCTTGTTTCAGTGGTTTTCAATGGTCATTGCCTTGCACTCTTTGGATTGTACTTTTGTTAATGGAGTCACACACATCTTCCTCATTCAGGCCCCCCCCCCCCCCAACTCCATGTACCCATAACACAGTCCTGCCTACTCTACAGAAGGTGGCTTTTCTAGTTGACACCACTTTGGTCTTTGGAGAGTCTTCAAGCTGAAAGTCTTGCAAGTCACCTTCATAAGGAGGCATTTTGCTTAAGAATTACTGTAGGCACCTAGTTCTGTCCTCACTTAGGTGAGTAAAACCAGTAGTGATTTAATGTTTTTTTTTTTTTTTTTTTCCCTATCTTCAGGAGTGATACATTGGCACAGCCTTTTTTTTTTTTCCCCTCCTCACTGTGTGACAGATATGCTGGGTGTATTTGTTTTTGATTTACTCTTTATTTCTGTGTATATCTAATATCATATGTTGTGATATTATCAAATTTACAGTGCATTCGGAAGGTATTCACAGTGCTTCACTTTTTCCACATTTTGTTATAGCCTTATTCCAAAATGGAATAAATTCATTTATTGTCCTCAAAATTCTATAACCAACACCCCATAATGACAACATGAAAGAAGTTTGTTTGAAATCTTTGCAAACGTATTAAAAATAAAAAGTGAAAACAAATCACATATACATATGTATTAAGTCTTTACCATGACACTCAAAATTGAGCTCAGGTGCATCCTGTTTCCACTGATCATCCTTGAGATGTTTCTACAACTTGATTGGAGTCCACCTGTGGTAAATTAAGTTGCTTGGAAAGGCACACACCTGTCTACAGAAGGTCCCACAATTAACAGTGCGTGCCAGAGCACAAGCTAAGCAGTGAAGTCCAAGGAATTGTCTGTAGACCTCCGAGACCAGGATTGTATCTAGGCACAGATCTGGGGAAGGGTACAAAAAATTTCTGCAGCATTGAAGGTCCCAATGAGCACAGTGGTCTCCATCATCCATCAATGAAGTTTAGAGCCACCAGGACTCTTTTTCTAGAGCGGGCCCCCCTTCCAAACTGAGCGATTTTAGGGAGAAGGGCCTTAGTCAGGGAGGTGATCAAGAACCCAATGGTCACTCTGACAGAGCTCGAGCGTTTCTCTGTGAAGAGAACCTTCCAGAAGAACAACCGTTTCTGTAGCACTCCACCAATAAAGCCTGTATGGTAGAGTGGCCAGACGGAAGCCACTCCTCGGTAAAAGGCACAACAGTCTACCTGGAGTTTGCAGAAAGGCACCTGAAGGACTCTCGGACCATGAGAAACAAAATTCTTTAGTCTGATGAAACAAAGATTGAACTCTTTAGCCTGAATGGCAAGCGTCATGTCTGAAGGAAACCAGGCACTGTTCATCACCTGGCCAGTCCCTTCAGTGAAGCATAGTGGTGGCAGCATCCTGCTGTGGGGATGTTTTTCAGCAGCAGGAACTGGGAGACTAGTCAGGATTAAGGAGAAAAATGAATGCAGCAATGCAGAGACATCCTTGATAAAAACCTGCTCTAGAGCGCTCTGGACCTCAGTCTGGGATAAAGGGTTATCTTCCAACAGGACATCGACCCTAAGCACCACAGCCAAGATAACAAAGGAGTGGCTAAGGGACAACTCTGAATGTCCTTGAGTGGCCCAGCCTTGAACCCCATTGAACATCTCTGGAGAGATCTGAAAATGGCTGTGCACAATGCTCCCCATCCAAGCTGATGGAGCTTGAGAGGTCGTGTAAAGAAGAATGGGAGAAACTGCCCAAAAATAGGTGTACCAAGCTTGTAGCATCATACTCAAAAAGACTTGAGGCTGTAATTGGTGCCAAAGGTGCGTCAACAAACTATTGAGCAAAGGCTGTGAATACTTGTGTACATGTCATTTTATTTTTTTTTTGTTTTTATAAATTTGCAAAGATTTCAAACAAACTTCTTTCATGTTGTCATTATGGAGTATTGTTTGTAGAATTTTGAGGAAAATAATGAATTTAATAAATTTTGGAATAAGGCTGTAACCTAACAAAATGTGGAAAAAGTGGAGCGCTGTGTATGTTTGCAATAATAAGCATTATGTTCTTCAACAGCTGCATTGCTCTTAGGAGTGAATAATCAAGTGGATCCTGAAGAAACCCCGTCTCTTGGGCAAAACCCGTCAATCCATAAATATATCTATATACAGATTCTTTTGTTTTTACGTTAACTGTTTTTATGGAGGGGGAAACAATAGTTTTTAGTGTGTGTGTGTGTATGTATGTGTATATATATAAATTTATTTTTTTTGTGGGGAGGGGGTTTAGTTTAAAGCGGAGTTCCACACAAAAATGGAACTTCCTCTTTTCGGAACCCTCCCCCCTCCGGTGTCACATTTGTCACCTTTCAGGGGGGAGGGGGGTGCAGATACCTGTCTAAGACAGGTATTTGCACCCACTTCCGGCATAGACTCCCATGGGAATCTATGCCTCTTCCTGTCCCTCCGCGCTGTCTCCTGGGAAACGCACAGCTCCCAGGAGATAGCGGGGACCAGTTACGATGCGCAGCGCGACTCGCGCATGCGCAGTAGGGAACCGGGAAGTGAAGCCACAGCGCTTCACTTCCTGATTCCCTCACCTAGGATGGCGGCGGCAGCTGCCAAGAACCGAGCGGGTTCTCGGCGTCGCCTGCCGACATCGCTGGACCCTGGGACAGGTAAGTGGCCATGTATTAAAAGTCAGCAGCTGCAGTATTTGTAGCTGCTGGCTTTTAATATATTTTTTTTTTTTTTTTTTTGGTTGATGTAGGTGGACCCCCGCTTTAATTTTGGGCACATCAAATATCCCCAGTTCCCCTTTCTTTAGAGCATATGGGGAAATGTTCTTTTCTTTATAAAGCATGTTGTTTCTTAGTTATCCTACCATTACTACTGTTTTCTTACTGGTTGCTACTCCTGAACCTGGTATACATTGCAAGGATTTTAACAAATGCTGTTGCAGTTTCCTTTTTTTTTTTTTTTTTTTTTGATGTCCCAAACAAGAAATGGCTGTTTCACCATGTCTTTTCCAGACTGATTCCTAAGTGGGATAGTCAGTGTCCATTATAACCATCTAGTGCACTTTCAGGCCTCATGCACGCTGTTTCTCCTAACAGGAGAAAATCAGCGTTAAAAACTCACCTAAGCAAGAGTGGGGTTCTCCTTTAACCCCCCTGGCGGTATTCCCGAGTCTGGCTCGGGGTGGATTTTACATACCAAAAGCGGTATCCCCGAGCCAGACTCGGGCTTGCATCGCAGGATCCAGGAAGAGGTTACTTACCTTGTCCCCTGGTTCCTGCGATGTCTCTCCGCTGTGATCGGCGAGCCGCTGTGTCTCGCTCGATTCACAGTGCCGAGCTCCGTTCCCTGCGAGCGTTGCGACGCACGGGGACGGAGTTCGGCGGCAAATTCAAAAGTGAAACACACAGTATAGATACAGCATACTGTAATCTTACAGATTACAGTACTGTATCAAATAACTACACATCCCCTTTGTCCCTAGTGGTCTGCCCAGTGTCCTGCATGCAGTTTTATATATATAAAACTGTTCTTTCTGCCTGGAAACTGGAGATTGTCCATAGCAACCAAAACTGTCTCTTTACATCAAAAGTGGTTTTAGACCAGCTAGAAAAAAGCGATAACAAATTATAATCACTTGCAGAATTGAGCGATAGTGATTTGTGGGGAGATCCGTCATCAAACACTAAAAGTAATAAAAGCTAAAATTCTGGAACTGAGCAAATTTCAGTGTTTTTGATTTGATTACATTTATTATATAATTTTTATTATTATTATATTATGTGTTTTAATTATTTATAGTTATTTATTATATTATAATTTTTTATTTCGTTTTTCAAACTTTATCATACCCGGGATGTCTACTAGACTCTTGTTTGGACAGATTTAAGAGAACTATTCCTAAGAATTACAGGCCTACAATATAAAACGCCAAATTTCTGTGCAAAATAATGGTACCGCTTTCAGCACCTAAAATCTGAAATAATCATACCGCCAGGGAGGTTAAGCTGCTCATGCAGGTAGATGGCCAAGATGGCAATGTGCCTTTTGCTTTCCCTAGTGTCCAAGCTCTTAGATGCAGTTTCTTAGTAAACTACTGGAGAAAAAAGATTTGAGTACAATTTTGTTTTAATATTTTATTTCATATTTGTGCTATCGGTGTTCCGTTTGGGAGATTTTTCACCACTTTCTGTCCTAGAGACTCAATAGGAAGTGAAAAATATGATCTCTAAAGTGAGGGAAAACTTCTCTAAAGCTGGCCATACACTGTTAGTTTTTTTTTTTTTTCTCCTTTCGTCTTCCAGGACAGCCTCTGAGACATAGGGCTCCTCCTTCCGGGACAGGAAACGCGTACACCCACAATTGTTTAACCACTTCAATACAGGGCATTTATACACCCTTCCTGCCCAGACCAATTTTTAGCTTTCAGCGCTCTCACACTTTGAATACCAATTACTCAGTTATGCAACACTGTACCCAAACACAATTTTTATCATTTTTTTTTTTTTTTTTCATACAAATATCGCTTTCTTTTGACTATGGCCCGGTATTGAAGTGGTTAAAGGTGGTCCTCCAGGCCTCCCTATTCAGTTTTTGTTTCCTGCCGGACGGGAAGGAGCACGTTAGGAATCTAGGAAGCACCATGTCTCAGGGCTGTCCTGAAGCAAGCACCTGGCGTTTGACTCTCCTCTGCCTGTAAGCACCCCTCTGTCCTGCTGGGGAAGAGTAGGGTTGCTGTCCCCACCGCTGCCGTTTGCTCGGGGAGAGTAGGACTCCTGTGAACTGCGCACCCCGCCACCCATGCCACGCTATGCAGGTTACCTGATTGTAGCCTCTTTGATCAGGGTGGCCGGCGGGTGAGATGCACATGCTGGCCACTGCTTCTGGTTGTTCTAGGTAGAAGCGTGTGGCGTCGGAGGCGGGGCTTCTGCGTTCCAATGAGGAAGCGACTAGTACTTCCGGCGGAACTGCGTCATCAGGGTGTGCCACAAGACAAGGTTCCGGTCTCTTGGGTGCGGCGGTGGACGGACAGGCATCCGGGGGCCAGTGAAAAGGCTCAGCAGGGGCTAAGCACACAGCAAGAACCATGGAGGGCATGGCAGCACAGGTGGTAGACTCTGGTTCTTCAGGCACTGGCACCTCCAAGGTAAGCGTGGTAAGGGGAGGCTATGGCTTACCCTGGGGGGGTTAGGGTCCTTTGACCAAAAGATCCCTCCCTGTGTGGGTAACCACAGGTGATGGGCTGGGCACTTCTAGGCTGACCCCAAGCACAGTGGTGGTGAGGGGCAGGAACATGCACTTAAGGTGTCCTTCCTCTTTGTTTGGCTTTCAGGTTAAAACCCAGGACAGGACCCAGATGCAGCCTCCTAGAAAAATGTATCGTATGTGGGTCAGTTAGGTTCCAGTTGTGAAAAGCTGCTTTGCCCTGAATATGTCAGTAGTCTGGTCAAGGATGATTCTGTGACAGCATGTCATAAGATCCTGGCATCTGTTAAAGACGAGATTGCATCCACGTTTCAATATTTCAAGGGGATGATGAATAGGATGCAGTGTCCCTTGTCATCCCTATCCAGGGCAGTGAGTATGCCTTCCCTTTCTGAACCTAGTCAGGAAGATGAGGGGAATAGGGAGAGGGAACTTAAGTCGCTCGTCTCCTCTCAAGCAGGCTCGGCGTCTGACTCTGAGGGAGAGGAAGATTCCTCCAGGGGGTCCACGTACAAGCTGTCTTTGGACAACGTGGGGGACTTGCTCAAGGTGATCTATGACACCTTGGAAATCCGTGAGAAGCAGGTTCAACTTTCTAAGCACGACCTTATGTACCAGGGGTCTAGTGCGCAGAAGGCCAGGGTATTCCCCGTGCATAAATCTTTGATGGAGTCCATCTTGCTGGAGTGGGAGCAGCCGGAAAAAAGACCATACTTCTGGGGAAGCCTTAAGCGTAGGTTACCTTTTTGAGAAGGATGCTTCCTACCCTTGGACTAAGATTCCCAAATTGGATGCACCATTAGCCAAGGTCTCTAGAAAGACTGATTTGGCTTTTAGAGACCCCATGGACAAAAGAGGGGACGTGTTAAAGAGGGCTTGGGATACCTCATCTATTGCTTTAAAGCCAGCCCTAGCAGCTACTTGCATGGCCAGAAATCTGGAGTGTTGGCTAACGCAGTTGCAGTCCCACATTTCGGCAGGCACGTGCAGGCAGCAGTTTCTTAAATCTTTCCAGTTGCTATTTAAAGCTGTTGGCTTTTTGGCGGATGCTTCGGCAGAATCAGTAAAGTTGTCGGCTAGGTCGGTAGCACTAGTGAATGCCGCTAGAAGGGTTGTGTGGCTGAAAGCCTGGACCGGTGACGTTACCTTTTTCAGGTGATCACCTGTTTGGACTCGGCCTCCAGGAGGCTCTGGACCATACTCGGGATAAGAAAAAAGCATTTCCTGAAAAGAAGAAAAGTATGGAGGGTAAACCGTTTTTTTGAGGCCACGGGCAGCAGGCCCAGCAGGAGAGAGGTGGCTGCCCCAAAAAGCATTGGACAGGGCACAAGGGTCTTGGAAGAGGAGGAATCTTATTTAATCCTCCTCAAGCCACCACAAAGCCCCAGTGACTCCTGTGTCACGGTGGGAGGGAGACTGGGGAACTCTCACAATGGACTGCTACAACTTCAAGCCTGTTCATATTAGACATCATAGAGAACAGCTAAAAGTTGGAGTTCAGTTCTATTCCTCCTCCCAGTTTTCAGATCACCCAGTTACCCAGGGATCGGGAGAAGGCAGAAGCTCTGAGTCTTTTGTTAGGGGAATTGGTGGATCAGAAGGTCCTTATGCAGGTGCCTCAGAAGGAACGCTGTCAGGGACTATATTCCCACGTGTTCGTGCTAAATAAGCCATCGGGAAAATTCAGGTTGATCCTATATCTCCGCCCCCTAAACAGGTTTGTGAAATACAAACGCTTCAGAATTTATTTTATTTTCACAGTGACAAATCTCCTGTTTCCAGGTTGCCACATGGCAAGGATTGATCTCAGGGATGCCTACCTGCATATCCCGATACATTGAGACTTTAAAAAAATTTCTCTGGCTGGCAGTCAGAGTGAATTCGGAGGTTCTTCACTTTCAGTTCCGAGCACTACCTTTTGGACTGTCTTTCTCTCCAAAGTTCTTTATGAAGGTCCTGGCAGAGGCCTTAGCCCCGTTAAGAATCAGGGCAATTACAGTGATCCCCTACTTGGACGATCTGCTATTTGTCGCCCATTCCTTCCAGCTGGCAAAGGACTTGCGGGAAGCACAGGATTTCCTGCAGTCCCTCGGTTGGCTGATCAACTGGGACAAGTCTCAACTGACCCCTACACAGGAAATCCAGTATTTGGGGTACAGAATCTCTTCAGTAGAGATGAAGATCTTTCTCCCTATGGAAAAGATTGAGAAAATTGGACAAGCAGTGGCACAGCTTCAGACCATTCAAGAAGCCCAGATCAGAGAGGTCATGAGGGTGTTAGGTCTGATGACATTCTGTTTCCCAGTGGTCCCTTGGGCAAGACATCATCCGCCTCTGCTGCAAGGTCTCATGCTAAATTGCTTGGATGGCAGTAAGCAGAGCTTAGATCAGCCTATGCCCCTGTCATCCAAGGTCAAGAGGGCGCTGTGGTGGTGGTGGGCCCATCACAATTTAGACAGAGGTCTTTTATGGGCCGACAGATGCCAGTGCTTTTGGCTGGGGTGCCCACCTGGAGGGAGCCGCTCAGGGAACTTGGTCTCCAGTGGAGGCTAGACGATCCTCAAATCGGAGAGAGCTCTTAGCGATTCAGAGGGCTATAGATACCTTCCAGTCTCAGGTAAAGGGACAGCACCTACAGGTGTGGACAGACAATGCGGCGGCTGTCGCTTATGTAAACAAGCAGGGGGGGACCAGGAGTCCAGCTCTGCAGTTTATAGCCAACAAGATTTTTTGTTGGGCCAAGTTAAACTTGACTTCGTTGACGGCCATTCATCTGAAAGGGTCTCAGAATTCGCTGGCATATTTTCTCAGCCGCCAACGAATAAGACGGGACTAATGGTCCCTCAACATGGACGTGTTCAAGGAGATTGTGCAATGTTGGGGACGGCCAGAGGTGGAACTCTGTGCCTCAGAGGGCAACAAGAAGGTCACACGATTCTTCTCCCTCCATCCGCGGGATCAAGCCAGAGGGATACATGCATTTGCCAATGCGTGGCAGTTCAGCCTTTGCTATGCCTTTCCCCAGTGAGACTAATAGCTGCAGTTCTCCAGAAGTTTTTGACCGAAACGATGGACCTCATTCTAATAGCTCAGTTTTGGCCAAAGAGACCCTGCTTTGCCAACCTAAGGAGGCTTGCTATATATCCTCCGTTACCTCTTCCAGTCAGGTAGGATCTGGTCTCCCAGGGTCCTATCCTGCATCCTCAGGTGGAGAACCTCAGACTAACAGCCTGGTATCTGAGGAACAGTTGAGGGCTCAGGGGTTTTCAGAGAGAGTTATTAAGACTCTTTTATAAACTGCCGCAAGCCAGTAAGCAGGGCAATTTTTTACCAAGTCAATTCCTGGTTGGAAGAACAGGGGCTGGAACAACCTGGGATTCCGGCAGTCCTGGACTTTTTTCAGGCAGGAGCAGAGCTAGGCCTTTCCATTAGCACATTAAAAGTGCAGGCCGCCGCTCTGAGTGTTTTTCTTCAAATCTCACTACAGCAGGATCGATTTAATAATTTCTTCAAGGCCTTCTCTAGATCCAGGCCGGTAAGAGTATTGCCGCGTACACACGATCGGACTTTCCACCAACAAAACCGTGGATTTTTTTCCAAAGGATGTTGGCTCAAACTTGTCTTGCATACACACGGTCACACAAATGTTGGCCCAAAATTCCTAACATGAGAACGTGGTGATGTACAAGACGTACGACGAGCCGAGAAAAAGGAAGTTCAATAGCCAGTGCGGCTCCTTCTGCTTAATTCCGAGCATGCGTGAACTTTTGTGCGACGGACTTGTGTACACACGATCGGACTTTCTGACAACAAAGTGAAGTTGGCTGAAAATTTGAGAACCTGCTCTCAAACATTTGTGGGCGGAAATTCCCACAGCAAATGTTCGATGGAGCATACACACGGTTGGACTTTCCAACAACGAGCTCACATCGAACATTACCCCGTCGGAAAGTCCAAAGGTGTGTATGTGGCATTAGAGTCTGCCCCAGATGGGATCTGACCTTGGTTCTCAGGGTGCTTACAGGTAGTCCCTTCAAACCCCTGGAGAAATCTGGAGGTCACTGTGAGCTTCAGGATGTCAGATTCTCTATTTGTTAACTTTGCGGGGGCTTGCAAAGGATGTAAGGCGTTTTAAGTCTTCCATTGCAAGATGGATTAGAATGGCGATTATGGAGGCATATGCATTAGAAGGGAAGCAAGCACCCCTAGTTAAGGCACATTCGACCAGGGCAGTCACTGGGTCATGGGCAGAGAGGGCCAGCGCCTCTCTGAAAGATAAATGCAAAGCAGCAACGTGGTCCAACTTCTCCACGTTTGCAAGGCATTACCATCTGGATTTATTGTCCGATAAGGAGCAGATATTCGGATGAAAGGTCCTCCAGGCAGTGGTCCCGCCCTGACAAAGTAAGTTTCTTGCTTATCTCAGGCTGTCCTGGAAGACGAAAGGAGAAAACCGGAGTTAGACTTGCCAGTAGCTCTTTTTCTAAGAGTCTTCCAGGACAGCCTGGTTCCCACCCGGTGTTTTTTCCCTTGACTGGTGTTGGAAGTAATTACTGACAGTGTGTTATGTCTTGTAGAGCCTTCCGGTAGTTCTTGTGTAAACTGAAGAGGGAGTCCTGGAGGGACCACCTTTTAAACATTTGTGGGTGTATGTGTTTCCTGTCCCAGAGGGAGGAGCCCTATGTCTTCCTATGTCTTGGAAGATTCCTAGAAAAAGTTACCGGTAAGTCTAACTCAGTTTTTTTTTTTTCTTTCAGCCAGTAGGCTGAATGGAAAAAAAAAAAAATTAACAAATTCCTCCGTCCACACAAACAAGGTGCATGGATCAATCCCCTCCACTGGGACATTGTATTCTGACAGTGGCACTTGCTGCTTTCAGAATACATTTATTAGTGGCTGCAGCCGCTGATGGAGGAACATTTTTCAACATGTCCCTTCAACAGCAGTTGATCAAACGATTGATACCACACACCGATCAAAATATTTCCAGTCACTGCTGAACCAGACAAATTTCGGTCAGTGCATGTCCAGCTTTAGACCGCATTAAACAATTCAACTGTACTTAAAATACTACTTTTCACTACCTAAAATATATTCTTTCATCTTGAAAAGATGCCTGATTGTGTCACCTTGTCTTCTAGGAAATGACAGAAGAGGCTGTCCCTATCTCCTATGTCCCTGCACAGGAGATGCGATGCATTTTACACTGGTTTGCACAATGGACAGAAACACAGCGCGATCACTTTCTACAGGACTTGCTGTGCAAGGCTGTGCCTGGCAAATTGTGTCTTCTCCTTGATGGACTGGGCTCCCTGAACCTCTCTGCTCCACCTCCCAACTTGTTTCAGTGCCAGATAAGACTTTGGGATCAGTGGTTCCAGAGCTGGGATGAGGATGAAAGGAATGAATTTATACGCCGTTTGCAGCAGCTAGACCCAGATTTTGTTGCACTGTTCTATAAGGAGATGACTGGAGCAGCAAGCAAGGACTGATCCCCACTGTGGAGATAAACAAGCAGGAATGGGTGTCAAAAAGTCAAAGTGGTATTAAACCTAAAGGCAAAAATGTAATATATTGCAGCTTACCAATTCTTAGATGTGGTGGCTGCATTCGTTTTTTTATATCTTTAGGCTTTTATGTCCCCTGGTGATCATACCAGTAACACACTTCAAGTCTTTGGGTGTCTGCATTCTAAATTCAAATTAAAGCTGAACTCCAGATAACATCCTTTTAAATTAGTTACCGTAATAGTTTTTAAATTTCCTTTTGGAATAAAGGTTCTACATAAATGCTGATTATTTTAAGCACCCTGGTCAGTGTTTTAAAGGATAAGTTCACCTTCGGGAACATGTTCCATCTGTTTTTAGGGTGTAGCATGTAACCTGTTCCCGGTTCTGTAGCGTCTCCCCGATCCACTGCATCTAGGGACAGCAAGTGGGGGATCTTCTCCCCCTGCTCACTGTCACTATTTTAAAAAAGAATTCTGTGAATGGGAAGCTTATAAGTACCGACAGCCTTTGCGGTTGTCTGCTTGTAGTGCTGTTGAGTGCTCTAGGTAGTTCATTGTCTCTTCTTGTCAGTTTGTATCTGCCTGCCCTTATGAGGTATGAGCAGACAGATGAACTGACAATATGTAGATATTTGCCAGCACACCAAGGATCAATTTCATCCAAACCGTTTTTAACAAAGAAAGATCACATCACAAAACAGTGTAGTGCAATGTTTTGGAGCTACGCAGTGCCCCTTCGTCAGGTGTGTGATACATCATATGCCTGACAAGGGGGGGTCCTGCGTTGAAACTTTACACTACACCGTTTTGCGATGTGCTCTTTCTTAAATAAAATATGTTTGGATGAAATTGATGATCCTTGGTGTGGTGGCTACTAGCTACATATTGTACAGGTTCCAGTATCCAGCTGGCGGTCGCTACAGCAACCAGTACCTTAAGAGCTCATTCCAGGAATGGGTACAATGGGAATATGGATGGTAGATACACTGACAAGTCTGCAGGAGTTCTGCATGACACCTGCGATCTGCTGATCGCAGGTGCAATGCTTTCCAGGCTCCTAGTAAAAAAATTAAATAAATGCACATCTTTTTACCTGCAAAAAGATGTGTATTTAATTTTTTTTTTTTTTTTAGGTGAATTTATCCTTTAAATGATTTGTCTCTAATGCCTCCAACTGCTATTTTTTAGCTGGACTGCTGGGCCTGTTATAGTAAGTTGAAAAATAGCAGACTTACTAACTGGATCATCAGGGGAAAATAAATGAAAAATTATATTAGTACAATTTTGTTGTTGGATTTAATACCGTTTTAATCTTACTTTCCAGCAATTGAAGCTTTTCTTAGTCACTGAAAAAGAACGGTGCCATTCTGGTCCAAAGTAAAAGTGCAATACCTTCTTTACTGCTTTGCAGTGCCATCTCTTCACCTTTTACCTTACTTTGTGTAGCAGATTAAAATATACTGTGCTGTTTGTGTCATTGTATCCTAACTATTTGTTTTTCACTTTTCTCTACCATTTCTAAAGCTTGAAAAACTAGAATAAAAAAAAATACATAAAATGTACATAAATGCAAACACTTTGTTTAAGATTTGGATAGAATGTGGGGATGTTAAAACCTCTCTTGGGTTCTTTAGTTGCTTGGATCTGTCCCTGGCTCAGGCGGTTTGTCACGTTCGTACAGATATGGCTTTAGACACACAGGGGGTTATTTATGAAAAGCAAATCCACTTTGCACTGCAAGTGCACTTGGAAGTGCAGTCACTCTAAATCTATAAGGTTAGATCTGAAATGAGTGGAAACTTCTGATTTTATCATCCAATCATGTGCAAGCTAAAATGCTGTTATTTATTTTCCTTGCGTGTCCCCCTCGGATCTACAGCGACTGCACTTCCAAGTGCACTTTCAGTGCAAAGTGGATTTTCCTTTAGTAAATAACCCCACAGAATCTACATCATCATGCTGCTCAGGGATGTGTTAAAGCAGAGTTCAACCCATAAATGGAACTTCTGCTGATTGGATTCCCCCCCGGTGCCACATTTTGGCACCTTTCAGGGGGGAGCAGATACCCGTCAAATACAGGTATCTGCTCCCACTTCCTGCCTTCTGCGAGACACACAGTTCCCAGAAGACAGCAGGGACCATTCAGAAAGCGCAGCGCTACTCGCGCATGCGCAGAAGGAAACAGGCTGTGAAGCCGTTAGGCTTCACTTCCTTTTTCCCTTAGTAATAATGCCGGCGCCTGCACCCAGAGCCGAGGGACAGGTTGGCTTCGGGGTGCTGGCATTGCGGGCTTCCAGCACAGGTAAAGTGTCCTTTATGTTAAAAGTCAGCAGCTGCAGTATTTGTAGCTGCTGACCTTTTTTTTAATTTTTTTTTACACCCAGACAGAACTCCACTTTCACAACCCTGGAATGCTTGGCTATGGGCCCTTGGTTTTTTTTTTTAGTTTTCCAGGCCAGGGAGGAAATTGATATCTTTCCAGCAGGACGCAGACAGTAAAAGACCAGCTGATAGGGATTTTAATACTTCCTTACTGTATTTAAAACTAGAAAAAAGTTTTAGCTACACAAACACTTCAAAAACATTAGAGCAGGCTGTCGTTTTCATCTTGATAGTTCACGCGATAAAACAAAATTGTAACAAATATTTATTCTTAGAAATTCTGGTGTTTTAATGTTGAAGCAAAGCCTTTGATGTATCTTGTGAGTCTTGTGCATAAGTCAGCTGTTTTCCTCTTTCAGATGACAGCTGGCACATGCTCACCTTGTAGATTTTTGTTTTCAACATTATAAATATCCCTCACTTGCATACTCCGAGTCCGTACCCTGTGTCTGCACCAGAGGAGGGAGATGATTAGCAATACACAGAAAAGGGCACAGGCACAGCTTCCTATAATAGCATCTTGATTCACCAGGTAATGATGGGAGTCAGAGGCCAGCAACCTGTAGCAAAGGAAACACATTATGAATGATTAGGATTTTTCAAAAGTATTATGCTGAAACAGTTACATTTTAAGAAGATATAAAGCTAGCCATACATGGATGAAAATTGAACCAGTCCAGCAGGGACTGACTGAATTTTGAACCATGTATAGCCACTGTGGTTCAACAGAATTCAATCTGTTGATTGACTACTTCTGTTCACCATCCTGTTGGGAAAAAATAGCTTGATCAGGGCTGCAGGCTATAGACTGCAGCACTGATCTGTGTATTCTGATAGTGGGGAAGTCTCCCTGTTGTCAGAAAATGACATAGGGGGAGGATTCCACCATCAACCTCAAATGTGAGGATGGGGGATTTGGGACACTTATATTTCATTCAGCCCACTAGTTGAACGAAAAAAAAACTGAACCATGTATAGTCATCTTAAATGTTCTTACCTGATGAGGACAAAAGAAAACTGAGGAGATTCATACGTGATCGGATCTGTGAGGTTCATCAGAAGTTGATGAAGTGGAGTTTCTGGAGCAGGTGGAGGGCAATTACTGGGCTCCTCAGGTTTAATAGTAAATGTTAAGAACTTATTTGGCACTGTGGATATGTGCAATAAGCACCTACACAAAAAGAGCACAGTAAATGATTATAATTTAAAAATGAATGAATATATATATATATATATATATATATATATATATACACACACACACACAAAATATGATTTTTATTAGAAACTGCTAAAAATGTATGTGTATTATTTGTATACTTCTGGTGCACAGCTGATGGTACCTTCTAATTTGAGACGTTTTTGAAATATGAACTGGTTTAAATATGATTCAGGCTCTTTAACCTCATATTTTTATATATATATATATATATATATATATATATATATATAAAAAAAAAAAAAAGCTCTGGTTCATAGATTCGTGTCTTATAGTCCGAATATTATGGCTTAATGTTTTAGGCCTTTGTCACATGGGCACTGATGTCTGTACACTGTGAACAGGCCGTTTGTTTATGCATGCCTAGCTGTCACAGCCGAACAAAAAACTGGGTCCATGCAGCCACTTCCTCCTAATAGACTTGAATGGGCTGTCATCATGCAGCACCTGGTGGTAGGGATTTCTAAACAAACAGCCCGTTCATGATGTACGAGCATCATCGCACATGTGAATGAGGCCCAAACCTTTTTGTAGATTTTTTTTTTTTTTTTAACCAGTGTTTGCAGGTAATTGTTTGTAAAATGAAAGTGGACTTAAACAGAACTGTACCATGGCTTAGGGTAGACCGCTCTTGCCATAATTTGCAAGTCTGCTTCTTTAGGGTAGAACGTCTCTCTTTATTCTTTGCATAGCCATTGATGGCTTAATCTGCTCATGCATGCTGGACTTACATTGTACAACACCCAGGAATGGGCTGGGAGTGTACAGTTAACATGCACTGCAGGCATTGTATACAATGTAAAAAATGCTAGCAGCAAGGGTAAAAAGTTTTTGGCAGAAGATGCCAATGCTTTACCATTTAGCAGTTTTTGGTTAGGTTTGGAATAATGGGAAAAACTTGACAAAAAATGGGAAATCCGCGCAACAGAATTGGATGAGAAACTAAATGATGGACTGCTGCCCTCACGCATGCTATCTCCACCGAAGTGAAGTGAGCGAAAAAATAAAATGTGAAAAAAAGGGGGGTGAATGTGGCGCCGTCCTAAATCCTATTATTAGAACCAAACTTCTCCAGTAAATTATAAACACAAAAAAATATATATTAAAGTCAGAAATATATTAAAGTGACCTGTGCTATAATCCGTAGAGAAAAAAAGAAGAAGAAAATAATATATATAAATAAGTAAACAAGATAAAATATATCACACGTGACATGCAGCTTGTGAAAATAATATCATAAACCTTAAAAATGATAAAAATATTATGTGATCACACTAAAATATTATATAGTTGGTAGTCAAACAATCCGTAGGAATGGTGTCACTTTGTGATAAATTTGCTGTATGGACCAGCCGTGGTATGTGCCCAGTGCACCATAAAGTGAAAAACAACAGTCACTGTGAATTTCCCTGGCGTATCCCTTTAAACAAAAACAGGTGTATTCCGAGTGCTGGTGTCTCGCGCTGTGATCGTGCAGAGACTCACCAGCTTTTTATCCCCTTCAGGGGTAACGTGCAGTCACAGTATGTGCCACTGTGCGGCAGTACTTGGCAGGATCAGGTTCAAGATGTCATTGGAACATGAAGGAGAAAGAAGAGTTCCATAGTGTAAAACCGTTTAACACTTTTATTAGGTCAGATTACAGGTGGTACTCACATTGTGGTGGATTCAAATACACAGTAAGCAGTATGTTATCCAAAAGCGTCAGATACGAGGAGATGTCTGCAAGGCGTCAGAATAGGCCATGCCCTACGCGCGTTTCGTCAGAGGACGTCTACGGCACATACTGTGACTGCACATTACCCCTGAAGGGGGTGAAAAGCTGGTGAGTCTCTGCACGATCACATTCTGGACGGTCGTGACCATGTGTATGCAAGACCGCTTGAGCGGAATTCTGTCGAAGAAACCTACGGAGTTTATTCCGACTGCAAAACCGGTCGTGTGTACGCGGCATTACACGTTTTTTGTAATTACCCTTCCATCCTCCCGTTCTGGCAACAAGTTTTGCATCTAATACAACAATTTGCAGGCATATCCCTCTATCTAGGAAACGTTATCGCAAGTCATTACTTGTTCACCTTTTGAACTTGGCAAGGGTCTGCATCCTGAGTATGTGGAAACAACAGACTCCCCCTACAGTATCATAGTGGTTTGCCGCGGTTAATGATATAGAATGGAGCGAGCAATTAACTTCAGCCTTGAAGACTAAACTGAAGCAAATAAGACTTGATGGTTCTGTTGGGAACAGTTCTGAATGTCATCTGAATACTTGCAATCCTAAATAGCCCCATCTGTTAACATGTCCACTAGTTCCTGGTGACTCTTCTTTGGACACCGTCTGTCTGTCCAGCTATTTTCTTCTTGTCCTCTTCCTCCTTTTCCCACCTTTCCCCTTTCCCCCTCTTTCTCCTCTTCCTGCCTTAATAACCTCTTTTTTTACACTTTTACCAATTTAGTGGATTCCCACCTAATTTTGACCCATAGTTTGTATAAAAATTGGAACCCTTCAGACTTGTGTGTCATCCTCACAGTTTTACCGCCTCAAAGAGAACAAGCTGTGGCACGTGTTATTCCATATTTCATACAACAAACTGTAACCAATGTTATTCTTTGTATATTCATATAATTGATACTACTTGTACCCTTTCTGTTTTGCAGTGTAAATGTTGGATGTGAGCTTGTTGTCAGAAAGTCCGACCGTGTGTATGCTCTATAGAACATATAGAACTCAATTTGGAGGGATTTCCTCTCACTTCCTGTTTTAGCTATGGGACAGGAAGGGAAGGGAAATCCCGCCACCAATGGAATCCAGCTGGCAAAAAATTTGAGAAGAGTTATAACCCTTACTTTATGCAAAATTTTAAAAAAGTTTTGACTTTTACACTTTGAAAATGAAAGATAGAAGCTGATTGGTTATAATGCACATGCTCCAGTTCTGATAAATTCCCCCTATGTATTTCATCTACCTGCATGGGTGTGCATCTATAATTTATGTGATTTTTTTTTTCACCTTTGCACTCCTGCATGGTGTGCAATAACTCCAAGGACTTCTTCTATTAGAAGTATTTTCTTTTCAGACGTCCATTTAAGGCCAGGAACAAGTGTCACTTGCACTGTCATGTCCTGATGTGTTGCAGGCTTAGGTATGCTAAAGGTTGGGGTGACGGTAGATCTAGAGGTTGGGAGGAGAAGGCTTTCAAGCCCCAAGCACAGTCGTCCATCTGGGCACAATAGCATGCCATCAAAACCTGCCACCTGTGTGATAAAGCAGGCAGTTAAGGCTTGAATCATTGTGAATATAAGTAATACACATTTACTACTTTATCACATTTAGAAGTAGAAAAAAAAGGCAACACATGCATTTTTTTTTTTAATTATATACTAGGTTACCAAGGCTGCCACTGGCAGTGAATTTTAAGTTCTTCTAAACCTTACTTTTTTTTTTTTTAAATAACAAACATGGTATACTCACCTGCTTTGGGTTTGCACAGAGCAGTGCCGATCCTCTTCTTCTTGGGTCCCCTGCCAGTTCTCCTGGCTCCTCCTCTTTGTCAAGTGCCCCCCGTAGGAAGCCGCTTCTTATTGTGTGCGCTTATGCGGGCTCGATCCTGAGCTGCACTGCCTGCATCCATAAACGCATACAAGCTGTACTTCTCCTATGGGTCACAGGAGTGCAAATTATTTTGCACTCCTGTGACCCGTTTTCAGCAGTGAGCAGACTGAAGTCCACCCTCTGCTGACGTCATGTATGTCAGTCCAGGCGCCGCGTCATCGCAACAATAAAGTATGGATCCGCCAGGTGCCTGGACTGACACCCGGCTCAGGCTTTCAGCGGCTCGCCTACGCCCCCTCCAAAGCTCAGCGCTCCAGTGAGTGAGGAGGGGGTAGAGCAGAGAGCTGACAGTCTACAGCTCTCTGCTCACAGAGCTCTGAAAAGTGAGCGATCGGCGGTGTTCGATCGCTCAGTTCTCAGTGTTAGAGGTGCTGGGGGAAGTATGATTCCGAAAAAAAAAATCCTTTTACTTCTTTTTTAAAGTAAAAAACCTTAAAGCGGAACTGCAGTCTGCTCACATAATTTGTAATAAAAACATCTTTGCCATTCTGAAGCTTCCCTCCAACCACTATGCATATTAGTTTATATATACTGTGATTCTGTACTTGCCAAATATGCTGCAGAAATCTCCCTCTACTGAGTCTGGCTGCAACCATTTTAACTGTGAGCAGCTGAAGCTGCTGCCTGTTCACTTCCTGGATTTACACAGAGGCACACCTCCAGCTCTGCAGCTCTCATTGGCCCTCTTATGACTCATCCTCCCTCCCTTCCTGGCAAACTCTCACAAGTGTGATAGAGAGAGCTGTGCATGATGTCATAAGCCTAGGCTTTTTACCAGACAGGAAACAGGAAGTGGGTTGTATAAGGTAATAAGCCACAATAGAAAACATTGCCAGAAGCTCTAACCCCTCCTCACTTTACCAATATATGGTTTTCTTATTGGCTCTGTTCCTGTTGGAGAGATTTCCCTTCATTCCTGTCCTGGGGTAAATCTTCCCAATAGGGACCCAGACAGCAGCAAAAACCTGACACAAACTATACATTTTTCACACAACTTTTATCCAAGATCCACACATAGTTGAATCCAATTAGAAAAGTGTGTCAGTCTTGGGTGAGATCTACATAATTAACCACATGCCGACCGGGCCATAGCCGAGAGACGGCTACAGCGCGGTCGGCTTATTCTCGGTGCACGTCCGTGGGATGTCCTCACAGAATCGCGCTCCCACGCACGCCCCCTGGGGCACGCAACCGGGAACATCCGTGACCGCCGGGCATCACGGTAAACAGCCGCTGATAGCGGCTGTTTACCACGTGATCGCTCCGTCAAATGACGGAGCATCACTTGTAAACAAACCGGCGTCATGTCACAACGCCGTTTCCTCCCTCCCCTCTCTGACGCCGATTCCTTCCCTCCCTTCTGACGCCAGTTCCTCCCTCCCCTCTGACGCCGCTTCCTTCCCTCCCCTCTGACACGGCTTCCTCCCTCCCATCTCTGTACCGATCAGTACAGTGGGAGAGGGGGAGAGATCATTTGTAGTGCTGTGGGCACTACAGATCCAGCCCACAGCGCTGCTCAGTGCCCATATTCTGCCAATACTAATCAATACTCTGGCAATAGTATGTAATACTCGCCAATACTCTGCCAATACTTGCCAATACTCTGCAATAAATTTTAACAGAAACAAAGAATTTTTTTTTTTCTATTACCGAATTTTCCGTCTTTTTTGATTTATAGCGCAAAAAATAAAAAACCCAGCGGTGATTAAATACCACCAAAAGAAAGCTCTATTTGTTTTTAAATAGATCCCTAAGTATTTAAATGCAATATAAACCCTCCTACCTGCCCTTATGTTTTTCATTGCATAAGATGTACATTGATCTATGGTTTCATGGTGTCATTTTTTTGGTGCATGCAGTATATACAGTACATAGCTATAAATAGCTTAGAGTAGAGTAAAAATTCACATTCTTGTTTTAGCAATTTCTGTTCCTCTTCAAACATGAGCATTACGCAGGTTAACTACTTCAGCCCCAGAAGGATTTACCCCCTTAATGACCAGGCCATTTTTTGCTATATGGCACTGCGTTACTTTAACTGACAATGGCGCGGCCGTATGACGACACTGAAACCAAAAAAAAAATTCCCCACAAATAGAGCTTTCTTTTGGTGGCATTTGATCACCTCTGCGGTTTTTATTTTTTGCGCTATAAACAAAAAAAAGGCAGACAATTTTTTTTTTACTTTTTGCTATAATACATATCCAATAAAAAAAAATGGTTTGTGCAAAAGTAATAGCGTCTACAAAATAGGGATATATTTATAGCATTTTTTTTTTTTTTACTCGTAATGGTGGCGATCTGCGATTTTTAGCAGGACTGCGACATTGCGGCGGACAGATCGGACATTTTTGACACTTTTTTGGGACCAGAGACATTACAGTAATCATAGCTAAAAATATCCACTGATCCCTGTATAAATGACACTGGCCGGGAAGGGGTTAACACTAGGGGGCGATCAAGGGGTTAAGTGTGTCCTAGGGATGTGCTTCTTACCCGGGGGAGTGGACTGACTGGGAGTACAGATCACTTACTGATCACTAGGAACAGACGATCTCTCTCTACTCCCCTGACAGAATGGGGATCTGCTTTGTTTGTGCAGATCCCCGTTCTGCCTCTCTGAGGAGTGATCGCGGGTGGCTGGAGGACTTTGCGGCCAGAGAACCCTCGCATTGGCTCCCTCGCCGTGCAGCGGGTGTGCACCTGCAGTGTCTCCTGCACAAAAAGATGTACAGGTATGTCGTTTTGCACAATAGGGTCGCCCTACCGCAGTATATATGCGGTGGGTGGTCCTTAAGCGGTTAAAGGGTAAGTTCAACTTTACAGAAACATCTGTAAGGTGCACTTACACAGGACCCCCACCTTGCCACCCCAGTCCTGCTGAGCTGCATGGCGGCCATTGCCCATACTGAGCCCCAGTATAGCTGCCTCACATCTCCGGGACTTAGAAATCCCCGGAGCTTAATCTCCTAGATGTACCCAGTAAGGAGGTACATTTAGGAGCATTCTAATTGGTCGGCGGCATCACATGGGCGATGTGGACCAATCAGAAGCCGCGTAGCCCATCCTCTCAGCAGGGAACAAGAGAGAAAGCTGAGAGGATTTCTAAGCGCCGGAGCCATGAGGCGGCTATACCGGGGCTCAGAATGGGCGATTGCCGCCATGCTGGTCAGCGAGATGGGGGGGGGGGGGGGGGTGAGGTGGGGATCCTGTGTAAGTTCACCTCACAGATTTTCCTGTAACGGTGAACTTACACTTTAAAGTGGTTCTAAAGGCTTAAGGTTTTTTTCACCTTTAATGCATTCTCTGCCTATGCACAGGATCCCCCCTGCCCTCTCTTATACTTCTAAACACCTGATCTTAATGCAGCACTGTGCCCAAGAGCAGTGGCTCTATCTGCTCCCCTCCCTCCTTACAGGACAGAGAGGCAGCAGTGGGAGCCATTGGCTCCTGCTGCTGTTAATAAAATTCTGTGACGTGGGGGGGCAGGGCCGAGCTGCGGTGTCTGTGTCTATAGATGCAGGCAGAGCGGCTCGAGATTGAGCCCACATGAGTGCCCCCATAGGAAGGGGGACATTACCTGAAGAGGTGGAGCCAGGAGTGCCGGTGGGGGACCCCAGAAGAGGAGAATAGGGGCTGCTCTGTGCAAAACCGTGCTTATTATTAAAAAAAAGGTTTACGACCACTGTCTATACTCTAATGCCGCGTACAGACGGTCGGACTTTTCAGCTACAAAAGTCCGACAGACTTTCAGCAGACTTTTGGCGGACTTTCTAACGAACGGACTTGCCTACACACGATCAGACCAAAGCCTGACGGATTCTTACGTGATGACGTACACCGGACTAAAATAAGGAAGTTGATAGCCAGTAGCCAATAGCTGCCCTAGCGTCGGTTTTTGTCCGTCGGACTAGCATACAGACGAGCGGATTTCTGGGTCCGGCGGAGTTACGACGTAAAGATTTGAAGCATGTTCCAAATCTAAAGTACGTCAGATTTGCGACTGGAAAAGTCCGCTGAAGGTCTGGTAAAGCCCACACACGATCGGATTGTCTGCCGGATTTGGTCTGTCGGCGTCCGTCAGACAAGTCCGACCGTGTGTACACGGCATAAGAACTGACATTTCCTGTGAAGAAACAATATATCCCACAATCTCTGGATTTGTTGATCTAGTGTTCTTCAGGTAGAAGTAATTAGTTCTTATACAGACACAATCAGGCAGGGCAATTAACAGAGAAATCACCGTGCTGGAAGAGATGTGTTTTCATTACATTAATACTCCACTTTTTTGATGCAACACTGAGGAAATGGCTGGGCATGGACTGGAAGCTATGTAACCTGAAACAAGAAGTCGTCTGTCCCTATGGTGACTAGGGATAAGTAAGGTAAACGACTACATGGATATACGAGAATCAATGAGCCATGACACTGCAAACTGCAGCCACAACATGTGAGCCCATCATTACAAGGTAAGGAAAACAAACAGCACAGGCAATATACAGTAGTTAAAACCACAAAAACATCTGAAAGTGCACAATACCTTTTAGGATAACAAATATATCTACACATTTGCTAAATAATCTACAGATGTGCTGTCAAATGATCATGTCTGCTGCTTACTTTACTGATACTGCTAAATGCAGTAATTTAGCATTTCCTACACTATTGCCCCGTACACACGGTCGGACTTTGTTCGGACATTCCGACAACAAAATCCTAGGATTTTTTCCGACGGATGTTGGCTCAAACTTGTCTTCCATACACACGGTCACACAAAGTTGTCGGAAAATCCGATCATTCTAAACGCGGTGACGTAAAACACGTACGTCGGGACTATAAACGGGGCAGTGGCCAATAGCTTTCATCTCTTTATTTATTCTGAGCACGCGTGGCACTTTGTCCGTCGGATTTGTGTACACACGATCGGAATTTCCGACAATGGATTTTGTTGTCGGAAAATGTTATATCCTGCTCTCAAACTTTGTGGGTCGGAAAATCCGATGGAAAATGTGTGATGGAGCCTACACACGGTTCGGAATTTCCGACAACAAGGTCCTATCACACATTTTCCGTCGGAAAATCCGACCGTGTGTACGGGGCATAAGAATGTGCTGCTGTTGTAGGTCTGTGGGATCCTTGGCCCTTTCACTCTGGCACACCTACTTGACATGGCAGGGCCACTCAGCTCATTCTCACAGCATACTTTCCTCAGCTTAAGACCCCATGCAGACTGGGCATTTAGCAGGCGGAAGTCGCAAGTGCACCATCCAGCCTCACTCCCAGCAATCTATGTACCTGAACGCAAGTAGTCTGCACTCCGAGTATTCATACCTGGGCACATACCGCCCTAAATGTTGATACTGCTTGGTGCAGCAGCTGTGAACCTCTCATAGAGTTTAACAGCTCCTGGCAGCAGGGCTGAACAATGTGCCTTTGCCTTCTGCCCGAACCAAAACACTGGGATCTCAAGAACTAAACACCCAGAATGCATGAGGCCTTAGGCTCGGTTCACAATGCCCGCGACTTGGGATCCGACTTGTGAGACCCCAAGTCGCGTGACATGTGAAATCTCATTTTAGTCAATGAGAGCTTAATTAGCACTACTGAAGTCGTTTTGACTTTAGAAAAGGTTCCTGTACTACTTGAAGGCGATTTCTATCTGACTTGTGCCTCAAAGAAGTACTCAAGTTGCCAGGAAGTCTCCTGGCAAAGTCTCACCATAAGTTGTGGGACTTTCAGGTCACGGCACTGTGAACCGAGAGGTAAACTTTCAATTACAGCTTTTTCATATGTCAGACAAGATATTGATGAAAGCTCTCCTCTTGATAACATGCTCACAATCTGATAAGTCTATTTTAGTAGTTTAAAACTACACAACCAAAAGTATATGATTGTGATCAAATCAGAATTCACGAGGTCAAATTGGGGATTTTTTAAATCAAAATGAATGAATTGAGGATGATTGCTACATCATTACACATTTGCCAAAGGATCATAATACTGTGCCAAAAAAAAGCAAACAGTAAGTTTAGCCATTTCCACCTAAAATGTATTCACTGAAGTAAGGAAACAGTGATAGGAAGGTGGTCAGCTTTAGTATACAGTTAAATGTTGTTAAATATATATAAAGATAGAAATGGAAGATTCTGTAAAATTACATTGATCCATTCTCCAGCAGGGCAGTCTGTCCATTCTGATCCTTGAACCTTGACTTGAAATGTGTTTGGACCAAAGCAACGATGAAGATAACAACGACCTTTCACCTTTTCTTTTTTCAGTGCCTGAGCAAGGTACAGGAAAAACATAAAAGTTATTAAAGTGAACTAGCATCAGATTTACATTTTTCAGGTTATGCATCTCAATGCTGCATAATATGTTAGTGTAACAGCGGTATTTAGTACCTCTGAAGAGATAATAGTAGTCCCCCCTAACAATGCCTTCATTTTTTCTTTCTCTCCAGGAAGCCATTTTTTCTCAGGCACCATCCAGGGTAAACCTGGCCATACACTGTTAAGCCCGCCATACATGGATCAAAATAAATACATGGGTCAAAATACAAACATCTATTGAAATGCAGCCAGTCCCTGCTGAACCAGCCGAAATCTGATTCATGTATGTGCAGGTTGGTTGTACAAAAGTTTGTCTACCAATCCACTTTTCCACAACCGTTCTCCATTCTCATCTTCTGCTAAATCAGTGCCGCCAGCTATAGCCAGCAGTGCTGATCAGTGTATTCTTACTGCAAGGGAACCTCCCCTCTGCCAGAAGACAGGCTCAGCAGGGAGGATTCTCCCATTCACCTCGAATGTGTGGATGGGGCAAATGAACTTGTTCAACCCGCTGGTTGAACAACAAAAAAAAATGAGTCAGCCTTATGTAGTGCTACCCCCTTAGGAGCCGCTGGTGAAATGGGATCCCCCACCCTGCACAGCCAGGCACACAGAATTCCCACAACACTCTTTGGGGGTTTTTTTGTTCTATTTAGGGGCTAATAAACTTGAATGGGGTTAGGGGTATTATGGAAAGCCTACTTGACTTTAGTAAAAATCCTCAGGGACAACTTTATATGATGTGACAAAAAGGGCTCAGTCAGATAAAGCAAAGGCCCATTACAGGCAGGGACCTGCAAACCTTTGGTGTGTAGGAAAGTCCCAGTTCCCAGCTGCCCTCCTGTGGCTACTGATCCCAGCACCACCCTTTCAGGCACTGCCAGCCCACCTGGCAGCAGCTGCCCCTTTCACTAGCCCTGCTGGCTAATCTTCCACAGTCCTCCTAGACTGACTCTATAAACATCTCAGACTGCCTCTCCTCAGTCCTCTCAGGCTGCCTCTCAGTCCTCCCCGACTGTCTCACTCACCAGCCACCCGACTGTCTCCTCCTGGAGATCTTCTGGCCGTGCTGACTCTCTCCCGCTGTCCTCACACCTGCTCGCGTGCATCCGGGACAGGATTCCTCGTTTGTTGTAGAGGATCCCTCCAGAACCCAAGCCCCAGGCTCAAAGTCACCCCCCTCAGACTAGGGGGCTTCCTCAAGGGCCTCCGACAGCCTCCTCAGCACTCTATCTCCAATCTTCCACCCGAACTCCACTGCTCCTTCTGAGTATTTAAGAGGTCCCTCCCCCTGCCAGCCCATTTGGCCAGGGATTGGTTGGGGTCCTAACTTCCCTCCCATTCTTCTGGAAGTTTCTCAAAGTTTCAGGAAGTAGGGGGAGGAAACAGAGATGCTGCCTGATGAGTCATTCCAGCCTCCCTGAGTCATTTAAACCCTGACCGAAGCCAAATTGACCCAAGCCAAATTTACCTACACTAAACAACTATGTGCACTTCCATTCTAGTGCACTAGAGGGTGCTACACTTAGTTCTTTTTTTTGTTTTGTTCAGCCAACAGTCAGAATACACTGATCAGCGGCTGCAGCCAATCAGCTGAGAACTTTCCCATTTGTCCCTTTGACAGAAGTCCATCAAATGATGTTGGGCATTGACGGCCACATATGGATCGAAATTCTGAACATAAAAGATGCAATACATGTCACGGTTGCTTGTGGTAATTAGGTCGTTTAGGCCATGCACAAGACATCTTCATCTAGCAGATCCATGGCTAAAAATATACTGTAGCTTTGTAACAATATTTAAAACAAAAAAAGACTAATCCGACGTGTTGTGCTTCCATTTGTGACTCATTCAAGCGACTGAGGAAGCCCTTGCAAATTCTTCACATTTGTGCAGGAATTATGGGATTAAACAGGCAGTGAGTGGAGCAGCAATGTAGACGCAGGTCTAAACCTAGCCTTAGCGATGCTCCTTAGGAACATGCCTATATATTGGGTTGTAGAAAAAGCAGTATGCATCCAGTAAATGGAAGTAGCTACCTCTGGAAACTTTGTGAGGTTTGAATAGAAGCAACGACTCTGGTGATGGTAAATTTCTTCTGATCCCTTATAGTCATTCTCCAGCCAGCATTCACCCTGCCAAAATGTGAATAACATTATTAGGCCATAGTAGTACATTGTCTTAAGAGTTCTAGATTTCAAAACTTACCCCATGTTGGAGTGGCTTATAAATGTAACATCCATCCAGAAATGTGTCAGTGGAGCAGTTTCCCTTATCCAGATGCAAATGGTGGCAGCCAATGTCACTACTGAAATACAATTTTTATAAATGCATTTTAAAGCAAAACTCCAGCCAAGCCTTTTTCAGTTATGGATAGTGTGGGGAAAGTTTAGGCGGGTTTTTTTTTTTTATTGCTGACTGGATTCTTGTTTAGGAGATTTTTATTAATTCTTGTCTTGGTGGCACCAAGTATTGGGAATGAAAATGGGGAACTATCCACAGTAGGGACACCAACCGTAGCAAATGCTTGACAAAAACTGTAACCCTTCTTTGTGTTTTAAAATGTTTTGTTGTCATCATTGTCTGTGGTCCCACTGGAGGTATTTCCCCTCACTTCCTGTTTAGGTGGTATTAATCACCTTTTCAGAGAGGTCAAATCTTTTTTTTTTTATGTGGATAAAGATGGTGTTTGTGACCCTTCCCCATGCTAACCAAAATGTTTTGGCTGGAGTTCCACATTAATGTAGAATTGAGAAACAGCATTATGATTAATGGTATTTACCTCTTATTTGTGCAGAAAAAATTGGATGTGTTGTGGCAAGTGAAAGGAAGGCCAAAAGAATTCCCAGCACCTATGACACAATTCATAGATTATTATATAGAGCATCCAAATCAGCAGCACCGCTTTTTTACCAATAAAAATCCTAATGTCACTAAATTCAACATCTTACATTCTCACCTTTTCCCCACACTAGCTGATAGCTGATGCTTGAATTCACCTCATACCATCCCATATCTTGGAAGGCTGCCAGTGTGATGGGGTCCAAGAACGTAAGGTGAGGAGGGTTGATAGAGGCTGTCAAAATTGATCCCTGCATGATTCTTGACTCCCAATGGGAGGAAGTTGATTTTTCCTGTAGAAATAAAGAGGTTTGTGGTAAATTATTTTATTCACCTGGATGAAAAAATAAACATATGGGTACAGACAGTACTTGTCTGTCATTGTTCTAATTGTAGCCCAATTAATTTAATAATTAATAATAATTTAATACTCTAATTGAGTCAGACTGCATATACAATAATGAATATACCTTGTTTTTCTTTTTCTTACCAGGGTGGTACTGTGGATACATATTAGATAATGATGTGGGGGATTGGACACCTTAAAGGACCTTTATTTTTGGACCTGCGCAATTTACTACCCAATTGTTAGTCTTGACTTAGTTTTATCTAAGTGGATGGTACGTTGAACATTGGTGCCCTTACCTCAGGAACTAATTGCCTAGTTCCTGAGGAAGTGCTTATGCAAGTAACATGTAGAGCTGCATCACACCACATCTATCTACACCAAGCCTGATGGGATACTAATAGTCGCCACACCAGGCGTTCCTGCGATTATTCAGGAGTGACATGATGTTATTTAGTGGTGTGATAAACGTTTACAGGCAATATGTATATTGTGAGAGTTTATCAATGTGTATATGTTTTTAGTAGCTTTTTTGTAATAAAGATGTGTAATTGTTAATACAACTTCTTTTGTGCATATCAGTGCCTAAAAAGTCCACATAGTATTTATTTTCAGTATCCCTATCGGTTCAAGAACAAATGTCCATAATGCACTAAAATGCTGAGGGTGAGGGGGAGGCACAGGAAATAAACTCCCCCTATGCAAGGGGCCTTAGATTACTGCTTGTTTATTACAGTCTAACTTTAATAATGCTGCCAACTGAAAGTTTTAACCCTTGTTGTATCATTTAGTAGGAAAAAAAGTGGCATATCCATCATTGTATATACAGCCTGAGGGTTCAATTGGGTTCTAATGCAGCAAGCACAGCCAGAGTGAAGTCTGTAATTCTTGATCTTGTTGGGCCAGGTCAGTGACCCAGAAAGTACTGAAGTCGTGTATGGTATCCAGGGAACCAGAATTTTCAGAATACATATTTACTCTTTCTAGGTTTTTTTTTTTTTTAAGATTTGATTGGATACTTTGGGTGGCTTTACTTTACTACTAAATACTTTTATTTATTTGTGTAGCCTGTACATATTTCTGCTTTTACTTAGCACCAGGGCTTTTTTTCTCAGACAATAGGTGCAGGAACTCCCCCTTTCTTAGTCTCCCCTTTTCTCCGCCCCTACCCACCTCCGAGCACCATTCCTTCTTTCCATCCCCTACCCACCTCCGAGCACCATCCCTTCTTTCCATCCCCTACCCACCTCCGAGCACCATCCCTTCTTTCCATCCCCTACCCACCTCCCAGTACTGCCCCTTTTAGACAATACAGAACCAAGTATAATTTTGTGTTGCTAAGTAATTTGTATGGAATTTGGTAATGATATCAAGAAAAACAGTAAAAAAAGATCCCCTGCAGCCAGCAACAATAGATCCCCCTAAAAGCAATGGAGCAACTCACAACAAAATCCCCCCCCCCAGCAACAATAGACTCCCAGCAGCATCAACAAGTCCCTGCACAGCCAGCATCAATAGACTCTCTGGCAGCCATCAACAATAGACCCCTCCCCCCAACAGTAGATCTCTTTCAGCAACAACTGACCCCCCAGCAACAATAGACCTCCTTAGCAACAATAGACCCCCCCTGCAACAATATATCCCCTCCAGCTAGAATATATCCCCCAGCAGTGTGCATCAATACCATGCAGAACACCCCAGCACACCCTACTATTACATACGGTCAGTCCAGGAGGTGCCGGAACTGCGTTCCCCCACGTTCCTGCTGAAAAAAAGCCCTGCTTAGCACCCTTGATGCAGCATGTTTAAATGTTTTTCAGGTTTCACAGTATGAGGTACTGTAAGCTGAACAAAGAGACCTAAAAATGATATAGGACATTTCCCATATTTTTTTTCTTGTAAATTCATTTACTTTTATTCCTATGGTATTAGGGTTGTAATACCTTATAAACCTACAAATCTGTAGAAAATAGTTTACCAAGCCCATAATTTGCTGCATGTAGATGCTACAATAACATCTAAGGCCGCGTACACACGACCGTTTTTTCCGTCGGAATGAACTCTGGCGTTTTTTTCAATGGAGTTCCGATGGAGTCCTGCTGAAACGGACTTGCCTACACCAAAGTCTGATTGTTTAGAACGCGATGACGTATGATGTACGACGGGACTAGAAAAAGGAAATTCAATAGCCAGTTGCCAATAGCTGCCTTTGCGTCGTTTTTGGTCCGTCGGAATAGCATACAGACGAACGGTTTTCCCGATAGGAATTGATTCCGTCGGAAAGATTTAAAACATGTTCTATTTCTAGGTCCGTCAGAATTTTCGAAAGGGAAAGTCTGATGAAGCCTACACACGATCGGAATGTCCGATGGAATGATTCCGTCTGACCTTTTCTGCCGGAAAGTCCGGTCGTGTGTACGCGGCATTATATGTATACTATTATGATTTTTATATGCCAGGCTGTTACCTGATTCTCAAGGGGTGCCCCAGTGCTGCCTACACCTAGGTGTTCCCCCATTCTCTGCATTACAGTTGGAGTATAAATGCGGAGTTGACCATTTTCATCTGTATTTGTCACACGGGATCGCGACGAGCACACATCTCCTGAAAATAAAAAAAAGAGAACTTAAAGGCTAAATGGCAGAACAACCAGTTACATTTAGCAAACAAGTCTCCTAGGCAATGTTTGTAATCTTCAGCTATTGTATTCGATCAAACAGCAAATGGCCTTATGAATTAGTAAATTTGTACCAAGAATTTGAGTTTGTTTTCTTCAGCCACCAATCAGCATCAGACCAGCCTTGACATTTTCAATCTATTTAGTGGGGGGGAGTAGCTTCAGTTCTTAGAATATGTTATTACAGAAGAGCAAAAGTCCTTTTGGTTAAAATACCTGAAATCTTTTGCAATTTTCTGTGCTGTCCAGTCCACTGAATAGTAGGGTTGTAACTGTGTTTTTTTAGAAACAACTAGAGCCTGAGATTCTGTTGGGTTGGGAGGCATCTATAGCAGTGTGCTTAGTATTGCAAAGCCCATTGTAGAGATTAACAGTAGACCATAAATTGGATAAATTTGGGGGTTTGCCAAAATCTAGGAGATTTAGGGGCATGATGACAGGCATACAGGGGATTAAATTATAGTCTACTCAACTTTGTCACCTACACAGCACCATAGTACTAAACTGTGACAACGAAACAGGCAGGGTGACATTACAGCACCCCATCTGCCTACTCATCCCAACACCCACCTCCACTTACCCTTATTCAAGGCTTCTAGCTACAACCTACGCCTCCCCCACCTCTCTCCTCCTCTCCAGCATTGACTTAGCAATCTGGCCGTTGTGAAGCACTACTTCAATCAGCCAATTGGCTGCTGAGCTTGAGTGAATTCCAGCTTGGCCTAGTAACCAAACCGATTAGCAGGAGTCTCCGGCCCAAATACAGAGAGCCCCCAACTATGAGTGTGGTGGAAGTTCAACAGTGTTTTTTAAGCAGTTAATACTGGGAAATTAAATCTGAAGTCTACAAATATTAAGACCTGTAAACATTTAGAGGCAGTTGTCCAAAGTGCCAACTTCAGTTTGTTATCCGAACTCGGCTGTGCATATGTTGTAGTTGCTACAGAGAAATTCAGTACAACAAAGAAGCCAGATAAAAAATCCACTGGTTAGGCTGGAGACATTCAGTGCATAACCCAAAGTCATTAAACAGATAGCCTGTTCCCCTCATGGAAACAAATATGCCCCATAGATTGCTTATACGTTTGGTATACACATGGGTTTTTTTTTGGTTAGATAATTTACTACTGACTGGTTCTTATCAAATGCCTTGTGCTTCCTTCACATTACCAAAATAAAAGTCTATGATTGCATATGTTTTACTAGCAATTATGTGTACACAAATAACCAATAATGGAACTCCAGGCAAACTGCTAAATTTCTATTATTACAGGTACTTATATAGAGCTGTCAATTTACCCAGCACTTTACATATAGACTTACCGGCCACTTTTAGGCATTTAGGCATCTAGATGTGGTGAAGATGACTTGCTGAAGTTCAAACCAAGCATGAGAATGAGGAAAAAAGGGGATTTAATTGACTTTGAATGTGGCATGGTTGTTGGTGCCAGACAAGCTGGTCTGAGTATTTTAAAAACTGCTGATCTACTGGAATTTTCAGGCACAACCAAATTGCTAATCAGCCGATCACATGGCAGCACCTCAATGCATTTAGGCATCTAGACGTGGTGAAAATGACTTGCTGAAGTTCAAACCAAGCATCAGAATGGGGAAGAAAGGGGATTTAAGTGACTTTGAACATGGCATGGTTGTTGGTGCCAGACAAGCTGGCCTGAGTATTTCAAAAACTGCTGATCTACTGGAATTTTCATGCACAACCATCTCTAGGGTTTACAGAGAATGGTTTGAAAAAGAGAAAGTATCCAGTGAGCGGCAGTTGTTTGGACGAAAATGCCTTGTTGATGTCAGAGGTTAGAGGAGAATAGGCAGAGTTTGAGATATAGAAAGGCAACAGTAACTCAAATAACCACTCGTTACAACCAAGGTATGCAGAATACCATCTCTGAAAGCACAATACATCGAACCTTGAAGCAATTGGGCTACAGCAGCAGAAGACCACACTGGGTGCCACTCCTTTCAGCTAAGAACAGGAAACTACAATTCGCACAGGCTCACCAAAATTGGAAAGAAGATTGGAAAAACGTTGCCTGCTCTAATGAGTCTTGGATTTAGCTGAGACATTCAGATGGTAGGGTCAGAACTTGGTGTAAACAACATGAAAGCATAGATCCATCTTGCCTTGTATCAACTGTTTGGGCTGGTGGCAACGCTGTATCCTGGCATAGGCCGACAAGGCCCAGGCCTAGGGCAGCACTTTGCAGGGGGGCAGCACGGAAAGAGTCCCTGCCAGCTTGAGCTACGCTGTTAGTGTAGCGCCAGTCTTATGGGGTGGACTGGGCTGAGAGGCAAATTTAGTCTAGCGCCCCATAAAGCGGCCGCGCTGCTACCGGTATGCGGGCGGCCAGGATTCCGCAACTGGGGGGGCACCGCTTCTAATTTTGACTGTCCTATCATCCTGGACCACAAACCTTGCTCACTGTGCTATATGTTTTCTGCTGCACCATTGCCATGGTTATATCTTCTTAGTCTTCTCCATAAAATTATCAGAAATTTGTGCTTAGAATAGAACTATAGGCAACACTTCATTTTGGATAGAGTAAGGGAGTGTTATAGCCGCTGTCAGTTTATTTTTTACCATCCCTGTCCCTTTGCAGAGATTTCTGTTCACTTCCTGCCCCATAGCCAAACAGGAAGTGAGAGGAAATCTATGCAAATTAAGGGAATCCATTGCCCCCCCCCGAGGCCCTCTGAACTAGTGTCTCCATTCAAAAATTTCAGGGCGGGTCTTAAACAGCAAGGAGTGTGGCCTTGACAGGAAGGGGTGGGTCATATTTAAATTAGGGGTGCACGCGTTTAGCCAGGCCTAGGGCAGCACAAAACCTAAATACACTACTGGTATAATGGTGTGGGGGATATTTTCTTGCCACACTTTGGGCCCCTGAGTACCAATTGAGCATTGTTTAAATGCTGCGGCCTGCCTGAGTATTGTTGCTGATGCGCCCAACCCTATGACTACAGTTTACCAATCTTCTAAAGGCTACTTCCATGCACAATGTCACAAAGCTCAAAAATCATCTCAAATTGGTTTCTCGAACATGACATTGAGTTCACTGTACTCCAATGGCCTCCACAGTCACCAGATCTCAGTTCAATAGAGCACCTTTGGGATGTGATGGAATGGGAGACTCGCATCATGGATGTGCAGTCGACAAATCTGCAGCAACAGGGTGATGCCATGTCAATATTGACCAAATTCTATTTTTTCAATACCTTGTTGAATCTATGCCACGAAGAATTAAGGCAGTTCTGAAGGCAAAAGGGGATCCAACCTAGTACTAGCAAGGTGCACCTAATAAAATGGCTGGTGAGTGTATATTGTACATTCACATCAGTCCCTGCTCTCAAGGAGCTTACAATGTAAGGTCCCTAACTCACATTTATACATACACATACTAGGGCCAATTTAGACAGGATTCAATTAACCTACCAGTATGTCTTGGGGGTGGGGGGAGGAGTATCCAGAGGAAACCCACGCAGGCACAGGGAGAACATGTAAACTCCAGGTAGGTAGTGCTATGGTTGGGATTTGAACCAACAGCCCTAGTGCTAACCACTTAGCTTATCTACCAAAGGATCGGTCATTTGTCCATCCATGTTTGAGATCACTCTGCTAGTTTAGCATTACTACTTCACAGGTCAACTACCTGCTTGCTGGATAGGGATAATGATGATTCATTGTTCAATGAAGAGTTTATAAGCAACGCAGGAATCTGAATATATAAGATGAATTGTTTATTCAGGAAATATGAGCTCTTTTAGATTTCCAGTTGAAGGGCGGTACAAATTTTTTCTGTCAAACGCTTGTAAAAAGTAATCCGACTGCAGACAACCTTCTAAACCTAGCCTACCTGTGTTCCCTGCCTGGCTGAATGGTGTACT
This sequence comes from Aquarana catesbeiana, assembly GCF_042186555.1. Lineage (NCBI taxonomy): Eukaryota > Metazoa > Chordata > Amphibia > Anura > Ranidae > Aquarana > Aquarana catesbeiana. Next base: position 348,332,120 of record NC_133324.1, on the reverse strand, counting down.
TCACAACATTGGCTGTACAGAATGACAAACCCAGTGAACATAAAAGTGGAGTTATGCTTTCATTATACAATGTATCTGTTTGCAGGACATGTATGGAATAGAAATGACAGAGGATCAACATTACCATATTGTGAAAAACTGCAGTCTATCCATTTCTCGAAGAGGCTGCTGGAGAATCCCAGAGCATGAAGGATCTCATGCAGAGACACCTGATGTGGGATACACAGTAAGATTTAGCTGCAAGGATACCACATGGAAGACAAAATGCATAAAACCCACAAAAGCTATCACATACACCAGTAATTATCCTGCTTATTTTACATGATAAACGTATTACATTTTGCTGTGCAGTCCCTTAAGTGGAGGAGCGCCAGACTAATTAAAGAGCAGGATAGTGTTTTGAAGTGAGCAAATCACTTAATACAATCAGTTAATATGTTACCTACTTTCCTTGTAATTGGAAAACTGCTACAGTACAAGTACAACCCTCCCATCCCCCATCGTCTATGCATCATGCTGATTGAAGGCACAGCTCATGTAGGATCATGGAAGCTTAACTTTTTTTTTTTACCTGGTTTAGTCCTGCTTAGCACTGACTTGTTGCTGAAGAAAGGAAGTCATTCACCTGGAACTAAATTTTTAAAGAGCAGATCCGGGCGAAAAAAAACACATTCAGTACATCTCTGCAATACACACGCATTTCCCTGGGTTTTGTTGCGTGAAAACGATTCAAGTAGTGGAAAATAACCGTTGACTGGGTTCGTCAAATTAAAGTTGTAGTGCCCACTTACAGTACCATAGCTCCCAACAGTGGCGGCTGGTGGTTTTTTGTTTGGGAAGGGGCGGCAAACAACCACACCCCCCCCGTTGTCTGCCGGTTCACCAGCACTTACCCCATCAGCGGCTGGAATCGGCGGGCACATTGGGGATTGGCGGGCACATCGGGGATCGGAGGGGATCATCTGGCAGCGTCTCCTGTGTCCTCTTCTCTTGCGTCTCCTCCACTCCTCCTAGGCGTCCATTAGGATCACCTGACCTTTCAGCCAATCGGGAAACGTGTAACAGACCTGCGCTTCCTGATTGGGGGAGAGGCCATTTATTGTTGGAAAAGGGAATATTCATTTGCTTTTTTAACACACCTGGGTGGGCTCCAAACGCAATGCTCTGTGCTCCGAGCAGTGCTGTATTTAGGCCTAGGCCAACAAGGCCCAGGCCTAGGGTGGCACTTTGCGGGGGGGCGGCGAAACAGCCGCCCCCCCACCCGCCTCCCGTATCCCGCGGCCTTCTCCCGCACAAATGCAGGGTTTGCTGTGGTGTGATGGCGTGCTTGGCCGTGGGGGAAGCTGCTCGTGTCCCCATAAGCGGCCGGTGTCTGGCTGCATGTCATTCGGACGGGCGGGGGTGGAGCCTAAAGCTCCGCCCTCTACCCTCCTCTGTTCGGCCCTCTTTTGCTCCGCTCGTCTCCCCAGCCAGGGGCGGGGTCTGTCTGATGACAGGACCAGGAGGAGGAGGAGGAGAGAGAGAGAAGCACGGAGGGGAACCCCCTACCCTCTAGCCAGGACAGCAGGTAAAGTAAAGTACATTTCTATTACTCTTCTATTTAGCACATGCATGGGATCACTTTATTGCAGCTAATCTGTGCTCAATATGGAAATGAATTTACAGATCATGATGCTGCAATAAAGTGATCCTTTGCCCAGGGGCGGACTGACAACTCATGGGGCCCCCGGGCAATAGAAGATCATGGGGCCCCCTGTGTCTCCGCCCACATGCAAGCCGCACCTACACAAAGCCCCACTTACATGGGGCACACAGTAAGGCACATCACATGGCACACTGCAGAGCACGGGGCACATCATGGGGCACAGGGCATGGGGCACACAGTAGGGCACATCACAGGACACATAATGGGGCACCCAGCAGGGTTTATTATGCTGTACACATCAGGGCACATTATTGAGCACAGCATGGTGCATCACAGAGGGTACAGGGCACATCAGTGGGTACACAGCGGGGCACATCACAGAGCACATCAGGAGATACACAGCAGGGAGCGTGCTGCACATCACAGGGCATGTGGCAAATAGTAGGGCACACAGCAGGGCACACAGTAGGGCACATCCTTGGGAACAGGACACAGGCGGTACACATCAGGGCACACATCCCAGGGCATGGGGCACACAGAGCACATTACAGGGCACACAGTAGAGCACAACAGGCGGTACACAGCAGGGCACATCACAAGGCACATCACAGGGCAAGGGGCACAGAGTAGGGCACATAAGGGGGTACACTAGCAGGGCACATCACAGGCCATGGGGCACGCAGTAGGGCAAATAGCAGGGCACAAACCAAAACACAGGGCACACAGTAGAGCACTGGGATCCTCCAGACTTAACACAGTGTCTTTCAGGGTAGCCATCAGGGGGGAAGGCGACACAGTGGGGGTGGAGGACACAGGGAGACACCATGGGGGGGGGTTGGAGGGCACAGGGGGACACTGTAGGTGGGTGGAGGGCACAGGGGGACACTGTGTGTGAGTGGCACAGGGAGACACCATGGGGGGGGGGATGGAAAACACAGGGGGACACTGTGGGGGGTGAAGGGCACAGGGAGATACTGTGGGGAGGTGGAGGGCACAGGGGGACACTGTGGGGAGGTGGGGGGCACAGGGGGACACTGTGGGGGGGTGGAGGGCACTGTGGGGGGGAGGTGGAGGGCACAGGGGGGCACTGTGGGGAGGTGGGGGGCACAGGGGGACACTGTGGGGAGGTGGGGGCACAGGGGGACACTGTGGGGAGGTGGAGGGCACAGGGGGACACTGGGGGGGTGGAGGGCACAAGGGGGCACTGTGGGGAGGTGAGGGCACAGGGGGGCACTGTGGGGGGGGGTGGAGGGCACAGGGGGGGCACTGTGGGGGAGGGGGGAGGTGGAGGGCACAGGGGGGCACTGTGGGGGGCACAGGGGGGCACTGTGGGGAGGTGGGGGCACAGGGGGACACTGTGGGGAGGTGGAGGGCACAGGGGGACACTGTGGGGGTGTGGAGGGCACAGGGGGGCACTGTGGGGAGGTGGAGTGCACAGGGGGACACTGTGGGGAGGTGGAGGGCACAGGGGGACACTGTGGGAAGGTGGGGGGGCACAGGGGGACACTGTGGGGAGGTGGAGGGCACAGGGGGGCACTGTGGAGAGGGGGGAGGTGGGGGGCACAAGGGGGCACTGTGGGGGGCACATGGGGACACTGTGGGGAGGTGGGGGGGCACAGGGGGGCACTGTGGGGAGGTGAGGGCACAGGGGGGCACTGTGGGGAGGTGGGGGGGCACAGGGGGACACTGTGGGGAGGTGGGGGGCACAGGGGGGCACTGTGGAGAGGGGGGAGGTGGGGGGCACAAGGGGGCACTGTGGGGAGGTGGGGGGCACATGGGGACACTGTGGGGAGGTGGGGGGGCACAGGGGATCACTGTGGGGAGGTGGGGGGCACAGGGGGACACTGTGGGGAGGTGGGGGTCACTCTGGGGAGGTGGGGGACACAGGGGGACACTGTGGGGAGGTGGGGGGCACAGGGGGTCACTGTGGGGGTGGAGGGCACACAGGGGGGCACTGTGGGGAGGTGGGGGGCACAGGAGGACACTGTGGGGAGGTGGGGGGTACAGGGGGACACTGTGGGGAGGTGGAGGGCACTGTGGGGAGCACAGGGGGGAACTGTGGGGAGGTGGGGGCACAGGGGGTCACTGTGGGGAGGTGGGGGGCACAGGGGGACACTGTGGGGGCACAGGGGGACACTGTGGGGAGGTGGGGGTCACTGTGGGGAGGTGGGGGGGCACAGGGGGACACTGTGGGGAGGTGGGGGTCACTGTGGGGAGGTGGGGGGCACAGGGGGTCACTGTGGGGGTGGAGGGCACACAGGGGGGCACTGTGGGGAGGTGGGGGGCACTGTGGGGCACAGGGGGACACTGTGGGGAGGTGGGGGTCACTGTGGGGAGGTGGGGGGCACAGGGGGTCACTGTGGGGGGTGGAGGGCACAGGGGGCACTGTGGGGAGGTGGGGGGCACAGGAGGACACTGTGGGGAGGTGGGGGGCACAGGGGGACACTGTGGGGGCACAGGGGGACACTGTGGGGAGGTGGGGGTCACTGTGGGGAGGTGGGGGGCACAGGGAGACACTGTGGGGAGGTGGGGGTCACTGTGGGGAGGTGGGGGGCACAGGGGGTCACTGTGGGGGTGGAGGGCACACAGGGGGGCACTGTGGGGAGGTGGGGGGCACAGGAGGACACTGTGGGGAGGTGGGGGGCACAGGAGGACACTGTGGGGAGGCACAGGGGGACACTGTGGGGAGGTGGGGGGCACAGGGGGACACTGTGGGGAGGTGGGGGGCACAGGAGGACACTGTGGGGAGGTGGGGGGCACAGGGGGACACTGTGGGACACTGTGGGGAGGTGGGGGGCACAGGGGGACACTGTGGGTGGGAAGCTGTGCAGCAACTTTCTAATAGCAGCACGTGGTACAAGCTGCTGCACTTTCCTTCCTACATGCAGAGTAGCGCGGGAAGCGGCTGTATACAGACCTCTCGTGATGCGCTCCTCCTCCTCCTCGCCGGCCCCTCCTCTTTTCTGTCCGTCCGAGGTGATGACAGATACAAGCACCTGGGGTGGACGGGAGGGAAGGAGGGGCCGGCGGGGAGGAGGAGGAGCGCATCACGAGGTGTGTGTATACACTGCAGTCTCTTAGCAGTGAGCAGAGACCCGATCAGCCCGTCAATCACAGCTAGCTGACGGGTAGATCGGGTCCCGAAGTGGAAGCTGCCATGGGGCCCCCTACTGGCCACGGGCCCTCGGTCAGCGTCCGAACTGCCCGATGGTCAGTCCGCCCCTGCCTTTGCCTTTGCTACAAACTCATTAAACAGTCCACCTTCAGTGAAAGTTCATGTACTGCAAACTTTGCAGTACATGAACTTTCACTAAGATCCCTTTCACACTGGGGTGTTGGCGCCATCGCTGTTAAAACGCCGATATTTTTATCAGCGATCTACCGTCATTTTTGCAGGGGATTTTGGCCGTTAGCAGGGCGCATTTAACTCCCACTAGCGGCCGAAAAAAGGGTTAAAACGACTCACAGTGCCGCTTTGCTGGCGGATTTAACCCCTTTTCAGCCGCTAGCGAGGGTTAAAACTGTCCCGCTATTGGCTGAATAGCACCGCTAAAACGACGGTAAAGCTGTGCTAAAAATAGCGCCACTTTACCGATGATGCCCGGGCGCTTTCAGTGTTAAAGGGCTCTAAAGAGGTTAAGGCTGCACTGATTCCCACTGATTAGGCGGCACTCTTAAGCTGCACTGGTTTGCTACAGTGATGGGCACTGATGAGGCCGCACTGATGGCCACTGATAACCTGCACTGATGAGGCTGCATTGATAGGCACTGATGAGGCTGCATTGACAGGCACTGATGAGGCTGCATTGACGGGTACTGTTGAAGCTGCGCTGATGGGCACTGGTGAGGCTGTGCTGATGTGTACTGGCGAGACTGCCCTGATGGGCACTGGTAAGGCTGCATTGATGGGCACCAGTGAGGCTGCATTGATGGGCACCGGTGAGGCTGCGCTGATGGGCACCAGTGAAACTGCATTGGTGGGCATCGGCGAGGCTGCATTGATGGGCACTGGTGAGGCTGCATTGATGGGCACCAGTAAGACTGCATTGATGGGCACCGGTGAGGCTGCATTGATGGGCACCAGTAAGACTGCATTGATGGGCACCGGTAAAGCTGCATTGATGGGCACTGGTGAGGCTGCATTGATGGGGACCGGTGAGGCTGCATTGATGGGCACTGATGAGGCTGCATTGAAGGGCAGTGATGAGGCTACACTTGGTACCCACTTTTAATGTAGAGAGAGGAAGAGGTGGAGCTCTAAGATGAAAAGATGGAGCCTAAAATGGAAAGGTATGTGGTTTACGGATGACAGGGCGGGACTTAAACTCAAAGGGGTGTGGCCTTGACAAGAAGGGGCGGGTCATATTTAAATTAGGGGTGCATGGGTTTAGTCAGGCCTAGGGCAGCACAAAACTTAAATACACCACTGGCTCCGAGTCCACCCTATTTTGAAGCCTATTAGAGCCTATGGCTCTAATCAGGTGCTTCAAAAATACACCTCCACCACTGTAATTCAAGCGCCTGGTGTCTTGAAAGGGGCCGGATGCATGAATAGGGGGTGGCCACAGTGGCCGTGGATAGATTCATGCATTAATCTATCAATTACCCATATACGCGGGTGGCGTGGATAAAGGGGGCAGCGCCCGTGTGCCCTTAATTGCTCCTGGGTCCCAACTGTGCCTGATTTCAAGGGACTGTCCCTGATTTGGAACAAAGTCCCTCTGTCCTTTTTTCCTCCTCATTTGTCCCTCATTTTGGTCTGATCTATATAGTTGTACATAAAATCAGTGCTGTTTCTTGGCCTAGGCCGACAAGGCCCAGGCCTAGGGCGGCACTTTGAGGGGGGCGGCAAAAACCGCCCCCCCCCCCCCCCCGACCCGTCTTTCCGAGCCTCGGCTCCCGCGGCCGCGTCCCGCACAAATACAGCGGCCGGCTTGCTATAGTGGGGCACGTGTAACTAGTATGGGCAGTAAGTATATGCCGTGCTTGGCCGAGAGGGGGCGGGGGGGGCGCAACCTGACTGGCGGAGGCGGAACCTTATGCTCCGCCCACCCTCCTCCGTGCAGCGTTCTACTCTGCATCGTCTCCCGGGTCCGAGGCGGGGTCTATCGAAGAGGAGGCGGAGAATATCCTCACCTCCCTAATTATCACTGGAAGGATCGGGATGGCCCAGAATCGAGGAAGAGATCCAGAGATGGCTCATCCCACTGCAGGTAGGACAATGCTGAGCTCTCAGGATACTCCTCTGATCAGGTAAATGTATATCCATCCTCCCCCATACATAGAATGCTCTCCAAGTAGTCAGTGTTCCCCCTCCATGCAGTCATACATTAAACTCCACCCCCCTTCATGCAGTCATACATTACCCCACCCCCTCCATGCAGTCATACATTACCCCCACCCCCTCCATGCAGTCATACATTACCCCCACCCCCCTCCATGCAGTCATACATTACCCCCACCCCCCTCCATGCAGTCATACATTACCCCCACCCCCTCCATGCAGTCATACATTACCCCCACCCCCCTCCATGCAGTCATACATTATCCCCACCCCCTCCATGCAGTCATACATTACCCCCACCCCCTCCATGCAGTCATACATTACCCCCACCCCCCTCCATGCAGTCATACATTACCCCCACCCCCTCCATGCAGTCATACATTACCCCCACCCCCCTCCATGCAGTCATACATTATCCCCACCCCCTCCATGCAGTCATACATTACCCCCACCCCCCTCCATGCAGTCATACATTACCCCCACCCCCCTCCATGCAGTCATACATTAAACCCCACCCACCTTCATGCAGTCATACATTAAACCCCACCCACCTTCATGCAGTCATACATTAAACCCCACCCCCCTTCATGCAGTCATACATTACCACCCCCCTCCATGCAGTCATACATTACCACCCCCTCCATGCAGTCATACATTACCACCCCCCTCCATGCAGTCATACATTACCACCACCCCCCTCCATGCAGTCATACATTACCACCCCCCCTCCATGCAGTCATACATTACCCCCACCCCCCTCCATGCAGTCATACATTACCACCCCCTCTATGCAGTCATACATTACCCCCACCCCCCTCCATGCAGTCATACACTACCCCCACCCCCCTCCATGCAGTCATACATTACCACCCCCCTCCATGCAGTCATACATTACCCCTACCCCCCTACATGCAGTCATACACTACCCCCACCCCCTCCATGCAGTCATACATTACCCCCACCCCCCTCCATGCAGTCATACATTACCCCCACCCCCCTCCATGCAGTCATACATTACCCCCACCCCCCTCCATGCAGTCATACATTACCACCCCCTCCATGCAGTCATACATTACCCCCACCCCCCTCCATGCAGTCATACACTACCCCCACCCCCCTCCATGCAGTCATACATTACCACCCCCCTCCATGCAGTCATACATTACCCCCACCCCCTACATGCAGTCATACACTACCCCCACCCCCCTCCATGCAGTCATACATTACCCCCACCCCCTCCATGCAGTCATACATTACCCCCACCCCCCTCCATGCAGTCATACATTGCTCTCTGATTCCCCTCACTCCTTGTGGTCACAAATCCCCCACACAGCTCCTGACTGCAAAACTTTTGTAATGTGTGCGAAGCAGCCAATCACATATAAGTGCTTAATATGGAAATTAATATACAGATCTTGTTGCAATAAAGTGATTGGTGCTGAAAACTCAGTAAACAGTCCTCATTCAGTGAAAGTTCATGTATTGCAAAGTTTGCATTGATTATAGCATGCATGGAGCACTTTGCACATGCTGAAATCAATGCAAACTTTGTAGTACATGAACTTTCACTGAATGAGGACTGTTTACTGAGTTTGCATTCATTTCAGCATTTGCAAAGTTCTCAATGCATGCTGAAATCAATGCATACTCATTAAAGAGGAGGTCCAACCCCATGAAAAAATTAAAAGTCAGCAGCTACAAATACTGTAGTTGCTGACTTTTAATATTAGGACACTTATTGGTCCAGGGAGACTGTGATGTCAGCACCCCAGCTGATTTTTGGATCAGCTCTCGGGTGCTGCCGCCACCGTACATGTTAAGGGAAACCGGCAGTGAAACTACATAGTTGATTCCATACTGCACATGTGCAAAGAAAGCTGCGCTTTCTGAATGGCCTGGCGGCAGAGGAAGGAGGAGGAGGGCCGAACTTCCAAGGGATGGCACGGTCTCCTGGAAGTGGGAAAGGGTACCTGTCAAAAACAGGTACCCGGTCCCCCCCTCCCCCCTGAAAGGTGCCAAATGTGGCACCGGAGGGGGGAGGAAGCAGATAAGCAGAGCTTCCATGTTTGGGTGGAACTCCGCTTTATGATATATGCTACACTGATGGGCACTGATAGGCTGCACTGATGGCCACTGAGAAGCTGCACCATTGGGCTGGGCACCGATGAGGCAGTGCTGCACTGATGGGCACTGACAGCCACTAATGAGGCCACATTCTTAAGCTGCACTGATAAAAGGCACTGAAGGGGTATGGTTTACAGATGACAGGGCGGGTCTTAAACAGTAAGGGGTGTGGCCTTGACAGGAAGAGGTGTGTGATTTAAATTAGGGGGCGCCCGCATTTAGTCAGGCCTAGGGCAGCACAAAACCTAAATACACCACTGCATAAAATGCACTATTTAACTTTCAAAAACTGTTCCCCAGGGCTAAACCTTTCATCCCATTTCTAAATTGCTGCATTTGTAAATGTCAAAAGCCAGCAAAAGGAATTGTAGTGGGAAAAAAATGCACATGGGTTTAATTAATCTTTTTTTTTGTACAATTTTCCTTTAAGGGGCATGGCAGGGGTGTGTCCTATGCCCACATACCTTTGCTAAAAGATGTCCCTCTTTCCCATCTCAAAAAGTTGCCCCCGCTGCACTAAAGTCAGCCCTGCTTGAATTCTTCTCAGCTGAACTACAGGACACCTCCCCCTTATGTTGTGGAAATAAGGGTAGGGGAAGGTGCTCTGTAGTTCAACAGGGGAGAACTCAGGTAAGGCTGACAACACTTCATGGCATTTCAGTGTCGCATCAGCATCCTATTGTCAGCTCAAACAAGAAGTAAGGAGCTTAAAGTGGATGTAAACCTGATTCATGAAATTTGAGCTGGGCACATATATCTGCAGTGTTTTCTTATCTCTCTTCAAAGCACTATGTCTCGTAGCTGTCTCCTGCTCTGTTCTTCTATTATCAGCATGATAACTTCTGACAAGTTCTCCGACACGTGATAAAACCAGCCTGAATTTTGTGCCAGGGTGGGTGCTATAAATAGATTAGCAGAAAGCTGCTCTACTCACAGCACAGCTCTGAAAGTCTCTGCCTATGTGGAGGGGGGGGGGAGAAGCCTTTCCTTCAATCAGCTGCCTCCCAGTGTAATCCAACACTACACTGCTACTGCTGAATGAGGAAGTGAAAATTCTAACAGGATGTGCACTTTTTAAACAGTATATAAAGCCGAAGACAACAGATATACATATAAAACTTATGTAGGGAGATTTGTTTCATCTCTGTGTATCATCTGAGGCTGTTCATTTCACTGGGTATATGTGAGGGATTACATCCACTTTAATGGATTTTTGGGAGATCAAAAAGTATTTTTCTGTAATTGAACCATTATTAACGGAATTAAACATGGAAAAATGTATGCAGAGATGTACTGAACTGGATATTGTTCATTTAAACTGGTCTCTCAAGGATTGACCAATTACTGTCAGCGCAGGCTGAAACACTCAACCTACCAGAGAAAAAAATGTTTTTTAATAGTAATTCCAACTTTTTATCCATTGGATCCCTAAGCATTTGAGCATTGTCTGCCGGACAAGTCAAACTTTTATTCACAGAGGATATAGCAGCGTCAATTGCTGGCATTCCCACCTGATTTTTTTTCCTCCATAGGATAAAGTGTGAAAAAAAAAAAGTGTGAGAAATCTCTATGATCAACATCCGGGGTCGGCAGATCCGCTCTCCGATTCACCGATCGCAGAGGTGAGTCGGAGGAAGCACCAGAGGGCGGCAGGAGGGGGGGACATCCCCTCTCGCTGCCCGTAAGAACGATCAAGCGGCTGACATCTGAATGATGTCTCTAGCTGCAGGCATCATTCAGATATACACCCACAAACCCAGGACATCCATGGACGTCCTACGGTCAGCAGGTGGTTAAACTTAAAGTGAAACTTTATTAAAAACAGGCAGGATTTTAATGCAGAAGAGACATGATGTCTCTCCATGCATTAAAGTTCCATGCACTCGCAGCTCAGGGTACAAATTTCAACAGTGCCAAGATGAATGAACTCCAGTGCATGCACGGAATGACATAATCCCAGCCAGGCCAATGGAAATGGCTGAAGATCGGTACCCGGAAGCAGGGCTTTTTTTCTCGGAGAATAGGTGCAGGAACTCCCCCCCGTCTGAGTCAGCACTTGTCTCTGCCCCTACCCACCTCTGACCAACGTCCCTTGATTCCACCCCCTACCCACTTACCAGTACTGCCCCATTTAGAGAATACAGAACCAAGTATCATTTTGTGGTGCTAAATCATTTGTATGGAACATGTTAAGGATAAAAAGAAAAGCAGTAATATAGATCCCCTGCAGCCAGCAACAATAGAATCCCAGCAATAGATCCCCACACAACAAAAGACCACCCCAATAACAATGGACTCCACCCCAACAACAATAGATTCCCTGCAGCAACACTGAACTAGCAACAACAAAATATCACACCCAGTAACAAAATATCCACCCAAGCAACATTAGACGCGCCCCCAGCAGCAACAACAGATCTCCCAGCAGCCAGCATCAATAGATCATCCAGCAGCCAGTAAAAATAGACCTCTCCCTCAACAGTAGATCCCTTCCAGCAACATAAGACCCCCCAGCAACAATAGATTTCCCATTAGCAACAATAGACCCTCACACAAAATCAGATCCCCACCAGTGACAATAGATCGCCCAGCAGCCAACGTCAATAGAACCTCTGGCACACCCCATGCTATTACATACATTCAGTGCTGGAGGTGCCGGAACTGCGTTCCCCCGCGTTCCCACTGAAAAAAAGCCCTGCCCGGAAGACAATCTGACCAGAGATAACAGTGGCTGGCGGAGAGATGTGGGAGACTGCAGCTCTGGATAGAAGGGGAGTACAGTTCCACTTTAAAGGATAAGTTTAGCTTAGGGAACATGTTACAGGTTCCACCCATTTTTAGGGTGGAACCTGTAACATGTTCCCAAAGCGGCTTGGCAATCCGAGCTCTCGCTGTGACAGCAGTATGGGGAGAAGTTCCCCGTACTAGCTGTCACTTTCTGAAAAGAGAGTGCCTGTGCGGGGCTCCGCCCACAAGGCTGCGTCATTCCTTCACAGTGTTCTGTAAATAAATGGACTACAACTACTGACAGCCTTTGCGGCTGTCGGTTTGTAGTTCTCAATAAACTACGGGGGCACTGTTGAGCGTTGTGGTAGTTCATTGATTCTTCCTGTCAGTGTGAAACTGCCTGCCCGTACGATGTACGAGCACACAGCTTACACTGACAGTCTGTAGGAGACCTGCATGGCACCAGAAATCTTCTGATCCTGGGTGCAATTCTTTCCAGGCTCCTAAAAAAAAAAGTAGTAAATGCACATTTTTTTTTTTACCAGCAAAAAAATTTGCATTTATTTTTATGTTTTTAAAAGGTGAGCTTATCATTTAAGTATCTGTGCTTGGCTGTTAGAGACATAAAGTAGCTGTGGTTGGGGCTATGTGGCCATTTAAAGCCTAATGCCCCGTACACACGATCGGACTTTCCGACACCAAAACCGTGGATTTTTGTTCGAAGGATGTTGGCTTCAACTTGTCTTGCATACGCACGGTCACACAAATGTTGGCCAACAATTACGAACGTAGTGACGTACAAGATGTATGTGATATCTCCATTACAAACGCTAGTTTTACAAGATCGAGCGCTTCCAGCTCGTACTTCATTCCGAGCATGCGTGGACTTTTGTCCGACGGACTTGTGTACACACGATCGGAAGGTCTGACAACAAACATTTGTTGGTGGAAAATTTGAGAACCTGTTAGCCAACATTCATTGGCGGAAACAAATGTTTGATGGAGCATACACATGGTCGGACTTTCCGCCAACAAGCTCACATCCACCATTTGTTGTCGGAAAATCTGATTGTGTGTACGCGGCATTAGTGTACCTACAAGAAAAAATACAAAACAAGCACAAGGGACAATAATACAGTGTGATGTTTTCCTTGTGTTAGTTCAGTAGAAATCTTCCGCCCTATAATGCCTTCCATACTCCAGCCACCATAATCTTCCATCGTATGGTTAATGGAACTGAGGAACTGTCACTTGCACTTATCAAGAGTGCCCAACTATGTCCACACAGCTTCTCCATTCATAGAAGTGTTTGATGCAGTTTCTGTGAATGAAACCAGATCTAAATAGAGGATGGGTGGATGATTGAAAGAGCTGTCTCCTCTATTCATAGATCCTCTTTCATTCACAGAAGCTGTAGTATGACTTCTCTGAAAGTAGGAACTGGTGGACACTTGATGCCGCACCAGAGGAGGATGATTTCTACTGATTTTTTTTTGTATGTAAATTTAGGCTTTAAGATACAAACTGTGGAAATTTACTGAGAACTTTTTGAAAGTGGTCGGCTGTGGCTGCCATACCTGTACAATGTGATGATGCTGGAATACTCCCTCTCGAAGGCGCTTTGGGCAGAACACAATGATTCCAGCAATAGGACGACCTATGTGGTCCAGCTGACAGTACGACGCATAAGCAATAACTATGGGCTGGAAAATAGAACACAAAAATGACATGGCTCACAACAAAGTAGAAGTAGTTATATCAAGTAGTTTCCTCTGGGTACTCCGGTTTCCTCCCACACTCCAAAGATATACTGGTAGGTTAATTGGCTCCTGTCTAAATTGGCCCTAGTATGTATATGTATAAATGTGAGTTAGGGACCTTAGATTGTAAGCTCCTTGAGGGAGGGCAGAGACTGATGTGAATGTACAATATATATATGTAAAGCACTGCATAAAAATTGACAGCGCTGTATAAGTACCTGTATTAAGTAAATAAGTAAGAGCTCTATTAATGTACCCCATTTACAAAGCAGGGTTAAAATACGTTTTTGCATTGTCACATTTTAAAATTGGCAACAGAACAGAATTAGGTTGTACACAAGCCAAACAGATCAGACCTGTGCCGAGGCAGTAAATACAGATGCACTCTAGAGGGAGCTATATAAGATGTTTTGTGATCAGCAAGGATGCATTTGCTTTTTTCTATCACATAATTTAAATAGCTGGGGGAATTGGTTGGTTTGTGTTACTGCACTTGAAGGTCTGGGAGTCCCCAAGCAACTATAATTATTTGTCATCTTATTAGTGCAGAGTTTTTATGACAAGCAGTGACTTAGTGCAAGTTGTTGGATTTTGTATGATCTCTTATAGCAAATAAGATTTTTCAGTTATGTCCTTAAATATATTTGTTGTAGTTTATTCAGTACATTATAAGTGACAAGTCTGAAAAAAATGCAAGTTTAATTTGTAATTACAAGACCTTCTTGTTAAACAATGCCATTATAGTAATTAAGCTGTAAATTTTTTTAAAGGTCAGTCCACCCAAAACTAATATATATATATATATATATATATATATATATATATATATATATATATATATTTACAGATGCTGAAGAATGAAACAACAAAAAAGTTTATATTTTTACATCTCTCAGGGTCAGTTCACACTTGAATCGCACAGGAACGCAGACCATGTTTCTGTGTAATTCAGTGCGGTGCGATTTTCAACCCATTCATTTGAATGGGATGAAATTGCACTGGATGCACGCACTACTTTTAAAAAGCTCTGCAACAGGATTGCATGATACTGTGGTACCGTGCGATCCTGTGCAGGCAAACGTACTATGTTTGCGATCTGCATTTGGGGTGTCGTTAGGAACACATTGACACCCGCAGCAGATTGCACACCCTGTGTGTTTTGAACGTGGTGTGAGAATGGGCCCTCCGTGTTTCTGGTGACTACACAAGACCCCATACCTGCTAGGTCTTGTTAAAACAGAGATAAGGCTGGCTTTCTGAAAATCCATGCAAGGGATGTAGCAACTGCATTTCTCCACCAGGAATTTGACACTCACAAGGGCGTAGATAAGGGGGTCCATTCCCCCCCAGAGCATCTGTAGTACAGGATCTAGTGCTGAAAGTTTGTGTGCAACCAAAGCACTGCAACTGCTGGACCTTTTGCCGGTCAGGTCTAAACAGAGGCAGCTGCAGTTCAGAGAGAATGAAGCTTTCCTTAGTTCCTCCTCTGGCTCCAGTCACATTACACCTCTGAGGGAGGACTTCGTCTCACTTTAACTTGGTGAGTGTGTTTCATGGAGGGGAGAGACTGTATTGGGTGAGGGGGGGCATCAGTATTGCAGGGAGCTGTACTAAGGGGTAGGGGGAATCTGTAATGAGGAGATCCATACTTGGGGGGCAAAGCTGTGTACTGGGGAAGGGGGTGAGTTTTGATATGTACTGGTTTTGTACTCCTGAACCTTGCACTCTGTGCATTACACACTCCTAACTCTGGCGATCTGTGCGTTAGGCACTCCTGACCCCTGCACTATGTGCATTATGCACTCCTGACCCCGGCATTTCTTACCTTTAACGCACATTTTTCTGTCTGGGCCACCTTCACATACAGCAAGAAATCTGTATCGGAAACACCAGACCCATCTGGTATTTTATAAATTGGTTCTGTCCCATTCATTGGCCACACTTCATATCCATAGAGATGGGATTCTGGTATCTAAAAACATAGATATATTAAGGCATGTGATATTAACATTCCAGCTGATAGTATCAGTGCTATAGTATTAACACTCAAACACCCATACCAAGACATCTAGACATCTTTCTCCATGGTAAGAGCTGTCTCGAGATCCACACCTGAGAAAGAAACATACACAATCAGAAGTAGCACATTAAATGAGACATTCTAGTTATCAGGTTTATTATTTATATAAAAATTACATTGAAATGCTTGTTGCCCGTAGAAACAGATTATATGTCAACTGTCAGTCTAGTCTAGACCATAGTACAAAACAAGAGCAAGTACTAGCTTTATACAAGAAATAGAACATATTTGCTGCATATCCAGCATGTAGCTTTACTTACAGTACCTTGAAAAAGTATTCATATCCCTTGAAATTTTCCACATTTTATCATGCTACTACCAAAAATGTAAATGTTTTTTATTGGGATTTTATGTGATAGGCCAACACAAAGTGGCACATAATTGTGAAGTGGAAGGAAAATGATAAATGGTTTTCAAGATTTTTTACAAACTAATATGTGAAAAGTGTGGCGTGCATTTGTATTCAGCCCCCCCGAGTCAATACTTTGTAGAACCACCTTTTTCTGCAATTACAGCTTTAAGCACATCTAGAGAGTAAAATGTTTGCCCATTCTTCTTCGCAAAATAGCACAAGCTCTGTCAGATTGGATGGAGATCATCTGTGAAAAGCAATTTTCAAGTCTTCCCACAGATTCTTGATTGGATTTAGGTCTGGACTTTGACTGAGCCATTCCAACACATGAATATGCTTTGACCTAAACCATTTCATTGTAGCTCTGGCTGTATGTTTAGGGTCGTTATCCTTCTGGAAGGTGAACCTCCGCCCCGTCTCAAGTATTCTGCAGACTCTAATGCCGCGTACACACGGTCGGACTTTTCGTCTACAAAAGTCCAACGGACGCCGACGGACTAAAGCTGGCTGGTAATCCGATCGTGTGTGGGCTTCTCCGGACTTTCAGCAGACTTTTTCAGCCTCAAATCCGACGGACTTTAGATTTGAAACATGCTTCAAATCTTTACGTCGTAACTACGACGGACCCCGAAATCCGCTCGTCTGTGTGCTAGTCCGACGGACAAAAACCCATGCTAGGGCAGCTATTGGCTACTGGCTATGAACTTCCTTATTTTAGTCCGGTGTACGTCATCACGTACGAATCCGTCGGACTTTTGTGTGGTCGTGTGTAGGCAAGTCCGTTCGTTAGAAAGTCTGCTGCAAGTCCGCCGAAAGTCCGCAGGAAGTCTGTCGGACAGGCTGTCGGACTTTTGTAGACGAAAAGTCCGACCGTGTGTACGCGGCATAACAGATTTTCTACTACGATTGCCCTGTATTTGGCTCCATCCATCTTCCCATCAACCCTGACCAGCTTCCCTGTCCCTGCTGAAGAAAAGCATCCACACAACATCATGCTGCCACCACCATGTTTCACGGTGGGGATGGTGTGTTCAGGGTAATGTGCAGTGTTTGTTTTCCGCCACACATAGCGTTTTTCTTTTAGGCCAAAAAGTTCAATTTTGGACTCATCTGACCAGAGCACCTTCTTCCACAATTTTTGCTGTGTCCCCCACATGGCTTCTCGCAAAATGCAAATGGGACTTTTTATGGCTTTCTTTCAACAGTGGCTTTCTTCTTGCCACTCTTCCATAAGGGCCAGATTTGTGGAGTGCACGACTAATAGTTGTCCTGTGGACAGATTCTCCCACCTGAGCAGCTCCTCCAGAGTTACCATGGGCCTCTTGGATGCTTCTCTGATTAATGCCTTGCCCAGCCTGTCAGTTTAGGTGGACGGCCAAGTCTTGGTAGGTTTGCAGTTGTGACATACTCTTTCCATTTTCAGATGATGGATTGAACAGTGCTCCGTGAGATGTTCAAAGCTTGGGATAATTTTTTATAACCTAATCCTGCTTTATACTTCTCCACAACTTTATCCCTGACCTGTCTGGTGTGTTATTTGGCCTTCGTGATGCTGTTTGTTCACTAAGGTTTTCTAACAAACCTCTGAGGGCCTCACAGAACAGTTGTATTTATACTGAGATTAAATTACACGCATGTGAACTCTTTTTACTAATTAGGTGATGTCTGAAAACAATTATTCCACTAGATTTTAGTTAGGGGTATCAGAGTAAAGGGGGCTGAATACAAATGCACGCCACACTTTTCAGATATTTATTTGTAAAATATTTTGAAAACCATTTATCATTTTCCTTCCACTTCACAATTATATGCCACTTTGTGTTGGTCTATCACATAAAATCCCAATAATATACATTTGCGTTTTTGGTTGTAACATGAGAAAATGTGGAAAATGTCAAGGGGTATGAATACTTTTTCAAGGCACTGCATTATTGGATTATGTGAATAATTATTAACATTTTAGGTGCAGTAAAACGGCAGTTGAAAATAATTTCCTTGTATACACATGTTGTATTTGAAGTGTAAAATTTATGTGTACAGTCAGGGCCAAATTTCCATTACTAGAGCCTGTAGGCACAAACAAATTTTGGCATTCCCTCTGCTCGCATCATGCAAAACAGTTACCTGTTTTTCTGGTCCTAACCTGGCTTAAAATATTATAATAATGTGTATGTGAACTTACATGAGATGACTATTTAAATAAAATGTCTTGTCAATATTGATACAGGGACAATATGACTGTTTGCTTCTGCCCCCTATGGGCACAGACGTACTGTGCCCAATGATAAACTGGGCCCTGTTTATGTTTATTTATTTTTTTGTTGCTAAAAGGGATGGTAATTCATTGCTTTGACAAAAAAGGCAGAATAAAATAGCAGAAACTTTGGCTCACCTTTTATAATTGGAAAGCGAGGGATCACCCCAGACAGAGCGACAATATCTATTCATATCACGATTCAGGAGTAATGGTCCTTCCCGTCTACGAACTGCAAGATACAAACACATTCTTCACATGTGCTACCTGCCGTTTATAGAATAAGCCCCCGTTCACATCGCTGCAACTTATCATGTGATCTGACAGTTTAAAATCACATGACAAGACGTACCCTGCCTATGGAACCTTTCAAATCGGTGCGATTCGACTTGCAGCGATTTTAAAAAGGTTCCTGCACTATTTTTGGCGATTTCATGTGTGACTTGCATAGACATCTGTGCATGCATTTGCACAGATATAGGAAAGCCGCACATGACATCGCACTGACTGACGGCTTTGAAATCGCGCTGAAGTAGCAGGATTTCAATGTTGCATTTGGTGTGAACCAGGGTTAAAGCTTTCATTTTATATTACAATTTGTATATTTGGGGTCCATGCACAGTAGCTTAAAATAAAAACACTGCTTCTAGAGGAGTTTAGCGTTATGCCCGTAGAAGCAGCTAATGTCATCCTATGTGTTCATGCAAAATAGGACTTTTATGCCGTGTACACGCGACCGGACTATTCGACCGAACTGGTCCGACGGAGCGAATCCGTCGGACAATTCGATCGTGTGAGGGCTTCATCGGACCTTTTCTGTCGAAAAATCTGTCAGACTTTAGAAATAGAACATGTTTCAAATGTTTCCGACAGACTCCAGTCCCATCAAAAAATCTGTTTGTCTGTATGCTAGTCCGACAGACAAAAAAGGACGCAAGGGCAGCTATTGGCTACTGACTATGAACTTCCTTATTCTAGTCCGGTCGTAAGTCATCACGTTCAAACGATCGGACTTTGGTGTGATCGTGTGTAGGCAAGTCCGTTTCGTTGGAACTCCGTCAAAAAGTCTTCGGAGTTCAGTCCGACGAAAAGTCTGGTCATGTGTACACGGCATTAGAGACATATTTTAAGCTCAGCGTTTAGAGGCAGTAAAAAAAACCTTCTGTCTTGCGTTTTTAATGGCAGTTTTCTGGCAGAAAAGAACGCTAAACGTGCCTAAACCCTAGTACAAAAAATGCCCAAAATTTGCATTTTTTTTTTCCTAAAGCTATTTCTTTTATGTTATCAGACACAGGTTTACCACACAATAGGACCTTAGAAAATGAATCCATTTGTAAAATGTGCATTGCTTTAGATTTTGCTACATTGTCTTAAAATATGCATATGTAAGTATGTTTTACAGTTTTATATATTTCTGAGAAACTGCACACAGGAGAATGACCTTGAACCAGTTGGAGAACAAATTATATAGGGCTGCTGATATACATATTTACTGTAGGAAAGGATAACGTAATTTATCCTGTTTAAGGCTGGGTTAACACTTGTGTGATCACAGACATCGCGTGTGATTCGCACTGCATTGCTGTGCAGATCACATGTGATGTCTGTGCAATGCAGATTCAGCCATACAAACTATATGGCTAAAATCGCATTGCATTTGCACCAAAGTGGTGCAGGACCCTTTTTTTGGTCCACACTGGAATCGGATCGCATGGGTGTTCACACCCATGCGATCCGATTCCTGCACCATTTCGCAGTTTGCACTGCGATCTGCGAACCGATCTGGAGGTGTCATTAACTTTACATTGACACCCGCAGCAAATGTCAGTGTGAACCGTCGGCAATTCAGGTGCGATGTGGGAACCCGCACAGGAATCGCACTGGTTCCCGCATCGCACAAATGTGAACCGAGCCCAAAAGAGTGAACCTGTCTTCATATTATTAAACAAGGCTGCGTATTCTATTTACAAATGAATAAAGAACTTCATACAGCTCAGCTCAAAGTTGGCCATGCACTAGTAGATTTTTTTTCAAAATGTTCTAATTTTAAGAACATTTGTTTGATTTTCTAATCGTTACTGGTGTCAAATCCATGTACATTTTTGACTGCGGTGACAAAAAATTCCAGAAGAGCAGAATGGAAAATTTCTCTTAAAAGAACAGATTTCTAATGCCCCGTACACACGGTCGGATTTTCCGACGGAAAATGTGTGATAGGACCTTGTTGTCAGAAATTCCGACCGTGTATGGGCTCCATCACACATTTTCCATCGGATTTTCCGACACACAAAGTTGGAGAGCAGGCTATAAAATTTTCCAACAACAAAATCCGTTGTCGGAAATTCCGATCGTGTGTACACAAATCTGACGGACAAAGTGCCACGCATGCTCAGAATAAATAAAGAGATGAAAGCTATTGGCTACTGCCCCGTTTATAGTCCCGACGTACGTGTTTTACGTCAGCACGTTCAGAACGATCGGATTTTCCGACAACAACCGCGTGTATGCAAGACAAGTTTGAGCCAACATCCGTCGGAAAAAATCCTAGGATTTTGTCGTCGGAATGTCCAAATAAAGTCCGACCGTGTGTACGGGGCATAACAGTGAGCCCTGGTTGACATTGGTGCGATTTGACATGTCAAATCGGCGGCAATTGCCGGTAATAACACCGTCCTTATCTGTGTGACGCTGCATTTGCGGCGCCGCACTGATTTCAAAAAGTAGTTTCTGTACTACTTTTTGCGATTTCGGGGTGACATCTGTGCAGAAACCCGCAAAGATGTCTGTGAAATCGCAGCCAAAATCGGGACTGATATGCGGGAGTGAAATCGTGCAAGTTCAGCTGAAATCGTAACGGCTTCATTCCCGCAGCTCAGTGTGAACCTGGGCTGATTGTCGTTTTCATTCAGTAAAGTCCATTCACTCAAAAAAGTTCAAAGCAAACAACATTTTGATCTACTTTTAAATGGCATTCATCAAGCTGTCAAATGTACTGAGAATTTTCGTATGAATGTTTGCACAAATGCTTATTTGACAATCTACCAGTGTATGGCCAGCCAAATGTGGCGTACACACGACCGGTTTTGCCGTCGGAATAAACTCTGAAGGTTTCTCCGACGGAACTCCGACGGACTGTCTTGCCTACACACGGTCACACCAAAGTCCGACTGTCCAGAATGCAGTGATGTACAACACGTACGACGGGACTAGAAAAAGGAATTTCAATAGCCAGTAGCCAATAGCTTCCGTCTCGTACTTGCTTCAGAGCATGCGTCGTTTTTGGTCCGTTGGAACAGCATACAGACGAGCGGTTTTCCCGATAGGAATTGGTTCCGTTGGAAACATTTAGAACATGTTCCATTTCTAGGTCCGTCAGAGTTTTCGAAAAAAAAAAAGTCCGATGAGGCATACACACGATCGGAATAGACGATGAAAAGCTTCCGTCTGACTTTTTCTGTCGGACATTCCGCTCGTGTGTACGCGGCTTTAGTCTTCAGTGCTTGCCAGCGAGGCATGTTTTCCAAAATTCTAGTTAAAAGCTGAATAAAATTATTAAATTGGTAATTAGAACAGCTTAAAAGAAGCAGACTCATTTTTTAATCTTTGGTTTTGGTAATAGATTGGGAAAGCAACCACAAGCTGGGAAACATTGTCCCAAAACTATTTTAGCATTGTACCATAGTCTGTGTCTCACCTGATAACATACTGCCGATGGACTTGGTGACTTCTTTTATGGCTGTCTGCAGTTGGGATATCTGTAGTGGGGTAAGAAGGGCACTTTCTCCTGGTAAATACCAGGGAGTCACCCTAAGTGGCAAATGAGGTGCCCATGTTGCAGCACGGCTAACTAGCCTTCGAACGTTGGTAGAGGCATCTTGGGGGGACACCACTTGGGTGTCTCTTTGTACATCATCATGGATGCACAGGGAAAAACACAGCCTTGAAATTACAGTAAACCACAGGAAACATGCAAAAATGAACATTGGCAGGAAAAATACTGATAAAAATGGTAATAAAGATCTTAACACAGACATATGTCTGAAAAACCATTAATGGAGATTCATGTTGTTTACTGCAATTGCTATGACAATTTTTTTTTTTTTTTGCTAGATGCTTTCATTCAGGCAGATACTGGCTCACCATCCTTTCATCCAAGTACACTGATTCAAATCTAGTGATGAGCTTGTCCTTCCTGCTTGTTGTCTCTCTATCATCTGTGAGCTTTGGATGAGACTGGCAGACAGAAAGTTGTAGAACTGGTTTGTGTTGCTCAGGAAGTTAATAATCTAAAGAGCATGAGAGCGGATCAGGGAGCGTGAAAGAGGAGGGGAGCTAGGATGACACCATGGAAGGGACATGGAGCATGAAACTGAAAGACACCAATGGAGGGGGGGATGAGTATCTGGAATACACAACCGGCTTCACTTAGAAAGATTTGTGTATTCCTTGTCTTTATTTGTCCTGTTCGTTTTTTTTAACCCTGGGGCAGTTGTGAAGGTCCTAGGTTAAATACATTCTAAGAAAATGTATTAATAATTATAAATATATGCATATCAGATTTGTAATGTTGTTTTTACAATATTCTGTTGTGTTTTTTTTTTCTTTTTTAATTTTTTTTTTTCAAAGCAGCAGGTTTCATCCACATAGAACAATACAACAAGGCAACTACAGTAATGCCAAAGTATCCAGGACACAATGAACCTTCTTGGCAGTTACAGTGTATAATGTTCTGTTTTCATACCATAAATAACCTCTTCAGGGTAAAACAAATGCCAACACCTGAACACAATTTTTCAACTTTGACCTGTGTTTTTAAAATTGTACTTATTACCGCAACTAGTTTGTGTATCCAGGTGGATTATATCTTGTTTTCTTCTTCAGAACAAATTGGGCTTTCATTAAAGCCTTTTACAAACGATCAGATTTTCCGACGGGAAATGTGTGATGACAGGCTGTTGGTGGAAAATCTGACCGTTTGTATGCTCCATCTGACAATTGTTGTCGGATTTTCCGCAGACCATTGTTGGATGGCAGGTTTTAAAATTTTCCGCGGACAAATGTCTGTTGTCGGATTTTCCGAGCGTGTGTACACAAGTCCGTCGGACAAAAGTCCAAAGTACAAACACGCATGCTCGGAAGCAAGGACGAGCCAGAAGCAGTCGGTCTTGTAAACTAGCGTTCGTAATGGAGAATTAACATTCGTGACGTGGCAAATTATGAAATCTCCATTGTTGAAATGATAACGAAATACCTGAAATTCGGACGAAAACGAATGCACATGTCTAGTAAAGAAGTCATATACAAGCCGCAATGAAGTTGTGCAGGGATGTCCGCTTTGAAGTTTGAACCCAGGCTAAAAACTAGGTTTCACCTATTGTGACATGGAAAGCGCATGTATTTTGACGTGATTTTGATGCGACTTGAAGCAATGTCTGTGTATTCTTGAGGTCTATGGACCTCAAGTCGCATCAAAGTGGGACCAAATTAGTGCAGGGACTATTTTGAAGTCGCACAGATATGGAGGTTGACGCTCTGACGTCATCGCCATTTTCAGTGTGGACGGGTGCTCGCTATGCCGGCCGGCTGTTTGCTGTATTTTTAAATACTCATATGAGTTTTCTACCTTTATCTATTAAATCGTTTTTATCAGTATTACACTATGGCCAGTTCCTTTTTATTTACATGCTTGTGAGATGTCATTTTGGAGTCTCTGCTGTATCCCCCGGTTCCTGCCTCAAGCAGTCCAGAACGCCAATGGATCTCTCATACTGCTATTGAACATAAGCTGTGGTTGGCTTGCCTTGCGGTAAGCGCATTATTTGCCTGGTGGTGGATCACGTAGTGTGGTTAACCAATACTGAATACAAGCTGTTGTTGGCTTGCCTCGTGATAAGCGCAATATTTGCACGGAGTGTGGGGTCTCATCTTCACTACTGAGTTTGCTAGTGTTCACTCTAAGTTCCCTTTTTTCCTGCTGTATCTTTATGCACTAGTGTAAATTTTCTACCTTTTCTAAACTTTAATTAGTTTGGCAGTATTACACTATGGCCAGTTTCCTTTTATTTACATGTCCATGAGATGGAAGTTTGGTGTCCTCATTACATTCTTTCAGCTACGATGTATACAGTCTAAGAGCACCATCTGGATTCTCCACACCAAGACGTGATACAGGCTGGTATTCGCTTGCCTTGCGGTAAGCGCAATTATTGGGTATTTGCGGATACTGTATGGGTTGTCACTCATATTTTTTACACCATTGACTCTGGTTGGATTCATCCAAGGGGTCTTTCTTGGACTGTTTTCAGATCATTACTTCACATTTTTATTTTCTGGTACTATATATGGACACTTATTTTTATTCGCAAATATTACATATGGACACTCATGTTTGATTTATACATACATGTGTTGACCCATGTACTTTTCATAATTTAATTTTTAATATTTTTCAACATTTTTGTATTTATATATGTACTTCCTCACGGAAGTCTTTGAGATTGCTTCACGTGTTTCACTTATATTTAGCGCGGTTATTTCTTTTTTATTAACAGATATGAACGCTACTCATTGTAAATCATGGGGTACGACTTGTCATGTGACTTTGCAGTCCCAAGTCGCATGCCAAGTTGCACTAGTGTAAAAGTAGCCTAAACCTAGAAGTTGATTGAATACTATGCACAGCTGCACCAGGTTCTGTGTGCTGCAGTTTTAGTAACTCTCCCTCATTGTATTTTTCTTTCCATTCAGAGGAGAAAACATACACAGGGCTGGGCTTTACAGTGAGTAATCACAGTAATAGCAAATCAGAGGCTATCATAGCGTTCAGGTGATCGGGAACCGGGCTTTCTGGTATGGGTGATGGTGACATCACCCATAGACTTACTATGCAGCATCCGATGTCCACTGTTCCTCCTCTTCTCTGAAGCCTGGGAGCCAATCATGTGACCAGACAGGAGCGCCCTTAGATTAGGTAAGTATATACAGTATCTCACAAAAGTGAGTACATTCCTCAAATTTTTGTAAATATTTTATTATATCTTTTCATGCGACAACACTGAAGAAATGACACTTTGCTACAATGTAAAGTAGTGAGTGTAAAGCTTGTATAACAGTGTAAGTTTGCTGTCCCCTCAAAATAACTCAACACTCAACCATTAATGTCTAAACCGCTGGCAACAAAAGTGAGTACACCCCTAAGTGAAAATGTCCGAATTGGGCCCAAAGTGTAAATTTTTTGTGTGGCCACCATTATTTTTAGGGGTGCACTGAATGGGTTTTTTGGTGCAGAAACCGATACCGAAAATGAAAAATACCCTAGGCCGAAAACCAATACCGAAAATGACCGAAACCGAAAATGACTGTTTTTAAAACATATTTTTATATAAAAATTTATTTTTATATTTTAAATAAAACGTATACATTTTTATATAACACATTGCTAATAGTATTAGCAAAATTTCCATGCGGTGCACCTCTAGCAGATATGATATAGGAGATGGTCAGAGACTGCAGACATAGTACAGGGGATGGTCAGGGACTGCAGACATACAACAGGAGATGGTCAAAGACTGCAGACATGGTACAGGATATGATCAGAGACTGCAGACATGATACAGGAGATGGTCAAAGACTGCAGACATGATACAGGAGATGGTCAAAGACTGCAGACATGGTACAGGAGATGGTCAGAGACTGCAGACATGGTACAGGAGATGATCAGAGACTGCAGACGTGGTACAGGAGATAGTCAGAGACTGCAGATGTGGTACAGGAGATGGTCAGAGACTGCAGACGTGGTACAGGAGATGGTCAGAGACTGCAGACGTGGTACAGGAGATGGTCAGAGACTGCAGACGTGGTACAGGAGATCAATGCAGCCTCACCAGTGTCCATCAAATGCAGCCTGCCAGTGCCCAGCAGCCTACCAGTGCCCATCATTTGCAGCCTGTCTGTGCCTCACCAGTGCCCAGCAGCCTACCAGTGCCCATCATGCAGCCTGCCTTAGTATGTCAGACAGGATCAGGACAGGGCAGTGTTAGCAAGGCAAAGCCAAGAACTGTGCTCTACCTATGGAGGAAAGCTGTCAGCACACCGCGTTAAGGAGCGGCTTGTCGGTATGATCAGTGGGAGGAGCATTATCAGTGTGCAGCGCCACGGGGGTTAAGAG
This sequence comes from Aquarana catesbeiana, assembly GCF_042186555.1. Lineage (NCBI taxonomy): Eukaryota > Metazoa > Chordata > Amphibia > Anura > Ranidae > Aquarana > Aquarana catesbeiana. Next base: position 348,305,727 of record NC_133324.1, on the reverse strand, counting down.
TGCAGGACTTGTTGTTTGACATGCTGTTAGAAACAGTGAGCCCACTCGGTGAAGCTTAACTTAAAGGGGCATGCTTGAAAGTCCTGCCTCCAACTGTGGTCATTCAGTCTAACATCAGCCTGTTCTGCAAAGGCAAGCAAATTGGTGTGGGGGGGGGGGGGTAGTGGGGGGTGTGCAGAGGTAGGCAGAGAAGGAATTATAGTTTGGGTGCACAGGTGAGCAAGGAGGGGATCAGGATGTATGGAGGTAAGGAAGGTGGGTGCAAAGATGAGCAGAGGAGGTAGGTAGCGTTAAAGGGGTGGAGGGTTGGAGTGGAGAGGATGGGGGAGGTTTGGGGTGCAGAGGTTAGCATGGGTTTTAGGATGCAAAGGTGTACTGACAGGGTGGATAAAGATGTAGGTCGCGTGTAGGGCAGCTCAATTATTTCAATGGGTTGCTCTATGCCCTAGAAATTCGGAAGAAAGTCCCTAACCCTTTATCAAAATCCCACGTCACATGTCAGCAAATGCATGAGGGTGTCATTAACAATTAAGAGCAACTGATGTGTATCTGCTAAAGGGCAGCACATTTCTGTGGTGTCAGGAAAGCGATTTTGCATGCGTTCCCGACACACACAAAATGTGAATGCAGGCTAAATGTCTCTGTTACATTGGTGGTCAGTGTAAATCTTCTCATTACATTTGGGCTTGGTGTAGAATTCTTTCATTCACACTAGTGGCCAGTGTGAAGGTCCCCCTTACATTAGTGGTCAGTGCAAATGCCCCCTAACATTGGTGGTTACTGTGAATGCTCCTATTACATTAGTGGTCAGTGTAAATCCCCTTTACATTGGTGGTCATTGTAAATCTTCTCATTACATTGGGGCTTGGTGTACAATAATTTTATTCACACTAGTGGCCAGTGTGAAGGTCCCCCTCCTTACATTGGCGGTTACTGTGAATGCTTCTATTACTGGTGGCCAGTGTTGAAATTCCTCTTTATATTGGTAGTTGGTAAAAAAAATCAGCATTGCCATTGATCACATGCTCCCCTCCCCCCAGCGCTGCCACTGATCCCAGGAGTTCTAGGATCCCTAGGAGTTTTCTGTCTATTGATGGGTCCTCTCACCACCCCAGTCCATCGTGTGCAGGCAGGAGGAGAGCGAAATTGCATGGGGGGGGGGGCAAGAAGAGGTTTGTCCAGGGTCCAATCAATATTAAAGATGGCCCTGATTGCAAGGACAGATTAGGAATGAATATGGTGTCTCAGCCAATGGGCAGGGATTTTCTTGGGTCCCTTGGCCTGCTGGGAGAGCCTATTAATTTGGGTGGAGTCAGGTGATCGGGGTTCTGTGCCCCCTGGACGGCTGGACATGTGTTATGCTGCCCTGGGCTGCTAGGCCAGAGCCTGAGGCCTATCCTGGGAGATCTGGCTGCTAGGCTGTCTGAGGGCCTATCCAGAACAAGAGAGCAGTGCAGGGTTGGAACTGCGGCTTGAAGTCCAACCAGGAGTGATGGTTCTGTCGGCCGGAGAACCTGTCGTGGTCGGAGTTAGAGGGGAAAAATAAAGTTACACCTAAGCACATAAAATCCCCCCCCCCACAAAATTTTTTAGGCCCCCTCACCTCCACATATATGCACGTATTAGCGTAAACGCATACGTTGGGGGGCGCCTACGCGTGAATACATTGATTGTGATACACGTTACATATCACCGCGTGCGCCGGAGGGAGAGCAATAATTCTAGAACCACCAGGCCCCCTCCATAACACTAAACTGATACCTTTTGAAGCTTTTGAAGCGTCGCCTATAGAGAATATAGGGTACTAATGTTTGTCGCCATTTTACGGGCGCACACAAATTTAAAGTTTGACATGCTGGGTATCTATTTACTATTTATAACCTCATCTTTTATATTTCTTATCGTACATCATGGGACACAGAGCCATAGTAGTTACTATGTGTGTTATAGGCCACCTTCAGGTGATGGACACTGGCACACCCTAAGACAGGAAGTCCACTCCCTATTAAACCCCTCCCACTACTGGGAATAGCAGCGGCAGTGGCTGGATTTTTGCTCAAGTAGTGGATGCGACTTTTTCTGGTAGTATCTCTGCATTTGTGCATCAGGCTATAGTCAGAAGAGGGCATTGAAACACCCCCAAAAATGGGCTAAAAGGGTCTCCCTCAAGCTCTGGAAAGCCTACTCATCTCTACAATGGCATCCTCCCCTGAGAGGGGGTGACTGGTCAGAGTGAGCATCAGGGCCATGAAATGTGTGCAATTGTTTTCAACACTGCAGCCCCTGTCTATTTCACTAAATAGGTTTTTTCCCCAGACATAAAATGTATGAAAAAAAAAAAAAAAGGTTAGCGGTTTTAATCGCATCCCAGTGTGGGACAAAATGCGACAGGTTCCCTTCCATTACCCAGGACCCTCAAACTGAGGAACTGGGGCGGGAAAAGATGAATTTCCCTCAGGGGACCGTGGTGAGGCTGATGACTCCTCTTCTGAGGGGTCAAATGCGGGGGGATCAGCTTCACAATCTGTAAGATTGATGGTGCAATTTTTTACTGAAGGGTCCACTCCACATTTATGTCCCCTTAACTGAGTGTTTGTGTTTGCTAAAGCCTCCTAAAGCTGTGCATGCCTTTCCTGTCCATTCATTGCTGGAAAAGCTTTTTGTATCGGAATGGGATCACCCAGATAAGCATTTTTCCCCTCCTAAAAAGTTTTTCACACTTTATCCTATGGAGGAAAAAAAATCAGGTGGGAATGCCAGCAATTTACGCTGCTATATCCTCTGTGAATAAAAGTTTGACTTGTCCGGCAGACAATGCTCAAATGCTTAGGGATCCAATGGATAAAAAGTTGGAATTACTATTAAAAAACATTTTTTTCTCTGGTAGGTTGAGTGTTTCAGCCTGCGCTGACAGCAATTGGTCAATCCTTGAGAGACCAGTTTAAATAGGTGCTCAAGGTTATCCTGTTCAGCAGGCCCAGGATCTGGCAAGCTACTAGCAGCTTTATGCTTGCAATAGTCGCTATGAGAGATTTTATCCTTCAAGCCTTGCGCCTTTCGCTAAGCGCCATGCAAGAAGCTCCTGGCTAGTCTTCCTTTTTGTGGTGAAACGGTTGTTTGGGGATGATTTGGGTAATAAAATTCCAAAGCATTTCTAGTGGAAAGTATTCCTTTGCCATTTAAGAAAAGGAGTAAACGTATTTCATTTTAACAAGCTCCTTCTCCAGTGCCAGGGGCATCAGCCTCCAGGCAGTCACGACGGCCTCTGCCGTCAAGTTCAAGAGGGGATCCTCAGGGTCAACCCCAGGGACAAAACAAGTCTTGGGGGAGGAAACCTACAAAATACTAAAGCCTCCTTATGAGGAGGCGCTCCTGCTCGCTTGAGTAGGGGGAATACTTCTGCAGTTCTCAAGGGTCTGGCAGGAAGAGTGTCGAGACAGATGGGGGACTTCCTCAATAGCTCCAGGGTACAAACTGGAGTTCCAAGAGTTCCCGACTTCTCGTTTTCTCAGATCAAACGTTCCTAAGGATCCAGAGAAAAAGAGTTTTTGCTTTCAAGCATTGGAACATCTTTTGGCAAAAAGTGATCATGGTGGTCCCCATGAAAGAGCAGGGGTTGGGGTTTTGTTCAAACCTTTTTTCATGGTGCCAAAACTGAATGGAGATGTCAAACCCATTCTGGATCTCAAAAATCTAAACGGTTCCTGCATATCCGTTTTTTTTTTTTCGCATTGAGTCAATCCAATCAGTTGTCTCCATCCTACAAGGAGGAGAACTTCTTGCATTAATCGACATCAAGGATGCATACCTCCATGCGCCTATTTCCCCACTCACCAGTAATATCTACTTTCAAGGTAAAAAATCTTTATTTTCAGTTTGTAGCTCTGCTTTTTGGTCTAGCTACTGCACCTTGAGTGTTTACAAAGGTTCTGGCCCCTCCTCTAGCCAGATTAAGGGCCAAAGGTATAACGATTATAGTTTACCTAGACGATCTGCTCTTGATAGACCAGTCGTTAGCCCGCTTAGACCAAAGTATGGTCACCACATTCAACTACCTGGAATACCTAGGTTGGATTCTCAACCTAGAGAAATCTTTCTTAAAAGGGGCTAGAATACTTGGGTCTGATCATAGATACACCCAGAAAGGGGTATTCTTGCCCCAGGCAAAGATCAGCGCCATAAAGAAGCTGATTCAGGTGGTTGAAGCAAAATGAATCCTTTTATTCAGCTTTGCATGAGGTTGTTGGGAAAGATGGTGGCTTCATTCAAGGCCGTTCCTTATGCTCAGTTTCATTCAAGACTGCTGCAAAACAGTATCCTATTGGCTTGGAACAAGAAGGTTCAAGCTCTAGATTTCCCAATGTGTCTGACTCTAAAGGTGCATCAGAGCCTCAGTTTATGGTTAATAACCAAAAATCTGCAAAGGGAAAAATCCTTCCTACAGTTACCTGGGAAGTGGTAACAACATATGCCAACCTTTTTTTTTTAGGTTCGGGAGCAGTCCTGGAAGAGGCAACTGTCCAAGAGAAGTGGTCCAGATCAGAAATAACCTTGCCCATTAACATTCTAGAGATTCGGGCAGAGCACTTGGCTCTGAGGGCCTGAACGTTCAGTTGACAGAATTTTCCTGTCAGGATCCAATCCGAGAATGCCACAGCAATGGCCTATATCAATCACCAAGGAGGCACAAGTTGTACGGCCCAGAGAAAGGTGAATCATAACCTATCTTGGGCAGAAAACAATGTACTTTGCCTATCGGTAGTCTTCATCCTAGGAATAAAAAATTGGCAGGCGGACTACTTGAGTCGCCAGCAGCTGTTCCCGGCAGAATGTTCCTTCACCCCGATATCTTCCTGTCAATATGTCAAAGATGGGGGATCCCAGACGTAGATCTGTTTGCATCCAGGTTCAACAAAGAAATCGACAACTTTGTGTCAAGAACAAAGGATCCGCTAACATGCTAGATGCCTTGCTATTTCCGTGGAATCAGTTCTCACTGATTTATGCATTCCCGCCTATTATGCCTGTGTCCACGACTTCTTCGCAGGATCAAGCAGGAAGGGAAGTCAGTGATTCTTGTGGCCCCAGTGTGGCTCAGGAGATCTTGGTATGCAGAGATCATAAGGATGACGGTAGGGGTCCCATGGACCCTACCACCAAGTCCACCTCGCAAGGTCCGGTATTACACCCTACCTTACAAATACTAAATTTAACGGTTTGGATATTGAGTCCTACATTCTGAAGAAACGTGGGCTGTCAACTTCCATGATATCTACCTTGGTTAATGCAAGGAAGAATCCAGAATCACATAATATAGAGTCTGGAAGGCATATGTCTCCTGGGTTGAATCCAGGGATTGGCACCCCAGGTGGTATATCATAGGTAGAATCCTTGACTTTCTGCAGATGGGGTTAGAAATGAAGCTGGCCTTGAGTATTTTCAAAGGCCTTGGCCTTATCGGTATTGTTTCAACGACCACTTGCTTCGCATTCTTTGGTTCATAGTTTTTCTCAAGGGGATAACGTGGCTTAATCCCCTGGTTAGGTCACCCCTGAACCCTTGGGACTTAAATTTAGTTCTGTCAGCATTACAAAAACAGCCTTTTAGAGCCAATACGACATATTCCCTAGGTCCTTTTGACAAGGAAACTAGTTTTTCTGGTAACCATATCCTCTGCAAGAAGGGTATCAGAGTTGGCTGCTCTTTCTTGTAAAGAGCCATATTATTATTTCACAAGGATAAGGTAGTATTGCGTCCTCATCCTAAGTTTCTACCGAAGGTAGTGTCAGGTCTTTATCTAAACCAGGATGTTGTTCTACCTTCATTTTTTTCCAGAACCCTGTTCTATGGAAGAAAAATCACTACATTCTCTTGATGTGGTGAAAGCAGTTAAGGTCTACTTAAAGGCGACTGCTCAGATTCGAAAAACGGATGTTTTGTCTGGGTTGCCTGAAGGTCCTAAAAGAGGACAAGCAGCATCGAAATCTACTATTTCTAAATGGATTCGACAAGTGATTGTTCAAGCTTATGGTTTAACCACTTCAATACAAGGCACTTAGACACCCTCCTGCCCAGACCAATTTTCAGCTTTCAGTGCTGTCGCAGTTTGAATGAGAATTCAGCGGTCATGCTACACTGTACCCAAACTAAATTCTTATCATTTTGTTCCCCCAAATAGAGCTTTCTTTTGGTGCTATTTGATCACCTCTGCGGTTTTATATTTTGCTAAAAAAAAGACTGAAAATTTTGAAAAAAATAAAAGTTTTACTTTTGTTTCTGTTAAAAAAATTTGTAAATAAGTAAGTTTTCTCTTTCACTGATGGGCACTGATAAGGCAGCACTGACAGGCACTGATACGGCGGCACCGATGAGGTGGCACCAATGAGCAGGCACTGACGGGCACTGACGATGGGCACTGATGGGCACTGGTAGGCGGCACTGATGGGTGGCACTGATATGCAGCACTGATGGGCACTGATGGGTGGCACTGGTTTGCACTGATGGGCACTGAAAGGCGGCACTGATGGGCACTGATAGGGTGGCACTGATAGGCGGCACTGCTGGGCACTGATACGTGGCACTGATGGGCAATGATACGTAGCACTGATATGCGGCACTGATAGGCATCCCTGGTGGCACTGGCAGTGGTAGGCATTGGAGTGGGCACTGATTGGCATCTGCCTGGGCACAGATTGGCAGCTGCCTGGGCACAGATTGGTATTTCCCTGGGGGTCTAGGGGGCATACCTGGTGGTCCAGTGTGGTGGCCATCCTGGTGGTCCTGGGCGGCTTCCCTGGTGGTCCTGGGTAAGATCCGAGGGGGGGCTGTGCTGATAAACAATCAGCACAGACCCCCCCTGTCAGGAGAGCAGCCGATCAGCTCTCCTCTACTCGTGATCACCGGCTCTTCCTATTTACATCGTGATCAGCCGTGATTGGACACGGCTGCTGATCACGTGGTAAAGAGTCTACATCAGAGACTCTTTACCTAGATCGGTGTTGCAGGGTGTCAGACACCCCGCAACAACGATCGCTGCGATGCGCGCCCCCGGGGGCGCGCAGCGACTCGATATCCTGATCATGTCATATGACATCTGGTCAGGGATATCAAACCACTTTGCTGCCGTCATTTTGTAATAGGGCGGGCGGTAAGTGGTTAAAGAGGAAAGTTCCACCTTTTCATATTAAAGCACACTCCACCAGGGCTGTTAGCACTTCCTGGCCAGTGCATCACCAAGCCTCCATGGCTCAAATCTGCAAGGGCAACTTGGTCTTCAGACCATACATTTACCAGGTTCTATCAAATAGATGTAAAAGGTCATGAGGATATCGCCTTTGGGCGCAGTGTGCTGCAGGCAGCAGTATAAGTCCTCTGATCTCATGGTGCCCTACTTTTGTTGTGTCTCCCTCCCTTCAGTTGGCATTGCTCTGGGACATCCCACATAGTAATTACTATGGCTCCGTGTCCCGCAGTGGCGTCACTAGGGTTGGTGTCACCCAGTGCGGTAAAACATGGTGTCACCCCCTCCACCAACTATAGTCGCCCCTCAGTACAGACCCCCCCTCCACTAAGTGCAGACCCCCACTAAGTATAAACCCCTCTCTCAGTACAGACCTCCCATCAGTATAGACCCCCTCAGGACAAACCACCCCCCTCTATTAGTACAGACCCCCCAGAACAAACCACCCCCCCATTAGTACAGACCCCCCATAACAAATCACCCCCCCTCTATTAGTACAGACCCCCCCCCAAACAAACCACCCCCTCTATTAGTACAGACCCCCCCAGAACAAACCACCCCCCCTCTATTAGTACAGATCCCCCGACAAACCACCCCCCTGCATTAGTACAGACCCCCCCAGAACAAACCACCCCGCCCTATTAGTACAGATCCCCCGACAAACCACCCCCCTGCATTAGTACAGACCCCCCCATCCAAACTACCTCCCCTACATTAGTACAGACCCCCCAGGACAAACCACCCCCCTACATTAGTATAGACCACCCCCAGAACAAACCACCCCTCCTTACATTAGTATAGACCCCCCCAGGACGAAACCACCCCCCTACATTAGTATAGACCACCCCCAGAACAAACCACCCCTCCTTACATTAGTATAGACCACCCCCAGAACAAACCACCCCTCCTTACATTAGTATAGACCCCCCCAGGACGAAACCACCCCCCTACATTAGTATAGACCCCAGGACAAACCACCCCCCTACATTAGTATAGACCCCCCAAGACAAACCACCCCCCTACATTACTATAGACCCCCCCAGGACAAACCCCTCCCCCTACATTAGTATAGACCCCCCCAGGACAAACCACCCCCCCTACATTAGTATAGACCCCCCCAGGACAAACCACCCCCCCTACATTAGTATAGACCCCCAGGACACACCACCCCCCTACATTAGTATAGACCCCCCCAGGACACACCACCCCCCCTACATTAGTATAGACCCCCAGGACAAACCACCCCCACCTACATTACTATAGACCCCCCCAGGACAAACCACCCCCCCTACATTACTATAGACCCCCCAGGACAAACCCCTCCCCCTACATTAGTATAGACCCCCCCAGGACAAACCACCCCCCCACATTACTATAGACCCCCCAGGACAAACCACCCCCCCTACATTAGTATAGACCCCCCCAGGACAAACCACCCCCCTACATTACTATAGACCCCCCAGGACAAACCACCCCCCCTACATTACTATAGACCCCCAGGACAAACCACCCCCCTACATTAGTATAGACCCCCCCAGGACAAACCCCCCCCTACATTACTATAGACCCCCCCAGGACAAACCCCTCCCCCTACATTAGTATAGACCCCCCCAGGACAAACCACCCCCCTACATTACTATAGACCCCCCAGGACAAACCCCTCCCCCTACATTACTATAGACCCCCCCAGGACAAACCACCCCCCCCCTACATTAGGTTAATTTAAAACACCCGGGCGGCAGCTGGAGAGGAGAGGACAGTATGCAGCCGCGCCGCCCGGGTGAAGTGTGTCAGGCTTGGGAAGCATGCGTCAGGGAGGTCGGAGGAGGAGAACTGTCTGAAGTGGAACACGTTGGGCACGCCCCCCCCCCAGTGACGTCAGTCACGTCTTTGCGCGGCTGGTCTCTCACACAGAGACAGCCGCTCCGATCTAATTTCGCTCTCCTCCTCTGACAGGAGGAGGGAGGAGGGACGGGGGATGGGCTTCGACACTCGGCAGGTCGTGGCGGCGATCAGCAGAGAGCCGCCTACGGAGAAGGGAGGGGAGCACTCTGGCGCTTCAGCGCCCCCACCTCTGTGGCGCCTGGGTGCACTGCACCCCGTCCAGGATCGTCCCTGCTCGGGATGGTGTCACCCCTCTAGTGGGTGGCACCCGGTGCGGACCGCACCCCCCGCCCCCGTCTAGCAACGCCACTGGTGTCCCGTGATGTACGATAAAAAAATAGGATTTTCATAACAGCTTACCTGTAAAATCCTTTTCTTTGAAGTACATCACGGGACACAGAGGTCACGTGATGTCCCCCCCTTTCTGGTATACACGTGTATTGCTTTGCTACAAAAACTGAGGTACTCCCAATAGTGGGAGGGGTTTTATAGGGAGTGGACTTCTTGTCTTAGGGTGTGCCAGTGTCCATCACCTGAAGGTGGCCTATAACCCACATAGTAACTACTATGGCTCTGTGTCCCGTGACCGTGATGTACTTCAAAGAAAAGGATTTTACAGGTAAGCTGTTATAAAAATCCTGTATTTACTAAAAATTGGGGTAGTTTATTCCGATAGCTTGCCCTAAACTTCACTTGCGGTAATATCATGTGACTTAAAAAATTGGAATGACCACTATTTTATCCTCTAGGGCAATGGTCATCAAGCCTGTCCTCCGGGCCCACTAACAGACCAGGTTTTATATATTACCTTGGGGAGATGCAGACTAGAATACTGCAATCACTGAGCAGCAAATGATATCACCTGTGATGTATTCCAGTTATCTTGCAAACCTGGCCTGTTATGCCGCGTGCACACGACCGGTTTTACCGTCGGAATAAACTCCGAAGATTCCTCTGACGAAATTCCATTCAAGTGGTCTTGCCTACACACGGTCAATCCAAAGTCCGACCGTCCAGAACGCAGTGACGTACAACACTTACGACGGGACTAGAAAAAGGAAATTCAATAGCCAGTAGCCAATAGCTTCCGTATCGTACTTGCTTCAGGGCATGTGTTGTTTTTGGTCCGTCGTAAAAGCATACAGACGAGCGGTTTTCCCGATAGGAATTGGTTCAGTTGGAAATATTTAGAACATGTTCCATTTCTAGTCCGTCAGAATTTTTCGAAAAAAAAAAGCTTCCGTCTGACTTTTTCTGTCCGACATTCCGCTCGTGTGTACACGACTATAGTGGTTCCTGAGGACAGAGTTGATGACCACTGCTCTAGGGTGTCTGCTTTCAGAAAATATATAATGTTTGGGAGTTTCACATAATCTTCAGGGATAAAATTATTTTTTAAACATGTGCAAACAAAGCAAAAACGGCTCTTTAAAGGGTTAAAGAATATCTAAAGCAAGACACATTAAATATATTGCAACTTATCAGTGCTTAGAGGTGGTGGTAGCATTAGTTTTTTCTCCATTCTCTTCTTTATTTTGACCTGGTGATACTGCCAGTAACACCATTCCTGTCCTAGGCTGACAACACTTGTTTACCATACTGCATCTTTGTAGGAGAAGAGTTGTCACCCTAGGACAGGACTACAGAACACCTCCTTCTCTCCTCCTCTAGGTAAGATAGAGAGGATGTGTTCTGTAGTCCACAGAGAGAATTGATTAGACTGTGATCTGATAACTTTGCAGCACTGGCACAGAGTACTGAATGCTATGAGCGCAATGGATTATGGCAGGATCAACAGGCATTTTTTGCACTTATTGGACAGATATAACAAAATGCTTTCAATTTTATATTTAACAGACCAAAAGGAAGCAAATAAGAGGAGTTGATTGTTAGAGTTTACATATACTTTTCTTTTTTACATCTACAATAGATTCTTCCTTGAAAAGGTTCAGTTTAACCAGCTCATAGCAGTAACTAAGTATAGCAGTCCCTTGTGATGGGGTGATGTGCAAACGGATAAACATTTGGAGTGTGTGTCAGTGTACATAACACTGGGTGTCAATCTTTTATTCCGGGCAGAAGTTTCTCCCTCACGTGTGAGCCTGTGTATGGGGGAGGACCTCCATCTGATGAATTGCTTTCCAGAACAACCCACCCACTTCAGACCAAAAGCCACAGCGTGTGACACAATACTGGACAAGTCGTGTCCTATTCATACTCTCTGTAACAAGTGTGTTGTAGCTGGAATGAGCGCACACAATACACAACATGAAGCAAGAGGCAGGAAAACTTCTAGTCTTATATACTCCAGCTGGAATCTTCTAGTAGAAACGCTGTCATATACTCTGATACAGGCTACACATCACCAAAAACACATTAGTGAATCCAGACACTGCCTAAATTACAATATTATTAGAAGGCTGAAATATATTATTCATGGGAAACCTGTACTGAGAGAAATAGGCAAATATTGCCGACTTCTGCGTCTGGAAATGCTGGTTGCGTGGCTGTGAGTCAGTTACAGTGCTTTGAAAAAGTATTCCTACCCCTTGAAATTTTCCTAATTTTGTAAACTAAAAACGTAAATGTATGTTATTTGGATTTTATATGATAGACCAACACAAAGTGGCACATAATTGTGAAGTGGAAGGAAAATGATAAATGGTTTCAACATTTTTTACAAATAAATATGTGAAAAGTGTGGCGTGCATTTGTATTCAGTCCCCTTTACTCTGATACCCCTAACTAAAATCTAGTGGAACCATTCACCTTCAGAAATCACCTAATTAGTAAATAGAGTCCACCTGTGTATAATTTAATCTCACTATAAATACAGCTGTTCTGTGAACTCTTCAGAGGTTTGTTAGAGAACCTTAGTGAACAGCACAACACACCAGACAGGTCAGGGATAAAGTTTTAGAGAAGTTTAAAGCAGGGTTAGGTTATAAAAAAATATCCCAAGCTTTGAACATCTCACGGAGCACTGTTCAATCCATCATCCGAAAATGGAAAGAGTACGGCACAACTGCAATCCTACCAAGACATGGCCGTCCACCTAAACTGACAAGCCGGGCAAGGAGAGCATTAATCTGAGAAGCAGCAAAGAGGCCCATGGTAACTGGAGGAGCTGCAGAGATCCACAGCTCAGGTGGGAGAATCTGTCCACAGGACAACTATTAGTCGTGCACTCCACAAATCTGGCCTTTATTAAAGAATGGCAGAAAATAAGCCATTGTTGAAAGAAAGACATAAGAAGTCCCGTTTGCAGTTTGCGAGAAGCCATGTGGGGGACACAGCAAACATGTGGAAGAAGGTGCTCTGGTCAGATAGGACCAAAATTGAACTTTTTTTGGCCTAAAAGCAAAACACTGGATGGAGATGAAAGAGTCCCTGGATAGCCGCACTCTGAAGAAGAAACATCTTTATTGTAGAGTATAAAAAATCTAAAATACAGTCACATGAGAAAAAGACGTACAGGGTGAATGATCGCTAACGCGTTTCACATCGTTAGATGCTTACTCATAGCTGAAGAGGTACAGGAGAAAAATGTGAATAAATAGGTTAAAGGGTGGAGTGAAAGCGATGAGAGAGCTACCAATCAGAGCCTTACACTTAGGGGCACACCCATACCATATAATTAAAACACTTGTAATCCCAAGAATAGAAAAACACCCATGAAACGGGATGGGGAGATACCGGGTTTAACTCAAAGGGATGTAGGGATATATACCAGACATATACCCAAGAAACAAAAAATACTAAACACAAGCATATCCCGCCATGGTGTAGAGATATAAATGGGACGGTAAAGATAAAAAACACCGGAAAAGAAAAAAAAACATATGTAAATAAATATAAATAATGAAAGGTACATAAAGAACAAACAGCAAGTGTATATATGCATATATATGTACCAGAAAACCTCCTATGTGGATAGAAACAAAAAATGCATGCATACAATAAATATATTACTGAAAAAAAAAAAAAATATATATATATATCAAAGAACGACTGCAAAGTCATAAATACAAACTGTATGCATAACTGAAAAGTCTATCACTTACACGGAGCGAAATGTGTCAAATTCATAGTTGTAGACTCGCTAGGTTATTATAAATGTTTTTCTTCAAGGTGTTATAGTCTGTTACAAAAGGACACTATTATCCGAATAAATATCAAACCTTAAATCCCATATTATATTATATAAGAATAAAGAGATAAATGGAGTTTCATCTCTCTAATGAGGGACAATATGGTATCCTATTGAAAACAAGGAAAAATAAATATCGGGTAATATGTGTAAATACAAGACTATTAAATAGCCAGACTCCTAAATGCTCAAAATATGAAAAAAGGGGAAGGGGATGAACCTACAAGAAATTAGAGGGAAAAAAAGGGGGGGAAAGGAATTAGCCAGAACGGATATAAGGACCAACTATGCGATATGATGAAAGCACAAAAAAGCCATACAGAATGAGACAGGGAGTCTCACTCAGTCCACTGAAGGTTGCCAGAAAACACTGCATTATTGCATTATTGCACTGCATTCTTAAACCGACACACAAAGTTTGAGAGCAGGCTATAAAATTTTCCGACAACAAAATCCGTTGTCGGAATTTCCGATCGTGTGTACACAAATCCGACGCACAAAGTGCCACGCATGCTCAGAATAAATAAAGAGATGAAAGCTATTGGCTACTGCCCCGTTTATAGTCCCAACGTACGTGTTTTACGTCACCGCGTTCAGAATGATCGGATTTTCCGACAACTTTGTGCGACCGTGTGTATGCAAGACAAGTTTGAGCCAACATCCGTCGGAAAAAATCCTAGGATTTTGTTGTCGGAATGTCCGATCAATGTCCGACCGTGTGTACGGGGCATAAGAGTACTCCATGAAACAGAAACACTGAGTAGGACTGCAGGAACAGACCGTAAGATATACTGCAGATCACTAATGTGCAAAGTGAGACCTAAACTCTCACTCAGTTCGCTGAAGTTTGCCGTAGTAAAACGCTGCATAAACACTAAATGTGCACTAAATAAACACATTTGAAACAGGATGCCTCCTGCTACACTGAACAAGATCAGAGGGGAAAAATCTGTGCTACCAGACTGCAATCTTTTTTTTTAAGGCTGGGTTCACACTGCTGCGATGGCAGACATCGTATGTGATTCTCAGAGCACTGCTGTTCACATTACATGTCTGTGCTGTGCGATATCAGCCATACAGATAGTATGGCTGATATCGCACCGCATTCGGTCCAAACACACACAGGACCCTTTTTTTTGTTCGGACCAGAATCGGATCACATGGGTGTTCACACATATGCGATCCGATTCATGTCCGAACTGTCAGTCCGCAATGCGATATGCGAGCTGAACTGGGGGTGTCGTTAACATTGTATAACACTCCCCAGCAGTTCGCATATGGCAGTGTGAACTGCCGTGCGAGTTGGTGCGATGCGGGAACCCACAGTAGATTTGCAGCGTTCCCGCACCGCAGCAGTGTGAACCTAGCCTAAAGCCAAAAAGATTCAGACAAAAAACAAGAAACAAAAACCTAAATAAAAAATAAAAAATAATAAAAAATGAATGAAAAACAGCAGCGGGAGACTCAAAGATTGAATTAAAAATCTTGGTCAGTAAATAGATAGATAGTTATGGTCTATTCATAGAAATGTGATACATCCCACGCAAAATTGAGTCCAAAAGGTCGTCTGGTGTTCAAAAAGAAAATCCATCGAACCTCACGTTTACATAATATTTTAAACTTGTCGCCTCCCCTCGGTGGTGTCACGATTTTATCAATGCCTTGAATGACAAGACTAGAGGTATCTTTTTGATGAACCTCATTCCAGTGTCATGCAACATTTGTGGCATGATCTTTTTCAATATCGTAAAGATGGTCATACAGACGATCTTTAAAGTCTGCGTGTCGTTCTGCCAACATATTGTATGGAACATGTAATACAGGTGATTACATATATTATATAGCATGTATTGCAGTTGATAAAGGAATTAATTTTATGGGATTTACCTGTTGACACAGACATGACTGTATCCCCACCTTTAATAAATGAACAATAAGCGCAACTACGTATCCCACATTTAAAAGGATAACCAGTTAGTGGACGTGTTCCTGCTAGAAAAAAAACTTATGACAAAAAACTACTGAGGGATGGCGCCTTTCTAGATACAGTACGGATACCTTTAGCTAAAATCCTAGAATATATAGGATCGTGAGACAAGATCGGGAGATACTTACAATAAAATCGGAAGGTATCGGATGATATGGACAGGCAGTCCGTTTCTTTTCGATTACCCCATAGATGAGAGTGGGTTGTGTCCATGTCTGCTCTGCATAGTGGAGCAGGCACGGACCTGTCATCCGTCTGCTCAGCGGGGATCAGCCTTAAGCTCCTTTCACACTGGTGAAATCCTACTGCCTCCCAGTGCCTGTTTTTAATTTTTTTTATTGCCTTTATTTTATTGCCAAAGGGTACTTTTACATTGCAGGATCACGCCGCAACTGGGAGACCAGCATTTGGCTCACGGTTGCAGCGTGGCCCCATTTGCATGGTGGGGGGGGGGGAGGGGGTTGACAGGCATTAAAATGTGTACTCATCTAAGGAGCCTTTTTGTATATATATCACCGGAATGTCTCAGTAGTTCAATCAGGTAATGTGGTTGTATAGCATATTCTCTTTGAGACTCTATAACAACAGAGCATACCTACTTCAATAAAACAGTAAAGAACACAGATTATCCTCATAAACAGCATCTCTGACGTCCATGGTAGCTCTGGTAACACAGGCAAACAGCTGGATATAGCACTAGGTGTTTCTCACGGTAGCTTGGTCTTCTGGAGAACCGGCATTCTATTAGGCTCAGGCCCAGGTACCAACATACTGGTTCTGGGTGTAGAGAGCCTCTCACTTGATTGCAGATCAACTGCCCAGCTACCTCTGTCTCATCAGGTGTGACCTCTCTGAGCTGCTATAGGAAAGGAAGCTGAGGAATTAATACTCCCTGGGTGTGTCCAGGAAGGGTGTTGTAGGAAATGGAGCTATAGGGGCCTGCACCTGCATCTGAGGATGGAGAGTAAATGGGTAATACTTTCTATGATAACAGCAGGTCCTGCTGGTTGTTTAGCATTGTGTGATATAAAAATAGCCACTAGATGGCATGCCTACAAATTTAGGTAAAAATACATTCAATACATGAAATAAGGCAAGAAGGTAAAAATATAAGAAATTACATGAAAATAATTGTCAGGTAAGCTTTACATGAATTCTCTAAGATCCAAGCATAAATTAAATAAAAGCGTTGCTATAAAAAAGATTTTTACTACATCACTTATGTTCTTTAAAGCGGAGTTCTGCCGAAAAAAAAGAAATTCAAAGTCAGCAGCTACAAATACTGCAGCTGCTGACTTTTAATATAAGGACACTTACCTGTCCAGGGTGCCCGCGATGTCCTCACCCAAAGCCGACCTGTCCCTCGGCTCCGGTTGGAGGTGTCGGCATCTTCAGTAAGAGAATCAGGAAGTGAAGCCTTACGGCTTCACAGCCTGGTTCCCTACTGCGCATACATGAGTCCCTCCCAGAAGACAGCAGGGGGGACAGAGGAGGGGCCGGACATGGCATAGATCGTGTAGATTCTGCGTCAATCTATCCCTGAAAGTGGGAGCAAATACCTGTAGACAGGTATCTGCTCCCCCTCCCCCCCCCCTGAAAGGTGCCCAATGTGACACCGGAGGGGGGGAGGAACCAGATAAACGGAAGTTCCATTTTTGGGTGGAAATCCGCTTTAACCACTTCAGCCCTGGAAGGATTTGCCCCCTTCATGACCAGGCCATTTTTTGCAATTTGGCACTGCGTCACCTTAAACTGACAATTGTGCGGTTCTGTGATGCTGCACCCAAACAAAATTGACGTCCTTTTTTTACCCACACATAGAGCTTTCTTTTGGTGGTATTTGATCACCTCTGCCGTTTTTATTTTTTGCGCTATAAACAAAAAAAGACCAACAATTAAAAAAATGTTTCTGCTATAATACATATCCAAAAAATATATATATAAAAAAAATGTATTCATCAGTTTAGGTCAATATATATTCTTCTACATATTTTTGGTAAAAAAGAAAAATCACAAAAGGCGTATATTGATTGGTTTGCGCAAAAGTTATCGTGTCTACAAACTACAGGATAGATTTGGGGACTTTTATTTTTTAAATTATTTTAATGGTAATGTGATTTTTAGCGGGACTGCAAATTACACTTTTTGGGACCAGTGACATTATTACATTGATCAGTGCTATAAAAATGCACTGATCAATGTAAAAATGACACTGACAAGGCAGGGGTTAACACTAGGGGGCGATCAAGGGGTTAGATGTGTTCCCTGGGTGTATTCTGACTGTAAGGGGGATGGGCTCACTGGGACATGACAGAGATCGCTGTTCCCGATCACTGGGAACAGAAGATCTCTGACATGTCATTAGGTAGAACGGGGAATCGCCTTGTTTACATATGCAGTTCCCAGTTCTGCCTCTGTACACAGTGATCGCGGGTCACCGGAGGAAATAGAGTCCGCGGGACCCGCAGGCACGCTCCCGCAGTGGACGTGCGCACACCCACTATCCTCCTTGCACGGACCGAGGTAAAGGTACATCGGCAGGAGAGCCGATCTGCTGAGGCATATCTGCATGAGCTGGTCAGCAAGTGGTTAAAAGATAAGACAGGTTTAAAGACACATAGGGGTCTATTTATAAAATGTTTGCTGTGTGAATGTCTTAGAAAGTATGCAAACATTGTGAATAATACATATAATGTTTGTAATATGTGTAAAACGTCAGTTTCTATTTGTTGCCTTTCGCCAAGTGAATGTAACATTCCTTAGTAATCAACCCTAAGAGAAAAAACCCTTAAACATTCTACCAGAAGAATCAAAGAACATAGCCTAACACTAAAGGCTAAAAACATTCAACCAGAAGAGGAGATAATATGAGGGAGACCTCTGCACTGTCTACAAAGTGTATGGAGATTAATGCGCTCACCACCAACAGTGTAATGAATCAGCTACTGTTGAGGGTGAACTGCTCTACAGAATTGATACAAAGTAGTAGAGACGGCACTTTTTTCAGTCTGTTGGACTTGGTTTACACCTGAATTAGCTCTCTGAAAAGCGATCTACTGTAGTGGCTAGAAAATGAAATGCCGGCAACTCTACAAATTCTTCTGTAATCTTGTATTATAACATGACCATTAAAATGTGACCACTGACGCGTTTCGGCACTTAGCCTTATTCACAGCTATGCTGTGAACAAGGCTAAGTGCCGAAATGCATCAGTGTCACATATTAATAGTCATGTTATAATAAAAGATTACAGAAGAATTTGCAGAGTTGCCGGCATTTCGTTTTCTATTCTCAAGTATCTTAGTTGGATGGAGGACATCCCAAGCCTGAGCACCTTGAGTAGGTGTATCAGTCTTCTATTATCTCACCAGAGGCTTCACAGTCAGAGCGGTGCTTCTCTTGCATGCAGACGTTCTACTGTAGTGGCTGACAGGTATTCAAGAGATGATCTTTCTATGAGAATTTAGCACTGTAACCACGAGCCTGGTATTTTTTCTGATAGTTGCAGCGTGGCCCCATTCCCTTGAATACTGCCTGTCAAATGCGACATGGGGTATAATATTGCCGCACTGCAAAAGAAAAGCACTGTAGCTGCAGCATGTGTAAAATATGCCCCAAGGCTGCATTTGGAGAGGCGTTTATGAGCAAAATTTTTGTGCATATGCACATAAACACGTCTAGAGAAAATTAAAAAAAAAAGAAAAAAAATGAAAAAAAAAAAAATGAAAAAAAAGGAGAGGGCGCACCGACCTAGTGCATTACCATAAAAAGGATTTATTAAAAGTATAAAAACAAAGATACTACTTACAAGCGAGCATTAAAAACAGGCTTTGCTTAATGGTAGCAGCTATATCCTTCGCTGCCTGATGACGAGAGGTAGACGATGGCACCCCACACGGCTTTTCCTGTTGCTGCTGTGCCGGAATTCCGTATCTCCTAACAGCGGCACAGCAGCAACAGGAAAACTCTGCGGCTGGGAGAGTAGAAAGATTACGCTGGTCAGTGACACGGCAAGCTGAAAGTCATGGCCAACACGATTGCCAAAGATCAGTAATACTGCCGACCACAGACGGAGCAGCCCCTGGTCCCTCTCATCCTTTTCTGGTGACACAGATGCCACAGCCCTGGTGTTCCTTTAAGGCTTTTGGGAGACCATGATTCCCTGGGCTTGGTGAGACCAACATATTGGTCTTTACAGCTGGTAAGGAGACAACTTACTCACATGGGTGTTTCACTTCATTGGATAAGGGACTCCTTTTTCATCACAGTGCCGATCACACTTTCACTGACCACCCCCTTTTTTTCTTTTTGCAAATGTATTGGAACTTTGAATACTGCCATTGTGGATTACACTGATCCAAGCCTATAATAAGGCTTACCTATAGGTACTGTAAATATCTCCTAAATGCGCACCGTTTAGGTGATATTTACTGTATATGCAGCTGATGACTTCGCCAGCGCATGCGCTCCAAAGGCCAACAAGGCCATTCTTTCAGAGTCCTGTGCCATTAATGGTGGCTTCCCAACGCACGTGTGGGAGTGACGTCATTGCGGCTCTGGGCTGGGGTTGAAACAGGTGGTGAGAAGGTGTCGCATCACTTCCTCACCACCTGTTAGTAGCCTCTGAAGCACGATCCAAACGCAGATCGGACTTCAGAGGAAAGGGAGATTAAAGCCTGGTACACACTATGAGTTTTTTTTTCGTTCAACCCAGCAGGTTAGCTACTGGTTTTCCAGCATGCTCGTCCGACATTCGGCCTGTGTATACGGAGCTTTAGACCAACATCTAAATCTACCCTTTATCTAGCTTAAAGTGATTTCTCTCCTTCAGTGTGTGATTCCCCCATCCACATTAAACAGCAGTAGCAGCTTTTATATTCTGACAGCAGGAATCCATGGCTATCAGAGTACCTGAACAGTGCTTGGATCTGATTGGATGCAGGTGATGTTTGACAGAGAAGTTTTCACTCAGCTCATTGAATGTTAATGGATTCGTGCACGGCTAGCTTTAACACTTTATTCAAATGATTATACACTCAGAAAAGCCCCCACATTCCAATTTGTTTGTAAATTTTGCTGATCTCACAGATCAGATCCAAAGATGCAGATTAGTTATAGTCACTAATCTGCAGTATACTAGTCACCAGACAGAGAGACTGCATTTAAGTAGAGATGAAAATCCACTTTACTGATGAGGCAATTCTGTCATCTTTATAGTGAGTTTAAAGCTCCAAAACTGAATTGCAATCAGGGACACTGATTGTTAGTAGAGCCAGTCCTCCTGTACAAGGCCCAGGTCCCATCGGTTCAGCAGGGGGCCTGGGAGCAGAGCGGGGACTCTTCAAAAATACCTTTACATGCACAGTAAGTCCAGGGGCCATGACTCCCATCGATTAAATACAAGTACCCTGGGCACAACAGCAGGGGTTTGGGACAGAGAGGGAAAAATTTACAAATTTTCAGGAGCAGGCAGAATAATCCCCCATGCCATGGCTCCAGACAAAATAAATGAACAGGCAGAATAATCCCCCATGCCATGGCTCCAGACAAAATAAATGAACATTTAGGCCCCTTCTTTTATATTAATCCCCTGGGGCAGGTAATTGTCAAGAGCCGCAGCATGGAGGATCCACCTGATCCAGAAAATGAGTAAATAGTCCCCTTTCTATCCTACTGCTGACGCACTGATGGGGCCTGAGCAGTGGTGTACTTAGGTACAGTGCCTTGAAAAAGTATTCATAACCCTTGACATTTTCCACATTTTGTCATGTTACAACCAAAAACATAAATGTATTTTGTTGGGATTTTTTGTGTTAGACCAACACAAAGTGGCACATAATTGTGAAGTGGAAGGAAAATGATAAATGGTTTTCAAATTTTTTTTTAAATATCTGAAAAGTGTGGCGTGCATTTGTATTCAGCCCCC
The DNA here is from genome assembly GCF_042186555.1 of Aquarana catesbeiana. Lineage (NCBI taxonomy): Eukaryota > Metazoa > Chordata > Amphibia > Anura > Ranidae > Aquarana > Aquarana catesbeiana. The sequence goes on along the minus strand of NC_133324.1, from coordinate 348,284,540 downwards.
TTTACTCCAGTACCTCTAACTAAAATCTAGTGGAACCAGTTGCCTTCAGAAGTCACCTAATTAGTAAATAGCGTCCACCTGTGTTGACTTAATCTCAGTATAAATACAGCTGTTCTGTGAAGCCCTCAGAGGTTTGTTAGAGAACCTTAGAGAACAAACAGCATTATGAAGGCCAAGGAACACACCAGGCAGGTCAGGGATGAAGTTGTGGAGAATTTTAAAGCATGGTTAGGTTACAAAAATATATCCTGAGCTTTGAACATCTCACGGAGCACTGTTCAATCCATCATCTGAAAATGGAGAGTATGGCACAACTGCAAGGGTTCATGCCGAATAAGTCCACGGCAGTGAATCTCAGGAGACTATATTTGAACATCCAGTCCTAGGCAGACAACAGGGGACAAAGGGCCCTGCTCTCGTTGGATGCTGTGAAGGCCTTCAATAGCATCGAATGGGAGTATTTATGGGGTGTTCTCCAGAGGTTTGGATTTGGGGAAGTATATATCTCCTGGGTCCGTCTGCTTTATTGCTGCCCTCAGGCAGCCATTAGGGCATCGGGCAGAATGTCTCATACCTTTGCGCTGGGACAGGGCACGAGATAGGGGTGCCCTCTGTCTCCCCTGCTCTTCGCGCTAGCTATTGAACCCTTGGCAATCACAATCAGAGATCACCCGGGTATTACTGACTTCCGTTATGCTGACAGACATGAGAAATTGATGCTCAACGCGGATGATACTATGATTCTGCTAGGGGACGTTGAAGGTTCCCATCGGGAAACCATGTGAACCATAACGGAATTTGGCACTTATTCAGGGCTCCAGATCAATTGGACAAAATCCTCCCTAATGCTTATAGATGAAGAGGGCAGGCCTCCCAACAACAATTCCATACCCTTGTCCACATCCTTTAGGTACCTGGGAGTGCAGGTTATGCCTACGGTAAGAGACTGTGGGAGACTGAACATCTCCCCACTACTGAAGAAATTCCGAGACCGGATTAAGACGTGGAATTCATTGTGCCTGACGATAGCTGGTAGGGTGAATCTGCTCAAGATGATCCTCATGCCCCAGCTACTATATGTGCTCCACAATTCTCCAGTAGTGGTCCCTTTGAAAACAATTAGAATTGTAAACTCCCTATTCCGCTTGTTAATAGGGAACAATTCACAAATTTTCATGAGCAGGCAGAATAATCCCCCATGCCATGGCTCCAGACAAAATAAATGAACAGGCAGAATAATCCCCCATGCCATGGCTCCAGACAAAATAAATGAACAGGCAGAATAATCCCCCATGCCATGGCTCTAGACAAAATAAATGAACATCTTTTATATTAATCCCCTGGGGCAGGAAATTGTCAGGAGCCGCAGCATGGAGGATCCACCTAATCCAGAAAATGAGTAAATAGTTCCCTTTCTATCCTTTGGCACTGCTGCTGAACTGATGGGGACATTTTCCACATTTTGTCATGTTACAACCAAAAACATAAATGTATTTTATTGTTATTTTATGTGATAGACCAACACAAAGTGGCACATAATTGTGAAGTGGAAGGAAAATTATAAATGGTTTTCAAATTTTTTTACAAATAAATATCTGAAAAGTGTGGCGTGCATTTGTATTAGCCCCCTTTACTCTAATACCCCTAACTAAAATCTAGTGGAACCAATTGCCTTCAGAAGTCACCCAATTAGTAAATAGAGTCCACCTGTGTGTAATTTAATCTCAGTATAAATACAGCTGTTCTGTGAAGCCCTCAGAAGTTTGTTAGAGAACTTTAGTGAACAAACAGCATTATGAAGGCCAAGGAACACACCAGATAGGTCAGGGATGATGTTGTGGAGAATTTTAAAGCATGGTTAGGTTACAAAAATATATCCTGAGCTTTGAACATCTCATGGAGCACTGTTAAATCCATCATCTGAAAATGGAGAGTATGGCACAACTGAAAACCTACCAAAACATACCCGTCCACCTAAACTGACAGGTGTGCAGGGAGAACATTAATCAGAAAAGCAGCCAAGAGGTCCACGGTAACTCTGGAGGAGCTGCAGAGATCCACAGCTCAGGTGAGAGAATCTGTCCACAGGACAACTATTAGTCGTGCACTCCACAAATCTGGCCTTTATGGAAGAGTAACATAAAGAAAGGCATTGTTGAAAGAAAGCCATAAGAAGTCCCGTTTGCAGTTTGCGAGAAGCTATGTGGGGGACACAGCAAACATATGTTAGAATGACCCAGTCAGAGCCCAGACCAAAACCCAATTGAGAATCTGAGGCAAGACTTGAAAATTGCTGTTCGCAGACCCTCACCATCCAATCTGACAGAGCCTGAGCTGTTTTGCAATGGGCAAAATTATTATTATTATTATTATTATTATTATTATTATTATTATTAGCTGTGCAAAGCTGAATAGGAGCAATTAGAACATCAGAGGGAAAACTAGTGAGCTCCCCTGATCTAATTTTGCAGGAACTGGCAGGATTCTACGAGAGACTGTATTTCCCTACTGGAGAGTATACTGTGGAGGAACTGATGAGATACCTGCAGGGCATTAACTTCCCATAAATCACCAATGAGCACAGGAAGGCCTTGGATGCTCCACTTACAGTGGAGGAGTTACAAACAGCGCTGGCGGCATTCCCAAACTGTAATGCCCCCGGGTCAGATGGGCTCCCCATGGAAATCTATAAGCAATATTAGGCAGTTCTTCTCCCCAAGCTTCTAGTGGTGTTTAATGCAGCCAGGGAACATAGAACCCTACCCCCCTCTATTTCCACAGCTAATATTGTGCTAATACTAAAGCCTGGGAAAGATCCAGTCGACCCTGGGTCATATAGACCCATTTCCCTGCTACAGAGCGATATCAAGCTCCTAGCAAAAATTCAAGTAATCAGACTGAATAAGGTCATTACGTCTATAATACACCCAGATCAAGCAGGGTTCATGCCGAATAAGTCCACGGCAGTGAATCTCAGGAGACTATATTTGAACATCCATTCCTAGGCAGACAACAGGGGACAAAGGGCCCTGCTCTCGTTGGATGCTGTGAAGGCCTTCAATAGCATCGAATGGGAGTATTTATGGGGTGTTCTCCAGAGGTTTGGATTTGGGGAAGTATATATCTCCTGGGTCCGTCTGCTTTATTGCTGCCCCCAGGCAGCCATTAGGGCATCGGGCAGAATGTCTCATACCTTTGCTCTGGGACAGGGCACGAGATAGGGGTGCCCTCTGTCTCCCCTGCTCTTCGCGCTAGCTATTGAACCCTTGGCAATCACAATCAGAGATCATCTGCGTATTACCGGCTTCCGTTATGGTGACAGACATGAGAAATTGATGCTCTATGCGGATGATACTATGATTTTGCTAGGGGACGTTGAAGGTTCCCTTGTCAACCATAACGGAATTTGGCACTTATTAAGGGCTCCAGATCAATTGGACAAAATCCTCCCTAATGCTTATAGATGAAGAGGGCAGGCCTCCCGACAACAATTCCATACCCTTGTCCACATCCTTTAGGTACCTGGGAGTGCAGGTAACGCCTACCATAAGAGACTATGGGAGATTGAACATCTCCCCACTACTGCAGAAATTCCGAGACCGGATTAAGACCTGGAATTCATTGTGCCTGTCAATAGCTGGTAGGGTGAATCTGCTCAAAATGATCCTCATGCCCCAGCTACTATATGTGCTCCACAATTCTCCAGTAGTGGTCCCTTTGAAGACAATTAGAATTGTAAACTCCCTATTCCGCTTGTTAATTTGGAAGAATCACCCCCCTCCCCCCAGGATCAAACTTGAGCACTTACAGCACCCTAAAGATGAGGGGGGACTAGCCCTACCGAACCTATGGTTATATTATTTAGCAGCGCAGCTCCAACACCTAATAGGGGTTATGGGTAAGGAGACAGATAGGATGAGTATTACCCGTAGCTCTTCAGAGACTGTGATGTTACACACAGCACTTGAAGCTTTTTTTTTTTTTTTTTAACATAGAAGTTTATTTAAATTTTCACAACAGAAACAATTCACTTCGTATTAGATTTAAGTACAGATGACATGCATAGAATCGTTACATGATTTGGTATGAGTAAGATTCAATTATCACAGTAGTTATCTATTTCAGAAGAAGATATTAATACACTCATTAAGGATATCAATATATGGCGTAAGTGCAAGGGATCCCACCTTCCAGCTTAGAATATTCTAGCCTCTACATATATAGTTTGGAGAATCCTGGGGGTAAGTCAACTCCATTCCCAACGGGCTCGAACCCAACATTTCATTCGATAGTTAAGTGTTTTGCCTTCACCCATGCTGCCCAAATTTTCTCAAATTTTTTTGGACAATTTCTTCCCATATATGTCATTTTATATAATGGTAGCGCCTTATTTACCAGAGCTTGCCAGAGTTGTTTGGTGGGCGGTTGGGACTGATTCCACTGCAGTAAAATTGCTTTCCTAGCATATAGTGTGGTGTAGAAGATGAATAGTTTCTTCCCCCATGTGACTTCTAGAAAGTCACAGATACCTAGTAGAAGAGGTATTGGGCTATATGGGACTTGCAGTCCCCCTATAGAGTTGATATCAGCAAGTATACTCTTCCAGAATTCCACCACTCCAGGGCAGGACCAGACCACATGGAAGAAATCGGCTTCCCCTGACCCACATCTAGGGCACCTCGCTATTCTATCAGGGTATATTTTTGCCAGGTGTATTGGAGAGTAGTAGGCCCTATGTAGGAATTTCAGCTGCATAAATCTGTCCCTTGCTGAAATTGTCAAGGGTAAATACTGTTGAATTCCCTCTTCCCAGTCCTCATCCGTCAACTCCGGAACATCCACCCTCCATCGCTCACATAGCTGGGAGACTTTAGATGTATCTCGAGTCACAAGCAGGTTATAGACGGCGGATAGTGTTCTTCCGCCCTCTTGGTTTTTTAATACATTTTCTATCAGTGTCTCCTCCAGAGTCAACGGGCTGGGGAACTGGGACCGGAACACATGCCTCACTTGGAGGAACCTGAAGAACATATGATTGGGTAGATCCTTTTCCCTTTTTAAAGCATCAAAGGTGATTAGTTGTCCCTGGGCAACTATATCCCCCAGGGTTGTGACTCCATATCTGGCCCACACAACCGGGTCAGGGATGGAGTGAAAATAAGGCAGGCAGGGGTTACCCCATAGGGGAGTTGCTGGGGACCAGTTACTAGGTCCCAGAAATAGCGTATTAACAGTGTCCCATACCTTAAGGGTTGTCTTCATTGGGCAGGTCACATCCGAATTTGATCTAGGGCCTCTATGCACCAAATTTCTCAACTCTGCATAGGAGCCGATCAGCGCCGCCTCCAAGGAAGCAGCAGGATTAGCCGGCTCCTCTGAGAGCCACCATTTTACTGTTACCAACACCGCTGCCCAGTAGTATTTTAGGAAGCATGGTAAGGCCAGACCTCCCAAGGTCCCTGGGAGTTGCAAAGTTGCCCTGGCTATTCTAGGAGCCTTCCCGTTCCAAATAAATGAGGTAATAATGCTATCTAAGTGTCGAAAGAAGGTTATTGATATAGGGATCGGAGTTTGTCGGAATAGGTATATAAATTTGGGTAAAATTGACATTTTGATTAAGTTGACACGGCCAACCGGAGTTAGTGGTAGGGATCTCCATGTGTTACATCTTTGGGATAGGTGGTGAACCACCGGGTTTAAGTTTAGGCTGATATATTTTTTTAAGTCTTGGTGTATTTCTACCCCTAGGTACCTAAACTGGGAAACCCTACTAAGTTGTCCATCCGTCTGCAAGGGAGTAGACCCCACCCGCAGAGGAAACAGGATTGATTTTCCCCAGTTGATACATATACCAGAGAATTTCCCAAATCTATTAATTACCGAGAGAGCCTCTTGTAGGGAAGTACCGTCATCCTTAAGATAGAGTAAGGTGTCGTCAGCATATAACGACACCTTTTCCTGTAGAGGACCTCTCGTAATTCCCCTCACCCCGGGTGTGGCCCTGAGAAGGACAGCCATAGGCTTTATTGCCAGGGCAAAAAGACCCGGCGAGAGCGGGCACCCTTGTCTAGTTCCCCTACCCAAAAAAAGGTAGGGGAGAGTACTGTACCTGTGCGAACTCTGGCTCTGGGGGCCTTGTATACCATCCTGACCCAGGAGATAAAGACCGGGCCAAACCCGAACCTGCGGAGGACTTCCCATAGGTAGCCCCACTCAACAGAGTCGAAGGTCTTCTCTGCGTCTAGAGAGGCCACTATTTCGTCTCGGGCATCCTCCTCCCCAGAGGCCAGGATAGCACACAACCTACGAATGTTTATGTCCGTGCCCTTTCCAGGCATAAAACCTGATTGATCTTCATGGATTAGATCAAGTATTATTTCGTTTAACCGCTGGGCCAAAATTTTGGTTAAAATCTTAAAGATATAGGTCGATATGAAGGGCATAGTTGGGGGTCTTTTCCCGGCTTTGGCAGGACCACTATAATGGCTTGTGACATGGAAAGCGGTATCTCCCCAGTACGTAGGGTCTCTGTAAGCATTGTGTGCATCCTAGGCGCCACCTCGCCCATATACAGTTTATAAAATTCAGGGGGTAGGCTGTCTAGTCCCGGTGTCTTCCCCGTTTGTAGGGAGCTTAGAGCCCGTTGGACCTCTTCCAAGGTTATTGGAGCCTCGAGGCCCTCTTGTGCTGCAGCCGTGAGGGTCGGAAGCGTTATTTCGTCTAGGAAGTCCGAGAGTTCCTTCGCTGAGTATTGTGCCCTAGAGGAGTATAGGGACGAGTAATACTCAGCAAAGCAAGCGTTAATCTTTGCAGGATCTGATACTAGGGTCCCGTCATTCTTTCGGATACGAGCTATTGTGGATACAGGGCATTGCTCTCTGGACAACCAGGCCAGGAGCCTACCTGTTTTTTCCCCTTGCTCAAATATTCTTTGAGTTTGGGCCAGCTGGCGTTTGTTTGCCTTGGCCACCCTTAGTAGCATTACCTCCCGATAGGCAACCTTCATGTCTTGTGCTATAATAGGGTTGGCCGTGAGGGTGTATCGGGTCTCTAAGTCCCGGGCTTTGGTCTCTGCCTCTTCCAATAACATCTTAGCACTTGAAGCTTTAGCCTTTGAGAAACCAAATAAGAAGTACCCGACCTATAATCTTCTCCAGAAAATCTGGAACAAAATTGGATACCTACAGGGAGTGACAGGATACACGGAATTCAGTCCGATATGGTCTAATGGGACTTACCCTGAATTAGCACAGTTACAGCATGGGGCCTTATGGAAGAGATTTGAAGTGATATACATTCAAGATATTTTTCAGAATGGTATTCTATTACCCTTTGAGACTCTGCAGGAAAGACACGGCTTGCCGTCCAATATGCGATTCCATTATATGCAATTGAAACATGCTATGAGGCCTCAGAGCAGCGCTTCAGAGTGGTCTCCTTCACCAACACCATTATTTAACCTAGTCATGAGAGCTGCAAATACTAAAGGTTTCATTTCTCAATGTTATAATATGCTTCTGCAGATCTTCTTGACTAAGCATCCCTTGAGAATGATAGAAAAGTGGGAGAGAGATGTGGGGCAGATAGATGGAGACCAGTGGGAGGAGATTCTACAAGCGGTGCCCACAAGCTCGTTGAATGTATCACAAAGGCTAACACAACTGTATCTTATTCTGAGGGTGTACTATACTCCACATAGATTGCACAGAATGGGTCTTAGATCTACCCCGATGTGTACTAGATGCAAAAGGGACCATGGAGATCTGATCCATCTACTGTGGAGGTGCCCGAAGCTTCACTCCTATTGGGGTGGAGTGGTGGATACCATAAACAGGGTATTTCAGATCTCTATGCCCTCTGACCCAAAACACTGCTTATTAAATGTGCTGGAGGTCTTTGAATGGGAGGAGAGCATCAGAATAGTAGTTACCAGGACCCTTTTATTAGCACGTAAGATGATAATGCTCCACTGGATATCAGAGGACCCTCCCACAGTTAAGGAATGGATTTCCGCAGTTGGGAACATGATCAGAATGGAGAGATTGGTATATCAGCATAGGGGGTGCACTCAAAAGTTTGAGAAACTCTGGGGCCCGTGGCTGGATGTACCTGGACTAGTCCTGGTGGATCTGGTGATGGGGAGATTGTTGGGTCTAAATGCTGGTTAAATACACTTATACAGTTTATTGGTCTGAACAAAAGGCCTCACTTAGGTAGGGAGTACTGCCAATTTGTAATGAGAATTTAAAAAATATGCAATGTAATTGTGTATTGTCGAAGCCTGGTTATGTTTGTTTATGTCGAATTCAATAAACTTTTCTTTGGATATAAAAAAAAAGATGTGCAAAGCTAGTAGAGACATACCCAAAAAGACTTGCAGCTGTAATTGCAGCGAAAGGTGGTTCTACAAAGTATTGAATACAAATGCATGCCACACTTTTAAGATGATTATTTGTAAAAAAAATTGAAAACCATTTATCATTAGAATAGAAGGACACATGTGTGAGAGTTAGCAAAGCTGCACACCCCAAAGAATTATAAAATGGAGCAGTTTCCCCAAGGGGTTTTTAAGCAGAAAATTAATTGTAGAGGATTTGTTTTTTAATGCAGTCTTTTATTTTATCAAAAAATAAAATTCAAATTCACAATGAGTTTAAAATATGAGCTCTGGTTCAAGACATGTACGAAACATATTCCATCATTCCTTGCAATAAATTGCACCGTGGAGGCAGTTGTTTACAATACATTACAACATTGCTATCCACATCTACCCCAACGTGCTTCGACCCCTACAGTCGTGGTCTTCTTCAGGGGATTTTTCTCCTACGCAATATATCAAGAAAATTCCTTTTATAAAGCATTATACATTTCATGGTAAACTAAACATGTTTCCATAGGTTTCGTGATATATTTACCATTCAGAAGATGGAAGAGAAGGAACATGTCCCATAACCAGAGTTGTTTTAAAAAGTTGGATTCAGTGATCCCGAAACCCCCATGTGTCCTCTCCAATTTCTCCAGGTGGGCCCCAACTCCAATGAAGTTTGCAAGGAGTCACACACTTGGACCTCAAAAGGAGAAGGGAAGCGAGGAACCTGAGATATATCATTCAAACATTCATTGACAACACCAGACTAGTCAGTACTCAAATATTTTAATTACTAAAATTGTATTAATTTATGTTGTCTATTTATTAATTTATCTATTTATTTGTTATTTTATTTTTTTTTCATTAAAATAACCTATGTTGTATTACCTTTGTGATAGCTAAAATAGTAAATGCTGTGTGTTGTTTTGTTGCAGCAATAAATTATATGATAAATATGGTGAAAACTATCCACTTGTTATAGTGAATGTATCATTATTAATTTTAAAATGTTATATATGATTCATTAAATATGCTCTATATTATTTAAAAAAACACAGCAATAGATTGTACAATATGTTTGGTAAAAAAGGAACTGCATGTAAAATCAATGAAATAATCAAGCCGCTTATTGTAGTGGATATATAAGGTGAAATAAAACGTGAAAATTCAATAAAGAATTGTGAATAATAATATATTTATCTAAGTGTAGGAGGGATAGTATAAGTAAAGTCCCAAAAAATTATTGTGGTATTTGATTGCAAGGAATCAGTGAAAAATTTACAAATGTGAAACAGAAAAGAGAAAAAAGAAAAACGATCAAAATAAAAACCACATAACCAAACCCAACAATTTATCTGTAGCCGGTGAGAAAACTTTGTTGAGTGACCAACAATTGAAGTGTGGCATGCCGAACAGGTAAAAATGTATGGCAGTGATGCCAATACTCAAAGTGTTTTGGATAGTGCCATATCTGTGTTAATTTAAGATGTAGGTTAAATTGTGGTAAAAGAACCACCAAGATAGCGAAAGCTATAAATAGAACGTTCAGTATGGTAATACTCTATATAGTAATATTATTATTATACAGGATTTATATAGCGACAACAGTTTGCACAACACTTGCAATTCAATACAGGAGGAATCAGAGGGCCCTGCTTGTTAGAGCTTACAATCTAGGAGGGAGTGTCAAGTGATACAAAAGGTAATAGCTGTGGGGGATGATCTGATGGAGAAAGTAAAAGTATAGTTGTTAGGTGAGGGCCGGATAGGCTTCTCTGAAGAGATGGGTTTTCAGGGATTGTCTAATAGCAAGCAGAGTAGGAAATAGTCGTACAGATTGGGGTAGGGAGTTCCAGAGGATGGGAAAGGCTCGGAAAAAGTCCTGGAGGCGAGCATGGGAGGAGGTGACAAGGGAACTAGAGAGCAGGAGGTCTTGTGAGGAACCAAGGGAACGAGTAGGTTGGTGTTTTGAGACTAGGTTAGTGATGTAGCTGGGGGCAGAGTTGTGGATGCCTTTGTAAGTTGTTATTAGATTTTTTAATTTCATTTGTTGGGTGAGTGGAAGCCAGTGGAGGGATTGACAGAGAGGGGTATTAGACACTGAGCAGTTGGCAAGGTGGATGAGCCTGGCAGCAGCATTCATAATTGACTGAAGGGGGGATAGCCTGTGTAAAGGTAATCCCGTGAGGAGGGAGTTGCAGTAGTCGAGGCAGGAGATGACCAGGGAGTGAACTAGGAGTTTTGAGGTGTCATTGGTTAGAAAGGGGCGTATTTTGGAGATGTTGCGGACGTTGAGACGGCAAGATTTGGAAAGTGTTTGGATGTGGGGCCGGCCGAAAGGATAGTTCAGAGTCCAGGGTTACACCTAGAACCTTGGCATGCAGGGACGGGCTGATAGTAGTGCTATTGATTTTGACAGAGAGATCAGGGGCAGAGGCACGTGGGGGAGGAAAAATCATGAGTTCAGTTTTGGATAGATTGAGTTTGAGGAAGTGGCGTGACATCCAGGCTGATATGTCTGTTAGTAAGTTAGTGATACGTGAGAAGACTGAAGGAGTGAGCTGAGGGGTAGAGAGATAGATTTGGGTGTCATCAGCATAGAGATGGTATTGGAAGCCATGGGAGGCTATTACCTGACCCAGGGAGGAGGTGTAGATGGAGAATAGGAGAGGTCCAAGAACAGAACCTTGGGGGACCTCGACAGAGAAAGGGAGAGGAGGCAGTAAAGTTGTAAGTGACACTAAAGGTGCGGTTGTATAAGTAGGATGAGAACTGGTGAAGAGTATAGTCATGGAGACTAAAGGCATGGAGTTTTTTTGAGGAGGAGGGGGTGGACCACTGTGTCAAAGGCAGCAGAGAGGTCTAATGCCCTGTACACACGACCGGTTTTGCCGTCGGAATAAACTCTTAAGGTTTTTACGACGAAGTTCTAACGGAATTCTGCTCAAGCTGTCTTGCATACACACGATCACACCAAATTCCGACCCTCCAGAATGTGGTGACGTACAACGGGGCTAGAAAACGGAAGTTCAATAGCCAGTAGCCAATAGCTTCCGTCTCGTACTTGTTTCAGAGCATGCGTCGTTTTTGCTGCGTCGGAACAGCATACAGACAAGAGGTTTTTCCGAAAGTAATTTGTTCCGTCGGAAAAATATAGAACATGTTCTCTTTCTAAGTCCCTCTGAATTTTCGACAGAAAAAGTCCGATGGGGCATACACACGGTCAGAATATACGATGAAAAGCTCCCATCAGACTCTTTCTGTCAGAAATTCCACTCGTGTGTACGTGGCATAAGAGTGGGAGTACAGAATAGAGAACATTGGATTTAGCTGTTAGCAGATCATTTGTGAGTTTTAGGAGAGCAGTTTCATGGAGTGTTGAGGGCGGAATCCAGATTGAAGGGGATCAAGAAGGTTATTCTTGGCGAGGTAGTCACTCAGTCGGTTGTAGACCAGACGTTCAAGGAATTTGGATAAAAAGGGGAGCAAGGAGATGGGTTGTAGGTTGTTAAGATTGGTGGGGTCTAATGAGCGCTTTTTAAGAATGGGGGTGACTAATGCATGTTTTAGAGAGTTTGGGAAGCTACCTGAAGAGAGGGAGAGATTAAAGATGTGAGTTAGGGAGTGTAGAATAGAGCCAGAGGGTGAATGTAGCAATTGTGAGGGAACAGGGTCCAGGGGGCAGGTGGTAAGGTGGATGTTAGAGAAAAGTTTAGCAACCTCGTCTTTAGTGGCAGGGTTGAATGAAGGAAGTAATGATTGAACCTGTGGACATGGGGTGTTAGGTGGAGAAGGCATCTGTACAGTGGGGATCTCCTCACGAATTGCATCAATCTTATACTTGAAGTGATTGGCGAAGTCTCCTGGGCAGTGAGTGAAGTTACTGGGTGGAGGCAGTGGAGGACGAAGTAGAGAGATGAAGGTAGAGAAGAGTTGATGGGGACAGGATGATAAGTTGTTAATGAGAGTGATAAAATAGGGCTGCTTGGCAGTGAGGAGGCATGAATTGTATTTTTGGAGAGCAGATTTATAATGGTTGAAATCTTTCTGAGACTTAAGCCTAGTACACACGATCATATTGCTGGCCAACAAAGCGTCAGACTTTTGTCCGAAGGGCGCGAGCCAGGAACTTGTCTTGCATACAAACGGTACACAATTGTCGGTCAACGAATGTAGTAACGTTCTACAAGGTATTTCAGCTCTTGAGCGCCACCCTTTGGGCACCTTCTGCTAATGTTGTGTTTGGTGAGCATTGATTCTGAGCATGCGTGTTTGTACTTTCAACTTTTGTGTGACAGACTTGTGTACAGACGATAGCAAAATCTGACAACAGACCATTGTCCGCCAAAAATGTACTAGCCTGCCATCCAACATTTGTTGGTGGAAAGTTGGACAACAATTTTCTGATGGAGCGTACTAACGGTCTGATTTTAGGCCAACAGTCTGTCATCACAGAATTCCCTGCCGAAAATCCGATCGTGTGTACGAGGTTTTGCGCCACAGCCAGTAATATCAGCCAGTCTGGTTTATCCAGTGACAGTACTCACTTGTTGCTCCAATTCTCTTTGTGCCTGTATGTGGGCAGCTCTCCCGGGATCACCTCAAGATCCACGGGAGGCTGTGCACCTAACCACTTCAGCCCCGGAAGATTTTACCCCTTTCGACCAGAGCACTTTTTACAATTTGGCACTACGCTGCTTTAACTGGTAATTGCGCGGTCATGCTGTACCCAAACGAAATTTGCGTACTTTTTTCACCACAAATAGAGCTTTCTTTTGGTGGCATTTGATCACCTCTGCAGTGTTTATTTTTTGCGATATAAACGAAAAAATAGAGATTTTCTACTTTTATATGTTATAAAACAAAAAACAATAAACTCAATATTAGTCATACATTTAGGCCAAAATGCATTCAGCCCACATGTCTCGGGTAAAAAAAAAAAAATCAATAATCATATATTTATTGGTTTATTGGCACAAAAGTTATAGCGTCTACAAACTAGGGTACATTTTCTGGAATTTATGCAGCTTTTAGTTTATGACTGCCTATCTCATTTCTTGAGGTGCTATAATGGCAGGGCAGTACAAAACCCCCCAAATGACCCAATTTTAAAAAGTAGACACACCAAGGAATTTGCTGAGAGGCATGTTGAGCACATTAAATATTTAATTTTTTTGTCACACGTAATTGAAAAATGACAAAAAAAAATGTACACAAAGTTGTTACCGAAATGATATATTGCTCACACATGCCATGGGTATATGTGAAATTACACCCCAAAATACATTCTGCTGCTTCTCCTGAGTATGGGGATACCACATGTGTAAGACTTTTTTGGGAGCCTAGCGCGTACAGGACCCCAAAAACCAAGAACTGCCTTCAGGCTTTCTAACAGCGTAAAATTGTGATCTCACTCCTCACTACCTTTCACAATTTCGGAGGCCACAAATTTCGGATAGCACAAAAACCCCCCAAATGACCGCATTTTGGAAAGTAGACACCCCCAAGCTATTTGCCGAGAGACATGTTGAGTCCAGGTTGCCACAAGTTTCAGGAAAATTACAAAAACAAATTGTCTTTTTTTTTTCCACAAAATTGTCACTAAATGATATAATGCTCAAACATGCCTGTGAAAGTACACCCCAAAATATATTCTGCTGCTTCTTCTGAGCACGGGGATACCACATGTGTGGGACTTTTTGGCAGTCTAGCCGCGTACAGGATCCCGAAAACTAAGCACCGCCTTCAGGATTTCTAAGGGCGAAATTTTTTGATTTCACTCCTCACTGCCTATCACAGTTTCGGAGGCCATGAAATGCCCAGATGGCACAACCCCCCCCCCCAAAATGACCCCATTTTGGAAAGTAGGCACCCCAAGATATTTGCTGAGAGGCATGTTGAGTATTTTGCAGATCTCGCTTTTTGTGACAAAGTTTTGAAAATTGAAAAAAGAAAAGAAAATACATCTTCCTTTTCTTTCTTCATTTTCCAAAACAAATGAGAGCTGCAAAATACTCACCATGCCTCTTAGCAAATACCTTGGGGTGTCTATTTTCCAAAATGGGGGGGGGTTTGTGCTATCTTGACATTTCAGGGCCAATGAAATTGTGATAGGTAGTGAGGAGTAAAATCACTATTTTATGTCGGCACTCGTCCCGCCCCCCTCCCTTTCCCCTCTGGGCTGCAGAAAAAGTTAACTAGGAGGCAATCAGGGGGTTAAAACCTTTATTAGGTAATATATGGGGGTACCTGACGCTATAAAAGTCTGACGGTGAAGCTAACCAACTAACTGGCTAACTAGCATCACCCGTGAGTAATCTATTACTTTCTCCCTGTCATGGTTATGCAGTAGAGTTTGTCTGTCAGCTTACCTGTCTCCATGTGTTCATTTCTAGAGACCAGCTGACCCTCACCTGAATGCTTTTGTAAACTCTCCTCTAGCATGGCTCCACCCCAGCTCCTATCAGGGAACCCTATATTAACCTGTGCACTGCAAGCCAGCAGTGCTGATCAACCATTGTGTGTTAGCTTTCATGTGTACTTGCTGTGTTTCCTACGTCTGATTCCAGTTACCGACTTTGGCCTGTTCTTAACTATTCCTGTCTGCTCGTGACCCTGAGCTTTGGCGTGTCCACGACCATCCCTGTTTGCCTGTGACCCTGAACCTTGGTGTGAACTCTGTTGTCCTTGTCTTCTTGTGGCCCAGACCTTGGCTTGTCCCTTACTTTCCTTGTTGTTCCAGCCTGCTGCCTCCTTCCTCTTCTCCTGTAGTCTACCGTGAGCGTGAGCATGAGCTGTGAGACCCTGGGGGCCGCGACCTGGAGCTAGACTGCAGTGCAGTCCATCCTCACCACTAGAGGCTCCGGTGAACACCTGCTCCGCGCCCTGGGGAATCTATGCTCTAGCTCCCAGTGGGATCTGTGTCAGTGATCCAGTAGACCTGCTTCCTGAACCTCCCAGGAGTCTATCCGCAGCAGTCAGTCCTAGGGTCCACTACCTAGCGGTGCACTTCTGACTCTGACTACAGAGTGCATCTGTCACCTAGCCTCAAGGTGACCTGACACTCCCTCTATTGGTACCCGTATATCCCCATTGGCCTCGATCTCTCAGATGTGAGATCTCTTCTACCTCTACCTCTTTTTGAAGTATATATGACCTAATTTCTGCCATCACTCGAGTCACTTTGTCTCTCATTCCTCTCTTCTGTTTCAGAACTCTCTGACTCCCTTTATGTATCAGAGTCAGCTGCAGAGACAGTCTGTGGAGTTAACCCTCTGTTCTTACAAGACCAATTGTAAACTCTGTCGTTAGCAAAGTCATCAGAATCCCAAATTTACTTTTTATATTTTTTTGCCTTAATAGTTTCTTTGTAAATCTCCACTTGTTTTTGTAATCTATCTTCTAGCTTTTTAAACAATGGATGGTCTTTAAATTTAAGGATGTTATTCTGTTCCTCCTTCAACTGGTTATTAAATTCAGTGAATTTAGTTTTTTTCAAAATTATGGAGATATTGCATCATCCTTAAGGTGTTTTCTGTTTTCTGTTTATCCCAACCTCATAAAATCCATATTGTCAGTATGGGAATGTGGTCTGATCATAGTCCTAAGTCCCCTCACTATAATCTTCTTTTTAATATGCATTTCAAGACCTTCAACCTCCCACCAACACCTCGTATGTTTCTTGAAATTCTGGATATACATCTGAATGCCTCATGTATATTGGTTTCTTTAGCTATAATAGGTGCCCCGTTTGAGTTTCATATAATTTAATTTTTGTCCTGACACATCCCCCCCCCCCCCCCGGGTTGTTTCATTTTTGTGGAGAACATATGCCTTGTGTCTTGTGTCAATGCAGTCTTGATTAATAGAGAACCTTTTTTGTGGACATGGTGATATATGGGGCTCATCCGTCAGTGGTTATTTGTGTCCCCATGGATCAGTGTACCCGTATTACATATCTGAGATATAGATAATTTCATAGGGCAGAAGACAGATAGCCCACACCTTCAGTAAAACAGTATTCACTAGTAGGGATGGACCGAAAACCCCCCAGTTCGGTTCACACCAGAACATGCGAACAGGCAAAAAATTTGTTTGAAAACGTGAACACCGTTAAAGTCTATGGGACACGAACATGAAAAATCAAAAGTGCTCATTTTAAAGGATTATATGCAAGTTATTGTCTTAAAAGGTGTTTGGGGACCTGGGTCCTGCCCCAGGGGACATGTATCAACGCAAAAAAAAGTTTTAAAAACAGCCGTTTTTTCGGGAGCAGTGATTTTAATAATGCTCAAAGTGAAACAAAAGTGTAAAATTCTTTTAAATTTCGTACCTGGGGGTGTCTATAGTATGCCTGTAAAGTGGCGCATGTTTCCCGTGTTTAGAACAGTCCGAGAGCAAAATGACATTTCTAAAGGAAAAAAGTCATTTAAAAGTACTCGCGGCTATAATAAATAGTCGGTCCCGGCAATACACATAAAATTTCATTGATAAAATGGCATGGGATTCCCTAACAGGGGAACACCGGCCAAAATTAAAAAAAAAATGCATGGGGGTCCCCCCAAATTCCATACCAGGCCCTTCGGTTCTGGTATGGATATTAAGGGGAACCCCGCGCCAAAATGTAAAAAAAAATGCCGTGGGGTCCCCCCCAAAAATCCATACCAGACCCTTATCCGAACATGCAACCTGGCAGACCGCAGGAAAAGAGAGGGGATGAGAGAGCGCCCACCCTCCTGAACCGTACCAGGCCACATGCCCTCAACATTGGGAGGGTGCTATGGGGTAGCCCCCCAAAGCACCTTGTCCCCATGTCGATGGGGAGAAGGTCCTCATCCCCACAACCCTTGCTGGGTGGTTGTGGGGGTCTGCGGGCAGGGGGGCTTATCGGAATCTGGAAGCCCCCTTTAACAAATGTACCCCTACCATTTCACAAAAAATGTGTGAAAATGGTGAAAAAAGACAATACACGCCATGGGACAAGTCCTTTATTAAAAAAATAAAACTGTCCCACAAAGTCTTGTTCTTCTTCTTCTCTCGCTCCGACAGACCGAAAAAGAAAAAAAAAAAGAGCCGCAAGCCGCCTACAGATCAAATGTACAAATGTACCCCTACCATTTTAAAAAAAAAAGTGTCCTTTATTAAAAAAATTAAAAAATAAAACTGTCCCACAAAGTCTTCTTATTCTTGCGCTCTGACAGACTGAAAAAAAAAAAAAAAGCCGCACGCCGCCTACAATCTGCCTCCATGGGAGGCACCCGCCGTAATGACAGGCCTCTCAGGTGACAGTTTTTTTATAACTGAGGGCGGGGCCACACGATCATGTTGGCAGGTGACCCCGCCCCCATCTGACTCCCGGGGACATCCCTATGGCTTTCCCGTAGCATCAGAGGGGTGCGGGGCCACCCGGTCTGCCCCCCCTTTGACGCATGGGGACATCCCTATGGCTTCTCCGTAGTGTCAGAGGGGGCGGGGCCACCCGGTTACGTAACCCAGCGACGTCATCGTGTGGCCCGTCCTCAGTTATAAAAGAGCTGTCACCTGAGAGCGGCCGGTCATTACGGCATGTGCCTCTCATGGAGGCAGATCATAGGTGGCTTTTTTTTTTTTTTCAGTCCGTCGGAGCGCGAGAAAAAGAAGACTTCGTGGGACAGTTTTATTTTTTAATTTTTTTAATAAAGGACACATTTTTTTTTTAAATGGTAGGGGTACATTTGTACCCCATTACCATTTCACACGGGGGGGCGGGATCTGGGGGTCCCCTTGTTAAAGGGGGCTTCCACATTCCGATAGGCCCCCCGCCCGCAGACCCCTACAACCACTGGGCAAGAGTTGTGGGGATGAGGCCCTTCTCCCCATCAACATGTAGACAAGGTGCTTTGGGGGTAATAGGAAATGTTGTGTGTAATTTGTTTTTTTTTTGTTTTAATGTTTTTATTAAAGTTTCTGCATGGTACATGAGATTAGACAACGAAAAATATGTCATTTTACATTTGAAATAATATAATATTAAGTACTTGTGCGCAAACCAAAATAAAACTCAAACAATAAAAATATAATATAATAAAACCTTAGAAAAAACGTAAAATATGAACAGAGTAGCAGCCACAAATAATAGTGTTCACACACCTAAAATCAAATGCTAAGAAGGGTTAAATCTGCGGCGCTAATCAAATAAATAAATCTGAGAAGTAAAAAATGTGTAGGCTAACGTGAAGAAGCCAATAAAGGACTCAAAGAATGACCATGGTTTAAAGGTGCGTGAATAACTAATAATATAAAATAAGTGCTAGGTGTCAAAACAGGTAGTAATAAACATCAAGCTCGTGGAGGAGCAAAGAAAAAACGACCCCTGATGATACTGTTCACACACCTACAATTAATAAGGGGAGGTAAAACTACGGCGCTTAAATCAATGAGTAAATTCCTGGGATAACAAAGGAAAAAACATGAACACCAAAGGAAAAAAGCTTATAGGAAGATGCAGGTAGCAATTAAATTTCTTAAGATCAGTGAATAACTAATAAAGCCTTGACAGAGATAAGCTATGTAACAAAGGAACTAATAACTACACCAGGAATTAATTCCAAGTAAGGATCTAGTTCATGTAAATTAATATTTCACCATTTCTGTGCAACCAAAAATACAGCAAATCAATGTTGCAACAAAAAAGTGCAGCCAATGGGGAAACTAAATGATTGAAATCCAGATGATTAATGACCTTTAAAACCTAAATTAATAAATGTGACTCGTGACTCCAATAACACAATAATCATAAAAAATGTATGTACAATAATCCTAAAAAGGTGTGTGCAAACAGTATTCCAGTGCAGCATCCAAGGTGAAAAATTAGAACTCAATAAAATATAAAAAGTGCAGCTAATGGGGAAACTAAATGATTGAAATCCAGATGATTAATGACCTTTAAAACCTAAATAAATAAATGTGACTCGTGACTCCAATAACACAATAATCATAAAAATGTAAATGTATTATACATACATTTTTATGATTATTGTGTTATTGGAGTCACGAGTCACATTTATTTATTTAGGTTTTAAAGGTCATTAATCATCTGGATTTCAATCATTTAGTTTCCCCATTAGCTGCACTTTTTATATTTTATTGAGTTCTAATTTTTCACCTTGGATGCTGCACTGGAATACTGTTTGCACACACCTTTTTAGGATTATTGTACATACATTTTTTATGATTATTGTGTTATTGGAGTCACGAGTCACATTTATTAATTTAGGTTTTAAAGGTCATTAATCATCTGGATTTCAATCATTTAGTTTCCCCATTGGCTGCACTTTTTTGTTGCAACATTGATTTGCTGTATTTTTGGTTGCACAGAAATGGTGAAATATTAATTTACATGAACTAGATCCTTACTTGGAATTAATTCCTGGTGTAGTTATTAGTTCCTTTGTTACATAGCTTATCTCTGTCAAGGCTTTATTAGTTATTCACTGATCTTAAGAAATTTAATTGCTACCTGCATCTTCCTATAAGCTTTTTTCCTTTGGTGTTCATGTTTTTTCCTTTGTTATCCCAGGAATTTACTCATTGATTTAAGCGCCGTAGTTTTACCTCCCCTTATTAATTGTAGGTGTGTGAACAGTATCATCAGGGGTCGTTTTTTCTTTGCTCCTCCACGAGCTTGATGTTTATTACTACCTGTTTTGACACCTAGCACTTATTTTATATTATTAGTTATTCACGCACCTTTAAACCATGGTCATTCTTTGAGTCCTTTATTGGCTTCTTCACGTTAGCCTACACATTTTTTACTTCTCAGATTTATTTATTTGATTAGCGCCGCAGATTTAACATTTGAAATAATGTTATGCGTAATTTATGCTCCTAGAACACCTGACGGTGCTCCCTGCATGTTGGACCTCTCTATGTGGCCAGGCTGCGTAAAAGTCTCACATATGTGGTATCGCCATAAACGGGACGAGTAGCAGAATATATTTTGGGGTGTAATTGTTGCTATGTACATGCTATGTGAAAAATGGACAACTTTGTGTAAAAAAAATAATAGTTTTTATTTTCTTTACACATTTTTCAGAAACTTGTGGGAAAAAATGACATGTTTAAAAGACTCATTATGCCTCATAGATTATATGTTTGAGTGTTTGCTATCCAAAATAGGGTAATTGTGTGGGTAATTCCATTGTCCTGGTGCTCCAGGGCCTTCAAAAGTGTAATAAGTTGTTAGGAAATTTTATGTGTAATTTATGTTGTAATTTATGCATGTTGGACCTCTCTATGTGGCCAGGCTGGTGCTCCAGGGCCTGATGGTGCTCCCTGCATGTTGGACCTCTCTATGTGGCCAGGCTGATGCTCCAGGGCCTTCAAAAGTGTAATAGGTTGTTAGGAAATGTTATGTCTAATTTATGCTCCTAGAACGCCTGACTGTGCTCCCTGCATGTTGGACCTCTCTATATGGCCAGGCTGTGAAAAAGTCTCAGGAGGAGTAGCAGAATGGATTTTGTTGTATAATTGGAAGTATGCATATGCTTTGTGTGTGAAATAACTTGTTATTATGACAATTTTGCATAAAAAAAACAACAATAATTTCTTCATTTTCCCAAGAATTGTGGGGAAAAATTACAACTTCAAAAAACTCACCATGCCTCTTACTAAATACCTTGGACTGTCTATTTTCAAAAAAGGGGTAATTTGGGGGGTATTTGCACTGTCCTGACATTTCAGGGCCTCAAGAAATAAGTCGTCAGTGCATCAGGTGTGATCAATTTTCAATGATTGCCACCATAGCTTGTAGACTCTATAACTTTCACAAAAATAAATAAATAATATCCACTAATTTAGGTTATTTTTTTACCAAAGATATGTAGCAGTATAAATGTTGGCCCAAATTTATGAACAAAAATTACTTTTTCGCAAAATTATATCATAGAAACTATAAAAAAGGTTTTATTTTTCAAAACGTTCACACTTTTTTCACTTATGTCGCAAAAAATAAAAAACACAGTGGTGATTAAATATCACTAAAGAAAGCTTTATTTGTGTGAAAAAAAACAGAAAAATTTTGTTTGGGTAGTGTGGCATTCAAAGTGCGAGAGCACTAAAAGCTGAATATTGGTCTGGGCAGGAAGGGGGGTACCCTGTATTGAAGTGGTTAAAGTGGTTGTAAACTCTCCCCCACAACTTTGTCCCATGTAAATCAGCATAAAAAACCCTAATGAACACTGCTTGTAGAAATCTCCTTACTTGCATAGTATTGTTGTAATCCTTTTTGTTCTTTAGACTGACATCACTGAGTATGCCCATATCTCCCATGATTTACGGCACACTCTGTGTGCTTGTCTATCTATTATCGGGACTTCCTACGGCACAACACTAAAATCCTACAAGACTGCATAATCACTCAGAGCTTCCTACTACACCCCATGTGACCATGTGACATCACATAGAGTGGAAAAAAAGGCATCGGACAGCATTACTGCAGTCTTATCAGCTAAAGCTGATAAGACTGACATAGGCAAACACTAGATAATCGGCACAAGTAAATACTATGAAATAAAACAAGTCAGCTATGAGCAGGGAAGCAGGGTTGCCATAGAAACGTTGGATTGAGAAGGAGGCTTGGTTAACAGTACAGGAAGTGCTCAATGTTAGGGCAGAAATACACTCTACTGTGGACTCAGAAAACAATACTTAAGATGGCGCTGCCTTACCCCTGGAAACAAGTTTTTTAAAGTTTTTTTAAACGGTGGCTATAGTTTGATAATTACTTTATTATAATGGACTAAATGAAAAGAAGCATCAGAGTGGAAGAGTTTACTTCCTCTTTAAAGCTTCAAAAAAGCACCAACAAAACATCATCGAAGCACCACTGAAGCATCACGAAGCACCACCGAAGCATCATTGAAGCACCACCGAAACATAGCAAAAGCATCAAAAACATTGAACTGGTAGGCACTTTAATGTGTGTTTAAGTTGAAGCAAGTGTAAATGAGCCCTTAATGTTTTATGAATATACAGTATATTTTTTACTGTAATTCAAAATTTTAATAAAAGGAAACAATTAAACCATGGATGCTCAACCTGTGGCCCTCCAACTGTTGCAGAACTACAACTCCCATCATGCCTCTGCCTTTGGGAGTCATGCTTGTAACTGTCAGCCTTGCAATGCCTCACGGGTAGTTTCGCAACAGCTGGAGGGTCACAAGTTGAGTACCCATGCGTTAAACAATATGTCCAACCTTACAAATGTGTTGAGACGAATAGCAAGGACAGTCCTCATTTGTGCAGTTGGATCATTCAACCAGACTTCTACTGTTATCGTCTGATGCTCAAGATTGAGCATTTTTATAAATCTGTTCCATTGTCTCTATGGCACATGTTTTATAGCATTCCTGCTGTGGCCCACTGTTTCGCTAACTAACTGATTTGTTGATTTTTTAAAATGTATTTGATTTTTTTTTTTACTTACGATATATAGTGCAGACGAAATCCATAGGGCTTTACTGAAGATGTAGATCATTCACATCATTGTCTGCTGACAAGGAAAGATAAAAACAAATCCAAATGAACAATAATGAATCATACATATAGGTATTGCGACACAAAAACAGACATGGAACATCACTTATAGCAAAGAACACCCTATGTACAAGCATGGTTTGCCAATTGTATTATAGCATATGTATCTACATGAAAAACCCAGATGCATTTCGACCCTTGCAATTTCGGGTCTCTTCAGGGGGATTTATA
Organism: Aquarana catesbeiana; assembly: GCF_042186555.1. Lineage (NCBI taxonomy): Eukaryota > Metazoa > Chordata > Amphibia > Anura > Ranidae > Aquarana > Aquarana catesbeiana. The sequence continues at coordinate 348,261,427 of NC_133324.1, read as the reverse complement.
TTCTAGGAAAATCTCAAAATATCTAATTAAAGACATTGAACCGTATTGCATTGCAGTGTTTTACTTTGTCCATCCTCCCGGCGCGAGCCGCTGCGTTCAGCCCCACGGTACTGGTTGAGCGGCATGGCGGGGAGACGCGGGTTGATCTGCGATTCTCCCCAAAGTGTGTTTCTCTACAGTTGAGTCCTCCCCTTGGGCCACTGTAGGGGGTCTTCCCCGTGCCGGTGGCATCCCCTGATCGCCACCGGACTGTCGGTGACAATACGCTTTTGCGTCGGAGGCAACAGCTTATGCCGGGGCCATGCCTTCCGGAACGCTGAGGGGACCACGCGGACGACGCCATTTTCGCAGACCTGTGGGAGGGTGGAAGGGGAGGGGCCTGACACCTGCAGACAATGGACAATTCATGCAGACACTTTAAAACCCCACAGCTCCCAGGAGATCCTGAGATGTTCCCTGCTAATGCTGTCATATACTAATACAAGACTGATGGAATGCTTGATAAGTGCAGCGTTTGGAACGCTTTTGACTGGCTAATCCTTGTACTCGTGTTACACCCATTCACTTTCATTTTCCAACATTGTGATTTATTTAACCTATACACTACTATCCCTATGTAGTATAACTTTAGTCCCATCCCTTCACTTTACGTATATAATATTTAGTGTCACATCACTTGTTGTTTGGCACTTAAAGCGGTAGTAAACCCAGCCATAAAACAGTTTAATTTCCGGCACGTGCTGGAAATGCAGCACTCCCATTGGTTGTGCTTGTGCTCTCAACCAAACTGTCAAACCATCCAATGGCTGGTGTCATAATTGACCACATGTGCAGCATCATGGCAGTTGTAGATTAAACAGAGGCAAAGATGGCAGCTTCCTTGGCTGAAAACAATAGGAGGGTTTACTTACACTTTAAATCTATCTCACTTTCATCATTTCATTTCACCATTTCCCCTTTCCCTTTTCACTCCACATATATGCTTTCCCCCCCCCATCAACACAGGCACTCCACACTCACACTCATCCCCCAGTCCTCTACACATTTCATGTTTACACTTTTACACTTGTTTTTCAGTTTGTAGTAGCCACATTGTTTTCACTTTTACACCTTTATTGTCCCATCATCAGTCACCTCACATCATGTACTTTCACTTCACTAATTACATCACCACACCCCATCCCCCACCCAACCTTTTTTTCACTGCCAGCTAACCCCTTTTATAACCAACCCAACATACGAACAAGCTACGCCATGTTATGCATAACTTAATTTTCCTAGAATATGAATCCACTATTGACCAAGTAACAACCAGCCTACAGCTGCCAAGCAGTTCTAGACACTCTCTTAATATTTACTAACGATGAGTTACAAAAAGTCTTTGCATGTCCATCTGCAGGTGCTTCACCCCCCATCCTCCTCTCCGGGTCCAAGAACGTGGCCCCCTGTAAGCTCGGTGGACTTTGCGCCCACCCGGAGGACGCGGGGGGGGACGTGCAACAGCGATGGGATAATTGGACAACTACAATCCTGCAATGCTGGTTTATGGGATACATCCTCATGTCTTCATTCACCCATTGGTAACTATATCTCTATGTGTATGGAGATACAATTTTGCTCAATTTGAAATGCTATACCTATACTTTTTATACTGTTCAATGTCTTTAATTAGATATTTTGATATTTTCCTAGAATATAAATCCCCCTGAAGAGACCCGAAATCGCAAGGGTCAAAATGCATCAGGGTTTTTCATGTGGATAGATATGCTATAATACAATTGGCAAACCATGCTTGTACATAGGGTGTTCTTTTCTATGAATGATGTTCCATGTCTGTTTTTGTGTCGCAATACTTATATGTATGATTCATTATTGTTCATTTGAAATTATTATTGTCTGTAAGATAAACAATTTTTTACATCAACCATTTCTATACAAATTCATTGCTGCTAAAAAAAAACCCTGGGGAAACTTCCTGTGTTTTGTGTATGCTTTTGGGTTATGCAGCTTTGGGGGCTCCCCTATTGTGTTTTCCTTTTTACACATGGCAAACAACCTACCAAAGTGTATTTTGGGTTGTAGGAGGAGCCAGAAAAAATCCACATAAAAAGAGGAATAACATACAGACTTTTTGACGATAGGTAAAACTCAGGCAGGTGAGCTGGCTCAGTTAAGCCAGTTTTATAAACTGTATGCAAATAAATCAATAAATAAATAATTAAATGAGCAACCTAAAAAATGGTGAGCCCAAGGGAAACATCCCATATTTTCCTTCACCGGACACAAAAAATATATATTTATATCAAGAGAGAAAGAGAATTGAATGCTTTGTGAAATTAGTATGCAAACCCGAACTTGTACTAACGTAAAGCCAGCAGCTCTCTATCTCTTTACACTGCATTTAGAGGTCAAAAGATCAATTCAAATCATCAATGTATTTTATACATTGGTGGTGGTTTTTTTAATCACTTCAGCTCTGTGCACCCCTTATGGCCCAGAGCAATTTTTACATTTCTGCAATGGGCCTGTTTATTTGGCAAATACTTTATCATTGTTTAAGATAACATGGTAATGTATATATTGTTTTTCTCTGGATTTCTTTGATGATATTTTCTGTCTGCAAAGTTTAGACTGAAAACTTAAAGAAAGAAAATCTTTTTTCTACTTTGATCAGTGTTTGTTAGAAAAAAGAATGTCACTGTAGATAAAAGCTATATATATTATTCCATAATTTGGCCCTTTAAAATGACACTAACATTACAAATCTGCTACAAAGAAATGCAAAGTTATTTACATATGAAATAAGGGCCTTTTTTTTTATTTTTTTTTACATAAGTCAACACAAAAAAACCTAAACAATACATATAAAAAAAATTAAAAAATAATAAGATTAAAGTGATACTATAGGTTTGATTTTTATTTTTAAAAAATAACAAACATGTCATACCTCCACTGTGCAGCTTGTTTTGCACAGAGTGGCCCCGAATGGCGTTTTTTGGGTTTCCCCCCGGCGGCTCTCCTAACCCCTCCCCGTCTTCTCTCTGGGAAGCGCTCTCCCAAGGAGGTTGCCTTGCGGGTGTGCTCCCGAGTCCTGCATTCAGCGTCCATAGCCGCTGAGTGCAGAACTAGGCCCTGCCCCCCGACGCCTGCGTCACTGGATTTGATTGACAGCAGCGTGAGCCAAAGGCTGCGCTGCTATCAATCTATCCAATGAAGGCCGAGAAACCTGGGCAAAGATCCAGCACGTTCGCGACGTGGAACTTTCCAGGGCTCAGGTAAGTAAAACGGGGGGCTGGGGGGGCCAGTAATCATCAGATGTTTTTTCACCTTAATGCGTAGGATGCATTAAGTTTAAAAAAACAGGAACCTATACAACCCCTTTAATAGTATAAAAATGTGAAAAAAATCAGGAAATCATAGTTTAAGAGAAACATATTTTGTTTCAAAAAAGTTAAGGTTGCTTTAACTGACAGCATAATGCATATGCATGCCAAAGGGAACCCTTTTAATATTTATATGAATGAAACTGAGTAAACATAAAGTATCAATAATGTTACATTGTGTTTCTGAATCATGTTTATGAACAGTGTTTACAAACACTGTTGAAATACTTCAGTCAAAAGTGGGGGCTCTGTTTTATACAACAGTGGCTGCAGACACTGCTATATTACTAAAAATTCTGGCAGGAGGAGCAGAAGCAGGAGGACAAGGACATGGTATGCTACATATGCTCTGTGTACTTTGATTAACTTTATTAGGATGTACAGTATGTAGCAAACCTTAAGTATTGGTAAAAATCCCCAAAAGTAACCACAGACTTGAAGACCTGGTATACAAATTTTCATGTAACAACTGTTCCACACACATTCAAGAGCTCTGGTGATAGACAACACTCCTCACTCTAAAATAAGTAGCCATAATGCTTGCTTGTGTGTGTGGCTGAGTCTGCATTCTGGTGACCACAAGTACAGGACGGAGGATTGCTATGAATGAATGAATGAATGAATGAATGATTTGTAAAGCGCTGCAAATGCGAACTGAATCGCCTCAAGGCGCTGGATGCATTCTCTGTTGACAGCTTCTCAGAAAAGGAAGGTCTTTAGTTTTTTCCTGAAGGCCTGGTGGTTTGCTTCCATGCGGATGTTGGTTGGAAGAGCATTCCATAGTCGAGGTCCTTGGACTGCGAATCTTCGTTCTCCCTTTGCTTTGTAGCGGTATTTGGGAATGATAAGGAGGTTTTGGTTAGCTGATCGAAGACTGCGATTCGGTGTGTAGTGTTTTATTCTCTCACGGAGATATAGTGGGGCATTTCCTTGTATGCATTTGTGGGTGAGGCAGAGGGTCTTGAATGTGATCCGATTCTTCACGGTTAGCCAGTGTAGGCTCTTTAGGGAGGGGGAGATGGATTCCCAGGGTTTTTTCCCTGTTAACAGTCTTGCCGCCGTGTTTTGGATGAGTTGTAAGCGCGCAAGCTGATATTGGGGTAGTCCTACGTAGAGTGAATTTGCGTAGTCGAGTCGGGAATTGATGATTGTACCCACAACTGCCGCTTTGTCCTCTTCTGGGATGAATGGGATGAGTCTACGAAGCTGGCGGAGGTGATGGTGGGATCCGCTCACCACTGATCCTATTTGTGCATCCATTGTCATTCCTGAGTCAAAAATGACTCCGAGACTCTTGGCTTTGGTGCTTGGAGAGATAGTCTGTCCAAGGATGGTGGGAGGTGTCCATGGAGTCTTTATTTTGGAATTTTTGTTAGATGGTAGGAGAAAAAGTTCTGTTTTTGATCCGTTGAGTTTGAGGGAGCTAGTGGTCATCCAGTCATCTATTAAAGTGAGGCATTTCTGTAATTGCTGATGAAGGTCTTTTTGTCCGTTGATGCGAAGGTAGAGTTGGGTGTCGTCAGCGTATGAGTGGAAGCAAAGATCGGTTTTCCTGATGATATTGAGAAGTGGGCGGATGTATATGTTGAATAGTACTGGTGACAAGGGTGAGCCTTGAGGGACTCCACAGGAGACTGCCCGGGTTTCCGAGGTGAATGTTCCTAGTTTCACTGTCTGGGAGCGATTCTCTAAGAAGGATGTAAACCATTTTAGAGCAGAACCTGTAGCTCCTGCAACTTCAGCGAGGCGGACAAGTAAAGTATTGTGGTCCACTGTATCGAATGCTGCGCTGAGGTCTAACAGTACCAGGAGACTCTGTTCTCCGTCGTCTGCTGCTTCAAGGGCGTCGTCCCATATTTTGAGAAGTGCTGTTTCTGTGCCATGGCCTGGACGGAAGCCTGATTGCAGAGGGTCCAGGAGGTGGTGTGTGTCCAGGTGGTGTTGTAGCTGCTGTACTACTGCTTTCTCCATAATCTTGGAGATGGCGTTGAGGCTAGTTATTGGTCTGCGGCAGTTAGGGTCCTATGAATACTTCAAAACACACTGGACTACCAGCTGTTTTCCCAACCCCCTGAATGTGAGCTAATGGTGACTTACTTGGGACTAGAAATGGCCCTATGTTTGTTGGATCCACAGAGAGAGTTAACTTATTACCTTTTTGCACCTGGAACCCCGTCTATTACATCTCCGATGCAGCTGATGTTGTGCTATTATGTGACTTTCAGTCTTCACAAGGCGTCATAGGGATGGGACCAAAGAACTTAGGGCGGCACAGCGGTGCAGTGGTTAGCACTCTCGCCTAGCAGTAAAACAAGGGTCGCTGGTTCGAATCCCAACCACGACACTACCTGCCTGGAGTTTGCATGTTCTCCCTGTGCCTGCGTGGGTTTCCTCCGGGTACTCCGGTTTCCTCCCACACTCCAAAGACATGCTGGTAGGTTAATTGGCTTCTGTCCAAAATTGGCCCTAGTATATGAATGGGGACCTTGGATTGAGGGTAGGGATTGATGTGAGTGTGCGATGTTCAGGGTTAGGGACAAGGGTCAGGGTTGTAGACCCACACTCACTCAGGTTGAACTGGATGGACTGGTGTCTTTATTCAACCTTACTAACTATGTAACTATGTAACTATGTAACTTGAAGCAGGTGGGAAAATTTCTAAAAAAGACTAGCTGGATGTACAAATCAGATCCCTCATACAGTCATAGATGCCACCGGGTCATCCAGATCTATAAAGACTGGAATGAATATGAGTTAAAACTACCAGGTTGTTAATCTGCTGTATCAACAGTTTCTCAAAATCAAGATTATCCTGCTTGTCATCATCAGATTAAATCAGAAAAGTGGAAAAAAATATATTCTATGATTTACAGTGCCTTGAAAAAGTATTCATACCCCTTGAAATGTTCCACATTTTGTCATGTTACAACCAAAAATGTAAATGTATTTTATTGGGATTTTATGTGATAGACCAACACAAAGTGGCACATAATTGTGGAATGGAAGGAAAATGATAAATGTTTTTCAATTTTCTTTACAAATAATTGCAGCTGCAAGTCTTTTTCGGGATGCCTCTACTAGCTTTGCACATCTAGAAAGTGCCCAGTCTTCTTTAAAAAATAGCTCAAGCTCTGTCAGATTGGATGGAGAGCAACTGTGAACAGCAAATCTTGCCACAGATTCTCAATTAGATTCAGGTCTGGACTTTGACTGGGCCATTCTAACACATGAATATGCTTTGATCTAAACCATTTCATTGTAGCTCTGGCTGTATGTTTAGGGTAGTTGTCCTGCTGAAGGGTGAACCTCCGTGCCAGTCTCAAGTCTTCTGCAAACTCTAACAAGTTTTCTTCTAAGATTGTCCTGTATTTGGCTCCCTCCATCCACTTTGACCAGCTTCCCTGTCCCTGCTGGAAAAAAAAAAAAAAAGCATCCCCTCAACATGATGCTGCCACCACCATGTTTCACGATGTGTTTAGGGTGATGTGCAGTGTTAGTTTTCTGCCACACATAGTGTTTTGCTTTTAGGCCAAAAAGTTCAGTTTTGGTCTCATCTGACCAGAGCACCTTCTTCCACATGTTTGCTGTGTTCTCCACATATCTTCTCGCAAACAGCAAATGGGGCTCCTTGCCCCACTTCTATAAAGGCCAGATTTGTGGAGTGCATGACTAATAGTTGTCCTGTGGACAGATTCTCCCACCTGGGCTGTGGATCTCTGCAGCTCCTCCAGAGTTACCATGGGCCTCTTGGAGAGCATCTGTGAACAGCAAATCTTGCCACAGATTCTCAATTGGATGCAGGTCTGGACTTTGACTGGGCCATTCTAACAAATGAATATGCTTTGATCTAAACCATTTCATTGTAGCTCTGGCTGTATGTTTAGGGTCGTTGTCCTTGTGAAAGGTAAACCCCCCCAGTCTCAAGTCTTTTGCAGACTCTAACAGATTTTTTTCTAAGATTGCCCTGTATTTGGCTACATCCATCTTCCCATCAACTCTGACCAGCTTCCCAGGTCCCTGCTGAAGAAAAGCATCCCCACAACATGATGCTGCCACCATCATATTTCACAGTGGGGATGGTGTGATATGCAGTGTTGGTTTTCGGCCACACATAGCGTTTTGCTTTTAAGCCAAAAAGTTTAATTTTGGTCTTATCTGACCAGAGCACCTTCTTCCACATGTTCGCTATGTCCCCCACATGGCTTCTCACAAACTGCAAACGGGACTTCTTATGCCTTTCTTTCAACAATGGATTTTTTCTTGCCACTCTTTCATAAAGGCCAGATTTGTGGAGTGCACAACTAATAGTTGGCCTGTGGACAGATTCTCCCACCTGAGCTGTGGACCTCTTGGCTGCTTCTCTGATTAATGCTCTCCTTGCCCAGCCTGTCAGTTTAGGTGGACGGCCATGTCTTGGTAGGTTTGCAGTTGTGCCATACTCTTTCCATTTTCGGATGATGGATTGAACAGCGCTTCGTGTGATGTTCAAAGCTTGGAATTTTCTTTTATAACCTAACCCTACTTTAAACTTCTCCACAACTTTATCCCTGACCTATCTGGTTTGTTCCTTGGCCTTCATGATGCTGTTTATTCACTAAGATTCTTTAACAAACCTCTGAGGGCTTCACAGAACAACTATATTTATACTGAGATTAAATTACACACAGGTGGACTCTATTTACTAATTAGGTGACTTCTGAAGGCAATTGGTTCCACACTAGATTTTAGTTAGAGGTATCAGAGTAAAGGGTGCTGAATATAAATGCACCCCACACTTTTCACATATTTATTTGTAAAAAAAATGTGAAAACCATTTATCATTTTCATTCCACTTCACAATTATGTGCCACTTTGTGTTGGTCTATCACATAAAATCCCAATAAAATTTCAAGGGTTATGAATACTTTTTCAAGGCACTGTATATAATTAATAAGACAACCATAAATTAAATTATGTAGTGGGTGGAGGTTTTTATTGCTGGCCTTGCATTGGCAGAGAGTCGTTCGGGGAGCCTCTGTTTGGAGGGTTTGTTTGTATTTTTGTAAGTCAGCGGGCAAAAATTGGCAGATGTTGGGGGGACTTTGTGCCAAGGAAGCTAATGACAGGTCTGGAGGAAGCCTGCTGAATGAATGCTATTTCAAAAGGTACAATAGGCGGGAACTGATCATTTAGAGTTTTTTAATGATTTTTAAGATGAGCACGAACGATTCTCCGCGTAGTGTATGGCCAGCAAAATTGAGGGGGGATACTTGTGATAATGTTTGGACTTGATTGTATGTTATTTGGAATAATTTTGATGATTTGATTTGTTCATGAATCTCCATTAGGGTGTTGTAATAACCTGTATCTGTTAGTTTATGGAATTTAATACGTGTTGCTGCTGATTATTTGATTTGGGTTGTCGGTTATGCCGCGTACACAAGACCGGACTTTCCATCAGAATAGAATCCGACGGTCTTTCCGACGGAGTTCCGCTGAAACGGACTTGCCTACACACGATCACACCAAAGTCCGATCGTTTAGAAAGCGATGGCGTACGATGGGACTAGAAAAAGGAAGTTCAATAGCCAGTAGCCAATAGCTACCCTTGCGTCGTTTTTGGTCCGTCGGAATAGCATACAGACGAGCGGTTTTCCCAATAGGAACTGATTCCATCGTAGAGATTTGAAACATGTTCTATTTCTAGGTCTGTCAGAATTTTAGAAAGAAAAAGTCCGATGAAGCCCACACACAATCGGAATGTCTGACGGAATGATTCTGTCGGACCTTTTCTGACGGAAAGTCCGGTTGTGTGTACGCGGCATTAGACTTGATTCCTATTCCAATCCATGTTTATTCCTTTTCTCATTATTGTTTATATGCCTTGTTAAAAAATTGAATAAAGAATTATACTTAAATAAAAAATAAATAAATAAGACAACCATGTCATTTTTTTGTTCACTTAAACTAGCCTGTTTTCATTTGTAAGTGCAAATTCCATATCTGCCTCACATAATCCTGTTCATGCACGCTTCACATGTATACAGTGCAGTAAATATTTCACCTTTGTTTATGAACCTTACTATATATCAGTTTACAACCTACTAAACCAGTATAAAGGTATGCACATATAATCACCCATGCCCATTCTACAAAGTGGAATTATCATCGTACATGAACATGAACATCTATGTCCAGTAAATTCTCATGTGATCAACCCACATGACTTTTGCCTCATATTTTTTTTAAAACTTCTTCCTTTTTGTCTGTAAAAAGTTCATAAAACAGGTAAAATGAATTAACATAAGTCACAGTGCAAAATTTGAAAATAAGCCCCCTTAAACTGTGTTGCCTCAACAACCATTATGTTATTGGTGGGTCATGTGATTTTAAATCATGGGTCATAAATGTTACAGTCTTATCAGATGGATGGGTCATGGTTTTGATATATACTACATTTCCTTCAAGCCAACTATAAGAACCATGCTCAAAGTGTCCCTAACTAAATGTAGTGCTTGCAGCAAGGCTGTAGCCAGATTAGGCTTTGTTTATGTTATTTGAGTACATTGGGTTTTCTCCTAAGTCAAGGACATTGATTGCTTCTGCCTGCTGCTGTTGCATACTCTCCAGTAGTTAATAGTGAGAAAAGACAATGTGTTGGGTTAATAATATTTATTATGCCTTGGCCAGTCACTGAGAGGTATATTCCAGTGATGTAGTGTGGATAAATATTTGGAGTGAGCTTCTAGAAGGGTCCTTACCTTCCAGGCTCTTCCTGGGGAGGATGTATGTGTACAGAGGTCCAGTCTTTTTTTCCCAAGCTCTGCCTGGTGAATGAGGTTGTGGGTACGGAGGTCTTGCCTCCCAGGCCCTTTGCCTGGGGAGGAAGCCAGAGAGAAAACAGTATTGCTCTTTTAGCTGCCTGCTGGGCCTGAACATACCAAACTTTCCTGTGGCAGAGGCCTAAAGAGTGTGAAACTGACCTGTGGCAGAAGTCTAAGAAACAGGATAGTAGCTTCTCATCTGGGTATACAGAATCTAAGCTGGCCTGTGATTGAGGCCTAAAGAACCTAAAGTTGACCTAGAGGCCCAGGAAGCTGCAAGATAGCTGCCTTTCTAGGCCTAAAGAATTCTTGGAGAAGTCTGCTGTGCTAAGTGATTTTTTGCTGCTGTTTTCTGTTATCATGTACCCCTATACTTCTATCCCTAATAATTGATCCAATAAAGTTGCCTGAAGGACTGAAGTCTGTCTGTTACCTTCAGTGGGTCAGTGTCACTGAGTTGTTGGATGCAGTTATAGGGTAGATCAGTCTCTACCGCCCCTTTTTCTATTAGTTCATAAATTTTTTAATAACACATACAATAAAAAATACTTATATCCACTTAATGCAGTCATATTTCCGAAAGAGTCCAACTGGCAAAATCAATATTTCTGAAACAATTTGATTCAGTGCTGGAAGTTTCCCAGGACTGATATCATTCAGTGCCCATACTTTCAGTGCCTAGTAAGGTAAGTGTTCTTAAAGTGGAAGTAAAGGCTACAGTTATGTATCTTAAAAACACTGCTTCCCCTCCTCCTCCCACCTATGTTTTATACTGCTGGGGAAAAAAAAGATGTGTATAAATACCCTTTTTTAACCAATTCCCGCTCGGCCTATAGCAAAATGACTACCGGGTGGTGGTTCAGTTTTCCTGACTGGACGTCATATGACATCTTTAAGGGTAACTGCTCACGCGTGCCCATGGGGTTGCGCAGTGCGCCAATCGGTGGTGCGGCGCGTCAGTCTGACACACTGTCAGTCTGTCAGAGGCTCTTTACCACATAATCAGCCCTGTCCAATCACGGCTGATCACGATGTAAACAGGAAGAGCTGTTTATCGCCTTTTCCTCACTCGCGTCTGACAGACGTGAGTAGAGGAGAGCCGATCGGCGGCTCTCCCGACAGGGGGGGGGTCTGTGCTGATTGGTTATAAGCGCAGCCCCCTCATGGATGCCTGCCCAGGACAACCAGAGATGCCGCCAGGACCACCAGGGATGGCCACCACACAGGACCACCAGGCATGCCATCCTAGAGCACCATAGATATGCCAATCAATGCCCAGGCAGCTGCCAATCAGTGCCTATTAAAAATGCCTGACAGTGCCATCAGTGATGCCTATCAGTGCAATGTATCAGTGGGCGCCATCGATGCCCATCAGTGCCACCCATAAGTACCCATCAGTGTCGCCTATCAGTGCCCATCAGTGTCCACCACTGCCACCTATGAGTGCCCATAAGTGCCGCCAATCAATGCCCATCAGTGCTGTATATCATGCCACCCACCAGTGCTGCCTATCAGTGCCATCTCATTGGTGCCACCTCATCAGTGCCGCCTTATCAGTGGCTGTCAGTGCAGCTTATCAGTGCCCATCAGTGAAGGAGAAAACTTACTTTTTTACAAAATTTTATAACAGAAACAAAGAAAAACTTTTTTTTTTTTTTTTCAAAATGTTCGGTCTTTTTTTATTTGTTTAGCAAAAAATAAAAACCGCAGAGGTGATCAAATACCACCAAAAGAAAGCTCTATTTGTGGGAACAAAATTATAAAAACTTTGTTTGGGTACAGTGTAGCATGACCGCGCAATTGTTATTTAAAAAGTGACAGCGCTGAAATCTGAAAATTGGCTTGGGGAGGAAGGGGGGTAAGTGGCAGGTATTAAAGTGGTTAATGTGCTCTGGTGCTCTAATGTGATGCAGAAGCTCTGGCTCCCCTGTGTCATGGAGCGGATACTGCAGTGATGAGGAGGGAGTGCTGAAAGCGGATGGGCTTCAGAAGCCAGCAGGTGACATCACGGCTCCCGGAATTGAGCCCCATTGTAGAGTGTTCCATGACACAGGGGAGTCAAAGCTTTTGTATCACGTGCATGCATTGTGGCAAATTAAAAAATTGTATTTACACAGATTTTATTTACCAGCAGCATACAGCATAGGTAGGAGGAGAGGGGAAGCAGAGTTTTTAAGCAGGCTCACTGTATTTTTTATGTAGCCTTTACTTCCACTTTAGGTGAGAAAGTATATCTAAAGCCCAGTTTTGTAAAGAGTAGGCAAGGGTTAAAAAACCCTGTATCCCATTGGAAAGATCTTTTTTTGCTTTCTGTTCCACAGACACTGCAATAAGTAAGAGGAAATATCTCCAAAGTGAGGGAAATCCCATCTTTTACAACTGTCACTGCAACATGTGTATCCATTTGACAAGTTCCTCACTATTCTTGTTCCAATGACAATTCAAAATGATGGATTTTCTTTCACTCTGGTGACTATGGTCAAAAAGAGAGGATGAATTTTCCCAGCAGACCCCCCTGTCTGTACTGACCTTTTTTTTCCTAACTGTGATGCTTCTCTTTAAAGATCTTCGTAGTAAGGCTTACAAGTCATACACAGCCTTTCTTTAAACATCTTCCCTGTTGGCCAATCCAGGTCCCCATGCTTGCTCCACCTGAACTACATCCACTTCAGGAGAAGACATGTCAACAGGTTGAAGGGCTGCAACCCCATACACTAAATGTTACCATTCTTAGTGCAGGAAACCAATGCACTGTAATACGCGTCTTCACACTATATCAAATTTCTACCGTATCACATTCCAGTCCAGTCAAAAATGCTATTTCATATTGTAAGAACATGAGCACACTACTGTAAAATAACGATTATATTCTAGACTGCACTACTGTTGTTATACCCAAGATTCTATGTAAAAAATGGTTACATAACACACTCCAATCTCACTGAATTTGAAGGAAGTACTAAAGCTTTGTGTGTCAAAGATTTGGTCTATGGGCAATCTGCATCTTCCGCAGTCACTATCTGGCTGACCCATCACCCATAATGGATCATAATAATAACTACCCAAGAATAACTATACAGATTTTTGATACATCTTCCAAGACCAGTCTGCCCAGGGGTTCCTGCATGGGTTCAAAGGTGGTCCATAGACATTCAGTCAATCCCTATTCCAACCAAAAAAAACTAGACCAGGTAGCCATTAACTTACTGAATGTCTGTGAATATATATACTATCTGAATATTTGCTGGAGATTTTTGAAAAAGGTGTGATCCCTCCACTGGCTTCTGATTTCCCAACAAATAAAATTCAAAACACTAACAACATACAAAGCCATTCACAACTCTACCCTGAGCTTCATCACCAACCTTGTCACACAATATTACCGAAACTGCCTTCTTCGCTCCTTCCAAGACCTTCTCTCTAGCTCACTTGTCTCCTCCTCCTATACTGGCATTCAGGACTTCTCCATCCTGTGGAACTCCCAACTCCAATCTGCCCAGTTATCTCCTACTCTGTCCACTTTTAGGCGAACATTGAAAGCTCATCTCTTCAGGGAAATATGTCCCACCTCTGTCTAACATGTGAACTTTTACTTTCTCCATTAACTCATCCCTCATAGTAATTACCTTTTGTATCCCTTGCCCTCCCTATTAGATTGTAAGCTCTCAGGAGCAGGGCCATCCTTACCCTCTTGTATTTAATTGTATTGCACCTATACAATCCCCCTTTATTTTGTAAAGCACTACACAAACTGTTGGAGCTATATATACTGTAACTCCTGTATAATAATCAAAGAACAAAATAAGTGCAGCGCTAAAGCTAAATATGAATAGTATATCATACTACAAATAACCATAAACCGGTAATTGATCCACCAAAAATAACCATAAACAGATAATTGATCCACCAAAAATAAATGAAAAAAATAAATTATAAAACAGAGAACAGGTCTCCCATAGAAGACAAAGACAGATGTCTCACCATATACCACAAGTGAAAAAATTATTGTGTAAAGTGATAAAATAAGTCCCAATTGTAAATATTACAAAAACTCAAAAAAGTCCATAAACAGGGTGAGTTGATGACCAGAGTGCATATATTCAGAAGAGATGTGACATAGGTGAGTCCAGTATCCAAAGTGATTTGCACTCAAGTGAGATATGAGGCTCCTTACCAGCTCGCGGTGACCACCATAACAGTGGTCTCACCAGGCATCTGGGAAATTATCAGGTCACCCACAAACCTATATCGATATCGGCCAATCCCCAGACGACATCCTATCGTGACGAAACGCGTAGGGAGGAGCCTGTGACGCTGACGTCATTACGTTTTCTTAGTGATTGATGGGACATACACAGTAAGCAGGCGGAAGCTCGTGGAGACGCCGCAATCCTTATGTTTGGCTACACGCTGTTAATGGATGAAGATTTTTGTAAGTGCAAACCTTTAGTTAAATAAACCACACTATATTGCAATTTTACGCTATGGGAGCCTTTCTTGTTTTTGTTTTTTGAGTACCACGCTTACTACTGGGGATATCGATATAGGTTTGTGGGTGACCTGATAATTTCCCAGATGCCTGGTGAGACCACTGTTATGGTGGTCACCGCAAGCTGGTAAGGAGCCTCATATCTCACTTGGGTGCGAATCACTTTGGATGCTGGACTCACCTATGTCACATCTCTTCTGAATATATGCACTCTGGTCATCAACTCACCCTGTTTATGGACTTTTTTGAGTTTTTGTAATATTTACAATTGGAACTTATTTTATCACTTTACACAATAATTTTTTCACTTGTGGTATATGGTGAGACATCTGTCTTTGTCTTCTATGGGAGACCTGTTCTCTGTTTTATAATTTATTTTTTTAATTTATTTTTGGTGGATCAATTATCTGTTTATGGTTATTTTTGGTGGATCAATTACCGGTTTATGGTTATTTGTAGTATGATATACTATTCATATTTAGCTTTAGCGCTGCACTTATTTTGTTCTTTGATGTATTGGAGTTTAGTATTAGACTTTTAGTGCTGGCGGCTTTTACAACTCACATATCAATATACACCTTTCTAGCGCAAAGTTAACCCCCTTTTTTGGGTTTTTTTATTTTTATTTGCAATTCCTGTATAATAATAATAACAATTTGGAAAGTGAAATGATTTCAGATCCAAAGAGGCCATAATTGAGTCAGGGATAGTCAGAATTACTGTTCTTACTTTGAAAGTGATGAACAATCTGCCTGCATGAACTTAGACATGGTATATCATGATAGTATATAATTATCATAATGACAGATAGAAATACTTTAACCACTTCCTGCCCAAGGTACGTCATATGACGTCGTTGACTTTGTGCGGGTATATCTGAATGATCCCTGCAACTACAGGCATCATTCAGATATCATCTTTTTCAGCCAGTGATTCCCTACACCATAAGAATGATCATAGCAGCTTTTCCACCTCTTGATCGTCCCCCCCCGCCACCCTCCGATGCTTCTACTGACTCACCGCTTCCATTGGTGAGTCGGGGAACGGATCCCCCGGATGTTTACCATAGAGATTTCTGGCGGACCAGATGGTCGACGGAGTCTCTACGATCGTTCAGAGGCCGGGCACGATGTTATGACGTCACGCCCGGCCTCTGCAATCAAAAAGATGGCACCTCCTCGGCTGGGAAGCCGAGATCGTTTATTTATTTATTTTTATTTTAGGCTTCCCAGCCTAGAGGTGAGATGTGGGGTCTTATTGACCCCATAACTCACTGTAAAGAGGACCGATCATGCCATAATCCTTTTACAAGGGATGTTTACATTCCTTGTAATAGGAATAAAAGTGATCAATTTTTTTTTAAAAAGTGTCAAACTAAAAAAAATAAAAGTGGAATTAACAATAAAAAAAAATGTAAAGCGCCTCTGTCCCCGTGTGCTCGCACGCAGAAGCGAACGCATACGTAAGTCCCGCCCACATATGAAAACAGTGTTCAAACCACACATGTGAGGTATCGCCGCAAACATTAGAGCGAGAGCAATAATTCTAGCCATAGATGTCCTCTGTAACTCAAAACATGTAACCAGTAAAAAATTTTAAAGCGTCACCTATGGGGATTTTTAAGTACCAAAGTTTGGCACCATTCCATGAGCGTGTGCAATTTTGAAGCATGACATGTTAGATATCTATTTACTCAGCATAACTTCATCTTTCACATTCTGCAAAAAAATTGGTCTAACTTTAATGTTTTGTTTTTTTTTTTAAAGCATGAAACTGTTTTTTTTAGAAAAAAAATGTGTTCGAAAAATTGCAGCGCAAATACCGTGCAAGATAAAAAGTTGCAACGACCGCCATTGTATTCTCTAGAGTCCTTGCTAAAAAAAAACATATATAATATTTGGGGGTTCTGTGTAATTTTCTAGCAAAAAAATTATGAATTTTACATGTAGGCGAGAAATGTCAGAATTGGCCTGGATGGGAAGTTGTTAAAGTCAACAAGTTGTAGCTTCAATCTGAGGCTTTGCACATGGCTATTTTTATTTGTGACCATTTACCTTTAAATCTTTTGATGGAACCAAAGATTGAGGTGCTCCTCTACTTTTCATGTAACAAAACCAAAATCTAGGGTGACCAATCAAAATGTGAATTGCATATGTCCGCCTTCATAGCTTCTAAATGGCCCACATCTCTTTTACCTGCCAGTTTGTACTTTTTGTTAGTTTCTGTCTCTTTCCCCCAGGCCTTCCCTTGTGCCTCTGTCTTTCTCTGGCTCTGTGTGTCTCTCTCTCCACCCCCTCTTGCTGTATATACACACTGTCTGTGTGTCACTGCGTGTGTTTAATCCCATCTCTCTTTAAAGGATTGTTTTGTGTAATCCCTTTAACACTTCATTCTGCTAATTATCCGGAGAACGAGGTGCAGCATGGGGAGTGGAGAGGACAGGCACCATTACATCATGGTGGTGCTGGGGGGGTAGTCTGTTTGACCCGAGTATAACCACACTAACACAACAATAGAAGCAAAGCTTGTCACTAACACACTGTGACAAGGGGATTAGAGATGGATTCACACACAGTGACAAACCGACAACTATTACACACTGACAGACTAACATCTATAACACTAGGTGACAGGCAACCACCTGTAATGCATGGTGAGCCCACAGGTACAACACCCGGCTCCAAGTCCTTTTCTCACTATCCATTGCTTTTGTCCAAAAATGTACTTTTTCTCTGTGCTGTACATGTAATAATTGTTCATTATTTTGCCTTTTGCATGTTATTGCTTATATCTGTATGATTAATATCTATCTAGTATATCTATGTAGTATATCAGTCACTCATTCACTTTGGTTAATATCTTTATATTATTTTTATATTAACCTATCATCTGTCTGGCTTTATCTATCTATCTATCTATCTATCTATCTATCTATCTATCTATCTATCTATCTATCTATCTATCTATCTATCTATCTATCTATCTACAATTTTATATACGATTTTCCTTTAGATTTACCAAAACCATATAATATGAGGTCAAACCATATACACGTTCAATTTGTATGCAATCAGCCAGGTCCTTGTACTACACAGTTGAAGGTAAATCTAAAGGAAGTTGAACAAGAAAATTGTATAATGTCCAGCTTTAATCAATTATCTATCTATCTATCTATCTATCTATCTATCTATCTATCTATCTATCTATCTATCTATCTATCTATCTATCTATCTATCTATCTATCTATCTCTGTGTGACTAGAACTGTCAATCTATTTATCTATCATAGTTTTTTTTTGTCTATCTTGTTACTGGGCAGAACTCACATGTTGAATGGGTAAGGACGGACGGTGCCAGACTCTCCCACACCCCCTTACCTCCTGCCCCTCCACCCCTCTTCTGCTACCTTACTGGAGAGATTTAGTCCTGGATCTGACAGATCCAACACTCTGTGAATAATTTTCCAGCACCCCCTCCCTCTCCGTTGCCCTCTGCCCTCTCCCTCCCTATCTTTCCCCGGCTGCAGCTATTGGAGAGCCCATAATGAGATAAGTGTGAGCTCACAGGCCCGCTATTTAACCCCTGCACCCAGGGCACAGGCATCAGACAGGGGCAGTTGGGAGACACAAGGGCAGGCAGATTGGCACGTAGGGGCAGAGCAGGCTTTGCCCAGGATTTGCATGGGGATTTGTGAAAAGAGAGAACACAGGAAGAGCTGACCACAGTGTTACACACTCAGAGTAAGTTAGACTCCTGTCTGTCTTGTGTGCTCTGGACTTTGTCACTTTGTGTCATTCATTTACTGTCACCCTTCTGTGGCACAACCTGTTTCAGTCTGTATCTTCCACTCACCTGCTGTCCCACAATACTGCACCTAATTAAAGATCATTATAGCATTAGATAAGTGTGTTTCGATCGGGTTGATTGTGCTGTGTCAAGGAATTTGCTATTGCAGATCAGAATCTCAAATGTCAAATTCATTAAAGCAATAAAGGTCACAAATAACTCCTTAGGCACCTTACCTAATGTATCTAGGTGTGAATGGTCACACAGTAAATGCTTTATCTGTTTGACTATACAGGTTATTCAAACCAGATTTGCGTTTTTTTTGTTTCCTAATTTTCCAGATGAATGATAACTAAAGTGCTAAAGTAGTAAGATGAATAGGCCTAGTGACCAGCTTCACCTCTGCTGTATCTGTATACTGTGATAAGAAAGGTGGAAGTGAGATGAATAATATTATATTGTAGTACTGCTATGAAAACTCTAGGTTCCCAATAATAAGTTGTGGAATAGTGTGTGTTGTAAAGGTAGGCTTTGGGAAAGGGCTTTGCATAGAATTACGAAATACCATTGGACTTGCACTTGTTTAATTCTGGCACACAAGAATAATTAGACTTATCTCTGTATGGGTAATGTTACATAAGTTTGTTTAAATGTTGGCTCCAGATCCGGACCGCCTTTTTTATGTCGATATTCATACTGGTACTATACTGCTATTGAGGTTGTTTCCCTAATTAAAGCATAGGCCTAGAGCATTAGTGCTCAACCTGTGGCCCTCCAGCTGTTGCAGAACTACAAGTCCCATGAGGCATTGCGAGGCTGACAGTTACAAGCATGACTCCCAAAGACAGAGGCATGATGGGACTTGTAGTTCTGCTACAGCTGGAGGACCACCGGTTGAGCACCCATGGCCTAGAGAGTGATGGCTCGTCTGGGAGCGGTGAGACAAACAGCTAGCTCTGAAAACTTTTATGCGTACTCTGTATAATGTGTGATAAAATGGAAAAGTGTAGTTTCCATCTGTGTTTTGTGTTGTCTATTAAAATTAAGATAAAGTTAATATAGTTCGTTTAACGTCATTTAAATGTTTAAATAAATAAAAGCTTACTTATATTGTTCAGACCTTACTGCTGTGTAGTAAGTACAAGTCTTATAACTTCTAACCATTCATTTAAGTGTGCATTGTAGACCACAATTCCTCTACAACATGTACGGGCAGCTTTCGGTCCTACAGGTTTTGGGAGGACTACAAGCCCAGCAGAAGCTACCAGCTACCAGCATGCTATGGTTGAAACCAAACATTCTTCTCTATCACAAGGCATGATGGGGCTTGTAGTTGCTGCAAAATGAAAGGCAAGAAGTTGCAAATCTATATTCTGCTATAAAGGGATTGGGGCCTAACAGAGACTGTGAAAATATGGAAATACTCTTCAAATATAACGCTGTGTCAGGTATACAAATTGGAAAAAAGCTCCTGAAAAGACAAAATGCGCAGGAAAATGCAATTTTTAACGTGTCACTGTTAGAATACAAGCATGCAATTGGAACATTCTTCATTAACTGATGTAAAGAAAGTATCAAACTTAGACATAGACATAATCATTGTTAAATAATATAACTGGATACTAACATTTTAATAGGAAAAGTTGATCCAGGGAATATCTGATTGCTTCTTGGGGGATTACGAAGGAATTTTTTACCCTGCTGAATTAAATTGGATAATACTTTGGTGGGTTTTTTTTGCCTTCCTCTGGATCAACTGTGGGCATAGAATTGTGTATATAGAATTGTATATTTTGTTCCCCTTTTATTGGTTGAACTTGATGGACTTGTTTCTTTTTCCAATCAGACTATGTTACTATGTAATTGTTACATAGTTAACAATTATTATTCATTTTAATTATATTGTTAGTCACATAGTTAGTCAGGTTGAAAAAATACACTAATCCATCTAATTCAACCAATGAAAAAAAAAATAGAATACCTCCATATACACTATTGTATACCCGTAGTTGATCCAGAGGAAGGCAAAAAAAACCTGATAAAGCACTGGCATGCTGATATATATTTTTAATTTGCTTGCATGAATCCATCTTCTCTTCCGTATAGTTTAAACTTTCTGTGTAAAAGTTTTGAAGAACAATATAGTAGATAATAAACCTGCTGCAGTATGTGCGGCATAACAAAATTAATATATTTTATCATCTTTGAATAAATACCATTTATTAAATATAAAAACGGTAAATAAAAAAAAAGAGCTCAAATAAAATAAAAATACAAACACTTCTACGTTTCATGGTTTTACAAAAAAAACCTTGGTAATTGTAAAATTGTAGCTGTGCAATTAAGGAATGCTAAATGCTATCTAATTAGAAAGATAATTCATTTATTGAACATATTTGACCATTTTTTCTCTGTATCATATCCCCTTACTTTTCTCCTGATCTATTTATTTGATTATCCCCTTTAATTTTTTTATCCCTTTACACCAGTGTCTACATGATGTGGGCTGTATTATATTGTAAGGCGCAGTGTAGGATAAATGCAGGAACTGTCAGACAGTATCACTCAAATCTGAACACTAAATCCGGGATAAGATGGAGCTCAGAGACGGAATTATCTGCACGTTATAGGACAAGTGAGGTCTTGAAATATATATCCTAGTAGATAACCTGATCCTGTGGAGAAATTGGAGCTCTAGGTATTATATGGTAAAAAAAAGCCAGCGAACAAGGCAAATATTATAACTTTAAACATTACTCAAGTTACTCTCCTAGACTGATGATCATGCCAAGATTGGTAATCTGACTGCTCTGGTATTTGCTGGTCTGATAGCATTTGTGTACTGCTGTGAACTTCTGCAGGCTGCTAACTTTCAATCAAACCGATTTCAATAAAACTGCAAAATTCTTAATATGTCTACAGTTATTAGAAACTGTTTGCCCAGTCTAGGTTATTTGTGGCTATGCCTATAGACTTCCTGATGCCTGATGGCGGAGCGTGTTCTGCAGAGGGACAATGGATCAGATTGGAAGGAAATGCTTTTGTGTTCCTTTCTCCTTCACCAACATGCAAGTTCACCTAATGCAGACTTGCATACTTGAATAAAGATTGTTTATATCAAGGATCATTGAATGTAGACCAACAGTGGTCTAATGTTTGTAGACACCTGTTATTTATATAGCAGTAGCCTGAATTACATGTGACAAAAATGGCTATTTGTATAGATTTAGCTCATTAAATCAGATAATTTTGCATTCAGCCTGGCCAACAAATTCCCTGTTTTTTAGAATTATTTAGATAACCCAACCAGATATGTCAAGTAAAATTGGGTTGAGAAAAAAACTTTCCTAATCCGTTCAAATTTACCAACATCTGAGATGTGTGGGGAGTGATGAAGGCAGTAATTGATAGCCACAAAAATGAACATGTCTAGTTGCTAAAAACATGTACCAACCTATGTCACTATTCCATTTGTTAGTAAATCTTAATGAAATTGGATTGACAGCTTTGTTGTATAGACAGGCAATTAACAGATTAAGGTTTTACACAGTCTAATCAAGTAGATATGTGGCCTGTATATGGACATCTTAAAAAAATATATAGTCGATTAAACACAAGACTTCTTTTCCACCATATCGGAACACATGGAACAATCTAAGAAACATATAGTTGATTAAACACAAGACTTCTTTCCCACCAAATCAGAACACGTGGAACAATCTAGGCTCAGTATGCCAGGTGATCTGCTAACCACCCATCCTAAACCCAGGGCTTTGC
Source organism: Aquarana catesbeiana (assembly GCF_042186555.1). NCBI lineage: Eukaryota > Metazoa > Chordata > Amphibia > Anura > Ranidae > Aquarana > Aquarana catesbeiana. The sequence continues at coordinate 348,239,190 of NC_133324.1, read as the reverse complement.
TTAATCTGCCTTCTTACACTCCTGACACTCATTAACAAAATCTCATGTCCCTCTGTGACAGAAAGTAAAGGACATTTAAGTACCATTTGGTTTTGTGCTAAAGAAACTTTGGAACGTCTTAACTTCTGGTGTGAGGGCCCAAACTAAAATTTGAGGCTCCAGACAGTTTTCATTGTAAGATTACACACTTGTTAGCACTTCAAGTCTATTTTGTCTTAGCAATAGTAAGTCTTGTAATCTATTACCTACTACTACTAGATATTAATCCATGTTACATGTCTACATATTTGCTCAATATATGTGGTTTTTAGAAACTATAATCTTAGGAACAAACATTATTAGAGCAACAAAGTGTCTTCCAAACTGATTTTTGACTGACTTTTTTGTATAGGGTAACCAGGGTCTGGCTATTAGCAGCACAGTCATTTATGTTTAGCCTACTGATTGGAAGGAGAAGCACACTACAGCACTGGCTGATCAGAGGAAAAATAATGGTGATTGGACAAGGTTTTCTATCAGTTAGATCGATATTCTCCCAAGAAGCCCCAGCCAGTGTTGTCCCTGGTTGCGTCATGGGCATTACATCATCATCTAAGGTCCTTGAGCCCCTTCATATAATTTCATAGAATTTTGCTTCCTCTGATTTATCCAGTCAATTATAACCAATAACAGTATGCTTTAGTATAATGAAATAATATATGAGGCACGTTTAATACCTTAACATTCTTAAACATTATCGTTAAATTCTGAAGCCAGATGTTATGCTCAGGCCAGCCATACACATCCTAGTATTTGCAATAGCAGGCAGTTTTACAAGCAGTAAGGCACACTTGCAAGCTGTGGAAGAACTAGCTAACACACTGAGAAATCTCAGTGGGTAATCATTGACTGCCATCATTTTTTCTCACAAATGTTGGTCTAGATGAGAAGGAAAGTAACTATGGACCTTAGCTGGACAGGCCAGATCTTCCACCTTTTTCTTGGAAATGGTGTAGTCAAAATCTTCCCTAAAGTTAATAATCATCCAACAAAGAAAACTGACATAATTTAGGCAAGTAACTGTAAATGTTCAGAAATGCTACATACCTTGCTCCGATATTTTTCCTGACCTTATAGTTCTTATAATATGTAGTCATTTTCCGGCATAATATAATTAGTTATAGTCGATTATGGTCAAATAAGACCCAGGGAATTTCATCACCTGCTCAAATATCACCTTCTAGTCAGGTCCAAATAACAGTAGACATTCTGGACCAGAGTTGGAGAGTCTAACTTCATTTTACCTAGTCTTTTGTTAACATCTACTAGCCATATATGTATATCCATTCACAGGGAAGTGGACATTCTTACCCTGTGTGTACAGACAGGCCTAATGGAAGGGAGAGGACCCTAAGGCCGGCCATAGACTGAGCGATTTTCTTTCCTGAAATCCCTCCCACAGAGCCATTGTGCTCTGCCAATAGCAATAATCGCATGTAAAGTCTGACAGGCTGGTTGTACTAAAACTGATCAATCGATCAACTTGGGTATATTCATCATGCCCATACATGGTTCGAATCTCGGCTGATTCCTGCTGAACAGGCCGAGATTCGGACCGTCTGGGGCCAGCTTAAGGCCTATGTTCTCAGAAAGGACTCACTCCACTCTAGGTGGCAAACAATATTTACTTTGTTTTGATGATCTTTGATATTGTTGGCTGCCATCTTGCCCTGTTGTGTTGACAGTATAATTTGAAATGCAGCAGCTGATAGCATGGTGGCGCAAAAGTGCACTGCTTAGTCTTCCCATCTTCCTCGCTATACCTTTACATTGGTATGAAACAAGGAAGTTAAAGGTCTGTCAAGACTGTAGTTGGAACAGCAAGAGGCAGTACAGTATGCAGGGGAGAGACTCAGGAGCTAAAAGCAGTGAAAGAATTATCTGAAACAATAATAGAGCATATTTTAACCTGATTATCTCATGCATATAGATTGCTATCTCTGAGTTTATTACTAGTGTAACTGTACTTCTGAGAGTGCATTCAAGGCTGTTAGTGTTGTAATCTTTAGTTGTTTGCCTATATTGCAACATATTAGATATTATTAGCAAAGTCAGTAAACAAGAGAGTTTTATGGTTTGCTTACAGAAGTGATCAAATCAATTTCTCAGGTTTGTTTCACACAGATTTCAGCTTGTATAAGAGCAGTGAACAGCAAGCTTTAACAAAGCATTTGCAAAGCTTTCAGGAAGCTTTGTTGAAGCTTTAATAGTACTATTCAGCTCCAGTTTTTAAATGTTAAACACAGATCCTAATGGGAGCAAGCTGCTAGCAGGCTTCAGCACTTTTTGAAGCTTGGTGAAAGCCTGCTGAAGCCTGCTAGGAGCTTGCTTAAAGTGGCAATCAACACTCCCATTAGGATCTGTGTTCAGTGTTGCCAAACCTCCAATGTGAAATTTACTGACAGGATGCCCAAAATTTACAAACAGCACCTTTTTTTTTTTTTTTTTTTTTTTTTACTGACGAAAATAATGAAATTGACAGACAGCCACATTTTTTACTGCCAATTCAATGCAAATATCAATATATAAGCTATAAACATATAGCTAGTGCTATTAGGAATGTGTTTAAGTTATGAGAAAAGTCAAAAACTATATTGCTCCATTTACATGAAGGTCAGGTTAATATACCCAGCACAGAGTTCCCTCATACATAAGAGTCCACAGCATTCCCCTTTACATCAGAGTTCCAACTTACATAGTTACATAGTTACATAGTAGGTGAGGTTGAAAAAAGACACAAGTCCATCAAGTCCAACCTATGTGTGTGATTATGTGTCAGTATTACATTGTATATCCCTGTATGTTGTGGTCCTTCAGGTGCTTATCTAATAGTTTCTTGAAACTATCGATGCCCCCCGCTGAGACCACCGCCTGTGGAAGGGAATTCCACATCCTTGCTGCTCTTACAGTAAAGAACCCTCTACATAGTTTAAGGTTAAACCTCTTTTCTTCTAATTTTAATGAGTGGCCATGAGTCTTGTTAAACTCCCTCCCGTGAAAAAGTTTTATCCCTATTGTGGGGTCACCAGTACAGTATTTGTAAATTGAAATCATATCCCCTCTCAAGCGTCTCTTCTCCAGAGAGAATAAGTTCAGTGCTCGCAACCTTTCCTCATAACTAATATCCTCCAGACCCTTTTTTAGCTTTGTTGCCCTTCTTTGTACTCGCTCCATTTCCAGTACGTCCCTCCTGAGGACTGGTGCCCAGAACTGGACAGTATACTCCAGGTGTGGCCGGACCAGAGTCTTGTAGAGTGGGAGAATTATCGTTTTATCTCTGGAGTTGATCCCCTTTTTAATGCATGCCAATATTCTGTTTGCTTTGTTTGCAGCAGCTTGACATTGCATGCCATTGCTGAGCCTATCATCTACTAGGACCCCCAGGTCCTTTTCCATCCTAGATTCCCCCAGAGGTTCTCCCCCCCAGTGTATAGATTGAATTCATATTTTTGCCACCCAAATGCATTATTTTACATTTTTCTACATTGAACCTCATTTGCCATGTAGTTGCCCACCCCATTAATTTGTTCAGATCTTTTTGCAAGGTTTCCACATCCTTCGGAGAAGTTATTTCCCTGCTTAGCTTAGTGTCGTCCACAAGTACAGAGATTGAACTGTTTATCCCATCCTCCAGGTCGTTTATGAGCAAATTAAATAGGATTGGTCCCAGCACAGAACCCTGGGGGACCCCACTTCCCACCCCTGACCATTCTGAGTACTCCCCATTTATCACCATCCTCTGAACTCACCCTTGTAGCCAGTTTTCAATCCAAGTACTCACCCTATGGTCCATGCCAACAGACTTTATTTTGTACAGTAAACTTACATCAGGCGCTGCAGCATTGCCCTATACATCAGGCTTAAACTGTAAGGGGAAATCCTGCAGACTCTGATGTAAAGGAAAACTCTGAGGACACTGATTTAAGGGGGAATGCGGGGAACTCTAAAGTGGGGAGAACTCTGTTGACCACAGACCACCCTTCGCAAAGTGAAGGGGGGTTACTGATATAAAGGGGAACCTTTATATCAGTGCCCCCCTTACCTTGATGTATTCACTCCCCTCTTACATCAGTGACCCCCTCCCCCCACAGACTGACCTAGTGGTGTTGTCACTGACCTCCTCTCAGGTTTAGCATGCCGGGCTCAGTCAGAGGGTCCTCTGGTAACTATTTGGGGTTAACACCTGTAATGATAATAATCAGTATAGGAATTCTTTTTTATATTCATCGTGCCTTCATTTAAATGTATAATTTCTCCACTTTTACAGACAAAACTGTCCAGCCAACAAGTGGAGGGTACAGGGGGTTGTAGAAACCAAAGATCACTGCCAGGAGTACTAACATGGTTTAACACTTTCTGCCAAAAGAATTAAAAAAAAAACATTGCTGTAAGTGCTTAAAAGAAAAGTATGGGAAATCCTTTTTTGTTTAACCATACTTACCTGAGTGGATGTAGCAGCGGTCCGATGCTGCATCTGCCCCCCGCTGGCTCTAACACTGAGAACCGAGCGATCAAACACCGCTGATCACTCGGTTCTCAGGGCTCCCTGAGCAGAGAGCTGCTGACTGTCAGTCACCACTCACTGCTCTGCCTCCCCCGCACTCATTGGAGCGCTGGGCTGTGGAGGGGCAGGGAGCGGCCAGCTCAGGCTTTCATCGGATACCCGCGATCGCCTCACAGAGAGGACAAACAGGGAGATGTCGTTGTAAACAGCATCTCCCTGTTCTGCCTAGTGACAAGTATCACTTGATCTCTGCTCCCTGTCATCGGAGCAGAGATCAGTGACGTCACACACACAGCCCATCCCCCTACAGTTAGTAATTACTCCCCTAGGACATACTTAACCCCTCCCCACCCCCTAGTGGTTAACCCCTTCACTGCCAGTGTCATTTACACAGTAATCAGTGCATTTTTAATCACACTGATCGCTGTATGACAATGGTCCCAAAAATGTGTCAAAAATGTCTGACATGTCCGCCATAACGTCGCAGTCACAATAAAAATCGCTGATCGCCGCCATTACTAGTAAAAAAAAATTATTAATAAAAATGCCATAAAACTATCCCCTATTTAGTAAACGCTATAACTTTTGCGCAAACCAATCAATAAACGCTTATCGCGATTTTTTTTTACCAAACATATGTAGAAGAATACGATCGACCTAAACTGAGGAAAAAAAATGTTTTTTTATATATTTTTGGGGGATATTTATTATAGCAAAATGTAAAAAATAATGCGTTTTTTTTTCAAAATTGTCGCTCTTATTTTGTTTATAGCGCAAAAAATAAATATCGCAGAGGCGATCAAATACCACCAAAAGAAAGCTCTATTTGTGGGGAAAAAAGGACGACAATTTTGTTTGGGAGCCACGTCGCACGGCCGCGCAATTGTCAGTTAAAACGACGCAGTGCTGAATCGCAAAAAACGCTCTGGTCAGGAAGGGGGTAAAATCTTCCGGGGCTGAAGCGGTTAAAAAGTTCACATTATGTTAGAACTTTTACTTCCTCTTTCAGCAGTGGGAGGGGTGTCTGGGCATACACTGTGTGACAACTGATTGGAGGTAAGGCACCCCCTTCCACATAGGCAGATACTTGCAGAGCTGTGCTGTGAATAGACCAGCTCTCTGCTAATCTATATATAGCACCCACCCAGACTAAAAGCAGCTGAATCCAAATATTCAGCTGCTTTTGTCTCCTGTGTCAGAGAACTTGTCAGAAGTTATCATGCTGATAACATTAGAACGGAGCAGCAGAAAATTACGGGACTTAGTGCTTTGGAGAGAGATGAGAAAACACTGCAGATATATGTGCCCAGCTCAAATTTCATGAATCGGGTTTACATCCACTTTAAATACCAGTGACAGGAAGAGGGTAGCAGTGGCAAATATGCTGCTCTTCTCCACTGCATACAGGGACAAGTTCCCTGCCTGTCTCTGTATGCCAACTTACAGTTGGTCTTAATTACCCCCAGTTTTGTTATCTTTGAAATGGAGGTAATTATTTTTGAATAGTATGCATTAAAAGCACAACTTTATAAAAGTGGCACTATTAAGAACTACAGTAAAGCCTTGGATTGAGAGCATAATTAGTTCCGGAAACATGCCTGTAATCTAAAGCACTTGTATATCAAAGCGTATTTCCCTATAAAAAATAATGGAAACTCAGGTGATTCGTTCCACAACCATTTATTCATAAGTCCTTCAGTTTATAGTCCATATATAAAGATTATAGCAATGTGATAGGTTGTGTAACCATAAAATGTCATCCACAAATGGAAGCCTCCACAAGGGGATTAGAAGCAAAATCCAGCAGGAGCTACAGAGTATAAAAGAGAAGAGAGGCGCCTCTAAGTGTAGCAATATGGTTACATTTAATGAAGGTGCAACATTTAGCAACTCACATGGTTAATGATTAAATCAGGCACATCTAAGTATGCAGGTATCCGGGGTAAAGCTGTCCACATAGACCGTGCTCAGCACCGCCAGCTCTCACCTCTGTCAGTCTGCAATCGTTAGCGGGAAGACTACCCTGCAGTAGAACAATCTGAAACCAAGGCCTGAATCGCTCGTGGGGCGCAGCATGGAAGGGATGACGTCGATGGCGGTGAGGAGGATGGTCTATGTGGACAGCTTTACCCCGGATGCCTGCATACTAAGATGTGCCTGTTTTAATCATCAACTATGTGAGTTGCTAAATGTTGTACCTTCATTAAATGTAATCATATTGCTACACTTAGAGGCGCCTCTCTTCTCTTTTATACTCAGTTGTGACGTAACGCTACTTGTATATCAAGACATCACTCGTTTATCAACTCAAAATTTATTAAAAAAATGTTTTGCTTGTCTTGCAAAACACTCTCAAACCAAGTTACATTCAATCCAAGGTTTTACTGTACCTGAATTTGCCCATCTGACGCACTTGTCAGTAAAGTTATCAAAAAGGGCGGTAGAGATTTTTTTATTTGACGCAGGCCAATTTAATGGGCCATAGCACCAAAAGATAGTCCTTATTTCTTTATTGAATTCCTCCTTCGTCTCTGCTGGGGAGATTATTCTGTATTTGTCCTGGTGATCATTGTCACTGAGACAGAAAGTGATGGGAACTACAACATTTTAGAAATATCACTGGAACAAAACACATTCTGGTAATTCAAATTCAGCACTGAAGAAAAGAGCAGAGGAACGGTCTATTTTCTCTTAGATGTGTAAATACCATTTTTGATTGAAGTTGAATTGAAGTTGAAGTTGATTAAATACAGAATATTTGAATAGAATAGGAACTGTTGGGAGCTATGTGCTATAATACTCTGTGGGTTTGTTTTCTTTTCTTACATAAATATTACCAGTCTATTCATTTTTTTATCTGTCAGCAGATCAAGCATTCTTTAAAGGCAATTATTAACCTTAATAAAAAAATGATGTATTCTGAGACATATTGGAAATTCAGTTTTCACTGAGGTCATCAGTTAGCATTGTATATTTAAGTGGGAACTATAAAAGCTTTGAGACGATCTTCTTTATTTTTAACACCTACAGATCTCGTCATGTTACACCTTCTTCCTGTCGAGCAGTGGCGGCTGGTTCTCCATTTTTTTTTGGGGGGGGGGGGGGGGAACCACCCCAGTTGGTAGGTCAGTTGCACCCCCCGTAGCTCAATCGTCAGCACACCAGCCCCGCACTCTTACCCCTTCTAGGTCACGGTACAGCGCTTCCTCCTCGTCGGCTTCTCCCTCCTCCTCAGCATCACAGCAACCTCCCCTGTATCTTCTCCTCCTCCTCCTCTGCGGCCAATACGATTGCTTCTCCTCTCAGCCAATCGGGTCTCAGGACCCACTTCCTGATTGGCCAGGAGGAGAATCAGGAAGACTATTGTCACACAACTGGGTGGGCTCAGGGCACAGTACTCTGCACCCTGAGCCCACCCTTTTTTTTAAGACAATTAGAGCCTCTGGCTCTAATAACGTGCTACTAAAAAAGAAAAAAAAAACCCATTGGAATCCATGCATCCGGTGCCCTGCATGTAGATTAGGGGCCAGACACATAGATTAGGGGGCCGGCGCCCCTGCACCCCTTGTGGACGGGCCCCATTTTTCAGTGCTGTGATAGTTCGACTGACAATAAGTCTGTCATGCAACGCTGTACCCAAATGAATGAGACAGATATAGCTTTTGTTTAGTGGTATTTAACTACTTCAATATGAGGCACTTTTACCCCCCTCTTGCCCAGGCCAATTTTCAGCTTTCAGTGCTGTCGCACTTGAAATGTACTGTCACCAATGCAGTACAGTGTCATCATATGACTGGTGTGGTGGTGATCAGCGACACTGACTGATGACAGTTTTTTTTTATTACAGTATTTTTCATGATTTTTTTAACACACTGTGACTAGAGCAATATAGTGTTACCATAGTACCATTGTACTGCTCTGGGGAGGTGATCAGGATTTAAACATTTTTTTTTTTACACATATTGTTTGCTGTTGTTGGACTGTGATTGGCCCTGTTGGTACCATGTGATCAAATTGACCAATCACAGCTAGCAACACATTTGTACACAGTGGAAGGCTTGAAAAAAAGCCATCTATTGTGTACAACTGTCATGTAACCTGCTGTGATTTGTGATTGCGGCAGTGGCGGCTGGTGCTCAAAATTTTTGGGGGGGTGCAAACGAACTGAAAAATTCTGAAAAATACTGAAACAAAAACATCAACTGCAGCCTCACTGTGCCATCAAATGCAGCCACTGTGCCCATCAATTGCAGCCAACTGTGCCCATCATATGCAGCCAACTGTGCCCAGCAAATGCAGCCAACTGTGCCCAGCAAATGCAGCCACTTTGCCCAGCATATGCAGCCAACTGTGCCCATCATATGCAGCCACTGTGCCCATCATATGTAGCCAACTGTGCCCATTATATGCAGCCAACTGTGCCCAGGAAATGCAGCCAAATGTGCCCAGCAAATGCAGCCAACTGTGGCCAGCAAATGCAGCCAATTGTGCCCATCCTATGCAGCCAACTGTGCCCACCATATGCAGGCAACTGTGCCCATCATATGCAGCCAAATGTGCAAAGCAAATGCAGCCAACTGTGCCCAGCAAATGCAGCCAACTGTGCCTAACATATGAAGCCAACTGTGCCCAGCAAATGCAGCCACTGTGACACCATATGCCCGCCTGCCCGCTGTTTGACCGGCACTTACCCCATCGTGGTGCCAGGTCAGGCAGCGGGTGACGGCAACAAGCTGTGGGACGGGTACAACTGTCATGTGACCTTCAGTGATTTGTGACGGTGGCAGTGGTGGCTGGTGCTCAAAATTTTTGGGGGGGCGCAAACGAACTGAAAAATTCTGAAAAATACTGAAACAAAAACATCAAATGCAGCCTCACTGTGCCATCAAATGCAGCCACTGTGCCCATCAATTGCAGCCAACTGTGCCCAGCAAATGCAGCCAACTGTGCCCAGCAAATGCAGCCAACTGTGCCAATCATATGCAGCCAACTGTGCCCATCATATGCAGCCACTGTGCCCATCATATGCAGCCGACTGTGTCCATCATATGCAGCCGACTGTGTCCACCAAATGCAGCCAACTGTGCTGATTATATGCAGCCAACTGTGCCTATCATATGCAGCCACTGTGCCATCATATGCAACCAACTGTGCCCATCATATGCAGCCAACTGTGCCCATCATATGCAGCCAACTGTGCCCAGAAAATGCAGCCAAATGTGCCCAGCAAATGCAGCCAAATGTGCCCAGCAAATGTAGCCTATTGTGCCCATCATATGCAGCCACTGTGCCCATCATATGCAGCCAAATTTGCCCAGCAAATGCAGCCAACTGTGCCCAGCAAATGCAGCCACTGTGACACCATACGTCCGCCCGCTGTCTGACCGGCACTTACTCCATCGTAGTGGGGGGTAAGGCAGCGAGGGATGGCAGCGAGCTGTGGGACGGGTAGCGCAGGTCAGGCAACGGCTCCTGTGTCCTCCATGCGTTTTTTTCTTGCCTTCTGCTAGGCGGCCAATGGGATCGCCTGTGCCTTCAGTCAATCCGGTGACAGGTATTAGACCCACTCTTCCTGATTGGTGGAGAGGCGGTTCAGTGTTAGAAAAGCAAATATTAATTTGCTTTTCTAACACACCTGAGTGGACTGCGAGCGCAATGCTCTGCGATCCAAGTTTACCCTTTTTGAAGCCTATTAGAGCCTATGGCTCTAATCATGTGCTTCCAAAAAACCACCTCCGCCACTGTAATTCGGGTGCCCGGCGTCCAAAAGGGGAACAGACGCCTGAATAGGGGGTGGATACAGCGGCCATGGATAGATTCATGCTATGCATGAATCTATCCATTCTACATAGAGGGGGTGGAGTGACAGAGGGGGCGGCGCTCGTGCTCCCTTAATGGACGGGCCGCCCCTGGACAGCGTTCACTCTGATTGGTCATCGGCTGTGCCCCGGGGACACGGCCAGTGACAGATGGCACCATTGCGCAGTCCTGCAGCTGCGCATACGGGGCATCCTGACAGAACATCATATGATGTCCAGTCAGGATGGGAAAGCACCCGGCCGTCAATCTGCTAATGGCCATCAATCTGCTAATGGCCTGGCGGGAACTGGTTTCCTTACTATACAAAGTTAAAAAGATTGAAAACTTAAAAAAAAAAATCTGTTTTTCCTATTTTCTAGTATAAAGCACATCAAATAAAAAAAGCCAGGACAGTACTAACATTCCTGAAATTACCCTTTTTTGAAAAGTGGAGAACCACTTTGTTTTTAAAAAAAAATGAAGAAACATGCCGTGTTGAATATTGAGGAGGTTGTGTGCAAGGGCTAGATGTCATGGATATTTTTATTTATTGATTTATTTCAGGTACTTATATAGCACCGTCAATTTACGCAGCGCTTTACATATACATTGTACATTCACATCAGTCCCTACCCTCAAGGAGCTTACAATCTAAGGTCCCTAACTCACATTCATACATACTAGGGACAATTTAGACAGGATCCAATTAACCTACCAGCATGTCTTTGGAGTGTGGGAGGAAACCGGAGTACACGGAGGAAACCCACGCAGGCACAGGGAGAACATGCAAACTCCAGGCAGGTAGTGTCGTGGTCGGGATTCGAACCAGTGACCCTTCTTACTGCTAGGCGAGAGTGCTATCCACTACACCACTGTGCCGCCCTGGATAAATCCGAAACACTTTAAACCCTCCCAAATCTACCCCACAATTAATGGTGGTCAGTTCACATAAACCCTCCCCCATTATCCATGGTCAGTGGCACTTTAAGCCCCCTAAACTATGCTGCAAAATTGTTGCTCACTGGCATTTTATTCTTCCCCCAACCCCCACCTTTGATTGCTAGTCCCTCCTCTGCAGCAAGGAGGATTTCCACTTGACCTCTGGAAGGCTTTATGCCCTTCATGACCATTTTTGCTATTCAGCACTGTTCTACTTAAACTGGCAATTGCGTCGTCATACGCTGTACTCAAATGAAATTTAGGAAAATTTTTGCACATAAATATAGCTTTCTTTTGGTGGTATTTAATTACCACTGTTTTTTCTTTTTTTGCTATATAAGTGAAAAAATACCGAAAATTTTGAGAAAAAAAAAGCACTTTTTTCTTAGTTTCCGTTATAAAAGTTTGCAAAAAAAATAATCTTTCTTTATAAATTTCCTTTCAAAATGTAGTCTGCCACATTTCTGTCTGTGTGAAAGTTATAGCGTCTACAATATATATATATATATATATTTCAAAATTAAAGGGGGTTGAGTTAAACATATTTTTTTTTTCTTTTACACTGCGGTTTCTTGTTACAGTGAGGATCACTGTAACAGCAATTGATTGAACTGTCATGAATGGCTTTTGTTGTTTACACTGTTGTGATGCTGTGATTGGCCCACAGCTATCTCATGGTACAGGGTGCTGCGATTGGCCCAGGTACCATGTGATTACGTGTGACCAATTACAGATCACACACTGTAGTAAACAATGATGTCATGAATGGATTCCATTCATGACTATTGTTTATTTGGTGTCATGTGATTAATACGGTGGACACAGCAGGTCGCAGATCGTGCCGCTGCGTGCCCCTGGGGGCGCGCCGGTGTGCATGGGCTCCGCAACATATGGGTACTGCATTGTGCTTCTCCCCTACTTCTGTTATGAAAAGAAGGGGTGAGCTTTCCAATGTGAACAGTACTACACTGTTTACATTGGTGATCGTCATGACTGACCATCACATCAATCACATGGCACAGTTCCAATTGGCTCTGTGCCTTTAGCCTACGCTCTCCAATATCTACAACAGAGGAGTGCACACACCAACCCAGGTCGCACCAACCCGCTCCTGCACACCTGGCAAATACCCGCTGTGTCTGTGTTTTTGCGCTATAAACAAAAAAGACTGACCATTTTGAAAAAAAAAAAAACTATTTTTTTACTTTTTGCTATAAAACATATCCAGTAAGAAAATGTAAAACATCAAATTTCTTCATCAATTTAGGCCATTATGTATTCTGCTACATGTTTTTAGTAAACAAATCCCAATAAGCATATATTTTTTACTTTCTGCTGTAAAACATATCCAATAAAAAAAATTTTAAAAAATTCTTCTTAAATTTAGGCCAATTTGTATTCTGTTGCATATTTCTGGTAAAAAAATCCCAATAAGCGTATATTGATTGGTTTGTGCAAAATTTATAGCGTCTACAAACTATGGGATATCTTTATGGAATTTTTATTTATTTATTTTTTACTAGTAATGGCGAATATCAGCGACTTAAAGTGGTATTACGATATTGCAGCTGAAATCGGACACTAACTGACACTTTTGACACTTTTTTGGGAATCAGTGATACTAATACAGTGATCGGTGCTAAAAATATGCACTGTCACTGTACTAATGACACTGGCTGGGAAGTGGTTAACATCAGGGGCCATCAAAGGGCTAACTACATGCCTAGCTAGTGTTTGTGTACTGTGTGGGAGGTGCGTTTAGTAGTGGAAGGCATGGATTCATGTCCCTGCTTTGCAGGAACACAGGATCCATGCCTTCCCTACTGTCGGAATGGCAGTCTGTCTTCTTTACATAGGCAGACCTCCATTCTGCCTCTGTAATGAATCACAGCATAATCACAGAGGGAGGGAGCCGCCAGTGCCACACATTCGGAAGTGCGGAATCACGTATATATAAGCGTGATCCTGCACACAGCGGCCACCCTGTAGCAGCAAAACTGCTATAGGGCAGTCGTGAAACAGTTAAATTGGTTTCTGCATTAACCACTTCAGCCCCGGGGAAGATTTGGTTGCTCAATGACCAGAGCACTTTTTACAATTTGGCACTGCGCCACTTTAACTGGTGATTGCACAGTCATGCAATGTTGTACCCAAACGAAATTTGCGTCCTTTTTTCCCCACAAATAGAGCTTTCTTTTGATATTGTTTGATTGCCTCTGCGATTTTTATTTTTTGCGATATAAACGGAAAAAGACTGAAAATGTTGAAAAAAAATTATATTTTCTACTTTTTGTTATAAAAAAAATCCAATAAACTCAATTTTAGTCATACATTTAGGCCAAAATGTATTCAGCCACATGTCTTTGGTAAAAAAAATGTCAGCAAGTTGGTTTGTGCAAAAGTTATAGCGTCTACAAACTAGGGTACATTTTCTGGAATTTACGCTGCTTTTAGTTTATGACTGCCTAATCTAATTTCTTGAGGTGCTAAAATGGCAGGGCAGTACAACCCCCCCCCCCCCCCCCCAAATGACCCCATTTTGGAAAGTAGACACCCCAAGGAACTTGCTGAGAGGCATGTTGAGCCCATTGAATATTTTTTTTTTTTGGTCACAAGTGATTGAAAAGTGACAACAACAAAAAAAAATACACAAAGTTGTCACTAAATGATATATTGTTCATACATGCCATGGTTATATGTGGAATTACACCCCAAAATACACATTCTGCTACTTCTCCTGAGTACGGGGATACCACATGTGTGGGACTTTTTGGGAGCCTAGCCGCGTACGGGGCCCCGAAAACCAATCACCGCCTTCAGGCTTTCTAAGGGCGTAAATTTTTGATTTCACTCCTCACTACCTATCACAGTTTCGAAGGCCATGAATGCCAAGATGGCACAACCCCCCCAAATGACCCCATTTTGGAAAGTAGACACCCCAAGCTATTTGCTGAGAGGTATAGTGAGTATTTTGCAGATCTCGCTTTTTGTCACAAAGTTTTGAAAATTGAAAAAAGAAAACAAAATTTTTTTTTCTTTACTTTTTTCATTTTCAAAAACAAATGAGAGCTGCAAAATACTCACCATGCCTCTTAGCAAATACCTGGGGTCATTTGTGGGGGTTTTGTGCTATCCTGACATTTCAGGGCCTCCGTAACTGTGATAGGTAGTGAGGAAGGAAAATCACCATTTTACGACCTTAGAAAGCCTAAAGGCGGTGATTGGTTTTTGGGGTCCTGTACATGGCTAGGCTCCCAAAAAGTCTTACACATGTGGCATCCCTAGGGTTGCCACCTGTCCGGGATTCACCCGGACAGTTAGGGTTTTGAATCATGTGTCCGGGTTTCAGTCGACCTGAAACCCGGACGCATTATTCAGACAGGAATGTGGCTCTGAACAGGGCTTGACCTTAGGGTGAGGGGGCACTATGCACGTCACATTATTATTCTTTTTGGAGTGGCCAAAGGTGTTCCAGTTCTGGTATAATCCTATAGTGTATACAAAAACAAAAAAAAATGTACTGTGCACCACTAAAGTGTTCGGGTTTGGCTTGAAGAAAAAGTGGCAAGCCTAGGTATCCCCGTACTCAGGAGAAGCAGCAGAATGTATTTTGGGGTGTAATTCCACATATGCCCATGGCATGTTTGAGCAATTTATCATTTAGTGACAACTTTGTGCAAAAAAAAAAAAGTTTGGTATTTTCCCAAACTGTCCTGGCATGAACTGTCCTGGCATTTTATGCACAACGTTTAGAGGCTTTTGTCACACATCACCCACTCTTCTAACTACTTTAAGACAAAGCCCTTTGTGACACTTTTTGTTTACATGAAACAATATTTTTTTTTTTAGCTAGAAAATTACTTTGAACCCCCCAACATTATATATTTTTTTAAAGCAAATGTCCTACAGATTAAAATGGTGGGTGTTGTAATTTTTTTTTCACACAGTATTTGCTCAGCGATTTTTCAAATGCAATTTTTTTGGAAAAAAACACTTTTTTAAATCTTAATGCACTAAAACACACTATATTGCCCAAATGTTTGATGAAATAAAAAAGATGATCTTATGGCGAGTACATGGATACCAAACATGACATGCTTTAAAATTGCGCACAAACATGCAGCAGCGTCAAACTACATACATTTTTAAAAGCCTTTGAAATCCTTTACAGGTTACCACTTTAGATTTACAGAGGAGGTCTACCGCTAAAATTACTGCCTTTCGATCTGACCTTCATGGTGATACCTCACATGCATGGTGCAATTGCTGTTGAGCTGGGGGGGGGCAGGGGTGCTTTTTTTTTTTTTTTTTAATTATTTAATTTTGCTTTTATTTTATTTTTAAACTGTTCCTTTCATTTTTTTTAATCATTTTTATTGTTATCTCAGGGAATATAAATATCCCCTATGCTAGCAATAGGCAGTGACAGGTACCCTTTTTTTAAAAAATTGGGGTCTATTAGACCCCAGATCTCTCCTCTGCCCTCAAAGCATCTGACCACACCAAGATCGGTGTGATAAAATGCTTTCCCAATTTCCCAATGGCACTGTTTATATCCGGCGAAAGTCATGAATTGCTCGTAGCTTCGGGTTTCTTAGACCATAGAGATGATTGGAGCCGTTCTGGTCTCCGATCAGCTCTATGGTCAGCTGGCGGAACCACCGGCTGCATTCTCGGGTTCCCTGTTGGGACAGGAGAGCCCGAGAGAACAATGGAAGATGGTGGGGGAGGAATGGGGAACATTCCCTCCCACTGCTTGTAAAAGCAGTCTAGAGGCTAATTAGCCACTAGGATTGCTTTTACATGAAAGCCGGCCGCTGGCTGAAAAGAATTATTCCAAGATGATACCTAAACTTGCAGGCGTCATTCTGGTATAACCACTCAAACTCCAGCAACATACCAGTATGCTGCTGGTCCTTGTTGGGCATATATTGTAAAGTTCTTTTTTTCATGCAGCCTGTGGGCTGAACTAAAAAAAGAGATTGATCGGTGGGTATGCCCACCATTAGAATACTGGCCTTTTGCACCATTTTTTGTTTTTAACCGTGGTGGTGAAATCACCTCCTACAGCGCTGGAGTCCTTGATTTACGTATCGTGAGACCAAACGCTATTGCTTTCAAGATCAATAAATCAGTGCTGCAGCTGAATGGCGTGCCTGCTAAGCAAATGATGGTTAACAATAAAACAAAGTAACATTACAGTATAACAGTAAGACATACCATACCTGCAAAACAAATACAATAAAACATGGTAAAAATAAAACATTTTTTAACGCATTCTGTGCCTAAAAAATATATACTGAAGCATGTGGGCAATCCACCCCTAATTTTCCTTGATCACTGGGATGAGGTGAAGGGTCATATTCATTGAGGTTTGGTAGATTTTTGGTCATAAATTTTTCCACCCCTAATGTTAGGAGCAAATCAATCCTCCACCCCTGCCTCCATGTTTGAGCATATATGCTCTTTTTTTAACTGTGGTGGTGAAATCACCTCCTACAGCGCTGGAGTCACAGCTTTAGGTATCGTGGGAGCAAACGCTGTTACTGTCAGAATAAATAAACCTGTGCTGCAGTTGAATGGCGTACCTGCTAAGCAAATGTAAACAAAGTAACATTACCGTATAACAGTAAGACATACCATACCTGCAAAGCAAATACAATAAAATATAGTAAAAATAAAACATTACAGTTCTAAAATACAGGAACAATAGAAAGAGAACAATAGATATAGAACAATAGAGATCGAACAATAGAGCCGACAACAGAGTGCGAACCTAAGAGAAAGAACAATAGAGAGAGAAGAAAAATAAAACAACAACTATTTTTGGCCTTTTTTTGTGTTTTTGTCTTTTTTGTACTTTTATATAAACTGTAAATTGTAAACATTCCAGATTAGGGTCTCTCAAAGTGTGATGCCTAGGCGGCCGCGCGCCCGACGTACAGCTACGGTGCTTTGCTCAGCCGCGCCAACCTGCGGCAGTATAACTGCAGCGGCTGGTCCGGATCTGGTTAAACTTAGCATTATTATTCATTTGGTGTACTTTTTCAAATGTTTCAGCGTATCATATACCTAATAACACACCTATATAAATGGGTTACTTTTATGAACTGTCTTTAAAGCAAAAATCAAGGCTAAACTCATTGAGGGAGATTTACTATAACCGGTGCACACAGAACCTGGTGCAGCTGTGCATAGTGACCAATCAGCTTCTAACTTCAGCTTGTTCAATTAATGTGTTACTCAACCCTCAATGGTAAAATCAGTCTGTATATGCAGTAAAGCATGCTTGTTATATTCACTGTGGAACCTAAGGGGTTAATCCGCTGCATTGTGTAAAAAAGCTATTTGATCTTGTCTTCTCTGATCCTCTTCGTCTTCCACTGTCGCCAATCTATCTGCTGATAGAACAGAATCTTGGGGGGGACTCTGCACATGCTCAGTTTGGTGTGTATTGCTATAGAGTTTTTTTTTCCTTGGGAGAGTGCATGTGATCAGCACAGGGCCAATCAACACAGGGCCAATCAGCACTGTCCAGACAGAGGGCCATGGGTCCTGCAGCCTCATAGGACAACAGGGGAGAATGAAAACTCCTCCTACAAGCTTTAACCAGACACTGATAGAAGTCACAAGACTGCTCTAACTGCTGATGAGAAAAGGTATTTAGCACTTTATATTTACTAAAATAATTGCATTTCCATGTTATGTGTACTGTGGGAGACCAGATATAGTGAATGCAGGGTCCTGGGTTTAAGCTTTGACAATGAAATCTATATGCTGGTTGGTTACTATGCACAGCTGCACCAGATTTTAGTAAATCTACCCCATATTGTCTAAAAACAAGAGGTATGTTTATTCTCACTTGAATATTGAGGGCATTGTTATAAAGCAGTGAATGTGACTTTCACCAAACACAACCGATGGTTGTGAATCAATCAATGTCATTTAAAATGCATGCCTCTGGAAGATTCAGTCGCAGTGAGTGCTTGGTGAATGTGAGATACACTGCTTTATAAATATGCCCCTTGGTGTCCTTTGTGTCGTTCTTCCAGATAGATGCAGCAATCCAGCATGAAACAACTCCTGCATTTTGCCTGTGTGCAGGAGTTTCCTGTAATACAGACCAGTCTGTGCTGCTCTCCTTCCTTGTTCAGCACCCTGATGTTTAGCCAGGGTTGCTAGTAAATGTACCTGCCAGGTATAGTTGCTTTGGCCAATTGATAGGAGATAAATTGATTCCACCCTAATTCTGGAATTGCAGGGCTTCTCTCTTCTGTCTCTAGATGGCCGGGTATCTGGTGGCATTAGATAAGATAAGGGCAATGCAAGGACAGATTAGGACAGATTAGGAATAGATGGGGTATTTCAGCCAATGGACAGGGATCTTCTTGGGTCCCTTGGCTTGCTGGGAGATCTTTGTTTATTTGGGTGAGGTCAGGTGATCGTGGTTCTGTGCCACCTGGACGGCTGTCTAGGTGGACAAGCGTTGTATTGTACCGGGCTGCTAGGCCAGAGCCTGAGGCCTATCCCGGGGACATCTGGCTGCTAGGCTGTCTAAAGGGCCTATCCAGAAGCAAGAGAGCAGCACAGGGTTGGAACTGCGGCTTGCAGTCCAACCAGAAGGTACAGTTCTGCCAGCCGGAGAACCTGTCGTGGTCGGAGGTAGAGGGGAAGCTGTCGCCACTAAGGGACCATCCACCTTGTTACAAGGGACCACAGTGAGTAGCTGAAGCAAGTACCTGAGCAGTATTCTCACCAACCGGGGACGGTGAAGAATTAGGAAACTTCAGCAGATGTCAAGCCAGGGACCCAGCCAGCGGAGGTGATGCTTGCAGATCAGTCTTGTGTGCCAAGCCAGGGGGGTGACTCTTGAGAAAGATACTCAGTAGAAGATTGGAAGAGCTCAGGAGATCCAGTGGCAGTGGATCAGCGGGTCTAAGTGATAGGCTGGAAGCTCAGTTGAGTAAATATCTAAAAAGGAGATTGTGGAGGAAGTGAAAGAATTCATTGCAACATTTGTTATAAACTGTTCAAGATTGTTGCCATGGGAGACAGAGTGCCTACACATGCAGATGTGGTGTCCAGCTGGGTGCCTTTCCCAGCATGGCTGCCTACCTATAGAAGTTTCAGAGACTGCTAATTAAAATTGCAGATACTAAAGGGTGCCCTGGCCCTAACCCTCTCTCCCCCAGTTCTGTTAAAGAGAAAATAAATCTCTTTGCATTCAAGAAATGCCTGGCTCCCATGAATCTACCTTGCATTGCACGCACCATGCCTCGTAACCCACTCTACATAGAAGGATGTCAGCTGTCCCTGACTCTGGAGGTCACCATTAGGCCTGGAGAGGCCCGGGACTTGGCTACACTTGTGCAGGGTGACTGGTCTTGTATTGGCCTCTATACTTTTCTCAAGTCCGTAGTAGTAAGACCTTCTGGGCCCCTCTCTAGGACCTTCAGAGCCTTGGCACAGTGATGATATCACCACTACTTTTTCAAGCTAATATCTGGATCTTTAAAGGTGTCTAGTGCACACAATGCATATATGGATATTGAGAATTTTGTTGGCTGGATCTCAGCTTTAATATTTACATTTTTTAAAAATTGTTAATTAATTATCTGCATTTATTTATTTTCATGTGTTTTAAATAATATTTTAAACGACAGCATTGTAAGCTAAAAATTTTTAGATAACATAATACTTTCTAATTTACATGAAGGTAAGGATTCGTTTACACAGGCAGCCAGTGGTAAAAATCGACAGTTGAGCCACGCTTTTAACTCCCCCTTACCACCCAGCTGCAAATGAACATGGCTGGCATCCATGTCAGTACACATCACTGTAGTTCTGTGTGAAAATACACAAATGCAATAAATGGTGCAAGCAGTATTTTGATCAGTCCTGCTAGTGCTTGCGTATAACATCTGTGCATTTTATGTTAATATATTCCCTACACCCTCTTCTTAATTTTTTATTGTTTTTTTTTTTCAACAGATGGCTCTGTCAGATCTTCCCAGCACCCCTTTGGCGCTTGAATACCTTAATGACTTTGACTTAATGAAGTTTGAAGTAAAGAGGGAGCCACCTGAGCCAAGGGCTACACGCCTAGCCCCTCCTCCATCCCTCGGCTCTACTCCATGCAGCTCAGTACCACCTTCACCCACCTTCAGTGACCCCCCAGAATCAGCAGGACCACCACGTCCAAGTCTAGAAGAGCTTTATTGGATGGCAGCTTTACAGCAACAGATGGGTGGGGAGGGGCTACCGCTAACTCCAGAAGATGCTGTGGAGGTGCTGATGGGTGGAGCTGCACCTACTCTACAAGGGATGGAGGGAGGATACAGGACTGGGGGGCAGCATCCTCACAATGGTTACTTGCTAAGTCCAGAAGATATGAATGCACAGCAGCATCAGGTGAGGAATCACAAAAGTGGTACTAAGAGCTAAGAAGTCACATTTCTACATTTCTAAAGAATATCTATATCTCTGTGATAGCGTTGAGCAAATGACTGCTTAGAACAAAACGTATTTTAACACTTACACCTTGTTAGCCTACTGTATACTGCTACTGTCAATATTAAAGTAGAAGATCACTGTAGAATTACTCTAAGAACAATCAACAGACATAAAACATGTGCCTTAATAAAAGCATAGAACAATATTCAACTTCTGTCTGCAGTCTGTAAATTGCTGGCCATTAGTCAGTGACACCATACAACCTATGGTGTCCCCCCCCCATGCTATCTACTTCTTGTGATTGCAAAACCTGACTGTAAAATCCCTCCTGTGTGCCACAGAAGTTGTAAAGATGTATAAAGTTTGAGTGACATCATAGGTTTCATGGTGTCACTGATAAATAGCTGGCACTTTCCAGTGCTGCTTGCTGGAAAAGTGCAGACAGAAATCAAACCTGGTGCTATGCTTTTAATAAGTACGTGTGTTATATGGCTGCTTGATGTTCATTGAGAGATTGTAGGGTGAAGTTCCACTTAAAGGGACTCAAGTGTTGTTTGTGTTGCCTTTGATGTGTAAGACATTGCTGCTTGTTATCACTCAGGTATGGTTATGCACCAAGTAAGGACGTATGCATGTGACACCGCTTGTTGCCACTGTGTGAGACAGGATTTGTGAGTACAGTTATATCCCTAAAGCTGGACATGTCACTGATCACTTAATCTGCTAATAATAAGGCTGAAACAGAATAGAGATAGGCAGATGACGATAAACAGAAGTGAAACAGCGGCTGATACAAATAACATTCGTCTGGAGAAAAGATCATTCTAATGTCACAGAAAATGTTTATATGGACCAGAAATTTGCATCTACGATCTTTACCCCAGCCAGGCATACACAAGCAGCTCTCTCGTGCATGTGATCAGGCTGGACACATATGGCTTGAATTTTGGCTGCTGAATCAGGCAAAATTCAAACTATGGTTGGCCCTAATGGAACTACCTGGATGGACATAATTGAAAAATCAAAGGAGCTGGGCGGAAAACCGTCGCCATCACAGACAGCTGCGGGTGCTGTGGCTGTCAAAATACAATAGTCAACAAACAAGGGAGATTTCTCCATCCATGCTGTTTAGTATGGATTGGGGAATTGAGTGATTTCATTCTACAGGGCCAAACAAGAGAAATCCAAATATGTATTGCTAGCCTTAAAGTGGAACTAAACCCATCGATTTAGCAATTCAAAATACAGTTACATTCCTGGCATGCTGGGAACACTAAAGGTCATATTTGCTTGTGCCCTCAACCAAACTGTCAAACCATCAAATGGCTGGTGTCATAACTGGTGTCATAATTGATCACATGTGAAGCACCATGGCAGTTGCAGATCAAACAGAGGCTTAGATGGCAGCTTCTTTGGCTGAAAAGGATAGGAGGGTTTAGTTTCACTTTAAAGAGCTTCTTATCCTGTTAATAAATGCCACACATCTAGGGTTGCCACCTTTTCTTCAAACCAAAACTTTAGTGAAGCACAGTAATTTTTTTGTAGTATACACTATAGAATAGAATATAGTATACATATAGAATAGTAAAAGATCTGGGACACCTTTGGGTGCCCCAAGGAGAGTAGTAATGCGCCCACCGCCCCTCCTATCCAAGTGTGACAGGGAGGCTGCATGGGCCCCTGGAGAGTGGGGAGCCACAGTCTAGTCTGAATAATGTGTCCGGGTTTCAGGTGAACTGAAACCCGGACACATTATTCAAAATCTGGACTGTCCAGGTAAATCCCTTACAGGTGACAACCCTATGCACATCCCAATCTGCCACAACTCCATAATCATTAATTTTTTTTTGAGAGCTTAAAAACAAATAATAATCCTTACTCGGTCACAGCAATTGTCCAACATACTTTAAATCTTTGTGAATTATGACTCTTCGGATGTTCTTAGGGCCTTATATACTAAGCTTGTTCCCAGTTCTTTGTTTTATTTTTGCCTCATCTGGCTATGTCTGTATAATTAGGGGTAAATGCAGCAAAAGTGTATGCATTGGGTAGGGGGAACAATAGGAGTCTGAAAGCAGATATCACTCTTATTGGTGAGATCCCCGTGCTGGAGCTTCTAGCTCTTCACATCTAACTGTAACCATTATGAGGGGGTCCCACACTCCCTGGCTCACCTTTTATTTTATATTATGGTGAATGCAATAGAAGCAGTTGGAACATGCAAAGGTGGCCAAGAACACCTAAAACTCCCAGGTGAGCAGGAACAGAGTCTAGAACTATGACCGGGTGATCTTACTGTTGGTGTATCCAAGATACATAAGAAGCCAAGGTGCACTGGAGAAAAAAAAGCACTACACCAGTATTTAAAAGAGTCCAAGCACATTAATGGCCTGTACACACGATCCGAATATCGTACAACAGATCGTACGACTATTTTCCCAAGTAGAAATTGACTAGGTTACTAAAGTAACGAAAAAAAAATCGGAAGTGATGTCATGTGTTATAATGTATTTGTATCGTATTTTCAGACAACAACTGTACTGACTAAACGAAAATCGTACAATCTGGTATCATACGAGGTAAATTTTCATGCTTGTCCGATCAAATAATATCGGATGAATTGTCGTGATCAGCTCTCGAAAGCTCTGCACTAACGATCCAATTATTGTACGATCACGTCAAAAGCGGTATTTTTCGGCCGATTTTCGGATCGTGTGTACGGGCCATTACTGTATGTGACAATCAAATGCATTTGGGAGAGTCCCTGAAAAGAGCTTTTTAAAATCAGATGCTAATGGACTCTGAGTGATGAGCGATGAGTAATGGGCTTGAACAACTAGCTGCTGAAGCCTACATTTAATGAATATGTAGTGCCTACCCCACATTTCCGGGGGCCTGGTGGTGAGCCCCAGAGACAGGGAGGGCCAACATTCATCCTCGGGGTGCAGGTTACTAGGCATAGTGGGTGATGTACAAGATAGAAAGATGGGCACCAGTCACTTTTATGCCTAAACAATGAGAAGTTTATTTCTCACAACAGGAAAAATGTGGGAGAGGGGTACGGCACAGGACACCCTTAGTCAAAAATAGTAACGATCAGCAGACAGGCCTCTGTTACTTCTCTAGAACTCTATCCTGCTCAACATTGTTTCCAGGTATTGAGCAGGCTCTCCTCTGAGGAATCTTGAACACCTGGATAGGCCTCAAACAGACCTAGCAGACTAGAGAACTCCTGGATAGGCGTCAGGCTTCAGGGCTAGCAGCCAGGAGCCGTTTCTCACACACCCACTCAGACAGCCGCCTGGGTGGAGAAGACTAAAGATCACCTGACTATCTCCAAACAAATACCCTTTCCCAGCATGCATAGCGGCCAGTCTGATTGGCTGAGAAAAAGTATGTTTATCCATAACCTGAATTTACTGTGGCTCATCATACTAATGTCAAAGGCAACAGTGCCACCTACTGACAAAATGGAGAAGCCACAGCAGAAACAGGATTTGGATTTGATCCAAAAAAAATACAAATTAGCCAGGCTAGCTACCACCCATCATAGCTAAATTTACCTGTAACACTGTTTTAGGACGAGGGTGCTACAAATATATTATTTTTGCATTCTTTACCTCATTTGAGCCCAGAATCATCTAATTTTTATAAGCACATTTTAAACCCTGATGAAGGAAGCTCTTTTAAGTCTCCAAAACACACTGGTTTGTTTTTCAAGATTTATATGATAAAATAAACACACTTAAATTCTCAACTATTGGTATGACATCCATTTTCTCATATATGCCTTGGATTTTACCCAAAGTGCCCTCTAGAGCTTATGTAATGTTTGAGTATTACCAGAGCCACTGCATTTCACACCATTGCCTTTACTCAACACTGCAAACTCTATTTAATTTTGGATCCAGCACTTCCCATCTACTTCCCATCTACACCTTTCAAATATAGAAAGCCAGGGGCTAACTCAGCCAACCAGGCTTCACCTGTTACACTTTATAATGTGTTATAACATTTGGTCACTTTTTGGTTGTCATTTTTTTTCGGGGTCACAAGAGAACACTGGCACCGATATGCAATGCAGATAAAGCAACCCTATTGCACCAGTGCACACAAATAAAAGATACACATAGGGTGTGCCTGTGTGATTGCACCACACATGTGAGGTATCACTGCGAACATCAGGCTGACAGCAAAAATTTAAGGGATATCATTCATGGTTACTTCTAAACTGATAACCTTTAATGGCTTTTACAGCGTTGCCTATGGACATTTTTGGGTACCGTATATTTTCGCTAACATAAACAGTTGCTCAAATATCATGCAACATAAAAAAATGCACCCTCCTCCCCTTCCTAGACACTTTGGGTGTCAACTTTTCTACCCCAAACTTTTTGGTAAATATCTCCCAGTATACTCTATCCGCAAGGTACAGCTGCCCAAAAGCTTGGGATAGGTGTCCTTCATTATGTGGGAACAACACTTAACTCCTACCTTCTGGCGTTAACACGCCTGTAGGCTGTACTATCTTTTCGGTATGTATATGTTCGTCACGTTGCCTCACATTTTTACCGCCACAACCTAGTATTTTTATATAGGTGTTTCTACTTGAAAATTTTGGTTACTACAATTGAAGTGGTGGAAATAGATACATCAAGCTGTTTCTGGCTGCAACCTCTTTGATTGTATACATACAGCCTTTTATTACTGTTTGTCACTAAAAATGTGATGCCACATCATACTATTCTATTCTGTTGCATACCCTTAAATAAAGAAATAAAAAAAAACCTACAAATGCCAATCTTTTATTTCACAGGGCCTCATAAAATATAAAATTGAGGGGTTTTCTGTCATTTTCTATCAAAAAATGGCAGATTTTAACAGGTGTGCAAAAAATTAAGAACAAAAATTCTGAAAGCAAAGTGGTTAAAGTATATTTAATGCCAAAGCATATGTATATCCTAAAGAAGGAAGTGAGACAATTTAAACTGTTGGATTTTACCTCACTTTTATTTCTGGAGAAATAGAGAAATTGAATCTCCCTAGCTGGGACACAAGCAGCATTTAAAATCTGGAAGGGGTGCTAACACACTACTCTGTTCAAAATATTCAAAAAATGATTTTAGATACACTTAAAGCTGCTCTTAGATGATCCCAACACCCTACACTAATTATTAAGGTGGATGTGAGATTGGGTGAGATCACCACACTACTCATTGCTAGATCCCACTAGATCCCATCCATTGATAGATTTACATTTAGCAACATACTTTGAAATGGTGATTAGCTTTCTATGACATGCAAAATCTCTGCAATGGATTACGAGCAGGTTAGTTCACACATTCTCCAGTGTTTACATACTGTAGATAGATAGCTACATCTCTGGGGATTAATTGAACATATATATTTTTACTAATTCAAGAATCAATTTGGGATTTTTGCACAATTTTAAATCCTTGTATTTGAAAAAGAGATAAGGTTACCAATGCAATGGCCAATTTTTGCATGGCAGGTGACAAATTTGGGCATTGCTTATGGCACTTGTGTTGTGTATAGGTTAACCTCAATGCCAACAGTCAGCATTTCTAAACTTCAGAGTTTCACTTTATCAAAGGCACAGATTTACCAGCACGTTGGGGAAACCTCCTCAAATTATCAGCTGTACTTTTGTCAGTAAAATACTTCAACTTGCACAAATTTGGGAGAAAATGTTATATGAACACTTATGACCAGAATTATATTATTACCTAAAATACATTTTGTTTAAATGAGCGATTTAAGGCAACAAATTAATTGAATCAATTAACTATAACTAGCTATAATTAATACTATAATTAACTAGCACTTCAACTTTGCTAATGTCGGAAAGTGCACAATTTGTCTTCGAGTGAGTTCTGTGTAGCAAGAGTTCAAACCGCTGCTCACATGTTCACTGCAAAAGGTTTGTCTTGAGAATCCTATTTCCACAAAAGCTTTACTACATCAGGCTTGCTGTATGTGATAAACAGCCATGAGCCTATAGTGCTCTGGGTCCCCACAACAGTATGCATTTCCAGCTGGTAGAGTAGGAGTGATGGTGATGTACAAGATTTTAAAGCTGGGTTGGCAGCTCTCTCAAACCAAGGTGCTTTCATAGCCCCTTGGACGATTATTTTATTTGAACCTTTTATAGAAATCAACTTAATTTGAAATTTACCAATCTGGGGTGGCACTCCTGTTTTTCACCTTCTTTTCAAAAGTAGTTGGGAGGGATTGAAGAACTACAGCAATGTCTGGATAAAAAGCTCTTTTGTATGCAATGTTAACCGAGTTGGCCTTTTAAGTTAGACATAATCAGGATGATCTTTCATAGAACATGACTAATTATTTTTTTAAATGTATTTACATAGTTACATAGTAGGTGAGGTTGAAAAAAGACACCATCAAGTCCATCAAGTCCATCAAGTCCAACCTAATGTGTGTGATTATATGTCTGTATAACCTTGTATATCCCTGTATGTTGTGGTCATTCAGGTGCTTATCTAATAGTTTCTTGAAACTATCGATGCCCCCCGCTGAGACCACAGCCTGTGGAAGGGGATTCCACATCCTTGCCGCTCTTACAGTGAAGAACCTGCTACGTAGTTTAAGGTTAAACCTCTTTTCTTCTAATTTTAATGAGTGGCCACGAGTCTTGTTAAAATCTCTTCTGCGAAAAAGTTTTATTCCTATTTATTTACCACATATGCATATGAACATCATTGTTGTGTTCTGCTTCTGGTAATCCAGTTTATAGTAAAAAAGTAAAGAGGTCTTCAAATGTAGAGCAGATGTACAAAGGCTTCCAAATCTGTTGGTGAAGAAAACTGGGATCTCAGCATGTTTGCCATCTAAGCTTGGTGCACCTACAGTATATCTCAGAGTTTGATGAATCTACTGCATTACCAGTTTTCTAATTGGCAGGACTAATGCAGAATCCATACAATGAGCAGGAGTAAATTCTGCAGGCAGGTTGCCTAAGCAGACAGTAGACAATAGTAGAGTTAAGGCAGATGTCCAGGACAGGTACATAAACAGAATTCCTTTACAGTCCAAAACACAGGTGTGATCTTGTGTAATGCACACAGATGTCAATCCAACAGGAACTGTTGAGCAGGGGAAGGCTGAATCCAGCAGTCTATTTTAGCACTTCTGATTTGGCCAGCAGGTGACAAAGGCTCAAGGCTAACTGCTAAAACCTATATATATTTAATCTCCTAGATTGTAAGCTCTAATGAGCAGGGCCCTTTGATTCCTCCTGTATTGAATTGTATTGTACTTGTATTATCTGCCCTAATGTTGTAAAGCGCTGCGTAAACAATATTAATAATAATAATATTTATGCCTATAGTTCTGTTGGTCAAAAGACATTATAGGTTTAATTCACAAAGCTAAAATGTCAGGATAAGAGTACATTTTTCAGTTAAGTCTAAGGAGATTTCAAAATTGCAGTAATATGGCTGAAAATAATGATCTTAATCCTTGTGTAAAGCTTTATCAATTAAGCTGTATGTGTATTTTATACTTACATGTTTTTAGGCCAACAGCAATAAATTACCGTATTTATTGTAATGCTAGGATTTGGTAAAGTAAGTTTATTTTCCTTGTTTATTGTCCTGCACAGACTTGCTATAAGAGAAATACTGTGAAATAAATGGCTCAGTGCACACTTATTACAACATATGCTTTCCAAAGCATTGTGGAAAACCAAATTTCCACTGCAGCCATGAGTTCTCCAGTCCTCCCCCCTGGGTACACATTAACACTGGCATTTTTATGTACTCAGACTAAAATTTATGAAGAAGTGAGAATAGTTAGGTTACAGTTATCTGTTAGGGCTTGATCATACCAGGCGCACTGCGCTGTGCTGATCTGCACAGATCAATGTAGGCTCAATGCAAGGCCACATAAAAAAAAGGTTTTCTATATGCCCTGCTCTCACCATACATTTGCAGTAGTGTGCATTGTGAAAAAATGCATTATGTTTCCATTTTAAGGTAGCACACATCACTGTATCTCAACATACCAGGGCTGCTGTTAGAAATTTTGAGCACCCCGTACAACCTACCGAACAGGTCCCACCCACCCACGAAATATCAAATCGCTAAAATGCCATGGTCGCAATGGTATGCTTTTTAGCCATGGCTGAAATTATAGCCTTGCTACTGCCTCCTCCTGACACTTTTTTTTTTTTCTTTTAAATTGTGAATGCCAGTTTTACATTGCAAGATCGCACTGCAACTGTGAGCCAAGTGTTTAAACACAAAGGGGAGTTTGATAGGTGGTGCTGCCTGTCAAACTCTGCAGCCTGTGTTAAAAATGCCGCAGCTGTGAATTAAAGCATTGCAGCCATGGCATGTGTACAGACCTGTCAGACTATATTAGGATTTGGGTGGGCAGCCAGCGATTGCAGTAAATCTATGGCTCAGCTGCCCATGTAAAAGAGCCTTTAGGCTGCATTCACATTTGATGTTACCTGAATATGTGACAAAGTGCACAGGTAAGGCGCGTTTTTTTCAGTGAATGGGCTCCCCTATGTGCGAAAAACAAGCAAAAAGAAAAAGCGTGAGCAGAAGGGCATGGGGCCCTAGGGGTGGCATATAGAAATGGCTGGGCTGAGATGTCTCTCAGCTAGAGGGAGAGGTGTATTTTGGCAGCTAGTGTCTATCTAACTGTAGTTCTAGGCTGGCTGTTGGCATATTCACCCCCTCTCCAAAATCACCCCCCACTCACCTCCTTCAGCAGAAGCACTGCTTCATCCAAACCCTGCAACCAGCACTGGCATTCACAGTGAACACAGAGCACTGTCTGGATGGAGGGAGGCAGGGGTCAGGACACAAGGAGGGGGCGAGGGGAAACACAGGGGGAGTTTCAGGACCCATCAGAGGCACAGGCAGAGACTCTGCAGTTCTCTCCCTTTGCTCCAGATCGGGACACTCTGCAAGTATGTAGAAATGATCCCCCTGCAGAGCAGCCAGAGGGAGAAAGCTTTCAGCGCTGCATGGGATCCACAGGTATCACAAGACAGTACAGATGGCTCTCCTCTCCTGCAGGTGCCTGGGCCTTGCTTCTGAAGTGATGGGGCTCGGGCTCCTGGATGACATCACTCAGCTGGTCCAGCTGATAGATCGATCCTGAGTTTACAGTCGGGCACCACCCAGCAGCCTGGATCGGCAGCTGGCTCAGCCTCTCAGCGAGCCCCTGGGAGATTGAGCCAGCCCCTCCCGCCTCTTGTACAGCTGAGCGCCCAGTGAGCACTGGAGGGGCAGAGCAGATAGCCAGTGACTGACAGCCATGGCATTCTCTAATTGGATGAGGAGGAGAGGAGGGATAAATGGCATCACAGTATACCCTCAGCCAATCAAGAAACTCCTTGTATTTACAGAGTTAGGATTATTCTTCTCCTGTAATCAGTCAAACTCCAGATGTATTGAAAAGCAGACAATTTATTTCAGATGTGTCACACAAAAGGATGATGCTTACAAGCCAAAAGATAAGAATCACACAGAGATGTACATCCCCCTCCTAATATCTACAATAATATAGCTATAACACTTCTATTGGCTGAGGAAACACAGATAGTGTGCCTGGTACAACATGGTACTTTATTTGGCTAATTAGCGTTTCCTGTACAGTCTTGTTCTACCATATATGGTTAAGCCTAATCATCCTACAACTTATTATGGAGTTAGTTAAAGCAAACGATATAGCAAGTTAATACAACAATGTGCTCAGAAGTCATCTTTAAAATCAGTCTCAGGGTTATTGTTTTTCTAATAGTCGCACAATAAACATTTAGACCTTTTCTAACAACAGAACAAAATACAAGGCATTTTCACACGGCAGCACTGCTGAGCAAGTGCTCTCTGCTCCTCCTCTTCTCTGGGTGCCTGCTTAGCAAGCCGGCTGCTGTAGGGGCACTGGTACGGGTGCGCTCCCAAGTTGGGCTGTTTGCATCCATTGATCCCTTCTCACAGTATTGGACTGATAACAGCAGGAACCTACTTAAATCTCCTTTTAAAAAAGTACCCCTTGAAGTGTTATAGTCTGTGACTATCATTTTTACTGGACAGCTTGGTTTGCATGTGGAGGGAAAGAAAAATATATATAGGCGTGTCAAATAAACAGGAATTCATATACTGAAGTCTATCATTACTTGAGGTAGCTGAATTCATTTACCAGAGTACAATATTTTTGTGATAGTGGTCCTAAATCACGCACATAGTAGCTTGGAAACCAAAAACAACAAATCTCACTGGTAATTTCTCATTTCTGTCACTGATGATAAAACTGTGACAATTCCACAAAGAAACCAAATCGCTGAGTATGAATCATTATGTTATTCTGCCAGACCTCTGGCTTGCTAAATAGTGCAATATCACGGCAATACTAAAAATATTTATAGAATACATACTTTATAATCAAATATGAATTTAAAGCTATAAAGAATAAGTGGACGTTTCATAAAATCCGAGGCACACAAAAATGACATTTTGTTCTGTGAATCTATACAAAAATACCTTATCATCATCAATTTAAAATAGGCCAGCCAGCCTGTGCTATGGTTTACATAACAAATCGGTTACGTATCTTTCTCTCAGTTCAGAAATTAAAAGGTGATCTTTACTTTAGACTGGCTCACAATGACTAGCGTCCTCCCCAACATAGAGACCGTGTTCGCAGGCTTGCCTGCAACTAGATGGCTCTGTTACCATTATAGTATTGTAAGGGCAAAGTTGTAATTATCGTAGGTGTTAGCTCCCCTTTTAGAGTAGAGCCTCTTTTACCGGGTAGTGATGCCATGGGTGTAGTTAGTGGCCATATAAATATCAGTGTGTGGGGGGGCCCAGGTAGATGGGACATGGGAGTGAGATACTCCAGAGCTGATGTAGTCTCCAACAGTGCTGATCTAAAGGGCCCTTTGCAGGGATGAAGTCCCCAGGCAAGGTGGTACAGGACATGGGAGGAATTGCTGTAGCTGCCCTGTCTCCCATGACCTTTTTCTGCAGATCCTGCGGTGGGTTGTATAAGGTCTTAGAGGCCTGGACAGAATCCTCCAAAGTAAGTAATGGTGGAGCTTAGGAATGAGCAGTGGTGGCCCGTCCATTAGGGGCCGCAGGGGTGCCGTCCCCCTAATCCATGCGCCCGGCCCCTAATCTACATGCAGGGTGCCGGATGCATGGAATTCAATTAGGTTTTTTTGGGCGCATGATTAGAGCCAAAGGCTCTAATTGGCTTCAAAAAAGGGTGGGCTTGGGGTACAGAGCACTGTGCCCTGAGCCCACCCAGTTGTATGGCAATAGCAAATTATTACAAATTATAGAGAATGGGTATGACGGCGCTACCTCTAAGTTTTAAACAGGGACAGCCTAAAGTTAAGCGACTCAATGAACGTGATTTATGGAATGTTGCACACATAGAGAGAAGTTTTCCCCTTATATTAAGGATGTCACTTCAGCAGATGAATGTGTGCAGCTGGATTTATGCTGCAGGTATATGACAAACGCTCAGGTGTCGCACAAAAAATGATGTGGTCTTACAGCGTCTAGTAGTGAGGCCAGAGGCTGTATTCCCTAGAGTGCATTTATTAGACCATATATCATGTGCTAAATTCCTGTGTTGGATCCGTAGCCATATCAAGCATTAGAAAACACCCGGAAGTAGTGTATAAATACCATACAACACATGCAAGTTAAATCGCCTTAATCAAAAACCATAAGTAAGGCCTGAGGCTTGCATATATATACACAACTACAAATAGTATCACAACTAGAAATAATAACACAAAAATCACAGCAGTTATATCTCGGGCATATTATAACAGTCCCATATGTTGACAATATCTTAAATAAATCCCCAATGGTGACTATGGTGCTGCAACAATTTGCCTGGTGACTCTCGTGCTCCCCCTCTTGGTGGCCTACTCACCAGCTCCCAGAACCCCGCCGGGAGTATTACGCCTTTAATATAATATGCTGGGTTGTTTTCCTTGTTGCTTCCTCTGGTGGATGCTTATGATGTAATCAGCTCCCCACGTCTCACATAAGGGTAATGCGATTATGCTGGAAAACCAGTCGCTTGCCGCTATATTTTATGTTGGATGTTTCCTGGGCTTCTTACTCTGTAAGGATGTCGCTTCCCCTCGTAAATTGACATCCTTAATATAAGGGGAAAACTTCTCTCTATGTGTGCAACATTCCATAAATCACGTTCATTGAGTCGCTTAACTTTAGGCTGTCCCTGTTTAAAACTTAGAGGTAGCGCCGTCATACCCATTCTCTATAATTTGTTATGCTTTGCAAAGTATCCTTTTAGGAACTTTGTGTGAGGGAGGCAGCAACCTTTGGCTTCTGACCCCACAGACCTGTCCTAAGCGCAGTTTTCCTTGTTTGAATAAATAGCAAATTATTATTCGCTATTTTCTTCCTGCTTCTCCTCAATCAGGAAGCAGGTCGTAAGACCCGATTGGCCAAGAGGAGAAGCGACCAAATTTGAGGGAGACGCAGGGGGAAGCAGGCGGCACTGAGCAGGGATCCTGGCAGCCTTATATTCCATTCTTTTCCCAGAGCCGTCTTTTCCCTGAGCCTGTGGACCAGGCAGGGACCCCCCCCAGAGTGAGTAGAGGACGACATCCAGAGGGCTTCAGCCTACAGTGCCATGGGCAGGGACACCGGAGAGTGAGAGGCTCCACTGCCAGTCTTATTGGGTAGCCCATAACAAGCCTAGGGCCAAGATGGGAAACCTGAAGAATTAACCATGTATGGAGCCAGTATCAGCCCTGGTTTTCAGACTCAAGAGCAGCCGCGTCCACTGTACTGGGACTGTGGGGGTGGCAAGTGGTTTGTTTGCTCAAAAAATGGAGCACCAACCACCACTGGGAATGAGTATGGCATCTGGCAGCATGCCTGTTTGGGCACAGCTATAGAAGGGACATTGGGGAGGGAATGTATACTAAAGGAACCATCTTGATCCCCCCTGACCCTAAGCCGTGCTTCCAGGGACCAGAAGCTGCCAGGAAGTAAAGGATGAAGAGAATACAATCGGTATGGCAAAAAAATAAAAAAAATAAATTTGGGACAAAAATAAACAAGGAATGTTTTTACCACATGGACGTGAAATATATGAAAAAGATGAAGCTTTAGAACCACTTTAGATATGTCAGATGGCGGGAGCCTTTGCTGGAAGTGAAGCTATTTTTTTTTTTTCGGGTCGGCAGTGGCGGGCATCATAATTGACGTTGGATCTACACTGAGGGAATTTTTTTTTTAACAAAGCACTTGTCAAAAGCTGCCTCCTGTGTTTTTGTACACTAAACTTGTTTTTTTGGTTAATACACATTGGGGCAGGCGGGGTTGCGGGATTGCCATGAACGCAGCCTTACCATTGCCATGAATGTAGCCTTATCATTGACATGAATGCAGCCTTACCATTGCCATGAATGCAGCCTCACATGTGCCATGAATGCAGCCTCACTATTGCCATCAGTGCAGCCTGATCAATGCCCATTTGCAGCCTTGGAGGGGACAGGGAGGGGGATGGGATGAGCTCCAATAGATTACATACAGGAGAATCTCCTGTTTACTCAGCGGCCTCTTTAATACAAAGTCCCGCCTCCTATGATAGACAGAACAGTCGTCCAATGGCAGCCCAAGAGACGGGACTTCCTATTACAGACGCCGCCGAGTAAAAAGGAGATTCTCCTGTATGTAATCTGACTGCGATCGTCCCGCCCCCAATACAGTATATATCTTTTGTGGCCCTGGGGACCACAAAAGATATATATATCTAAATTACCAGGGGGGCCACATTAAACCGGAACACGGCCGCAATTGGCCCGCAGGCTGAACTTTGGACATGCCTGCTCTATGAAGTGTTTGTCACACATACGGCAGCCAATTCAAGTGAATGGGCTCCCCTATGTGCGAAAAACAAGCAAAAAAAAAAAAAAAAAATGCGAACAGGAACGTGTGTTCCCGCTACACAAGGTGTAAATGGGGCCCTAGGGGTGGCATATAGAAATGGCTGGACAGAAATGTCTGTCAGCTAGAGGGAGAGGTGTATTTAGCTTGTGTCTATCTACCTGTAGTTCTAGGCTGGCTTTGGCATATTCAACCTCTCACCAAAATCCTGTAGTTTCTGTTGTTTCACTCCAGTATCACAGCAGCAACCCCCCCCCCCCCCACACACACACACACTCCTCCTCCAGCAGACGCACTGCTCCATCCAAACCCTGCAGCCAGCACTGGAGTTCACAGTGAACACAGAGCACTGTCTGGGTGGAGAAAAGCAAGGGTTAGGACTCAAGGATTAGGTGAAGCAAGCTTCCTGCTCCTTCATCACGCTGACAAGAGATAAAACTGTGGGCGGGGAGATGGAGGGGGAGTATCAGGACCCAGCAAAGGCACAGGCAAGGACTCTGCAGCTCTCTCCCTCTGCTCCAAATCTGGACACTTTGCAAGTATGTAGAAACGATTCCCCTGTCCCTGCAGAGCTGCCGTAGGGAGAAAGCTGGCAGCGCTGCAGGGGATCCACAGGTGTCATGAGGCAATACAGCTGGTTCTCCTCACCTGCAGGTGCACGGGCCCCTCTTCTGAAATGATGGGGCTTGGGCCCAGTACAGGAGAGCTGGCTGTACTGCCGTATCAGCGGCCCTGAACATATCACACTGGGTTGCTGGGTGCTGCACTTCTGTTACCAGTTTTCATCCGAGAGTGGGCTAAAGCCCGCTCTTGGATGACTTCACTCAGCTGGTTCAGGCGATAGATCGATCCCGACTTTACAGTCAGGCGCCACCCTGCAGCCTGGATTGGCAGCTGGCTCAGCCTCTCAGCGAGCCCCTGGGAGACTGAGCCAGCCCCTCCCGCCCTTGCACAGCTGAGCGCTCCAGTGAGCACTGGAGGGGCAGAGCAGAGAGCCAGTGACTGACAGCCATGGCATTCTCTAATTGGATGAGGAGGAGAGGAGGGATAAATGGCGTCACAATATACCTTCAGCCAATCAAGAAACTCCTTATATTTACTGAACAAATTACAAGGCATTTTCGAGTGGCAGCACTGCTGAGCAAGTAACCCCCTGTGTCCAGTGTTTAGTGAGGAAGCTGCTTAAGCAGGACCCAGCCAGGAATTTTGGCTATCACTGTATATAGTGCAGGCTATTACAGTGGCATTCCACATCCCCAGTGGCCCTTCAAATACAACATACGGATAATTACATTTTACCAAGCTGGACAGATGTAAGTTGGTAATAAAGATAAACTATGGAACACTACCAGGGGCAATTAAAGCAGTCACCTTTTATTCATATGGTTTAAAGTGGATTTTTCTTTTAACAGTAAAATAAAAAAGATGTTATATTACCTGCTCTGTGCAATGGTATTGCGCAAAGCAGTTCCTTAAATCCTTTTCAGCGCTCTCTGCTCCTCCTCTTCTCTGGATGCCTCCTTAGCAAGCCGGCTGCTGAGGGGGCACTGGTATGGGTGTGCGCCCAAGCTGGGCTGTTTTCATCCATAGATCCCTCCTCACAGTATTTGACTGACAACAGCAGGAACCTACTCAAATCGCCTTTTAAAAAACCGCTCAAGTACCCTTTGAAGTGTTATAGTCTGTCCAGCCCTGTGTGACTATCATTTTTACTGGACAGCTTGGTTTGCATATGGAGGGAAAAAAAAAAAATTTATATATATATATATATATATATATATATATATATATATATATATATATATATATATATATATATATATATATATATATATATATATATATACGCATATACGCGTGCCAAATAAATAGGAATTCATATACTGAAGTCTATCATTACTTGAGGAAGCTGAATTCATTTACCAGAGTACAATATTTTTGTGATAGTGGTCCTAAATCATGCACATAGTAGCTTGGAAACCAAAAACAACAAATCACACTGGTAATTTCTCATTTCTGTCACTGATGATAAAACTGTGACAATTCCACAAAGAAACCAAATCGCTGAGTATGAATCATTATGTTATTCTGCCAGACCTCTGGCTTGCTAAACAGTGCAATATCACGGCAATACTAAAAATATTTATAGAATACATACTTTATAATCAAATATGAATTTAAAGCTATAAAGAATAAGTGGACGTTTCATAAAATCCGAGGCACACAAAAATGACATTTTGTTCTGTGAATCTATACAAAAATACCTTATCATGTATGTGGCAAACATCAATTTAAAATAGGCCAGCCAGCCTGTGCTATGGTTTACATAACAAATCGGTTACGTATCTTTCTCTCAGTTCAGAAATTAAAAGGTGATCTTTACTTTAGACTGGCTCACAATGACTAGCGTCTTCCCCAACATAGAGACCGTGTTCGCAGGCTTGCCTGCAACTAGATGGCTCTGTTACCATTATAGTATTGTAAGGGGAAAGTTGTAATTATTGTAGGTGTTAGCTCCCCTTTTAGAGTAGAGCCTCTTTTAGTGATGCCATGGGTGTAGTTAGTGCCCATATAAATGTCAGTGTGTGGGGGGGCCCAGGTAGATGGGGCATTGGAGTGAGATACTCCAGAGCTGATGTAGTCTCCTACGGTGCTGATCTAAAGGGCCCTTTGCAGGGACGAATTCCTAGGCAAGGTGGTACAGGACATGGGAGGAATTGCTGTAGCTGCCCTGTCTCCCATGACCTTATTATGCAGATCCTGCGGTGGGTTGTATAAGGTCTTAGAGGCCTGGACAGAATCCTCTGATGTGAGTAATTGTGTAGCTTCGGAATGAGCAGTGGCGGCCCATCCATTAGGGGCACAGGGGCGCCGCCCCCCTAATCCATGCGTCTGGCCCCTAATCTACATGCAGGGTGCCGAACGCATTGATTTCAATGTTTTTTTTTTTGTTTTTTTTTTTAAGCACATTATTAGAGCCAGAGGCTCCCATTGGCTTAAAAAAAGGGTGGGCTTGGGGCACAGAGGACTGCGCCCTGAGCCCACCCAGTTGTGTAACAATAGTGAATTAAAATTCCCTATTTTCTTCCTGCTTCTCCTCCCGACCAATCAGGAAGTGGATCGTAGTACCCGATTGGCCGAGAGGAAAAGCAACCAAATTTGAGGGAGACACAGGGGGAAGCAGGCGGCACTGAGCAGGGATCCTGGGAGCCTCATATCCCATTCTTTTCCCGGAACTGTCCTTTCTCTGAGCCTCGGTTGTGGCAGAAGGGAGCTCTGCCTGCAGTGCAATGGGCAGGAACCCCAGGGGGGTGAGAGGCTCCACTGCCAGTCTTATGAGGGAGTCCATAGCCAGCCCATGGCTGGGACGGGATACCTGAAGAATTAACCATGTATAGAGCCAGTATCAGCCCCGGCTTGAGACTCAGAGCAGCCACGTCCAGGGGGTGAGTAGTACTAGGACTGTGGGAGGGGGGGTGTTGTTTGGTTTGTTTGCCCGGTGGCGGGAGTGGAAGGTGGCTTGTTTGTTCAAAAAATGGAGCACCATCCACCACTGGGAGTGAGTATGGCATCTGGCAGCATGCCTGTTTGGGCACAGCTATAGAAAGGACATTGGGGAGGGAATGGTTTACTAAAGGAAGCATCTTGATCCCCCCTGACCCTCAGCTGTGCTTCTAGGGACCAGAAGCTGCCAGGAATTAAAGGAGGAAGAGGCTACAATCGGTATGGCAAAAACATTAAAAAATAAATTCGGGGCAAAAATAAACAAGGAATAGGGATGTTTGTACCACATGGACGTGAAATATATGAAAAAAGATGAAGCTTTAGAACCACTTTCGACGTGTCAGATGGCGGGAGCCTTCGATGGGAGCGGAGCTTTTTTGTTTTGTTTTCGGGTCGGCGGTGGATCTACACTGAGGGACTTTTTTTTTAAATAAAACACTTGTCAAAAGCTGCCTCTTTGGTTAATTCACATGGGGGGGGGGGGGGGGGGTCTGGGTGCCTCTTGTTAAAGAGGGTTTCCAGATTCCGATAAGACCCCCACAACCACCAGCCAGGGTTGTGGGGAAGAAGTACTTGTCCCCATCAACATGGTGACAAGCACTCGCTTGTCCCCCCCCTTTCCTGACCTACTGGGCTGCATGCTTGGATAAGGGTCTGGTATGGATTTTGGGGGGGACCCCATGCCATTTTTTTAAAAATTTTGGTGTGGCAATTCCCTTTAAAATTCATTGGACCTGGTAAGGATTGGGAGGGAGCGACCTCACGCCATTCTTCATTTTTTCATTGCCTGCAGTTGGAATCCCGCTGACAGCTAATGACTCATTGGTTGTTAAGGACATGACTCCTTCACAACCAGTACACAGTCTCTAAATACCGCTTTCCTTGATCACTACTTAATTACCGCATGCATTTAATTATTTCTTTGCTTCTGTGAATTGAGTTTAAAGCCTGTTCATGTGGTATTTACGGAGCGCTTTCAGCATTTTGCGGTAAAGTATAGTGACTTGACAGTTTCAGGATCGCATGCGATATTTAGGGAAAATGTGTCTGGACAACTACTTACCGCATGCAATCTGGTTCTTTGAATGGAGCCCATAATCTCTTGTTACACATTTTCCAAATGTGATACTACATAAGTATTTTTTTCAGTCTGAATAGCTAATTTACATAAAGTACAGATAAAATGTAGCATTCATATATAATCGCTATTGTGTATGTTCAATAAACATTAAAGTGTTTCTAAATCCACAACAGTAAAATCAGTCCATATATGCAGTAAAGCATGCTTGTTATACTTACTGTGGAACCTAAGGGGTTATTCCTCTGCATTGTGTAAAAAAGCTGTATGATCCTGTATGCACAGATCCTCCCCTTCTTACATTGCAAAACATGTCAGGATAAGACAGAGTAAATAGAGTCAGGCTGCACATGCTCAGTTTGGTGTGTATTGTTAGAGAGTTTTTTTTCTGCTTTGGAGAGTGCATGTGATCAGCACAGGGCCAATTAGCACTGTCCAGAAAGAGGGTCAGGGGTCCTGCATCCTGCATCCTGATAGGACAGCCAGCGCAAACTCCTTCTACAAGCTTTAACCAGACACTGATAGAAGTCACAAGACAGCTATAAACTGCTGATGTGAAAGGGTATTTAGCAGTTTATATTTACTAAAATGATTGCATTTCCATGTTCTGTGTACAGTGGGAGACCAGATATAATGAATGCAGGGTCCTGGGTTTAGTAACACTTTAAAGCTGGCCTACACGTTAGATCAATGATTTGACTTGGATAGGGTCAGACATTCCTGTCTATCATAGGTTTGTACAAATCTGTGTGTGGCAACATCTGATAGATCTGATAGATCCAGACAACTGGCAATAAACATGGTTCACACACACACACACACACACACACACACACACACACAAGCTAATCACAATACATATGGATTTTCTTGTCTAACCATTTAATATAAAAGTGGATATTGAACAGGCAGGTCAGCAATTTGTGCAACTTTAGACCTACCCCACGTATGGCACCATTAGATAATTTCACAGTTTATGGTAACCCAAAAAAACTTCAAAGAATTATGCTGTTTTCTAGGAGCTTAACATTTCTCTTGTCTTACATTACAGCTGTCTCCCCTATCTGAACGTTTTTCTGATGAACAACTGGTTGGAATGTCAGTGCGGGAATTAAATCGCCAGCTCCGTGGCTTCAGTAAAGAAGAGGCTTTGCGGCTAAAACAGCGCAGACGCACTTTGAAAAACAGAGGGTATGCCCAGTCCTGTCGATACAAGCGGGTACAGCAGCGCCATGTCCTGGAGACCGAGAAGTGTCAGCTGTCTCGCCAGCTACAGCAACTTCAACAGGAAGTGGTTCGGGTGACCCGAGAGAGGGATGGCTGGAGAGCTAGATATGAGAAACTGCTGAATGCTACAGGAGGGGGCACTGGGGCGGATGTGCTGGGTACAGGGGGAGACACGGGGTCTGGAGCTGAGCTCTTCCTGTGATTCTCCAATGAAAAGACTGAAACCCAACTCTGAAGGTGTTACTCTCATTCAGGAGACTGACCTATCCCTGAAAATATGATTCTTATGATCAAAAGCCCCTAATGTGCACCATGGAGGCCCTAAAAAGATTTAATGCCCCTCCATTATATTTCATAACAATTTACACATCATTGTTTTGACTTCAACTTGATATACATGTACCTTTCAATAGTTTATTATCCCCCTAATATTTCATTTAACCAATATGTTAAAAACATTTCCTATGCCATGCTCTGTGTGTTCTCTGTACCAGAGCAAGGATTCATGAAGATCTTGACCTTCACTGACCATTTTTTCAAGGCTGTATATGGTATTTATTGCCTTCCTTGATCCTTACTGCATGTAAAAACTCTTGAAGCATCTGTTGTACCCCCCCAAAAAATAATCAAATTTTGCTTGTTGGCATGTTGGAAAATGGTAAAAGCTGAGAGATGTTAAAAAAAATGGCCTTGCCGATGATCAATGGGAAGCATTCCTTAGACATAGCTTCTTTATACAAACACATCTACAGTTCAGCTCTCTATAGGGCAACAAGCAAAACAGGAACATATCCCATTGGCAGTTTGGCACAGTGGATTCTTCAAAAGTTTGTATAGACATAAGGGGCAAAGAATGTAATACTTACATACTATTTACAAAGTTGATTTTACTGCCATGCAACCCAGGTTTCCAAATCATATCTTTAATTACTGGCGAATCTAAGCTACAAGAGGTTCTGTGGTTAATTAGCTTCAGTTAAAGTGATATTAAACCCAAAAACTAAAATGTATTTTATTGCAGCATACCAATTCTAAGATGTGGTCTTTGTATTAGTTTTTTTTTTCCCCCTTTATTTTTGCCTGGTGATCCAGCCAGTAAGTCTGTTATTTTACAGCTTCCTTTAACAGACCAAGCTGTCCAACAAAAGTAGCAGTTAGAGGATTATGACCAAACATATACCACTGGCAGGGGGGCTTACAATGTAAGCTTTCATGCACTTTATCCTAAAAGAAAAAAAAAATATTGTTGTAACTGCTTATAAAGTGTTAGCTGGAGTTCAGCGTTAATTTGCTAGTCAAGTCCATCCAAATCTTCTAGGGCATCTAATGCCGCGTACACACGATCAGACTTTCCGGCATACTTGGTCCGGCGTACCGGAGTCCGTCAGACAATTCGATCGTGTGTGGGCTCCAGCGGACTTTGTTTTCTCAAAACTTTGACGGACTTAGATTTGAAACATGTTTTAAATCTGTCCGACAGGCTCGAGTCTGGACGAAAAGTCCGCTCGTCTGTATGCTAGTCCGATGGACAAAAAGCCACGCTAGGGCAGCTATTGGCTACTGGCTATGAACTTCCTTGTTTTAGTCCGGTCGTACGTCATCACGTAGGAATCCGTCGGACTTTGGTTGAGCGTGTGTAGGCAAGTCCGTTCATTTGGAAAGTCCGTCGTAAAGTCCGCCGGACAAAGTCTGCCGTAAAGTCCGGTCGTGTGTACGCGGCATTACACTACCCTACTAGACAGACTGACAGGAAGTTTGTTACTGGCCAGATCACCTGGTAAAAATAATGGGAAAAAAGCCCCCAAAAAAAGAAGACGAATGCAGCCACCACGTCTAAAGTGGTTGTAAACTCTCAATTGTTGTTTTTTTTTAAATAACAAACATGCCTATACCTACCTGCTCTATGCAATGGTTTTGCACAGAGCAGCCCCGATCCTCTTCTTCTGGGGTCCCCCACTGGCGTTTCAGGCCCCTCCTCTTCATCGGGTGCCCCCACCCTGTGTCCATTGACACAGACAGCAGGACTCGGCCCCGCACCCCAGCTCCCGTGTCACAGCTTTTGATTAACCAATGGCTACTGTTGCTATCAATCTGTCCAATAAGGAGAGCGACAGCGGCCGGAGCCGCTGCACACGTGCACATCGCTGGATCGGATCGGGCTCAGGTAAGAAAAAGGAGGGGACTGGTAATGCATTAAGGTGAAAAACCTTAAGGCTTTACAACCATTTTAAGAACTGGTAGGCTGCAATATATTACAGTTTTGTTTTTGCGTTTAATGTCTTAACATTTACCTAGTTATAAATCAAGGCCCCTTTTACACTGATGTGGTGTTTTTTGACCGCACTGCGAGTAAAGT
Organism: Aquarana catesbeiana; assembly: GCF_042186555.1. Taxonomy (NCBI): domain Eukaryota; kingdom Metazoa; phylum Chordata; class Amphibia; order Anura; family Ranidae; genus Aquarana; species Aquarana catesbeiana. The sequence continues at coordinate 348,196,354 of NC_133324.1, read as the reverse complement.
GCAGTGTATCTGCGGGTTTGGTGCGAGTTAGCTGCGCTTTCCCATAGAGTTCTATTATTTCCTCGGTTTTGGTACACTTTGGTACACTTTTACACTTTCAGAACTTCTGCATGCAGGACTTTTGGTGCGCTTTCTTGAAACCACAGGACATAATAGAATTCTATGGGAAAGTGCAGGGAACCTACGGGTACACTGCGCTACACTTGCGGTGCAGTGAAGCTACACTGCGTCATTGTGAAAGGGGCTTAAGTTTTATATCCAAGCAATCAAAGGGATGACTTGGCAATCCTGTCTGCAATATAGACATTTTTAAGAATGTAGATTATTCTTTAAGTTACATAACACATCTACCTACTTATGCCCACGCTGACAAATAAACCATATTTAGTTATCTGGGACTGGCTGAGCCTGTCCAATTCAGGGGTGCTCTTCATTCCACTTTCTCTGCACCCATCTAATGAAGCTGAAGACATATTCTAGTCTTTTTTGAGGGAAACTTTAAGTTATTGCATTTTTATGTGTGTGATTGTGAGTTTAAATAAAATGCAACACTTTACAGGCTGCACTCCCTGCACATAAGGGGCAAAGTTAGCGTGTTACTAGGCAGACTTGGCTGTGTGTTGTGAAAAGTTTTAAGAATTGTTTTTTTTTTTTCTTCTTCCTCAATATTATTATTATTATTATTTTGTATTCGGAAAAAAAATCTATAACAGAAAAAAAATATCTATTTAAACATAGAAAAATAAACTATGCAGAGTTTTTACAGCAGAATCCCTTGCAAATTATTCATTGATGTTATGTACCCGTCTGCACTTACAGTTGTTGAAGATGTCAAAAGGGTCAGTTCAATACGCAGTATTTTTATGTCTCCAGTTCACTAATGGTCAGTGGCGGCTGGTGCTCAAAATTGTTGGGGGGGGTCAAAAAAACTGAAAAAATTTAGAAAAAAAAAAAAAAAAAAAACACATCAATTGCAGCCACTGTGCCATCAAACGCAGCCACTGTGCCCATCAAACGCAGCCACTGTGCCATCAAATGCAGCCACTGTGCCCATCAAATGCAGCTACTGTGCGAAACGCTGTCACTGTGCCCATCAAATGCTGCCACTGTGCCATTAAACGCTGCCACTGTGCCATCAAACGCAGCCACTGTGCCATCAAACGCAGTCAGTGTGCCCAACTGCCCATCATATGCTGCCAGTATGCCCATCAAATGCCAGTGTGCCCATTAAATGCTGCCAGTGTGCCCAACTGCATATCATATGCTTCCAGTGTGCCCATCAAATGTTGCCAGTGTGCCCATTAAATGCTGCCAGTGTGCCCAACTGCCTGTCATATGCTGCCAGTGTGCCCAAATGCTGCCAGTGTGCCCAACTGCCCATTAAATGCTGCCAATGTGCCCAACTGCCCATCATATGCTGCCAGTGTGTCCATCAAATGCTACCAGTGTGTCCAACTGCCCATCATATGCTGCCAGTGTGCCCATTAAATGCTGCCAGTGTGCCCAACTGCCCATCATATTCTGCCAGTGTGCCCATCAAATGCTGCCAGTGTGCCCATCAAATGCTACCAGTGTGCCCCCCGCTCCGCTCGCCATCTACCCGGCACTTACCCTGTGTCTGTGGGGCGGCGGGTGATGGCGATGAGCGGGGTCCTTCATGCGTCTCCTCTCCTGCCTCATCCCCTGTCCTCTCCTCCTGATAGGCGTCCAATAGCGGCGCCTCTAGTTTCAGCCAATCAGGTGACAGGTAACAGACTGTGAGCTCCAAGCATGTCGTTCGCACTTCACCTATTTTGCAGCCTTAGAGCCCTACTTACCAGCTCTGCTCGGGCTGTACGTTCCACAGAGCTTCTGACGTCACTTCCGGTTTCCCTCTGGCACAGGGAAACCGGAAGTAAGGTCTTACCTCGAAGAACAAAGCAGGAAGTTGTTCGGCGTGATGGAATGCGCCACAAAGCAGGTAAAAATCCTGCAAATGAAGCGCCTCACCTGCAATCTCGTGATTGCATTGACGTGGCGCTTCCCATAGTGCACTGTGTCCGGCACCCGAACACAGTGCACTTTAAAAAAATTTTTTTACTGCTGGGGGGCGGGGGTTGGTGGCGGTGGTGGTGGTGGGGGGGGGGGCGGCACCCGTGTGCCCCCTATGGACGGGCCGCCACTGTCCCCGGGACTGTACATTCATCACCAGCCACCACCTGTCATCACTAGATCCCCAGGGGAGGCACATCCATCACCAAACACCACCTGTCATCACCATGTCCCCAGGGGAGGTACATCCATCACCAAACACCACCTGTCATCACCAGATCCCCGGGGGAGACATATCCCTCACCAACCACCACCTGTCATCACTAGATCCCCAGGGGAGGCATATCCCTCACCAACCACCACTTGTTATCACCAGATCCTCAGGGGAGGCACATCCATCACCTGCCATCACCAGATCCCCAGGGAGGCACATCCCTCACCAAGTATTACTTGTTATCACCAGATCCCCAGGGGAGGCATATCCCTCACCAACCACCACCTGTCATCACCAGATCCCCAGTGGAAGCACATTCCTGACCAACCACCACTTATCACCAGATCCCCAGGGGAGGCACATCCATCACTAGAATGCACCCATCTCATTTTTGTTATACATCTTAATTGCAGTTTGTACACATACATAGTGGTTGTTTGTACCTAACCATGCATGAGTTGATAAAACCGAATGATCAGGTCCAATTAGACAAAATGATCGAATTAGGCATCGACTGAGCATGCCAAAAATGGCATGACCAAGCAACGAACGATAAATATTGAAGGTTTTAATTGATACAAGTAGATAGGTTGTGGCGGAGGAAAAATATTATACAGGGTCAATGGTGTTTTTCTTGGACTATGGTGACCATACATGCTTCAATAAAAGATCATTTTCATCTGATAGGGATAACTGATCTGTAGTCAACAACCCATTTTATTGAAATGCCACACATGGTAAACCACATTTTGATCAATAGTTAAAATATGTAAATATTAATTCCATCTCTGTTTCCAAAATATAATCTCCTAATCTGATTGCAAGAGATGCAATTGTATTTATGAATAAAGTATCTCAGTGCTGCCTATCAATGCAAAATGATCAATAACACTATAAAAGAAACATGGGTTGTTTAGTAAGGGCTCATTCACATTTGTGGCAAGGACCAGTAAAAACAAGACTATGATCCATGCTTTTACCAAAGGCCCCCCTGAACCCAACACAGTTGCTGGAGGGAGTTGTACCCATGCCAAAGCAAAATTTATACCCCGTTACATTCAGCAGGCTGTACCACTATGGAAAGTGGCCCATTAAAGTGAATGCAGTTGTAGCACAGTGGTGCAGGCTTTCCAGGAATTAAAAAAGGCAGTGAAGAGGTGATATATAACCTCCCTGCTGCCTGTCAACCACCCTCTCAAATGGGATCTACTATGTGTAGGCAGGTGCAGTCCGTACTTCCCACGGCATGTGGCGCTTGACCGGAGCAGCAGCGCAGAAGGGGAAGAAAGTTGTGGGGAACATGGTTCCTCTATGGCTTCCTGCAGTCACAGGGAAACAGCTGTCCGATTGGACTCTGGCACCCCATTTGACTGCAGCTGCCATCTTGGGTCAGGCAGAGTCTGAGTTTTATGGATCCTTTCCTCTGGAAGCCTCCCCTTTGGATGTGGACCAGCCAGGACACATTTAGCTCCTCGTTGCAGACGCTGTCAGCATCTTCAAGTACTCAGACTGCTGTCTTAGCACATACAGTAAGTGGCTGTGGACGGGTGTGCATAACCGCCAGGCCTGAATAAGCTGTGTTGAATCTTTCTACAATATAACTTGGACTCTGTGTGTTTACTGCCCACCACACCACGCTGCACCTTGCTCACAATTGGCTTAATCATCAAGATATCATACAGGCTGGGTGATGACATGGTACAGGCGCGCAGCACTCTCCAGTCTCTCCTCCCATTCAGATAGAGAGATGTTTTACCCATTAAACAAGGCCACTACTAATGGCACCATCATAATTCTGGAAGGAGTTACCTGGGTGCGGATACAGATGACCAGGTAGTGGAGTGGGTCAGGGTCATGGTGTCCCGCAGTCCAGTAAGTTTGGAGGTGCCTATCATACTGGGCATTAATGTCCTGAAGGACCTGGACCTACCCTGCCTGCTGGCTAAGATGGAACGATCGTGAAGGTGTGCACAGGGCTGTGGCCTGTAAGCTGTCTGGCTCAATGTGATCAGGGACTTGGGAGCTAAATTGAGGAGTAGGACCTCCGAAGTAGTATTCTCAGAAATAATACCGGTACCACTAAGCACGCCAGAGAGGCAGCACGAGATTAGGGAAATTAACAAGTGGCTGAGGAGCTGGTGTATAAAGGAGGGGTTTGGGGTTCCTGCAGAAGGAAGGCTACCGGCCTCCAACCCCCCTCAAATAGCCGATTCAAAGCACGCCCACAGAAAAGACTAACCAAGGCCTTCTTCACTACAACTGGCGGGACTACAGGTCACAGCATTCCTCTTCTGTCCTTACTAGGGCCGACTACACTGCAACTCTGGGAACTACAGCTCTCAGTAATCCTCCTTTCGGAATCAGGGCCTACTACTCTGCAACTGGGGGGAATACAGCTCTCAGTAATCCTCTTCTCGGAATCAGGGCCTACTACTCTGCAACTGGGGGAATTACAAGGCTCAGCTTTGCCATCTGTGTCCTGAACAGGGTCTGCTAATGCTATACTACAACTGGGGAGACCACAAGGCCCAGCATTTCTCCTCTGTTCTGACCAAGGCCTAACACACTGCAACTGTGGGGACTACAAGGTCCTAACCAGGGCCTGCTACATCACAGGTGGGGATGCAGCCTTGAACGATTCCGACTGCTTAAAGTGAAAGTTCCCCTTTACAGAAAAATCTGTAAGGTGAACGTACACAGGATCCCCTCCTCACCCCCCTCCCCTCCTGAACTGGAGCGTGGCAATCTACCGTTCTGAGCCCTGGTATAGCCGCCTCACCGGACCAGGGCTTAGGAATTCCCTTGGCATTCACTCTACTTCCCCGCTGACAGGACGGGCTACGCGGATCTGATTGGTCAGTGACGCCCATGTGACAGCGCCGACCAATTAGAATGCTCCGAAACGTCCCTTCTTACGGGGGGGACATTTTGGAGATTAAGCCGAGGGGATTTCTAAGCCCTGGTCTGGTGAGGCGGCGATACCGGGGCACAGAATGGGAGATCACCGCGCTACAGGTCAGTGGGACGGGGGGGGGGGGGGGGGGGGGGGGGGGCAGTGTTGCCAACCTACCAGATTTAAATTTACTGGCACAACACCCAAAATTTACTGGCACAGCCAAGTTTTTTACTGACCTTTCACAAAAGTTACAAAATTACATTTTTAGGTGCAAATTTCAGTATTTAGGCTACGAACAAGTACGCCAGGCAAATAGCTATGTGATTTAAGGTAGATATTAAAGGTATAAAAACATATTTTTGTTATTTTCGATATAATAAGGGCGGATTATTTAGTCCAATCACCTCCTGCCTCCATCACACCCTGCCTCCATCCCCCTCTGCCTTTGGTCTACTTTTTATACATAAGGCCCTTGTAATGTGCAATAATCTTTGTATATTTTTTCATCACCATTTCTACTTTAGTCAGTTAGTGTGACATTGTACCAACACATTTACACTTTTAACTGCAAGTAACAAACCTGTATTATGTTGCATAATTACATTTGTAGAATACATTTTGAGAACCACTTTTCAAAATTGCCAAAAGAACAGAAATATGTAAGAAGCCCTTCTGTGTTGAGTAGGGCTGCAACTAACGATTATTTTCATAATCGATTAGTTGGCGGATTGTTTCGATTAATCGATTATTCGGTTAAGAACCTTAAAAAAAAGTGTGGTGTATAATTTAGTTAATGTGTACAGTTTAAAAAAAAAGTTATTTATTCTTAAATATCTCTATGCAGTGGTAAAATATAAATAACCAACTATATGGTTAGGGAGCAAAATATCGAATCCACTCAGCATACACGGCCAGAAGAGATATACTGTATATACTATTAGAGGAGAGATATACTGTATATACTATTAGAGGAGATATACTGTATAAACTATTAGAGGAGATACACTGTATAAACTATTAGAGGAGATATACTGTATAAACTATTAGAGGAGATATACTGTATAAACTATTAGAGGAGAGATATACTGTATAAACTATTAGAGGAGATACACTGTATAAACTATTAAAGGGTGAATCTGGTAAATATCAGACTCAGTGATCAAATTTTTGTATTAAAAACAAAAACAATGTCTTCCTTAAAAAAAAAAAAATGTAATTTTAAGAACGTTCGTTCTTTCATTCAGTGAATGTACAAAGATTTTTCGTCTGAATATTCTCATCTGAAAATTGATCCGTGTGGCCAGCATAAGGCTCAGTACACACCTATGCAGTTTGCTTTTCATCTGTTTCTGCAGTGCTTTTTGCTGTGCGTTTCGATTTTTGTGCACATGATTTTGCTGCGATTTGCGTGTTTGCATTTTTTTTGGCCAATTTGTTGTTGGGCAGATTAAAAAACACATATTGCTGCAAAAACGCATTACATGCTTTTCTGCAGCTTCTCTATTGAAGTATATTGAACCAAAAAAGCACCGTTTTGCGTGAACGTGTCCCATAGGAAACCATGTGAATGAACTGTAGTGCGTCTTTCGCAGGGACGGGCTGCACCTAAATAGGGACCCAGATAGCAAGTAATTGTGCTGCAAGTTTGAAACTGATTTGCTAAGCTATTTCTAGACTTGCCAGGCTCCACATATCCCATTGGTGTAGCACAATTTGGAATGTTTTATTTTTACTTGTTTATATGCTGAGATTTAACAGAAAATGTGTGTATTTAACGCGAGGTGGAAATAGAAACCTCAAAGACCCAGTGCAAGAAACCTGGTAGTTCCACCACTGTATAGAGGACTACAAATCCCAGCAATACAGCAACAATGCAGACTACCACCAGCTATAGGAGGTGTATATCGAGAGCCATGCATTGTACAGTATCTCACACAAGTGAGTATACCCCACATATTTTTGTAAATATTTTATTATATCTTATAATGTGACAACACTGAAGAAATGACACTTTGCTACAATGTAAAGTAGTGAGTGTACAGCTTGTATAACAGTGTAAATTTGCTGTCCCCTCAAAATAACTCAACACACATCTATAAATGTCTAAACCTCTGGCAACAAAAGTGAGTACACTCCTCAATAAAAATGTTCAAATTGGACCAAATTAGCCATTTTCCCTCCCTGGTGTCATGTAACTTAGTGTTACAAGGTCTCAGGTGTGAATGGGGAGCAGGTGTGTTAAATTTGGTGTTATCGCTCTCACGCTCTCATACTGGTCACTGGAAGTTCAACATGGCACCTCATGGCAAAGAACTCTCTGAGGATCTGAAAAACAAAATTGTTGCTCTACATAAAGGTGGCCTAGGCTATAAGAAGATTGCCAAGACCCTGAAACTGAGCTGCAGCACGGTGGCCAAGACCATACAGCGGTTTAACAGGACATGTTTCACTCAGAACAGGCCTCGCCATGGTTGACGAAAGAAGTTGAGTGCACCTGCTCAGCGTCATATCCAGAGGTTGTCTTTGGGAAATAGACGTACAAGTGCTGCCAGCATTGCTTTTGGTTTAGATGGTGTCAATCGTGTGTGGCAGCAACCAGGTGAGGAGTACCAAGATAAGTGTGTCTTGTTTACAGTCAAGCATGGTGGTGGGAGTGTCATGGTCTGGGGCTGCATGGGGGCTGCATGAGGGCTGCCAGCACTGGGAAGCTACAGTTCATTGAGGGAACCTTGAATGCCAACATGTACTGTGACATACTGAAGCAGAACATGATCCCCTCCCTTCGCAGACTGAGTCGCAGGGCAGTATTCCAACATGATAATGACCCCAAACTCTTCTCCAAGACGACCACTGCCTTGCTAAAGAAGCTGAGGTTAAAGGTGATGGACTGGCTAAGCATGTCTCCAGACCTAAACCCTATTGAGCATCTGTGGGGCATCCTTAAATGGAAGGTGGAGGAGAGCAAGGTCTCTAACATCCACCAGCTCCGTGATGTTGTCATGGAGGAGTGGAAGAGGACTCCAGTGGTAACCTGTGAAGCTCTGGTGAACTCCATGCTCAAGAGGGTTAAGGCAGTGCTGGAAAATAATGTCGGCCACACAAAATATTGACACTTTGGGCCCAATTTGGACATTTTCACTTAGGGGTGTACTCATTTTTGTTGCCAGCGGTTTAGACATTATTGGCTGTGGGTTGAGTTATTTTGAGGGGGACAGCAAATTTACACTGTTATACAAGCTGTACACTCACTACTTTACATTGTAGCAAAGTGTCATTTCTTCAGTGTTGTCACATGAAAAGATGTAATAAAATATTTTCAAAAATGTGAGGTGTGTACTCACGTTTGTGAGATATTGTATATAGAGAGATGACTGCACCGTACTGTGTTGTAAAGAGATCCATGTACTATACTGTATACAGGGAGACCCATTCATTGTGCTAGAGAGACCCATGCATTGTGCTGTATACAGAGAGACCCATGCATTGTACTGTATACAGAGAGATCCCTTTCACTGGAAATAGGAAAAGGTGGATACTTTTGTCACCATCTAGATCAGGCTCACCTCACTTTACAGAGGTCTCAAGTCACATGACCTTTCTGGTCTAGGCATGCCTTATATCCCTGACAATAAAGCAGAGAGATGAGCAGAGGGTACCCCCACTACTGGTTTCTGTATTGTACTGTACTGTATTGGGCTTGGTCTATAAATGGCTAAATTTGCCTCCTACATTGTGTGTAATGTCTACCATTTCCCTATTACATTCTGTTGATGTCTTCTGTAGCTTTATTCCTGGCTGGCTATTCTCTGCAATCTCTGTATTAATGCATCTGTTGCCCTGTGTATATGTAATCATAATTAAAAAAATTGCGCTAATTCAATAAGCTATTCAGAAAAAAATGACAAATATGCAGGAATGACTATCCCTAATTAAAAGTAAAAAATAGAATGTGATAATGTTGTGAAACAATGATAAAGTGCACTAATTCAAGAAGCTATGCAGCAAAAATAAACATATGCATGAATGACTATCCCCCATTTAAAAATAAAATAAAAAATGCAGTAATATGTGATAAGTGAAACAGTGATGAAGTGTGCTAATTCAAAAAGCTAAGCAGCAAAAATAGACAAATATGCATAAATGACTATCCCTAATGTAAACAAAACAAGAACTTCAATATGCGATAATATGTGAAACAGTGATAAAAGTGCTTGAATCGAAAGCAGATATTCATCTGATTTTACATAAAAAATAATAAAATATCAGCTTTTGATTCGAGCACTTTTATCACTGTTTCACATATTATTGCATATTATTGTATTTTTTGTTTTTTTAAATTTGGGATAGTCATTCATGCATATTTGTTTATTTTTAGCTTCTTGAATTAGTGCACTTTATCATTGTTTCACATATTATCACATATCACTGCATTTTTTTAAAATTAGGGATAGTCTTTCCTGCATATTTGTCCATTTTTGCTGCATAGCTTCTTGAATTAGCGCACCATTTTTTATTATTACATATACACAGGGCATCCCATGACGGGAATCGTGTTTTCAGATCGAGGGGCATTAATACTGAGATTGCAGAGAATAGCCAGCCAGGAATAAAGCTACAGAAGATGTCAACAGAATGTAAGAGGGAAATGGTAAACATTGTACATAATGTAGGATCATTAGCCATTTATAGACCAAGCCCAATACAGCACAATAGAGAAACCAGTAGTGGGGGAACCCTCTGCTCATCTCTCTGCTTAATTGTCAGGGATATAAGGCATGCCTAGACCAAAAAGGTCATGTGACCTGAGACCTCTGTAGAGTGAGGTGAGCCTGGTATAGATGGTGACAAAAGTATCCACCTTTTCCTATTTTCCATGAAAGGGATCTCTCTGTATACAGCACGATGAATGGATCTCCCTGTATACAGTACGATGCATGGGTCTCTCTGTAAACAGCACGATGAATGGATCTCCCTGTGTACAGTACATGGATCTCTTTACAACACACTACAGTGCAGTCATCTCTCTATATACAATACATGGCTCTCTATATACACCCCTTATAGTTGGTGGTATTCTGCATTGTTACTGTATAGCTGGGATTTGTAGTCCTCTATACAGTGCTGGAACTACCAAGTTTCTTGCACTGGGTCTTTGAGGTTTATATTTCCACCTCTCGTTAAATACAAGCATTTTCTGCTAAATCTCATCATATAAACAAGGAAAAATAAAACATTCCAAATTGTGCTACACCAATGGGATATTGGAGTTAGTCACTCCTTAATTTCTACCTCCCGGAACTCCACATCATATCTCATTGTTACCACTCACCTCTCTGCACACCACTCCCAAAGTGATTCTATGGCTTCCCCAGCACCAATTAAAGAAAAATCTTACACACAGCAGAGAGCAATGATGAAAATTCAGCCACAGTGACCCTTGTGGTGGGATAACTATTACACAACATAACTGAACCAGAACTTGCAGCAGACTTGCAGAATATTTGCAAAGAAAGTTGATCTGGAGTCATGCAATGTGGACATTGTGCAACAAACTTGTGAAGCCTGGCAAGTCTAGCAATAGCTTAGCAAGTCATTTTCAAACTTGCAGCACAATTACTTGCTATCTGGGCAGCGGTTCAATAACCAATTCAAAGATGGAAAGGGTCCCAACAAAAAGAATGAGGCTTTCTGAATAGCAGCCACCAACAGCACAATACATCCCTGTGAAGTGGCAAGCACCAGCAATGCAGTACACCCAGATGAAAGGCCAAGTACAAGTAGTGGGGTGTCACATGAGCTACGAAGAATTAGAGCCCATACTAGTGTCCCAAAGACACTTTAAAAACCTGTATGGCTACCATCAAATTCAGTGGAGTTTATAATACCCCCATTTACAAAGTAAGCTAGGCATTTTGGCAGAAATCAAAAATTTTTTGCACCGTTCAATTTTTTTTTTTCACAGATTTTTTTAAACAGAGGTTCAGGGGTCCTGCAGCCTCATAGGACAATCAGGTGAGAATGAGAACTCCTCCTACAAGCTTTAACCAAACACCGAAAGAAGTCACAAGACTGCTATATACTGCTGATGAGAAAAGATATTTTAGCAGTTTATATTTACTAAAATAATTGCATTTACATGTTCTTATTACTGTGGGAGACCAGATATAGTGAATGCGGGGTCCTGGGTTTAGTAACAAGTTAATCAAACCACAGACAGCTTGAATATCTTCCGAAATTAGTTGAAATTCAAGCTGTAGACAGCCCTGTAAACACTACCTGGCTTTATGAAGTTGATTTAAAAAAGGTCTTAGCTGGGTAGAAATGTATTGGCTGAACAGTGACTGCATCCAATCAGACACAGTCACTGTTCAGCAACATCAATGTATTTAGGCAGCTGCGGGTGCTGAATATACTAGCCGGCAATGGAGATTCCTCCATTCACACTGTTTAGTGTAGATGATGAGTGAAAACAACTTTAGTGTGAGCAAATACACATGAGAGTGCATATATGTGTTTTATTAGTAAGCGTGTGTGTGTATGTTTCCTGGGCACAGTAATACAAGTGTATAAGTAACATGTGGATATAAAATGATGAATGGCCCGTGACAATGGATGCGAGAGTAGTCACTGAATATTGCAACGGGGAACAATTACACCATATAAATAAAATGGGTATTTTTTGAAATTACATAGTGTGGTTGAAACAAAAAGACACAAGTCCATCCGGTTCAACCCATAGAAGGGGGAAAAAACTTTATTTTTATAAATACTTATTTACTGAGCAGAAAAAAATATCCACAACTTACAAAAAATCATAGTGAACATCAGTTTCTACTCCTAAAGGAGCTTCCAGTTTAATGACCTTACTGCAGTGATACACATACCTTCTGCACATAAAAGACCCACTTGTGATGAAAGCTAATTATTGCTTACTAATTTGTTTAATTGTTGTGGGAAGAAACTCACCTGGGAAGGCATAAAAACTCTATACAGATGGTGTCTCAACTGGGAATTGAAGGCAGGAATAGAGTGCTGTAAGGCAAACATGCTACCCATTTAACAATTATGATTGCATTTGGGCACTACATCACACCATAGGAAAACCATAAAAGCAAAATACATTTAGTCATAATGATTTGATTTGCAGCATTACAAATATTATTAAGCAATGTTCTTTTTAACTTGACCCATATATTATCTCCTCTGTAATTTACAAATATTTGTCTTGTATCCATCAAGCTGTATGCAATATATTCTGTAAACTTCAAGGAAACCTTTACTGAAAGAAAATGTAGGATGACATTGCTGACCTCCTTTGGAAAATGTCAGTTTCCTATTTGTTTCTGGCTTTAACAGTTTCTTAGTCACTGACCTGGAACAAGCATGAAGTCAGCGCATTAGATCTGCATACCTGTCCTGGGTCAGAAAGTATAAGGGCCCATTTACATAATGAGCATAACATTTGTTTCTGTGTTGCAATGGCGCCCCAACACACTAAAACCAGCCCAACATGGAATGAAATTCCACTGGTTCAGCATCGATCAACTTCTGTACAACCAGCCTATTGGATAAATGCCATTTGATCAGTGTTGCCAGCCATAGCCAGCAGCACTGATCAGTGTATTCTGACTTCTGAAGTCTCCCACTCTCAGAATATCAAATGCAGCAGCAATTCCCCCATCCACCTTAAAATGTGTAGATGGGGGAATCGGGTTAATTTATTACGTAAAACCTGCTGGCATGAAAAAAACGGAATAATCTAAGGGCTGCTTAAGGGAAAGTGCCTGAATTATAGTGTACTTCAACACACGCCAACACATGTATGTGCATTGCTGCACATTGCATTACAAAAAAGGGTCAGATACATTTTTTAGCACATTAAGTTGTGGCCCTTTAATTACAATCCTGGCTTAACGTAATGCCCGCATGACATACTGGGGGTTATTTAAGAAAGGCAAATCCACTTTGCACTACAAGTGCAAACTACAAGTGCTAAGTGCACTTGGAAGTGCAGTCACTGTAGATCCGAGGGGGGCATGCAAGGAAAATTTAAAACAGCATTTTAGCTTGCACATGATTGGATGATAAAATCAGCAGAGCTTCCCCTCATTTCAGATCTACCCCTCAGATTTACAGTGACTGCACTTCCAAGTGCACTTTCCTTACAATTTCAAGTGCACTTTGCACTTGTAGTTTGCACTTGTAGTGCAAAGTGGATTTGCCTTTCGTAAATAACCCCCAATAAGTGTTAACACACAGCAAAGGTCTGAATGGGTTCGTACGCTATTGAATTATCTTGAAAGTCAGGCATGTAGCATTTTCAGAAGGGCATGAAAATAACATCAACCTATATATTTAAATCAGTAAAAGTTGCTTTTAGCACTGTTGCTAGTGGGCCCCATATAAATTATACATTTGTTAAATTTCAAGCTTTGACCTAAGCTTTACTATACTTACTGATGACCATTAACTTAAAGGGTAAAATTTCTATCAAGTGGTTACAATTTAACTGTCATGGTCATTGTTCCGCACATTGCCTCACTAAGCAACTAGTGCAGCATATACAGTTTCAAGAAAACGTTTGTAATGCCTTTGGAGTTTCATGAACTTCCACATGAATAACTCGGTCTACACTGCATACATTTTCTGAACACCTGTATGTAGTAATTGCTGGACCTCCTTTGGTGACTCCTAAAAGCATTGTTTAATGTAATTGATATATCTGGGATTCCTTGCATGAACATCTTTATTCAAGTCATACCGCATCTTTTTGAATATGTTGAGGTCTAGTGTCTTACTTACACCCCAACAATGACCGGCTTATTGATTACTGACTCTAATCTGCCATTTCACAGACCTAAACACTGACCCATCACTGTGTTGGGTTGCTCACTAACAGTATGTAGCCCTCTTTTTGGGGGGTTATGATGAATGGCCCTTCCGAAACCTGACCCTGACCCTGTGTCTGGACAGTGCTGATCACATGCACTCTCCCAAGAAAAAAAAAACCTCTAGCAATACACACCAAACTGTGCAACCTGACTCCATAGAAGAAATTATTAGGGGACAGCGGAAGGAGGGGTGCATCAAAGAAGACAGGATCAAACAGCCTTTTTACACAATACAAAGGATTAACTCCTTAGGTTCCACAGTGAGTATAACAAGCATGCTTTACTGACTATACAGAATGATTTTACTGTTGTGGGTTTAGTAACACTTTAAGCATACAAGAGTCTCCCACAACTTTTAGATTGGATTCACACCATTGCGAATTGGTGTGAACCCAGTCTAGCAGGAGATTTTGACTCTATGTGGACTCTTTTGGTCCATTTCAGGTCCGAATTCAGACCAACATTCGGGCTGAAATTGGACCTGAAACGGTGACCCCTGCTGTGAGCCGCATGTGGCTCATATGTGAACCTTAAGCCTCATACACACACTCCGATTTATTTTAAGACGACCAACTTTTTTTGTCGCATGCTAGTCTCATGTCGAAAGTAAAGAGGTTACTCACAATATGAACATTTTTGTACGACAGAATACAACATCAGAAGTGACGTAATGTGTTGAATAGTTTTGTATGTGTTCTTTTGTTTCTGAGCATGCGTAGTCTTGCTCTTACGATTTTTTTCATACAAAAACCATACTAATGAAACGAAAATCGGACGTTGAGTTCACATCCGACAAAAATTTTATAGTCTGCACATCCAGCTTTTGTCTGCTGAAAAAGCGAAAATCGTCTGTCGATAGCACCATACTAACGATCCGAAAATCGTCAGACAGCTTGTCTAACGAATTTTTCTATCCAATTTTTGTATCGTGTGTACGGGCCTTAAAGGATCTCTGGCACTATAGTAGACATCTGAGTAGTGTGCAGACTTCTAAAGGTGCATGCCAATTAAAAAAAAAAAAAAAAAAGTAATTCATTTTTGATTGGGTTCTTTTTCAATTTCTACAGCACTCCTGGGGGTTCCAGTGATTTTTTTTCTGTCCCAAGCTAGAATTGGTCTTTGAAAACACCTAAGCCTTTAACCACTTGCCAACCGCGCTATAGCCTTTTCTACTGTTATGCATCTCTAGGATTCTTCAGGTCAAATTTCTTTTGTTGAGGTTATGGTTCACATGACATTTTGGGGCACTTCAAACCACACGTGTAATTTCAATGATTAGAGCATCTAAGCCCAATTACCCTCTAATCAAGATATCATTCTAGGTGTTTTCCATTGATGGTCATAACAAACACCTCTATTACATTGGTGGTTGTGACTTTACAGCACTCTCTAATAGAATGAGGTGGAGTGGCAGCGTAGTGATGTCACAATCCCCACCTCATTCAAACAGAGAAAACTTTGCATTCATTAAAAAAAAAATACAAAGCATCCCCTGAATGGCGCCCGTGGGGAGCGAGTGACCACTTGTGTTTACTAAGCAGCAGGGCAACCGCTAGGCACAGTACCCAGAATCCAGCAGACAAACACTGTAGTCGGAGGAGGAGCCGGTGACATCACTTTCAGTCACAGTTGAGACTGGAAGTAGGAATTTTATCGATACTGCTAGCTATTAACCTTCTGTGAAATGACTACACTATGGAGTTCTTATTTGTCTTGTATGGCCTGTAAATGGAGGAGAGGAAGAGATATAATACAGCATAGCGAGTATTTACCCTTGTTTACTGAGCCATATACCACATCCCTGAGTTTATGCTATAAGGAGAGGAGAGTGGAATGTGTCCATAAAGGATCCATATATTAACGGCTTCCCGACCAGCCACCGCAGTTATACTGTGGCAGGTTGACTCCCCTGCGCAAGCCGTTGTAGCTATACGTCGGCTTGTGGGGTCGGGATAGCAGGCGCAAAAAATTGTTTATAGCACAAAAAAATAAAAACCGCAGAGGTGATCAAATACCACCAAAAGAAAGCTCTATTTGTGGGGAAAAAGGATGTCAATTTTGTTTGGATGCAACGTCGCACGACCGAGCAATTGTCAGTTAAAGCGACGCAGTGCCAAATCGCCAAAAGCAAAATGTGCTCTGGTCAGGAAGGGGGTAAATTCTTCCAGGGCTGAAGTGGTTAAAGCCCTGTCAGACCAGCTGTGGATTTCGATGCAGGAGAGGAGAGTGGAACGTGAACTGCCGCATTTATACCAAAGCGCCACTAGACCTGTTGTGGTCTTTGTTTAAGGTAAGCTGCTAGGGCACACACCTGGTGGATGCCTGGATGGTGGGAGCAATTGTGTTCACAACTTTCAAGAACTGTTTTTTGGAGCATTTGATTTTCACATCTCATCACTTTTTGGTGCACATGCACTTTATTATTTGGGACTTAACTTAAAATTTTTTTTATAAAATCAGGTGAATATCTGCTTTTGATCTGAGTACTTTATCACGGTTTCATATATTATCACATATTATTGCATGTGTTGTATTTATTTCTTTATTCTTTTTAATTATGGGTAGTCATTCTTAGATATTATCCCTTTTTTTGCTGCTCAGCTTATTGAATTAGTGCACTTTATCACTGTTTCACATATTATCGCATATCACTGCATTTTCTTTTTAAGTAGGGATAGTCGTTAATGCATATTTGTCTATTTTTTCTGCATATCTTCTTGTATTAGCGCACTTTATCACTGTTTCACTTAATATTGCATATTATCGCATTTTTATTTATTTATATTAGGGATAATCATTCATGCTTATTTGTTTATTTTTGCTGCACAGCTTCTTGAATTAGCACACTTTAGCATTGTTTCACAACATTATCGCACATTATCGCTTATTACTGTATTTTTGTCTTTTTTTTTTGGCTGCATAGCTCCTTGAATTAGCGCACCATTTTTATTATCATTAAACACTGTAGTCGCTTTCCACAAGAATCAGCCAGGTACTTACATAGTTACTATGGTCCAAGCTGGACCAATCTAATTATGCAAAAAAAGCCACACCTAGAGTTCAGTTTTAAATACATGTTTTGCATTCCCATACTTTCAAAAAATGTTTATGCTCATATATTAAATGTTTTGGCATGGGATTTTTGGAAGAATTTACAGGGCTGAAAATTATTGCTCTAGAGCCCATCTTTTTTATAAGACTTGGTCACAAGTAAATTAGTCTTCAGTGCCCTCTAGTGTGCAAATAGTATATGACATCCTAATATAAATCGTGATCTGCATATCTGAGACTTAAAATACAACATACAGAATAGCATGTTATTTGAACAAACATGCAGCAATAATGATTAGTAAACTACAGTTCTGTTAAAGAATAATAAACCATGCATTACAATAGGGGGTCATACAAAAGGTTTTATAACAATTACGGATAGCATATGTAACGCTTTCAAACGATTGTAAAATTAAGATAATTCATATGATATACAGTTGTGCTCATAAGTTTACATATCCCGGCAGAATTTATGATTTCTTGCCCATTTTTCTGAGAATATGAATGATAACACAAAAACTTTTCTTTCACTCATGGTTAGTGTTTGGCTGAAGCCATTTATTATCAACCAACTGTGTTTACTCTTTTTAAATCATAATCACAACAGAAACTACCCAATTGACCCTGATAAAAAGCCTGGTGATTTGGGCCTGATAACATGCACACAAGTTGACACAAAGGGGTTTGAGTTTCTGGACTCCTGACAGACCCTTGCATCTTTCATCCAGTGCTGCACTGACGTTTTTGGATTCTGAGTCATGGGGAAAGCAAAAAAATTGTCACAGGATCTGCAGGAAAAGGTAGCTGAACTGTATAAAACAGGAAAGGGATATAAAAAGATATCCACGGAATTGAGAATACCAATCAGCAGTGTTCAATCTCTAATCAAGAAGTGTAAAATAAGGGGTTCTGTTGAAACCAAACCACGGTCAGGTAGACCAACTAAAATGTCAGCCACAACTGCCAGGAAAATTGTTTGGGATGCAAAGAAAATCCCACAAATAACTTCAGGTGAAATACACCCAGATAGCAAGGATAACTTGTCACACATTTATGGCAGTATTGAATTGTAAGTCTTGTGAACTTTCTGCACATGTTCCCTGGCAATTTGTACACTTGCAGAGCACTTGAAGCACAAGTTCTAGTTGACACTTTTCCAATTTGTAGCAAATTTGTGTGGCAAGTCTCTAGCAAGAGCAAAGTTGCAATGGTAAGTCTACAGCAAGAGCCCCGCAAGTCTCCATTTTTGGCAAGAAAAAAGAAGCAATCAGCGCAAATCTATAATCTCACAATCTGGTGATAGTGAACCCACTGCTATTAACCTAATCCCTTACTGTGCACGTGTGAAATACATTCAATCCAACAATCATATATAATGATAAGACCTGTGTCATTGCATAAAATAATTAATCTATCATACAAAAAATATTTGTGTCTATGAAACAAACAATTAAAGTGCAAATGCTGTTAAAAAAAAGTGCAAAAGAAAAAACTGTGCTGACACAGTGAACAAAAAGTGCTTAGTGCAAGAATATGTTATTCATTAGTAAAGTGCATGCATCAAAAATTCATATGTGTTCAAAATATTTGCAGTCCATTTTGCAATCCCAGGAAAAATCCAAGATTATTATCACTTTCTTGGATTTTTCCTGGGATTGCAAAATAGACTTTTGAACACATATGGATTTTTGATGCATGCACTTTACTAATGAATAATATTTTCTTGCACTAAGCACCTTTTGTTCACTGTGTCAGCACACAGTTTTTTCTTTTGCATTTTTTTAACAGCATTTGCACTTGGTTTGTTTTAATTTCTGTATAATAGATTCATTATTTTATGCAATGACATTTATCATTCTACATGATTGTTTGGTTGAATGCATTTCACATGTAGGATTAGTAAAGGGATCAGGTTAATAGTAGTGGGTTCACTATCACCAGATTGTGGGATTATAGATTTGCGCTGCTTGCTTCTTTTTTCTTGCCAATTAACAATTGGTGATCATAGGCATGCACAGGGGGGTGTGCCGGGTGTGCTTGGGCACACCCTAATCACCCCAAGTGCATTAGCATTATTGCTCTGTGTGCAGGCAAGGAGATGGGAAATATCTCTCACTGACCAGTTCTGCCATTCATGAAGTGCTACCGTACTTTTCACTGTACCGTCTCTACCATAAGAGTGTGTGTGTGTCTGTATGTGTTTGTATATGTAATATATATCACACACACATATGTACACACACACACACACGTGTGTTTGATCTTTGGGGTGCGCATCCTAATGCAATAGGCTAAACACACCTATACTGGTGATTCAGCGGTACTTAGGTGGCAGCAATCTTATTTAATCCCTCAATCTTCCATTAAGATCTTTGGGACTAGTTTTACTTGTCGTTTGTCCAAGTGTCCGTTTTTATCTGATCTATTCACATATAGTGAAGTGAATAAAGGTGAATTGTCAGAAAAATTGCAAAATCTAAGCCAAAGTGGCTGAAGTAAAAAAAAAAAAAAAAAAAAAAAAAAAAAGAAAAAAAAAAAAAAAAAAGCGCTCATTGAAATACTTTCAGTTCAGGTTTATTGGCCTATATTTTACCATTTCCCTAAAAAAATTACCTCGGTTCACTGAATAGTGCATTAAGACAAAAGTGATCTTTATAAAAACATTCAAATATTTGAATAAAATCAATACATAACACTGGATTACATCTTAGTTTTTTTTTTTTTTTTTTATGAGGGTGAACATTTAACCACTTGCTGATATATTGCGGCACAATGACTCTCCTGGGCGAAATCCCGTATGGGTACGTCCTACCCTTTTTCGGCCACCAGAGAGCGCACGCGCGCCGCCTGCTGCACAGCGGGGGACCCAATGCGTGTGGCCAGCAGGCCCGATCGCGTGCACGAGCGCCAGCATGGGGAATTGTGTGTGTAAACACACAAATCCCTGTGCTGTCAGAGGAGAGGAGCCATATAGTTTGTTCCTACTAAGTAGGAAAAACAATATGGATCCTCTTCTAGTCAATCCTATCCCCATACAGTTAGAACACAGTGGGGGAACACACAATTAACCCCTTGATCGCACCCTAGTGTTAACCCCTTCCCTGCCAGTGACATTTTTTTTAAGCACTGATCGCTGTATAAATGCCAATGGTCCCAAAAAAGTGTCAAAAGTCTCCGATCTGTCTGTCACAATACTGCTAAAATTCACAGATCACGCCATTACTAGCAAAAAAAAAAAAAAAAAAAAAAAAAAAAAAATTATATATAATAATAATAATAATAATAAAAATGCCATAAATCTTTCCCATAGTTTGCAGACGCTATAACTTTTGCACAAACCAATCAATATACGCTTATTGCAATTTTTTTTTTACCAAAAATATGTAGAATATATATATTTACCTAAACTGACGAAGAAATTTGTTTCTTTTAAAAAAAATTGGGAGATATTTATTATAGCAAAAAGTAAAAGATAGTTTTTTTTCAAAATTGACACTCACAGAGGTGATCAAATACCACCAAAAGAAAGCTCTACTTGTGGGAAAGAGGACGTAAATTTTGTTCAACGACCATGCAATTGTCAGTTAAAGCGACGCAGTGCCATATTGTAAAAAGTGCTCTGGTCAGGAAGGGGGTAAAATCTTCCGGGGCTGAAGCGGTTAACAAAACATAAAAAAGAACCTTTATAATATGAAAAAGAACATTCTCAAAAAACAATAAAAATGATACAATAAAAGAAAACAAAAAAAAAGTGCACTAATTCAGGAAGCTAAGCAACAAAAATAGACAAATATGCATGAATGCCTATCCCAAATAAAAAAAAAAAAAAAAAAAAAAAGCAAAACAAAAATTGCAGTAATATGCGATAATATGTGAAACAGTGATAAAGTGCACTAAATCAAGAAGCTAAACAGCAAAAAGACAAATATGCATAAATGACTATCCCCAATTTAAAAAAAACAAAAAAAATATAATATGTGATAATATATGAAACAGTGATAAAAGTGCTCAAATCAAAAGCAGGTATTCATCTGATTTTACATAAAAAAACTATAAAATAAGTCCCAAATAATAAAGTGCATGTGCATCAAAAAAGTGATGAGATGTGAAGATCACGTGCTCAAATACAGTTCCTGAAAGTTGTGAACACAATTGTTCCCACCATCCAGGCATCCACCAGGTGTGTGCCCTAGCAGATTACCTTAAACAAAGACCACAACAGGTCTAGTGGCGCTGTGGTATACAAATCCCTAATGGCAGTTCACATTCCACTCTCCTGCATCAAAATCCACAGCTGGTCTGACAAGGCTTTAATATATGGATCCTTTATGGAAAATCACATTCCACTCCACTCTCCTCTCCTAACAGTAGGGTTGCCGCCTCATCTCTTTAAACCCGAGCACATATGAATTACACAGGTTCTGTGGCTGATTAAGGTGGTAATTAAACTCACATGGTGCCTTATCTGCATTAAATTAGCCTCAGAACCCGTGTAATTCATATGTGTTCGGGTTTAAAGGGATGAGGTGGCAACTCTACCTAAAAGTGCCACTAGATCTGTTGTGGTCTTTGTTTAAGGTGAGCTGCTAGCTTATAAACAAGAAAAAATAAAACATTCCAAATTGTGCTCCACCAATGAGATATTAGGGTTAGTCACTCTTTGATTTATACCTCTCTGAACTCCATATCAGATCTCATGTATACCACTCACCTCTCTGCACACCATGCCCCAGCACCAATTAAAGAAAAACCTTACACATAGCAGGGAGCAATGATGAAAATTCAGCCACAGTGACTCCTGTGGTGATATGACTATTGCACATATACAGTAACTGAACCAGAACTTGCGGTAGACTTGCAGAATGTTTGCAAAGAAAGTTGATCTGGAGTCATGCAATGCAGACTTGCTGCAATTGTGCAACAAACTTGTGAAGCCTGGCAAATCTAGCAGGAGTTTAACAAGTCATTTTCACACTTGCAGTACAATTACTTGCTATCTGGGATAGGACTCTCTGAAAACATGTGGTGTGGCTGTTTCAAGATGCACAATAAGGAGGCACTTGAAGAAAGATGGGCTGCATGGTCAAGTAGCCAGAAGAAAGCCATTACTACGCAAATGCCACAAAGTATCCCACTTACAATTTGCCAAACAGCACAGAGACAAGCCTCAAACCTTCTGGCACAAAGTAATTTGGAGTGATGAGACCAAAATTTTGCTTTTTGGCCACAACCATAAACGCTACATTTGGAGAGGAGTCAACAAGGTACACCATTCCGACTGTTAAACATGGAGGTGGATCACTGATGTTTTGGGGATGTGTGAGCTACAAAGGCATAGGAAATTTGGTCAAAATTCATGGCAAGATGAATGCAGTATGGTATCAAAAAATACTGGAGGAACATTTGCATTCATCAGCCAGGAAGCTGCGCATGGGACATACCAACATGACAATGATCCAAAACACAAGGCCAAGTTGACCTGTCATTGCCTACAGCAGAATAAAGTGAAGGTTCTGGAGTGGCCATCTCAGTATCCTGACCTCAATATCATTGAGCCACTCTGGGGAGATCTCAAACGTGCAGTTCATGCAAGACAGCCCAAGAATTTACAGTTACTGGAGGCTTTTTGCCAAGAGGATTGGGCAGCTTTACCATCTGAGAAGATAAAGAGCCTCATCCACAAATACCACAAAAGACTTCAAGCTGTCATTAATGTTAAAGGGGGCAATAGGCGGTATTAACAACTGGGGTATGTAAACTTTTGATCAGGGTCATTTGGGTAGTTTCTGTTATCATTATGATTTAAAAAGAGTAAATACAGTTGATTGATAATAAATGGCTTCAGCCAAACACTAACCATGAGTGAAAGAAAAGTTTTTGTGTTATGTAAACTTATGAGCACAACTGTATGTGGAAGCTGCTAAAGACAGATGACTGCTGCCCAGTTTTTCCACTGAAGAATATTGCCAGGTACTGTTTTTCTTAAATAATCCTAATGCCGCATACACACGACCAGTTTGGCCGTCGGAATAAACTCCAAAGGTTTCTCCGACGGAACTCCGACGGAATTCCATTCAAGCAGTCTTGCCTACACACGGTCAAACCAAAGTCCGACCAAAGTCCGACCATCCAGAACGAGGTGACGTACAACAAGTACGACGGTACTAGGAAAAGGAAGTTCAATAGCCAGTAGCCAATAGCTTCCGCCTCCTACTTGCTTCAGAGCAAGCGTCGTTTTTGGTCCGTCGGAACAGCATACAGACAATCGGTTTTCCCGATAGAAATTGGTTCCGTCGGAAATATTAAGAACATGTTCTATTTCTATGTCCATCAGAATTTTCGAAAAAACAAGTCTGATGAGACACATACACGATCGGAATAGACGATAAAAAGCTTCCGTCTGACTTTTGCTGTCGGACATTCCGCTCGTGTGTACGCGGCTTTAGCCTTAAATAGTACTCTAAATGTGATGATAGTGGGGGTATATGAGTCAAATGGCCCTGAGAGCTATTGTGGTAAGTAATTAATATGGCCATCCATGCAAAAAAAGGTATCTGGCTATGAGTAAGACAAATAAAGTTACCTTGGTCTAAATTGGGGATTTACCATAAAGCTGCAACCCAATTCTGTGAAAAGGAGCGGATCCACTCAGCAGACTCCGCCAGCTCAGTGGAAGATCGTTCCGTTGATCCCTGCTGAGCCGGTAGATGACAGGTCCGTCTCTGCTCATTGTGCAGGGACAAAACCTGTCAGAGCCCCGCTGTCCTATATGGGAGATCAGATGAAAACGGATCCGCCTGTCCGTTTTCATCCGATCTGATCTGCTCGATGGATGGCGAACGTATCGCCATACGTCTGTTTTGAGCGGATCTTATTGGATCAGATGGCAGGCGGGTGTCTGCGGACACATCTCCGCTGACATCCGCCTCCCCATAAAAGTCAATGGGTGGGCCGCTCAGATCCGCCTGAAAAACAGACAGGTGGATCCGAGCAGGCCTATCGTGTGAAAGGGGCCTAAGACTCTTTATACGTTATAGTTGTAGAGAAAGCAAGTAAATCTAAAATATCTTAGTGCAACTGGCTACATAGCAAAGGTAAACATAATTTCTGCATAGGTTTGGTCCTTTCCCATGCATATTTGTGAATCTCAATTGTAGCTCTTTACATCTTATATTGCAGGCAGGATTGTGGATGGTGTGTATATGTCACCTAGGTTTCTCACATACCCATGGTGAGGGAATCCTGTGCTCATGGCTGATGTGGAAAAAACACACTTTTTGTTTTTTCAGAATCTTAATAGCTTGAGTTCTGAGTCCAGGAGCTTGGAAGCTTTGTAAAGCTTTGGGTGGGATAAATCTCCGTTCCTAGGTCCACATCTTACAAAATGTGAGGCATTAATCCTTTGTAAATGAGCTTGTAGTACAAAAGGATAAAGGATACAGTGGAAAAGGGAGATTTGTCAACCAAACTTTTGTATAAAAATACAAATTCATATGTTCTGATTACAGATGTTGGATGGATTAGGAAAATACACCACTTAGAAAAGGTATTTTTGAAGGCTATATTTAAAGGGTAAACCACTGGATAAAAATGTATGGAATGGAGCTCCAGAGAAAAGGGATCAGATTGTAGGTGGCGCTAGTTGGCTGGTATCAGAGATAGAGGAAAGGCACATTGAGACCAAGGAGAGTGGCACAGTTATTATTTGGTGAAGCGAAAGTAACAAATAACAGGTAGAGAACAGCGGCAATGTGCTTAACATTCTCAAAGCAATTTGGTATCAGCATCTCGTTGACACAGACATCACAGGTGCAGAAGCTCTTAGCAATGTTATTGGCACAGCAGAATAGTTCCAGCACTTAGACCCCTTTCACACTGAGCAGCCTATAGCGTCGGCGCATTTCAGCCACTAGCTGGGCGCTTTTACCCCCCGACAGATTGGCCTCGGGGGAGGGTGGGGTGACATTGCGAGCTTCTGGACAGGTAAGTGTCCTTATTAAAAGTCAGCAGATAATTTTTATGTTAATTGTAACTACTGACTTTTAAGAAAAAAACTTTTTTCAGGGTGGAACTCTGCTTTAAGCACAATAAAAATAAACATGAGCCAGTAAACTACTTGTTAAAACTCTTACCCCAGCATTTAATTATTTTATTGTGCTCTAAAAATGCAGAGGGTTTAAAGCAGAACTATCACCAGAAGGAAATAAAGCTTGTTAAACCCCTCAAGGGATCATGTGCCCATAGCACTTGTCCCCATTTAAACCTGTGCAGGGTTGCCGAGCTGTGTTGTCAGATAGCAAGCCCCGCCAACCCGCCTAGCTGGCATGGACATGAAGTTCTGAGTGAAAACTCAGAAGCAGTGGCAGCCAGTGGGGGGCGGCAAACAGCACCACCACCCGTCGGTCCGTCCATCGGTTGGCCGGAGGGCGGGTCTGGTGCACTTCCCCCATCTATGTAGCACTTCCCCCGGGCTCTTGGCGGCGGCTCTCCCTTCCCCTGCTCTCCTCTGGCTTTCATTTCCCCCCTCCTCGGAGGCCAATCGGGAGTCTTCTCTTTTCGGCCAAACCAGTCTCACACCCGCTCCTGATTGGCCGGATTGAGGATCAGTGTTACAACAGCGAATATTCATTCACTGCTGTAACACCTGGGTGGGCTCATGGCGCAAAGCTTGGAGCCATGAGCCCACATATTTTGAAGCCTATTAGAGCCTATAGCTCTAATCAGGTGCTTCAAAAAAACACCCCCGCCGCTGTAATTCATTTGCCCGGTGTCCTGACAGGGGCCGGATGCCTGAATAGGGGGTGGCAGCGGCGTCCGTGGATAGATTCATACAATGCATGAATCTATCCACTGCATATAAGGGATGGCGTGGAGAGAGGGGGCAGAGCCCGGGCACCCCTAATGGACGGGCCACCACTGCTCAGGAGGGAGAGGATATGACAGGCAGTGCACATGTAGCCTGCAGAGCCCCTGCCTCCCCTCCTCCTAAACTGCTAGACAGAACTCTGCTGTGCTACGCTGTGTTGTGTTCTCATCTCTCCTGTTTAGTACACACAGGGTCTGGAGCTGCAGCCTGCTATTTAGGGGAACGGAAAGAGTTGAAATTGTCAGCATGTGTTATGAATTATTGATTATTGCAGCTGGAGAAAAGCGCTTTCATTCACAAAAACACAGGATGACTGTTTCCATTCTCTGTGTTCCCCTGCATAGCAGGCTGCAGTTCTGGATTGCGTGTGAACTAAGCAGGAGAGATGAGCTGCAGAATAGAGAAGTTGCAGGGCTCAGTGCTGGCTGTAACTCATCCCCCCCCCCCCCGTGACAATGCCTATATTTGTACGCTTCGGAGGTGGGGGTACTAACTCTTTACTTAGCTCTCTGCTGGTGATAGTTCTTTTTATTACTACTTTAAGGTAACCAAAGACTGTGTCTTGTGGTATACCAACAGATAGTGACATGATGAGGAGGCATAAGAATAATGTTCAGTAAGGCTGCTTTCACACTGGGGCGGTAGGGGGCGTCGGCGGTAAAACAGCGCTATTTTTAGCGCTGTTTTACCGTGGTATTCGGCCGCTAGCGGTGCGGTTTTAACCCCCCCGCTGGCGGCCAAAAAAGGGTTAAAACCACTCGTATAGCGCGGCTATAGCCACGGTATTACCGCGGTATAGCCGCGCTGTCCCATTGATTTCAATGGGCAGGAGCGGTTTAGGAGCGGTGAATACACCGCTCCTTCACCGCTCCAAAGATGCAGCTTGCAGGAGATTTTTTCTTCTCCTGCCAGCGCACCGCTTCAGCGTGAAAGCCCTCGGGCTTTCACACTGAACAAACAGCGGAAGCTGTTTTGGGGCGGTTTGCAGGCGGTATTTTTAGCGCAATAACGCCTGCAAACCACCCCAGTGTGAAAGGGGTCTTAGAGAGAAATGAACTGAGGGCAGTGCAGATGTTGTACTCCGGTTTCCTCCCACGCTCCAAAGACATGCTGGTAGGTTAATTGGCTCCTGTGTAAGTTGGCCCTAGTATATGTATAAATGTGAGTTAGGGACCTTAGATTGTAAGCTCCTTGAGGGCGGGGACTAATGTGAATGTACAATGTATATGTAAAAGCATTGCGTAAATTGACTACGCTTTATAAGTTCCTAAAATAGATAAAGATTAGCTTACATAAATTATTTGGGGTAATAGAATGTGATCATTGGTATTTAAGCCAGCAGTCAGATCTAGTTGGTTTGGTATGGAATGGTGGCCTTTAGATTTTGAATTAAGTCACTTTAGATAGAGATGTGCCACGTCCTATTCAATTGGAATACTAAATTACACCAAAGTACACATTGTTAAAAGTTAAAATCTTTATTACAAAAAATAAGAATATAGACAAACATTTTTAATTGGATCCTGTCTAAATTGTCCCTAGTATGTATGAATGTGAGTTAGGGACCTTAGATTGTAAGCTCCTTGAGGGTAGGGACTGATGTGAATGTACAATGTATATGTAAAGCGCTGCGTAAATTGACGGCGCTATATAAGTAACATAAATAAATAAATTAATTAATTAATTAATTAAAAACTTAGCAATAAGGATATTGCTTAGTAAATAGATCTACCACCAGTTAAATCAAAATAATATTGTTTCCTGAATGGTTAGGAGACGGTCTTGAATCTGACGAATATCAGAAATCCATCAGGCTTGGTGTAGGCTGGTTAGGGCATACTATGAATGAGCTCTACATGCAAAAGCGCTTCTTCAGGAGCTTAAGTACAGTATAACTTCTACATAAATAAAAACAGACAATCAATTTACAAAGCATACTAAAGATAGAAATATAAACATAATTCAGTAAAATGTGCTGGCTGTCAACCCCTCAGTGTACAGACGGGTGAATTGCTAGGGCCCCAGCACCATACGGGAAGACCAAGGCTATAGGGAAGTATATGTAACATTGTCACAAAGAATATATAAAGATAGAACTGAGAATAAAACATAACTAATCACACACCAGTTTCATCTCAAAGAATTGGGTCAGCTCATAATGATGAATTAAATTATAAATAGGGTGCCCTTATCTAGGTACTACACATCCAGTGCAGACCATAACTACACTGAAATTATTATATAGTGAGGCTCAAAAAATATTTAGCTTACAAAATGTTATTGTAAATAGATTTATTTGGCTTGATAGAAACGTAGACAAATATCCAGGACAACAACGGGGGCTGCAGTGGTATATCACCAGGTATGAGAACTCACTTATTCAAGGAAGCCTATCCCACACCCACCTAACAACTGTCAACGAGCCACCCCCATCAAATCATTCCCTACATCTATTACCTTTTGTATCACCATCCCCTCCCTTTAGAATGTAAGCTCTACAAGCAGGGCCCTCCTGTCCCTTCTGTATTGAACTGTACTGTAATTGTGCTGTCCCGCCTCTACATTGTAAAGCGCTGCGTAAATTTTGGCACTATATAAATCCTGTATAATAATAATAATGTGAAGTCGCTAAAATAGAGGGTTAATATAGTGACCAATTAATACTAAAGGTAATATATCCTAAAAATTAAACTAAATTTAGGAGGTATTGATATGATATAAAGCAGAATAACTTACCCAAGGTCATGAAAGAGTTAAATTAATTTAGCTCATCGATAATTATTGAACCTCGCCATATAGCAAACAGAGGGTAAAAGAATGACCACTGTAAAAAAAGATGGTTCCTGTAGGGTAACTAGAGCCTTAGTGGTGCGGACATAAGGAATCCTTATTGTCTATGGTAGTAGAGGCACTGCAGGTTACCTTTGGGAAGCAATAATAGTAATTCTGAATGGGTAAGTATATATACAACAGGTCCCCATCCTAGACGTTTTAGAAGACCATGGTGCAGAGGGAGAGACATAACATACCATGTAATGGAGACATCCGCCTCAAACCTCTGCTGTTCACAATGAGTCCCTGGGGTAATGATAATGCCTGTATAAGGCGCATTTGTGCCTATTTGTACATCCATCCCAGCCGTGCGGCATGTCGGCGGTGCCATATGTGACGTCAGCCAGCCCGGCCGCCAGTCACTGCGCATGTGTCCGAATACTGCGCAAGCGCCGTGATGCGAATGTGTCCGTTTACACCCCCCGACATCCAATACGATCCGCTAAACACAGACGGATGAGGATCCGTTTCCCATCTATCTAGCAGATCGGATGGCAGTCGGGTGTAAACAGACAGGTGGTCTGTTTACATCCGATCACTCATAAAGGAAAGTGGGCTGTGTCCACTCTGCATAAGCTGAGCAGACACGGAGCAGCCGCCTGCCTGCTCAGCGGGGATCAGTGGACAGATTCTTTGCTGAACGTGTGAAAGGGCCTAAGTATAAGGGGAAAGGTGAGCAAGGAGTAAAGTAGGAGAGGTGTATTTACAAAGTGGTATGGGCAAAGTGACAGATTATTTTTAATGGTCTGAAATATACTCTAATGGTTAATAGTGGCCTTGTTGCCTTTTTCAGAAACCAGACCTAGGTAAGGGGGTAGAAAAGAAAATATAGGAAAAAATAAAATAAGAATCAAGGTACATGTGAGAAAGTTTATTTTGATAACCAAGTCAAATGATTTATTTATATAGTAAAAGGCATATTATATTTTAGAAAAATATATTGTATTATACAATTAATCCAAAAAAAAATTGCTAATCATAGTTTACAAGTGTAAAACTTGCCTCTGAAGGAGCTGCTGGATGTATTGGGTCTCCTGTTCCTCTCCATGAAAGAGTAATGAAACAACAACAATGATACAGCAAACATATAAATTATAGCAAGACTATGTTGAAATATGTAGAAATAAATATACTGTTTGAAATAAGCAATGGGTATAGCAACTCCTCCTAAACCTTCTACTGGCATAATCCTAGCTAAAGAGTATTACTCCACTTTAGCAGTTCAGCCGTCTGTAACATACTTTCCTTTGCTGGCCAGCTCGTTGGGGCCAAACTGTTATGTCAGAGTGCTCAGGATAGTGTCCCTTTAAAAACTGATACAGGCACTGACTCTGGTCTCTTTAAGCACTGATAATATTACTGGTTTTGGTAACTTTAAACACTGATAAAGTCAGTGGCTCTGTGATATTTACAGACAACACTGTCTCTCTTTTGTCAAAGTGTAATGTGGATTTGGCAGCAGCCTCTCACCAACTTCTTGTGTTAGCAGATGGTCTCCCTCTGTATACTAGGTGAAACACAGCCGATCTTTGTCTACCATGTCCTACCTTACTGATAAGACAGCGGGCTGTACCAACACTCATGGCTCTCTCCAATGTTCTCAGATGTCTGCCATTGTGCCTCTCCCCCTATCAGGTGCAGTGGTGACCGGTCTGCCAGCAGTCAAAGGTGCACACAGTCATCTTAGAAACAGCTTGTAAGGGATACAGGGAAACATGACAGTGAAGCAAATCCAAACCAACAACCTAATTATCATAAACTATATACAAATGGAGGAAAGCTCACATAAACAGGGCATGGTCAGGACCAGGAACAAGGGGAGCAGAGCTGGGGTAGCAGGATACAGGATACTGTATACAAGGTACAGGATACTGGATGCAAGGTAGAGGATACAAGGCAAATGATACAGGATCAGGCAGGGAAGGGGATCAGGCAGAACACTGAGGTCCGTATAAAAGTTAAGGGAGGGATTATATACCTTCCCAGCAGCCAGTATTAGGTGGAGCCTCTTCTGACACTTCTCCTAGGCCCGGGAAAACAACAGGGGACCACTTCTCCTCCTTGCCCCAGTGTCCTGTGGGATTTACAGTCTGCTCCTTCCAAGGTCACCAAGCCAACATAGTCTGTCAGAATTACACCTCCCATGACCCATGCAGTCCACATCCTGTGTGAATTCGGTATTCAGTAGAGGGCAGGCTTGACATTGTGTCTGTGATAAAGTCTCCTCAGCAGCACAGACACAAAGTTATTTTCCTGTCAGAGCTGCAGACTAGGCTATACAAAGTTAAGAAGCAAATATTTAAGGCCACTTTACACAAATGTGTTTTCTTTTTTTGTGCTAAATAATATTTATTCAGGGCGTTATTGTGCTTCAGTCAAAAAAGTGCTTATCTGTTTTTCATGGGTTATGTGTTAAATGGACTATTGACGGGAATGCAGGATAACACAGACATGTAGATGTAAAGCCAGCTTATTATTCTTGCACACAAACTACCTATGTGCCTCTGCATCAGAATTTTGGCATTCTTGTGTTAATAACTATGGTCTAGTGTAAAATCATAACATTTCCAAATGTCTGTGTTTGTTTTACTAGGAATACAATATTCACCCACATCAATGACAGAAAGCAGAAATTGCCCTATGATAACAGGTGTAAACAGTTGAATTAATTCTGTGGTATTCAGCACTTAACTGAATAGGGGCCATAGGACAAAACCGTAGCACAATTACCATTAAGGTCATCCATTCAACCAGAAATAATAGCATATTACAACACTTGTGGGTAAAGTCTAACATGGAATTCAAACATTTTTTTATGTATTATTAACCAACGGTGAGAGAAGAATAAAACTTTATGCCAGATACAACTTTTATGTGTCTTGTAATCATGTAGTAATAGTGTCAAGAGTCTCCTATAGGGTTTGTATTATACTAATGTGTTGTAATCAGTGGATGAAAGCTGACCTGCGATTCTAAGGACTTCCCATGGGCAATTAAAGGAACTTCATTCATTTTCCAGATGCAAAAAATAACATTGTTGCATGCCAGACTTGTATTTAGCATGTCAGACCTCTAAAATGTAAGAAGCTATTGTTAGAACCCATACAAAAATCAGTGTACCCAACTCTAGATCCTGCTAGTTTAGTTCCAAAGAGATTTAGAAAACTTTTATGCATTTACCAATATTCGTTTTTAAACTGATATTAGCTTAAAGTATATAATGTATAAAATATATATTATACATGTATATTATATTATAAATGTGTGCTTATACTGTATACAAAAAATCTTTCTGTATTGAGTGTAATTACATATGCGCTGTGGGCAGATTTATTTGCTCTTTGTATGGTCTTTGCTACCTGTACTCTGGTATTGTGTCCTTGCTGATTGTCTTGCCTTTCTGCAAGACTCACAGACAGTCTCTAATGACATGAAGCATCCACAGTGTACCTGTTAGCTATAGCCCATATCAGTAGGCAACCTAGGCTTTAGGTCACAGGAGCAGCAGTTATTTTAATCATATGAAACAAGAGGTACATTTTAACTGAAAATAAAATTGTGATTTCATAGTGTCCAATGATTCATGTAAAGTGTTATGACAGGGCATTTGGAAAGTATTCACTGCGCTTCACTTTTTCCATACTTTGTTATGTTACAACCCTATTCCAAAATGGATAAAACTCAATATTTTCCTCAAAATTCTACAAACAATACCCCATAATGACAATGTGAAAGAAGTTTGTTTTAAATCTTTGCAAATTTATTAAAAATAAAAAACGAAAAAAAATCGCATGTACATAAGTATTCACAGCCTTTGCCATGACGCTCAAAATTGAGCTCAGGTGCATCCTGTTTCCACTGATCATCTTTGAGATGTTTCTACAACTTGATTGGAGTCCACCTGTGGTAATTTCAGTTGATTGGACATGATTTGGAAAGGCACACACCTGTCTATATAAGGTCCCACAGTTAACAGCACATGTCAGAGCACAAACCAAGCCATAAAGTACAAAGAATTGTCTGTACATCCACCTAACATCTGTCCCCGAGCCACCCCCATCAAATCATTCCCTGCATCTATTACCTTTTGTACCACCACCCCCTCTCTTTAGAATGTAAGCTCTACGAGCAGGGCCCTCCTGTCCCTTCTGTATTTAACTGTACTGTAATTGTGCTGTCCCCCCTCTACATTGTAAAGCGCTGCGTAAACTGTTGGCGCTATATAAATCGTTAATAATAATAAAATTGATAATAATAATAATAATAGACCTCCGAGACAGGATTGTATCGAGGCACAGATCTGGGAAAGGGTACAGAAAATTTTCTGCAGCATTGAAGGTCCCAAATGAGCACAGTGGCCTCCATCATCTGTAAATAGAAGTTTGGAACCACCAGTACTTTTTCTAGAGCGGGCTGCCAGGCCAAATTGAGCGATCAGGGGAGAAGGGCCTCAGTCAGGGAGTTGACCAAGAACCCAAGGTCACTCTAACAGAGCTCCAGCACTTCTCTGTGGAGAGAGGAGAACCTTTCAGAAGAACAACCATCTCTGCAGACCTCTGGCCAGATAGAATCCACTCCTCAGTAGAAGGCACATGACAGCCCACCTGGAGTTTGCCAAAAGGCACCTTAAGGACTCTCAGACAATGAGGAAAGAAATTCTCTGGTCTGATGAAGCAAAGATTGAATTTGTTGGCCTGAATGGCAAACGTCATGTCTGGAGAAAACCAGGCACTGCTCATCACCTGGCCAATACCATTCCTACAGTGAAGCATGGTGGTGGCAACAGCATCATGCTGTGGAGATGTTTTTTCAGTGGCAGGAACTGGAATCAGGAAGTCAGGATCAAGGGAAAGATGAAGGTACAGAGACATCCTTGATAAAAACCTGCTCCAGAGCGCTTTGGACCTGAGACTGGGGCAGAAGGTTCATATTCAGGACAACGATCCTAAGCACACAGCCAAGATAACAAAGGAGTGGCTAGGGGACAACTCTGTGAATGTCCTTGAGTGGCCCAGCCAGAGCCCAGAGTTGAACCCGATTGAACATCTCTGGAGAGATCTGAAAATGGCTGTGAACCTGATGGAGCTTGAGAGTTTCTGCAAAGAAGAATGGGAGAAACTGGCCAAAAATAGATGTGCCATGCTTATAGCATCATACTCAAAAAGACTTGAGGCTGTAATTGGTGCCAAAGGGGCTTCAACAAAGTATTGAGCAAAGGCTGTGAATACTTATGTACATGGGATTTTTTATTTTTTATTTTTAATAAATTTGCAGAGGTTTCAAACAAACTTCTTTCACGTTGTTATTATGCAGGCATGTACTGGCCATCGGGACTATAGGGAGTTTCCCATTGGGCCGACAGCTCAGTGGGCCAGTTTCAGTGACAGCCTGTCAAAGTAATGGCTGCGTGGCCTGCACAGCCATTACTTTGAGCACTGCTGTACTGGTGTCACTGGGGGTGCCTGAGGGGGCCATAGAATAGTGTGCCCCCCAATGTATAACTCATTCATATAACGGCCGACGCTGCGGTGTCCGATTGATTTGTCACTTGTCTGTCAGTCTCGGAGCCTCGAGGAAGTCAGGGCTAGCTGACGTCATGTGATGGCCCCCGTCCGCCGCTGTTGTTTATGGAAGTTGTAGTCCGTGGTGGCAGCGGTGTGCTCAAGCTCCCTGCTCCCAGTAGATGGAGTCTGGAGAGCAGCCAGCCTGAGCTTAGTGAGATAGCTACAACTCCCAGTCGCCATTGTCGGATTTTGGAGAGTTTGACTGAACACACAAGTGACTGGCCTGGGTGCGCCGCTGGCTGCAGTACACTGTGCAGTGTGCACGCTTTATGCACCAGAAGTTGACCCCAGGAGACAGGAGCATCACCCACCCCCCCAGAACTGGAAGAGGCAGAGGCCATGCAAGTAGGACCTGTCCTGCTGAGCTCTGAGCCTGAGCTGGCAGCTGCTGTCAGCCCATTTACATAGTTACATAGTTAGTCAGGTTGAAAAAAGACACAAGTCCATCCAGTTCAACCTTAAAAACAATAAATAAATAAAATTAAAAATAGCGTACAATCCAATATACCAAATTTTATACCCTCAGTTGATCCAGAGGAAGGCAAAAAACCCCAGCAGAGCATGCTCCAATTTGCTACAGCAGGGGAAAAAATTCCTCCCTGATCCCCCAAGAGGCAATCGGATTTTCCCTGCATCAACTTTACCTATAAATGTTAGTACCCAGTTATATTATGTACATTTAGGAGAGTATCCAGGCCTTTCTTAAAGCAATATACTGAGCTGGCCAGAACCACCTCTGGCAGGAGTCTATTTCAGATTTTCACAGCTCTTACTGTGAAGAAACCTTTGCATATTTGGAGATGAAATATCTTTTCCTCTAGACGTAAAGAGTGCACCCTTGTTCTCTGTGATGACCGTAAAGAGAATAACTCAACACCAAGTTCACTATATGGACCCCTTATATATTTGAACATGTTGATCATATCCCCCCTTATTCTCCTCTTCTCAAGAGTGAATAAATTCAGTTCCTCTAATCTTTCATCAAAGCTGAGCTCCTCCATGCCTCTTATCAGTTTGGTTGCCCTTCTCTGCACCTTCTCCAGTTCCCTGATATCCTTTTTGAGAACTGGTGCCCAAAACTGAACTGCATATTCCAGATGAGGTCTTACTAATGATTTGAACAGCAGCAAAATTATATCTCTCTCTCTCTGGAGTCCATACCTCTCTTAATACAAGAAAGGACTTTGTTCGCTTTGGAAACCGCAGCTTGGCATCGCATGCTATTATTGAGCTTATGATCTACCAAAACCCCCAGATCCTTCTCCACCACGGATTCTCCCAGTTGTACTTTTCTGAGGTGAGAGACCCTGACACCCCCAGCTGACCCCCACATGATCATCCCATCTATCCCCCCATACACCTCATTTACCCTGCCCCAGTGCCCATAGCCTGTGAAGCCTGCTGGGAGCTGGCCGCTCCCTGTGGGACCTGTGGGTCCTGCTGACCAGTCACCTGTGGGTCCTGCTGGCTACTGGCCATGGCCTACCAGCCAGCGGCCAGCAGGGCCCACAGGCCAACAGCACCCATAGGCCATGGCTAGCTCCCAGCAGGACCCACAGGCCAGTGGCCAGCAGGACCCACAGGTCTGCAGCCAGTTCCCAGCAGGACCCACACGCTGTGGGTCCTGCTGGGAGCTGGCCGTGGACCTGTGGGTCATGCTGGCCACTGACCTATGGATTCTGCTGGCCGCTGGCCTGTGGGGCCTGCTGGCCACTAGCCTAGGGTGACCAGAAGTCCCCAGCTTCCAGGGGAGGACACTGAGGACACTGCCCCTGGACCAAGTCTGTCCCCGCAAGCTGGGGCAGAGGGGGGCCCCCAGGGCTGACCTTACCACTGGGCCTATTGGGCTGTCTCGGAGAGGAAGGGGTGGCGAGCGTCACCAGATTACACAGAGTGGGGATCTCCCACTTACCCGGCGACTGCTGTCATATGAAGTCCCACTTCCTGGACGGGTTACTATGATAGACTGCACAGAGTGGCCGTGCCATGTAAGCGGGAGATCCCTGCTCTGTGTAATCCGGCGGCTCTCCTCTCTCTAATCACCATGCACTGATCAGGTTGCATTGATGGGCACTGATCAGGCTGCATTGATCTACACTGGTGAGGTTGCAAAGATGGGCACTGATCAGGCTGCACTGATGGGCAACGGTGAGGCTGCATTGATGGACACTGATCAGGCTGCATTGATAGACACTGGTGAGGCTGTATTAATGAGCACTGGTGAGGCTGCAGTGATTGGCACTGGTGAGGCTGCATTAATGAGCACTGATCAGGCAGCATTGATGGGCACTGGTGAGGCTGCATTGATGGGCACCGGTGAGGCTGCATTGATGGGCACTGGTGAGGCTGCATAGATGGGCACTGGTGAGGCTGCATTGATGGGGACTGATCAGGCTGCATTGATGGGCACTGGTGAGGCTGCATGGATGGGCACTGATCGGGCTGCACTGATGGACACTGGTGAGGCTCCATTAATGGGCACTGGTGAGGCTGCATTAATGGGCACTGATCCAGCTGCATTGATGGGCACTGGTGAGGCTGCCTTAACGGGCACCGGTGAGGCTGCATTTATGGGCACTGGTGAGGCTGCATAGATGGGCACTGGTAAGGCTGCATAGATGGGCACTGGTAAGGCTGCATGGATGGGCACTTCTGAGGCTGCATTGATGGGCACTGATCAGGCTGCATTGATGCATTATTTTTGTTAAACCTCCTTTGTTGCTTCATAACATCAGTATCGGTTAAAATACAAGGTGGGCACAGATTGTGAGCTGATTTGGTGATTTAATGGGCCACTTGTTTTATGGTTGGCCCTCCTACTTTTGTCCCTGTCCCCTCATGTGCCCCCCCTAAATATGAAAGCTGGAGAGGCCACTGCCTATATGAGAAATAAAGCAGAACGCCTAATGGCCAGTGAAGGGGGGGGGCTTGAGTGGCCATCGGGGTTGGCCAGCTGGGGGGTGGGTTTGTCCAGCCAACCGGTATGGGAGAGACCTGTTATCCACACCACCCATTACCTCACTTCATAGTGCGCAACCTGGCTCAGCCTCATCGCCGCTGCATTGCTGAAAGGCAGCCAATGACTGTGCAGCAATGCCGGTTTTTGAAATTCCAGCCAATGAGGCTGTAGCAATGTTCCTGCATGACGTTAGCCCTCCCACTTCACCTGTTCACTTGTTTTTGTGCATGTTTGCAAAATTAAAGTGGGCCAGTCTGGATGAAGTCCATTGCCAAATTTTTGTTCCAGTCCAGCCCGGTCGTTATGGGGTATTGTTTGTAGAAATTGGAGCAAAATAATGCATTTAATCCATTTTGGAATAAGGCTTTGACATAACAAAATATGGAGAAATTGAAGCGCTGTGAATACTTTCCGGATGCACTGTATGTAATGATGGGCCCACCCTTAAGGTGGTTGTAAATCTCTGACATGAAATATGAACAAAGCATATCCCTCTACAGTGTGAACTTGTCTCTTCGAGAGCACTAAGTGTCATTCCTGTCTTCTGGCCCATTCCTCTGCTATCTGCATGAGTCACTCCTGACAGGTTTTTCTGGCAAAAAAGGTGACAGAGGAGGGAGCACCAGCACACAGGCTGTGATTGACAGCCTCAGCTCTGTTCCTGTGTGCTATGTGAAGGGAGTGTGTGCCTTCCCTCCAATCAACTCAAACTGAATGTAACTTCAGCTCCCTGCTTCCTGCTTTTTGAAAGCTCAGACAAGCTGTAAAAATCTGGACTTTGAACGTCTGCAGAGAAAAAAAGACAGCAGATAAACAGGTACAACTTATGTAAGAGGATTTATTTAATCTCTGTGTATCACCTGAGGCCATCCACTTCACTTAGTAAATGTAGGGGTTTACAATCCCTTTAAATGTCTTTAGTGGTAACACATGTAAAGACGCTATTAGGATAACTTTCTACTAGGAGTAGGAGCGCAGTAGGAGGCACATCAGCTGACATCGGAGGCACAGCACTAGGAGTAGGATCACAGCAGCTGACATTGAAGGCATAGCACTAGGAGTAGGAGCACAGTAGAAGGCACAGCAGCTGACATCGGAGGCACAGCACTAGGAGTAGGAGGCACATCAGCTGACATCGGAGGCACAGCACTAGGAGTAGGAGCACAGTAGGAGGCACAGCAGCTGACATCGGAGGCACAGCACTAGGTGTAGGAGGCACAACAGCTGACATCGAAGGCACATCACTAGGAATAGGCGCACAGTATGAGGCACAGCAGCTGACATTGGAGGCACAGCACTAGAAGTAGGAGCACAGTAGGAGGCACAGCAGCTGACATCGGAGGCATAGCACTAGGAGTAGGAGCACAGTAGGAGGCACAGCAGCTGGCATCAGAGGCACATCACTAGGAATAGGAGCACAGTAGGAGGCACAGCAGCTGACATCGGAGGTACAGCACTAGGAATAGGAGCACAGTTGGAGGCACAGCAGCCGACATTGGAGGCACAGTACTAGGAGTAGGAGCACAGTAGGAGGCACAGCAGCTGACATCAGAGGCACAGTACTAGGAGTAGGAGCACAGTAGGAGGCACAGCAGCTGGCATCAGAGGCACATCACTAGGAATAGGAGCACAGTAGGAGGCAGAGCAGCTGACATTGGAGGCACATCACTAGGAATAGGAGCACAGTAGGAGGCACAGCAGCTGACATCGGAGGCACGGCACTAGGAGTAGGAGCACAGTAGAAGGCAAAGCAGTTGACATCGGAGGCACAGCACTAGGAATAGGAGCACAGTAGGAGGCACAGCAGCTGACATCGGAGGCACAGCACTAGGAGTAGGAGCACAGTAGGAGGCACAGCAGCTGACATCAGAGGCACAACACTAGGAGTAGGAGGCACAGCAGCTGACATCGGAGGCACAGCACTGGGAGTAGGAGCACAGTAGGAGGCACACCAGCTGATATCGGAGGCAAAGCACTAGAAGTAGGAGCACAGTAGAATGCACAGCAGCTGACATCAGAGGCATAGCACTAGGAGTAGGAGCACAGTAGGAGGCAGAGCAGCTGGCATCAGAGGCACATCAATAGGAATAGGAGCACAGTAGGAGGCACAGCAGCTGACATCGGAGGTACAGCACTAGGAATAGGAGCACAGTAGGAGGCACAGCAGCCGGCATTGGAGGCACAGCACTAGGAGTAGGAGCACAGTAGGAGGCACAGCAGCTGACATCAAAGGCACAGTACTAGGAGTAGGAGCACAGTAGGAGGCACAGCAGCTGGCATCAGAGGCACATCACTAGGAATAGGAGCACAGTAGGAGGCACAGCAGCTGACATTGGAGGCACATCACTAGGAATAGGAGCACAGTAGGAGGCACAGCAGCTGACATCGGAGGCACGGCACTAGGAGTAGGAGCACAGTAGAAGGCAAAGCAGTTGACATCGGAGGCACAGCACTAGGAGTAGGAGCACAGTAGGAGGCACAGCAGCTGACATCGGAGGCACAGCACTAGGAGTAGGAGCACAGTAGGAGGCACAGCAGCTGACATCGGAGGCACAGCACTAGGAGTAGGAGCACAGTAGGAGGCACAGCAGCTGACATCGGAGGCACATCATTAGGAGTAGGAGCACAGCAGCTGACATCGGAGGCACGGCACTAGGAGTAGGAGCACAGTAGAAGGCAAAGCAGTTGACATCGGAGGCACAGCACTAGGAATAGGAGCACAGTAGGAGGCACAGCAGCTGACATCGGAGGCACAGCACTAGGAGTAGGAGCACAGTAGGAGGCACAGCAGCTGACATCAGAGGCACAGCACTAGAAGTAGGAGGCACAGCAGCTGACATCGAAGGCACAGCACTAGGAGTAGGAGCACAGTAGGAGGCACAGCAGCTGATATCGGAGGCAAAGCACTAGAAGTAGGAGCACAGTAGAATGCACAGCAGCTGACATCGGAGGCATAGCACTAGGAGTAGGAGCACAGTAGGAGGCACAGCAGCTGGCATCAGAGGCACATCAATAGGAATAGGAGCACAGTAGGAGGCACAGCAGCTGACATCGGAGGTACAGCACTAGGAATAGGAGCACAGTAGGAGGCACAGCAGCCGGCATTGGAGGCACAGCACTAGGAGTAGGAGCACAGTAGGAGGCACAGCAGCTGACATCAGAGGCACAGTACTAGGAGTAGGAGCACAGTAGGAGGCACAGCAGCTGGCATCAGAGGCACATCACTAGGAATAGGAGCACAGTAGGAGGCACAGCAGCTGACATTGGAGGCACATCACTAGGAATAGGAGCACAGTAGGAGGCACAGCAGCTGACATCGGAGGCACGGCACTAGGAGTAGGAGCACAGTAGAAGGCAAAGCAGTTGACATCGGAGGCACAGAACTAGGAGTAGGAGCACAGTAGGAGGCACAGCAGCTGACATCGGAGGCACAGCACTAGGAGTAGGAGCACAGTAGGAGGCACAGCAGCTGACATCGGAGGCACAGCACTAGGAGTAGGAGCACAGTAGGAGGCACAGCAGCTGACATCGGAGGCACATCATTAGGAGTAGGAGCACAGCAGCTGACATCGGAGGCACAGCACTAGGAATAGGAGCACAGTAGGAGGCACAGCAGCTGACATCGGGGGCACAGCACTAGGAGTAGGAGCACAGTAGGAGGCACAGCAGCTGACATCAGAGGCACAGCACTAGGAGTAGGAGGCACAGCAGCTGACATCGAAGGCACAGCACTAGGAGTAGGAGCACAGTAGGAGGCACAGCAGCTGATATCGGAGGCAAAGCACTAGAAGTAGGAGCACAGTAGAATGCACAGCAGCTGACATCGGAGGCATAGCACTAGGAGTAGGAGCACAGTAGGAGGCACAGCAGCTGGCATCAGAGGCACATCAATAGGAATAGGAGCACAGTAGGAGGCACAGCAGCTGACATCGGAGGTACAGCACTAGGAATAGGAGCACAGTAGGAGGCACAGCAGCCGGCATTGGAGGCACAGCACTAGGAGTAGGAGCACAGTAGGAGGCACAGCAGCTGACATCAGAGGCACAGTACTAGGAGTAGGAGCACAGTAGGAGGCACAGCAGCTGGCATCAGAGGCACATCACTAGGAATAGGAGCACAGTAGGAGGCACAGCAGCTGACATTGGAGGCACATCACTAGGAATAGGAGCACAGTAGGAGGCACAGCAGCTGACATCGGAGGCACGGCACTAGGAGTAGGAGCACAGTAGAAGGCAAAGCAGTTGACATCGGAGGCACAGAACTAGGAATAGGAGCACAGTAGGAGGCACAGCAGCTGACATCGGAGGCACAGCACTAGGAGTAGGAGCACAGTAGGAGGCACAGCAGCTGACATCGGAGGCACAGCACTAGGAGTAGGAGCACAGTGGGAGGCACAGCAGCTGACATCGGAGGCACATCATTAGGAGTAGGAGCACAGCAGCTGACATCGGAGGCACAGCACTAGGAGTAGGAGGCACAGCAGCTGACATCAGAGGCACAGCACTAGGAGTAGGAGCACAGTAGGAGGCACAGCAGCTGACATCAGAGGCACAGCACTAGGAGTAGGAGCACAGTAGGAGGCACAGCAGCTGACATCGGAGGCACATCACTAGGAATAGGAGGCACAGAAGCTGACATCAGAGACACAGCACTAGGAGTAGGAGCACAGCAGCTGACATCAGAGACATAGCACTAGGAGTAGGAGCACAGTAGAAGGCACAGCAGCTGACATTGGAGGCACAGCACTAGGAATAGGAGCACAGTAGGAGGCACAGCAGCTGACATCGGAGGTACAGCATTAGGTATAGGAGCACAGAAGCCAACACAGCAGCTGACATTGGAGGCACAGCACTAGGAGTAGGAGCACAGCAGCTGACATCGGAGGAACAGCACTAGGAGTAGGAGCACAGTAGGAGGCACAGCAGCTGACATCGGAGGTACAGCATTAGGTATAGGAGCACAGAAGCCAACACAGCAGCTGACATTGGAGGCATGGCACTAGGAGTAGGAGCACAGTAGGAGGCAAACCAGCTGACATCAGAGGCACAGCACTAGGAATAGGAGCACAGTAGGAGGCACAGCAGCTGACATCGGAGGCACAGCACTAGGGATAGGAGCACAGTAGGAGGCACAGCAGCTGACATCGGAGGCACAGCACTAGGAATAGGAGCACAGTAGGATGCACAGCAGCTGACATTGGAGGCACAGCACTAGGAGTAGGAGCACAGTAGGAGGCACAGCAGCTGACATCGGAGGTACAGCACTAGGAGTAGGAGCACAGTAGGAGGCACAGCAGCTGACATCGGAGGTACAGCACAAGGAGTAGGAGCACAGTAGGAGGCACAGCACTAGGAATAGGAGCACAGTAGGAGGCACAGCTGCTGACATCAGAGGCACAGCACTAGGAGTAGGAGCACAGTAGGAGGCAGCTGACATCAGAAGTGCAGCAAAGGGATGGACAGAGGGCGGGACCTGCCCCAGTTAACTCATTGGTTGCTAAAATGCAGGGCAGTTTTAGCAACCAATCAGTTAACTGGGCCAGCCCCTGCTCTCTGTGCATCACTGTGCTGCTCTTTTGATGTCAGCTCTCTAAAGACAACAGAGCTAGCAGGCAGCAGGTGGCTGAGGGGAAAGAAAGCAGATTCTAAATGACATGACTGCGGCGGGGCCAGATGGAACATTGACTCGGTCCAGACTTGGTCTGTGGTCTGCTATTTAGTGATGCCCGATTTAAACCTTGCAGTGGGGGGCCCACTAGAATGGTATTATTTTTTTAAGCCTCGTTCACATTGGAGCAACTTGTCGTGCAATTTGACAGGTCAAATCACATGACAGGTCGCACCCTATTGCCGGCAATCATACTGTTCAAATCAGTGCGACACCGACTTTACGGTGCTGCATTGATTTGAAAAAGTAGTTCCTGCACTACTTTTGGTGATTTCGGGTCCATATTGCATAGATATCTGTGCATGAAGCCGCACAGATGTCTTTCTAAGTCGCACCGCCATGCCGCTTTCAAATTGTGCGATTTCAAAGCCGCAGTCAAGGTGAACGAGGACTGAATCCTGAAGTTCAGCTTTAAAGGTTTTAAAGGGGTTGTAAAGTCAGAAGGTCATTCTATGCATTAAGAAGCCGCCCCAGCACCCCTAATACTTACCTGAGCTCCATTTCTGTCCAGC
This sequence comes from Aquarana catesbeiana, assembly GCF_042186555.1. Taxonomy (NCBI): domain Eukaryota; kingdom Metazoa; phylum Chordata; class Amphibia; order Anura; family Ranidae; genus Aquarana; species Aquarana catesbeiana. Next base: position 348,152,871 of record NC_133324.1, on the reverse strand, counting down.
GATGTCCACGAGTGTCTTGGCCTCTCCCTCCTGATTGGCTGAGACACAGCAGTGGCGCCATTAGCTCCCACTACTGTCAATCAAAGTCAGTTAGCCAATCAGGAGAAAGAGGGGGCAGGACAGGGCGGGGCCGCAGCTCTGTGTCTGAATGAACACAGAGAGCTGTGAATCGGCATGGGTGCCCCCATAGCAAGGAGGGATGGGCCAGGAGCACAGAAGAGGGACCCAGGAAGAAGAGGATCTGGGCTGCTTTGTGCAAAACCATTTCACAGAGCAGGTAAGTATAATATGTTTGTTATTTTTATAGCAAAAAAAAATAAGACTTTACAATCACTTTAAATTCCTGTACATGTAACTTGTGCTATGATAAACGTATTACTTCTTAGAAGGTACCTCATTTTTCATTATTTAATAGCGTTTGCATGTTGATGGGCGGCTGTAGGACGATGGGTCCTCTGCTGATGGTTTGCATGTTCTTTTTGTGCTTGCATTGATTTACTGTTCCAATTGGCCCCAGTATGTGTGTGTCCGTGCTTATGCATGTGAGATAGGGACTTTGGATTGTAAGCTGTTGATGTGCACATACAGTATGTAAAAGTGCTACAGTATATAAATACCTGTAACAAATAAATACATTTAATAAATAACTGTAATCTCCTAGATTGTAAGTTATAACAAGCAGGGCCCTCTAAATCCTCCTGTTTCGAATTGTATTGTAATTGTACTGTCTGCCCTACTGTTATAAAGCACTGCGCAAACTGTCGATGCTATATAAATCCTGTATAATAATAATAATATAATAAATTCTATTCTCTCCCTGTCAGAATAGAAGTGTCAGGGTGAGCACCATGCTGTACGGCTCTCCTACCTTCTCCCTGAGGTCAATGCTAACAGACACTTTCAAGAAGATTGCTCGCCCCCTCCTACCTCCCACACATTCCTGGGCCAGTGAGGAAGGCCATGGCCCATGGCCATCATGAGCCAACAGGAATGTGTATAGGTGGGAAAGAGCAGACAAGCTCTGACACTAGGAGGAAAAAGGTTGAAGAGTTGCCAGTAATAGCACAGTAAACCAAAGTCTGCATACATTACACTACTGTATACTATAATTGTATAGATCCTTTGTTACTCACCTGCTTGCAAAAGAGAGTCAGGACTGGGTATAGTGGTTTATGTGCCCTAGGGCTTAGACAATAACCCACCTAACATTAAGAACTTTTTTTATGAAGTGTATTTTATGGTTATCTCTGTTCTCTTATATTTACAACCCTATTATTAAACAGTTGGATACGCGACACAGTTTAACAACCACTTTTTATTAAAAGCACAATATGATTATTAATGTCAATTACCATGATAAAATTAAGACCTACAAGGGTAATCAAATTAATTTAGAAAGCAGAATTAAATAATCCATTCAATCAGTTCACTAATCAGCCGTGAAGGTCTAATTAAAAAAAAAAGTAAGGTTATATGTCTCAGCACAGCTAAGTGCTTTTTACATATTTAATGAACTATAGCCATGGAGCTAATATCTGTAAAAAAAAAAAAAACAAAAAAAAAACATTTAATGTCTTTCCAGTCACCAAGCCAAATTACAAAATAATGCTTATAGCTAACATCCTAGTTTGGACTGAGACATATGTTATAACCATGAAATGTTCCAACTACTAAGATTTAAATGTTACTAAACACACAACAGTAAAATCAGTGCGTATATGCAATAAAGCATGCTTGTTATAGTCACTGTGGAATTGAAAGGGTTAATCCTGCTCATTGTGTAAAAAGGCTATTTTTATCCTGTCTTTTCTGATTCCACAATCCCCAATCCATCTCCAGATTGTACAGAGCCTTGGGGGCACTCTGCCCATGCTCAGTTTGGTGTGTGTTGCTAAGGAGGTTTTTTTGGGGGATGGTGCATGTGATCAGCACAGGGCAAATCAGCATTGTCCAGACAGAAAGTCAGGGGTCATGCAGTCTCATAGGACAGTCAGAAGAAAATGAATACTCCTCTTACAAGCTTTAACCAGTGCTCAGCCAGACACTGATAGAAGTCATAGCTGCTATATACTGCTGATGACAAAAGGTATTCAGCAGTTTATATTTACTAAAATAATTGCATTTCCATGTACTGAGGGATCAGGCTGGCGAAGGAGTCTGTACTGCGGTGGTGGTCTGAGAGGGGGTATTCAGGGACGTGGGGGGAAGATCTGTACTGGGGGTAGGCTGGGGCTGTTGGTTGAGATTTGTACTGTGGGGGATATGGGCTTCGGGGTGTTGATCTGTATTGGCAGGAGGGGGTACATTTTTATTGCAATCAGTGTAGTGGCTTGTGCGTTACACACTCCAGAGCCCTGCACACTGTGCGTTATGCACTCCTGAGAATGTAGGTACAAGTACTGGGGCATATGTGTGCTGTGTATACAGTGGCTTGCAAAAGTATTCACCCCCGTGGCTTTTTACCTATTTTGTTACATTACAGCCTTTAGTTCAATGTTTTTTTTAATCTGAATTATATGTGATGGATCAGAACACAATAGTCTAAGTTGGTGACGTAAAATTAGAAAAATATATACATAAAACTATTTTTCAGAAATAAAAAAATGATAATTGGCATGTGCGTATGTAGTCACCCCCTTTGTTATGAAGCCCATAAAAGGCTCTGGTGCAACCAATTACCTTCAGAAGTCACATAATTAGTGAAATGATGTCCACCTGTGTGCAATCTAAGTGTCACATGATCTGTCATTACATATACACACCTTTTTGAAAGGCCCCAGAGGCTGCAACACCTAAGCAAGAGGCACCACTAACCAAACACTGCACACAAAAAACTCATGAACCGGGCAAGGAGGACATTAATCAGAGAGGCAGCACAGAGACGTAAGGTAACCCTGGAGGAGCTGCAGAGTTCCACAGCAGAGACTGGAGTACCTGTACATAGGATGACAAAAAGCCATATGCTCCATAGAGTTAGGCTTTATGGCAGAGTGGCCAGAAGAAAGCCATTAGTTTCAGCAAAAAACAAAATGGCACGTTTTGAGTTTGCGAAAAGGCATGTGGGAGACTCTCAAAATGTATGGAGGAAGGTGCTCTGGTCTAATGAGACTAAAATTGAACTTTTTGGCCATCAAAGAAAATGCTATGTCTTGCAAGGCACTGTACAGTTAGTAGGCTCAGGTTTTATTTAACCATGGCTCTTTAACCCCTCCCATTGTGAACACAATCTGGCCACACCCACAGTTTGGTGCAATGCAGTAGTTGGATAGATCAAATTTTGTTAAAAGGAGAAAAATACTGACAATAACCCTGTCCATCATTGCTGAATAGTATGTTAGTTCATAAGAGCAGTATAAGGCTGCATTCACACCTAAGCGCGTTTTCATGTGCGATTTTGGCGCGTTTTTATGCACGACCATTCGCACGTTTTTGAGCTTTGGCGCTTTTTTTATTAGCCGGTAGAGAAAACAATCATCTGTTGCATCATTTGTTGCTAGGTATTTCAGCCTTTTTTTAGCTTTTCCCTTAGTTTTTATTTCTTTTTTAATAGCAGGGCCCTCTGATTCCTCCTGTATTGAATTGTATTGTAATTGTACTGTCTGCCCTAATGTTGTAAAGCGCTGCGTAAACTGTCGGCGCTACAGTGCCTTGCAAATGTATTCACCCCCTTGGCATTTTTCGTATTTTGTTGCCTCACAACCTGGAATTAACATGGATTGTTTGAGTATTTGCATCATTTAATTTACAGAACATGCCCACAACTTTGAAGATTTTTTTTTTTTTATTGTGAAGCAAACAACAAATAGGACAAAATAACAGAAAAAGTCAATGTGCATAACTATTCACCCCCCTAAAGTCAATACTTTATAGAGCCACCTTTTGCGTCTATCACAGCTCCAAGTCGCTTTGGATAAGTCTCTATGAGCTTGCAACATCTTACCATTGGGATTTTTGCCCATTCCTCCTTGCAAAACTGCTCCACCTCCTTCAAGTTGGATGGTTTGCGCTTGTGAACAGCAATCTTTAAGTCTGACCACATATTTTCTATTGGATTGAGGTCTGGGCTTTGACTAGGCCATTCCAACACATTTACATGTTTCCCCTTAAACCACTCAAGTGTTGCTTTAGCAGTGTGTTTGGGGTTATTGTCCTGCTGAAAGATGAACCTCCAACCTAGCCTCAAATCACACACAGAGTGGTACAGATTTTGCTCAAGAATATCCCTGTATTTAGCACCATCCATCTTTCCCTCAACTCTGACCAGTTTCCCAGTCCCGACTGCTGAAAAACATCCCTACAGTATGATGCTTCCACCACAATGTTTCACTGTGGGGATGGTGTTGTTTGGGTGATGTGATGTGTTGGGTTTGCGCCAGACATAGCGTTTTCTTTGAGGGCCAAAAAGTTAAATTTTAGTCTCAACAGACCAGAGCACCTTCCTCCTTACAAAGGTGCCATTTTGTTTTTAGCTGAAAGTAATGGCTTTCTTCTGGCCACTCTGCAATAAAGCCCAACACTATGGAGCGTACGGCTTATTGTCATCCTATGTACAGATACTCCAGTCTCTGCTGTGGAACTCTGCAGCTCTTCCAGGGTTACCTTAGGTCTCTGTGCTGCCTCTCTGATTAATGCTCTCCTTGCCCGGTCCGTGAGTTTTGGTGTGCGGCCATCTCTTTGCAGGTTTGCTGTTGTGCCATGTTCTTTCCATTTGGTTATGATAGATTTGATGGTGCTCCTAGGGATCATCAAATATTTAGATATTTTTTTATAATCTAACCCTGACGTGTACTTCTCAACAACATTGTCCCTTACTTGTTTGAAGAGTTCCTTGGTCTTCATGACAGTGTTTGGTTAGTGGTGCCTCTTGCTTGGGTGTTGCAGCCTCTGGGGCTTTCAAAAAGGTGTGTATATGTAATGACAGATCATGTGACACTTAGATTACACACAGGTTGACATAATTTCACTAATTATGTGACTTCTGAAGGTAATTGGTTGCACCAGAGCTTTTCATGGGCTTCATAACAAAGGGGGTGAATACATACGCACATGCCAATTATCATTTTTTTTATTTCTGAAAAATAGTTTTATGTATATATTTTTCTAATTTTACTTCACCAAATTAGACTATTGTGTTCTGATCCATTACACATAATTCAGATTAAAAAAACATTTAACTAAAGGCTGTAATTTAACAAAGAAAAAGAAAGGGGGGGGAAGTGCCCGGTACTAGTGTCCGGGTAAGGGGTTACTTTAACAGCACTAATTGAATATCAATTATTCAATAATAACCAACTAAAATGCCGTAAATTGATTAAATATATCACTTTATTAAGTATTTTAAAACAACATTGAACATGTTGGACAGTATGTTGGATTAAGATAAAAAATATGTATATAGATGAGTTCTTTTGGGTTCTGTTGAAACCCTGTTGCTACATATATCATCAGATAATGGGTCAGACTGAGCGAACTATAGTTGATAATAACATTAAATCGAAAAGCAATAAACAGAAATGCACAAACAAAAACAAAAAACAAAAACAAAAAACATACAATGTGGAACAACGTCCGGACGCCTATAGGATCTTGCTACGTGTGAGCTGGTACGGAGAAAAATTATAAATGTTTGGTGATGTTATTTAGTTTATTAACTAAATATCAATAATCAGGGGGGCGTGGCCAAGATGGCGATGTGAGCGGCTGCTTCCCAGAGAGCTCCGCACATCGCCGACATAATCCGGATCCATCTGGCTTCTAAATCCTCCGGACACATCCCTGCTGTCTCTGGGGGGCTCACAGACCCTCTATCTCTTGAGGGGGAGGATAATTTTTTTGATCCGGGGCCGCGATCGGGTCCGCCGGACGCTCCGGCCTACCTCGAGGCACTAGGCCGCAGCCGCGGACTTTCCTGGTGGGCCGCGCCGCGATCCGGATGACCCCTGGCGCGGTCGGAGCCTCCGGAACCATCACGGCCCACCACGGGCCTCGGATAAAAGCTCAGGCCTAGCCACGGCCGCGGAATCGGCCCGGATTGCATCCTCAGGCCCTACGAACAGCTAGGCCGCATCCGCGGCCTCCCCTGAAGATCTGAGGCCGCCGGAACAGCTGAGGGTGACACTGACCCCAGAGATCTGGAGGGGGAGAGCCCAGGAAAGCTGAGAGTCTCCATCTGGATTGTGGAGCAGGCCCTGGACCATCTCCTTCCCTGACACCCTGGGAGAGACACACAGAAAGTCCCTGTAGGCCTGTGGAAGTCCGAGGACAGCCCTGATTCTACTCAGCCTGCAGGTGAGGGGGCAAACTCTCTGGGGGGCACGTACAGCTCTAAATATACTGACTGCATACCCCTGAACCCCCCCCCCCTGATAGTCTCCCACAGCCAGCCACTAATTACTGCCCAGTCCGGGGCCTTGCTAATCTGAATGAGGCGCAGATCTTCTAGTGCAAAATATAGCAAGGGGGGCAAAAGGTTGGCCTTTCCACCACAGTCGGACTTCCCCCAGACGCCCACCTGTCCCACTCCGGAGGCCCATACCACACGCAGCACACATAGAGCCTCACAGACAAGCATCATGGAGCCGGATGACTCTCGTCCCCCCTGGCTGGCGGACGTCATGGCGGCCATAGCAACTTGCCAATCCACATTAACAACAAAAATAGAGGCTGTTCAGCTGGATATGGGTCTAATCCGTCAAGACATAGACAAAATTAGGTCGCGAGTTACCGAGACGGAACAAAGATTGAGTAACACTGAAGATACCGTTGCGGAACATGGAGCAACACTCCGTACGCTCCAGACCAAAGTAAAGGCCTTAGAATACAGAGCTGAAGATGCGGAGAACAGAAACCGGCGCAATAATCTTCGTATTATCGGTTTACCGGAGGGGGCGGAGGGGAACAATCCTACCTCCTTCATAGAGGGCCTGCTGCGAGACCTCCTACCGGAAGCCCGTTGGTCGCCCTACTACACAGTTGAGAGGGCACACCGTATACCGCCTAAGCCAGGGCCTCCTGGATCCCCTCCTCGCACCTTCATACTCCGTCTCCTTAATTTCAGAGACAGGGATGAAGTTCTTCGTGCCTCCAGAAATGTTGGGGACCTAAGATTTCAGAACACTAAACTGATGATTTTCCCTGACTATTCGGTAGAGACCCAAAAACTCAGGAAATCGTTTGACCAGGTTAAGGCCGCACTGAGATCACGCAACATTCGCTATAGTGTACTCTTCCCTGCTCGCTTGAGGGTCCAGGATGGCGAGACGACTCGATTTTTCACCACACCAAGGGAGGCCTCTGTCTGGCTGGATTCTCTGCCACAGATCCGTTGACCGACCGATCGGTACACACCGAATCTCCTCTTTATTCTTTACTTGTAACAACCTGGGCCCAAGTCTGAATTCACATACGAACTGCTCCATGGATGACTTAGTTTTGTTGCACAGGTTGTGCCCAGTTCATCCCCATGATGTGTTCAGACTTGAGGGGGGTAACCAACTATCCCCTTTCAGGAAAACTCTAAGTTAATGCCCCTGCCTAAGCATTTGGTCAGGAGACTGTTGACCTATGAGGCTTCATGTTACCTGCATACCTGTATCCTCTTAGTGATGGATCGACTTCACTGTGGGGTCACAACACGATTTACTTCTTCTCTGTTTGACTTCTAATACCCCACAGCCTGTTATAATCCATTAGCGGAGTTCTCACACTCGAAGGGCCGCTTGAACTCTTGCTTGCCCCCCCATGTGCAATTTAGGGGGGTCGGGCTCGCCTCTTCCACGGACCCCTTGCTGCAGCCGGCGAGCTGAATTGGTTTGGGATTGAAACCCGCCTCAGTTTGGGGGGGCTGGGTGGGGTGGGGGGTGGGGAAAGTTCCCCTAATGGGGCTGTTCTAATTTATGTTAGAAGTTGGACTGTTTTCAGTTTGGTTCTGTTTTTGTTTTACAATTGTTTTTTTAAAAAAATTGACTCATCAGCATTGCAATGTTTTCAGGTATGTCCATTATGGGTCCGGGGGTCCAGTTCGGGAGCCACGACCTACATTGATCCTAACATTATTATCATTCTGAGTAACCATGTCCTCCCTTAATATTGTTTCCTGGAACACTAGGGGACTGAACTCCCCGGTTAAGCGTTCCCTGGTGTTCCAATTCCTTAAAGCTTACAACCCACATATATGTGTGCTCCAGGAGACGCATTTGATAGGAAGTAGAGTTTTGGCCCTCAAAAAACCGTGGGTGGGTTATCACTACCACTCCACGCACTCCAGTTTTTCCAGGGGTGTCACTATTCTGATATTGAAATCCCTTCCTTTCCGGCTCCTGGATTTGGCCCTGGACCCTGATGGTCGTTATGTCATCATACATGCTAAAATATACTCTCTAACGTGGACCATTGTGGGTTTATATTTGCCTCCTCCGGCTTCACTACTGGTGCTCAACCAGATCACCGGTAAGATAGCTGAATTTGCATCTGATAACAATATTATATTGGGTGATTTCAATCTAGTCCCTGATCCGGATCTTGATAGAATGGCGTCTGCGGGGTATCACCATCCTGGGTTGATTGAGTGGGCGGACACGTATGGCCTGACTGATGTGTGGAGGTGAAGACACCCCCAGACCAGGGCATACACATGCCACTCGGCCTCTCACAGGACGTTCTCCCGGATAGACTTAGTCTTCGCGGGAAGTCCGGTCCTCCCACGGGTTACAGATATACAAATACTCCCTAGAGGAATTTCTGACCACGCTCCCCTGCTGTTGTCATTGGACCTTTCACTGGGCCCTGTAGACAAGATATGGAGGCTCTCGAGGTTTTGGATTTCAGACACGGCCGTAGACTCTCAATTCAGAACGGAGCTGCTTGACTTCTGGGTGGTAAATGTGGGCTTGGCTGACCCCACAGTTGTCTGGGATGCATTCAAGGCCACGACAAGGGGACAATACCAGACCATTATAGCCAGAGTTCGTAGGGAGCGCAGGGCAGAGTTGGTAAGGGCTGAGAGAGAGGCGAGTTGTGCAGAGATCCTCTTTGTTCGTATCCGGGACCCTATACACTACTCACATTTACAATTTATGACATCGGAGGTGGTTCGTCTTCGTACCACTCTTACCCAGAAAAAAATGCTGGCTCAATCCCAACGGATTTTTGAGCAGGGGGAGCGAGTGGGTCGCTTGTTGGCCTGGCTCTCCAGGGAGCAGGCGGGGGGGATGAGCATCTCCCACATCAGAGACCCTTCGGGACAGATAGTCCACACACCGGAAGAGATCAATAGCTGTTTCGCGGAATTCTATAGATCTCTCTACATGTCCAGGGCAGACTATAGGGAGGAGGACCTGGTGGCATACTTAGACAGTATTGATGTCCCAACCCTTACGGTAACATATCGTGATAAGCTTGATGCCCCAATTACATCCTTGGAAATACTCCGGGCACTCAAATCAATGCAGACAGGGAAAACACCGGGACCCGATGGAATCCCTATAGAATTTTACAAACAATACGCTGCAGAACTAGTAGACAAGCTTCAGGACCTCTTCTCTGCGTCGATGCGCCTCGAGAGACTCCCGGATACAATGAGTGAAGCGATTATAGTGGTGATCCCCAAGCCCGGGAAGGACCCTACTTTATGCTCCTCGTATCGCCCCATATCTCTCCTGAATGTGGACGCAAAGGTCCTGGCAAAAGTACTGGCCAATAGGCTTAACCTTGTCATCACTGCCCTGATCCACAGAGATCAAACAGGCTTCATGCCCGGGAGAGGTACTGACATCAACATTAGGCGTCTTTATACTCATATAGACAGGGCGGATGGGGAGTCCGGAGGAGTGGTGGCCTCACTCGACGCAGAGAAGGCTTTTGATTCCGTCGAGTGGGGCTACTTATGGGAGGTGCTCTCGCGTTTTGGGTTTGGCCCGGGCTTCACAAAATGGCTCCGCATGCTATATCATAGTCCTTCAGCCAGAATACGCACCAATGGTTGTCTATCGGAGAAGTTTAAATTGTTTCGGGGTACGAGACAGGGGTGTCCCCTCTCCCCGGGCTTATTTGCCCTGGCGATGGAGCCCCTGGCTATACTGCTGCGGGCTGACCCCGGGGTGAGGGGGCTTCAGGTGGGCCCAATCGAGGAGAAGATTTCGCTGTATGCGGATGACGCTCTGCTCTATTTGGCGGATGCGTCGTCCTCCCTGCAGACTGCACTAGGTTTAATTAACCGATTCGGCGGGTACTCGGGGATCCGTATTAATTGGGATAAGTCGATACTGTTCCCGCTCCATCAGTCGACCCCTAGGATCCCACACGTGCAGCTTAAATGGGTAGAGGACTTCAAGTACCTAGGGATTAAGATTAGTGGTAAAGTCCAGGATTATATAGACGATAATCTGCGACCACTTATGACACAACTAACGGCTAGGTGTGCTTCTTGGCGTTCCCTCCCACTGACCCCGGTTGGCAGAGTAAATCTGCTAAAAATGATTTACCTTCCCAAATACTTATACTTTTTTCGCAACACACCCATCCATATCCCTAGGGCCTTTTTCCAGAGATTGGAGGGTCTGCTGATACACTTTGTGTGGGCTGGGAGGCCACCCAGAGTGGCCAAGCAGATCCTATATCTCCCATTATCCGGGGGGGGACTGGCACTACCGAACTTTCAAATTTATTACTGGGCAGCTGTTCTTGTTACGGTTCGGTGGTGGTTCTCCCAGCCCGCACAGAATCCTGCTGTTATTCTTGAAGCAGCCATTTTGGGTTCTTTTGCAGCCCTGAGCAACCTTCCGTTTCGTGGACTTCGGGCTAGTCAGTCCATGACAACTCTGATGCGAACCACTGTAAGGGTCTGGCAGGAGGCCAGGAGGATATATGGGAAACCCAATCATATCTCACCTCATATGCCCTTATGGGGCAATCCCATGCTCCCTCACCTTTATAGTATACCAGACCCTTCTATCTGGGCAAAAAAGGGTATCCTCACACTAAAACATATAGTTCAGGATGGTAGGCTTAAGACTTTTCAGGCCCTGAGGCAATCATTTTCTATCCCTTCCTCCTTCCAATTTAGATACTGGCAGCTAAAGCACGCTTTTGAGGCTCAGTTCCCTGCCCCCCTTATTTTGGAACCAGACTCCATTGAACGGCTCCTGATTTCTAGCGTGATGGGGAAGCCACTTTCAACGTTATATCTATACCTCACAGTAGAGTATGACACCAAACTAACCAAGACATGGGAAAAATGGAGGGTCGATATCCCTTCCTTGGATGAAGAGGAATGGAAGGAGTGTTTAATTTCCTACATTCCTTCCATGATAGCGGCGAAAGATAGGTTCATACAATTTAAGTTCCTACACAGAGCGTATTTCACCCCACAGAGACTGGCACGCATTTATGATCAAAGGGACCCCAATTGTCAGAGATGTAGGCAGGAAGTGGGCACCTTTTGGCACATGGTCTGGTCCTGTCCCAAACTCAAACCCTTTTGGTTAGCAGTGGCCACCACACTGAGCGATGTCACAGGTTTGAATGTACCGGTTGACCCTCAGATACTATTGCTTAGCCATTTGGAGGATATTGAGGGAGACAGATATAGTAAACTGTGTCTTACCTTCGCATTATATTATGCTAGGCGTGAAATATTAATGGTATGGAAAAAGGCAGAGCCTCCTACTTTGGCATCATGGAAAAGGTCAGTGAACATGGTACTTCCCCTGTACAGATTGACATATGAAAGTAGGCAATGTCCAGGAAAGTTTGATAAGATCTGGTCCTCTTGGGTAGATGCCTCTGGGGCCCCGGAACCCCCTCTCGCATAATTATTATGCTATGAAACTGGTTGGAGGAAATCTAGTGTCTCTTTGACTGCTCTTCCGCTGCCTGTTCCCTCTTCCCCCCCCCTTGCCTTTCCTTCGTTCTTATTCCCCTCCCTCTCCCCCCCCCCTCCCCCCCCTCCCCTCCCCTTTCCCCCTCCTTCCCCTCCCCCCCCCTTCCTCCTCCCTATCGGGTTGGATTGAAAATGGTTACTTATGTAAGTTTATCTACGATGCTATAATATTATAATGTATTAAGGTGTACTGTTAAGTGATACTTCTGATATTTGCACAATTGGAATATCTGATGATTACAGGTTGAAGGTTGATTTTAATGTCATTTCCTTCTATACTTGAATGTCTTAAATCACTCTGTAAAGTAATGCTGATTTGTTTAATAAAAATTTTCTGTTAAAAAAAAAAATATCAATAATCAAATGATAGCCAAAAAGGTACCTGATAAGCGGACGAGAAAGATCCTAGGGAGATATACGGGAGAGGATGATGGGGAGGGGAGGGGGAGGGGAGTTGGAGTAGTGCTGGTCGGGCTAATTGGTGTACACCAGGTCTGTTCTGCAGATTTAGTTTAGGGACACATAGGATGGTAATCAGACCTATTAATGGGTATCAGATGAATGAAGCGCACCAATAGGCAGGATACTGTTGATGGACAGCTGTCCGCATGTATGATTCCTAAAGTCACTGGTGGTAACTATAAATGTAAAGTATATAGTTGATAAGGAACGTTACCAGTCCTTGCACTGACCGTCCTCCAAATCCCGATCCGAGCCGTTCATAAAGCTTCCGTCCTCTTTAGTGGGAGATGTGCTATAGTGTACAGCTTCTGATCCTGTGTGAGTGGCTGAAGTGGCAGCGTAACTGGATTGATGCTCCGCTGGCTCGTCCACTCGGTCAGATGAATGCTGCAGATGCCGCCTGATCAGCGGAGTCACTCAACTTTAGATACTTGGCCGGAAGAAATTAAGTCCACTAGCTAGTATTTAGCAGACATCCCCGTCTACCTCCTCGTTTACTCCGGTGTTCAGAGTGTGGCGTCCGTGACGTGTCGGCGTTGATGACGTCAACGCGTTTCGCTATTGGCTGTAGCGTAGCTTCATCTCGGACGAATTCAGGGCTTGTGAAGGCGCTCCTTTTAACTTGGCGGCTGCGTTCAATCACCGCCCTGAAATGTTTAGGTTTTGCAATGTAAGGATCTTTAATGGACCGATAGTGTTCCTAAAGCTCAATCTAACTCTTTTTATTCATTATTTTTTATAATAAAAAGAAAAGAATAGAATTGTTGAACATTGATGAGTATTCTGAGAGAGGGGCTGAAATATTTTTAGTTTCAATAGCCTATTGTTATTGGTTTACATCCAGGATGCTATTGATTGACCCACTGTCTCAATTTTTTAAAAAACGTAAGGGAAGGCAAAAGAAAGTGGATAAAGGGAGAAGTGGTTACAGCTTGCACTTGATTGATTACATTTTCTAGGTGTCTCTTGTTCCCCATCCTTTCCCTTATCCCTTGTATTATTTGTAATTTAACAAAATAGGTAAAAAGCCAAGGGGGGTGAATACTTTTGCAAGGCACTGTATATAAATCCTGTATAATAATAATAATAATTACTATTAATCGTTTTTTATTATTTTTTTTGTTAGGGTAAGGGGTTAGAACAGGGGTCTCAAACTGGCGGCCCTCCAGCTGTTGCAAAACTACAAGTCCCATCATGTCTCTGCCTGTGGGAGTCATGCTTGTAACTGTCAGCCCTGCAATGCCTCATGGGATTTGTAGCTTTGCAAAACAGCTGGAGGGCCGCCAGTTTGAGACCCCTGGGTTAGAGTTAAGGTTAGGTTAGGGTTAGGAGTTGGGGTTGGGGTTAGGATTAGGGGTTAGGGTGTCATGTACCTTGGTTGGAGGCCGAGTTGATGAGCGGGCTTCCCTTGCGGCTCTGGTCTGAGCACCCCTGAATGTGGTATAAAGGTACAAAGGTATAAGGCTCAAAGAAGCACGGGTGCCAGTAGCTTCATAGCAGGTGACTGCCACAGTCAGGGACGTAGCCAAGGTGAGCCAGGGTCATAAGGGTAAGACAACAGGGTGGTCAGGAGGCGCCTATGTGTCAGTGCACACTGGATATTAGCCTGAGCTCTGTGCTGGTACACATGCATGAGCATTAGCGGTATGTAAATGAGCAGTAGCTGCAGAAGAATTTGCATTAGCTGTATGAGAATTAGTATTAGCTGAACTAAGTTCCTAACACAGGGTTATTTTTTTATTTATTTTTTTGTTAGGGTTATATATAGCTAATCAATGCTTTATCACCTGATATTATCAGCAGCAGGGACTTCTCACACTCCCATACTCTAAGGCTCGGTTCACACTCGGGGCGGCACGACTTGCAGGTCGCCTCACCGAGGCGACCTGCACACGACTGCCTGGGCGACTTGCAAAACGACTTCTGTATAGAAGTCTATGCAAGTCGCCCCAAGTCGCCCCCAAAGTAGTACAGGAACCTTTTTCTAAGTCGGAGCGACTTGCGTCGCTCCCCTTAAAACGGTTCCATTGTACAGAACAGGACGCTACTTGTCAGGCGACTAGGTCGCCTGACAAGTCGTCCTAGTGTGAACCGAGCCTCCTACTAATTCAATCACTCTATAATGCACATATAACAGCAAGTGCTTATGTAATAAATCTGTGTGTGCAAATAACAAAACCAAAAAAATATATATATATTAAAAAATATATACAATATTGTCAACTTGTCATGTCGCATTAAATCACAACAATACCAATACCAGTGTTCATAAATATAGTGACAAGTGAGTATATATGAACCATAGATGGTGTATCCTCAAAAGAAAAAATATATTAAAGAACAAATAATTGAAAATGGCCCAATTTAAATTGTTGTGTATGTGGTAACCACTCCTTCTGTGCAATCCTTAAAAAACATTTTCCCGGAGCCCATTATAACAAAATGACAAAATATTGCAGCTTCATACCAACGTGCCTGAACAGGGTCGGCCCAAGCAATTGTGCTGCCTGGTACCAAGAATGAAATGCTGCCCCCCCCCAAAAAAATAAAATAAATTACGGCCACCAAAATGCCCCCACATCCATTATTTTATATCATGATAACTAAAGTGGACCTGTCATGGCTCTATACATATATATAGGAGTATAAAGAGGACCTGTTATGGTTGGTTACATGTATAGGAGTATAAAAAGGACCTGGCATGGCTCTATTCATGTATAGGAGTATAAAGAGGACCTGTCATAGCACTATACGTGTATACAGTGGGGCAAAAAAGTATTTAGTCAGCCACCAATTGTGCAAGTTCTCCGACTTAAAAAGATGAGAGAGGCCTGTAATTTTCATCATAGGAATACCTCAACTATGAGAGACAAAATGTGGAAACAAATCCAGACAATCGCATTGTCTGATTTTTGAAAGAATTTATTTGCAAATTAAGGTGGAAAATAAGTATTTTGTCAATATCAAAAGTTCATCTCCATACTTTGTTTTATATCCTTTGTTGGCAATGACAGAGGTCAAACGTTTTCTGTAAGTCTTCACAAGGTTGTCACACAGTGTTGCTTGTATGTTGGCCCATTCCTCCATGCAGATCTCCTCTAGAGCAGTGATGTTTTGGGGCTGTCGCTGGGCAACACGGATTTTTAACTCCCTCCAAAGTTTTTCTATGGGGTTGAGATCTGGAGACTGGCTAGGCCACTCCAGGACCTTGAAATGCTTCTTAAGAAGCCACTCCTTCGTTGCCCGGGCAGTGTGCTTGGGATCATTGTCATGTTGAAAGACCCAGCCACTCTCATCTTCAATGCCCTTGCTGATGGGAGGAGGTTTGCACTCAAAAACTCACGATACATGGCCCCATTCATTCTTTCATGTACACAGATAAGTCATCCTGTCCCCTTTGCAGAGAAACAGCTCCAAAGCATGATGTTGCCACCCCCGTGCTTCACAGTAGGTATGGTGTTCTTTGGTTGCAACTCAGCATTCTCTCTCCTCCAAACATCTGACCATATGACATTCTCCCAATCCTCTTTTGGATCATCCAAATGCTCTCTAGCAAACCTCACTGCAGGATCTGAGTCCCTGGCGGCGTAGTGTGTTACTGATGGTAGCCTTTGTTATGTTGGTCCCAGCTCTCTGCAGGTCATTCACTAGGTCCCTCAGTGTAGTTCTGGGATTTTTGCTCACCGTTCTTGTGATCATTTTGACCCCACGGGGTGAGATCTTGCGTGGAGCCCCAGATCGAGGGAGATTATTAGTGGTCTTGTATTCCAATTATTACTCCCACAGTTGATTTCTTCACACCAAGCTGCTTGCCTATTGCAGATTCAGTCTTCCCAGGCTGGTGCAGGTCTACAATTTTGTTTTTGGTCTCCTTCGACAGCTCTTTGGTCTTCACCATAGTGGAGTTTGGAGTGTGACTGTTTGAGGTTGTGGACAGGTGTCTTTTATACTGATAACAAGTTCAAACAGGTGCCATTAATACAGGTAATGAGTGGAGGAGAGAGGAGCCTCTTAAAGAAGAAGATACAGGTCTGTGAGAGCCAGAAATCTTGCTTGTTTGTTGGTGACCAAGTACTTATTTTCCACCATAATTTGGAAATAAATTCTTTCAAAAATCAGACAATGTGATTATCTGGATTTGTTTACACATTTTGTCTCTCATAGTTGAGGTATACCTATGATGACAATTACAGGCCTCTCTCATCTTTTTAAGTGGGAGAACTTGCAGAATTGGTGGCCACAATTGGTGGCTGAGTAAATACTTTTTTGCCTCACTGTATATAAGTATAAAGAGGACCTGTAATGGCACTATACGTGTATATATGTGTATATATAAGTATAAAGAGGACCTGTCAGAGTTCTATACATGTAAAGGAGTATAAAGTGGACCTGTCATGGTTGTTTACATGTATAGGAATATAAAGAGGACCTGTCATCACTCTATACATGTATGTAGGATTATAAAGAGGACTTGTCATGTCTCTACATCTGTATAGGAGTGTAAAAGGACGTGTCATGGATCAATACATGTATGTAGGAATATAAAGAAGACCTGTCATGGCTCTATAAAAAGGACCTGTTATGGCTCTATTCATGTATAGGAGTATAAAGAGGACCGGTCATGGCATTATATGTGTATATAGAAGTATAAAGAGGACCTGTTATGGCTCTATACATGTATGTAGGAGTATAAAGAGGACCTGGCATGGCTCTATACATGTATATAGGAGTATAAAAGGACCTGTCAGGGCTCTATACATGTGTATAGGAGTGTAAAAGGACCTGTCAGGGCTCAATACATGTATGTAGGAATATAAAGAGGACCTGTCATGGCTCTATACATGTGTATATAGGAGTATAAAAGGACATGTCATGGCTCAATACATGTATGTAGGAATATAAAGAGGATCTGTCATGGTTGTATACATGTATAGGAGTATAAAGAGGACCTGTCATGGCTCTATACATGTATATAGGTGAATAAAGAGGACCTGCCATAGCTCTATACATGTATAAAGAAGTATAAATATGACTGGTCATGGCTCTATACATGTATTTAGGAGTATAAAAAGACCTGTCAGGGCTCTATACATATGTATATAGGAGTATAAGAGGACGTGCCATGGCTCAATACATGTATGTAGGAATATAAAGAGGATCTGTCATGGTTGTATACATGTATAGGAGTATAAAGAGGACCTGTCATTGTTGTATACATGTATAGGAGTATAAAGAGGACCTGTCATGGTTGTATACATGTATAGGAGTATAAAGAGGACCTGTCATGGCTCTATACATGTATATAGGAGAATAAAGAGGGCCTGCCATGGCTCTATACATGTATAAAGGAGTATAAAGAGGACCTGTCATGGCTCTATACATGTATATAGGGGTAGAAAGAGAACCTGTCTAGGCTCTATACATGCATAGGAGTATAAAGAGGACCTGGCATGGCACTATACATGTATGTAGGAGTATTAAGAGGACCTGTCATGGCTCTATACATGTATTTAGGAGTATAAACAGGACCTGTCATGGCTCTATACATGTATATAGGAGTATAAAAGGACCTGTGCGTGGCTGGTGGCCGCGCTGTCAGCCGGCCATCTGCGATCGCTCCACAGAGAGCCAGAATGACAGGGGAGGAGAGACAGATCTGATGTTACTAACGATTAGGAACAGAGATCTCTCTCCTCCCCCAGTTAGTCCCATCCCCCCAGTTAGAAACACCTCCCAGGGAACACATTTAACCCCTTCCCTGACAGTGACATTTACACAGTAATCAGTGCATTATTATAGCACAGATCGCTGTATAAATGTCACTGGTCCCAAAAGTGTGTCAAAAGTGTCCGATCTGTCCGCCGCAATGTTGCAGTCTTGATAAAAATCGCAGATCACCGCCATTACTAGTAAAAAATAATAATAATAATAAAAATGCCATAAATCTATCCCCTATTTTGTAGACGCTAAAACTTTTGCGCAAACTAATCAATATACACTTATTGCATTTTTTTTACCAAACATATGTAGAAGAATACATATTGGCCTAAACTGATGAAGAAATTTTTATTTTTATTTTTTTGGATGTTTATTATAGCAAAAAGTTGAAAAAAAAAATTTTTTTTCAAAATTGTTGCTATTTTCGTTCATAGCACAAAAAATAAAAAACGCAGAGGTGATCAAATACCACCAAAAGAAAGCTCTATTTGTGGGAAAAAAAGGACGTAAATTTTGTTTACGTACAACGTCACACGACCGTGCAATTGTCAGTTAAATCGACACAGTGCCGTATCGCAAAAAAAATGATTGAAGTGCATTATTTCTATTATTACATTGTTATATAAAATAAAATAGTTCAACTCACCATAATGCAGAATCAGTGGGAGCCCTGAGTGTGTCACTTGCCACTGTCACCTGCCTTAAGATGTGGATTGTCACTTCCCGCGTCACCTGTCACCAGATGCATTGTCACTTGCCACATGTTGCGGATTGTCACTTGCCACAACGTCACCTGCCACACATTGGGGATTGTCACTTGCCACAATGTTACACATTGCGGATTGTCACTTGCCACAACGTCACCTGCCACACATTGCGGATTGTCACTCGCCACGTCACCTGTCACAAGTTGTGGACTGTCACTTGCCACAACGCCATCTGCCACACATTGCGGATTGTCACTTACCACGACGCCACCTGCCACATGTTGCGGATTGTCACTTGCCACGTCACCTGCCACACGTTGCGGATTGTCACTTGCCACGACGCCACCTGCCACACGTTGCAGATTGTCACTTTCCACAACGTCACTTGCCACACATAGCGATTGTCACTTGCCACGTCACCTGCCACACGTAGTGGATTGTCACTTGCCACATCACCTGCCACACATTGCGGATTGTCGCTTGCCACAACGTCACCTGCAACACATTGCGGATTGTCACTCGCCACGTCACCTGTCACAAGTTGTGGATTGTCACTTGCCACAACGCCATCTGCCACACATTGCGGATTGTCACTTACCACGACGCCACCTGCCACATGTTGCGGATTGTCACTTGCCACGTCACCTGCCACACGTTGCGGATTGTCACTTGCCACGACGCCACCTGCCACACGTTGCAGATTGTCACTTGCCACGACGTCACCTGCCACACATAGCGATTGTCACTTGCCACGTCACCTGCCACACGTAGCGGATTGTCACTTGCCACATCACCTGTCACACATTGCGGATTGTCACTTGCCACAACGTCACCTGCCACACGTTGCAGATTGTCACTTGCCACCGTCACCTGCCTTCAGATGCAGCTTGTCACTTGCAATGTCACCTGTCACCAGATGCGGATTGTCACTTGCCACATGTTGTGGATTGTCACTTGCCACGACGTCACCTGCCACACATTGCGGATTGTCACTTGCCACAATGTCACACATTGCGGATTGTCACTTGCCATGACGCCACCTGCCACACATTGTGGATTGTCACTTGCCACATCACCTTCCACACATTGCGGATTGTCACTTGCCACGATGTCACCTGCCACACGTTGCAGATTGTCACTTGCCACGACGTCACCTGCCACATGTAGGGGATTGTCACTTGCCACACGTTGCAGATTGTCACTTGCCATGACGTCACCTGCCACACGTAGCGGATTGGCACTTGCCATGTCACCTGCCACACCTAGCGGATTGGCACTTGCTGTGTCCAAAGTAAAGGCAGGCAGCAGAGAGATGATGTAATCTCTCTGCTGTCTGTGGCTGCACAAGGGCGGACCTGTAGTGATGCAGGGTGGGCGGTGAAAGATGATGTCATCTCTCTGCTCCCCCGCCCGCCGGCCTGCTGATTGGCCAGCAAGCCCGCTCACCTGCCGACTGTCCCGCCCACTGACTGTTCCCCTGTTCTGCCCGCACGCTCCTTTCACCTCGACACCGGTGTTCTGACGAGAAAGGTCCCCATCGCACAACTGAAGGGTGGGTTCTGCAATGTAGATGGGCGGGTTTGCAGGACCTATTTAACTACCTAACACAAGCAATTTGTATGCATCCGCTCCTTGCAGAGTTGCATGAGCATCGGGAGCATGCGGCAGCGTTTGGCACAATGTCGTCTTGATTGTCTTGATTGCGCAGGCGCCATGTACAGCTGATCAACAGCTGTTCATGTTTGGAGATTTTCGGTGGCTCTGTTGAGCTCTGTACTGCGCAAGCACTGCGCCTGTGCAGTACAGGGCGGGCATTATCCGACGGGGGACCTTTCTCGGCACAACACTGGGCTCCTCACAGTGGGATCCGCAGCAGAGTGGGCGGAATGGGCTGGCTGGCGGGTGGTAATTTGCCGCACCCCTAAAAGTGCCGCCTGGGACAATGGTACAATCGGGTCGCATGGTAGGGCCTGCCCTGGGCCTGAAGTACTTAGATGTCTTCAGGCCTGTTGGCATGAAGCTGCGATATTTTGTCAGTCAGTTAAGAATTAGCCCCAGTGTATCAATAAGAAGCCAGTGGGCTTCCAGAAAATAGCAATGTCCCGAATATTGGAGATAATGTTATAATGGGCTCCGGGAAAATGGCAGTGATTCTGTCAGAAACCATGAATCAGACTGAGACAGAAGAATAGTTAAATCACACTTGTTTAGTAATATTTAAAAAAAGGTAAACAGGGTAAACGTAGTCAAAACATAGCCAGAGTTCAGGAACCGGAATGGATAGTCAGACAAGCCACGTCAGGGAGCCAGAAGGAATGTCAGCCAAGCAAGTCTTTAACAGGAACACAGGAGAGTGTCTCTAGGGATGTGACCAAGGCGAAGGCAGAGATTATCTGGACTGGATGGCTTAAGTAGGCAGGACTGACAAGCAGGATCACAACAGGTTAGTCACTGTGGAGAGATAGGAGCTGGCAATTAGCCGAAAGCTGAGCGACCAGCTCAGAGAAGGAAGGGTTGGGCCCAGCCCTGACCTTACCACCTCCTCAATGACCCCTCCCCCTCGGAGGACCACCAGGCTTGAGGGGAAAACGTCTATGGCAATCACAGAGGAGGACAGGGGCATGTACGTCCAAGGATGAGACCCAAGAGCATACCCCTTCCAATGCACCAGGTACTGTATGCGCCCACGGAACCTACAGGAATCAACAATGGACTGTACTTCATACTTCTCATGGTTCTCAACCAGAATAGGGTGAGGATGTGGCACCGAGATAGGTAAAGCGGTTGCAGACCAAAGGTTTTAATAAGGAGACATGAAATACATTTGAGGTACTCATATTAGAAGGTGGTGTAAATAAGAAGTTGCGCTGACCCCAAAACAAAATATATGTGAACAAGTGGTGAAAAGCTGCTAGCACACAAACAAACCAAGTCGCATCAAATGTGTAAAAAATACGTGCAGCGCTAAAAAAATATATAAGTGTGTCAAACATGAATATGTAAATTAGTGACAATAAAACAACTATAAAGTAATAATGATCAACACAATAAACATTGGTGAGGTGTATACGAATGTCCCAAAGAAATGTGTTAAGTATGAATATGTCCAGGAGTAAGACTAAAGTCAAAGACTAGAGTCAATACATATAGGTAGAAGATGTCTTCTCAAACACAGGGGGTGCATGGATACATGATGTTGACTGAAGACTGGAAAACACATCAATCACAGACAACACGTCATAAGTATCTAAAGTTAGGTACTCTTACCAGATCCAGTGGGACGTATCAGCCATATAGCAGTACGTCTGTCAGAGCTTGTGTAAGTAGCCTCCCGTGAACTCTCCCCAAAAGGTTCACTCTTCGGTCATGATCTCCGATAGGCAGGTAATCACTTGGGTCACGGTCACCGATAGCCAGGGCAGTCAACGGTGGGGATGGTCAGCTCACTCCCACACTCTCCGGTTCCGGGCAGGTTCAAAAGGTCTCAAGAAACCAATCATAGATGAAATCATGGAGAAAAAAGAAAAAAGGGGCTCCACATGGCGTAGGTCAAAAATAAAAGGGATTTATTGAATAAAAGCCTTACAAGATAAAAAGTGATCACTGAATAAAAATTGGTGGCAATGTGGAAAGCTTGAAATCTTGACGCTGGGCGTTCAAGCTTTCCACATTGCCACCAACTTCTTGCATGTGGACGTGGGGAAGAATGGCTGGATGTCCGATGGTGGAGTCATCACCCAGACGGAGTTTTACAGGCGTCTCCAGAATGGCAGCTTGGACTTGCCACCTCCAGAGGACAATGTGGAAGGACTCCCATTCGTCTTCGTTGCTGATGAAGCATTTGCGCTTGGGGACCATCTTATGCCGGCATTCCCTATGAGGACCCTCACCCCGGAACAGAGGGTTTTTAATTACCAGCTGGCCAGAGCCAGAAGAGTGGTGGAGAACACATTTGGAATCCTGGCCAGCCGGTTCCGCCTATTTCTGACACCCATCCATATGGCGGAGTATAAACTTAATCATATAATCCTGGCGTGCTGTATTCTCCATAACTTTTTACGCAAACATTCGGCCAACTATGCTGGCTCAGTTGGGCCTGAGGCCGGAATGATACATGAAACAACACTGATGGCGCTTGAAAGTGGCCGTCCTGGCTTGCCCTCCCTGAGTGCCCGTGATGTCCGGTTACGATACCTGGAGTTCTTTGCGGGTAGGGGGGGCCATCAATATGCCAGCAAATTTGTGAAGCCTTTATCAAATAAAAAAACAAAAAAAAGAAAATCTTTGTTGACATTTACTGCTTGTGTTTGTTTTAGCTGACCCTGACAGAAATGTGTTGAGTCCAGAAAATGGCGTGATTGTGTAACCTTATACAAAGCACTGTTGGGTGTTATTTACTAAAGGCAAAGACACTTTGCACTACAAGTGCACTTGAAACTGCACTGAAACGGCACTTGTAGTGCAAAGAGGATTTGCCCTTAGGAAATAACCCCCATTTTCACAGAAAACACCAATTACATCACCACCAAAGTGTTTTAGCGTTGACACAATAATCCACACATTCTTGCTTAACAATCTTTTTAATACCTGCACAATCACATGTGCATTTAGAAAAGGTTTTTCAAACAAACCAACATGTTTGTTGTATAACAATTTTTGGGGTAGCATTCTAAAAAATAGAAATGTCCATTTAAGATAAAACAGGCATGTGTAAAACCAACAAGAAAGACACAAATCTTGAACTTACAAAGTTCACATTTGGTAGAACTTGAAGGCAATATCAGACATGAGTATTTAGGAACTGTGTTTGATATTGCGTTCAGATGGGGTGAAGTCACCCCAGGAAAAGCCAAATTTGGAAGATGCACACAAATTTACCAAGGTCAACATGTGCTAGCTGCCATCACGGGGGATCAAGGGACGTGTTTTGGGGGAGAAACCCCTTCCTCTCAGCTACTTTATTATGGAGGAAGGGGTTGCACCCCCAAAACGCGTCCATTGATCTCCTGCGATGGCAGATAGCACATGTTGGCACACTGTGTGCATCCTCCAAATTAGGCTTTTCTAAAAATCACTAAAACATTTTGAACATTGTAGCACACAAAAACACAAAGGGATTGGGAGGGGTTTTAAACTCGCCCCAAAACATCAATGATGTTTTTATTTTTTTGAATAACATCATTGATGTTTTTCTTGAGGTTTTCCAATTGTAAATTACACCCCATGATCTCCCCGATCAGGATCTGGGCACTTTCTGATGTGAAAGGATCTGGATCCACAACATCACCTAAAAAGAGAGAAACCCCAAAAAAAGGTATCAAAAATATGCTGGCATCCATCTCTTACCTGAGCCTGTGGTCGCAGACACTCACCTGTTGTGGTGACTAGTTCCACCACGTCTTCTTCCTCCTGCTCTTCTTGGGTTGGTGGGATTTCCCCTTCTTCCAGAGGTGGGGGGTCTGTGGTCTCCTCGGATGAGGGGTGTCCTCCGAGTTTTTTCTCCCCTATGTAAAAAAAAAAATGCTATACTTAGCACACAGAGATTTGATGGCAGAACTATAAATAGGAAACATTGCTTGGAAGTGGGGTACAATTGTCTATTTTGGCAGAGTTCCAAAATGTAGCATTTTCAGTGTCCTTTGTCAAGCTTCAATACTTTACCTGTTTGGTACAAGCTTCACAGATGTAGCCCCCCCCCCATAGTATAAACTGGAGCACCTGTGTGGCCCCCTAATAAAAATGGTGTTCTTGTGTCCCACACTAGTGCTCCAGTGTCCAGATGTGAAAACAGCTGCTGAGTGTCCTCTCCTTACACAGAATCTAGTTTGCATTTCATTCTAGTAACAAAGCCATCTACACAACCAAAATAGTTTCAGACAAGTAGGGCGTAAAAATTGTGGCCAAATGCATATGGCCTAAACACTGGTGTTTTATAGGCCGAAAGAAAAATGTTTGATACGAACGAATAATGTGCCCATGAACATGAAAGTTGCCATTTAAAAATGTACACTTGTAAGAAAAGCACATGGAGCAGCACGAACGTAAGAAACATAAAGAATAGGAACACAGGACAACTACTTACTTTTTTGCTGCACTCTCCGGATCTTTCTGTACTGCTCATATTCTCGTAATTTCAGGTCCGACCACCGCTTCCTGAGCTGATCTTTCGATCGTCATACCCCGAATTTCCGGTGCAGACTCTTGACCACTTTCGCAATTATCTTGGCCTTTCTGACATTGGGGTTGGGGTAAGGTCCATACTTTCCATCATAGTCGGCCTTCTTCAGGATGTCCACCATCTCCAACATCTCCCCAAAGGACATATTTGATGCCTTAAATCGTCTACTTCTGGATCGTGACGTTTCAGGCTCCGGGCTTTCCTCCCCCTCCTCCTCGTTCCTATAATTAGCACGCACCTGCTGTGTATCCGCCATGTGCTCTTCCCCCACTGCGCAGAACGAAAAGGGGCGGGGTATAGACTAGAAAGAACGTCAGGGGCGTGCAGAGTTACACGCATGCGCAGTGTGTATAAAGCGTAACACGCGTGCGTATTACGTACGATCTGTGAGCGGAGGAAGGAGCATCGAAAGCGCCGATCGTGATAACGAAGTTAAGATCTAAACTTGGGCCTATACTGCTTTGAAATGAAAGCCTATATTGTAACCAGATTAGGGGAGTTTGGCCTGACCTTAGGGTTTGTCTTGTGTTGTGTCTTGCAGAGAAAATGGATGGCTTCAATGACCACAACTTCCTCCCCCTGTTCATAGACAAATACAGGGAGCTGCCCTGTCTGTGGCATCCTCATTATAACAATAAACAAAAGAGGCAGGCAGCGCTGGAGAAACTGCTGGAGTTGGTGAAGCCGGTGGTCCCCACAGCAACCATCCCCTATTTAAAAACCAAAATTGGTGGCCTGAGGAGCACTTATCTTAGGGAGCGCAAGAAGGTCACAGATTCCCAGAGGTCCGGAGCTGCAGCAGATGACATTTATGTCCCCAGGCTGTGGTACTATGAGAGACTGCGATTTCTGTCAGACCACACTGAAGTCAGGGAATCCCTCTCCACTCTTCCTTCCACTCTTCCTTCCACCCCAGCTGAGGCTTCCGATGTCCAACCTGGGCCTTCCAGCCAGGAAGAAGTGGAGGAGCCCAGCTGGAGTCAGGTATAGCATTCTTCTACAGATTTCTGGTCAATAAATAAATGATGTTTATTAGATGTTATTATTGATCACTAATTGCTGATTGAAAAAAGTGTTTTACATATCAATAGACAGTAGTGAGCACCCAAAATTGGGACAAGAATGAAAAATGCTGGGATCAGAATGATAGTCTGTTATATTTGTTAACATTCAATTTGCAACAGTCATGAGGTTAAAATTGTGTGTGATTGATGAATAAAAAACTCAAACTATGTCCCTTTTTCATACACAGGAAGACCTCAGCCAGGAGGAGGTTGTGGAATGTGGCAGTCAGGAGGAGGCGGGGATTAGTGACAGCCAGGAGGAGGCGGGGCTAAGTGGCAGCCAAGAGAAGCCTGAGACCAGTCGCAGTCTGACTGAATCGCAGGTTCCTCCCCTACGCCTTCCATATAAAAGAGCGAGGAAGGCGACTCCCATGCAGGATTCAGCGCTCAGGCTAATTCAGGAGGCTTTGGCGTCCCTCAGAGCCTTACCCACTCCTGAAGAGGCCTTTGCCTGCATGGCTGCCACCAAACTGCAGGGCATGCAGGAGGGTCAATGCCTCCTGTGTGAGCAACTTATTTATAAAGTCCTAACTAAGGGGGTGAGTGGGGAACTAACACCCAAGACCGAAGTGATTGAGTTGGACCATCCTCCTCCTCCTCCTCCTGCTGCCACAACTCCACCACCAGAGCCACCACGTGGAAGGAAGCGTGGAAGGAAGACCAGAGAGTGATGACCCTGGGTTCAGTCTGGTCTGACAAAAGCTGCAGTCTCTCGTATGACCACAGCCTGGGGACACAGATGTCATCTGCTGCTTTCCGGATCTCTGGGACTTCTGGACCAGACTGCACTCCCTTAGATAAGGACTACTCAGGCCACCAATTTTGCTTGAAAATAATTGAGGGGGTCCAAGGCTTCGCCAATTTCTGCAGTTTCTCCAGCGTTGCCTCCCTCTTTGTTTAGTTGTGAGCCCTTAATAAAAGTTTTATTTTGGGAAATTATACTCTCCTGTGTGTTTTCATCCAAAAAGGACAGTTTGTTGGTGACGATTCAGGTACATTTCTAACATAAAATGTGAAATTAACAAGGGACAACAACACCAAACAATCTCCTACACATTAAATAGAACAACATATCAATGGTCTTGACACAAAAAACACACACAAAAATTTTCAGGAGTACAAATAAAAATCCCCCCAAAAAAATCAGCCTTGAAAAAAATACAAACCAAAAAAAAATAATCGTCCTTCAAACCAAAAAAAAAAAAAAACACCAAAATAATGTTGTCAGATGTGACAAATCAAAATACTGTATATTGAGGGAATCCCGATAAATAATAAAGAAATAAGTTTGTGAGAAGTCTATGTGAATATGAGCAGCAAAAATACTTAATTCTTGTCACATTATAAAGAAGAAGAGAGTGCGCTGTATTAAACCATTTTTAACATTGCAGCGTGACGAAAGTGCTGTATCCATTGCAAACGCTAATTTTACCAGACCGAGCTGTTCCGTGTCGGAATTTCTTCTAAGCATGCGTGGCACTTTGTGCGTCGGAACTGGCCACACACGGTCGGAATTGACGCGATCGGATTTTGTTGTCGGAAAATTTTATAGCCTGCTCTCAAACTTTGTGTGTCGGAATGGAAAATGTCCGATGGAGCCCACACACGGTCGGAATGTCAGACAACACGCTCCGATCGGACATTTTCCATCGGAAAATCCGACCGTGTGTACGGGCCATTAGACTGCGGGTGATACACAGAGGAGAAAGCAAGCTGAATTCCCAACTGTGCACAAAAGGCTCGCCAGAACCGGGACACAAACTGACTACCCATGTCTGAGACAATCACCTTGGGCACTTGCCCCATCTATGTTCCAGGCGGGCAGCGCTCCTCCTCCTCTGCATCACGATGGCTTCCGCCATGCGTCTCCTCCCTCCTCGCATGTCCTTTCAGCCAATTGGGTGATGACTCTCAGGACCTGCTTCCTGATTGGCCGGGAGGAGGATAAGTGTGAGAATAGCAAATATTAATTAGTTATTTTCCCACAACTGGGTGGGCTCGGAGCGCAGTACTCTGCACCCCGAGCCCACCGTTTTTTGAAGCCTATTAGAGCCTCTGGCTCTAATCACATGCTTCAAACCCCCCCCCCCGTTGGAATCCATGCGCCCACGCCCTGCATGTAGATTAGGGGGCTGTACACATGGATGGGGGGGGCTGGTGCCCCTGCACCCCTAATGGACACTGGGACTACAAGTGGGGTGTTATCACTTGTTGTAGTAGATGAGCACTTTTAAGGATTGTACAGAAAGAGTGTGGTGACCACATACACAAAAATGTAAATTAGACCATTTTTTCAATTTTTATTAGTATATTTTTTCTTTTGAGGATATACCATGTAACAATGACTGTATGGTTCATATATACTCACCTGTCACTTCATTTATGAACTCTGATATTGGCATTGTTGTGATTTAGTGCCGGTTCACACCAGCGCGTTTCGGGAACCTGCGTGATTCCAGTGCCCTTTCAGGCATTGCATAGAACTCGCAGGCAGGTCACACTGCTGCGATGCCAACCTCCCTCCTCCTTATTATTAATTTATTTGATTTATTTATGATGATTTTTAGTTTTTTGTGAATTTAGTTTACATTTATTTATTCATATATTATTGCTATTTTATATTTTCCAATTTTTAATTTGAGCAAAAAATTGAGCACAAGCACGTGACAAAATGCACGAATGTGCACAAGAACGCACGAATGGTGCATTTCTATTAATTTCTATGCCAAAAAATGCTCAAATCTGCCTGATTCAAGCTACAAAAAAAGCTCCTGAACTTTTTTGAGCTTCAGCCGTTTGGCTTCAGATGACTTGGAGTGGACATGTGAACCGTCGCCATAGAGAATAATTGATTTTTTTCTCCAGCGTTTTGGAGCTTTAAGCTCCAAAACGCTGAGATGTGAATGGGGCCTAATAGTATAGCTTGTTTGCATGGGGGAATTAGTGGTTATTATAGAGTCTAATGCCATGTACACACGAGCAGACTTTTCGGTAGACTTTGCCCGGCGGACTGGATTTCGTCGGACAATTCGATCGTGTGTGGGCTCCAGCGGACTTTGTTTTCTCAAAAGTTGGACGGACTTAGATTTGAAACATGTTTCAAATCTATCCGACGGACTCGAGTCCGGTCGAAAAGTCCGCTCGTCTGTATGCTAGTTCGACGGACAAAAAGCCACGCTAGGGCAGCTATTGGCTACTGGCTATGAACTTCCTTGTTTTAGTCCGGTCGTACGTCATCACGTACGAATTTGACGGACTTTGGTTGATCGTGTGTAGGCAAGTCCGTTCATTCAGAAAGTCAGTTGTAAAGTTTGTCGAAAAGTCTGCCGGGCAAAGTCTGCCATAAAGTCCGACCATGTGTACGCGGCATAAGACAGCAGTACCATGGGCGTCCGCAGAACTTTTTTCAGGGGGGCATCATTTTAGGTCACCCATGCTCATTTAGATTGGAGCATGGGAACTGTCACAGACTGACAATAGGATACGAGCTCGGCGCTGGTGGATGTTTTTTACTATAGCCTTCTGCTAAATGTAAGTGTACCATGTTGTTTTTTAACCTAATAAACTGATTTATATACGGGATCACGCTATGTGCACTCTCTTCCAACACTCCACATATATTCATCCCATTGTGACGAGCATTGAGGAAATGGGGACGGTTTGAAGACACCCTTATGAGGTATACGAACTTGGCGTTCGTTGGACTGACGCCCACACTCATTTTACAAAAGTGAGTGCATCCCCCTTCTGTGTCCTGTCCCTTTTTCCACTCTGGCCGCCACGGAGTTATACTATATACTCTCTGCTTATGTTTTTTATATACCATCCTGCACATCCACCACCCGAATCGCCTGAACTACTGGATAGGACCCTTGCCTGCTGGTGATTTGTTACTGGATTACAAGCTGTTGTCTTGCAGCAGTAAGGTGAGCTGCTTGCGAGCACAGAGGTGTCCTCACTGAAGACCTTTTTTCCCTTCCCTGTGGCTTGTGGACTTGCCTTTTTGGAACTGATGACTCATTGTTTGAGCACTTTGTACTACAAGGTGGTGGGACTGTTCACCATTTATTTATTTACTTGGAGTCACTAATAAGAATTTGCTGAGTTACCACATATGTGCTAGTATGATACTAGCCCTTTTGCACTGAGATTTTTTTTGTTTTTTTGTTTTTTTGTTTCAGTATTTACAATATTTTTTATGTGCTAGTATGATACTAGCCCTCATGCACATGGACTTTTTTTGATTTATATATTTTTATTTGGTTCAATTTTTTTTTGTACCCACACTGTATTTGTCACTCATTTTATAGCTTTTTATACGTTTTAGGCAATTTTGTTTCTTCAGTTTATTCGGATTTAGTGCCCATGAGACTGCACTTTATTACATTTCATTATACTTTTATATTTTGTATAATTTTTTTCATTTTGCCTTTTTGGAACTGATGACTCATTGTTTGAGCACTTTGTACTACAAGGTGGTGGGACTGTTCACTATTTATTTATTTACTTGGAGTCACTAATAAGTATTTGCTGAGTTACCACATATGTGCTAGTATGATACTAGCCCTTTTGCACTGAGATTTTTCTTTTAATAAGTATTTGCTGAGTTACCACATATGTACTAGTATGATACTAGCCCTTTTGTACTGAGAATTTTCTTTTCTTTTGTTTCAGTATTTACAATATTTTTTATGTGCTAGTATGATACTAGCCCTCATGCTCATTATACCTTTTGTATAATTTTTTCATTTTTCATTCACCTCTCTATACATTTGAGTTAGCCCCTTCCCCTTCCTCTTCCCCCCCTTCCCCTTTTTATCACAGCGCAATTACCACTCACCTTATTCATACCACTTTTGTCTGTTTGGATCAGCCATTTAGGTGTTGCAGCAGTGCCCCATAGCATAGGTATTTCTTACAGCGCAGGAGTTTCTTCATTATTTATTGGATGTGATTGACAGCAGCGCGAGCCAAAGGCTGCGCTGCTTTCAATCCTTCCACTGTAACCAATCAACAGCCAGGCTGAGCAGCAAAGAGGATGTCGGGGGCGAGCGCGGGACTTTCGAGGAGTCAGATAAGTAAAACGGGGGGGCTGGGGGGGCCGGTATTGTCTGATGTTTTTTCACCTTAATGCATAGAATGCATTAAGGTGAAAAAACTTTTACCTTTACAACCCCTTTAAAATAGAACTATAGGCAACACTTTTTTTTTTTCATTTTGGAAAGAGTAAAGGAGGGTTATAACCCCTATCAGTTTATTTTTTACCATTCCTGTCCCATTCAGAGATCTTCCTTCACTTCCTGCCCCATAGCCAAGCAGGAAGTGAGAGGAAATCTATGCGAATTAAGGGAATCCATTGCCCCCCCCCCGGCCCTCAGAACTAGTGTCCCCACTTGGAAATTTCAGCAAGGGGTGTGACCTTGACAGGAAGGGGTGGGTCATATTTAAATTAGGGGGTGCACGAGTTTAGTCAGGCCTAGGGCAGCACAAAACCTAAATACACTACTGGTAGACACACAGGTCGGTAAAGCGGGGACGACCTCTCCCTATAGCCAGCAGATAGCTATGGTAGTCCCGTAGAAGAAGAAGCCAAGGTCGCCGCCACTGCACAGAGCAGGTTCGTATAACATGCGTGTTAATTTATTTAAAAAAAAATCATTGGAGTTTAGTAACACTTTAACTAACCTCTTATCAATGGATTGTGTTAATTAATCTTGATCTCAGGCGCAAGCGTGGCGTGTAGGATGGCGGATGTGTGAGAGAAGAGGTCCGGTCCCCGTCTCTATGTCCGCAGCTCCTGCGAAGCCTACAAAGCACCAATAGCCCCAGGAGTGACACCGCCGACTGCCAGTGGTCCCCAGACACCGTATGGGTAAGATTGGCTTCCAAAAAGCGATCTACAGAGGCTTTATCCCGCCGCCACCATCGCGGCCTATTCACAGTATGGAACGCTTCTGTATTGGCCACAATCCCCGGCCTCGAGTGATCCGCTCAGCCCGCCAGACACTGCTGAACCCCACCTGACGACGGGAAATGCAATTTCGGAGGATCACAGGTCCCAGCAATCCCACCCATCCAAAAATACTACAAATGCTGTGACAGTGGCTGTACAAATTACATTCATTACTTCAGGACCTAACCCTCAATATTGCTAAGGAGGTGGGTAAAATAGCACACGAGCTGCGGGGAGAAATAGATCAACTGGGGGAACGCACTGACACCTTGGAGAATAAATATGATGAATTAACCCAGTATGTACATGTTCTTGAGGAAGAAAACGCCACCATGAAACATACAGTCTCCCAGCTCCAGCTACAGCAGGAAGATTTGGAGAATCAGGAAAGACGCCAGAATTTGAGAATCAGAGGGATCCCTGAAACGGTTAGCGACACGGGGCTACTCTCTTATCTTTTGGGCCTGTTTATTACCTTAGCTCCCCATATCCCTGACATAGACGGCGGCTTGACAGGGCACACAGATTCTTGGCTCCAAAACCCCCTCCTAGTGCTAACCCTAGAGACGTTATTGTCCGTTTCCACTACTATGAGAGCAAAGAAGCCCTCACAGTTGCAACCCGCAACAAGTCAAGCATTGACTTTAAACAAACCAAGATCCAGATCTTCAGTGATCTTTCCCCAATTACTTTAGCCAAAAGGTGCAGTTTTCGCCCTTTTACCACACATCTACAAAACCATCAGGTCCCTTACCGATGGGGGTTCCCATTCCGCCTGTCCGCTTCCAAAGATGGCGTCCAATACTCACTGAGAGACCTCTACGAAAGTGAAGCTTTTATCAGCAACCTAGGTCTCCCACCTATCCTTGAAGAAGATCTTCAGCCCCAGGCTCCGAACCCTAAGCCATTCACAACCCCAGCCAAGATCTGGACCCCAGTCCAACGCAGATCGCAGAAGACCTTTTCCACCCCGGAACGAGCTAACTCTCACAGATTCCTGACCTAAAGAGTCCCTTTCTCCATCAACCTTTAGCCTGGTTTCACACATGTGCGGTGCGAATTGAAGCTCAGGTTTCACTGGGGAGATAACAATCTCCTGTTCAACGGATTCATTGCGTTTTTGCTCAGGATTAGAGAGCAGGGAGAGGGGGAGGGAGGGGGGGGAGAGGGGGAGGTGTAGTGAGGAGAAAGAGAAAATCCTTGTTCAGAACGCAATGCATCTGAGAATCAGATGCGTTCCCATAGGAGATAATAGGCTTGTAGTTCGCACCGCAATGCCCAAAAAACGCACACGTTTTTTGTGCAATGCGCAGTGCGAATGCAACGCACATATGTGAACCAGATGCATTCATATGAATGTATTTTAAAATGTCCTGCGAATTAGATGCGGTGTAAGCCGCATCTAATTCGCATAGGTGTGAACCCGGGCTCAATCTTTCATACCATAGGCAGATATTGCTTAGTCTGGCTATGCCAGTGACCCTCTTGGAGACTGGTCACCTTCTCTCCCAAAGAGACACACGCTCCTTACTGTTGGATAGAACCTATCACCTATAACTTTTCTGAAAGACGTTTCTTCCCCCTTTCATGATCGATTAGTTACCTACCACTGATCAGTTTTGTCTGCTACTCTAGAAGAGACAGGGACCCTCCGCCGGTTCCTGCAGGCTGCTATGCCCCTCCCCACAACCTATGGCTTCTGCCTGGGTACCCTGAAGTTTTTTTTACCTTCAGGTTTTTCAAAAAAAATTTTGTTTTTTTTTTCATTTTTTTCTTTTTTCTGTTATTTTTTACTGTTTCAATTTACAGGTCTTTTTTTTAATCTTTATATGGTTCCTAATGCTAAATCTATAATACCGTTTCAACTTCGGTATCTATGTGCCTTTATGTGTTTTATCTCATGGATGTTCAAATACTTGTTTACAGTATATAATATACTAGCATTATTTACACCTGTTTAGATATGGCTCTTAAAGTATATTCATGCAATGTTAAGGGCCTGAACTCCATCGGGAAGCAATGACAAGCTCTGAGGGAGTTTAGGTCCAATGCAGAGGTGATTATGATTCAGGAGACCCACTTTAAATCCGGGGGCTCATTCAAATTTGCTTCCAAACATTTTCCCATGGCCTATATGGCCTCAGACCCATCTGGAAAAGCAGGAGTAGCAATTCTCATTAAACGATCCTACCCGATCCGGGTCCTCTCATCATATTTAGACCCTCACGGTCGGTTCATACTCCTGAATTGTAGTCACCTGAACACTCATTTCTCTTTGGCTAACATATATGCTCCAAATGTAGGACAAATCAGTTTTCTCACAACAGTTTTTGAGAAGTTGAAATCCTTTTCTCAGCCTTTTATGATTTTGGGAGGCGATTTCAATGTGTGTATGTCCCCGACCAGGGACAGACAAGCTTTATTCCAAGATACCCCACAGATAGCTACCCAGAAATTATCTGCCTCTTTACGTAAATTAACTAGATCACATAATCTTTTTGATACCTGGAGAGTAAAATATCCCACTCAGGGGAGTTTTACACATTCTACTCCCCCTACCACAAGCTTTATTCCAGATTAGATCATTTTCTAGTTACGGCCCCTCTCCTTCCCTACGTAGTCTCCTCGGAGATAAACCCTATTACCTGATCGGATCATGCACCGATTGAAGTCGACATTGTTTTGACGTCTTCAAATCCTAAGACGTGCCACTGGCATCTGAACGAGTCCCTGATCAAAAACCCAGTATCCCAAACTCACTTGCAACAGAAGCTGTTCAAATTCTTCCAACTAAATGATGGGTCGGTTTTGGAAATTTCCACCTTGTGGAGGCCAACAGGGCTTTTTTTAGAGGCGAGTGCATAT
Organism: Aquarana catesbeiana; assembly: GCF_042186555.1. Lineage (NCBI taxonomy): Eukaryota > Metazoa > Chordata > Amphibia > Anura > Ranidae > Aquarana > Aquarana catesbeiana. Next base: position 348,118,046 of record NC_133324.1, on the reverse strand, counting down.
CTACAGGCTCTTGCCTGAAACGAGATTCTGCCAAATTAAAAGTAGACCTCCTTGCTCAACTGCAAACTGCAGAGATGCACTTGTTGGAATCCCCCACGGTGGAAAAGTTGAGAACTGTTACCTCAATCCGAAATCGAAACAAATCATTTGATATGAATAAAATTTCTAAATCTATGTTGTGGGCCAGACTAAAATTCTATGAATTTGCAAATAAACCTCATAGGATGCTATTTAACAGGTTAAAACCCCAGGCTTTTCTATCAATACCTGACCATCTGATGCAGCTTGACGGCACCCCTACATACTGTCCTAAAGCTATGTCCAAAGTATTTGGGGACTTCTATAATCAGTTGTATAACTGCTTAAGCTCTGACTCGAATTCCCAATTCTCACAATCTAAGTTTGATAAATTCATAACCTCCCTAACACTACCCAAACTATCCACTGAACAAATTTCCACTCTTAACTCACTGATCACCACAGAGGAAATAGCAGAAGTGATGCCAGCCCAAAAATCCCCAGGTCCGGATGGCCTCCCTTACATTTATTACAAAACCTTTTCACAGACTCTAAACCCCTACCTACAATCCCTATATTCTTCTCTCCTTAAGGGTACCACCCCACACTCACAGTTTCAACATGCTAACATAACAGTCATTCCTAAACCGCATAAAGACTCCGCACTACCAGACAATTACCGCCCTATTGCTTTATTAAATTTGGACTATAAAATATTTACCAAAATATTAGCTAATAGATTCTCACCCCTACTGACGACCTTGATCCATAAAGATCAGGTGGGATTCGCCCCAACAAGACATGCAAGGGACAACACAAGAACAACCATAGACCTGATTGACTTAATAACTAAAACTAAACAACCCACTATCGTTTTAAGCCTTTACGCACAAAAAAGTTTTCGACCGTTTAAGCTGGCCATTCATGTTCGCGGTCCTGGCTAGATTTGGATTCTCGGGTCCCTTCATACAGGTTCTACAAGCCCTGTACTCTCACCCCACCTCTCAAGTTCATATGTCTTCCTACGTGTCGCAGCAGTTCACCCTTAGTAATGGCACCAGACAGGGGTGTCCTTTGTCACCCCTGTTGTTTATATTGAGCCTTGAACCTCTCGCAACAGCCATTAGATCTCATCCTGATATCCGGGGGGTCCCGCTGCGACAACAGGACTACAAGCTGTCACTTTTTGCAGACGACATCTTACTAACTATCACCCATCCCGACATCTTACTACCTTTCTTACATGACATTCTATCCACCTTTGGAACTCTGTCAGGTTTTAAGATTACCCAGTCCAAAACAGAAGCCCTTCCTATTAACATAACCCCAGAATCGCTCAGCTCTTTACAAAGCAGATTTAAATACAGATGGTGCGCGTCTTCGTTGAAATATCTAGGCATTCATCTTACCCCCTAATATTCCTCCCTCTACCAAGCCAACTTACCCCCTATGTTCGCAGAAATAACCAGACTTCTGCACCTCCATCCCAATCTCTCTCCTTGGCAGAATTAACGTTCTCAAAATGTCGATCCTGCCCAAAATACTGTATTTATTTGAAACATTGCCAATCCTGGTCCCAATGTCGCAGCTGAAAAACCTCCAGAGAAAATGCCTCAACTTTATATGGAATAACGCCTCCCACAGGAGTGCTCAATTAGTAGTTTTTGCTCTTAGAACTAAAGGAGGGTTGGCTGCACCAGAATTCATTAAATATTATTACGCCTCTCATCTCAGGGCATTGACTGCCTGGACTTCTAAGAAAGCTCCAAATAGGTGGGCTGAAATTGAAATGGGGATTAGTACATCCTTGCTACATGTTGTGGCCATCCTCAAATAAATGTATGCCCCTATTGATATCCCTTTGTTTGGCCCCGATGCTTTTCACCCTATCCATTTGGAGGAAATGTGCAGACCGGTTCTCTCTCTCCTCCCCTTGCTCTCCACTCCTGAATGTCCTTTTCAACCCAGATATCCCAGATAGAATGTCTTATATACGAATACTCCCATGGACCCAAGCGGGCATCTTTCAGTTGCAACATCTGGTACACCCGGTTACACGCAAACTCCTGTCATTCCCAGATCTAAAAAAGAAACATGATCTTCCTGCTTCCTTGTCGTTCTCATATATACAATTTAAACATTTTTTCCTTGCCAATACACCCTCACTATCCTTAGAGAAAACTACAGATTTTGAAATACTTTGCGCAAATGGCCCTTATGAACCCAAACTAATTTCATCCATATATAAAATGCTTCACGAGATGCCTCTCCTAACAGACATCTCACACAGTTACATGAAAAAATGGTCTTGATTACTAAACTGGCCAATCTCATTGTTAGATTGGGGAAAAATATGGGAATTGTCCTCAAAAATCTTACGATGTGTAGCACAAAGAGAAACTGCCATTAAGATACTATTCTTTATAAAACTCCTGACATGCTCAGAACCCCTCTGTCTCTAATCTATGCTGGAGATGCGGAGAATCTGTAGGCACTCATTTTCATATCTTTTGGGAATGCCCTGTCATTGGCCCATATTGGACCGAGGTTCAAAAAATATTACAAATATTACTTTCCACAACCATTCAATTGAATCCTATATATTTCCTCTTAGGTCTCCCTATTCCGGACATCTCCAAAGAATTACAGAAACTTGGGTCCTTCATACTTCTAGCAGCGAAGAGAGCCATTTTCCTAGGCATTGGCTCTCTACTTCTCCGCCCACTTTCCACTAACTTCCTTTCCATAGTAGCAGATATACGCAGGATGGAACATCTGACTGCAAAGATTGAGGATAACCTTTAACCCCTTATTTGATAAGATTTGGAAAGCCTGGGATGATTCAATATACCCTCTTGAATCTGATAACTACACATCCTTCTGATTCCCACTAGACTATATATTATAATCTAACACATACCTTTTCAACCAGATTTAAAAGAAGATACTGTATGGAAACTGTGCTTAGCTGATCCAATGACGGAAGACGCTGCTATTCACCCATACATGTATCCCTGTCAAGTTCTACTGGCTCGTTTTCTATATTGTTTTGTATATTCCGAAGTTGAAATGTCTTACTCTCTGTATCTTATGATATGGTGTTTTATAATTGTTATAAATAAACAATTTAGAATTCCAAAAAAAAAAATTAAAATAATCTTGATCTTCTGGGAACCCACAGCTCCGGTGCTGCAATAATAAACACATCAAACAGTAATAAAGTCCAAATGTAAAAGCATAACTGTGACGTCTTTATTATCCTCTTATCAATGGATTGTGTAACAACAGCTCTAGTGCTGCACATCAACACATAATAAAATCACATATGCTTCACCTCTATGTCAATTGTGCCCTCACCTCCACATTATGACCTACATAAACATACAGTATCTCACAAAGTGAGTACACCCCTCACAAGTTTGTAAATATTTTATTATTTATATTATCTTTTCATGTGACAACACTGAAGAAATGACACTTTGCTACAATGTAAAGTAGTGAGTGTACAGCTTGTATAACAGTGTAAATTTGCTGTCCCCTCAAAATAACTAAACACACAGCCATTAATGTCTAAACCGCTGGCAACAAAAGTGAGTACACCCCTAAGTGGAAATGTCCAAATTGAGCCCAAAGTGTCAATATTTTGTGTGGCCACCATTATTTTCCAGCCCTGCCTTAACCCTCTTGGGCATGGAGTTCACCAGAGCTTCACAGGTTGCCACTGGAGTCCTCTTCCACTCCTCAATGATGACATCACAGAGCTTGTGAATGTTAGAGACCTTGCGCTCCTCCACCTTCCATTTGAAGATGCATAACAGATGCTCAATAGGGTTTAAGGCCTGGAGACATGCTTGGCCAGTCCATCACCTTTACCCCCAGCTTCTTTAGCAAGGTAGTGGTCATCTTGGAGGTATGTTTGGGGTCGTTATCATGTATAAATTCTGCCCTGCGTCACAGTCTCTGAAGGGAGGGGATCATGCTCTGCTTCAGTATGTCACAGTACATGTTGGCATTCATGGTTCTCTCAATGAACTGTAACTCCCCAGTGCCAGCAGCACTCATGCAGCCCCAGACCATGACACTCCCACCACCATGCTTGACTGTAGGCAAGACACACTTGTCTTTGTTCTCCTGACCTGGTTGCCTCCACACACGCTTGACACCATCTGAACCAAATAAGTTTATCTTGGTCTCATCAGACCACAGGACATGGTTCCAGTAATCCATATCCTTAGTCTGCTTGTCTTCAGCAAACTGTTTGTGGGCTTTCTTGTACATCATCTTTAGGAGAGGTTTCCTTCTGGAACGACAGCCATGCAGATCAATTTGATGCAGTGTGCGGTGTATGGTCTGATCCCCCTTCCCTTCAACCTCGGCAGCAATGCTGGCAGCACTCATACATCTATTTCCCAAAGACAACCTCTGGATATGACGCTGGGCAACTGCACTCAATTTCTTTGGTCGACCATGGTGAGGCCTGTTCTGAGTGGAACATGTCCCGTTAACCACTTGCCGAGCGCCTCACGCAGATATACTGCTGCAGAATGGCACGGGCAGGCAGAGTAACGTATGGGTACGTTACTCGCCTCCCGCGAGGCGGTCGGCATCGCTCCGGAGAGATCCGTCCTGAGGGGGAGGCCACTGATTCATAGCATCTCCCTCACGATCGCTCCTGACGAATGAGAAGCTTCCTCTGCTTCTGAAATGTAAACATTTTGTTCCGGCGCCCAAGGAGAGAAGACATCACAGTGAGTCTGCACCAACACTACACTAACACTAGCACACATAGGCACATAACCCCCCCAATCCCCCCCCAATCAGCCCCCCTGTACCCCCTGTCACAGGTGAAGCTAGTTAGCCAGGTAGGTATTTAGGTTCACCGTCAGCTTTTTATAGCATCAGGTACCCCCATATACTACCTAATAAAGGTTTTAACCCCCTGATTTCCCCCTAGTTAACCCTTTCACCAGTGATCACCGTATAAGTGTTACGGGTGACGTCTATTTCCCAAAGACAACCTCTGGATATGACGCTGGGCACCTGCACTCGATTTCTTTGGTCAACCATGGTGAGGTCTGTTCTGAGTGGAACATGTCCTGTTAACCACTTGCCGACCGCCTCACGCAGATATACTGCGGCAGAATGGCACGGGCAGGCAGAGTAACGTATGGGTACATTACTCGCCTTCCGCGAGGCGGTCGGCATCGTTCCAGGAGCGATCCGCCCTGAGGGGGAGGCCACTGATTCATGGCCTCTCCCTCACGATCGCTCCTGACGAATAAGAAGCCTCCTCTGCTTTTGAAATGCAAACATTTTGTTCCGGCGCCCAAGGAGAGAAGACATCACAGTGAGTCTGCACCAACGCTACACTAACACTAGCACACATAGGCACATAAACCCCCCCAATCACCCCCCGATCACCCCCCCTGCACCCCCTGTCACAGTGACACCAATAGCAGTTTTTATTTTTTTACTGATCACTGCATTGGTGTCATTTGTGACTGTTATAAGTGTTAGGGCAGTTAGTGGTAGGCCCCTTTAGGTCTAGGGTAACCGCCTACCTAATAAAGGTTTTGACCCCATGATTGCCCCCTAGTTAACCCTTTCACCAGTGATCACCGTATAAGTGTTACGGGTGACGCTGGTTAGTTAGTTTGTTTTTATACCCGCCATTTATTACCCAATATAGGTTTAACCCCCTGATCGCCCGGTGGGTAATATCAGTTAGGTTTTAGGGTCAGTTAGGGTCTGCGTGCCCCAGGCAGCGTCAGATCAGTGCCAGTACCGCTAACACCAACGCACGCAGCATACACCTCCCTTAGTGGTATAGTGTCTGAACGGATCGAGATCAGATCTATATTAGCGTCCCCAGCAGTTTAGGGTTCCAAAAAACACAGTGTTAGCGGGATCAGCCCAGATACCTGCTAGCACCTGCGTTTTGCCCCTCCGCCCGGCCCAGCCCAGCCCACCCAAGTGCAGTATCAATCGATCACTGTCACTTACAAAACACTAAACACATAACTGCAGCGTTCGCAGAGTCAGGTCTGATCCCTGCGATCGCTAACAGTTTTTTTGGTAGCATTTGATACAGTTGCTGACAGCCTAGGAGCATGTTTAAACGCTCATGTGCTATACAGAGCTTCAGGACGGACTGGATCCTTCCTTAAATTCCAGGAAGAGATCGTCAGAGCCCTTCTGTTTCCAGACAGTGCTCTACCTCAGCTTCCCAATCCAAATGCAGTAAGCCGGCTGCATGAGAGGCATTTTCTTTATGTCCTCCCGAGTACCCCTACCCAACGAGCCCCCCAAAGAAAATGTCGTGTCTGCAGCAAGCGCGGATATAGGCATGACACCCGCTATTATTGTCCCTCCTGTCCTGACAATCCTGGTCTTTGCATTGGTGAATGTTTTGAATGTTACCATACACTAGTTGAGTTTTAGCGTAGGGTACATCACTGCACAGACTAGGCACACTTTCACAGGGTCTCCCAAGATGCCATCGCATTTTGAGAGACCCGAACCTGGAACCGTTACAGTTAGAACGGTTACAGTTACAAAAAAAAGTTTAAAAAAAAAATATATATATAAAACTAGAAAAGCTACAATTTCTGGGGAGCCTACAGTAGTCTACAACTGGAGTGGGCAGAGTAACTGGGTGGAAGGGCTGGAGTAACTGTGTTAAAAAGCTTAATATTTTAAAAAGTATAAATAGTAGTAAGAAAGTTGAAGAAGTCCCATCATTAGCTGAAAGAGCTGAACATTTTTTTCAAAAATTTTTTTTTTTTTTCAAAAATGATTTTTTTTTTTTAATTATTTTTTTTTTAATTATTTTTTTTCAAAAGATTTTTTTAAAAAAAAAATTATTTTTCAAAAATGTTTTTTTTTCAAAAAAATTTTTTTTCAAAAATGATTTTTTTTTTCAAAAATGTTTTTTTCTTCAGAAATGATTTTTTTTTTTTTAATAATTTTTTTTCAAAAATTATTATTTTTTTTTTCAAAAATTATTATTTTTTTTTTTCAAAAATTATTTTTTTTTTTTCATGGGGTGGTCATAATGTTTTGGCTGATCATGGGGTGGTCATAATATTTTGGCTGATCATGTTGTGGTCATAATGTTTTGGCTGATCATGTTGTGGTCATAACGTTTTGGCTGATTATGGCGTGGTCATAAATTATTTGGCTGATCATGGGGTGGTCATAATGTTTTGGCTGATCATGGGGTGGTCATAATGTTTTGGCTGATCATGGGGAGTCATAATGTTTTGGCTGATTATGGGGTTGTCAGCTTTTGTCACCTCCCACTCTAGTTTTGAACATTTTTTTTTTCTCAAAAATGATTTTTTTTTCAAAAATGATTTTTTTTCAAAAATTTTTTTTTTTTCAAAAAAATTTTTTTTTCAAAAAATTTTTTTTTTCAAAAATTTTTTTTTTTAATGATTTTTATTTTTTCATGGGGTGGTCATAAGATTTTGGCTGATCATGGGGTGGTCATAATATTTTGGCTGATCATGTTGTGGTCATAATGTTTTGGCTGATTATGGGGTGGTCATAATGTTTTGGCTGATCATGGGGTGGTCATAATGTTTTGGCTGATCATGGGGTGGTCATAATGTTTTGGCTGATCATGGGGGGGTCATAATGTTTTGGCTGATCATGGGGTGGTCATAATGTTTAGGCTGATCATGGGGGGGTCATAATGTTTTGGCTGATTATGGGGTTGTCAGCTTTTGTCACCTCCCACTCTAGTTTTGAACATTTCGCCATTCATTCCTATGGGACCAATTTCACCGCAAAACGACGATATTTTGTGAACCATTTGGCGAAATGTTCCACAAAGTAATAGCACACCAATCGGGAACAATCCGCATGTTTTGGTATATTACTGTCTATGTAGTGTAAAAGCTGTGGGAGGAGTTAGCGTGTAATTTTGGCTATAATAAGAATAATATATATGTGAGATAACAGTAAGTGGTCTTGCTATGCAAGAACACTTAATAAAAATAACAAAAATAGTTGTCGTTTTATTGTTCTCTCTCTATTCTCTGTCTATTGTTCTGCTCTGTTTACCTGTATTCTATTCTGCAATGTTTTATTGTTATTATGTTTTATCATGTTTGCTTTTCACTTTACTGTTTACTGTGTTTTATTGTTAACCATTTTTTTGTTTTCAGGTACGCCATTCAGGTGCAGTGCGGATTTATTTATTTTGACAGCAACAGCGTTTGCTCCCACGATACATAAAGCCTTGACTCCAGCGCTGTAGGAGGTGATTTCACCACCACAGTTAAAAAAAAGAGCATATATGCCGAAGCATGGGGGCAGCAGGGGCGGATGAGCGATCTGCTTCTAATTTTGGGGCAGATGCCCCCATGCTTCGGCCTATATTTTTTAGGCCATTCAGCTGCAGCACTGATTTATTTATCTTGACAGCAGCAGCGTTTGCGCCCACGATACATAAAGCCGTGACTCCAGCGCTGTAGGAGGTGATTTCACCACCACAGTTAAAAAAAATGGTGCATGTATGCCCATCATTAGAAGTGGGTGGATGAAGGGAGGTATTCTAATGGTGGGCATACCCACCGATCAATCTCTTTTTTTTGTTCAGTCCACAGGCTACATGAAAAAAAATTACAATATATGCCCAACAAGGACTAGCAACGTACTGGTATGTTGCTGGTCTTTGAGTGGTTATACCAGAATGATGCCTGCAGGTTTAGGTATCATCTTGGTGTCATTCTTTTCAGCCAGCGGTCGGCTTTCATGTAAAAGGAATCCTAGTGGCTAGATAGCCTCTGGACTGCTTTTACAAGCAGTGGGAGGGAATGTCCCCCTTCCCAACGTCTTTTATGGTTTTCTCTGGCTCTCCTGTCCCAACAGGGAACCCGAGAATGCAGCCGGTGATTCGGCCAGCTGACCATAGAGCTGATCAGAGACCAGAACGGCTCCAATCATTTCTATGGCCTAAGAAACCGGGAGCTACGAGCATTTCATGATTTCGCTGGATGTAAACAGCTGGAAAATTGGGAAATTGGGAAAGCATTTTATCTCACTGATCTTGGTGTGGTCAGATGCTTTGAGAGCAGAGAGAGATCTAGGGTCTAATAGAACCCAATTTTTAAAAAAAATAGTACCTGTCACTACCTATTGCTATCATAGGGGATATTTACATTCCCTGAGATAACAATTAAAATGATTAAAAAAATGAAAGGAACAGTTTAAAATTAGAAAAAAAAGCAAAATAAATAATTAAAAAAAAAAAAAAAAGCACCCCTGTCCCCCCGTCCCCCCGCTCTCATGCAAAAGCGAAAGCAAGCGTCGGTCTGGTGTCATATGTAAACAGCAATTGCACCATGCATGTGAGGTATCACCACGAAGGACAGATCGAGGGCAGTAATTTTAGCAGTAGACCTCCTCTGTAAATCTAAAGTGGTAACCTGTAAAGGCTTTTAAAAATGTATGTAGTCTGTCGCCACTGCACGTTTGTGCCCAATTTTAAAGCATGTCATGTTTGGTATCCATGTACTCGGCCTAGGATCATCTTTTTTATTTCTTCAAACATTTGGGCAATATAGTGTGTTTTAGTGCATTAAAATTTAAAAAGTGTGTTTTTTCCAAAAAAATGCGTTTGAAAAATCGCTGCTCAAATACTGTTTGAAAAAAAAAAAAATGAAACACCCACCATTTTAATCTGTAGAGCCTTTGCTTTAAAAAAATATATAATGTTTGGGGGTTCAAAGTAATTTTCTTGCAAAAAAAATAAATATTTTTTCATGTAAACAAAAAGTGTCAGAAAGGGCTTTGTCTTCAAGTGGTTAGAAGAGTGGGTGATGTGTGACATAAGCTTCTAAATGTTGTGCATAAAATGCCAGGACAGTTCAAAACCACCCCAAATTACCCCATTTTGGAAAGTAGACACCCCAAGCTATTTGCTGAGAGGCGTGTCAAGTCCATGGAATATTTTATATCGTGACACAAGTTACGGGAAAAAGACATTATTTTTTTTTTTTTTTGCACGAAGTTGTCACTAAATGATATATTGCTCAAACATGCCATGGGGATATGTGAAATTACACCCCAAAATACATTCTGTTGCTTCTCCTGAGTACGGGGATACCACATGTGTGAGACTTTTTGGGAGCCTAGCCGCGTACGGGACCCCGAAAACCAAGCACCGCCTTCAGGCTTTCTAAGGGCGTGAATTTTGTATTTCATTCCTCACTGCCTATCACAGTTTCAGAGGCCATGGAATGCCCATATGGCACAAACCCCCCCCCCCCCATGACCCCATTTTGGAAAGTAGACACTCCAAGCTATTTGCTGAGAGGTATGGTGAGTATTTTGCAGACCTCGCTTTTTATCACAAAGTTTTGAAAATCGAAAAAAGAAAAAAAACATGTTTTTCTTTTCTTTCTTAACTTTCAAAAACAAATGAGAGCTGCAAAATACTCACCATGCCTCTCAGCAAATAGCTTGGGGTGTCTACTTTCCAAAATGGGTTCATTTGGGGGGGGGTTGTGCCATCTTGGCATTTTATGGCCTTCAAAACTGTGATAGGTAGTGAGGAGTGAAATCAAAAATTAACGCCCTTAGAAATCCTGAAGGCGGTGCTTGGTTTTCGGGGCCCCGTACGCGGCTAGGCTCCCAAAAAGCCTCACACATGTGGTATTCCCGTACTCAGGAGAAGCAGCAAAATGTATTTTGGGGTGCAATTCCACATATAACCATGGCCTGTGTGAGCAATATATCATTTAGTGACAACTTTTTGTAAAAACAAATATATATATATTTTTTGTCATTATTCAATCACTTGGGACAAAAAAAATTCAATATTCAATGGGCTGAACATGCCTCTCAGCAATTTCCTTGGGGTGTCTACTTTCCAAAATGGGGTCATTTGGGGGAGTTTTGTACTGCCCTGCCATTTTAGCACCACAAGAAATGACATAGGCAGTCATAAACTAAAAGCTGTGTAAATTCTCACAAAATGTACCCTAGTTTGTAGACGCTATAACTTTTGCACAAACCAATAAATATAAGCTTATTGACATTTTTTTTACCAAAGACATGTGGCTGAATACAGTTTGGCCTAAATGTATGACTAAAATTGAGTTTATTGGATTTTTCTTATAACAAAAAGTAGAACATATCATTTTTTAAAAAATTTTCGGTCTTTTTCCGTTTATATCGCAAGAAATAAAAATCGCAGAGGCAATCAATTACCATCAAAAGAAAGCTCTATTTGTGTGAACTAAAGGACGCAAATTTCATTTGGGTACAGCATTGCGTGACCGCGCAATTACCAGTTAAAGCAGCACAGTGCCAAATTGTAAAAAGTCCTCTGGTCTTTAGGCAGCCAAATGGTCCTGAACTTAAGTGGTTTAACCACTGTATAGTCTTGGCCAATGTGCTGCAGCTTAAGTTTCAAGATCTTGGCAATCTTCTTATAGCCTAGGCTAGTGATGGCAAACCTTGGCACCCCAGATGTTTTGGTACTACATTTCCTATGATGCTCATGCACTCTACAGTGTAGTTGAGCATAATGGGAAATGTAGTTCCAAAACATCTGGGGTGCCAAGTTTCGCCATCACTGGCCTAGGCCATCTTTATGTAGAGCAACAATTCTTTTTTTTCAGATCCTCAGAGAGTTCTTTGCCATGAGGTGCCATGTTGAACTTCCAGTGACCAGTATGAGAGAGTGAGAGCGATAACACCAAAATCAACACACCTGCTCCCAATTCACACCTGAAACCTTGTAACACTAATGAGTTACATGACACCGGGGAGGGAAAATGGTTAATTGGGCCCAATTTGGACATTTTCACTTAGGGGTGTACTCACTTTTGTTGCCATCGGTTTAGACATTAATGGCTGTGTGTTGAGTTATTTTGAGGATACAGCAAATTTACACTGTTATACAAGCTGTGCACTCACTACTTTACATATTTACAAAAATGTGAGGGGTGTACTCACTTTTGTGAGATACTGTTGATCACAATGTTCATAGGACACTCCTCTCCAGGGATACCAGGGCTGGTGCAAGGATTTTTGTCACCCTAGGCAAAACCTAATTTTGACGCCCCCCTTGGCTCCACCCCTGACCCTGACTCCACCCCCTTTGCCCTGCCCATGTATACCCCACATTTTTAATGAAGCGCCCATCAAATGCAACCCACCAGAACCTATCAATGCAGCCTATCAGCGCCCATCAATGAATGTTTGCTTGCCTCCTTTCATTCGGAAGTCGGGACACAGACACAGTCCTCCGCCGCCACTGCGCCTCTGACACTATGAGCGAACAGAGAGGCGGCTGCCTGCTGATGCTGAGACTTAGTTGCTTGCTGCAGAGAGAAGAGAGTAGGAACACCAGTGGCGGGCGCCCTAGGCAGCAGTGCGCCCTAGGCGGCTGCCTAGTTTGCCTAGTGGTAGCACCGGCCCTGGATGTCACTCTCCTTGTTTAGGACACTTCCAGTCTCTTATATACGTATTCCCCTTTAAGGGGGGGGGGAGTTGAGGGGTCCGCTTGTTCACTACAAAAGTATGTAGAAGCTTAAAAACAATCCTTCTTATTAGAGTAATTGCACTCACATACATTTCGTGTTTCGGTGCGTAACAACGTCACCCAGCTCTGCCCAACATGTTCCATACCTCATGAAGTCTGGTGAAAACTGTTATTGTATTCATATGAGAGGACAGTCTGCCAAAAAGTCACACAGGTGAGTGAGATTAGGTAGTTCTATATGGCATTTTGGGCATGTGAATAACCATGTATTCAAGGTGGGTTTAGGGTTGATATTGGTGAGATTAATGTGTGACATTAAATTGGATCTCTCTCCAACTCTTGCTCCGAATTGCCTTTAGAGTATGCATCCAGCCATGCAGGAGAGAAAGCCAGGTTTCTTCTGGCAGTAGATTTAAAAAGGTTGCCCATATGCCCATATAAAATCTCTTGTTAGTGGGGGATCTGAAAGCCACCATGAAGCCAAACAAACAGGGTTGCCCACTTATCTGTTCAACTGATGATATACAGTTTTCGTGATTGATTACATTCTATTGGTGTCTTATCAGTGTGGGCAGGGGTACCTTTTACGTGGAGTGCACTCATCAAAGCCCAGGACCAAGCGGGGGTCACATTCATGTGAGAATCATACATTAAGGCAGTTCCCCAACTTAGTGATGATCCATACCACTGTGTGCAATAACAAAAGTACAAAGTTCCTCTCCACCAGTTGTCAGGGCTGGGCTCAGCCCTTACTTCTCTGAGCTGGCCGCTCAGCTGTCGGCTAATTGCCAGCTCCCATCTCTCTCCACAGTTACTCAGCTGTTGATGATCCTGCTCGTCAGTCCTGCCTACTTAAGCCGTCCAGTCCAGTCCTTCTCCTTGGTCACGTCACAAGAAACTATCGCCTGGGTTCCTGTTTAAAGACTGGCTTTGCTGACATTTGGCTCCAGAGCCTGCTTAAAGACTGGCTTTGCCTTCTGGCTCCAGAGCCTGCTTACTCTTCCACTACTTTGATCCCTGACGTCTGGCTTGGCCGACTATCCATTCCAGTTATTGAACCTTGGCTATGTTTTGACTACGTTTGTTCTTTTTACTTTTATTATTAAACTAGTGTGATTTAACTGTACTTCTGTACAACTGTCTGATTTCATGGTGTCTGACACCAGTCCAGTGTACCTTTGCCACCTCACTCCCAGTGACAGAATGGTATCCCGTCGTACACCTAACATGGACCTCATGCGTGCTCTTGTTAATTCCTTCCTTACCGTACCATGTGGTTAGGCTATGGGTCTACGTAATGTGGGTTCGGTCCCAGTCGCTCTGGGAAACCGACCTTCTCGCTACCGGAGGACCCAACACCTACACCAGGTACTGCATTAATGACCAACTGCAGTGTACCTTGCTGTAGTTGCTGGTTACCCATGGCAACTACATTACTCCTACAACTTGTCCTGCTGAGTTAACCTTGTAGTAGTGGCTTTGCTTCATACCCCATATCTGCTTTACTGGCCCTTGTTCTTTCATACACCAGGAACCGTCATACACCTCATTAAATTACTTCAGACCAAGCTTTGAACAATTGATGCAACTTTTACTTACTTGTAAACCGTGGATGTTACAAAAAAAAATGCAAGGCAATGGCATAATGTGCTAGTATGCATCAAATTATGAAATATTCACCTTGGAACGAAGCCCTCCAGCTCTGTAATGTCACCGCTGAAAGGGCTGACATGCCCCCCCCCCCCCCCCCGTCCCCCCGTCTTTCCAGGTTCTCATGCTCAGGCTGTGATTAGTCAGAGCAGCAATGGCATCACTGTGTGGTGGCTCTCGGTTCCGGCAAGGTATGCCGGACCTTCAGAGCGTATGCACCAGTGATGTCACTTGGTTCATGCAAGGTAAATATCTCCTAAATGGTGCACGTTTAGGAGAGATTAATTTTACCTACAGGTAAGCCTTATTGTAGGAGGTCTAAAGGGGAGGTCTAAAGGGGTTGTGGAGTGGGGAAGGGAAAGTCTGTGGGGGCTGATCTGGGGTCTGAATGTTAAGGCGGGCTAAACTGGTTTCTGGCTGTTAAGGGGGCTAAACCAGTGTATGTATGTTAGGTGGGGACTGATATGGGGCTGGTGTGAGGTCTGAATGTTAAGGGGGCCTGATCCGGGGGTCCAAATGTCAAGGTGGGCAAAACTGCAGTCTGAATATTGGGGGGGGGGATGAACCGGTGTCTGAATGCTAAGGGAGTACTGATCTGACGTTTCAATGTCAAGGAGCACTGATCTGGAGTCTGAATGGTAAGGGGCCTAAACTGGGGTCTGAATTTTAAGCAGGTACTGATCTGGGGTCTGAATGTTAAGGGGGGCTGACCCGGGGTTTGAATGTTAAAGGGGGACTTATCTGGGGTCTGACTTTTAAGGGGGGCTAACGCGGGGTCTAAATGTTAAGTGGGGACTGATCTGAGATTTCCATATTCAAGGAAGACTGATCTGGAGTCTGAATGGTAAGGAGAGCTAAACTGGGGTCTGAATGTTAAGGTGGTACTGATTTGCGGTCTGAATGTCAAGGAAGTACTGATCTGGGGCCTGAATGTTAAGGGGGGACTGATCTGGGGTTTGAACGTTAACAGGGGACTTATCTGGGGTTTGAATTTTAAGGGGGGATAAACCGGGATCTGAATGTTAAGGGGAACTGATCGGGGATTTAAAATTTAAAGTAAATGTAGCAACATGGACTACAATTGCAAAGTGTGGCGATTCCCCCATCATTTCTATGTACTGTATTGTCCCTCTGGTGCCCAGCGTCGCTAACTGACATCATCTCTTTGAGCCAAACCAAAGGGAAAAGGGATTGTGGGATTAGTAGTTCCTCAGAATGGCAATTGCCCTGCATGACTATACACTTGGACTACATATCCCAGGGATCTTTGCTACCATCAGAGAGCTTGCTGGGAGGAGCTATAAAAGAAGCCAAAGACCCACTCCATGCTCTCTTCCTCCTGGGCCTCGCGTGTGAGGGACCTCTCTGTACAGGGGGAGTGAAGGTCGCATCCTACCACGCAGTGTACAACCTTCCATCCCGGCCGAGAAGGGCATAACACTGCTTGCTGTTCATCGGATATCTATCCAGCACCACCATGACAGTCCGGCAATCCGCTCTTCGTGCTACAGATGATCGCTGCAAGTGGATCTGCTGCAAGGACGCCTCTTTAGGAGCCGCTGTTCGGAAGGCACTGAATCAGCCTGGTCGTTGGTAAGAGGGAAATTGCCCACCTTTACAACCTTTTCTTGTTCACTGGGACACTGTGTACAGACAGCTTTACCCTGGGGAAACACTTTACTGCACTTCTATTTGAGCACTGTACATAGACACCTGTCACATAAATACCATTAAATACCAGAAATACCATTGTCTTGTTACTACACCTTTTTGGCTATAATTAATGATCTCCAACTCCCAGTGAAGACCATCAGGCCTGCAACTGGGACATTGCTGTCATTACTATTTAAAGGGCCCTCACACCATTCCTGTTTGCTTGATCTCTCATTAGGATTAAAAGTTAAATAGGCCAGCCTGGATTTCTCCTTTAGAAGTCTTGCCAGAATCAATGCCTAACTCCATTGTACATGCGTGTATATAATATACTGTTATTGCCAAACTGTCTTAACTTGTATTATTGTAGAGGAATTTTGCTGAGTCAGAACTGTTATCCAAAGCTCAGTGGATCTGTTACTTCCTTTTTGCAACAACATCTTCTTTGAGTTATTCCAGTAAACGTTAATAGGATATAAAATCACTGATGTGTCTGACTTATTACTTTAACTGAGCCTCTTTTTGATACTTGTTTTTTTCAAGATAAAATCTTTTTTTTTTTTGCTAGAAAATTGCTTAGAACCCCCAAACATTATATATATTTTTTTTCTAACACACTAGAGAAAAAAATTGCGATCGTTGCAATACTTTATGTGACACCGTATTCGCGCAGCGGTTTTACAGCACTTTTTTTAGGTGGCACTGGTGATCACTGATGGGCACTGATAGGTGGCACTGATTAGCAGTGTATAAAGTGAAATATCCGCGCTAACCCTCCTACAGCCCCACCCGACGCATTTCTCCGTATGAGGCATCGTCTGGGAAAGAAGGCTGTCGATGCCTCATACGGAGAAACGCATCAGCTGGAGCTGTAGGACCTGACGTCATCACGTACCAGCTGGCTGGCTTGAGCCGCAGCTGCTAGTTCTTATCCATACACCGCTTTTATCATTGGATGTCAGTTGCTTACTATCACCATTTTATTGGAATAAAGAAGCCTTTTTTGAGTACTGCACCATGAAGTCTTTTTTCTGCCTTCCATAAACACGCTCCACGAGCGATCTTATCCTGATAAGGGTTCCATGGAACAAAGTTACTGCAACAGTAATGATTGATATCTGTCATGGACTATTAATTACACTGTGACATTAATCACATGGTGGCACTATTATTTCGCTTGTAACACCAGTTGTGTTTTATTTCAATACTTATGTGATTTTCACACATTTTTTTAATATATTTTGGTTGCGCAATTGAATTTGTTACACATATCTATAAGCCGAATATTTAGGTTTTCCTTTTGCAGCACCACCTTTTTTTGTGTTTTTTGTTAACAGATATACCTTAATTTGAGTCACGTTTTTATATATATACATATATCTAAATATAGGTATATGCACGTTTATTAGAGGGTTAGCGTGGATATTTCACTTTATACACTGCTAATCAGTGCCACCTATCAGTGCCCATCAGTGATCACCAGTGCCACCTATCAGTGCCCATTAGTGCCTCATCATCAGTGTCACCTATCAGTGCTGCCTATCAGTGCTACCTATCAGTGCCCATCGTTGCCGCCTATCAGTGCCCAACAGTGCCACCTATCAGTGCCCTTCAGTGCCGCCTATCAGAGCCCATCAGTGTGGTCTCATCAGTGTCCACCAGTGCTGCCTCATCAGTGCCCACCAGTCCTGCCTCATCCGTGCCCATCAGTGCTCATCAGTGCAGCCTATCAGTGCCCATCAGTGCTGGCTGATCAGTGCATGTCAGTGAAGGAGAAAAATTACCTGTTTGCAAAATTTTATAACAAACTATGAAAAATGTTTGTTTTTACAAAATTTTCTGTCTTTTTTCGTTTCTTTAACAAAAAATAAAAAACCCAGTGGTGATTAAATAGCACCAAAAGAAAGCTCTATTTGTGTGAAAAAAAAGATAAAAATTTCATATGGGTACAGTGTTGCATGACCACGCAAGTGCGACAGCGCTGAAAGCTGAAAATTGGCCTGGGCAGGAAAGTGCCCAGTAAGCAAGTGGTTAATACATGCCGTAGAATGGGTGTACCTCCCTGTGTCCATTTTTTGCCTATTTGCTTCACTTCCCCCAGGGCAACTGCCCCACCTGCCCACTTCCTTACCCCAGCCCTGAGCACAGCAATGATGTCACTGTTCATTTTATATGACAATATGTGGTTTTGTAAAGGCATCTAAAGCTGGATACACACTATATATATATATATATATATATATATATATATATATATATATATATATATATATATATATATATATATATATATATATATATATATATATATATATATATATATATATATATATATTTTTTTTTTTTTTTTAGATTTTTTACCTTAGATTTACCAAAACCATATAATGTGAGGTCAAACCTAAACATTTTCAATTTGTATGCAATCAGACAGGCCCTTGCACTACATAGTTGAAGGTAATTCTAAAGGAAATCAAACAACAAAAGTTGTATAGTGTGTATCCAGCTTAATACCCACAAAGTGGATTTATATCCTTTGTGGTGATTGACAGATATACTGTATTTATAATCAATATTCTGCGCTTGGAGTTCAGCTTTAATACATGTGAATGTAGAAACAGGCACAATCCTTTCTAGTTTGAAGGTGAAATTCCCCATCAGATTTGCTGGTAATATAAAATATCCTCCAGATATAAGAGGCTTTCCCTTGCTGGAGGAGAGATAAAGTGGCTTGTGAAACCTTGACTACAGAATGGAAAGTCCCTGTACACAGGACAAAGCCTGTCCCTCCTATATATAACACAGTGCAGCCTATCATCCCATATACAGGACAAAGCCTGTCCCTCCTATACATAACACAGTGCAGCCTATCATCCCATATACAGGACAAAGCCTGTCCCTCCAATACATAACACAGCGCAGCCTATCAACCCATATACAGGACAAAGCCTGTCCCTCCTATACATAACACAGCGCAGCCTATCATCCCATATACAGGACAAAGCTTGTCCCTCCTGTACATAACACAGCGCAGCCTATCATCCCATATACAGGACAAAGCTTGTCCCTCCTGTACATAACACAGCGCAGCCTATCATCCCATATACAGGACAAAGCCTGTCCCTCCTATATATAACACAGCGCAGCCTATCATCACATATACAGGACAAAGCCTGTCCCTCCTATATATAACACAGCGCAGCCTATCATCACATATACAGGACAAAGCCTGTCCCTCCAATACATAACACAGCGCAGCCTATCATCACATATACAGGACAAAGCCTGTCCCTCCTATATATAACACAGCGCAGCCTATCATCACATATACAGGACAAAGCCTGTCCCTCCTATATATAACACAGTGCAGCCTATCATCCCATATACAGGACAAAGCCTGTCCCTCCTATATATAACACAGCGCAGCCTATCATCCCATATACAGGAAAAAGCCTGTCCCTCCTATACATAACACAGCGCAGCCTATCATCCCATATACAGGACAAAGCCTGTCCCTCCTATACATACCACAGCGCAGCCTATCATCCTATATACAGGACAAAGCCTGTCCCTCCTATACATAACACAGCGCAGCCTATCATCCCATATACAGGACAAAGCCTGTCCCTCCTATACATACCACAGCGCAGCCTATCATCCCATATACAGGACAAAGCCTGTCCCTCCAATACATAACACAGCGCAGCCTATCAACCCATATACAGGACAAAGCCTGTCCCTCCTATACATAACACAGCGCAGCCTATCATCCCATATACAGGACAAAGCTTGTCCCTCCTGTACATAACACAGCGCAGCCTATCATCCCATATACAGGACAAAGCTTGTCCCTCCTGTACATAACACAGCGCAGCCTATCATCCCATATACAGGACAAAGCCTGTCCCTCCTATATATAACACAGCGCAGCCTATCATCACATATACAGGACAAAGCCTGTCCCTCCTATATATAACACAGCGCAGCCTATCATCACATATACAGGACAAAGCCTGTCCCTCCTATACATAACACAGCGCAGCCTATCATCACATATACAGGACAAAGCCTGTCCCTCCTATATATAACACAGCGCAGCCTATCATCACATATACAGGACAAAGCCTGTCCCTCCTATATATAACACAGCGCAGCCTATCATCACATATACAGGACAAAGCCTGTCCCTCCTATATATAACACAGCGCAGCCTATCATCCCATATACAGGACAAAGCCTGTCCCTCCTATATATAACACAGCGCAGCCTATCATCACATATACAGGACAAAGCCTGTCCCTCCTATATATAACACAGCGCAGCCTATCATCACATATACAGGACAAAGCCTGTCCCTCCTATATATAACACAGCGCAGCCTATCATCACATATACAGGACAAAGCCTGTCCCTCCTATATATAACACAGCGCAGCCCATCATCCCATATACAGGACAAAGCCTGTCCCTCCTATATATAACACAGCGCAGCCCATCATCCCATATACAGGAAAAAGCCTGTCCCTCCTATACATAACACAGCGCAGCCTATCATCCCATATACAGGACAAAGCCTGTCCCTCCTATACATACCACAGCGCAGCCTATCATCCTATATACAGGACAAAGCCTGTCCCTCCTATACATAACACAGCGCAGCCTATCATCCCATATACAGGACAAAGCCTGTCCCTCCTATACATAACACAGCGCAGCCTATCATCCCATATACAGGACAAAGCCTGTCCCTCCTATACATAACACAGCGCAGCCTATCATCCCATATACAGGACAAAGCCTGTCCGTCCTATACATAACACAGCGCAGCCTATCATCCCATATACAGGACACAGCCTGTCCCTCCTATACATAACACAGTGCAGCCTATCATCCCATATACAGGACACAGCCTGTCCCTCCTATACATAACACAGTGCAGCCTATCATCCCATATACAGGACACAGCCTGTCCCTCCTATACATAACACAGCGCAGCCTATCATCCCATATACAGGACACAGCCTGTCTCTCCTCTACGCAGGACACCATGGGGTTGATTTACCAAAACTGGAGAGTGAAAATCTGGTGCAGCTCTGCATAGTAGCCAATCAGCTTCTAACTTCAGCTTGTTCAATTAAAGGGATTGTAAAGCTTAATTTATTTAAAAACAAACAAACAAACATATCATACTTACCTCCACTGTGCAGCTTGTTTTGCACAGAGTGGCCCCAAACACCATCATCTGGGGTTCCTCGGCGGCTCTCGCAGCTCCTCCCCACATCAGATAACCTCCTAGCAGAAGCGCTCTCCCGGGGGGTTACCTTGCGGGTGCGCTCTCGAGTCCATCATTCGGTGGCTATAGCCGCCAAATGTATGACTCGGCCCTGCCCCCAGCGCCTGCGTCATTGGATTTGATTGACAGCAGGGGTCAATGGCTCGCTGCTATCAATCTATCCAATCAAGAGCCAAGAACCCCCGGGCAGAGGGACAGCGCATCCCCGCCGGGTGAAATTCCAGGGCTCAGGTAAGTAAAACGGGGGTTGGTCACTGTCATATGTTTTTTCACCTTAAGGCAAAAAACTTGATGGTTTACAACCCCTTTAAGCTTTGACAATAAAACCCGGCAGCTGATTGGTTACTATGTAGAGCTACACCAGATTTCGCACTCTCCAGTTTTAGTAAATAACCCCCAGCCTTTCACTCCCATACAGAGGACACAGCGTGTCCCTCTGTTCCAGTGTCATCTCCGTCATCCCTACTCCCAGCTGTGATGATGGGGGTCCTTATCAGACGTCAGCCTGTGTCCATCACCTTTCCTCTGCCTCCCTCCTCCCTCTGCTCCCTCTGCTCCCTCCTGCTTCCCTCCTCCTCCCCCAGCTGATAAGAAATGCTTTCTCCACAACTCTCAGAATTCGCTGAGTGATCTTGTCTTCTTTCGAAATCGCAGAGCTTCTGTACCTTGCACCCTCCCTCCCTGGCACCCAGCTATTATATGTCTTGTTTTTTCTTGCCTAACCCTCTTCAATCTCAGGGACAGCCGGAGGCAACAAGTAAGTGTGACCCCCCAATAAGTACCCCACCCCAGGACTCTACACTACCTGCTCAGCACAAGGGATGGGGCTGTCATTGTCATACAACACTCAGATGTTTGTTTATTACTGAAACTTGCATAGTGCAGGAGAGATCCAAGGATAAAGCCATTGTGCAAACACCAAGTAATGCTGATGTACCTAACAAAGGGATTGCTAGCATTTAAAGGGGGTGTACTATTGCCAGGACTGCTTTATGTGATGTATTAGCCTTTATTGTAGGAGCTGTGAGTCCATAGTTTAAATAACTTGTATACACACTTGTTGGATGTTTGTATACAAACGAATGCTGGCCATATACACAGACATTTATTTATCATTTTTGTTATTTATTTTGTATTATATTGCCTGAACAAGCAGCCAGCATGCTTCGAAAACCTATGTTACCATTTATTTAGTTTAGGCAATAAATGGTATTAACTTAATACTACACTTCTACTTGTTACTTTCTTTTATTACAGGTATTTATATAGCATTGATCTTCTACGTATTGTACACCCACACATCTATCTATCTATCTATCTATCTATCTATCTATAAATAAATAAATATATATATATATATATATATATATATATATATATACACACACACTTTATTACCAAATGTATTGGGGCACCTGTCTTTACACGCACATGAACTTTAATGGGATCCCAGTCCTACTCCTTAGGGTTCAATACGGAGTTGGCCCACCCTTTGCAGCTATAACTCGAATGTACAATGTATATGTAAAGCGCTGTGTAATTTGACGGCGCTATATAAATACCTTAAATAATAATAATAATAACAGCTTCAACAGGGAAGGCTGGGAAGGCTGTCCACAAGGTTTAGGAGTGTGTCTATGGGAATGTTTGACCATTCTTCCAGAAGCACACTTGTGAGGTCAGACACTGATGTTGGTTGAGAAGGCCTGGCTCGCAGTCTCCGCTCCAATTCATCCCAAAGGTGTTCTGTTGTGTTGAGGTCAGGTCTCTGTGTAGGCCAGTTAAGTTCCTCCACCCCAAAATCACTTATCCATGTCTTTATGGACCTTGCTTTGTGCACTGGTCCAAATTATTTGGTGGAAGGGGGATTATGATGTGGGGTTGTTTTTCAGGGGTTGGGCTTGGCCCCTTAGTTCCAGTGAAGAGAACTCTTAAGGCGTCAGCATACCAAGACATTTTGGACAATTTTATGCTCCCAACTTTGTGGGAACAGCTTGGGGATGGCCCCTTTCTGTTCCAACATGACTGCGCGCCAGTGCACAAAGCGAGTTCCATAAAGACATGGATGAGTGAGTTTGGGGTGGAGGAACTTGACTGGCCTCAACCCCATAGAACACCTTTGGGATGAATTGAATTGAGTGGAGACTGCAAGCCAGGCCTTCTCGTCCAACATCAGTGCCTGACCTCACAGATGCGCTTCTGGAAGAAACCTAAGAAACCTAAACCTAAAGCCTTCCCAGAAGAGTTGAAGCTGTTATAGCTGCAAAGGGTGGGCCAACTCAATATTGAACCCTACGGACTAAGACTGGGATCCCATTAAAGTTCATGAGCGTGTAAAGGCAGGTGTCCCAATACTTTTGAATATATATATATATATATATATATATATATATATATATATACTGTTATTGGAAGATTGCGTTGATCTGTGCAATCGTTTTCACAACGGAAAGCTGGTTGAGTCCCCATTCACACTTAAGTGTGAACATATATGGGCAATTTTGAAGCAGTTTTCAATTTTTTTTGCAGTTTGATGCATTTTTGAAGTGCAATGTGTGTGTTTTTCATGTGTTTTCAAGCCTCAGACTTTTTTCATTTTGGACCATGGAAAGTATCATCTCTGACATCTTATGTTGCTGTCTTCCTTTTATCTGCCAGAATAACTGTTAAGAGCAAAACATACGCTAAAATACTTCTTTTCAGGCACTTCCATTATTAGTCAATGGGGCCAAAAATGCACAATTCTGCCTTAAAAAAAGCTCATGTTTGCCTTCATGTGGCAAGCAACAAAGCGCTCAGGTGTAAACAAGCAACATTAAAAATAAAGGGGTTCTTCCTGTTGAGCATTGTCCGGCTTCAAGAAACGCATGACAAGATACTCAGGACCTGTTCAAATCTGAGCATTTTGGGATTGCGGGCAGAATCATGCAATTCTGCCTGCGATTCCAGAATTGCAGCAAACCATGGGACACACTTGCGGGGCTATTATTTCTTAATGGCATCTGAAACGCGGTGTGATTTTGCCGCCATTGTGGTGAGACAAAACGCATGAAAATTGTGGCAAGTAACCCAATGTGAAACGCGCCTGGCTCGGTGCCAAAGTTTTTTACATAAGCTACTTTGTCACATTTTTGGAGCTGACAAAGGCCCATTCGAAATAAATGGTGGCACTCCAAAAAACACACCACAAAATCGCCCCCCCCCCAAAAAAAAAAAAAAAAAAAGCTACACTGCTGCCGTGTCGCTCAGGTGAGAACAAAGTGTGAATAGGGGCTAACATTGGTTGCTAGAGAGTTGTTCTTTGTATGGCCAGTTTTTGATGATCTTGCACACTTATCGTCGCAGTTCACATTAAAGACATATACAGGGCAGACGCATACCTCCCAACATTTTGAGATGGGAATGAGGGACACCTACTAGCAAATGTATGTAGGCATAGGACACGCCCCCTGCCACACCCCCCTTAAAGGAGAATTGACCCCCCCAAAAAAGTTAATCAAATCCACAAGTGCTTTTTTTTACCACTACTATTCCTTTATATTGGCTTTTAAAAGTTACAAATGCAGTAATTTAGAAATCAGAAGAAAGGTTTAGCACTGAAAAACACTTTTTGAAAGTTAAAAAGTGCATTTTATATACAAAGATATAGATTAGAGCAAAATGAGGGACAAATGAGGAAGAAAGAGGGACAGAGGGACTTTGTTCCAAATCAGGGACAGTCCCTCGAAATCAGGGACAGTTTGGAGCTATGCAGACCTGTGACGGTTTTTGGAACTTTTTTTGTGATACGCGTTCCTCCCCCTTCCCATTGGTGGAAATGTGTGTTCCCTGGTTTTTAAAAGACTGTTTTTGCTGCTACATTGCAGTGGATTACTTCTATGCTCTACAGAACTGTGTTCACCCTTAAACAAAACAAAATTTGGTTATACAAACGCTGCGACCATAGGGGAAGAGATGAAAAACCTGTGGGACAGGTAAGAGGGACATGGTATATAATGGTAAGGATTAGCGAGGAAAGGGATTCCTTCTGACTTTATTTTTCAGGAAAAAAAGAATGGAATGATAGAAGAGGAATTGTGTTGTGCTTAGTGTTTGTGAATGGTACAGGATGCTGAGCTCCTGGCACTGAGACAAGGTAGGAAGTGTTTGCAGCTCCAGAATCACAGTGTACTTAGCTGTAAGGGCAAAGTCGTATTAGAAGCCAATATAACAGTAACAGAAAAACAACTCCAGCGCTGCAAGAAAGGGCTGAAAGTTTCGAGTTAAATTACAAGTGCTGTTTATAGCCCTGAGAATGATTATGGGGACATTGCTCTTCAATCCTACTCATTAATGACTAACTTCCTAGAATCCCCTTCGCTTATCATTGACTATAGGTGAAGCTGCTGGTTCAGGCTTCTTTTATCAGACAAGCAGTAAACACATTGCTCTAATGATGTGAAAGTTTTATCACTTTATTCCACCACTTATTATGCGATATTAATCTCTCCGTTTTTGTTCAGCAGCTCATTTATTCTCCTACTGAGTATACAGCTTCTTTATATTTAAAGAGGAAGTAAACCCTCCTGCAAAAAAAAAAAAAAAAAAAAACTAAAAACACACCCTGCAAGATAAAGGCATAATGAGCTAGTATGCATAGCATACTAGCTCATTATGAATTACTTACCCGAGAACGAAGCCCCTGCAGCCGTCCTCGTCTCCCCCTCAGGCCGCTGACATGTCGCCCGGGGCTTGCTTCCGGGTATCACGGCTCTGGTGCTGTGATTGGCCGGAGCTGAGATGACGTCACTCCCGCGCATGCGCGCGGGAGCCGCCGCGAATGGCACAGTACAACTGAAGCAACGGCACGTACGTGCCATTGCTTCAGTTGGCTCAAGTGCGCATGTGCCGCATGATGTCGGCACATGCAAATACAGGGATATCTCCTAAACCGTGCAGGTTTAGGAGATATCCAGTACAGCTACAGGCAAGCCTAATTATAGGCTTGCCTGTAGTTTAAAGTGGTTGTAAAGGGCTTGCAACCACTTTAAATCCTTGTCTATGCACTGCGAGGGGGGCGCAATGCGGGGGAATCAGACACTGCACCCAGGCAATAGGGGATTAGGGTGTGCCCACGCACACCTGGCACACCCCCTGTGCGCGCCTATGTTCCAGTTTAGACCCTATACCAGTGATGTAACCTTGGCACCATAGATGTTTTGGAACTACATTTCCCATGATGCTCATGCACTCTGCATTGTAGTTGAGCATCCTGGGAAATGTAGTTCCAAAGCATCTGGGGTGCCAAGGTTCGCCATCTATGCCCTATACACACTATTAGATTTTCTGCAGATTTTTTTCTTTAGATTTACCAAAACCATGTAGCATACCTCCTAACTTTTTGAGATGGGAATGAGGGACACCTATCAGCAAAAGTATGCAGGCATAGGACACACCCCTTGCCACGCCCCCTTAAAGGAGAATTGTACAAAAAAACAAGATTGGTTAAACCCATAAATGTTTTTTTTACCACTACGATTCCTTTATATTGGCTTTTGGAATTTACAAATGCAGCAATTTAGATGAAAGGTTTAGCGCTGGAAAACACGTTTTGATAGATAAAACGTGCATTTAATATACAACTATATGGATCAGACCAAAATGAGGGACAAATGAGGAGGAATGAGGGACAGAGGGACATTGCTCCAAATCAGGGACAGTTGGGAGCTATGAATGTAGTACAAGGGCCTGCCTGATTGCATACACATTGAAACTCTTAAGGTTTGACCTCATATTATATGGTTTTGATGAATCTGAAGACAAAAATCTGATGAAAATCTAATAGTGTGTATGGGGTCTAAGCTGATGCCATGATCACTGCCCCAGTGGACGATTGTTCGTCCGTTTTTTTGTGGCATGCTAGTCTCATGTCTAGTCTAGTGAAGAGGTTACTCACCATATGAAAATTCTCGTATGACAAAGTACAACTTCAGAAGTGATGTAATGTGTTGAATAGTTTTGTATCTATTCTTTAGTTTCTGAGCATGCGTAGTCTTGCTCTTATGATTTTTTGTGGACAAAAACCAATTAAATGAAAATCGGACGTTGTGTTCACATCCGACAAAAAATGTTATAGTCTGCACATCCAGCTTTTGTCGTACGAAAAAGCTTCTCACAGCAGTGGGTCCGGTGCGTCCCTGTTTACCGATTTCTGACCCAAAGACGCACAGGACTCTTTCCAAATGCGGACTGAGGCCGCCCCAGAGCTGTGTAAACCGGCTCCACAGAGAGCCAGGAACACTCCTCTCCTGTTATGCAAATTTGATGCAGGGAAACCCGCAGTGCCGGCCACTCTTGCAGGGCGCAGGGGTGCCACCCCCCTAATCCATGTGTCAGACGCATGGATTCCAATGGGTTTTTTTTTTTTTTTTTTTCGAAGCGCATGATTAGACTGGCTTCAGAACACTGCGCCCGGAGCCCATCCAGTTGTGTGACATTAGCGAATAAATATTTGCTAAAGTCTTCCTGTTTCTTCTCCTGGCCAATCAGGAAGTGGGTCCTGAGACCTGATTGGCTCGGAGTCCTAAGACCCGATTGGCCGCAAGTCCTAACTCCTGATTGGGGAAAAGCAACCGCCGGGACTCGAGAGGAGACGTAGGGGAGCAGGGCTTGTCAGGCGACGAGCGAGTGATGCGGCGATCGATCGAGCAAGCGCCGGTGGGGGAGGGGTTGTTTGGTTGGTTGGCTGGTTGGGGGGCACCACTGGAAACCTGCATCAAATTCTCACATGTGTGAACCCAGCCTAACAGTAAAACACAATGGGTGGATGTCTCCTTTGGGCTGGTTCAATTGTATTTGGAATTAATCTATGTTGTCACAGGCATACCCGCAGAAGAAATTCCTGTTTCAAGGGAAATTTGAGCTTAGGTTTTGTTATGTCTATTGTTTGCATGGATAGATGATTTTAAGTGGCCATATACTTTAGCGTTAGTTACAACTCTACTTCCTCCTCTCCTCTTCCTATCTCTGTTGGGGTCCCCCAAAGTTCTATTCTTGGGCCTCTCCTATTTTCAATCTACACCTCCTCCCTCATCATTTTGGAGTATCTTGTGAGCCTAAGCTCCTCTTCTGTTGAAATTCTTAAGCAATAAATGCTAAAAAGATGTCCCCTAGACCTTTGATGGTCCACGAGAAAATGTTGGTGGTTCCCGGCGGTTTTGCCACAAATCAACATTGTGGCGGATGTATAGGGCCCAATGTTTCCAGTGTTGTTCTCGGTGCGCGCTGACAGTCAATAATGTCAGCACACATTTATACACAATGCCTCCTCTGTAGTTCTGGCTCCTGTGAACTCAGAGGGAGGCACCAGGAGCAGTGCAATTTGGACATTTTCACTTAGGGGTGTACTGACTTTTGTTGCTAGCGGTTTAGACATTAATGGCTGTGTGTTGAGTTATTTTGAGGGAACAGCAAATTTACACTGTTATACAAGCTGTACACTCACTACTTTACGTTGTAGCAAAATGCCATTTCTTCAGTGTTGTCACATGAAAAGATATAATAAAATATTTACAAAAATGTACAGGGGTGTACTCACTTTTGGGAGATACTGTATGTGTGTGTATATATATATATATATATATATATATATATATATATATATATATATATATATATATTAGGGTTAGTGTCAAAGCATTGTGAAAGATATAATTGGAGACAAGCAAGAAATGAAATATTCACGTTGATTTCCCGTAATGGTTTGCTGTTGTATGGAATTTTAAAGGAAACCTGTACTAGGAAAATATAAAGGTTGCCATGGTTTAGCTCTCCTACTGGAAAAGCCAGTTGACCGGCTGACCATTGGCTTTAGTGCTGTGAGCACAGACTGGATATGGATATCTGACTTTCTAATCTGCATGTTTGTTCCAGGTGAAACAACCTGACAAGTAGTATTCTTTTAAGAAAGTCCGTGCCCGCAACCTCCGTATTTCTCTTAGTGCAGGTCAGTATTATAATTGTTATATATATATTAGTGTGTGATTTTTGACAATCTCAAGATATCTAAGCATTAAGGAGAGTATTTGAATAGAGCTTGAGTATGAAAAATATTTGTTCTTCATGTGCAGATGAAGACTGGATCAAGTATACCTTTGAGTGCCTTAGATAAGAGAACCTTTGAATACATATTATCTGGTATAGTTTTGGTATGACACTACCCATGTGGTCTCTGAGGTCAGTAGATAAGGGCAGTAAGTAAGGATCTCTGGGAATGACAGATAAGTTTTCTAAGGATTACTTGACACTAAGTTATATAGATAGAAAATATTCTTCCAATAATCCTGTTTGTCATACACCTTGCATAAGGCTGCACACACTTGCACAGATCTTTCCTGAGTTTAGATTGATAAGCTTAAAGGGGTTGTAAACTCTCAAGGTTTTTACACCTTAATACATTCTATGCATTAAGGTGAAAAACCTTCTGTAGTGCAGCCGCCCCCCAGATCCCCCCATTTGCTTACCTAAACCCGATCGTTCCAGCGATGGGGACAAGCACAGCAGCTCCAGCGGCCGTCTCGGGTCCTCATTGGATAGATTGATAGCAGCGGGAGCCAATTGGCTCCCGCTGCTGTCAATCAAATCCAGTGACTTGGGGGCGGGGCCAAGTCCTGCTGTCTGTATCAGTGTACGCAGCAGCAGGACTCGGGAGCGCACCCACGCGAGTGTCCCCATGGAAAGAGACTCTCCGTGGGGGCACTTGAGAAGAGAAGGAGCCAGGAGTGCCGCTGAGGTACCCTAGAGGAGGAAGATCGGGGCCGCTCCGTGCAAAACTTTTGCACAAAGGAGGTAAGTATAACATGTTTGTTATTAAAAAAAACCCCAAAAAACGGACCTTTACAACCCCTTTACAAGGAGCCCGTGCTTATTAGACCCCTTTCACACTGGGGCGCTTTGCAGGCACTACAGCACTAAAAATAGTGCCCTGAAAGAGCCGCTGCTGTGTCTCCAATGTGAAAGCCCCGAGTGCTTTCACACTGGAGCGGTGCGCTGGCAGGATGCTAAAAAAAGTCCTGCTAGCAGCATCTTTGGAGCGGTGAAGGAGTGGTGTATACACCGCTCCTGCCCATTGAAATCAATGGGGCAGCGTGGCTATACTGGTGGCATAGCGCAGCGCTTTGCGGTGGTTTTAACCGTCTCTCGGCTGCTAGCGGGGGGGGTAAAAGCATCCCGCTAGTGGCCGAATAGCGCCGCAAAATTGACGGTAAATCGCCGCTAAAAATAACGGCGTTTTACCGCCGACGCACCCACCGCCCCAGTGTGAAAGGGGCCTTACAATCTTCAAAGCAAAAAAAAAAAGATCCACAACACCATATCAGTTAGGCTAAGTTCACATTGACGTTAAAAGCAGGCATTTGAGAAGTGTTAAAAACATTCCTCAAACGCCTATGCAAAATGATACAAAGGACAGGGCTTGCTCACACTATCAAAACATGAAACGTTAGTGTCGAATCGCTTCAAAATTCTAGCATGTTGAGTGAGGAGATGTTTGAAGCCTTTCAACGCCTCCCATTCAAGTCTATGGTAACGCTTCGCAAACGCTGTGGCAGAAAGTTGCATTGCAGTTGCGGGGCGTTAAATTAGCTTATTAATTTTGTGGAGGAGTTATAACGCGCATGATCACTCGTCAAACACTTCAAAACTGCCCATACGGTGTTTGGGGAGCATTTTTAACTGCTCATTAACGCCTGTAAAACGCCAGTCCAATGCCCATACTAGAGCTCATTAAAGTGAGTCTAACACCCATACTAATGCTATAGAAGTGATTGTTAAGCATTCGAAATTTAGAATTTAGTGTGAGCAAGCCCTAACGATCACCAACCAGCATGATTAAAGTTAGCTATAGATATTATGTGATACTCACCACACATAAAGTGATTTTAAGTGCCAGTTCACACAGGGGTGGCTTCAAAGTCTCCCTGACTCTGAAGCCGCCCCGTACAGCACGACTTCAGCGCGGCTTGTAAAACGACCTCTGTATAGAAGTCAATGCAAGCCGCTCCAAAGTTGCCCCCAAGTAGTACAGGAACCTTTTTCTAAGTTGGAGCGACTTGAGTTGCTCCTATTAGAATGGTTCCATTGCATTGCATGGAGCTTGAATTGTCCGGTGGCTAAGTCGCCTGACAGGTGTGTGAACCAACACTAAAGGCAGAATTAAAAAAATAAATAAAATGAAATAAACATGTCATACTTACCTGCTCTGTGTAATGGTTTTGCATATAACAGCCCCGATTCTCCTCTTCTCGGATCGCCCGCCATCACTCCTGGCCCCTTCCTACTGCCAATTGCTCCCAGAGCTAGCAGCTTGCTATGGGGGCACCCGAGCAAGGTCACTCCCACTCACACTGAGGCTGAGGCTCTCATGCATGTCACTGGATCGATATGGAGCTCAGGTAAGTATGGGGGGGGGGCTGCTGCACACCAAAGCTTTTTTACATTCATGTATAGCTGGCCATACACTTAAAGATTTTTTTCACTCAACCTGTGCGCTGTATGAAGGAAATCAGATTCCTCAATCCACGCTAAACAGCGCAGATTGAGGAGTCGCCACTGCTGGTTATTGTATTTTGACAGCCAGCGACACCCTGAACAGTGCCGGCATCTGATTGGTTACAGGCGCTGTTTGGTCAACAACAATTTTCTACCTAGTTCCTTCCACAAAAGTCGGTCGACTTTTGTCAAGCTAGGTGGTTCCAAGCCAACAGGGTAGCTTTAAAATGTAAGTTCACCTTTTCTGAAACAATAAAAAGGTGAACTAACACCGTACACCCTCCCCACCCCCACCCCCGTGGTCCCTGCTGTACATAGCTCTGTGGGTGATGAGCAATAAGTGCCAACTGAAAACCCACTATTTTTTTTAGTTTTGGATAGTTTTTGGATAGAGTGGAGAGGGATAAGAACACCTGTTTTTATTGCTGTATGTGCTCCCGTTAGGGAGATTCACCTTCTCTATTTGTCCTGTTTACCGTTATCACTGAAAGTGAAAGTAAAAGAAAATCTCAAATTTTGGATTGTCCTCAGAAAAGTAATAGAGGGGACATCTTCCAATGGGGACAGTGGTTCTGTTGATCTGTGGGTCACCAAGGAATTCCCTTAATTTGCTGGGATTTCCTCTCACTTCCTGTGTGGCTATAGGACAGGAAATGACTGGAAATCTCCGCAATGGGACACAGATGGTGGGAAAAAATCTGCCGTGGGTTATAACCCTCCTTACTCTATCCAAAATGAAAAAAAAAACGAAAAAAAAAAGTTATGGCCATATTTCTACTTCAGATGAACACTAAACCATATCCTTAGTCTCCAAAAACCATATCCATATCCATCCACTACTTAATGGCCCTGTTTTCTATTTTTCATGAAATAGTTTTTTACTGTTTTTTTTTCTGCTCCCTTGTAATGTCCTCCATGAGTTCCTGGGACCTCTCCTTTTCCGCCTAACTTCCATTTGTTTCAAATGAGCAGTGCACGTTAGTGGCTGTCATATGTACTGCTCTATGCACACTACAAATCCCATAGTTCACAGTCCCTAGTCCATCTTGGAAGTGAACAAAGAGAAGGTGACTTTGTTCCTGCATACAGTGGGACCATGGAGAACAAAGAAGGTAGCCACCCTCTAAAAGAAAGTCAGATCACAGCAGCAAAAAACAAAAAAAGGAATATGGAGATTTTAATGAGCCCGCGAGAAGGTACTTTTAAAAATGATAAAAAGGCTTTTTTTCTCTTTTCTAAAAATAACAAACATGCCATACTTACCTGCTCTGTGGAGTGGTTTTGCACAGAGCAGCCCCGATCGATCCTCCTCTTCTTGGGTCTCTCGCCAGCGCTCCTGGCCCCTCCCTCCTGCCTAGTGCCCCCAGAGCAAGCAGCTTGCAATGGGGGCATCCAAGCAGCCCTACCCCCCCTCTCTCCTCATTGGCTTACTGGCTGTGAATGACAGCAGCGGGAGCCAATGAAGAGTGAGAGTCCCTGGAGAGCTGAGGTTCTCATGCATATCACTGGATTGCGATGGGGCTCAGGTACTGTATGTATTGGGGGGGCCTGCTGCACAGAGAAGGTTTTTTTTACCTTTGAATGCACGAAGGTAAAAAACCTTGAGCCTTTACAACCACTTTTAAGTTAAAGCAGAACTTCAGTAATTTTTTCAACTTTCCATCTATTAAATTCTCTGCCCTTGTTGTTTTAACTTTGGATAGTAAAACATTTTTTTTCTGCCAGTAAATAACTTATACAGCACACTGCCTGTTTCTTTTCTGGTCATTAGCCTAGGCTTGTGACATCATGCACAGCTCTCTCTCTCACTCTAGTGAGAGTTTGCCAGGAAGGGAGGGGGGATGAGTAATAAGAGAGCCAATGAGAGCTGCAGAGCTGGAGGTGTGTCTGTGTGAATTCAGGAAGTGAACAGGCAGCAGCTTCAGCTGCCCACAGCTAAAATGGATGCAGCCAGACTTAGTGGAGGGAGATTTCTGAAGCATATTTGGCAAGTACAGAATCACAGTGTATATAAAATAATATGCAAAGTGGTTGGAGGGAAGCTTCAGAATGGCAAAGATGTTTTTATTACAAATTATGTGAGCAGACTGCAGTTCCTCTTTAAGAATACATACTTGACTAGAATTAGCTTTTTTAAAATCAGAGTTTAGTGTCACTTAAAAAAAAACACACACACAGAGAAATAGAAATGGTCAAAAATGTGAGCTTTTTTATTACATTTTATTATTACAAAAGGTCTTTCCAAAATGTCTATTCAAAGCAATTCTGTCACAAAGAATTTTTAAAAGAATATCTCCTGCATCAGAAGACTGTAAATATTTACAGGTCTGACCAATGGCGAGTCTGAACTCCACTGTCATCATGCAGTACATCCTTGTGTAAAGCCTTTGGCATTCAGCACTTCTGTGAGCGTTGAATGCCTTCATCCCCCCACAGCACAGGTGGTTCCTTCTGCCAGCCCCTATGTCACCACAGAATATACTAGTCAGAGGAAGGTACCACAGGGTGCACAGGGGACACAGACATTTGACACACCTAGAAGGGTTAAAAGCCAAAGATTTTGCAGAGGAGAAAAAAACTCCAGAATAGACTAAAACATAAGGCTCATTGCTGCCTGTTAAGTAGCTAAAACATTGACCAGTTATATCAACATGGTAAGCTAAAATATGATTTATATATAATTCTGAATAATCTGAGACATGACTGGCAAAAAAATGCATCGTACATGGATGACTTTATAAACAGTTCAAAGAGAAGAGAAGAGCCCAGATCTTTGGGTCTGTTTTCTTGTTATGTAAATGAAGCCAATAATCCAATCAATAATCTTCCATTATTTACTGCCTAGCTGTATCATTTTGCACAGATGGCTGATTCACAATTAACTTTTCCAGACATCTGAATGCAAAAGTAAGCAGATCTGGCTATTCATCAAGTGGATCACTTGCATAAATCCCTATGGCAGATGACCTGTGTAGGCCCTTTTGTACGGACATCTGCTGTCTATACTTACAGACAAGGGTGAAGATGATCCTGTCTTTGAATGGCATTATTCAGAGCATTGTACTTGTTTTACAACCTCACATCTGACATTGTACTACCAGATTGTTTGCATGGGCTTAAAGTAAACCACAGTCATGTCACAGTGCTGTAGAGCAGACAGAAACAATGCATTAATATCTTTTGTTTTTACATTAATATTAGGGAAAAAGTGATAGTAGCTGAAAAAAAGAAAGTTGAGCACTGTACTTGATTCATTTTATTTACTCCAAGACCTCCATTTATTTATCTGTGTCCCAAAACAGGAAGTGAGAGTAAAGCCGCGTACACACGGGCGGACTTTTCGACCGGACTGGTCCGACTGACTTTCCGACGGACTTTCAACGGACTTCCGACGGACTTTCTAACGAACGGACTTGCCTACACACGATCACACCAATGTCCGACGGATTCGTACGTGGTGACGTACACCAGACTAAAATAAGGAAGTTGATAGCCAGTAGCCAATAGCTGCCCTAGCGTCGGTTTTTGTCCGTCAGGACTAGCATACAGACGAGCGGATTTTCTGGGTCCGGCGGACTTACGACGTAAAGATTTGAAGCATGTTCCAAATCTAAAGTCCGTCAGATTTGCGACTGGAAAAGTCCGCTGAAGGTCCGATGAAGCCCACACACGATCGGATTGTCTGCCGGACTCTGTCCGTCGGACCAGTCCGGTGGAAGAGTCCGACCGTGTGTACGCTGCATAAGTCCCTCCGAAGTGAGTCAATCCCTGGTTGTCCCCTCTGGAAGATTTCCTCTCTATTACTGTTCTGGTGACAACTCAAAAAACTTTCACTTATGGTGATAATGGTAAATAGGACAAATAGCGAGGGTGAATCTCCCTTAAGGGGACACAGACTGCAAAAAAAGAAAAAAACCTGACAGGTGTCCTAATCTCTCCTCACTATATCCAAAACTAAAAAAGACGTTGCCTTTAGTTGTACTTTGCAAAAAAAATTGCACATTTATAAAGCGCAATTGGGACTTAAATGACTTGAATGAGAGGGAATGGCTGAGAGTAGGAGAGTCCAGATCTGTAACTTGTAAGGCCGGCCATACACAAGATTCTGGAAGGCTGGTGTTTTGTCAGATTAGCAAACCTGTGAGATTAGCATGCTTGCCGTTGCTTTTAAAATTCAACAACAAAACAGTCAGACGGATTTTTAAATACGTACTGTATTTCACTATATAACCTGAGTTTACTGGTAAAAGTAAGAGTGAAATGCATGACTCCAGTGGGTGTAACAAGATGTCCGCTTGCGACCTTTTCACTGTATCCTTACTGTGGACGAGTGCGGGGTGTAGCAAGATGGTGGCGATGGAACGTCACTTCCGTTACAAATTCTGACGAAACACCGGCCTAAAGATCATGTGACTGGCCTTTCATCCAATCATAGAGTTCTCCCTGCTTAACAGTGCAGGATGAGCACACCAAACACTCCATACTGTGTTGCAGAGAGGCAAGGCAGTGACATCATGCTCTCCACCTCTTCCAATCAGAGAACATTTTGCATTCATTAAGACGATACAAAGCGTTCTCTAAATGGTGCTGGTGCCAAGCAGCATGCCTCCTGTGTCCAGAATGCATCAGGCCAACTGCTCAGCACAGGACCCGGAAGCAAGTGGAGATCACTGGAGTAGCAATGTAGTATCATTTATTTCAGTGATTTCCAGCTTCCAGGGGCATCAGCAAGGTATGGTATATACTGTATATCAGGGGTGTCAAACTCAATTTCATTGTGGGCCGCATCAACATTAGGGTCACCCCCAGAGGGCCAGTTCTATCTGTAGCCCCCACCATCAGAAGTCAAGAGTCCCCACTCTCTCTTACATCACAGTGCACCCCCATTGCCATGTGCTGCTGCCGGGAAGGAGCTGGGGGCAGAGCTGGGAAGCAGAAAGTGCAGGGTCTGGAGGAGGACCAGAGGAGGGCTGGAGTCAGCTGCCAGAGTCTGCTGAATGCTGAGACCGGGGGGGTGTGAGGGACAAGTCTCTGAGGCTGCACGGAGAAGTGCAGGATTTGGCAGAGGAGTTCCGTTCTCCTCTCTGTTGCCATCTGCTGAGACAAGGTAGGTCAGAGATGAGGGAGATGCAGCAGAGGGCCACAATAAATGGCCCATGGGCCTTGTGTTTGACACATATGCTTTACATAGTTACATTGGTTCAAGTCGGTCCAATGTAAATATGTAATAATAATTCGCCACAGCAGATTGCCCTAATGTAAATTGACCTTAACAGTTCAGAAATTACATTCTCCTTATTTCTGCCAGTACAGGTTCTAGCTCTCAGCAGTCAAAGGGAAAAGGGGAAGCTCCACTTGTTTGCTTCCTCCCCCCCTCCGCTGCCACATTTGGCACCTTTCGGGGTGGGGAAGTGGATACTTGTCAAAACCAGGTACTCGCTCCAAATTCCGCGTAAGATCAGTGCAATCGTTGTGCGGCGATCTACGCAATTTCCGTCCCCTTTTCCTTCCCCACTGCTGTCTTCTGGGAGACACACAGATCCCAAAAGACATCGGGACCATTCAGAAAGCGCAATGCGACTCGCGTATGTGCAATAGGAAGTGGGCAGTAAACTTCCTGTTTCCCTTCGTAAGAATGCCGGCGCCTGCACCCGGAGCCGATGGATGGATTGGATTGGGGTGCCGACATTGCGGGGTTCCTGGACAGGTAAGTGTCCTTATATTAAAAGTCAGCAGCTACAGTATTTGCAGCTGCTAACTTTTAATTTTTTTTTTCCGGGCTGAAACTCCGCTTTAATGTCAGTTAAAAGGGAGTTCTCAGTGCGTTTTCTGATGACTAATGCACACAAATCTATATAGTTGATTTGCAGCACTGGGTAAAGATAAAGGCGTACTGCAGCATATGTCCTGATTTGACATTACCTTTATATCAATGCACCAGGAGCCACCTCCACTTTACAAACTCAAGAGATTAGTAATGGTTTACCATAAGCCATGGCCAGGATTTCTTTAGCATTAGATGCTTTTTTTTGCATCTACCCTGTTTAGTACAATCTACCATACTTTTTTTTTCCCCTTACACCTGCAGCAGTCCACAGTGGATCATTTTTCAGAGAGCAGCATAGGTGCAGCTGGCAGGCATTCAGGAGGTGAAAAAAATGCCCATTCAAAAACAGGGTTTTTGAATGGGACTACCACGCCACAACCATGACTCTAGCATTTAGTTCGCCCAAATAAATGGGTCACGTTTATGCCCACCTGAACGCAACATGGGGTATAATTTTTACCATACCTCCCAACTTTTTGAGATGGGAATGAGGGACTTCTATTAGCAAAAGTGTGCAGGCATAGGACACACGCCCTTAAAGAAGAATTATACAAAAAAAACATAATCATATTATTTAAACCCACAAGTACTTTTTTTTTACCACTTCTATTCCTTAATACCGGCTTTTGAAATTTACAAATGCAGCAACTTAGATCCTGGATGGAAGGTTTAGCCCTGAGAAACACTTTTTGAAAGATAAAAAGTGCATTTTATATACAACTATATAGATCAGATCAAAATGAGGGACAAATGAGGGGGAAAGAGGGACAGAGGGACATTGCTCCAAATCAGGAACAGTTGGAAGCTATGTTTTTGCTGTGGGTATAACCCCAGTAAATATCTAGCATCCAGCATAGTTACGTAGTTAGTCAGGTTGGAAAAAGAAACAAGTCCATCTAGTTCAACCAATAAAAGAATAAAAAAAGAAAAAAAACATACAATCCCATATACACAATCCTATACCCACAGTTGATTCAGAGGAAGGTGAAAAATCCCAGCAAAGCAGGATCCAAATTGCTACAGCAGGGGAGAAAATTCCTCTGTGATCCCCCAAGCGGCAATCGGATATTCCCTGGATCAACTTTACCTATAAATGTGAGTACCCAGTTATATTATGTACATTTAGGAAAGAATCCAGGCCTTTTTTAAAGCAATCTACTGAGCTGGCCAGAAGCACCTCTGGAGGGAGTCTATTCCACATTTTCACAGCTCTTATTGTGAAGAAACCTTTCCATATTTGGAGGTGAAATCTTTTTTCCTCCAGACGTAAAGCTAGATGTAAAGAGTGCCCCCTTAAAGTGAATAACTCAACACCAAGTTCACTATATGGACCCCATTTGTACATGTTGGTCATATCTCCCCTTAATCTCCTCTTCCCAAGAGAAAACAAATTCAGTTCCTCTAATCTTTCCTCATAGCTGAGCTCCTCCGTGCCTCTTATCAGTTTGGTCGCACTTCTCTGCACTATCTCCAGTTCCCCGCAGAGACAAATTAGGCAGTTGCCTAAGGCCTCGCCCTCTCAGGGGCCTCGCGGCGGCCTAGTTTGCCTAAAGAGCAGCCCCTGGCTATCCTCATACATCAGTCCCAGTACAGTCAGCGGAGCTTCATGGCGCCTTGTTTAGCGTACAGTCAGTCCTCCTCCTCTCTGCTTTGTAACACCACGCCCCACCAGAGCACTGCCGGCAGACACACACACAGAGACTAACGACTGCCCTGTCCAGCAAATCCCGTCCGCCCTTGAGCCGATATCTTGTGCAAGGGCGCAGCTAGCATCTCAGAAGAATAGTCGACCTTCCAGGGTGGGGCTTCCATGGCGGAGCCAATTCCAGTTCGCTGTCTGTGTGCAGCCGACTGACTGCTGAGCTGAGGATGCGCTGATTGAGCTGTGAGCGGACAGAGCCTTGCTATGCGTGCGGTACATGGGCTTGGGGAGGTGTGCATGTGACTGGGGGGTGTGCTAGGGGGGGTGTGCATGTGACTGGGGGTGTGCATGTGACTGGGGGGGTAGATGTGACTGGGGGGTGTGCATGTGACTGGGAGGGTGTGCGTGTGACTGGGAGGGTGTGCGTGTCACTGGGGGGTACATGTGACTGGGGGGGTGTTCGTGTGACTGAGGGGGTACATGTGCCTGCAGGGGGTGTACATGTGTCTGCAGGGGGAGTGCATGTGCCTGCGGGGGGTGTGCATGTGCCTGCGGGGGGTGTGCATGTGCCTGTTGGGGGTGTGCATGTGCCTGTTGGGGGTGTGCATGTGCCTGCGGGGGGGTGTGCATGTGCCTGCGGGGGGTGTGCATGTGCCTGCGGGGGGGTGTGCATGTGCCTGCAGGGGGTGTGCATGTGCCTAGGGGGGGTGCATGTGCCTAGGGGGGGTGCCTCTGGTCCTCCGATATCCTTTTTGAGAACTGGTGCTCAAAACTGAACTGCATATTCCAGATGAGGTCTTACTAATGATTTCTACAGGGGCAAAATGATACCTCTCTCTCTGGAGTCCATACCTTTCTTAATACAAGAAAGGATTTTGCTCACTTTGGAAACCACAGCTTAGCCTTGCATGCTATTATTGAGCTTATGATCTACCAAAACCCCCAGATCCTTCTCCACCATTGAATCCTCCAGTTGTATTCCCCCTAGCATGTATGATGCATGCAAGCCCCCAAGTGCATAACTTTACATTTATCAACATTAAACCTCATCTGCCACTTACTTCCCCAATTAGACAGTGCATTGAGGTTGGCTTGTAAATTGGAGACATATTGTATGGACGTTATTCCACTGCATAGCTTGGTGTCATCTGCAAAGACTGAAATGGTACTTTTAATCCCAGACCCAATATGATTTATAAATATATTAAAAAGTAAGGGTCCCAACACTGAACCTTGGGGTACACCACTGATAACCTTAGATCAATCAGAGTAAGAATCATTAACCACTACTCTCTGAATTCAGTCTTTTAGCCAGTTTTCTAGCCATTTACAAACTGATCTTTCCAAGTCTATAGACTTTACCTTACACATGAGCCATGTGTGTCAAACACTTTTGCAAAATTCAGGTATACCACATCCACCGCCATCCCTCTGTCCTAGGGCAATTAGGGGAATTTCAATAACCCCCCAACGCAATTCATATAAACACCAACCCAGTGCTCTGGGGGACAGTCTAGCTGCTGGCGGATTGTGCACAGCTTAATGGTGACAGTAAAACCACAACTAAACCAACTATTTTTACTGCCCCTGCGATTTTACTGCCCACTAGAACTGTTCCAATACAGCCGGATGGGGCTGTACACATGCCATGGCCATAATGCTTTGCTTCACAGCCACGATGAATATAACTCGGGGTGCAGCGTTTGCTAGGCAGTACCTCCTGTCACACTCACCCATAGAGTTTAATGGGACCAAGCCGCAACCGTGTGTAATGCACCAATTGTTGTGCAGGAGCGTGGCATTATAGGGTTAAATGAGGCAGTGAGGAGGCTTATAACTCCTATAAACTGTGTATGTCACACTTCCAAACTGAATGACTAGAAAACCAACCCTAACAAGGAAAACCTGTCTAAAAATAGGCATTTAAATCTTAAATGACACAGTGGTTGTTTTCCTGCAAATCCAGATTGTGCTAATGGGGGTTTTCAGCCAGAAGCTCTTGAGATGAGATTGTAAGTGGCATTAATGGGTAAGATGATGCAACCACATCTCCTTCTTTGATGATGAGCAGATGCTTCTGGGTGGTGCCAAGCAAGAAAACAGAAAACCACTTGATCAATGGTAACTATTCTTTATTACTATCATTACTGTCCTCTCCAGAAAAGCTGCAGTGATCGCACCATTGTATGAACATTTTGTAAGATTGCTAGTACATGTATTAAAATGGAACATGAGAAGAAGGCAAAAGCTGATGACATACAGGCAACGCCTCCACTTTGTCAAAATCGAGTAAGGGTCTCTAAGAGGCTACCTGTTTGTCCATATGGAATCTCCTACCCTGTAACTAGGGCAGCGCGATGTCGATCTCATTGGTAGTGTTCGTGTCTGGCTACAGAGGGAGCAATTTTATAGATCAACTCTACCAATTCCATAGTGATCCTGCCACTGATGATTTCTCTAGCAGCAGAACTACTTATAAGTCACCATCCTTAGAGTGACACTAAACGCTGGCTTTAGAAAAATTCTATACAAATATGTATTTTGTGGCTTCCTCCAAATCTCCAAATACCTTTCTTTTGCTGCTGTGATCAGACTTCCTGTTAGAGGGTGGCTACATTCTTTCTCCATTGTTCCACTATATGTAAAACGTAGACATCCTTTCTAGCTCATTACTGCGAAGGACCAGGAACTAGTTGGCTATGGGATTTGTGGTGTGCACACAGAAGTGAATGTGACTGCAGCTAATGCCCTGTACACACGACCGGTTTTCCCATTGGAATAAACCAATGTCCGATCGTCATATGTTTTCTCATAGACCTTTCATCCTCCTGAAGAAGTGGTTTTTACCGCAAAACTGGTAGGGGAATATTTATACCCCACCTTTACAGAAACTGTACCGGGGAAACCTGCTATGAGTTAGTTCTGTGTGGTGTATACTGTACTATTTTTTATAATTGTCTCTGTATACATTTCTGTGTTTTTAAGATATTGTTGGTACATTGTTACAGAATAAAATTTTGTATTTTATTAATCAAATTTGTGGTTATACCAATACTGAGAAAGTCATTCCAATTCCTTTTGGGTATCTATGTGTATGGGATAGTTTCGGCAACTACCCCCACATTTTCACCCTCCCCAATCATATATGTCAATTTGGACGATGGTACTCCTTTACTGTTATTACCTTAATGTTATGTGAGGCTATACTCAACGTTTAAAACAAGAACGCGGTGATGTACAGCACGTACGACGGGACTAGAAAAAGGAAGTTCAATAGCCAGTAGCCAATAGCTTCCGTCTCCTACTTGCTTCAGAGCATGCGCCGTTTTTGGTCCATTGGAACATACAGACGAACGGTTTTCCCGATAGGAATTGGTTCCGTTGGAAATATTTAGAACATGTTCCATTTCTAGGCCCGTCAGAATTTTCGAAAGAAAAAGTCAGATGAGGCATATACACGATCGGAATATACGATAAACAGCTCCCGTCTGACTTTTTCTGTCGGACATTCCGCTCGTGTGTACACGGCATAATGCGCACTCTGGGAGCCCACAGAGGACGATCCAAGGAGGCAGAAAAAAAAGATTTCATGAAAATAGATTACAGGGCCATTAAGTAGTGGTTGTGCATGGATTATTTTTGGAGAATAAGTATAATGTTTTAGTGTCAGTTTTCGCATCATTGATTCAATTTTCCAATGGTTATTAGAGTCAAATCAACTTTTGTTTTCAACCATAGTGATAGGGAAATTTAAAGGAGCAGAATGGAAAATTTTTCTTGTGCGAACCAAAATTCCAAATGTAAGTCTTGGTTCACATTGATGTTACTTTGAAATCAATTAGCGCGATTTCAAAGTAGCAAGGTCAGTGTGATTTCAGGTGCTACTTGATAGACATCTGTGTGGCTTCATGCACAGATGTCTATTGAAGTCGCACCTGAAATCGGCAAAAGTAGTGCAGGAACTACTTTTGCAAATCGGTGTGGGGTCGCAAGATCGGTGTCGTACCGATTGGAACAGTGCTATTGCCGCCAATAGGCTGCTCCGACGTAAACTTAGGCTAAATGTGGTTTTCATGAGAAAAATAGTAACTATTGTAATACCTCTGGGAAAGAGGCTTGAATGAAATTTTAACAAGCTTAAAAATGAAATTAGTTGACTCAATGATATCAAGAAAGAATGTTCTGACCTTTTATTTTTCTGCAAACATTCAAACAAAAATCTGACCTGTATGGCCAGCTTTAGGCCTCATGCACACTGGGAGTTTGATTTTCTCCTCTGAACGCCTTTTGCTCCTGGCAGGAAAAACTGCTTAAAAAACAAGTCGAAAGCTGCATATCGCACACGTGTTTAGGCATTAATGGATTCAAATGGCCAGAATATTCATTTATTCTGGCCATTGGAATGAATGAACGCTCAAGCGCGACACACATTAAGCATTTCAGTGCGTTTAGATGAGTTTATAAGCTCCACCAGAGAAAGTTCATCTCACTTCTATGGTCAGGTTTAGGATTAATTAAAAAAAAAAAAAAGACTTAAAGATTAACTAAACCCACATCATAAAAAACTATCAATAAATGGTGTATTACATGCTGTTCATACTCACTCAGTCACTATGAGATTCCTTTTCTGTATTCTGCAAAAACCCTGGTTGATTCTGCTCCACCTTCTGTTCATGTCCCCAATTCAGCTAGGAATTTTGCAGCTGTAGTGGCAACTCTGCACATGCTCAGTTTTCAGTGAGTTTCTATACTGAGCATTTCCCCAGAGGGGGCAATTTTAGAGATCAACTCTACCAATTCCATAGTGATCCTGCCACTGGGGATTTCTCTAGCAGCAGAACTGCTTATAAGTCACCATCCTTAGAGTGACACTAAACGCTGGCTTTAGAAAAATTCTATTCAAATATGTATTTTGTGGCTTCCTCCAAATACCTTTCTTTTGCTGCTGTGATCAGACTTCCTGTTAGAGGGTGGCTACATTCTTTCTCCATTGTTCCACTATATGTAAAACGTAGACATCCTTTCTGGCTCATTACCGTGAAGGACCAGGAACTAGTTGGCTATGGGATTTGTGGTGTGCACAGAGAAGTAAATGTGCATTTCAATGAGTTTATAAACTCCACCAGACAAAGTTTCTCTCACTTCTATGGTCAGGTTTAGGGTTAATTAAAAAAAGACTTAAAGATTAACTAAACCCACATCATAAAAAACTATCAATAAATGGTGTATTACATGCTGTTCATACTCACTCAGTTTTGCTCAGTTTTCAGTGAATTTCTATACTGAGCATTTCCCCCACTATCACATCAGAGCAGCTCATGTGACTATCACATGTGATAAATGACAGCCCACACCCTCCCTCCTCCTCCATGCTGACTAACCAGCCAAACACAACAAGGGCGGGATATTACATGTAGATTATTGGAGGCTTCACCTTCCTCT
Organism: Aquarana catesbeiana; assembly: GCF_042186555.1. NCBI lineage: Eukaryota > Metazoa > Chordata > Amphibia > Anura > Ranidae > Aquarana > Aquarana catesbeiana. The sequence goes on along the minus strand of NC_133324.1, from coordinate 348,073,499 downwards.
TATTCTAAGACACAGGCTGGGGGGGGGGGGTGACACAGCCTGTAACTGAAAGAAATCTGCCCACACCATGTTATTGCCAAAAAATAATAAAGATTTGATTTCATATATATCTTTGAATGACAATTTAAAACAGTTTATTGGTATTATTTATTTATTTTTACTCTGTATTCCAAAGGCTATTTTTTTTACATTTTGAACATGTGAACAGCAGCAGAGCACTAGAAGCTCCTCCTGCTTATGTTTCCCTCCAGACAGGATGGGAGAGAGCTGGGTCATGTGACAGCTGTATATTGATACATTAAACAGTGTGTGTTTAGTATCACTTTAAAGTAAAAAGTTACTTCATGTGAAAGAGACACTAATATGTTTTTGAATATGTCTGTAAGCTCCCATCTGTACATAAACTGGAAAATGTAACATCTATCTATCAATGAATGCTATTAAAATTCCAAAATTCTTGTACATAAACCATCATGTAATTTATCCTCAAAAGTCTAAAATTCTTTTACATAATCCAGCATGTATTTTAAGTGGCCTTTTAAATAGATATGTTTAATTTTCCAGTGGATTGGCTGTGAATACAGTTCAGTATACCTGGCTATTTCTGTACCATACAGTGTGTATTTAGAGTTAATATTGTTTAGGCAGCACTGAAGAGGTAAAATTCCTCTCCTGTTCCAATTTATTGTGCATGGCTGCTCCACTCACCCTGTGACCTCTCGCTTTCTCCTAGCTGGACATGCTGCTGTGCTGCTGACTCTTTCATTACACCATGGGTATCTCCGGTAAATACATACCTGCCGCCACAGAGGAGCCAGCTCCCAATGGCAAAAATGAATCTCCACTGGACACTAACTCTCAGGAATCCATGAAACTCAAGAAGGAAATTTCCCTGCTGAATGGGGTTTGTCTGATTGTGGGCAACATGATCGGCTCTGGGATCTTTGTGTCACCCAAGGGTGTCCTTATCTATAGTGCTTCTTATGGCCTTTCATTAGTCATCTGGGCGGTTGGAGGAGTTTTTTCAATATTCGGTGCTTTATGTTATGCTGAACTAGGTACAACCATTACCAAATCAGGAGCAAGTTATGCCTATATTCTGGAGGCCTTTGGTGGCTTCATAGCCTTCATCAGACTGTGGACATCCCTCCTTATTATTGAGCCTACTAGTCAAGCTGTCATTGCCATCACCTTTTCCAACTACATGGTGCAGCCCATCTTCCCATCGTGTGAATCGCCGTACTCTGCTAATAGGCTCCTCGCAGCAGTGTGCATTGGTAAGCCTTGTAGATAAGAAAACAAAACATGAAAATGTTGGTTTAACCAAAAATTTTACTTTGACTTCTGTCAAAATTGACTTTTTAGTGTTGCTTATTTTCTAAGGAAAAGGTCATCTGGCAATCCCTTGTCCCTCCCTTGCTGTATAAATCAGTTTTGTGGTGTCTATTTATAAATGTCTTCACACAACTTTAACCCAATATATATATATATATATATATATATATATATATATATATATATATATATATATATATATATATATATATATATATATATATATATATATATATATATATATGTATCCAATGGGATCCAAGTGGAACATGTGTGAAGTTGGGTAAATCATTCATAATATTAAAAAAAATAAATAATGTCATTTGATTTGCTAGTAAATTATTATGGATGATAGCCATTTGAAGTGGAACTTCATTCTCCCAATCAACATTGATTATTTTAATCCTCATGCTACTAGCATTAGTAAATAGATAGGTAAGTATATCATATTTACTTGTTTTAAACTTTTGTTCTTTTTTGTTTACATTTTTTTAATTACTTCCTAGTTTCCTGCCTAGGCAAATGATGTCATACATCCCAGGAGTCTTCAGGAGGGGAGGAGAGGAAGAGGGGTTTTCTTAGCTAATCACACTCTACTGCATGCATGCTTGAGCTAAGGGCATATGGATTCAAGGAAGTAAATACTACATGAATCATCTGCCCTTAGTCAAGATGGCCACAGCCAGAAATGCTAGGAGGTTGTTTTTCAAAGTGATTTCTCGACAAAATAAACCATGGAGACATGGATGGATGGGGGAGTTTGCTTTGAATTTTAAAAATAAAGTAAATAGTGTTTTCAGTTTGTGGTGCTCAGCTGCAGTGAAGATCCGCTTTAAGTATTGATCACTGGAGATGTCGCACTAAGGCTAGAAATGTAAAAAGCTCATTACAGACAGTCTGTCCTCGTGATCTCCATAAAAAAAAAAACCTAACAGTTTTGGGTTGAGGCCTTAAAATAAGAACATGTTTTCTAGTACACAGAACATGTATTCAGTTTATCACAATGGGGTTTCTTTATTCTGTAATAAAATTATTTTTTTTTGTTTTTTGTTTTGTTTTTTGCATCAACTATCTTACAGCATTCTATGCATTAGTTTTAGTGGAATTATTTCTATTTCTCTTCCAAAATGAAACAAAAATGTGATTCACAGCCAACAACAGAGTAAAGCTGTTCAGTAGCTAAAAGATTACAAATGTTAGAATGTCAATGGCTGGGAACCTGTGAAGACAGAACTATGGGAGCTGCCTTTGCAATTAAACGTGCAAGCTCTGTCATCCTTATAGTGGCTTTACTACCTAGTGAGGCAGTTAGACACGTCAGATTTCACTTTTTATCCTAGATCAGCAACCCACTAGATTGACCTTTCTCAACCAGGGTCCATTGAGAGTTTGCTAGGGGTCCCTTGAGCAGAGAATCATTTTCTGACACCACTGATCTTTTTAGTTATTTGTAAGGGGGAGATTCTTTCCAATGACCACAAATATAAGGGGCATTTTTCCCCAATGACTATCATGCTAATGTACCATGAGCTGTAGATCTAATTTTTTTTTAACAGGGGTTCTCTGAGTTTGAAAAGTTTTTTCAAGGCTGAGAAAGCCTGCACTAGATCTGCATTGCCAGAAACAGCATGACGTCCTAAAGCCTGTACTTGTACAAACAACTAGGCAATTCCAAAATTTTTATACTAACCGTTTTTTTTTTGTCAACCCAACTGACAGTGATGTTTTATTATTATTATTATTATTATTATTATTATTATTATACAGTATTTAAATAGTGCCAACAGTTTGCACAGAGCTTTCCATCATAGAGGGAGACAGTACAGTTACAATACAATTCAATACAAGTGGGTAAAGAGGGCCCTGCTCCTGAGAGCTTACAATCTAATAGGGGGGTGCAAGTGGAACAAAAGGTAATAACTGTGAGGGATGAGCTGATAGGAGAAATAAAAGATTCAGTTGTTAGCTGAAGGTAGGTTAGGCTTTCCTGAAGAGATGAGTTTTCAGGGATCGCCTAAAAGTGGACAGAGTAGGAGATAGCCAGACAGAATGGGGTAGGGAGTTCCAGAGGTTGGGACAGGCTGTGGAAGAGTCCTGGAAACAAGCATAGAAGGAGGAGACAAGAGAGCTAGAGAGAGTGGGAGGTGTGAAGAGGATGGTTTGGGTGATATATTGAGACATGATTGGTGATGTAGCTCGGGACAGATTTGTAAATGGTTTTGTGAGTTGTTAGTATTTTGAATTTTATTCATTAGGCAATCGGAAGCCAATGGAGGAATTGTCACAGAGGGGTAGCTGACACTGAGTGGTTGGAAAAGTGAATGAGTCTGGCAGCAGCATTCATGATGGACTGAAGGGGGAAAGCCTGTGTAGAGGTAGACCTATGGGGAGGGAATTGCAATAGTCAAGGCGGAGATAACAAGGGAGTGAATAAATTGCTTGATTTATGTGAATGTAAAGAAATGAAAACACCAGCTCAAGATACAAGATTTACTGGTAATGGCTAAGTTGGTATCACATGGGAGCACCTAAAGTGGTTCTAAACCTTCTTTAAAAAAAAACAAAAAACAAGTCATTCTCACCTGCTATGTGCAATAGTTTTGCAAAGAGCTGCCTTGAACTTCCTCTTCTGGGGTGCCCCCGCCAGCGCTCCTGGCTCCTCCTCTTTGGTAAGTGCCCCCATAGCAAGCTGCTTCCTATAGGGGCACTCCTGCGGGCTCAATCCTTAGCCGCACTGCCTGCATCCATAGACATAGACAGCGCGGCACAGCTGCCCCTGCTCCCTCATCACAGAATTTGATTGACAGCAGCGGGAACCAATGGCTCCCGCTGTCGCCTTTCTGTCCTCTGAGGTGGCAGAGAGTGGAGAGAGCTGCTGCTCTTGGGCACATCGCTTAATCAAGATCGGGCTTAGGTAAGGTTGGGGGGGGGAACCTGGTCACAGAAGTTTTTTACCTAAAGGGGTGGTAAAGTCTCATGTATTTTCATCTTAATGCATATCCATGCATTAGGGTGAAAAACCTTCTGTGCTTCAGCTGCCCCCCTAGACCCCCCTTTTTCTTACCTGAACCTGATTGTTAGAGCGACGAGCATGTGCCCAGATGCTGTCTCGGGTCCCCATTGGCTCCCATTGCTGTCAAACAAATCCAGTAACACGGGAGCCGGGGGCGGGGCCGAGTCCTGCTGTCTGTGTCAATGGTTGCAACAGCAGGACTTGGGAGCGTGCCTGCACGGGTGCCCCCATGGAAAGCGGATCTTCGTGGGGGCACCCACCCGATGAAGAGGAGGAGCCAGGAGCAAAAGGGGGATCGGGACTGCTCTGCTCAAAACCCTTGCACAGAGCAGGTAAGTATGATATGTTTGTTATTTAAAAAAAAAAAGCGAACCTTTACAATCACTTTAATGCAGAGAATACTTTAAAGTAAAAAAAAAAAACCTTAAAGCGGTAGCACCAACTTTTTTTTTAAACCCTGTAAGGTAAAGGCATAATGTGCTAATATGCATCGCATACTAGCACATTATGAAGTACTTACCTTAAAACGAACCCCTTCAGTGCCGCGCTGTCACTGCCGACAGATGCTTCCGTTTCCAAACTACGGCCCTCCAGCTGTTGCAGAACTACACGTCCCTTGAGGCATTGTAAAACTCTGACTTTCACAGACATGACTAGGCATGATGGGAATTGGTAGATCCTAAACAACTGGAGGGCCGTAGTTTGGAGACCCCTGCACCACTTTAAAACACGGGTGCCAAACTTTCCATTTGGTGATTTAACCCACCACCACCAGCATCCACTGAAAGCTACATTATCACATTTTTTTTTGGCATTTTACATAATATTTAATGCATTAGGGCAATTCGGCACCTATATAAACTGAAAATATTAAGAATGTTTTTATACTAAAACAATGACCTTCTAGCTATATTCTACTTTCAATGCATTCTGTATTTCAGTTGTATATATTTTGAAAAATGCTAAGCATCATTTAGTGTATATTAAAACTTTTATGCAGGTTTGAATCAAGTAACTAATTGCTAACTTTATGGAGCAGAGTAGATCTTTCTACATTTAAACTTATTGTCAGAGCACACAGCTTACAAAAAACACATTGAGTGGATCCAAATCTGGCTAGACCATTGTATTTGTCAGATTGGCAGAGTGCGTCATGCTCACCGCAGGTCATGTGTTTGATCATGTGAGTGAGCCTCAGAGAAGTGAAACTATATGTGCACACGGTTGTGGTGGTTTCATGCAAGCAAATAGTGATTCTTTCTTTATTGCTCTCATAGTGTTTTACTTGTACAGCTATTCCTGTTCTATTTAGTGTTCTTCCCTTACTTCTGTTTTCCTGTCTGTCTCATGTTCTTCCCTTATTATTGTCTTTTGAAACTCTGTATTCCCCGGATTGTTACGGACAGGATGTAGGTGGAAAGTCGTGCACAAGGAAGTGCTAAAGGATCTTCTGCTGACAGCAGCAGTAAAGTCCCATGACCGTTGTATACAATACATCCCTCAGTGCTGTCATGTATCTATTATTTTAGAAGCTGAAGAGTAAGGCTCCATGCACACTGGGCTTAAAAAAAAAAACATCTGTTATTTGGGAGTAAAAAACACTCATATAAAGCATTTTTTTGTACAAAGTCTAGACGAGTTTAGGAGAGTTAAAAATGTTCTCCCAGTAAGCTCCATTAACCACTTCCGGACCGCCGCACGCCGATACACGTCCTCACTTTGAGGACGGATATCATTGTTATGGCAGCAGCTAGCTGCCATAACCCCGGTATCGCCGCGTTCGGCCGGCGGTCCGGTACAAGATAAAAGTGGTCTCTGCGGCGGATTGGCCACGAGATCACTTTTATAGACGTAGGAGAGGGCCCCCCTCCCACCGCGATCCCGTGCCCTCCGCGGAGGCAATCAGATCCTTCCCATGGCTGTGCTTGGAGACGAGTAAGGGGATGATGGCCCCTACCCATCTCCATGACACTGCAGGGCGGAAGCAACGTCAAAACGTCACTTCTGCTCATAGCTCTTAAAGGGCCATTTTTTTTTTTACATTTTTTTAAATGACAATTTATTTTTTTTAATTGCATTTTAGTGTAAATGAGATCTGAGGTCTTTTTGACCCCAGATCTCATATTTAAGAGGTCCTGTCATGCTTTTTTTCTATTACAAGGGATGTTTACACCATTTTTTTTCTTGTTAAACAGTGTACAAATAAAAAATAAAAAAAAATAAAAGGTAAAATAAATAAGACATTTTTTTTTTTTAAACGCGCCCCGTCCCGCCGAGCTCACGTGCAGAAGCGAACGCAAACGTGAGTAGCGCGCGCATATGAAAACGGTGTTCAAACCACACATGTGCGGTATTGCCGTGATCAGTAGAGCGAGAGCAATAATTCTAGCCCTAGATCTCCTCTGTAATGCAAAACATGCAACCTGTAGAATTTTTTAAATGTCGCCTATGGAGATTTTTAAGGGTAAAAGTTTGTCGCCGTTCCACGAGCGGGCGCAATTTTGAAGCATGACATGTTGGGTATCACTTTACTCCGGGTAACATTATCTTTCACAATATATAAAAAAAATTGGGCTAACTTTACTGTTGTCTTATTTTTTAATTCAAAAAAAAGGAAAATTTATTATCAAATACTTACCGTAATTTTCCTTTCCTGATGAACTCCATGGCAGCCTACGTGTGGGTTAACCCCGCCTCCTCTCCAATGCTATAGGACCCCATACCCTATAAGATTGAGCTCACCTGAATAGACTGTGTTCCGTAACTAGCCTACTCTTTGACCGATGGGTGGGGACTCCGTCTGCCATGGAGTCCATCAGGAAAGGAAAATTACGGTAAGTATTTGATAATAAATTTTCCTTTTTCCTGACAGACTCCATGGCAGCCTACGTGTGTGAAAACTAGCCAATCCACCCGGGTGGGCATGCTAAACAGCAATAAATTTCAATTTGACCCGTCAACCGACAGGAATTATAACCAAAGTCCACAGAAGATAGCAAAGCATGCTCAATATCGTAATGTGACGATAAAGTTTTAATAGAGGCCCATGAGGCCGCTTTGTAGATCATGTCTGGAGCCACATGCCGGGCTGCTGCCCATGAAGTCGCTATACCCCTGGTTGAACGTGCCACTACAGCTTCCAGAAGATCCAGGCCCCTAGTTCTAAAAGACTGATGGATAAACTAGATGATATAGGCTGCAGTTGTTCTAGCTGAAGCCCAATTCAGTTTGTTACTGCCAAAGTGCAGGTCGGCTGAGTGTCTAAAAAGGGAAGAAGCAGCTTGCAGGTATACCGACAGAATTTTGCCCATGTCCAGAGGATGAACTTCAGCGGACTCCTGGTCCTGAATGTTGTTAGGATGATCTCTTGGTCTTTATGGAACTTTGAGGTAATTTTTGTATTTGAGCTGAGTCTAGGAATAAGGACCATCCGGATCGGAAAGAAGGACAGAAGAGGTTCTTTGTAATTTTAGTGGCGCGACCTCCGAGACCCTCTTGGCCAAGGTAACAGCTACAAGGAAAGTTATTTTAGCCAAAAGGTCTCCAAATAGAAAAGCGGGGAAGGCCCCGTATTTACTGAGTTCAGTCAGTGAGTTGTGGACAAGAGGAAGATCCCAATTGGGGAGCCTTGGTTTAGTTTGAGGGCTGAGTTTTAACTCCCTACGGAATCACTGCTGGATGAAAGGGTGAACAGTCCACGAAGCACCGGAGAAGGCCGACAAAGCTGAGACTCGGACTCTTAGAGAGCTGATGGATAGAGACAAATAAAGAAAGCCGGAGATATCCTGAGCCTTGGATTTCTTCCTGATCTGCCTGAAGAATATGATAACTTGACCGATTTGGCCCATCTTCTTCTATAGACCTAACTCGTGCTCATCCCCGTAGAGCTCATGAGAGTGGAAATCATCCTTGACCTGCACCCAAATCGGACAAGGGTGCAGGACTGCCACTTGAGACGGAAAGTCCGGCCCGAGAGGGAGATGCAACGGGTCCCGAAAGCTGAGCTGGCACAAGAGGGGAAACCAAGGTTTGCTTCCGCCAGTAAGGGGCTACTGCCACCATTTTGACTGCTTACGCATGAGGTCTCGAAAGGACCTGAGGATTATTAGGAGCTGTGGAAAGGTGTATGCCCTCTTGAAACTCAATTGATCTGTCAGGGCATCCATTCTGGAGGCCTAGCTGCCACGACCCCGAGTGTAACACTTCACCAGCTTGAAGTTACCTGGGAAGAGAATAGATCCACTTCAGGATTGACTCCCAAGGACAGAATCCACTTCAATGCCTGCCTGCGAAGAGACCACTCGTTAATGTCTTAACCGAATGCGCCATAAGAAATTCGCTCGGACGCTCTGGACCCTGGGGAAGTAGGCCGATGAAATGTTGTCTAGGCCCAAAACCTGAAGGGCTCGACCTCCCAGAATAGTGTGGAGCTTTGAGTGCCTCTATGACTCCTCACATAGGAGATTGCCATTGTGTTTTCCATCTTCATCTTTTTTTTTCTTTTTTTTTAAATCTCTTTTGTCGAGTATAAGACATACAAACAGATAAACACCAGTACATCTACCACAGCACTGGGGTGTCGTCCATTCTTAATAATACTGATTCTCCGTTCTGGAGATGGGAGAAGTACTGAAGGGCACACTAGGCTTGCCGAAATTCCATAATGTACTGGCCCGGGTTGAGAGAACACGTACCCTTGAGCAAGATCCGATCTGCAGAGGGCTCCCCAACCGGTACCGCTGGCATCGGACATGACCTTGACACATAAGGTGGGGCAACAGAGTGGCAATTGGGCAGGTTTTGCGCTGAAGCCACCAGAAGAGGCTGCTCCTCATCGTTGATGAATAGGTTGACTATTGCCTCCTGATTTCTATTACTGCAGAAAACCTGACTGGAAAGGGAATAATCTCCGCAAGGACCACTTTACCATAGAGGTCGCGGAAACCGACGAGCCGATAGATTCTTGCACTATAAGGCCCTCAGCCCTGAAGGGATTAGAGACCACAAAATTCTCTCCTGGATGACAGTGATCTTCCCCACTGGGAGAGAGATGGAGCCTGTAGCAAACTGGGCCCCAAAGAACATCTGGCGCTGGATAGGTGTCTTTTTCCTAGATTTAGGAGCCAACCGAAGCTGGTCAAGGTGGAGATTAACTGTTTCCTGTGAACCAGCAGCTGGACTTTGTCTTAGGACAGCAACAGGAGGACCTAGGAACAGTGATAAAGACGTACCCCTCTCCTTCTGATGAGGGCCATTATGGCCAGAGGAATTTTGCGAAGACTCGGGTGAGGTTATCAGCCCGAAAGGGAGGTAGAAGAACTGTCGATGGTCTTGACAACTTGGAGCCGGAGGTATTGAGAAACTCCTTCGCCACCTGAACATGGAGGAAAGCATCTTTAAGTCAAATGAGATTAGCCAATCGCCTGTCCGTACAGATGGTCGACAGAGCCTATATTTGGATCTTCTGAATTTATATACTTGTTACTTAGATGTTACTTAGATCTAGCATTAGATGCCATAAATCGTTTAGCACTGTATAACGAAGAGGGGAAGGTATACCCCCTGGAGTTTTTCGTCCCTTGGGACGTGTACCACTGCTCCCTGAGACCATAGTGAGTCCACGTAGGACAGTAACGTCTGCTTCTTCTCTTCCGACCGAGCTTAGCAGAGTGGAATAAATCTGGGTGGAGGAGTAACAGTGAAGGACCATAGGTTGCTTGAACAACCATTTTGACGACCCGTCATGATTGAGGCCACCCAGGCGTGCCGGAAGAGGAGCAGACAAGCCCCCCTGCCCGAACTGTCTGGGCGGGCGTAACCTAAAAGAATTAGCCGGTTCACCACTACCGGACGCCTGGTTGTTAGTGGGTTTTTCGGAAGGGCACTTGCCCTCTGCTCCAATTCTTACAGAAGCTCCGGCAGGCCTTTACAGCAAGCTTCTCTCAAGCGTTTGGCACCTTCTGTACTGGGGACTCTTCAGACCGAGACGGTGCCTCTCGTGGGAAAGGCGTAACCATAAGGCCCGTTGAACCGCAACTGAGGACCCTTTAGTCCAAGCCAACAGGGGGATCGGATTGACGCCAGCTCCAGCTCCCTAACCGCTGCACTTATGTGTTCTGAAACTCCATTTGAGAACAAAACCACGTTCTCTGTCCTGGTTTCCGTAGCCCTAGACATAGCTGCTAGAGCCAGGGCAGGTTTACAAGTCATGTTGGCATACTCATACGTCCTTCTTGAGGTCTTGATACATTTCTCTCAAGCCTGTCCAAAAGGACACAGCATCTTTTAAGGTAGAGTAACCTGTTTTTCCATCAATGAGGGGAGTGTTTTCCAGATACTTCGCTCTTTTACCTTGAAGGGATACAATCTGGAGGTTTTGAATGACATAGAAGTTCTCTTGTCCATCTTGCCCCACTACCCATTCTTTAACTCCGTAAAGAAAACAGAGAGAGAGAGAGTGTTCTTTCTCCAGGCGCTTAAAGAATTGGTTTGCTTAGCTGGGGGTGGAAGGATCTACCTACTTAAGGGCTTCCATAATCGCTTTGACTCGTGGAGGAACCCGAGAGACGTCAAGGCTTCCAACATATTCGTCCCCCCCTAAATCGCCAACCGAGGAATCTGGAGAAGCAGCGTAAGGCTGGGAAGGACCCAGATCCTTTGGGCCACGTCAGCCAAGGAGCCAGGTAGAATATACAACTGGCTCAATGTGTGAGATGTATCCCATTTCCTTAGGGACTGCTGCATCACACATTTCACAAGAGACTCCACATCATTGTTATCTGTCTCTTATTCCCAAAACTGCCCAGACATAACACCGGTCACATAAAGACTTACCCTCGGGAAATCGTGTCCCATATCTCCAGCATACTCTGTTCTCCGAGCAGCTGTCATGGCGGTGGGTGCGGTGACTGGAGGAGGAATGGGAACGTCTCCTCTAGATGGAGGAGGAATGGTAACATCTCCTCTAGTTGAAGGAGAAATGGGAACATCTCCTCTAGTTGGAGGAGGAATGGGAACATCTCCTCTAGTTGGAGGAGGAATGGGAACATCTCCTCTAGTTGGAGGAGGAATGGGAACATCTCCTCTAGTTGGAGGAGGAATGGGAACATCTCCCCTGCTGTTATAATGTTGTGGCCTGGCAAGGTCTCTGTCGTTCTGGATCACAACCTGAGAAGGCTGAAAAATAAAATGTGGGGAGGGGGAAGGCGAGACATGAAATTAAGACGCCAATACTTTGCAACCGTAAGCTCAACCCCTCCCCTCACCTGCACGTACCATGTGCGTGAGGGCTGGCCACACGAAGGCGGAGACTTGTCCATAACCTTTGGACAAAACGTCAAGAGACGAACGGTCTGCAAAAGACCTGAAAATGCCAAAATGTACCAGAGCCAGCCAAAAGAGCAAAAAGATTATATAATCTTGCTTACCCCCTTTTTTTTTTTTTTTAATAGTAAAGAAATATACTTATACATTACTTCCATCTCTTTTTTCTTTTTTTTTTTTTTTGAAATACACTTATTTTATTTATTTTTATATTTAATTATTTTTATTTATTATTTATTTTTTTTTTAAGAAAAACATTTCCCCTTGAGGGAGAAGGACTAGGCACTCTGAGGCATTCATCAGGGCAGACCAAGGCTGGAGGGGCTGGAGCTGCTACTGCTCACTGCCTGGGGAGATCCCATTTGACAGGAGCTAGCAGCCATTTTCGAATCCCCCGCCTGTGACATCACCGCCCCCCCACCTCGTGCCTGCGCTGTGGGGAGGTAGCCGAACGGCGCCCGCACGGCCGCCGGGGTGCCCGTCAATCTGCGCATGCGCGAGCCCAGCCTCGCGCTGAGGCTCCGGCGCCTGCGCAATGACGGTGGCGGCCATGACTCGTAAGCGCTGCGGCGAGCTGGAACGCAGAAGCGTTCCAATCGCCATGAGGGGTAGCTGGGGATACGGAAAGGCACTGGTAAAAGTGAAAACAGGGGCTACAAACAAAAAACACATAGAAACGACTGCCATGAATATAGGAAGAAAAATAGAGTCGCAGACCTTGCCAGCCGTTGATGCGTCCATGTTCAGGCATACAGAGGCAACCTCCCCTCCACAAGTGGGGTATCTAGTGCCTTAAAAGCTTCTCGCCCGCCCGTGGCTGGGTCCTGAGCTGCACCGCGAAGTGGTATGCCAAATCCCGGAAATATCCAACCGGACGTGAACAGGAACAATCGTGTGTGTAGGTCCATTGGAGGAGGACAAAAAAGGAACACAGTCTATTCAGGTGAGCTCAATCTTATAGGGTATGGGGTCCTATAGCATTGGAGAGGAGGCGGGGTTAACCCACACGTAGGCTGCCATGGAGTCTGTCAGGAAAGTGTATTTTTTCAAAAAAAAGTGCGCTTGTAAGACTGCTGCGCAAATACGGTGTGATAGAAAGTATTGCAACGACCGCCATTTTATTTTCTAGGGTGTATAAAATGTATAATGTTTGGGGATTCTAAGTAATTTTCTAGCAAAAAAAACAGTTTTTAACTTGCAAACAACACATCTAAAAAAGAAGTGGTTAAGAAATGCGAACCAGAAGGGGTTTTTTTCCTGCCTCTAAACGTTGATCTCAAAATAGGCCTCTAATCATCCCAATGTGCATGGACACAGGACAACATTGAGCTGCTTCTACAGGAAAAACAAAAAACTCCTGTAGAAGCAACGTTTTTTAAGCCAGTGTGCATGGAGCCTAAGAGAAGAGAAGCTGTAAGACTTTGGGGGTTATTTACGAAAGGCAAATCCACTTTGCACTACAAGTGCACTGCAAGTGCACTTGGAAGTGCAGTCGCTGTAAATCCAAGGGGGACATGCAAGGAAAATATAAAACAGCATTTTAGCTTGCACAGGATTGGATGATAAAATCAGCAGAGCTTCCCCTCATTTCAGATCTACCCCTTAGATTTACGGCGACTGCACTTCCAAGTGCACTTGCAGTGCACTTGTAGTGCAAAGTGGAGTTGCCTTTCGTAAATAACCCCTTTTGTGTTATTATATTAGATCAACCTCATACTGTTATCTGCAAAAATAATAACCACTGCAATGTTTAACCTTGTAGAGATATTTTCCTGCAGACAATGTATTTATTGTTCAGTGGGTGGTGGCTTATAGGTTGAATATATTTTTATTAATATTGCTATGATCATGAAACATATGGAGGTACAAAATAAACGGATGGGGATATCAGGTGATAATTAATTAATTAATTTTATAAAAGGTATCGCTCATGCCACAGTTTACAATGAACAAAATCATTTGAACATCTTATAAATTGCTACATCATAAAAAGCAAAACATTGTCTGTGAGTCCTGGGGGAAAGGAGAGAAAAAAAAACGATTAAAGGAAGGAGAGAGAGAGAATAACAATTAAAAGAGAAAGAATGAATAGGTTAGTGGGTTGGTTGACACGGTGTGATCTGTAGAAGTTGTATGACTACCATAGGTCTCCTCTGGGTGGGTAGGCCCATGGAGAGAATAAAATGATGAAAAGGGGCAGGGGGAGGATTATTAAAAGAGCAGACGGTGGGTAAAGAGGCAGGTAAAGCCAGTTATTTGTACCCTGCGTTCAGGCCAACCATCTACTCTAGACTACATGGAGAATCTAGGTGGTGGCTTATAAGCATAGTACTTTATCTATGGATATGGAATAATTGTTGTGCAGTCCAGACAACTACAGCTAGATTGGAGAACCATTGGTATACCTGAGCGTAGTAAACATCTCATTTACGGTTCATTCTTTGGGAGTTCAGTGAACAACTGGGTTGGATTCTTACCAATTATGTTATTAATTAATCCCAGATACCACAGGTGTCTTTCTACCTCCCTCTACAAGTCCATTCCAATCCAAGAGTGTGCATATTAATAGAACGAGCATTATAAATTGATAATATACGATTGAATCCTCATCCAATGTATGTGGATAGCTATTACATATACCTACTTACATAGTTAGGCTAAAGACACATACCCCTCGCTTTAAGCATCAGGAAAAAATATATATGTACATGTACCATATCTATCTATCTATCTATCTATCTATCTATCTATCTATCTATCTATCTATCTATCTATCTATCTATCTATCTATCTATCTATCCAGATTTTATATTTGTGATCTGTAATATGTTTAACATTGGTAAATTGTGTTATAACAGCCATTCTTAACTAAGTTTCCTTGAGATGTTGATAGGGGTTCCTGTAGCTGATTGATCTCCCATTTGATGGTGCCTGCATAGTTCCTACACCAAAACTCTTGGCATAGCCAGATCATCAATTTTTTTTTTTAGCTGGCTTCAAGGGTGGCATTCTGATCACCACTGTAAGAGCAATTTTTCCCACTGATGACTAGTGTAATATGCATTTTTTCCCCACTGACCTATACCAATGAACTGGTTTTAGCAGGGGTTCCCAGATACCTGAAACATATGTTATGGGTTCCTCTGGAGTAATAAGGTTGAGAAAGGCTGGGTTAGATTATTATTTGTATTATACAGAATTTATGTAGTACTGTACCAACAGTTATAGCTTTATTTGCCATATATTATTAATGAAGTATTCAAAGCCAAAAATGTTTTTTTTTTTTTTTTTTTTTTGGTTGAGTAGTTAAAGCAGACCTTGCAGTAAACTGCAAGGCTTGCTTATAATGTCTGTCCCTCTTTCCCCTGTAAAAGTCCCTAGTTCAATGTATGTAAAAAGGTACCTTGTAGAGAAAAAGTTAGATTTTTACCTACTTTTACTTAGGAGTAAGCTAAGTGTAAATCTATTGTTTTCATTTACAGGTACATTTTTCTAATTAATTTGACAGAGGGAGGGGGCACCGGACATTATAAGTGGACCTTGCATATTAAGGGTTAGAGCCCCTGGCAGATTTTTTGGTCTACATCCTTGCTGGATAGATTTAAGCTGTTTAGTTGTCATAGTTACCATCACTAACTGGACAGAAAATGATGGGAAACCCAAAATGTAACCTCCAATGGGGTACCTGTTCCAGTGACACCTGTCTATAAGAGAATTTTGCCCTCACATTAAAAAACATGGAGCTGTCGCTGTTTGCTGACCTGTCAGAAGAGATCCCCAGACATCTTCGAACACTTATATTTTTCATCTTTCTAGTAGCTAAAATAACCATAGCACGAGCGTGGAAATCACCCGCGATTTATGTCACATTGGTGAAACATAAAATATCCTGGATTATGATCAATGGAAAAAAGTATTTGCAGAGATAAACAAGCTAGGTTTGAGAGAGTGTGGAACTCCTGGATTGAATATCTCCAAGCTCCCTAGACACTGGGCCACCTTGCGAGGGGAGGCCCGTGCTAAGGGGACTACTCTGATCTTCTTCTCCTACTTTTCTCTTTTCTTTCCCCCTTTTTTTTTTATTTCTTGCTTCCCTGTTTTTGGTTCTGACTCTACTATTTTCTCAGGATCGAGATCCCTTGGATTGAGGTATCGGGATCCATTCTAGAAGCTAATGTTATACATCATCATGTTCTGGAAATATGCGTGGCCGACAACTTGCTGTAATGTCACTTGATAATTATCCCTATTTGTTTTATGCCCTTATGCCCCGTACACACAATCGGACTTTCCGACAACAAAACCGTCGATTTTTGTCCGAAGGTTGTTGGCTCAAACTTGTCTTGCATACACACAGTCACACAAATGTAGGCCAACAATTCCGAACGCGAGAACGCGGTGACGTACATCACGTACGACGAGCCGATAAAAAGGAAGTTCAATAGTCATGTGATATCTCCATTAGGATTGCTAGTTTTACAAGACCGAGCGCTTCCAGCTCGTACTTGATTCTGAGCATGCGTGAACTTTTGTGCACGGACTTGTGTACACACGATCAGACTTTCTGACAACAAAGTTTTGTTGGCGGAAAATTTGAGAACCTGTTATCAAACATTTGTGGGCGGAAAATCCGACAGCAAATGTCCGATGGAGCATACACACGGTCGGACTTTCCAACAACAAGCTCACGTCGAATATTTCCCATCGGGAAATCCGACCGTGTATACGCGGCATAAGAGAAATGGTCATGCTAACAAGTAGACCCGGATTGCTAGGCCTGAAACTCTTGTAGTAACTGCTCTGTACAGCCGGTCCTCTGATCACTTTGGTAAATGCATCCTTGCTTTGATGATTACCTGATAATATTCAAGTATAAGTTTTTGTATTGTGCTTAAAATTGTAATAAAAATGATTGAAAAGAAAAAACATGGGGCTGTAATAATTCCCTACTGTATCGAAAACTGAAATAAAATTGTCTTTAGATAGATGTCTTTTTTTTATTTTTATTTTTTTATTATATGATATTAACATATAATATGGTAGAATGACAATAATATTATGAGATTTTTAGATGATATAATAGTGCAGTAATGATAATGTAATACCAATTATGTTAAAAATCTGGATTGCTTTTTATACCTGATTCTTTATTGTGTAAGACTTGTAAAAGTTGATTATCTGCTCTGTTGCATTCTTCTATAGTAATTTTTTTATTGTACCTTCTAGTACTTCTCACCTTTGTGAACTGTGCCTATGTAAAATGGGGCACCCGTGTACAAGACGTTTTCACTTATGCCAAAGTCTTGGCTCTGATTGCAGTCATCATCGCAGGAATTGTAAAGCTCGCTCAAGGTGAGGTACTGGAGGAAACAGAGGAAGAGTTATTGCAGAAAGCAAACTATGTTATGTGTGGGAGGAATACCAGGCTTGGAAAATTCACATTTTATAAAATGTTATTCAAGAATCAAGATCAGCCAAAATGTACTTTATTTTGGTAATATAAAGCATAGTTTTTCTAATCAAGAACCCTATTAATGCTTCAGTGTGGACCACAGGGGGTTCTTTTTACAACCCCACTATTTTACATAAAGTAAGCCTTTCCTAAATGTAACATGGGTCTGGTTTCAGGCTGAAGGAAAGTGGCTTTAATTTATTTTTGCAAACTTTAAAAATAGGTCTACCAAGGTCTGCATTAATGTAAGTGTGTACTGTGGTGATTCAGATTAAAGTAGCAGGTTCACTTAGCCTACTGCCTCTACTACTATTAGTTTCCACAATTTCCTTTAAATTTCCTGTAAAGTGCATAGTACATATGGGTAAAGGGGAACCTTGACTCTTTCACCTTGTTCATGATAAGCAGGGTGCTAAGTGGCCAATTGTAATTTTCTAGTCAGTGTCGGCTGGTGTTTTTCTTTTTCTTTTTGGTGGGGCGGCAGACAAGATCCCTGGTCATATACCGGTCAGGTCACACGCACCGCCCTTCCAGCTGGTTGGCCGGTCATCTAGTAAGGACACTTACCCATCTAGGTTTGAGGTTGTCTCCTCCTCCTAGGTGTCCAATAGGATCGCCTGTCCTTTCAGCCAATCAGGTGACGGGTCTCAAGACCCACTTCCTGATTGGCCGGGAGGACAACCATCAGTGTTGCGATAGCGTATATTTATTCGCCATTGTCAAACAACTGGGTGGGCTTGGAGCGCAGTGTTCATCCCCCCGAGCCCACCCTTTTTTTTGAAGCCTATTAGAGCCTCTGGCTCTAATCACGTGCTTCAAAAAAATAATCACCCCCCCTCCCATTGGAATCCATGGTCCTGCATGTAGGAGGATCAGGTGCATCAGGAGGCGCATGGATGGGGGGGGGGGGCGGTGCCCGGGCGCCCCTAATGGATGGACTGCCGCTGGTTCTAGTGCTGACACGTCAGGCTGAAGGAAAGTACTTTGCCGAAGTGCTGCACATAATATTCTGTGATTGTAATACTTCAGCAAGCTGTCAGAAAATGAAGACATTCAATAGGAGATGATCAGAGACTGCAAAGTTGCTACAAGGGTTGTTCAGGACACGCTTTATGAGCCACTCTAAAAATATTTTTGTTTTACTGGCTTAAAGTAGAACTATAGGCAAAACGTTTTTGTTTTCCTTGCTGGGTAGAGCAAGGGAGGATTATAACCCCTGTCAGACTTTTGTTTTCACCATCTGTGTCATATTGCCGAGATTTCGCTTTACTTCTTGTTCCATAGTCAAACAGGAAGTGAGAGGAAATCCCTGCAAATTAAGGGAATTTCTAGGAGACCCCCCAGGTCACCAGAACTAGTGTCCCCATTAGAAGATTTTCCCGCTATTAATTTTTTGGGGACAACCCAAAATTTTGGATTTTCTTTTACTTTTAATGATAATAATAAACAGGACCAATAGAGAGTGTGGATCTCCTTAACTGGGACACAGACAGCAATACAAACTGACAGGTGTTCTAATACCTCTCCATCTCATCCAAAAATAAAAAATAAAAGTTTTGCCTTTAGTTATACTTTAAATATGCATCAAAACAGACCACTGTCTGCCTGGACCCAGAGGGCTGCACAGGAAGTGTCAAAGGGCCACAAGCAGCCCTCAGTCTATAGGCTGAGCACTAGGGTTGTAGAGGCTTAGCTATAGTGTCGAACTTTTACATTGCCTTGAATAATCAAAGTAGAAATTTGCTTTAAAAACAGAATTCTTGGTATTAAAGGGATTCCATGCATTGACATATATACAGTATTTGGCTGCCCAGCTGCATCAAATGTCTGCTATGTAACCAATAATATACTAGCTGCAAAATGTTAAGGGCCTGTTCACAACTATGCTTGCAAATTTGTCTCTGTGCAAGAGTTTCCTGTAATAAAGACCGGTCACTGGTGCTCTCTCTCCTTGTTTAGGGTGACTGGTCTTGTATCCACCCCCTCCTGTAGTTTTTTTGTAGACAGCGTGACAGCTTGTAGTGTCAGCACCTGATAGTTCCCTCTTACAGCTATGCTCTCTGTATGTGCAGCACCGTGCTGGTTTTTACAAGGTAATATCTGGTGTTCACACACAGAAGATTTTCATTCAGTGTATGTATGTAAATTTATTGTACTCAGTCCTCTGTTTTGTTGTTTCATACGTAACTTTTACTGTCTTTGGATTGTCAGGTCATTCTCAGAACTTTGATGATGCCTTTGCTGGTTCTTCCCATGATGTTGGGCATATTGCTCTTGCTCTGTATTCGGCCCTCTTCTCTTACTCGGGGTGGGACACACTAAACTTTGTCACGGAAGAAATAAAGAACCCAGAGAGGTGAGAATATTATCTGGACAGTGGAGGAGCCCAGCATGAAGGGATATGAATATGGAACTAGCCTACAACCTACAGGAAGGAAAAACAGGATGTAATGACAACATGCTTACTGTAGATGAACAGCAGTTAGTTCAGTAGTTGGTGTCACTTTCTTACTGAATATTCATATCTAATGTTATTTTTAGATGCAAGTTATACAATTTTGCATTTTAAAGCCTTGCATCTCATAGTACGATTGTCCAATCTTCACTAGATCTACCAATAGCTGGTCTAGTGAAGATCTGCCAACAGTTGTGTAATGCAAGTGTGCAAAGGGCCAGTATGATTGGTTATAACATAAATGGATTGTTTAGGAGCCATTTTAATGGTTTCTATATTCTGATTAAATATCACAGCAGGTTGGCAGTTCATATATAGGCAAAAACAGAACAAATTTTAGGAAACAAAAAGATGCCCTACACAAAAACATGAAGACATGAGCTGTGACAAAAGATGAGCTGCTCTCATTGTGATTAACTGTTAACTGGAAATTGCCAACCTAGGACATAGGTGCAAAGCTGTGTAGGGTGACACTGCTCCAAGGCAGCCTGTGGAGATGCCTGGCTGCTATGTAACCTCAGGTGCCTGCCTGGTTTGCGGCCAAAGGAGCATGTAAAAGGAAAGAGAGGCTGGTGGCACTTCCACGAATAAAAGCATTTTCTTTATTTCAAATCCATAAGAACAACGATATGAGACACATGGTACATACTGGTCAGCAGACACGTTTCACACTCCTGTACCTAATCATTGCAATGAATAAGCACAGGCGTATGTACCAGCACACGGTACGTAACAGAATGTACCGTGTGTGTCATATCGTTGTTCTTATAGATTTGAAATAAAGAAAGTGCTTTTATTCCTGGAAGTGCCGCCAGTCTCTCATTCCTTTAAGGTGCCTTACCATTATCTGCTACAATTAATGGTGTCATACCTGAAGTAGTTAAAAACTCTAAAGGCATAGTACATTTTTACATAGTTACATTGGGCCAGCTTGGCCCAATGTAACTATGCATATACAATACCTGGATGATGTCCCTGGAAGTTGTGATTCACTAAGGTAGACACTGCTACTCCAGTGATCTTCGTTCACTTTCGGGTCCCTTGGCGAGCGGTTGGCCCAATGCATTGTGAACACAGGAGATTGGCTGCACAGCACGAGTGCCATTCAGAGAATGCTTTGCATTTTCTGAAGGTATACAAAGCATTCCCTGATTGGACAAGGAAAAATTTCTAAAACCAAAGTTTTTATTACAAAATTAAAATGACATATATACTGTCCATATTGTATGTTTCCAAGATTCAATAAAACAAAACATAATAAAACTGACAACGTATACAATTACATATGAGTGTGCACCAGACTCTTTATTGTAATTGTATACATTGTCAGTTCTATTATGTTTTGTTTGTTTATGAAAAAAATATGTATATATTTGTAACATCTGCTTTTTTGAGCTAGGTCATACTCTTCTGATCCTGAGTGAAGGTTCTGAGGAAGCATTTACATGAAACGCGTTGACCTCTCTGGATTGTTGAATCTTGGAAACATACAATATGATGTAAAATGTCATGTTCAAGATTTGTGACTAAATATTGGGGACAAATCCCTAGATATGGACACTATACAGTATATGTTATTTAAATTATGTGATAAAATCTTTAATTTTAGAAAATCTTGTAATTCCTGGTACCAGTCCGTTCAATTTTTTATTTTTATTTTTCATACATCATGGGACACAGAGTTAGGCTAATATTTATTACCTACTGGGTTATACGCCATCTCTAGGTGAATGGATACTGGTAGACAAAGTCTTAGGCAGGAAGTGATCCCCTATATAACCCCCTTCCATACAGGAAGTACATCAGTTTTTAACCAGTGTCTGCAAGGTGGATGGGCATGTTTGTTTGAGCTCTCTGAGCTCCAGGTCTCTAGCCCCACAAACGGTTCTTAAATTAATCAAGGGATTGACCGATCCGATCCATTTGACACAGGCTCTATATGCGTAAATAAATGGTACCCAAGCCTTGCAAAGAAGACTCAAGATCCTGCAAGGTTTTGCCTGTAATGCGACCTCCATGTGCTGGACCCTGCGAAGTGGAATCTTGGACACCACAGCGCTAAGGCATTCCTGCAGGGAGCTGTACAGGTCCAAGGGAGTGGACCCTAAACATGAAAAGGGTACCCAGTCCTTGAAGGTCCTCAAGGGACAGGAACCCGCCGTGATGGGTGAAGATTGGGCTCTTAGTTTCTAAGCTGCCCTGCGCCTGGATGGGTAAGTGAAACTCCCTAATTTACTTATTGTGAGGTGTCCCAGTGATTGTAACAATCAGTCAAGCTAGCTAGAGGCTGGGCACCTGTGTGTGGTGACCATACAGGGAGTTTTGGGCTAGCTGTGGGTGTTTGCAAAGTGTACCTTTTTTTTTTTGCTTGTGTCTGGCTGTTTTTTACCTGTATGATGGTGCACGATGGTGCGCCATTTCGCCTCTTGGTTCGCCATGGTGCACGTGCATTCGCAAGAGCGCTGCTGTGCTCAGCAGTTTGTTTGACGGCCATGGCGCACGCGGCAGAGCCGCACATGCGCCGTAGCCTTTATCTGGGCGCACAAAGATTTGTTTCATACGCGAATACAGCCGCGCCTGTTCGCCGTGCATGCACAGAATGGAGCACAGCCAGCTTATTTAAGCTGTGTATGCCAAGCATGCGGTGCTTCCAGAAGGAAGCTGTGGGACACAGAGCAGGCTCTGAACCAGGCATTTGCAGCGGTTCATTTCTCCTTACCCGGCTCACGTGAATCACCAGGTGTTGCTTGGCAGGCTAAAGGTGCTCAGCAGGATTGTTGCATAGGGGCTTGGTGAGCCCTATTAAAGGGTCTCCCTTCTGAGGTGTGTTAATACTACACTCAGGTGCTCTCTTTTTGTGGCTTGTAAATGTCTTCAAAAAAGAGAAGTGAGACTAACACTACAGGAAAGGGCACACCTATGTCGTCAGTGGTTCCTGATAAACCTAGTCGTATCCCTAGTGTTGTATCCCCTGAAGGACCAGAGGCTTCGGGGCAATCTGAGCCGCTGCGCCTATCTGGTATTGTGCCTACAGTCAACGCTGCTGCTTCACCCTTTTATCACTAAGGAAGAACTGTCCTTGGCCCTAGCTGAGTTAGAGCTCAGGATTGCTGGCATGATTGCCTCCATCCCGCAGGGTGGCAGGAAGCGTGACAGATCCCCCTTCCCAGAGCCTCCTAGTTTGGAGTAGGAATAGGTTGAGGATGGGGAAGAGCTAAAAGCTCAGGATTCTGTGGAGGGCCTGGTGCATGAGTCTGCTTCTGAGCAATCTGGACAAGAAGGTATCCAGTTGATGTCTGCCTCTCAGTCGCACAGGCTTTTGATCCAGACTCTTACCGAGATGGTTCGTTCTGCCTTTAAGTTGCCTCTTACAGAGGTTACTGAGCCCCCCTGGCCCTCTTTGGGGTCCCTGAGGCCTCTTCAGGCCGCACAGGCTTTCCCCTTACACCCTCTGTTGGAACAGGCGGTGTATGCTGATTGGGAACATCCTGACAGGATTTTTGTTCCTCCTAAGAGGTTTTCCCTTTTATATCCCATGGATGAAAAGTTTGTTAAGAAGTGGAGCATGCCAGCCGTAGATGCAGTAGTCTCTTCCTTAAACAAGAACTTAACTTTGTCCGGTAGATAACGCACAGGGTTTGAAAGACCCTGTTAACAAGGAATGGGAGTCATTATTAAAGGCTTCCTTTTCTTTGGCCAGTTCAGCTATTGAGCCAGCTGTTGCAGCAATTGGTATTTGCTAGAGCTGCATGATTCTGGTCAAAATGAGAATCACGATTTTTTTGCTTAGAATAAAAAAAATCACGATTCTCTCACGATTCTCGCGGTGTAAAATCTTTCACATTATACAAAAAAAAAATGGGTTATCTTTACTGGTTTAGTTTTTTTTAAATCATTAAAGTGTAATTTTTTCCTAAAAAAAATTGCATTTGAACGACTGCTGCGCAAATACAGTGTGTCATAAAGAATTGCAACAACCACCATTTTATTCTCTAGGGTCTCTACTAAAAAAATATATATATATAATGTTTGGGGGTTCTAAGTAATTTTCTAGCAAAAAAAAATTATTTTAACTTGAAACCAACAAATGTCAGAAAAGGGTTTAGTGTTTAAGTGGTTAAACTTCCCTCATTTTCACACCGAAGTGTATTCCTTTGATCTAAAGGACAACTTGTTACAATGTTTATACTTAAGTTTCACTGCTAAAGAATGTTGTGTTTCTTGACAGACTGCCCAGATTTTTTTTCCTTTCTTTTGATGGCTGTTGGCTTTAGCAGAGCAGAGAGAATTCTCTACATAGAAAGAATCAGGAAATACTTTTTTCAAGATCGCGATAACGATTCCTAACGATTAATCGTGCAGCTCTAGTATCTGCCAGTTCATAAAGGATCAGGTCAGACGGCCTGACAGGCCTTACCAGGAGGATGATCTGGCTGCAAAAAAGACAGATATTCCTCGAGCGCTGTGTTTTGCTGTTGACGCCTTAAAGGATTCAATACAGCAGGTTTCTCGTTTGGCTCTCTTGTCTGTACACATGCACAGACTTTTGTGGCTTAAGAACTGGTCAGCCGAGCTTCCTTGTAAAAAGTTATTGGCAGGTTTCCCCTTTCATGGGAAATGTTTATTTGGTGATCATTTGGACAAATATATCCAAAAGATTTCCGGAGGGAAGAGTTCTCTCCTTCCTGTGAAGAAAAGCACCAGGCATCTCTCGTTTAAAACCTCGGGGACTGCTTCCTCAGGTGTCTCAGCGGCAAGGCAGTTCCGCCACCAACAAGGCGCTAGAGCCAGGGGCAAGCCGCAAGGCCTGGGCCAGAAAAAGCCCTGGGTCCAAAACTCTTCTAAACCCAGCACAAAGTCCTCCTTTCGAGGGGACACCCCCCACTCTATTGGGTGGGAGGAAGGCTGCTGCACTTTGCGGACATTTGGAGAACAATGGTTCAGGACGAGTGGGTCACCTCAACTATATCCCACGGTTACAAGCTGGAGTTGCGGGGGGTTCCCCCTCAGAGGTTTCTAAGATCCAGTGTTCCCTTGGATCCTCCAAAAAAAACTTATTGTTTCAGGCACTACAACATTTAGGGCATCAAGGATTGATTGTACAGGTTCCTGTATTCAAAAGGGGCGCAGGGTTTTACTCAAACCTGTTTACGGTTCAAAAACCAGGCACTATAACATTTAGTGCATCAAGGGGTGATTGTACAGGTTTCTGTATTCGAAAGGGGTGCAGGGTTTTACTCAAACCTGTTTACAGTTCAAAAACCAAACGGGGACATAAGGCCCATTTTGGATCTAAGATCCCTGAACCAGTATCTACTAATCCAGTCCTTTCGCATGCAGTCTGTCCGCTCAGTAGTAGCCTCACTCCAGACGGGAGACTTTCTAGCCTCCATTGATATAAAGGACGCATATTTACACATACCTATCTTTCAGCCTCATCAGAGGTTCCTGCGATTTGCAGTAGAGGAACCTCATTTTCAGTTTGTGGCTCTACCCTTGGGGCTTGCCACAGCTCCCCGGGTGTTCACAAAGGTCCTAGCACCAGTACTGGGTCTTTTAAGGGCCCAAGGGATCTTGGTGCTCAAGTATCTGGATGACCTCCTGCTCAGAGATCACTCAATAATGGGTCTAGAACAGAGCATAACCTTCACAATGCGGTATTTGGAAAGCTTAGGCTGGATCATAAATACCAAAAAGTCAGCCTTGAGACCAGCTCAAAGTTTTAAGTATTTAGGTCTGATCCTAGATACGATCCAAGCAAGGGTATTTTTGCCACCCGTAAGGATCTGTGCCCTGAAGGATCAGATGCGTCAGTTAAGGGGCACCAGACAACCCTCCATTCGGCTTTGTATGAGCTTTCTAGGAAGGATGGTGTCCTCCTTCGAGGCAGTGCCCTATGCCCAGTTCCATTCCAGGCCTATACAACAAAACATCTTGTTGGCTTGGAACAGGAGAGGACAAGCCCTGGATTATCCAATGTTCTTATCTCCTTGGGCACGCTTAAGCCTAAACTGGTGGTTGCAGGATCAGAACCTGCGAAAGGGAAGATCCTTCCTCCTGGTAACTTGGAGAGTACTGACTATAGATGCCAGTCTCAGGCTGGGAAGTGACCCTAGAGGGGCTATCAGAGTTTAGTCCGACAATGCCACTGCAGTGGCCTATATAAACCACCAAGGCGGTACCAGGAGTCGTTCAGCTCTGAAGGAGGTAAACCACATACTAACCTGGGCAGAGGGACATGTGCCAATTCTATCGGCAGTCGATATCCCAGGAGTAGAGAACTGGAAGGGAGATTATCTCAACCGCCAGCAGATCTGCCTGGGGAATAGTCCCTACACCCAGGGGTGTACCAGGAAATGTGCCAGCATTGAGGATGGCCAGAGGTCGATTGGCAACAAACTACAGCAACAACAGCAACAACAAACTACAGCAGTTTGTGTCCTGAACAAGGGATCTGGCAATCAGAGCAGATGCTCTGGTAGTTCCATGGAGACATTACTCCCTGGTTTATGCTTTCCCCCGATCCCTCTCTTTCCACAT
The DNA here is from genome assembly GCF_042186555.1 of Aquarana catesbeiana. Classification (NCBI taxonomy): domain Eukaryota; kingdom Metazoa; phylum Chordata; class Amphibia; order Anura; family Ranidae; genus Aquarana; species Aquarana catesbeiana. The sequence goes on along the minus strand of NC_133324.1, from coordinate 348,047,381 downwards.
TTGTTGTGCAGGATTTGGAGAGAGGGGGTTCCAGTCATTCTGGTGGCACCAGCCTGGCCCAGAAGGCTCTGGTTCTTGGAAATTGTGAGACTGGCAATAGACGGGCCATGGACGCTTTCACATCGCCCCAGTCTTCTGTCTCAGGGTTCTATATTCCACCCCAATTTACAGTCTCTACATTTGACTGCATGGTTATTGAAGCCAGGGTGTTGAAGGACCGTGGCATCTCGGGACCAGTGGTGTCTACCCTACTGAATGCTAGAAAAGTTGTCACTAGGAAGATCTATCATAAGGTCTGGAAGACTTATATTGCTTGGTGTGAAGCCAGTAAATGGCATCCTCGAAAATATGTGATTGGGAGAATTCTCTCTTTTCGAACAGTCAGCTGTGGCTGAGTACAATCAGAGGTCAGATTTCGGCCCTGTCAGTATTATTCCAAAGGATTTCAGACTCCCATTCGCTGGTCCGAACCTTTATGCAGGGGGCAACTCGTTTGCTTCCCCCCATTAGGTCACCTATGTGTCCTTGGGACTTGAACTTGGTGCTGTCTGTGTTACAGAAACAACCATTTGAGCCTAACAAGGAAATTCCATTAGACTTGCTGTCACGCAAGCTAGCCTTCCTGATGGCCATCACCTTGGCTAGAAGGATGTCGGAGTTGGCAGCCCTTTCGTGCAGGAAACCACACTAGATCCTTCACGACGACAAGGTCGTGTTACGACCTGTTCCATCCTTTTTGCCAAAATGATGTCAGCCTTTCATTTAAATCAGGACATTATTTTGCCTTTTTTCTCTCAGCCTCGTTCAGCGGAAGAGAGAGGACTGCATTCTTTGGACCTTGTCCAGGCAGTCAAGGTTTATTTGTCTAGATCTGCAGAGATCAGAGGATCAGACTCCTTTTTTGTTTTACCAAATGGACCCAAGAAGGTGCAGGCAGCTTCCAAGGCTTCCATTGCCAATTGGGTCCGTCAATTGGTCATTCAGGCCTACGGTCTTAAACGTAAATCTCCTCCCTTTAGGGTGAGAGCTCATTATACCAAGGGTGTAGGAACCTCCTGAGCTTTTCGCCACCAGGTATCTGTGGCTCAGATTTGTAAGGCTGCTACCTGGTCTTAAGTGCATACATTCACAAAATTTTATCAAGTGGATGTTCGAGCAGCTGACGATTCGGCTTTCGGTCGCAGTGTACTGCGGGCTGCCGTATAAGGTCTGATGGCTATTGTTTGGCAGGGTGTCTCCCTCCCCTCAAGGCTATTGCTCTGGGACATCCCAGTAGGTAATGAATATTAGCCTAACTCTGTGTCCCATGATGTATGAAAAAGAAAATAGGATTTTTTCATCATACTTACCTGTAAAATCCTTTTCTTTGAGTACATCATGGGACACAGAGATCCTTCCCCTTTTTTTTTTTTAGGATTCAGCGATTGCTACAAAACTGATGTACTTCTTGTATGGGAGGGGTTATATAGGGGATCACTTCCTGTCTAAGACTTTGTCTACCAGTGTCCATTCACCTAGAGATGGCGTATAACCCAGTAGGTAATGAATATTAGCCTAACTCTGTGTCCCATGATATACTCAAAGAAAAGTATTTTACAGGTAAGTATGACGAAAAAATCCTATTTTTTCTATATGTCGAATACTTAAAGGGGTTGTAAAGGCAAATTTTATGCATTAAGCTAAAAAGCCTTCTGTGTGCAGCAGCCCCATCAGCTCACCTAACACGAACCTGAGGTCCATCTCTGTCCAGTGATGTCCACAAGTGTCTCAGCTGTCTGAGATTCTCATTCCTGATTGGCTGAGACACAGCAGTGGCACCATTGGCTCCCGCTGCTGTCAATCAAAGTCAGCTAGCCAATCAGGGAAGAGAGGGGGCGAGGCTGGGTCAGGGCTCTGTGTCTGAATGGACACGGAGCTGTGACTCAGCTTGGGTGCCCCCATAGCTATCTGCTTGCTGTGGAGGCACTGAACAGGAAGGAGGGGCCAGGAGCACAGAAGAGGGACCCGAGAAGAATAGGATCTGGGCTGCTATGTGCAAATTCACTGCAATAGAGCAGGTAAGTATAACATGTTTATTATTATCATAGGAAAACAAATTAGACTTTACAATCACTTTAATAGTAGGATGTGGCACGCAGCAGGGCAGCTATTTTGTTTGCATTACCTGATTGGACGAGGTGGAGAGGTGGGGCGGTGACATCACACCACCATTCACCTAGTCCAAACAGTAGGGTCTACTATAGTGATTTCCAGCTTCCAGAGGCATTGGCCAGGTATGGCATATACACATTTACATTGGTCCAAGATGGATAATGTATAATATAGCAATGCCTGGAATTATAATTTAAATTACACTAGCCTCAGGTACCAGGACAGGAAATTAGTTTGTGTTAGGCAAGTAGGTAAAAGTAAAGTAAATAGTCTTTACTACCTTTTTATTCTTCTTTTATGTACTCTGCAGAAATTTACCCTTGGCTATTGGGATCTCTATGCCAATTGTGACTGTGATTTACCTGCTGACCAATGTGGCCTATTACACTGTGCTGGACATGCGCTCCATTCTGGGAAGTGATGCTGTGGCAGTGGTAATTTCAATTTACATGGTTATTTCTGACAATGTTAGCCTTTGAATTACGTTTACATGGTTTTGTTTGAATTTATAAATTAGTTTCAGATTGTCTTCATGTAGAACAGATATTGTTGGCTGAGCAGTAACCTTTATTTTTATTTTTTACCTAATAAACAAGTGCACAATGGTATAGGAGGTTTCTAGAATTTCAACATTCAACTTAAAAAGGATACCCATAGCTCCCACCCAAAAAATCGAATTATATTGCATCTTACTTGTCCTTAGATGTAGTGGCTGCATTAGTTTTCTTTTCAGGCTAAGAACATTTTTATAATGTACAAAAGATACCCATTGATCTTGCCAGAAATGCAGTGTCTTTGTCACTTCATGTGATGAAAAAACATCAAAAAACATCTCATCTTTCTTTTGTCAGCCACTACATCTAAGAACCGTTAAGCAGCAATATATTACATTTTTGTTTTTGGGTTTAGATATAATTTCAAGTCCACATACAGAGAGGGAACACATATATAGTATGTTTACTCTGCCAAATAATGTTTTATTCTGTACAACGTTATCATATAGCTGGTTGTAATTAAGTCTCATTTAATTGGACTTATTCTATAATGTTGAAGATATTCCGTTGCTCAACCAAACTACTTTTTCAGTTTGTCTTTGGCTTGGTTAAAAGAGAAGTATGGGTTTCTTTTTTTTTTTTAGATTTATACATACCTAGGTGGATGCAGCATCGGTCTGATGCTGCATCTGTCCCCCGGCGCCTCTACACTGAGAACCGAGCGATCGCATACCGCCGATCACTTGGTTTTCACAGCCCTGTGAGCAGAGATCTGTAGACTTTCAGTCACAGCTCTCTGCTCATCTCCCTTCATGCTCATTGGAGAGCTGATCTGTGGAGGGGGTGAAGCGGCCATCTCAGGCTCCAAGCGGTTTGCTGAGAGGCTGAGACGGGTGTCAGTCCAGGCACCTGGCGGACCCAGACTTCCATTGTTGGGATGACGCTGTACCTGGACTGATATCCATGACGACAGCAGAGAGCAGACTTCAGTCTGCTCTTTGCTGAAAACGGGTCGCAGGAGTGCAAAACGAATTGCACTCCTGTGACCCATAGGAGAAGCCCAGCCAAACAAGCTCAGACTGGACTTCTCCTTTAATGAAATGTCCTCAACATTGCAGAATAAGTCCACTACTAGCTATACCATGACCTGGATAAATGAGAACCTTCCCAGACAAATTTAGCGTATACACACTTCTGCCACAATGCACAGCCAGGAATATTACACTACTATTTTCTGGTTGAAGCTGAAGTTTATTATTTTTTTTGGGGATGCAGCACCAAACACAAAAGCTATGTGTAATGGTTTCTATCCCATTACCCGCAGGAATCTGCTTCTGGTGAAAAACGTACCCGCAGGGCATCCTTCATTGTAGTCAGATACTGCAGCTATCTTTCAGTGTTTTGAAGAATAACAGCAGCGACTGCTACTGAGAAAAGTTGCAGCCCTACCCTTCTGCCTACTCCACCACTTATTTTGCTGGTATTACTACAACCCTACAAGGCATTGCACTCTGTGAATGGGCATAAGAGATCCTGTCACTCAACTGCTCCTTAATTCACAGAACGAGATGCTTTGTGGGCATATAGTAATAGGAGTTTTGTAAATGGTGGAGAAGTCAGAAGGGGATGGGTTAGTGGCACAACCTTTCTCAGTAGCAGCTGCTGCTGTTATTGTTCAGAGCGCCAGAAAATAGAGGCTCAGAGCTGTATCTGACGACTATGGAGAAGACACTGCAGGGAAGATTTTTACCAATAGCAGCTGCCTGCAGGTAAAGGGATACACACCATTACACATACCTAATGTGTTTAGTGCTGCTACCCCCCCTCCCCCCCCAAAAATACTAAACTTCAGCATTGGGCCCCTTTTACACTGGCATTCTGGCCTGACTGTCAGTTCTTTAGGCGGACCTGTTCAGACAGTCCATGGAGCTCTAGGGACAGGCAGGTGTAAATGGACTTGTGTCCACTTACACCCGCCTACTATCGAGTCCAATCAGGTTTAGTAAAAAAATGGACTGCGTCCTTTTCCATTTTGGTGGACCGGATCAGAGGTAGCCTGATGTAAACAGACATCAGAGTCTGCTTACACCCGGCCATCCGTAGAGCTCAGTGGGGTCTACCCATGTCCACTCTGCATAAACTGAGTGGGTACAGATGTGATATCCATCCCGTTTGGCTCTGAGCAGTGGGGGATCTGCTCATAGATCCCCTGCTGATCTGAGTGAACTCCGCTCCATGTGAAAGCGGCCTTACTAAATGGGTAATAATGCTGACTGTCTGAATAGGCTTGGGCAAAGGGTGACACAGGTAGCTGTATTCATGAACAGTGGCAGGCTGGTGCTCCAACGGTCACGCGGGGGGGGGGGGGTGGGCATATGGACCTGGCCACAAATCCCTCCGTCGCTCCAGCCCGTCACTGCGCACCATAAACCCCCCATCGTTGGCTCTCTTATGCTGTGCTGTTATCTCCGGATGGACCAGCAGGAGATAATAGGGGGCTCTGTGCAGGCTCCGGTCTTGCAGGGTGATAAAGGCGAACAGAAGATTGCCAAGCAGGCTGACGCAGGCGATCATGGGTGCTAGCTTGATGAGGTCGACAGGGAGAAGGGATGTGTTGCTTTTTTCCAGCTCCTGGCCAGCCATGGAAACAACAGCTGCTGCTGAAGCTGGATTCCACTCCTAGTCACGGCTGGTGGGTAGGTCGGTCAGTCCTGGGCATCACAGCGGCCGGGCGTCTCCTCCCTCCTCCTCCTAGGCCAATAGGATCGCTTCTCCTTTTTACCAATTGGGAAACCGGTCTCAGGACCCACTTCCTGATTGGCCAGGAGAAGAATCAGTGTGACAATAGCGAATATTAATTCGCTATTGTCACACAACTGGGTAGCCGGTGTGCCCACCCTTTTTTGAAGCCTATTAGAGCCTCTGGCTCTAATCAAAAAACTTCCATTGGAACCCATGCATCCAGCGCCCCGCATGTAGATTAGGGGGCCAGACGCATGGATGGGGAAGGGTCGCCACTGCTCATGAACCAGGAAACAGTGTGTTACCTGCCTGGCTAAGCAGTGTGGTAAATATATGTAGCTCACAAGAATAGCTACATAGTATTAAAAATATATATTTCAGCTGTGTGTAACAATTTTCCTGAAGTTTTGCTTAAAAAGTGTAAATTTTTTGTGCCCAAGAGGAAAAAAGAGATACAAATTTTAAAAAGCAAAATTCATGAATTTTGTTATTGATAGAAAACAGCAACATATAAAAGGAGAAATGTGAGTTTGCTACAGTTTTGTCAGTAAAAGAGGTTCTCTGTCTTCACATCATTCAGTCAATGTGGTCCTGGATCCCTCTTTTCCCAGACATTCGCTGATCAGATATTTGGAATCTTTAACTGGACGATCCCACTTGCCGTGGCTCTGTCATGCTTCGGGGGTCTGAACGCTTCTATTCTTGCTGCTTCCAGGTAACAGAATTGGTTACTAACCTGTCTCTGTAATTACTGTACTACACAAAACAAGTTTTTTTTTAAATCTTCTGTTGTCACCTCTTTAGCATGCTCATTACTTTATACCTGAAAACACACCTTACAGGTCCAACCAAACATTAGTTACAGGAGTAGACATTTCACATAAATTACAACGTAGTTGCCTGTACCAAAATAGTTTTGTGGAACCATCAATCTAGCCTAAGGCCTTGATCACACTATAAGCGGTGACCTGCGTTTTTCTGTACTGGATAAGCACAGATCATCGCTAGGGCTCAAAGAAAGCAATTTTTATGTATCCCATTCACACTGCAATACTGGTGTGATATGTGGTGTAATAAGCTGCAGTAATATGCAGCATGTCTACATTTTTTTTTGCAGAGCACTGGATGGCACAGCATGTCACCACACTGCAGCAAAATACCCTGCACTGCTGTGCGATGACATTAGTGAAGTGTCACTATGTGACACTTCAAATAAAGTTAGGATAAAAACATAGCCCCCAACTGTCCCTGATTTCGAGGGACTGTCCCTAAATTCGAGCAATGTCCCACTGTCCCTCATTCGTCCCTCATTTTGGTCTGATCTATATAGATGTATATAAAATGCACTTTTTATCTTTCAAAAAGTGTTTCACCTGATTTCTAAATTGTTGCATTTGTAAATTCCAAAAGCCAATATAAAAGAATAGTAGTGGTAAAAAAGCACTCGTGGGTTTAACCAATCTTGTTTTTTTGTACAATTCTCCTTTAAGGGGGCGTGGCAAGGGGTGTGTCCTATGCCTGCATACTTTTGCTGATAGGTGTCCCTCATTTTCATCTCAAAAAGTTGGGAGGTATGATAAAAAGAAAATGTGTTGTGTGATGTGCTGACATCTCATTGCACTGCTCCCCCTTGCCTGATCCATGTGAGCTAGTGTGAACCTAAATAACAAGAGAATAACACTGACCAAAGACTTTACACTGCTCCATGTGCATCCAGCGCTCATACTAACGCATATGTAGGTGTAAATGTGTCCATAGAGTTTCCCTTTGTCTTTCATACTAAACTGCAGTGCATAAACATGAGCCAGACACACAGGAAAGAATAGCATTTCTACTTGACATGCATTTTCATGCAGCAGAGTGCAAGTGTTTTAGTGAATCAAAGCAAACACATGTAAATAGGCCATGAGAAAAGATTAGAATGTAGGTGAAAATGATACAGATGTAACCAGTGAATCTTCACAAATAATAAATAATTGGTCTGAGGGCTTGTTCACACCAGATGCAGTCCAGTGCATCTTTATTCTGCATCAAAAACACACGGACAGTGTTTAACCCTTTCATGCCTAAGCTTATGTCTGACATTTGTTGCTTACAAGTTAAAATTAGCATTTTTTAGAAAATGACTTAGAATTCCCAAACATCATATATATATCTATCTATCTACATATATATATAGATATATCTATATCTATCTACATAGATATAGATATATCTATATCTATCTACATATATATAGATATATCTATATCTATCTACATATAGATATAGATATATCTATATCTATCTACATAGATATAGATATATCTATATCTATCTACATAGATAGATATAGATATATCTATATCTATCTACATAGATATAGATATATCTATATCTATCTAGATAGATATAGATATATCTATATCTATCTACATAGATATAGATATATCTATATCTATCTATCTATCTATCTATCTATCTATCTATCTATCTATCTATCTATCTATCTATCTATCTATCTATATATATCTCTATCGATATCTATATCTATATCTATATAGATATAGATATACAGTGGCTTGCGAAAGTATTCGGCCCCCTTGAACTTTTCAACCTTTTGCCACATTTTAGGCTTCAAACATAAAGATATAAAATTTTAATTTTTTGTGAAGAATCACCAACAAGTGGGACACAATTGTGAAGTGGAACGAAATCTATTGGATATTTTAAACTTTTTTAGCAATTAAAAAACTGAAAAGTGGTGCGTGCAAAATTATTCCGCCCCTTTACTTTCAGTGCAGCAAACTCACTCCAGAAGTTCAGCGAGGATCTCTGAATGATCCAATGTTGTCCTAAATGACTGATGGTGATAAATAGAATCCACCTGTGTGTAATCAAGTCTCTGTATAAATGCACCTGCTCTGTGATAGTCTCAGGGTTCTGTTGAAAGCGCAGAGAGCATCATGAAGACCAAGGAACACACCAGGCAGGTCCGTAATACTGTTGTGGAGAAGTTTAAAGCTGGATTTGGATACAAAAAGATTTCCCAAGCTTTAAACATCCCAAGGAGCACTGTGCAAGCGATCATTTTGAAATGGAAGGAGTATCAGACCACTGCAAATCTACCAAGACCTGGCTGTCCCTCTAAACTTTCAGCTCAGACAAGGAGAAGACTGATCAGAGATGCAGCCAAGAGGCCCATGATCACTCTGGATGAACTGCAGAGAACTACAGCTGAGGTGGGAGAGTCTGTCCATAGGACAACAATCAGTCGTACACTGCACAAATCTGCCCTTTATGGAAGAGTGGCAAGTAGAAAGCCATTTCTCAAAGATATCCATAAAAAGTCTCGTCTAAAGTTTGCCACAAGCCACCTGGGAGACACACCAAACATGTGGAAGAAGGTGCTCTGGTCCGATGAAACCAAAATCGAACTTTTTGGCCACAATGCAAAACGATATGTTTAGCGTAAAAGCAACACAGCTCATCAAACTCAACACACCATCCCCTCTGTCAAACATGGTGGTGGCAGCATCATGGTTTGGGCCTGCTTTTCTTCAGCAGGGACAGGGAAGATGGTTAAAATTGAGGGGAAGATGGATGCAGCCAACTACAGGACCATTCTGGATGAAAACCTGTTGGAGTCTGCAAAAGACCTGAAACTGGGACGGAGATTTATCTTCCAACAAGACAATGATCCCAAACATACAGCAAAATCTACAAAGGAATGGTTCACAAATAAACGTATCCAGGTGTTAGAATGGCCAAGTCAAAGTCCAGACCTGAATCCAATCGAGAATCTGTGGAAAAAGCTGAAAACTGCTGTTCACAAACGCTCTCCATCCAACCTCACTGAGCTCGAGCTGTTTTGCAAGGAAGAATGGGCAAGAATTTCAGTCTCTCGATGTGCAAAACTGATAGAGACATACCCCAAGCGACTTGCAGCTGTAATCGCAGCAAAAGGTGGCTCTACAAAGTATTAACGCAAGGGGGCCGAATAATTTTGCACACCCCACTTTTCATTTTTTTATTAGTTAAAAAAGTTTCAAAAATCCAAAAGATTTCGTTCCACTTCACAATTGTGTCCCACTTGTTGGTGATTCTTCACAAAAAATAAAAATTTTATATCTTTATGTTTAAAGCCTGAAATGTGGCAAAAGGTTGAAAAGTTCAAGGGGGCCGAATACTTTCGCAAGCCACTGTATATAGATCTATATATATAAAGTTTTAAGCAAAAACCCTAAAGAATAAAATGGCGATTGTTGCAATATTTTTTGTCACACGGTATTTGCGCGGGGGTCTTTCAAACGCAATTTTTGGGGAAAGAAGAAAATTTCATGCACTAAAATTACATTGCCCCTTTAAAAAAAAATTCTTATCACTTTTATTGCTGTCACAAGGAATGTACCCTTTTGACAGTAATAGGTGATGACAGGTACTCATTATGGAGGGATCGGGAAGACCCCAAATCCCTCTTTTGCACTTAAAAGTATTCAGATCGTCAAAATTGGCGATTCTGAATACTGTCATTTTTAAAAAAAAGTTGTGACGTTGGTTCCGGGAATTTACATCAGAGACCCGATCAGAGCTGAATCCAGCCTCATTCGGGTCTCAGCCTAGCTGTCGGACGCACCGACTGGTGGCTTGGGTCTCCCGGTGGGACGGGAGGCCCGGGAAGAGCGGTGGAAGGAGGTGGGAGGGGGGAACGTCCCCTCCTGCTCCTTTATAATAAGGTGCATCGGTTGTCATCACTAAAGAGCCAACCGCTGGCTATAAAAACACGGTACCATGGTGATATCTGCAGCTGCAGGCATCATCTGGTATAACCCCTTCAAGCCATGAACGCAAATTTGCGTACGGTCGGTGTGAAGGGATTAACATCAGTGCAGTGTGTTCCAGTACAGTCACTAAAAGTAGAATTTGCTGCATTTTTTCTGTATAAAATCATCTGGAATGTGGAAAAGCGCATCAAAACCGCACTGGAATCCATCAAAAATGCGCATCCATAACACCTTGGCACCAGCTGCATGCAAATATGTGGCCTCTCTGCGGGTGGGCCTTGGGAAAAAGAGCTGTGCCGAGAGCGCTCACGCTGCGCACAGTTACCGGCGACTAACGGAAAGTTTCCAATCACTGCTTGTGAATAGGAACTTTCCGATTATGTGACCACCATGACTGCCAATCACGGCGGGCGGTCACATGATCATAAATCCCGCCCTGCGTCCCGGCAGGCGCCGGTTTGAATAGGTTAACTGAGATAAAGGAAAAAAAGAGGGGGGCAAAAAAACCACCCTAATGCAACAAGACTGCACCGAACTGCATCAAAAACGTGCATGCAAAAACACATCCAGAACACAGAAATTGTGATGTGAACCAGCCCTGAATGGTTCCAAATTCTCTGTAGAGTGCTGCAGAGAAAGTGTCTGCCTTCTCTTTGAGTGAGAAACACAAATAAATCATGTGTTTGTATTTGCCAGTTTTCTGTAAAGCTTTTCCAAGAAGACAGATGCTATGTTCTGGGCAGGTGGTTGTAAACATAACAACTCCTCTTATTTTCTCTATTTCAGTCTAGTAAACACACAAGTAAAAGCATTTGGTTATTACTGTTTGTTAAGTGCAAAAAGTACCTGATGATCTTGTCAGAAATTCAGTGCTATCTTGCATCTTGTACAAGCAGTGAAGTTACCACAAGGATTGTTATTAACCGTGGCCAGTTCACCTTTGTGGACTACAGAACACCAGCATCCTAGCTAACAATGACATTGTGCAGCCTGGGCCACCAGCATCCTAGCAACCAATGACACTGTGCATCCTGGGCCACCAGTATCCTAGCAACCAATGACATTGTGCATCCTGGGCCACCAGCATCCTAGCAACCAATGACACTGTGCATCCTGGGCCACCAGCATCCTAGCAACCAATGACACTGTGCATCTTGGGCCACCAGCATCTTAGAAACCAATGTAACTGTGTGGTTTGGGCTGCCAGCATCCTAGCAAACAATGGCACTGTGCAGCCTGAGCCACCAGCATCCTAGCAACCAATGACACTGTGCAGCCTGGGCCACCAGCATCCTAGCAACCAATGACACTGTGCATCCTGGGCCACCAGCATCCTAGCAACCAATGACACTGTGCATCTTGGGCCACCAGCATCCTAGAAACCAATGTAACTGTGTGGTTTGGGCTGCCAGCATCCTAGCAAACAATGGCACTGTGCAGCCTGAGCCACCAGCATCCTAGCAACCAATGACACTGTGCAGCCTGGGCCACCAGCATCCTAGCAACCAATGACACTGTGCAGCCTGGGCCACCAGCATCCTAGCTAACAATGACACTGTGCAGCCTGGGCCACCAGCATCATAGCAACCAATGAAACTGTGCAGCCTGGGCCACCAGCATCCTAGCAACCAATGAAACTGTGCAGCCTGGGCCACCAGCATCCTAGCAACCAATGAAACTGTGCAGCCTGGGCCACCAGCATCCTAGCAACCAATGAAACTGTGCAGCCTGGGCCACCAGCATCCTAGCAACCAATGAAACTGTGCAGCCTGGGCCACCAGCATCCTAGCAACCAATGAAACTGTGTGATTTGGGCTGCCAGCATCCTAGCAACCAGTGCTAATAGGCATCCAAAAATGGCAGCATCCACCCCCAGTACGGGGGTGGAAGGTGTCCTGTTGTCTCAACACGCTTGTCTGAGGGCAACAGTGCTGCTTTTCCTAGATTCAGTGCAGTGACTGAACATTGTCACACTAGGATAGGAAGTATGTTACTAGCTAAATCACCAGATGAAAAAACAGGGAAAAATGCTTGAAAAAGAAAATGAATGCAGCACCTCATTTAAAGATTGGCAACATTTATGTTTTTTTTTTTTTATATATATATATATAGCTACACTTTATTGTGTCTTATGTTTCAGGCTCTTTTTTGTGGGATCCCGAGAAGGACATCTTCCTGACGCTCTCAGTATGATCCACGTGGAGCGATTCACGCCCATCCCTGCCTTGCTGTTTAATGTAGGTGCTCCCTACGCCATTTCATCTTATGATCACTGTAATAACTCAGACAGGACTATACCAGTTTTGAAATCAACAGCAACCTCAGCATAGGCTGAGGGAAAGCCCATGCTGTGGTTTGGGAAAGTGCTGATTAATGAATACATTTTGAACAATTTCGTCAGAGATAATGAAAAAAGGAAGCTGTGATGTATATGGAAAAGTCAGCTGGAGGAAGTGTGACTGACAATTTGCTGTCACAAAGCTAAATGGGAAGGTGTTGTAACATGAAAGGCACCCATATAGCATCCATACAATAGCTGGATCTTTATTAGATTCAGTCAACTCTGGGACTCTGAGAAGTCCAAACTGCATAAAAATGGAAATGGCGCTAAAACAACCACAATGACTGCCTAGAAAAGATTGTTTTTTTCATGTATCCTGGTCATTTCTTTTGCCTTACAGCAATAGTTTGGAAAAGATGATTCTGTTCAGTTAGTCTTGTATTTCACACATGTGCCATATTGTCCAGTCAGCAAGATGACTGTTTTCTGGGTCATCTTCCTTCTCCTTGGACAGTGGTGATGATATGGATTCAGAGCCCAATGGGCAGGCAGAGGCAAAGAGGGGACACTTCAAGCTTCAAAGCTCAAATAGGCCATGTACTGTAGGTGTCTGCTGATTGACTATGCAATGTGGTGTATGTGTGTAAATCACAAGACTTCCTGAACAGAACTGCAAATCATTTGGCTAGTAAATCAATTTATAACACATGTAGTTCAACTATGGATGTAGCTGTATGCCTGGTGAAATTATTTAATGGAAAAAATGTATTGAGAGGAATACAGAGGTGGCCATGGCTGATCTCCTTTGAAAAATGCCCGACTGTCTTTAAATGAATACTTTCATAGTAAGTGACCCAGAATAAAAATTCAGCTCAGAAAAGACAAATGAATAGAATTTTCTGATAATAGCTCCCAGCTATGTACAGAGAAAAAGGAGAGTGATATAAGGTAGGAGCGACCTGCCCCTTGTTTAAATGAATACTGTTATGCCGCGTACACACAGTCGGATTTTACGACCGGAAATGTTCGATGAGAGCTTGTTGTCGGAAATTCTGACTGTGTGTATGCTCCATAGAACATTTGTTGTCGGAAAGTCCGTGTTTGAGAGCAGGTTCTCAAATTTTCCGACAACAAAACTTGTTGTTGGAAAGTCCGATCGTGTGTACATAAGTCCGACGCACAAAAGTCCACGCATGCTCGGAATCAAGCAGAAGAGCCGCACTGGCTATTGAACTTAATTTTTCTCGGCTCGTCGTATGTGTTGTACGTCAGTGCGTTCTTGACGTTCGGAATTTCCGATAACATTTGTGCGACCTTGTGTATGCAAGACAAGTTTGAGCCAACATCCGTCGGAAAAAAAATCCACGGTTTTGTTGTCGGAAAATCCTATCGTGTGTACAGGACATTATGAGAAATTAATGGATGCTGCCATTACTGAACTCTCCTTTGAGAATGCTAATTCCCTGGCTGTCCTTCTGATGGTTTTGATATCAATGCTATCTGAGTCACTGACTCTGGGACAGATATTGAGATAAGTAGTTCTGACACACGTTCATTTACAGCATGCTTGTTCCAGGACTGTGACTGAAACATACAGAATTCAGACACAGCCAGGCATCTAGCATTTTCAAAAGGAAAGCTGCAATGGCAGCCCTCTTATGTCTCATAAGACAAAATCACCATAAGTGGAAGAAAAAATCATAGTAACATAGGAGACAGTGGATTTTTAGGAGTAATATTTTTCTAAGGGGTGTTATTAATTGCTGCATTACTAATGAAAATGAAATTATAGACAATGTAATTGGAATATATGACTATACATCATTTGTAGATAATGAAGCATCATCCAGGATTAAGTATTACCAAATTATTGGCACTAGACGGTTAAAAAGGTGGCTTTTTGAAAGAAGTACTGTACATGTAAAATGGTTAGATACTGTATGTATGGAGCTTCAGATAGAATGTTACTCTTGGATACCTGTAAAACATTTGATCATTTAGGCTTTGTTCACACCTTAGCATATAAAAATCATGGGGCAGAATCAAGCAATTCTGCCTGTGATTCCAGATTGCGCTAAAATCTTGGCATAACATGCATAGTGGCACCCTAAACATGGTAAGCAGGTACACATTTTGTCATGCATTTATTTTCACGCCACATTGCAACGCTCCACACCCAAAAAAGTTCTGCAGTGAATGGGCTTGCCTTATGCGGGATGTGTGGAAAACGCACAAAAAAAAAAAAAAAAACGAATGGGAATGTGCTTTTCTGCTACACGAAATTTGAATGGGGTCTTTTCTTTGTTGAAGATAGATGTGTGATTTAAAAAAAAAAATTATATTACAATTTTCCTCTGAGATAGTCTAGAGTAGACAAACACTGAAAGATTTAGGCAGGCCATAGATGATGCTATTTTCTTTCTTGCAACTACGGGTTGTAGGAAAGAACATTTTTTAATTCCCCCATTAGCACAGTCAGTGTTGATGGGGGAATCCTTCCCGCGGAGCTATACAATGATTACTGCTAGTGGCTATAGCCACTGGCAATAATCGCATGAAATCGGACATGCTGGTTGCACCCATATTGATCGATGGTACAATCAGGCTGCCCATCCATGGATCAAACCTCATCTGGTCCCTGCTGAACCAGCTGAGATTTGAACCATCTATGGCCGGCTTTAGTTTCATCTAGGAAATGTCATCCAGGCACTGTATCATTCTCATGTGCTGTTCTCTGCAGCCTTCCAATGGACTTCAGCTTTACTTAGCAAAGTGAATGTTTACTAAGCTTAGTAAACTTATGTGAAGTAATGTTCACTTTAATTAACCAGTCATGTTTCAGCAAAATTTTCCTTGCACATGACTGAGAATTTAAAGTGAACACAGGCTCACTGTATTTTTACAACTTTTAGCTTGCTAAGTGAACAGCCTGCATTCCTCAGTAAATCAAACCTAATGTCTCTTGTATGCAGGGGAACTTAAACCCTTCCCCTCGTTGCCTCCCGGCCCTTTAAGAACTTCTAGATGCAGGAAGTTGGGTCATGTAATGCTGTGATTGGCTGTCACATGATCGGAATGCTCCCAATCGCGTCAGGAGCTTTCTGGTCCCTGCCGTTGACTGTGCTGGGAGTGCGCAGGGTGCGGTGAAGGTCCCTCCCCTGTCACCATTTCTCTCTTGGTGTCTGGAAAACTTGTCAGAAGTGATTCATGCTGATAGCAGAGACAAAAAGACACTTAGTGCTTTTAATTGAGACAAGTACACATTATAAAAGGATATGCTTTCTTCGTATTTCAAGGTTTACAAGTGTTCCTCTGTTCTAGCGGCTGCTCTCTTTTGAAAGCAGTACTTGTAAAATGGGTATATATGTTCGGGGCTCCCATCCCTACAGCTACTCCACACCTTTGATCTTTCAGTGCTGACGAAGTTAATATGAGCCACTAGCCCTGTCACAGGAACTCGTTGAAAGTGACAACTATGCCCACCCTTTTCGCCCTCTCCATCTTTCAATAAGAGCAGTACTTGCAATGAAAAGTGCTCTATAAATGGAGGAGGTGTACCTTTCATTCATCTGCTCATCCTACATTCATTTTCATTGTAAGAAGCAATAGTGCAGCTTTTATGAATGGAGGAAGGGAGCAGAATGAGCAGGCATAGTCATCAGTTTTGACGAGCACCTGTGACAGGTCCAGTGGCTTTTATTAAACCCCGCAGCACCAAAGATCACAGTTGCAGGGGTATGGGGGTGCAGAAGAATGGAGCTTTCACCAAACAGGGAAGCCCCCAGCATAATGGACACTTCTCATGCAATGTAAGTGCCATCCCTTGTGAGTTAAAAAAAGATCTAAACTTAAGCTTTAAAGAAATGTTATGTTAAAAACACTAAAAATTGCTGATAGGTACTGTATAAAGTAAAGGGAATCAGAGGTGCCTTCACATGCATATAGCAGCTTCCATTATATTTTACTTTGCACAAATACTGATCTGATTGGGCAGAGCTTTTTCATTACACTAATAGGCCAATAGGAATGTGTGAAGGTGGGGCTTAGCAGAAAACACCGACACTACCAGGAAGTGTCAGAGCTTTGCCTGATCAGACCAATCTAGCATTATGGAAAAGCAAAGGACACTGAAATCTGCTGCAAGCGTGTTCAGACATCTTTGGGTACTTACACGCAGCTCATAGCGGTCAACAGCTTTCATTATTCTTAAAGTGATAGAGTCTGTTTAATAAAAATGCAACTGCTAAGCAAAAACAAAAAAAAAGGCTAGAGAGATTTGTATGAGTGCTCATGCTAACCACGGTCTGTCTACAGGGAGCAATGGCTCTGGTGTACCTGTGTGTTAAGGACATCTTCCAGCTCATCAATTATTACAGCTTCAGCTATTGGTTGTTTGTGGGTCTCTCTATCGCCGGACAACTGTATTTGCGCTGGAAGGAGCCAGACAGGCCTCGACCACTCAAGGTTATTATTTTACATAAATGTTGTTTTGATTCTTTGATGTCTTTTCTTGCTTCTTGCATTTTCGCTGTTTAACACCTTTTTTGTGTTCTGGTTGTCCTGTGATGTTAAATAATATTAAACCCTCAGTATTTTATAGCTTAACACATTGAGCACAATAAAATAAACATTCCCCAGTGAACTAATTGTTAAAATTCTTACCCAAGCACTTGACAAGAGTTGGCAATGGACAGTGCAGTATCCAGTCAATCTGTTAGCTTGGAGAAGGAACAGGGGAGGAGGCGAGAGGAGCAGGGGAGTGACTTGCCATCCTAGGCTATGGGGCTGTGGGTTTCTATTGATGCACACAGTGTAGGAAGATACAACTCTAGTCTCTGCATGCAAGGTTGGCTCCATAGGATGCTGCAAGAGAAATTAGCTAACCTGAAACCAGAAACCTAGGGCAGTAATCATGATACCAGCTTAAACAGGAACATAAGCATTGATTAAAAGATAAAGAAGCTGCATACTCAGTATGTAATTAAATTAGCTGCTAAATGTGAGCAAAAAACTGAGGGTTTAAAATTACTTTAAAAGAGAAGTTCAGGAATTGAAAAAAACAATTATACTCACCTAGGTGGATGCAGCATCGGTCCGAAGCTGCATCTGTCAATGGCCGCCTCTAAGACCGAGAACTGAAAAATTCAAGACCACTGGTCACTCAGTTCTCTTTTTCAGTGAGCAGAGAGCCGGTGACTAAGTCACCAGCTCTCTTCTCTGCCCCTTCAGCACTTACTGGAGTGCCAGCTTGTGGAGCGGCTCTCTGAGAGGCTGAGCCAGCTGCTGATCCAGGCATCTGGGTGGATCCCAACATTAACCAGTTCCCGCATGCCGATATACCTCGGCACAATGGCAGCGGTGGGCAAATGGGCATACCTGTACATCCCCTCTAAGAGCCGGGGATAGCATTGTTTTTTTATATATTTTTGGGGGATATTTATTATAGCAAAAAGTAAAAAATAATGCGTTTTTTTCAAAATTGTCGCTCTTTTCTTGTTCTTTTGTTGGTGATCAAATACCACCAAAAGAAAGATGTGTGGGAAAAAAAAGGACATCAATTTTGTTTGGGTGGAACGTCGCATGACCGCGCAATTGTCAGTTAAAGCGACGCAGTGCCGAATCGTAAAAAGTGCTCCTGTCAGGAAGGGGGTAAAATCTTTCAGGGCTGAAGTGGTTAAAGTCAGGATCGATCCAGAGCCTGGACCGGCTGAGGGACGACAGCAGAATTGAACCCACTGACAGCTAAAAGGGGTCAGAGGAGTGCAGAACGAAGTGTACTCCTGTTACCCACAGGAGATGTAGGGCCAAAAGAGCTTTGACCCTAGTTCTCTTTTAACCTGTTTTAAGGGATTGCTTTATAAACACTAAAACAGTGGAACTGATGTAAGAAATTTGGAGGAAACTAAAAATAAGGATATTCACCTTTTGTAGATTACTACGTTTTCACCTTTTTTATTTTTATGCACCCCCACTTCCTAGTTGGGGGTCATCTACCTTTTCTGTGGGCCCGGGCCCACACTTCTCGTCTTTCTCACCTAGGATAACTCTTAAAACCATTAATTCTGGTCTTAGCTATCTGCCTTAGACAACAGCTTGCAATATAATTTTTGTTTTTCCCTTTTAGCTCAGTCTGGTATTTCCGGTGATATTTTGTCTTTGCACTGTGTTCCTGGTTGCCGTGCCGCTGTATAGTGACCTTATCAACTCTCTGATTGGAATAGGCATAGCTCTCTCTGGAGTTCCAGTCTATTTCCTAATTGTACGGGTCCCTGAACACAAGAGACCAAACTTCTTAAGGCGTGTAGCAGGTATGAACATTGTGTACTTCCTACTTTTACCTTAGAAAGCAAAACACAATTCAGTGCACTTATAGTCTCTTTTGTGTTTGGTTTGTCTTTTTCCTGTAGCTGCTGTCACTCGCTATACCCAGATTTTATGCTTCTCTGTCATCACGGAGATGGATTTGGAGGAAGAAGAAAAACTGGCCCCAGAATCTGAATGAGAGACACAGTCACTATCTTGGATCTGCTTTGACTTTTGGAAAACTCCTCGCCGTATAATTTATTTCTTAGTGGATGGACAGATTTTTTTTTATGGCTTTAGCATGAGGGTGGCTGCAGGGCAGTGCTCTGGCTAGAAGCTGGCTTAATGATTCTCTCTGACAGGGGAAGTGTTAATAATTGTCTCACATTTACAAATGCCTTTCCCTGACTTGGGATGTTAATTCCATAGTTGCTTGAGGGGGCAGCGGTCATGGGTGGTGTGATGCAATGCTGGCCCTTGCATGTACAGGTTTAAATCTGGGAAAGTACAGCTGTCCTATTCAGGCCAATCAGGCGAACAGAGACTCTCATGAACATGGTGTGCCTTACATGACTGAGCGATTTGGCACTGTCTGGAAAATTATAACTGGCGCTCGCTGTGTCTCTTTACAGCACTGATACAAGTTGAATAAAACTTGGAAGACCAAAATGACAATGCAGTCATGATGTGTAGAAAAAGTACTTTTGGTGAACAAACACACACTGATATTTATTAATCAAACAAGATTACTGTATAGTTAAGTCTCTTGTGTGAACAACACCCCATGTAACGCAAACGCCATTTGGTAATTCAGCTATAGTTAGAATCATCACAGACAAGCAGTGTCTGAGAAATGGGATGGCCTGATATAAAATTAAATCAATAAATTTATAAATTAAACCTGTCATAAGAGAAACAATGCTAAAATCTACAAATGAATATGTTAGTTCAAGATCCACCTAGTCAGATCATGACTTTCATCTGACTTTACTGATATTATTATTATAAAGGATTTATATAGCACCAACAGTTTACGCAGAGCTTTGCAATGTAGACGGGGATACAGTACAATTACAATACAGTTCAATACAAAAAAAATAGGAGGTTGGTTATGGAGCTTACAATCTAAAGGGAAGGGGAGGTAGTATAAAAGGTAATATCTGCATTAGATGTCTTATAGAGGTGACTCGGGTACAGTTCTTTAGTGGAGGTGGGGTAGGCTTCCCTGAGTTTTCAGGGATAGGGGCTGTCTGGACATACAGAGGCAGGGAGTTTCAGAGTATGGGAAAGGCTCTGGATAAGTCCTGGAGGTAAGCATGGGAGGAGGTAACAAGGGAGCTAGAGAGCAGAAGGTCTTGGGAGGAGCGGAGAGGACTATTTGGGCATTATCTGCAGCTGAGGTTGGTGATGTAGCAGGGGGCAATGTTGTGGATGGCTTTGTATGTTGTGGTTAGTATTTTAAATTCTATATAATGGGATAGGGGAAGCCAGTGAAGCGATTGGCAGAGAGGATCAGCATATACGGATCAGTTAGTAAGGTGTATTAGTCTAGCAGCAGCATTTATAATAGACTGAAGGTGGGCTAGCCTGTGTAAAGGTAGGCCAGTAAGGAGAGAGTTGCAGTAGTCAAGGCGGGAAATAACCATGGAGTGAAAAAGTTGTTTTGTGGTGGTGCTAGTCAGGAAGGGGCGAATTCTGGAAAAATGTTTCGGAGGTAAAGGTGAAGATGTAGCCAGTGATTGGATGTGGGGGCTGTAGGAGAGGTCAGAGTCTAGGATCACACCAAGCTTCTTGGTGTGTGTGGAGGGACCAATGGTTGTGCTGTTGATCTCAATGGTAAACTCACGGGGAGGGGATAGGGGATCACAAAATGATACAAGCTCAGTTTTAGAAAGATTGAGTTTGAGGAAGTGGTGTGACATCCATACTGATATGTTGCTCGGTAAGTTTGTGATACGTGAGGAGATTGAGGGAGTGAGTTGAGGAGTCGAGAGATAGACCTGGGTGTCATCAGCATAGAGGTGGTATTGGAAACCATGGGAGATTATCAACTGGCCCAGGGAAGAGGTAAAGAGAGAGAATAGGAGGGGCCCAAGGATGGAGCCTTGGGGTACCCCAACAGAAAGAGGAAGAGGAGCAAAGGAGATGGTGTTGTACGTGACACTGAAAGCATGCTGAGATAGGTAGTTGGAGAACCAGGAAAGAGCAGAATCACGGAGGCCAAGGAAGTGTAGTTTATTGAGGAGGAGTGGGTGGTCAACAGTTTTGAATGCAGCAGAAAGGTCCAAGAGTATGAGTATGAAGCAGCTAGTAGGTTGTTGGTGAGTTTTAGTAGGAGCAGTTTCAGTGGAATGTTGTGGGTAGAAGCCAGACTGTAGGGGATCGAGAAGGTTGTTATCAGTGAGGTAGGAGCTCATACAGTTATGAAAAAGGCGGGGCAAACAGGAGCAGGGAGATGGGTCTTAAGTTATTTAAACAGGTGGGGTCCAGTGAGGGTTTTTAAAGCATGGGGGTAACCAGTGCATGTTTGAGTGGGGAAGTAAAGGTGTCGGAGGAGAGGGAGAGGTTGAAGATGTGGGTTAGAGTTTAGGATAGAGCAGGAAGGTGGTTGCAGTAATTGTGAGGGGACATGGTCTAGGGGACAGGTGGTGAGGTGGGCATTGGAAAAGAGTTTGGCATTTCCTCAGTGGTAACTGGGCAGAAGGAGGAAAGTTTTGAGTGCGATGTTGGACCTGGTGTGTTGGTGTGGGAAGGAAGCTGGGCGCTGGATATCTCATCGCATATTGTTTCGATTTTGTTTTTGAACTCATTGTAATGTTCAAGAAACCAGTTTGAGATGATTTGAGCTTTGTGACATGGTGCATTATCCTGCTGAAAGTAGCCATCAGAAGATGGGTACACTGTAGTCATAAAGGGATGGACATGGTCAGCAACAATACTCAGGTAGGCCATGGAATTTAAACAATGCTCAATCGGCACTAAGGGGTCTAAACTGTGCCAAGAAAATATCCATCTGAATTTCGCAGCTAAAATCGATACTCATCATACCAGGCAATGTTTTTCCAATCTTCTATTGTCCAATTTTGGTGAGCCTGTGCGAATTGTAGCCTCGGTTTCATGTTCTTAGCTGACAGGAGAGACACTCGGCGTGGTCTTCTACTGCTGTAGTCCATCTGCTTCGAGGTTCGATGTGTTGTGCATTCAGAGACGGTATTCTGCATACCTTGATTAATATAATAAAATGCTGCGCTATCCGAATGTAGGTATATAACCATCACACTCGATACTGACATTGCTAACTCCCAAGAATCATACAAAAATATTGCAATCCTAAGTAGTCAAATGTTCTGCATGTATTATATTCCTATACATTTCAAAATTGCAATCCCTATGCGATATTTCCAATGTCAAAACTATGCGATTAAAAATATGCGATAATTGCTGTGACCACCTATGTGTCTATACACAACTATATATAAAGTGCATTCTCTGCAATTAAAATTGCAATCCTTATGCGACAATACCAATACAGTCCTATGCGAACAAAGTTTGCAATCCCATGCGACTGTACACAATGATAAATAAAGTGCATCTACATTGATTATAACCAATATAGTTAATAATTTTAGCAAATATAACATGCTTAAAGTGCTCTTGTGCAAAAATAATCCTGCATTAATGTGCCTTAAACAAAACGCAACATAAAAGTCCATTTCTATTTGTTTTTTTCTTGTAATTCTCTTTACAGATGATAAAACAACAAGTGCTCGTGTCCACTCTTGTGCTCCTTTGGTGTATGCGTTCACCTTAGAGCATGTGACCTTGCACCTAAGCTTGGTCAAAACACGCTTTTAAACCACCTCTGGGTTTGTAATTATTATTATTAATTACAAAAATGTTAATAATGAGCGCCCTTGACGCGTTTCGCACCCACCAGGTCTTCTTCAGAGGATTAATACGCTGTGAAAATATTTACATATATTGAAATTCATAGACATATCACAAGATAAAATAAAATACCGTAGTAATAAACATTTGTTTATATAGTTACCAATCACACTGTATTGAGCGATGTCTACTGAATCTGAGATCTTCTAAAGACCCCCCTCCACTCAGTCCCACCGGGAGTCCCCGGCCGGCCGGCACACCAGCAAAAAGAGCCGACTATTCATGCGTGGCTTATGAGGAGTCACAATGCAGGATAATTCCAGGTGCCAGGGAGGGGCGTGGAGGCGAAAAGGCAGCACCTGTGGTCAAAGTATCAAATAGCCATGCGATAAGTACAATGATGTTTGTAATAACATAACAACAAGTAATCGTGTTTCATTATTCCAATACTTAATACTAAATAAGTAACTGGATCTTATATATTGTATGTTGTTTGGAGTTTAACAAAAGTAGTTTTTTTGTGTTTTTTACGGCCAGCAGCATATGGATGTTATAGTAATCAATTAATGATAATTGTAACTACAAAGTCGGTATGGAGGAGCATGTATCCATTGCTTCAGCTCAAAGGAGGAGGTTAGACTGAAAAGTTTGGAATTTGCAGGAATGTTAGTATTAGTAGGGATGTTGAAGTCCCCAAGAATGATTGTGGGGATTTCAGAAGAGTGAAAGTAGGGTAGCCAGGCAGAGAAGTCATCAAGAAAGGATGATACTGGACCAGGGGGCCGGTAGATCACAGCTATCCTTAGAGAAACTGGGGAGAAGAGACAAATGCAATGCGCCTCAAATGAGGAGAGTGACTGAAAGGGGGGTGGTTGAAGTACTTGAAAGGTGCTATGTGGGTCTAAAAGGATTCCAACACCCCCTCCTTTGCGTCCACTGGGTCTGGGGGAGTGAGTCCAAAGAAGACCACCGTGGGATAGAGCAGCAGAAGACGCAGTGTCGAATTCGTGGAGCCAGGTCTCCGTAATGGCAAGTAGATTAAATGAGTTAACAATAAAGAGATCGTGGAGGGAATTTGAGTTTGTTACAGATAGAGCGAGCATTCCAAAGGGCGCAAGAGAAAGGGAGTCTGGTCTTGGGAAGAAGAGAAATAGGAACTAGATTATGTGCATTGCGGCTGCAGCCAGAGGGTGTGCGATAATGGGCATGTTGAGTACAGTTAGATGAAGGAGGCCCAGGGTTTGGGGAAACATCACCGGAAGATAGGAGAAGCAGAAGGGTGAGGGAGGTAATGTGGGAGTGTGATTTATATGAGTGGACATGCCCCAGTGGTTTGGAGTATTGGGTGTGTGGATTTAGAATTAGCCAGAGTTGGTGAGTGCAGTAATATGGAGAGGACAGAAGTGAGGGTGATAAATATATATAAGGTGTGGGGTGGAGAAGAGGGGTGCAGGAGAGATAGTTTAAGGATAGAAGACACAGCTGTCAGAAGTAGTGGTAGACATTGCATTGTAGAAGGGGGAGGAAGAGCTGAAAGTGTAAACAAGTTCAACTGTATAGTATGTTTCAAGGTGTTTTCTTGTGTTCCTTCACTTTGTGCATTCGCTGATGTTCAGAGTCAGAAGTGCTCCCATTTAGAGAACTACCCCCACTTTGAGAAAGAACATCTGCAAACATGCCACCTCTGGGGAAAGGTGCCACCTCTGGGCAAACGTGCCTTTCCCAAGAGATGCTTAGTTATATACTGCTAGCAATGGGAGTAGGGTGCTTAATTGCTAATCAGGGAGGTAATAAAACAAAGCTGGCTAGGCCAAGAGAAATTCTCACTTCAGAAATAGACTTATAGGTGAATAGCTAATAAAGATAAGGAGGCCATAATTTAAAGGAAAGGCATAGGGGGACAAAAAAACAACAGCAATGTGGACAATCTACAGATGCTTAAGCAAAAGAGCATACCAAAGTTAAGAGACATAGGAGACAGTTTTCAGTAATGCGATTCTAGCTGGAGTAGCAGCAGTAAGAGCATACCAATGTTAAGAGACATAGGATACAATCAGCTGAGTAATCAGCATTCAGATCCTTGGCTGGTTGCTTGCACATGTATCCATATAAAAAAACAGAGGGAACTTGATAGTGTAATATTGTTTTAAAAGTTGTATTAAAAGATAACAATCTCCCATATAATGGGGTACTCGCATTTCATAGGTGCTGAAGTGCACCATCCTATACAAGCCAGAAAAAATATAGTATCAGCGCTGTATTGTTGTGTCCTCTCCTTTGCTGAGACTAGGGTGACCACATTTTCAAACTGCCATTCAGGGACACCCCCCCCCGCGCCGCCCAAAAAGGATGGTTTTTGATACCTTTTTTTTGCCAATTTTTGGGGGGACAGCAGGATGGAGGGGGACACGGAGGCAGAACGGAGGGGGACAGCAGGACGGAGGGGGACAGCAGCAGAACGGAGGGGGACACGGAGGAAGAATGGAGGGGGAAAGCAGATTTCAATTTACAAATACTGTACTGGTGACCCCACAATAGGGATAAAACTTTTTCGCAGAAGAGAGTTTAATAAGACTTGTGGCCACTCATTACAATTAGAAGAAAAGAGGTTTATCCTTAAACTACGTAGAGGGTTCTTTACTGTAAGAGTGGCAAGGATGTGGAATTCCCTTCCACAGGCGGTGGTCTCAGCGGGGAGCATTGATAGCTTCAAGAAACTATTAGATAATCACCTGAATGACCGCAACATACAGGGATATACAATGTAATACTGACACATAATCACACACATAGGTTGGACTTGATGGACTTGTGTCTTTTTTCAACCTCACCTACTATGTAACTATGTATGTAACTATGTAACTATGTAGCAGGACAGAGGGGGACAGCAGCAAAACGGAGGGGGACAGCAGAATGGAGGGGGACAGCAGCAGAATGGAGGGGGACACAGAGGAAGAACGGAGGGGGACAGCAGCAGAACGGAGGGGGACACGGAGGAAGAACGGAGGGGGACACGGAGGAAGAACGGAGGGGGACACGGAGGAAGAACGGAGGGGGACACGGAGGAAGAATGGAGGGGGACAGCAGCAGAACGGAGGGGGACACGGAGGAAGAACGGAGGGGTACACGGAGGAAGAACGGAGGGGGACACGGAGGAAGAACGGAGGGGGACACGGAGGAATAACGGAGGGGGACACGGAGGAAGAATGGAGGGGGACAGCAGCAGAACGGAGGGGGACACGGAGGAAGAACGGAGGGGGACACGGAGGAAGAACGGAGGGGGACACGGAGGAAGAATGGAGGGGGACAGCAGCAGAACGGAGGGGGACACGGAGGAAGAACGGAGGGGGACACGGAGGAAGAACGGAGGGGGACACAGAGGAAGAACGGAGGGGGACACAGAGGAAGAACGGAGGGGGACACAGAGGAAGAACGGAGGGGGACACAAAGGAAGAACGGAGGGGGACACAAAGGAAGAACGGAGGGGGACACAGAGGAAGAACGGAGGGGGACACGGAGGAAGAATGGAGGGGGACAGCAGCAGAATGGAGGGGGACACGGAGGAAGAACAGAGGGGGACACAGAGGAAGAACGGAGGGGGACATGGAGGAAAGATGGAGGGGGAGAGCAGCAGAACTGAGAGGGAGTGTGGGAGACAGCAGCAGATCTGAGGGGGGTGGGGGACAGCAGCAGAACTGAGAGGGAGTGTGGCTGTGTGGGGGACAGCAGCAGAACTGAGGGGGGTGGGGGTCTGGGGACAGCAGCAGATTTGAGAGGGAGTGTGTGTGCATTGCTCACTAGGTAGTGTGGAAGTTACACTAACCTGAAGTACTCTGGCGCCTGGCGGGCGGACCTCGTGGGCGGGAGGGAGCCGGAGGGAGGACTCGGATCAATCAGGAGGATGGACGACTCACTCTCTCAGGACGGGCAACTCGGAGGGTTGCGCTTGCTGGCTGGCAGTAGTGGCAATCAATGTTCGGCTGCTGGAGTAGCTGTAGTCGGCTCGGCGGCTCCGGGAGGCACTGTCCACCACTGACTGGGGCTGGGCAGTGCGCACAGGGCAGGCTAGTAAGTGGACTCCGACTCACTGACACTGGCAGGCTGGCGACTGCTCTCTCTCTCAGAGGCGCGCTGCTCAGCCGTAGAGTGAGTCTAGACGAGTGCACCGTCGCCGCCGTGCCGTGCGGGTGCCCAGTGCCCACTGCACTGACTCCAGTCCCACGTGACTGACGGTGCCAGCTGACGTCACTGGTTGCTAGACGCGGGGCGGGCGGCCCTAGCCTAGCAACCAGTTAAGGCACTTGTGTATACTGATATAATAAGGGTGGCAGTCAGACTCGGAGACAGAATCGGCGGCGGTGTGTTTTTTTTTCATTCCGGGACACTGTATTGTCCCGGAATGAAGGTACCCGGGACACGGGACAAATATCTAAAATAAGGGACAATCCCGGGCAATCCGGGACACGTGGCCACCCTAGCTGAGACTCTCTGCTGTCTCACACTCCGTCCCCTCCCCAATGCGTGTTAATACCGGGAAATTACGTATCTTCCTCAGGGGGAATTTTTTTATTCTGCATACCTTGGTTGTAATGGGTGGTTATTTGAGTTACTGTTGCCTATCATCTCAAACAAGTCTGCCCATTCTACTCTGACCTCGACATGAACAAGTCATTTTCGTCCAGACAACTGCCGCTTACTGGATATTTTTTATTTTTTTTTGTAGGAGGGGGAAACTGGTTGTTAAACACAGAAGCCTGCCAAAAACACATGTACTTGCATTTTTTATGTGCTGCTATTGAAACCTCTGGGCTCTAAAATGCACTGTACTGCACACCAAAAGCAGCACCTTTTCAAAAAATGCACTGCACCATGTTGCATTGATGTGAATGGGCATCCTAAAGAATCATGTGATTTCCATTGTCACAGACAAAAGAGAAATTGCACTAGTGTGGAGAGAGTCTAAAGCTGGGTACACACGATCCGAATATCTTCTGGCTCAGCAGGAACCAGCCGACATTTGGCCTGTGTGTACAGCTGACTGTCTGAAAGATGCTGGCCTCACAACCAGCATATGACCAGCAGCCAGTCAGCGCTCGCAGCCAATCCCCCTATCAGAATACAAACGCACACTGAGGGAGATCGTAGCACCAACATCGCTTGTGTTGGTGCGGCGATCTGTCAGGTTTTTTCTCGTTCAGTCCTCTGGTTGAATAAAAATAGCTGAGAGCGTGTACCCAGATAAAGTGTTTCAACCAATGGGGGAGCGACACTGATTAGAGAAGTTGTGATTCAAAGGAGGTTTGTAGTATAGAAAGATCTGTAGTGTTTTGGCCAGTGAGGGAGCAATGCTGTTTGAGGAAATTGTCAGTTGCTCCTCTGTGACCTTTCCACTGACAAGGCATCACCAGCAGCAGAATTGCCACTCTGACATCTTCCCAAAGAAACACAGAGCTACTCTATCTACACCAGACACTTTTTGCAGACATATGGCTTGCCTACAAGAAGTTGCAAGCTGACGCAGGTAGAAATCATATAAATAAATTTCCCCTCCCTTCCTGCCCTAATCAACCTGTCATGCCCTGATACACAGGGTGTTGCATGAACAAGAAATAAGATGGAAATAGAAGTGAAGACTCAGATAACAACCTGTAGAGAGTTTCCCCCTCCACCTGCATTGAAGAGATAGTCCGTCACTTCCTGTCCCAATAGAGATAACCCAGAACTTCCTGTCCCAATGCTGTACAGGAAATAAGGAACCATTTTCCCAGCGGTGATAAAATTGACAGAGGTTTATCTTCCAAAACTAGAACAACTAACAAGAAACAGTAAAAAGAAATAGTAGTACACAGAGCTACAGTACTTGACTGAAAAGCAATTCCATGTGTTTAACTCATTGGGCAGTATTAGATTTTGTTTACTGAAAAGGTAGCTGTGACCAGGGCCGATCCTAGGGTCACAGGCGCCTGGGTGCAGAAATATTTTTGGTGCCCCACATGGGCGTGGACTTCTCACAAACTCCCCTTTAAAAACGTTTCTATGGCAATGATTCAAACACAGAAATGCTCCCCTAAAGAGTCTTCGTTACTCTGGAATCTTCCCACGATCTCTTAACAATAAACAAAATACAGGAAGAGAGTATTCTAATGGGACATGTAGAGGACAGAGAGAGGGCTTCTGTTAAAAAGAGCCCACAGACATACTGCAGACATAATACAGGAGATGGTCAGAGACTGACGACATGATACAAGAGACGGTCAGAGATTGAAGATATGTACTTGTATCAACTAGAGATTGTCAGAGACTGCAAACATGATACAAGAGATGGTCAGAGACTGCAAACATGATACAAGAGATGGTCAGAGACTGCAGACATGATACAAGAGATGGTCAGAGACTGCAGACATGACACAAGAGATGGTCAAAGACTGCAGACATGACACAAGAGATGGTCAGAGACTGCAGACATGACACAAGAGATGGTAAGAGACTAAAGACATGATACAAGAGATGGTCCAGAGACAGCAAACATGATAGAAGAGATGGTCAGAGACTGAAGACACACTACAAGAGATGGTCAGAGACTGCAGACATACTACAGGAGATGGTCGGAGACTGCAGACATACTACAGGAGATGTTCAGAGACTGCAGACATAATACAGGAGATGTTCAGAGACTGCAGACATAATACAAGAGATGGTCAGAGACTGCAGACATGATACAAGAGATGGTCAGAGACTGCAAACTTACTACAGGAGATGGTCAGAGACTGCAGACATAATACAAGAGATGATCACAGACTGTGGACAGGATACAAGAGACAGTCAGAGACTGCGAAAATGATACAAGAGATCAATGCATCAAATGCAGCCTACCAGTGCCCACGAATTGCAGCCTCATCAGTGCCCACCAATTGCAGCCTACCAGTGCCCATCATTTGCAGCCTACCAGTGCACACCAAATGCAGCCTGCCAGTGCACACCAATTGCAGCCTGCCAGTGCTCACCAACTGCAGCCTGCCAGTGCTCACCAATTGCAGCCTGCCAGTGCACACCAATTGCAGCCTGCCAGTGCCCATCAAATTCAGCCTGCCAGTGCCCATCAAATGCAGCCTGCCAGTGCTCACCAATTGCAGCCTGCCAGTGCTCACCAATTGCAGCCTGCCAGTGCTCACCAATTGCAGCCCGCCAGTGCACACCAATTGCAGCCTGCCAGTTCCCACCAAATGCAGCCTGCCAGTTCCCACCAAATGCAGCCTGCCAGTGCCCACCAAATGCAGCCTTATTAGTGCCCATCAAATGCAGTCTTATCAGTGCCCACCAAAAGCAGCCTACCTGTGCCCATCAAATGCAGCCTGCCAGTGCCCACTAAATGCAGCCTACCAGTGGCCCTGGATCACACAGAGCGGCAATGATTTCCTACTGTCAAGGAGCTTGGATTTGAATCTCCCGGGTGGCTTCTGTAATAAAGTCCTGCCTCCTAGACCAGCTCGTGGCTCCTATGATACACATCACACTGATTCAATTTCACTGCATTGGATCAGTGTTCCGTCTATTACAGGATCCGGTCTAGGAGGCAGGCCTTTGTTACAGCGCCGCCCAGGACAACTTATGGGGCCCCCGGGCAATAGGAGATTATGGGCCCCCAAGGTTTAAAGATGGCTGCCGTCATACCCTCCACACTCCTCTCCTGTACATACCTCCCACTGTCATACGTTCTACACACCTCTCCTGTACATATTGCCCCCTGTTATACCCTCCACACTCCTCTCCTGGAGGGTATGACAGAGGGCGGTATGTAGAGGATAGGAGTGTGAAGGGTATGACAGTGGGCAGTATGTAGAGGAGAGAAGTGTGGAGGGTATGACAGTGGGCGGTATGTACAGGAGAGGACTGTGGAGGGTATGACAGTGGGCGGTATGTAGAGGAGAGGAGTGTGGAGGGTATGACAGTGGGCAGTATGTACAGGAGAGGACTGTGGAGGGTATGACAGTGGGCGGTTTGTAGAGGAGAGGAGTGTGGAGGGTATGACAGTGGGAAGTATGTAGAGAAGAGGACTGTGGAGGGTATGACAGTGGGTGGTATGTACAGGAGAGGACTGTGGAGGGTATGACAGTGGGCGGTATGTAGAGGAGAGGAGAGTGGAGGGTATAACAGTGGGCGGTATGTAGAGGAGAGGAGTGTGGAGGGTATGACAGTGGGCGGTATGTAGAGGAGAGGAGTGTGGAGGGTATGACAGTGGGCGGTATGTAGAGGAGAGGACTGTGGAGGGTATGACAGTGGGCGGTATGTAGAGGAGAGGACTGTGGAGGGTATGACAGTGGGCGGTATGTACAGGAGAGGAGTGTGGAGGGGATGACTGCATGCAGGAGAGAAGTGCAGATGGTATGAAGGCAGTTGTGGGGGGATGTCTGTTAGTTGGGGAGATATTTCTTTTAGTGTCTGTATCTGAGGGGTGAATAGGGAGTGATAATTGGAAGGTAGAGAATGCACTGGGACTGTTCCCGGCTCTCGCTGGTAATCATCCTGGAAGCACAGAAATGTTTACATTTAGGACGCATATACAGTGGGGACAGAAAGTATTCCGATCCCCTTAAATTTTCCACTCTTTGTTATATTGCAGCCATTTGCTAAACTCATTTAAGTTCATTTTTTTTTCCTCATTAATGTACACTCAGCACCCCATATTGACAGAAAAACACAGAATTGTTGACATTTTTGCAGATTTATTAAAAAAGAAAAAACGGAAATATCACATGGTCCTAAGTATTCAGACCCTTTGCTCAGTATTTAGTAGAAGCACCCTTTTGATCTAATACAGCCATGAGTCTTTTTGGGAAAGATGCAACAAGTTTTTCACACCTGGATTTGGGGATCCTCTGCCATTCCTCCATGCAGATCCTCTCCAGTTCTGTCAGGTTGGATGGTAAATGTTGGTAGACAGCCATTTTTAGGTCTCTCCAGAGATGCTCAATTGGGTTTAAGTCAGGGCTCTGGCTGGGCCATTCAAGAACAGTCACGGAGTTGTTGTGAAGCCACTCCTTCGTTATTTTAGCCGTGTTCTTACGGTCATTGTCTTGTTGGAAGGTAAACCTTCGGCCCAGTCTGAGGTCCTGAGCACTCTGGAGAAGGTTTTCCTCCAGGATATCCCTGTACTTGGCCGCATTCATCTTTTGCTCGATTGCAACCAGTCGTCCGGTCCCTGCAGCTGGAAAACACCCCCACAGCATGATGCTGCCACCACCATGCTTCACTGTTGGGACTGTATTGGACAGGTGATGAGCAGTGCCTGTTTTTCTCCACACATACCACTTAGAATTAAGGCCAAAAAGTTCTATCTTGGTCTCATCAGACCAGAGAATCTTATTTATCACCATATTGGAGTCCTTCAGGTGTTTTTAAGCAAACTCCATGCTGGCTTTCATGTGTCTTGCACTGAGGAGAGGCTTCTGTCGGGGCACTCTGCCATAAAGCCCCAACTGGTGGAGGGCTGCAGTGATGGTTGACTTTCTACAACTTTCTCCCATCTCCCGAATGCAACTCTGGAGCTCAGCCACAGTGATCTTTGGGTTCTTCTTTACCTCTCTCACCAGGGCTCTTCTCCCCCGATAGCTCAGTTTGGCTGGATGGCTAGCTCTAGGATGGGTTCTGGTCATCCCAAACGTCTTCAATTTAAGGATTATGGAGGCCACTGTGCTCTTAGGAACCTTAAGTGCAGCAGAATTTTTTTGTAACCTTGGCCAGATCTGTGCCTTGCCACAATTCTGTCTTAGAGCTCTTCAGGCAGTTCCTTTGACCTCATGATTCTCATTTGCTCTGACATGCACTGTGAGCTGTAAGGTCTTATATAGACAGGTGTGTGGCTTTCCTAATCAAGTCCAATCAGTATAATCAAACACAGCTGGACTCAAATGAAGGTGTAGAACCATCTCAAGGATGATCAGAAGAAATGGACAGCACCTGAGTTAAATATATGAGTGTCACAGCAAAGGGTCTGAATACTTAGGACCATGTGATATTTCAGTTTTTCTTTTTTAATAAATTTGCAAAAATGTCAACAATTCTGTGTTTTTCTGTCAATATGGGGTGCTGTGTGTGCATTAATGAGGAAAAAAATGAACTTAAATGATTTTAGCAAATGTCTGCAATATAACAAAGAGTGAAAAATTTAAGGGGGTCTGAATACTTTCTGTCCCCACTGTATATGCATACAGGCAGTGGAAAGTGATTAAGTTATTATATGTTATGTTAATATATATATATTGAGAGTGTTTAGCTAGGCAGTGAGTTTTGGGTTGTACTGAGTTTGGTTAACACAGGGTTAAATTGGATGGTCATAAATTAAAGGAGAAGTCAAGACCCGTTTCCAGTAGAGCGCAGTCTGAAGTCCGCTCTCTGCTGCGTCACAGAAATCAGTCCAGGCACCGCGTCATTCTGACAATAAAGTCTGGATCCGCCAGGTGCCTGGACTGACACCTGTCTCAGGCTCTCAGCGAGCTGCTGAGAGCCTGAGACAGCCGCTCCCTGCCCCTCCCTGTGACTGACAGTGAGCAGCTCTCTGCTCGGGAAGCTGTGAGAACCGAGCCATCGGCGGTGTTTAATCGTTCGGTTCTCAGTGTAGAGGCACCGGAGGACAGATGCAGCATCGCACCCAGGTAAGTATAAATTTGCAAAAGAAAGTAATCCTTTACTTCTCTTTAAGTTCACATTATCTTGACAGAGTGATTGGGGGGATATAGATAGGGCGTTGTGTCAGTTTGGGAAATGTCTGTCACCTCTGGGGGGTTTCCTGCTGACTAAGATTAACCTCCCCCCTCCCCACATACACCGGCTGTCTTTTCCAATTCTCCTTGTCACCTAGTAGGACCCTTCTCTACAAAATAAATCCTGCTAGCAGAAACTTTGCAGCTTACCTAACCAGACTTCCCCCATAGCTCAGCTCACCTTCCTGCAGTGTGCTCTGCCTCCCGATTCTCCCAGCACATGGCACTGCTGATGGGAGGGGGCGGGGGGGATGTGAAGCAGAGATCACACAGCGAGTGCAGGACACTTCAGGAGAAGGGGAAGGCAGACACCAGGATCAGAGTTCTAACTACTGTACATACACCGCTGGGCAGTGTATGTAGTTAAAAGCAATGACTGCTGCTGTCCCCACTGATAATGCCGACACACTGGGCATTTCAGACACACACACGAGGAGGAGGGAGGGAAGCACTCTGTCACTTTGGCGCCCCCCCTCTGCAGCGCCTGGGTGCGGTGCACCCCCCTCACCCACCCATAATCGGCCCTGGCCGTGACCATACAGACATGCTTAGTATGTAAGGATATGCTTAGTAAGTATGATCAGTCATTTAGCTCAATTGTTTTCAAACATTCAACATGTTTTAAAATTTCCAAATGATATTCTTGATGTCTTTTAAAACACAAGCACACCATAATTAAATAGTATTAAAAACTTAAATCCACTGCTCAAAAAAAATAATGGAACGCTTTGAAAACACATCAAATCTCAATAGGGAAAATATCATGCTGGATATCTATACTGATATGGACTGGGTAATGTGTTAGGAACGAAAGAATGCAACATGAAATGAAAATGATCAACCTACAAAGCGCTTAATTCAACACTCCCGAAAATACTCATCTTTTGTGACCATTTTTCACTAGGTTTTGCATTTGGTTAGGGTCAGTGTCCCTACTGGTGGCATGAGGTGATACCTGGATGCAATAGAGGTTGCACAGGCAGTCCAACTCCTCCAGGATTGTACATCAATACATGCCATTGCTAGAAGGTTTGCTGTGTCTCCCAGCTCTCAAGACCATGGAGGAGATTCCAGGAGACAGGCAGCTACTCTAGGTGAGCTGGACAGAACAATAGAAGGTCATTAACCCATCAGCAGGACCAGTATCTGCTCCTTTGTGCAAGGAGGAACAGGATGAGCACTGCCCGAGCCCTACAAAATGACATCCAGCAGGCCACTGGTGTGAATGCCTATGACCAAACAATCAGAAACAGACTGCGGGAGGGTGGCCTGAGGGCCAGACGTCCTCTAGTGGGCCCTGTGCTCACTACCCAGCACCGTGGAGCTCGATTGGCATTTGCCATTGAACATCAGAATTGGCAGGTGTGCCACTGGCGCCCTGTGCTTTTCATAGATGAGAGCAGGTTCACCCTGAGCACATGTGACAGACGTGAAAGGGTCTGGAGAAGCCATGGAGAACGTTATGCTGCCTGTAACATCATTCAGCTTGACTGTGGGTCAGTGATGGTCTGGGGAGGCATATCCATGGAGGGATGCGCAGACCTCTTCAGGCTAGACAACGGCACCCTGACTGCCATTGGGTATTGGGATGAAATCCTTGGGCCCATTGTCAGACCCTACGCTGGTGCAGTGGGTCCTGGGTTCCTCCTGGTGCACGACAATGCCCAGCCTCATGTGGCTGGAGTATGCAGCCAGTTCCTGGAGGATGAAGGAATTGATACCATTGAATGGCCCCCACGCTTGCCCGACCTAAATCCAATAGAACACCTCTGGGACATTATGTTTCGGTCCATCCGACGCCACCAGGTTGCTCAGTCTGTTCAGGAGCTCAGTGATGCCCTGGTCCAGATCTGGGAGGAAATACCCCCAGGACACCATCCGTCATCTCATTAGGAGCATGCCCTGACAATGTCAGGCATGCATCCAAGCACATGGGGGCCATACAAACTACTGAGTACCATTTTGAGTTGCTGCAATGAAATTTCAGCAAAATGGACTAGCCTGCTGCATAATTTTTTCACTTTGATTTTTGGGGTGTCTCTGAATTCAGCCCTCCGTAGGTGGATAATTTTGGCATCCTTTGGTTCCCAACATATTACCCAGTCCATATCAGTATAGATATCCAGCATGATAATTTTTCCCCATTCAGATCTGACGTGTTTTCAAAGGGTACTTTTTTGAACAGTATATATATATATATATATATATATATATATATATATATATATACACACACACAGTGGGTATAGAAAAGAATCACCTCCCTTTAACATTTTGTTGCTTTGCATCCTGTAATTTAGACAGACACAGTTTTTGTTTTAGCCAGCTGTATTTACTAGTGCAACTTATAACTTCAAAGTGAAAGATATAACATCAACATGTCTGAAAAAAAAAAAAATTCAAAAACAGAGTCAAACAATCACTGAGTTGGAAAAAGGATCCCCCCCCCCCCTTATGTCAGTATTTTGTTGGACAACCTTTTGCTTTAACCACTTGCCGACCAGGCCATAGGCGAAAGACGGCTACAGCGCGTTCGACTTACCCAGAATGTTGCTCCAGCGCGCCCCCTGGGGCACGCACCCGGGAACATTCGTGACCGCTGGGTCGCCAGGACCCGGCGCATCACGGATCACGGTAAACGGCCGCTGTTAGCGGCCGTTTACCACGTGATCGTTCCGTCAAATGACAGAGCGATCACTTGTAAACAAACCAGCGTCACATCATGACGCTGGTTCCTCCCTCCCCTTTCTGTACTGATCTGTACAGTGCGAGGGGGAGAGATTGCAGCAGCGCTGTGGGCTGGATGTGTAGTGCCCACAGCGCTTCTCAGTGCCAATAATCTGCAATACTCTGCAACACTGTGCAATACTCTGCAACACTGTGCCAATACTCGGCCAATAAATTTTAACAGAAACACAGATTTTTTTTTTTTACCGAATTTTCATTTTTTTTTTATTAAATACCACCAAAAGAAAGCTCTATTTGTGTGAAAAAAGGACAAAAATTTCATATGGGTATAGTGTTGCATGACTGAGTAATTGTCATTCAAAGTGTGAGAGCACCGAAAGCTGAAAATTGGTCTGGTTAGGAAGGGGGTTTAAGTGCCCAGTGGTCAAGTGGTTAATTACAGATTTTAGTCTGTTAGGATATGTCTCTACTAACTTTGCAATATTTGCCCACTCTTCTTTGCAGAACTGCTTAAGTTCAGGTGAATTTGATGGTGACTGTTTGTGGACTGCAGTGTTCAAGTCTTTCCACAGATTTTTCAATGGGGTTTAAGTCTGGGCTTTGACTAGGCCATGCTAGGACATTCACCTTTTTCTCCTTCAACTGTGTGGTCATTTTCACTGTGTGCTTTGGGTCATCGTCATATTGGAAGGTAAACCTTCCCATTGACAACTTTCTGGCAAAGGGCAGCAGATTTTCCTCAAGAATTTGACGGTATTTTGCCCTATCCATTTTTCTTCTATCCTGACAAGTGCTCCAATCCCTGCTGCAGAGAAACACCCCCACAACAGAATATTATCACCTCCATACTTTACTGTAGGAATGGTGTTATTTGGATGGTGAGCTGTATTGGATTTCCACCAGACATATCGTTTGGTGTTGAGGC
This sequence comes from Aquarana catesbeiana, assembly GCF_042186555.1. NCBI lineage: Eukaryota > Metazoa > Chordata > Amphibia > Anura > Ranidae > Aquarana > Aquarana catesbeiana. The sequence continues at coordinate 348,010,386 of NC_133324.1, read as the reverse complement.
CAAATACTTCAATTTTAGTCTTATCTGACCACCCTAAACGCACCTTGAAGATTCTGAGGCCACATGGAAAAAGGTGCTATGGTAAAATGAGACTAAAATTGCAAATATCAAAAATGACCACACGGTGGTTGAAGGAGAAAAAGGTGTCCTTGCAAGGCCTACTCAGAGCCCAGACTTAAACCCCATTGAAAATCAGTGGAATGACTTGAAGACTGCAGTCCACAAATGGTCACCATCAAATTTAACTGAATGTGAGCAAAGAAGAGTGGGCAAATATTACAAAGTCTAGATGTGCAGTTAGTAGGGACATATCCCAACAGACTAAAGGCTGTAATTAAAGCCAAAGATGGTTCAACAAAATACTGACATAGGGAGTGGTCCTTTTTCTAACTCAGTGATTCTGTTTTTGAATACATTTTTTTTCCTGACATTTTGGTGTTATGTCTTTCATTTGGATGTTATAAGTTGCAATAGTAAATGCAGCTGGATAAAACAAAAACTGTGTCTGTCTTTATTTCAGACTGCAAAGCAACAAAATGTGATTATTGTAAAAAGGGGGGGGGGAGGTGGTAATTCTTTTCTATACCCACTGTATATAGTGTATAAGTGTAGCTAGAAGGATAAATATACATACAGTACAAGTACAGTATATAGAAAGAAAAAGTGGCAAAAATGTTATATAAATGTACTCAGTTGGAATTGTGGGACAGTGGTCTGAGGGACTTATAGCAGGAGTTTCCACATTTTTTAAACAAAGGGCCACTTTATTGTCCTTCAGACTTTAGGAGGGCCGGATTGTGGCCAGCAGGGGCAGAAAATGTCATGGGCCCAGCATCAGTGAGAATAAATATGGCGTCAGGGTTGGTGGTCAATAGGAGGAGTATTCCCCCTATTAGTAGGAGGAATAGTATCATTGGTATCGGTGGAAGATATAGTGCCCCAATGTTGGTGTCAGTGAGAGGAATAGTACCTCATATCAGCGGAAGGAGTTGTTTCCCAAGGGCTGCATATAGGCTAGCAAAGGGCCACATCTGGCCCTCAGGCCGCAGTTTGGAGACCCCTGACTTATAGTATTAGTTGCTTCAAGCCATAAATAAATTAAACTTTAATTTTACTGTTTACAAGCAATATAATCATACCAAAATTCTAGCAGCCAATGCCACAAAGACTAAAAAAAATATACCGGTACAAAGTAGATGTGGTACATAAAAGACTTGCACTCACTTCTCACATGACCTAACTTAACTAAACCTATAATGGTAATGTTATATATGAATTTATAGGAGTAGCGATTGGGAAAGGTGTTCATGCTGGTGCTTGAGCACTTTCTCATTTATCACGTACCTATGAGTCCAAAATGACGGATGGATTATAACTCCATTAATTTTGAATGGGCTCAAACCGCACCAAAAGTTGGGCATGGCCCACTTTTAGAAACTCAGTGCAACCCGTGGCAATGTGATCACCCGAACCGCCACTTCTCTCCCTCTCCTCTGCACCAGCATGTCAACTGTGGGCACCCGGGTGCGACAGCTTCAGCTTCAGAGTCGAGTGTGAGCACTGTGCATGCGTGAGTAGCGATGTGTCTGCTGAATGATCCGGCAGTCTTCTGGGACCTGCAACGTGTCCCAGAAGATTGCAGGAAGAGAGGGGGAGAGGAGAAGTGGGAGCGGGTACCTGTCAAACCTAGGTACCCGTTCACTGCCAAAAAAATGATATGGCAAATGTGATGGCGGGGGGGGGGGGGGGGGCGGTGGTTGGGAATTAGTGCTTAAAGCAGAACTTTCCCTTGTGGGTGGAGCTCTGCTTTAACTCTAGGGGGAGACTCTTTCTGCTTCCTGTATCACCAGTCTCATGCAACATACCAAATTTCCTGGGATCCTTTTCCTCCTCCTTCAGCATTTCATGCTGCACTTTTGCCATGATCTATGCAGTATGCTCACCAGCATGGCAAATGTATTTGTCCACTTTTAGACAATTGGTCTGAATTTAGACTGATGAAAATACAGACCTTTAGAAATGCTTTTCTGTTTTTTTCCAGCTTTATGCTTTGATACAGTTCTGTAAGGTTGACTGAAGGTAGTCTTGGTCAGGGCATAGTTCACCTGAACAAATCTACAACAGACTCTATCAGGTATTAAATGTACTGTGTCCTTTTTATGAAGCACCTTCTAACCACATTTTGAGGTACTGAATATTAAGCTTTTCATGAGAAGAGTGATTTTGAAATCCTTAAAGGGGTTGTAAAGGTATTTTTTTTTTTTTTAAACAAACAAACATGTTATACTTACCTTCACTGTGCAGCTCGTTTTGCACAGAGTGGCCCCGAACCTGGTCTTCTGGGGTCCCTCGGCAGCTGTTTCAGCTCCTCCCCGCAAGGACTCTACACCTTAATGCGAGCTCCCTCACATGGTGGTTAGTTCTTGCGGGCGCGCTTCCGTGATACAGCTGGCCGCTATAGCCGCTCACTGTATCACACGGCCCCGCCCCCCGGCGTGCCGCGTCATTGGATGTGATTGACTGCAGCACAAGCCAATGGCTGCGCTGCTTTCAATCCATCCACTGTAGCCAATCAGCGGCCAGGCTGAGCAGCGAAGAGGATGTCCGGAGCGTGCGCGGGACTTTCGAGGGGTTAGGTAAGTAAAACAGGGAATGCATTAAGGTGAAAAAAATGTTTACCTTTACAACCCCTTTAAACTGATAACTAAATTTTGCATTTCATTACTAGCTCACGCTTTATTCTAGATTTTGTTCTTCGCTGAATATTTAGTGGATCATGTAGGGGCCGATTTATGGCCAAAACACTACTTTAAAAACATCACATTAACAAAACAAAGAATGTGCAGTAAATGAGAACTCCAGGAAATTTCTCTGGAAAGGACAGTGGGTGATAAGTGTTCAATAGTTGAATACACTTACCTCCACGCTGTCCTGCTTTAGAAACTGTTCTCTCAAAACCAGGACCGACATTCAGTGATTCTGTAGCTGCGATGTCAGACAGGGCTTCCCCTCAGCTAATGGCCACCCAACAGCTAGCAAGGAGATGGCTGATTTGCTAGCGGGCACCTGTCTCTGGCTCCCAACACCTGCCGAGGCAAGCAAGGGCACAAGGAATGCAGAGGGACAGCAGGCATGTCAGCATCACCTCTATCTGCTTTCTTCTTGCCGCTGCTTTCCTTGGGCAAGTGTTGAGAGCTGGAGACAGGTGCTCACTGCCAACGCAGCCCTCTCCTTGTGAGTGGCAAGGGTGGGCGCCCTGTCTGACATCACGGCTAGCATTACAGGACACCTGTAAGATGGGACAAAGAACTACATGTACTTTGTCCCATCAGGAACTGGATGCTCGAAAGAAGAAAAAAGTGATACTTTCTTGCAATTAGTTACTGAAAATGACTGTGACAACTTATTCCTTATATGAAATAGCAGAGACAGGAAGAGTGTATGGACCAGTGGCAGCTGGTGGTAAAAAATTTTTGGGGGGCACAAAAAAAAAAAAAAAAAAAAAAGAAACCCCTCTAGGTCCACACTCCATGGACACGGCTCTCCTCTGTGGCTTCCATGTTAACCAAGCCTTTTTTCTGGGTTCCAAATCTTTAGCCTCCTGATTGGCTGGGATGAGAAACCGGAAACCTGAAGTGACGCGATGGCGAAGATTAATTTGCTAAAATCAAAAGTGCAAGGGTTCGGGGCAAAGTGCTCTGAGCCCCAAGGACAACCTAAAACAGGCCAATTAGAGCCTCAGGCTCTAATCCACGTGCTTGTCAAAAATTGATGGGTCTAATAGACACCTTTTAGTCCGGTGCCCTGCACAGTACACACACATATATTATCTTTTATTTAAAAATAAATCATTCTATGACTAACATTTTTTAACTTTAAGATTTTAAAAATGTTAGTCATATCATTTATTTAAAAATAAATCTATCTATGATTAGCTTATTTGGCAAAACTTTGGGGGGGGGGGCATCGCCCCTGTGCCCCTGGTATGGACCAGAAGCAATGGGCTCGCAGTGTTGCTGCGATTCGGTGCTAATTATCAGTCAGCCATATCTGAGAGAGCACAGCATAGACATACTGTAAGGCCCCTTTCACACTGGGGCGGTGGGGGCGTCGGCGGTACAACAGCGCTATTTTTAGCGCTGCTGTACCGTCGTTCTTGCAGCGGTATTCGGCCGCTAGCGGTGCGGTTTTACCCCCCGCTGGCGGCTGAAAAAGGGTTAAAATCCCTCGTACAGCGCGGCTATAGCCACGGTATTGCCGCGGTATAGCCGCGCTGTCCCATTGATTTCAATGGGCAGGAGCGGGGAAGGAGCGGTGAATACACCGCTCCTTCCCCGCTCCAAAAAAGCGGTTTGCAGGACTTTTTTCACCGCCCTGCCTGCGCACCGCTTCAGTGTGAAAGCCCTCGGGCTTTCTCACTGAACAAACAGCGGAGGCTGTTTAGGGGCGGTTTTCAGGCGGTATTTTTAGCGCAATACCGCCTGAAAACCGCTCCAGTGTGAAAGGGGTCTAAGTGTAATGAACATTTTAGACTCACCTTCCACAGTCCTTTGCAAACTATACCCAGAGTAGTTTCCTTTAATATCATAGCAGTGAGCTAGGACGACATTTTCTACAAAGTGACTGAAAAAGCTAGTAAAACAGCAAGCAGTGTGTTAGTATTATGGAAAGCTTCTTTGACCTTAGCAGTGACATACTTAATGAAGAAATAATTGTGAGAAAAAGAGTAGAACCATTATTTTTCGAACCAATTTCTTGAGACATTGTTGGACATGTTAAGGCTCGTAGTGTTTACCTTTTGTGTTGAATGGACAATGTCTGGCAATAACAGAGTGTACCAAAGGTTGAGAAACAAGCAAACAATACAACTCCTAATTATTGTGTAACAGCAGCCATTAAAGTGCTGTTTATCGAACAAACAATGCTCTTGGTGAAATAAACATGTTTTGGTCAAAGACAGCAATCCTCACATAAACTTGCCAATCATTCCCACATTTACTGCATACATTCTGAATTTTATCTATGTTGGAGACCGATAGTGGCTGCATTAGTTTTCTTTTTTTGTGGGCTTTTTTTCTCCTCCGTTTTCACCTGGTGATCTGACCAATAACTCACCACCTGTATTAGAGTTCCCCCACTCTAGATGAATGAGCAGAAGGGGCACAACAGACAGCAGCAGTGTCAGTCTTGGGGGGAGGTTAGTTAAAAACTCAAGTCATCAAATATACTTTATAGGCCACTTATGTGCTACATATGTATCTATATATTGAACCCAAGTCCAAAAATTCTAATTTCATTGGACTTTAATGGCACAAAAAGGGAACAGACATACAGTACGTATGTAAAAATATAAGCAAATTTTATTTCAAAATTTTTTGTTTAAAATTCATAGAAAGACCTACTAGATGTCATTAAAACCACAACTTGTTTTGTTCTTTTGAAAAACAATATACTTACTGGTTGGATCACCAGATGAAAATAGCAGAAAGAATGCATAAAAAGGAAAACGAATGCAGCTATCACATAAGAATTGGTAAGCTCCAATACAGTAAATGTTTGCTTTTGGGTTTAAGACCCCTTTCACTGAGGCGCTGCTAAAGCGCCGGTCGTTTTTGCTGCGCTTTTCGGCCACTAGCGGGGCAGATTTTTTAAGGTCTCGTTACAACGGGACCATAAAAAAACAAAACAAAAAAAAAAAAGACCCGTTTTGCATGCTTTCAAAGTGCTGCCCATTCATTTCAATGGGCAGGGGCATTTTGGGAGCCCTATTAATAGCGCTCCCAACACACCCCAAAGATGCTGCTTGCAGGACTTTTTCTAACGTCCCGCAAGCGCACTGCCCCAGTGTGAAAGCACACACTGCAGAGAATGGGGGCAGTTTTCAGGCGCTTTACAGGAGCTATTTCTAGCACTAAAACGCCTGAAAACTGCCTCAGCGTGAAAGGGGTCTGATACTTCTTTAATGCAGAACGCTACGCATAACAGTTTGATAACAATTAATGTTCTTTAATCCAGAAGATTTGCACCCCTTCCTGACCAGGCCATTTTTTTGCGATACGGCACTGCATTACTTTAACTGCTAATTGCGCGGTCAATGCTGTACCCAAATGAAATTTGTAATTTTTTCCCCCCACAAATAGAGCTTTCTTTTCGTGGGAATTTGTTAACCACTATTTTATTTTTTTGCGTAATGAAAAAAAAATATATATTTTTTTACTTTCTGCTATAAAACATTGGCAATAAAAATTTATTTTTTAAAAATTTCAAATTTCTTCATAAATTTAGGCCAAATTGTATTCTGCTGCATATTTTTGGAAAAAAAAAAAATTTCCCAACAAGCATATATTCATTGGTTTGCGCAAGTTATAGCATTTACAAACTATGGAATATATACTTTTTTATAGTAGTAATGGCGGTGATCAGTGACTTATAGCAGGACTGCGATATTGCAGCGGTAAATCTAACATTAACTGACACTATTTGGGAACCAGTGATTAGTGCTACAAATATGCACTGGCACTGTACTAATGACACTGTCTGGGAAGGGGTTAAACATGTAGGGCGATCAAAGGGTTAAATGTGTGCCTAACCAATGTTTGTGTGTACTACGTGTGCGGTTTTTACTAAGGGATGTGATGGATTTTATTCCCTGCTGTGCAGGAACAGAAAATCCATCACACCCCTGCTGACAGAACAGAGCTCTGCCTTGTTTACATAAGAAGAGCTCCGTTCAGTGTCTTTCCTCACCGATCAGTGAGCACCAGTGAACATGCATTGACCGGCACCCACTGATTGGCTTGTGCAGTGTCAAATCACATCACAGCTGTGTGCACCTCTTACCCGGAAGTGTTCGGATCACGTATCTAGTATGTGTTCTGGCACAGGAGAGCCGCTCTGCGACCATGTAACTAAGTTATACAGTTGACAAGTGGTTAACAAAAGAACATAAATTACACATTAATAATTATGCTACCACAATGAGTGTGTGCTGTAAATTGGCTCCAGCATTGCTCCTGTTTCTTCTTGCTGGATGCCACCATTTTGTTGAAGCCCAGAGCAGTCACTTCTTCGAAAGTAAAGAGCCTCCTTCAACTCTGACAGCTGGATACCAGAATCTACAGTGGATGGACTCTTCACATTTACATGCAGACCAAGCTATCCAGTAACAGCGATTGGTTGGTACAAGCTAAAAGGCCCATGACAGATCTATGGCAGATTGGCTAAAATTAAACGACATTACCACTAGTGGAATTTTAATGATCCCATTGAGGTTACAACCTGGGACAAAAAGTGAAATGTAACTAATCCCAAATCATTATAATTTCCCTTCCAAATCAAGCTTTAAAAACAAATCTATATTTAATTGGAATAAAATCTCTCAACCCCTTAACACATCCCCTTGGAGTTTCTCTAAACCCAACAACTAAATTTACATTTCACAGCTTATCAATACTTGGATAAAGTGGATGCACACGTTTTCTGTTTTTATCTCTTTATTTTCACCTAGTAATCCTACATATAACAGTGCTTCCTATCCCTGGGTGGATAAACTCACTCTCCTGTATCTATGGAGGGAGCCATGGTCGGCACCCAGGCTGGACTTTAAATATGTTTTTCTCTCTTCAACCTCCATGAGGCTCGGTTCACACTAGTGCGGGCTGTGCGTTCCATGTTTGCTCAGGCAGCCCATTCATTTAAATGGGTCGATGTGCCACACATAAAAAGTAGCACGCACCTTTTTAAAATCGCACCCACAATCGTGTTGCTGGTGGAGATGCGTGAGGGTGCCATTAAGAATGAAGAGCAGTGCGATTTGGCTGTGGGTATCAATGCGATTCCCAAACCCAGAACATAAGGCCTGCACTAGTGTGAACCAAGCCTTACTTGGGGTTTGGGAAATAAATAGTTTAAAGAAGAAAGATAACATTTTGCTTTCAGTTCACAGAAAGTGACAAGGACACTGCATTTCTGGCAAAATCAACAGGCATTTTTACTTGCTGAAAATGTTCATAGCCTGAAAAATGAAATGAGATTTAACATATAACCGCTGTGCATTTATTAAAATAAAATGCAGATTTCAGTGAGCTGCAACTCAGAGGGCTGCCAATTACTGTTTAAAGTAAAATATTTGTCACTTTACATGGTTCATTTGGACCAAGCTGGATAGGGGAAGTAATCCTGCCCATTCGTCTAACCCCTACCTAGACCCAGGGCTTTTTTTCTGCCGGAACGCGGTGGAACGCAGTTCCGGCACCTATGGAGGCCCTCTCTGCTCTGACATGTCATGTAACACAATAGCTGGTAGAGAAAGTTTTCTGCAAAACTTACTTCCTCTACCCACTTCTCTGTGCTAGCCAATGTGAGTCCGGTGTTCCGTCAGATATGGTGACCCCTCGATCGGGTCGGGTCACATCACTGCAGCTCCTTGTGGCCATCCAAGATACAGCTTCCATCCCCGCCTGCTGCCTCCACAGCTACTCTGACAGTTCCGATGGGCAGAGCTCTCAGATCGTTACGTTACTGTGACGAGTTTGAAAGAAAAGAGCCAGCGCACACCATACAGCAGTGGCTGCTTTCCAGAGGAGGAGGTAAAGGGGCTGTGAAAGGGGGGAGGGGAAGAGCTTTTGGGAGAGTGAACATGGACAGAGAGAACGTGAAAATGAGGGTTTGGAGAATTTGTAGAGGAGAACTGGTTGGGGGGGGGGGGTTGATCTGTGCAATGAAGATGAAGAGTGCTGGAGGGAAATTTTAGCAGATAGGAGTGCTGGGGGGTTAGTAGGGAGGAGAACTGGGGGGTAGGGAATAAAGCAGAGAGGGAAGCTGGGGGGATTTTGCAGAGGGGAGAACTGGGAAAGTGTGTGGTGAGGGGGATTTATGCAGATAGGGGAGCTGGGGGCAAATTTAGCAGGAGAGCAGGATGGGGGAGATTTGTGCAGAGAGGAGAGCAGGGAAAGGGTGAGATTTGTGCAGAGAGGAGAGCTGGGAAAGGGTGAGATTTGTGCAGAGAGGAGAGCTGGGAAAGGGTGAGATTTGTGCAGAGAGGAGAGCTGGGAAAGGGTGAGATTTGTGCAGAGAGGAGAGCTGGGAAAGGGGCAGATTTGTGCAGAGGAGAGCTGGGAAAGGGGCAGATTTGTGCAGAGAGAAGGGCTGGGAAAGGGGCAGATTTGTGCAGAGAGAAGAGCTGGGAAAGGGGGAGATTTGTGTAGAGAGAAGAGCTGGGAAAGGGGGAGATTTGTGCAGAGAGAAGAGCTGGGAAAGGGGGAGATTTGTGCAGAGAGAAGAGCTGGGAAAGGGGAAGATTTGTGCAGAGAGGAGAACTGGGAAAGGGGAAGATTTGTGCAGAGAGGAGAACTGGGAAAGGGGAAGATTTGTGCAGAGAGGAGAACTGGGAAAGGGGAAGATTTGTGCAGAGAGGAGAACTGGGAAAGGGGGAGATTTGTGCAGAAAGGGGGATTTCTACTTATTACCATTATTTTGTGCCCCTGTACTTCTCTACCCTAAGGAAGGCGTGGTTGGGGGTGGAGTTTGGGCGCGGTTGGGGGGGGGAAGTTGGCCGGGGAGGGAGAGTTCCTGCACCTTTTCTGAGAAAAAAAAAGCCCTGCCTAGACCAATGGTCTCCAAACTACAGCCCGCAGGCCAGATGCGGCCCTTTGCTTGCCCTTTACCAGGCCCCTGGAGAACTAATCCTCCCACTGACACCAACAAGGGGGCACTAATTCTGTCATTGATACCAATGATGGGGCACTATTCCTCCCACCGATACCAATGACGGGGCACTATTCCTCCCAGTTATACCAGTGATCGTGCACCATTCCCCCCACCGATACCAATGACAGGGCACTATTCCTGCCACTAACACCAATGACGGGGCACTATTCCTCCCACTGATACAATGACGGGGGACTATTCCTCCCACTGATACCAATGATAGAGCCATACCATAGCCATAGAGAATACCAAAAGGGGGCACTAATTCTCTCAGTGATACCAGCCACAGGGCAGTATTCCTCCCACTGATACCAATGACGGGCAATATTCCTCCCACTGATACCAATGACGGGGCACTATTCCTCCCACTGATACCAACAAGGGGGCACTAATTCTCTTACTGATATCAGTGACAGGGCAGTATTCCTTCCACCGACACGAAAGATGGGGCACTATTCCTCCCAATTATATCAATGATAGTGCACTATTCCTCCCACTGATACCAATAACAGGGCACTAGTCCTCCCACTGATACCAATGACAGGGCACTATTCCTCCCACTGATACCAATGACGGGGCACTATTCCTCCCAATCAAGGATAGCACACTATTCCTCCCACTGACACCAATGATAGCGCACTATTCCTTCCACTGATACCAACAAGGGGGCATTAATTCTCTCACGGATACCAGCGAGAGGGCAGTATTCCTCCCACTAACACCAATGATGGGGCACTATTCCTCCCGCCGATACCAATGGCGGGGCAATATTCCTCCCAATTATATCAATTATAGTGCACTATTCCTCCCACTGATACCAACAAGGGGGCACTAATTCTCTTACTGATATCAGTGACAGGGCAGTATTCCTTCCACCGACACGAAAGATGGGGCACTATTCCTCCCAATTATATCAATGATAGTGCACTATTCCTCCCACTGATACCAATAACAGGGCACTAGTCCTCCCACTGATACCAATGACAGGGCACTATTCCTCCCACTGATACCAATGACAGGGCACTATTCCTCCCACTGATACCAATAATGGGGCACTATTCCTTCCACTGATACCAATGACAGGGCACTATTCCTCCCACTGATACCAATGACAGGGCACTATTCCTCCCACTGATACCAATGACAGGGCACTATTCCTCCCACTGATACCAATGACAGGGCACTATTCCTCCCACTGATACCAATGACAGGGCACTATTCCTCCCACTGATACCAATGACAGGGCACTATTCCTCCTACTGACCACCGGCTCTACGTAATTTTTTTTTATTCCCACTGACCACCAAACCTAATACATTGTTTACTCCCACTGGCCACGTTTTTGGCCCCCTAAAGTCTGAAGGACAGTAAACTGGCCCTTTGTTGAAAAATTTTGGAGACCCCTGCCTTAGATATAGTAAGCAATTAACCCTTGCACTGTCGGAGCATAAGTAGTTCAGCTTAAAAACCCAAATTAAACCTTCAGTTTAAATTAGCTAAACACATTCCATGTACATCAAAACAAATAGGTGTGTAAGATCATATATCTTTTTTTTTTTTTACTGAACCAAAGTCGACTACAAATGCCTGTCTACTGCTAGCAGCTGCAAAATAGGACATTTCCTCTCCGTGGGAAAACAGCAATCTCTTTTCAGCGCTTTGACATGCCTGTGGAGCCAGAATTCTTCAGAGCTATAGGTCTGATTCAGTTAAGCTGGCCGTACACTAGAATTTTGTTAAAAAATTCTCATTTTAAAAAGTTTCTTCAATTGTCTAAGTATTAGTGTGGTAAAATCAACATCCACTTTTGACGACAGTGATGGGAAAATTTGAAGGAGCAGGATGGAAAATTTCTCTCAAACAGATAAATTTATACCAGTGAATGTGATTTTCATCTTAGTAAAGTCAAGTCGTTCTAAAATCGAAATCTAAAAACAAGATTTTGATTGGGTGCACTTGGAAAGTATTTAGCCAATTTAGGGTCGATGCACTGTGGCTTAAATAAATGGTATCTTCTAGAGAGGAGTTTAGCATTTTGCATGTAGAAGCAGCTCAATGCTATCCTATGTGTCCAGGACATTTAGAGGCATACTTTAAGCTCAGCAGAAAAAATACCCGTCCTGCATTTTCTGGCAGAAAAATAAGCTAAACATCTAAATGAGCGTTTTTTTCCCGCCAAAAGAACTGGCTTTTTTTTTTTTACACCCAGTGTGTATGGACAGTAAAACTGTAGGTCTGATTATGCTTTAAACTAAAGTAAAGCAAGTCTCAAGCAAATGGTTAGAATAAAAAAAAAAGAGATAATCTCACATATTTACATATACCCAAGGTCAATATAAGGATCTGGACTACTAATCTTTTATTCCAAGAACTGTACTAAGAATAAGCAGACATTAGTTGTAGAAGATACAATTGTATCAACAGTAAGGGAAAGGCTTCTTTATGATAACAGTGGCTGAACAGCAATTACAAGCAACAAGTGAAACTGATGTTAAATGAAAATGGAATTTTTTTAATTTATTTTTTTCAGCCAAAGTTATCCATGTATCATTCTCCAATCATTGACATGGTGCAAAGGACAGCAAACAACCTAAAGGTATGCTTCTGTCTGTGCAGTGGTTTAGTTCATAACCTTCTAAAAGACATGGAACAAGTGGCAAAGTATACCAAGTGATGATGATAAACTGTATGACAGCAAAACTGTAGGGCAGTAAACATGAAGGTATTTAGGTCTAACAGGTGGAGCTGCAGTAAAAATCTTTAGGGTGATTCATTCATAGCAGTAATCAGCTGTGCTTCTATCTTGTTTCTCTTTGTTCATAGCAATTTGCCCCCAGCATTATCTGAAGGAATGTCTGCTGATATGATCTCACCGTACAAAGTACATGCACTCTACAAGCTGTAATATCCTCTATTAGCAGTGTCATGTCTATTATTACAAACACGTATTTATAAAGGCAGAAAAATATCTATTAATGATTTTGCTTTTATATACAGTGCATTCCTAAAGTATTCAGACCCCTTCACTGTTTTCAATGTTATGTCGAAGCCTGATACTACAGTTAAATATTTTTTTCCCCAAGTATCCCTTAATGACAAAGTGAAAACAGATTTTTAGAAATTTTTTCAAATTTCAGATTTTTTCTGAATTTATTAAAAAGAAAAAAAAACTGAGATATCACATGTACTTAAGTATTCAGACCCTTTACTCAGTACTTTGGTGAAGCACCTTTGCCAACAATTACAGCCTTGAGTCTTTTGGGGGTATGACACAACAAGCTTTGCACACCTGTCTTGGGGAATTTTCTGCCATTCTTCTTTGCAAATCCTCCTAAGCTCAGTCAGGTTGGATGGGGAGCGTCGGTGGACAGCTATTTTCAGGTCTCTCCAGAGATGTTCAATAGGGTTCAAGTCAGTGCTCCGACTGGGCCACTCTAGGACATTCAGAGTTGTCCCTAAGCCACTCCTGTGTTGTACTGCTTAGGATTGTTGTCATGTTGGAAGATGAACCTTCGTCCCAGTCTGAGGCCTGAGCACTGTGGAATAGGTTTTCATTGAGGATATCTCTGCACTTTGCTCCATTCAGCTCCCAACCCTGAGCAGTCTCCCCAGTCTCTGCTGCTGAAAAACAACCCCACAGAATGATGCTGCCTCCACCATGTTTCACAGTTGGGATGGTATTAGGCAGCTGATGAGCAATACCTGGCTTCCTCCAGACAATGTTTAGAATTAAGGCCAAACAGTTCATCCTTGGTTTCATCAACCAGAGAATCTTGTTCTTTACAGTCCGAGTTCTTCAGCTGCTTTTTTACAAACTCCATTGGGTTTTCATGTGTTTTGTACTGAGGAGAGGATTCAGTCTAGCCACTTTGCCATAAAGCCCAGATCGGCCTGCAGTGACAGTTGTCCTTCTGGAACTTTTTCCCATCTCCATACAGGATTTCTAAAGCTCAAAGTGACTATTGGCTTCTTGGTCACCTCTCTTACTAAGGCCTCCCCCCCCCCCCCCCATTTGCTCATGTTAGCCAGGCGACCAGCTCTTGGAAGAGTCCTGGTTGTACCAAACAACTGGTTATGCATTGTCAGCTGTGAGGCCTTTTATAGAGGTGTGTGTGCCTTTCCAAATCATGTTCAATCAATTTAATTTACCACAGGTGGACTCCAATCAAGGTGTACAAACATCTCAGCAACAAATAGAAATGGGAGGCACCCAAGCTTAATTTCATGTGTTGTTGCAACTTGTTTTAAACTTATCCCAATGTAATATTTCAGTTTTTCCTTTTTAATACATTCACAGACATTTCTTAAAATCTGTTTTCACTTTGTCATTATGAGGCACTGAGTGTAGATTAATTAGAAAATAAATGAATTTAAACAACTGCAGTATCGGGCTGCAACATAACATTAAAAACAGTAAAGGGGGTCTGAATACTTTACAAATGCACTGTATTTCTCTCTGCTTGAAAAGGTTATAAAAACCTAGTTAGAAGAGCACAGTGAACAGACAAAACACAGAGACTTTCACCTCTAAGACGCAAGACATCGCTGTACAATTTAGGCTGATCTAGTTGCATGTCAAATCTTCTGAAATGTTGATCTCTTCATCCATCCAAAACGGATAATTCAGGTTTAAAGAGGAACTTCAGTTTCTCAATTAGCAGACTATTTGTAATCCTTATGCTGTTAGCATTAGTAAATAAATAAGAAAGTACACTCACCGGGCAATTTTTTAGGTACACCCGTTAAATTCCTTGGTAACACAAATTGCTAATTAGCCAATCACATAGCAGCAACTCAATGCATTTAGGCATCTAGACATGGTGAAGACGACTTTCTGAAGTTCGAACCGAGCATCAGAATGGAGAAGAAAGGGGATTTAAGTGAATTTGAACGTGACATGGTTGTTGGTGCCAGACGGCTGGTCTGAGTATTTCAAAAACTGCTGATCTACTGGAATTTTCACACACACAACCGTCTCTAGGGTTTACAGAGAATGGTCCATAAAGAGAAAATAAACAGTGAGTGGCAGTTGTGTGGCTTGAAAACGCTTTGTTGATGTCAGAGAATGGCGGACTGGTTCAAGATGTTAGAAAGGCAACAGTAACTCAAATAACCACTCGTTACAACCAAGGTATGCAGAATACCATCTCTGAACACACAACACATTGAACCTTGAAGCAGATGGGTTACAGTAGTAGAAGATCACACTGGGTGCCACTCCTGTCAGCTAAGAACAGAAAACTGAGGCTACAATTCACAAAGGCTCACCAAAATTGGATGATAGAAGATTGGAAAAAGTTGCCAGGTCTGACGAGTCTCATGAAAGCATGAATCCATCCTGCCTTGTATCAACAGTTCAAGCTGGTGGTGTAATGGTGTGGGGGATATTTTCTTGGCACACTTTGGGCCCTTGATACTAACTGAGCTTTGTTTAAATGCCACGGCCTACCTGTGTATTGTTGCCGACCATGTCCATCCCTATAGGACTAGTGTACCCATCTTCTGATGGCTACTTCCAGCAGAATAATGCACCATGATGTCACAAAGCTCAAATCATCTCACCACTGGTTTCTTGAACATGACAATGAGTTCACTGTACGCCAATGGCCTCCACAGTCACCAGATCTCAATCCAATAGAGCACCTTTGGGATGTGGTGGAACGGGAGATTCGCATCATGGATGTGCAGCCAAAAATCTGCAGCAACTGCAGACCAAAAACTCTGAGGAAAGTTTCCAACACCTTGCTGAATCTATGCCATGAAGAATTAAGGCAGTTCTGAAGGCAAAAGGGGTCCAACCCAGTACTAGCAAAGTGTACCGAATAAAGTGGCCAGTGAGTGTAGAGCAGTGTTTCTCAACTCCAGTCCTCAAGGCACCCCAACAGGTCATGTTTTCAGGCTTACCATTATTTTGCACAGGTGATTTGATCAGTTTCACTGCCTTAGTAATTACCACAGCTGTTCCATCTGAGGGAAATCCTGAAAACATGACCTGTTGGTGCGCCTTGAGGACTGGAGTTGAGAAACACTGGTGTAGAGCATATTTACTTTTTTTAAGCGCTTGGTTCTCTTTTTACATTTCTTGGTTACTTCCTGGTGCCTAGGCAAATGTCGTCATACATCCTAGGAGTCTTCAGGAGGGGAGCAGGGGTTTTCTCAGCTAAGCACACTCTCCTGCACACATGCCTGAGCTAAGAGCAGATCGGACCCAGGAAGTAAATGCTACATGAATCATCTGCCCTTAGTCAAGATGGCCACAGCCAGAAACGCAAAATAAATCATGGAGACATGGATGGCTGGGCGAGTTTGTTTTGAATGTTAAAAACGAACTAAAATAGTGTTTTTGGTTTGTGGTGCTTAGATGCAGTGTAGTTCTGCTTTAAGTGGTGCGAGGCTGGATTCAATCTAACTGGTTGTTGAGGGTGAATGAGAACCATTATGTAGTCCTTACCTCCCACCACTGTGTTCTTGGTAGGCCACATTTAGCTTTCTGCAGAGGACGCATGGGGGTGGGATGGTCACACACACACACCCAAATCCACATGTACATTCAAATGTGCACACACAGCAGAAATAGCCAGAAGGTAAAAACAAAAAAATATGATTTTATTTTGTTATAGCAAGAGCTGTGGTATTTTAAACAGAACGTCTTTGCATTTTGTAGTGTTTGTGAAAGTGGTAGTATAGAAAAACCACACCACACTACCTCTCTTACTGAATGATTTGGCCATAGAGACTGCTACCAGCGTGAATATGCTTCGGGACACATATCCTTTACTTATACTGGTTTGAAAAAGAAAAAAAAACACACACGTTGAATCTTTAGATCCAAGAACTAGATTTAGCACACTGTTTCTGAAAGGTAAGATAAGTATTATCATTTAAATAAATACAATTTGTACCAAAAGATAATCCACCTCTCTTCCTGGTTATTTCATCCCAATTAAGCTTTTTTGGTGAGTATTGTAATGGATGAGGTTATTGGAGATTGATCAGTTCATGAGCTGGAAGCGGGATTTCATTTCTATCCAATTGTGTCCTGCCAAGGTTTGTCTTTTGGTTTCTTTGGGGAATCTGGTGTTTTCTCTCTCTGATGCAATGGATTCTGGGAAAATGTCTGTCTCAATGGACCTGTAAGATAAGCAGAAGCTGTCACTAAACACCTGTGACTAACACATGAAAATGTCATTATTTGGCCTATGGTATATTGATTGTGCTTAGAGCAGCTATATAGTGTGCAAAAAGCTTCAGGTCAAAAAGTAAATGATTCTGCCTCCAGAAATTCATTGCAAGGCCTCATTTACACAGACCTACTGCTCTGTATGCCTGTGCAAAGGGCAGTCTTCAGCCACCTAAGATGCACAGGCGTTTCGTGCAGGCAACTAGTTGAAATCAAAATCAGGCGCTGGCTGCACGGAACTCCACCCGCATCTCAGAGTGCACAATTATGCATTCATCCCAAAGGTGTTCTATTGGGCTGAGGTCAGGACTCTGTGCAGCCCAGTCAAGTTCCTCCACCCCAAACTCGCTCATCCATGTTTTTTTGGATCTTGCTTTGTGCACTGGTGCGCAGTCATATTGGAACAGGAAGGGGCCATCCCCAAACTGTTCCCACAATGTTGCGAACTTCACTGGAACTAAGAGGCCAAGCCCAACCCCTTAAAACAACCCAAGACCATAATGTCCCCTCCACCAAATGATTTGGACCAGTGCACAAAGCAAGATCCAGAAAGACATGGATGAGCGAGTTTGGGGTGGAGAAACTTGACCGGACTGCACAGAGTACTGACCTCAACCCGATAGAACACCTTTGGGATGAATTGGAGCTGAGACTGCAAGCCAGGCCTTCTCATCCAACATATATTACAACAAAGACATGACCACAGAGTAAATCTCTTAATGATGAAGTAATGTTTGATCATTCGCTGCCACTCCTCTAATTAAGAGGCTCTAGCCGTAGCCAAAATGAAACGTAATTAAAGAATATCTCTGGGGAAAATCACCAGTGTGGATATCCCCGGGAAAAAAAAGATAGCTACTTTTGGCCAGAAGGGGCAATAAAGAGAGAAAGATGTATAAAAAATCAATATCAAACTTTATTAAACAAAGCCATACAGCTATTAAAAATATTTGTATATTAGCTCCCAGTGGAAGTTAAACAACATAAGTCCACTGAGACCGACCATAAAATGATACACTAGGTGTATGGCATACAAGTGGTGCATCAATGTAATGGACAAACTAACGCAGACTGACAATACACACAAAATAACAAACAGATAACACATGCAGTGCAGGCGCCTATGGTGACCCACATATGCATAGAGATCCCCTATGGCTAATCGCCAATAGTAAAAAGTAATCAATATGAAAAAAGGGGGTATATAGAGTATAGGGGGTGACTATGCAGATGTGGTCCCCCGGGGAAACCTGGAGACTGTAGCTAGCTAAAAGGGGTATCGCCGTTATAGTACGGTCACAGATCAAAGGCCATTTTAGGTATGGTAGGTGGCAGTATGAAACAAATCTTTAAATGGTTTCACAGGGGTTATAGGAGGCCCATCCTAGCTAGTGTATCTGAGCAAAAAAGTCCTGGGGATGTAAGGATTCACTAATGATTGCTTAAGTGTTCACTTAACTTCTAACGTGGAACAAATCCTAAGGACTGTCAGGCTGTGCCAGAATAATGTTCGTATGAAGGTAGCCTATAAATGGCAGATATTCCCTGTTGCCTTTTCAGGCCGTCATCAGCAAATGGTATATCCTGGCTGTATAACCATACAAAGGTGCCGTTGCGAGTACAGGTGCAACTTCCAAACTGTTTAGTATTAACAGATAATGTTCCATTATTTATGAATGCTGTGGATTGAACAAGCAAATGATATGGTTAACATTACCATCTCACTTCCTGGTATGGATTCAAGTACGTTAGGAGTGTCACCGGCTCATCATATTCCCATCCATCCACTATGGGTATGTGGGAGAATGGTCAAACATTCCCATAGACACACTCCTAAAACCTTGTGGACAGCCTTCCCAGAAGAGTTGAAGCTGTTATAGCTGCAAAGGGTGAGCCAACGCGGTATTGAACACTACGGACTAAGACCCCATTATAGTTCATGTGCGTGTAAAGGCAGGCGTCCCAATACTTTTGGTAATATAGTGTATGCTAAACAATGATGCTCAGGTTAGAAAACAAATGCTTAAAGCAGCTGTGAGGCTGACCACAGCTTCTACAGAGAGTTCATGTCCGTATTGTAGTCTTTTGCAAATGCAAAAACAAATGCACACAGAAGTTATATTTGTATATACAGGAAGTTAAACTCACTTACTGAATCCAATATGGAACACTTCTTTTGTGCAAGTTAAATGGTGAACACGTGTTTGCTAAAGCTGAAATTGGGCAGCACAGTTTTTAGTTAGTAAAACAGTACGTGTATAGTCCTAACTCAGTACCTAAAAACTTGCCCTGCTTCTGTGTAGGAGCATTCCATTCAAATTGTCGGTCAATGAAGTTAGCTCTTCCTCTGATGGATCTGGTTTCCGCCCCCATAGTTTTACAAAGCCAGTGCCAACCTCTTTACTTCAGGTAGTAAGCAGACCCATGTCTCCATTCCCTGGGGACCACCCTGTCCCCACACACCCTTATAATGTGACTGGCAACATATTCTAATTAGCCTTGAGAGAGCTGTGCAGTGCTGATCCATCTTGAAAGGCAATGCTACAGTCCGAGTTGCAGACAGGCATTGATGGGGCATGTGATGGTACTTCAACAAGCTTGCTGAAATGTCACTTTTGTTTTATTTTTTACTACTGCTTAGTTTCCTTATTGGAAGAAAAAAAGTACTTTTTATTCTAAAAGGAAAGTAATCAATAGTAAGACAAAAGCTACACACAGATTTCAACATACTGCTGTGTGCAATATTGTGCTGTATAGAGGTGTGGCTTTTAGACAAATGAGGAATGTAGGTAACTGAAAATAAGAGTCCAAGAGTTGTGCAATAACAAATACTGACATCCAGCACTGATAATGCTTCATTAAAAGAAAACCACATCTGTCTTCTGTCTAAAAATACAAGCGCCATGATGGTCTGTGGCTTCAATACTTTCTGTTCACTGACTTGGACCAGTTAGTGGTTTCCCTAGCAGATTAGGAAGTTATTGATTAGAGTGAATCCAGCACTACAGATCTGAATACTTGCTTGAAGCCGCAAAGTATTGAGGCCACTGGATAATCATGACAACCAGGCAACTTGCATTTTTAGGAGAGGTCAGCAATTACAGCTCTATATGCTCTTGCTACAGGTTTCTGGGTCTGCAAATTTATTGGAAACATTGCACCTTATGTAAGAAATTATACAACAGAAAGTACTGGAATCCACAAATCAAATGACAAACCTTTAAAAAGTGATATTAAAGTCTTATTTTTATTTAAAAAAAATAACAAACATGTTATACTTATCTGCTCTGTGTAATGGCCCCTCCCTCCTGCTGAGTGCCCCCACAGTAAGCAGCTTGCTATGGGGGCACCCGAGCTGAGCAGCTGTTCTGTGTGTGCATTCAAACATGGAGCCTGGCCCTGCCCCCTCCGTCTCCTGATTGGCTCACTGGCTGTGATTGACAGCAGCGAGAGCCAATGGCTCCAGCTGCTGCCAAAAGCCAATTAGGAGTGCGAGTCCCCGGAGAGGCAAGGCTCTACTGGACATTGCTGGATTGAAAGGAGGCTCAGGTAAGTATTAAAGGGGGCTGCTGCACACAGAAGGTTTTTTTACCTTCATGCATAGAATGCATGAAGGTAAAAAACCTTGTGCCTTTAAAACCACTTTAACAATGTGCAAAACTGAAATGTGTTTTACACAATAAAAATAAAATAAATAAAAGGGAAAAGATCAAAACACTTTTTTTTGATACACATAGGAACTGTAGAATTACTAACCTTTTGCTGCTATTTCCAGGTGGTGTTTTATTTTGTTTTCTCTCTCTTCCAACTGCTGAGCCAGTTTTGCATTTTTCCAACCTGCAGAGCAATACATTGATAAGCATTCTGTAGTAAAGTAACCTAGCAAAAGTACCAATTGCAGTCATATAATCTTCAACAAAATACGGTGCACATGCTACACAATTATTTGAAAAGGTCTCTTTAAAAAGGGGTAGGGCCCCGAAACACATCTACCCACCCACTGTTCCCACAGTCAAGGTGTTTGCTTTAGAGTGCATTGAGGGAGGTCGGCATTAATGTCTTCAGTCGGGTCCAGCTTTCCACCATTTGGCTCACAGATAAGTTCAGTTCCTGAAGCCTCCAGTTGTTAGTTTCCCCACTACCTCTACGCTTGTTTACCTTTGCCTATATAAGAATTTTGATTTTAATTGTTCAATAGTGTTGATTCAGTGCTCTGGTGCTTTGTTTTTATGTATGTAAAGCCAAAACCTCTTCTTTTTTTTTTTAGGTTTTGGTGGGTGAGTGGGGAATGTGTTAAAACCTCTGTCCACTTTTTAATGCTACCTGTGTCCTGTTGGGTGATTTTCCTCTCACTTGTCCTAAAGATAAAAAACAGTGTGAGGAAATCACTACAAAATGAGGGGAAATCCACCCTTTGACTGTTACCAGAATAGCTGTTCCCATTGGAAGCTCACCACTTGTTCCCATCATTTATAACCTAAACATTTTGGATTTCATATCACTTTCTGTACTGGAGACAATATAGTCACAAGGACAAATAGTGAGGTTGAATATCTGCAGTTGGGACAAAGATAGCAAAAAAACAAAAACACAACAACTTTTCCTACACTATTTAACTCTAAAAATAAAGTTTTGCCATTGCAAACACTTCTGGGGCTGGTTCACACCAGAACGAAGTTCAGGGAAAGCATGTTCTGTGCACGTTTCCCACACCGCAGGTGAACGCATTGCCTTTACAATTTGCATGTGGGTGCCAATGTATGGTTACCGGCACCCAAAATGCAGATTGAAAACGCAGTGCATTTGAGGGCACCAAATCGCATGGTACTGCAGTAACACGTGGTTTGGTGCAATGCGTTTTTAAAAGTACTGCAAACATGACTTTTCATGCGGTCTGGTGCATTATGCAGCTCATGCAAATAAATCAACTGTCAAAAACACACTGCACGGGAACATGCACTTTTTTGTGCCATGCTCTCTGGACATACCCAATTAACAATTCTTTAGGGTTTATAAAGAGGGATCTTCATTTTCTGACCTGGGTTGTAACAGTCCACAATGTGCTCTGTCAATCTGCCCCATTTTTTCTTAGTGCTGTTGGGCTGCTTTATCAATAGGGCAAAGGGGACAGACAAAGAGCACTCAGTCTTTGAGTTTGCTGGCTCCCCCATTGTCTGAATGACCTCAATCTCGTTCCTGCCCTTACAGTTCAAAATAGATATTACACCCCTCCAGGTCGGTCCACCGTGTACTTGTCCTCTAATCCTCACCAGAGGAAGGTGCTGGTCCAGTTCGCAGCTGAGAAAAAACTTAAAGTAAAGTAAAGAATTGGATGATTGCACACTACCATGTAGATGACCCAGAAGCTTTACTGTAACGATCCATAGATAAAAACATCAACACAGCTCCACGAAAAAAGTGTTTGTTGTGGTAGTGTGTGGTCATCCAATACTTTACCTCCTGTTCCTGTCCTATTGATACTTGTCAATGTATGTTTCTCTTCTGCTTTCCCCTGTCTGTGAAGAATATAGCTACAGTTTATGGTGGCTTTGCACCAGGTGTTAAAATAGCTCTGTATTAGATACTTAGTATATGGTAACAGTACATGCTCCAGAGAAGTGCGTTACCAGAATAATGAGTGACATGGTTCTTGCACATGCAAAAAACGCTTGTCTTTTGCCTCATGCCCTCTGAAATCGCATTGCTTATGCCCTGCTGCCATCCTATAAAAATTCCTCCTGCTGCAACTACTTCGCCTATACCCACCAACTCTTCTCCTATACTGTCCCTCTGTTGCTCATTCCACTCTTTCGGCTCTTCTTTTGGACCCCACCCCCCCTGTACTCCAGTGTCGGCAATAGCCCCAGTTTAATTTGTTTCACTTTTCTGGCACACATCGTACATCTTAAGCAGTAGCTCACACCTGTAGCCGTCACTGGAATAACAGAACACAGAATATTTAACCCTGTATACAGCCCTCATTTTTCCTCATAAACGGTGAATTTATCCTAGCAGTTGACAGGTGTACTTTATGCCCCCCCAGCTACTGTTTGGCTGTTGATGGCTGACACTAAGCCCGGGTTCACACTATAATGCGCTGCGGACCGCACAGGAGCGCTGTGCGTCCCTGTTCACCGTTTCAGGGACGAATCAGGACCGATTCTATGCCTGAATTCGGCCCTGAAACACAGCCAAAGACGCACAGCGGAAACGCACCTCTAATTCGCATAGGTGTGAACCCGGGCTTATACTGGCCAAACAACACCTCACATCAGGCAGTCTGAATTCAATGCTGGGTGTAAAAGTGTGGGGCATTTGTTATACATACTTCAACTGAATTTTTATGAGAGGCAAAAAGGGGTGATTAGGATTCCCTCTTGTACATGTCTCACTGAATAACGTGAAAAGGCAACAATAGCCATGATTCCTTTACAGTCAACTTAATATCCATTGCATTTCATTATATCTTCCATCACTCTTTTCCCCAAAGCTTCAGCAACCTTTCTGAAATATGTATCACACACATCATTGTAAATTTGCCTGGAAAGGAAACACACTTATTGAATCAGCTATAATTCATTCATATGATAATCTCCAGGACTACAAAAGACTTTTTTTAATTTGCATGTAAAAACTGCCAGTACTGCCCCAGTGTAACCATTAAGACCTAAACTTTTGCTCCAGTTGTTTTCCAGTAGAATGAATACATTGAAACAACATGGCTGCCCTGGATGGTTCCATCTTATTGTACACAAATAGGAGTATGTAAAAAGCAGCATTCACATGATAAAAAACAGTATGTTCTCTCAAATACAAAACAAAATGCCAAAAATACCAGATTGCAAACTCTTTACGAAGCCCTCCTGTTTTGGTAGTACTGATTGGTCATGCTTGACATGTTGTGGAATTTTCAGTTTTTCACGAACAGCTGGTATCCTCAAAAAAGCCACTTGGGCTATAGAGAAGAAGTTTGAAGTCACCCAATATGTGAACACGGCCTGAAATATAAGGTGCAGAAACGATAACTATGCCATATCAATACAACAAATTAAAGCATAAAGTGACTGTTGCTTTAACAAGTTATTAAAAAGCTTTCCCTGAAAAAACATACTTACCTTTCCTGCTGCCCGCGCTGCTTTACACGGCTTCATCATAGAAAGATCCTTCACTGAATTGTCTTGCAAAACCAACACTTCTGGAGTGATCAACTCTACCCCCTCTAGTGTGCAAACACTAGCCTCATTGGTCTCTCCCACCGACTTACATAGTTAGTAAGGTTGAATAAAGACACCAGTCCATTGAGTTCAAACTGAGCGAGTGTGGGTGCGTGTCTACAATTATGCCTATTTGTATTTAAGGTACCCATATAGCGCTGTGTCAATTTTTACGCAGCGCTCCACACATATCACACACTCACATCGGTCCCTACCCTCAAGGAGCCCATAATCCAAGGTCCCTAACATTCACATACTAGGGCCAATTTTTGGACAGAAGCCAATTAACCTACCAGCATGTCTTTGGAGTGTGGGAGGAAACCGGAGTACCCGGAGGAAACCCACGCAGGCACAGGGAGAACATGCAAACTCCAGGCAGGTAGTGTCGTGGTTGGGATTCGAACCAGTGACCAATTATCTGTCCTTTAATGATGCAGGGGTCAATGATAAAAAAAAAAAAAAAACTTATGTTGAAGAAAACAACCAGCAATAAGGTATATGGATACATTCTCAGAATTTATAAACTTGCTGTTGCAAAGACTTAAAATCCAAAAAGAAAAAAAAACAGGTCACTCTGGAGAATCACTATCCATGAGGCTGTCCAGGAGTCAACACCAACTTTATGACAAATGATAACAAAAGAATAATTGAATAAGAATGACAAAGTTAAGGCAATACTTACTGTAGGGAAATTAATGGTCAGGGGCAAAATGATCAGTGGCATTATACGGAAAACAGTCTTCATGACCCTGAGGTTGGGATTATTTACACCAGACTCTGCTCCCAGCTAGAAAAAAAAAAAAAAAAAACAACACAACTTTCATAAGTCCTGAAAAGGAACATGCATGCAAAATG
The DNA here is from genome assembly GCF_042186555.1 of Aquarana catesbeiana. Taxonomy (NCBI): domain Eukaryota; kingdom Metazoa; phylum Chordata; class Amphibia; order Anura; family Ranidae; genus Aquarana; species Aquarana catesbeiana. Next base: position 347,985,429 of record NC_133324.1, on the reverse strand, counting down.
TGCAAAGCTGAGGATAACAGCAGAGAACACTGAAGACTAAAGAGAAATGGAGGAAAAACAAAAAAAAACAAAACAAGCTTGAAAAGTTACCTCTAGAACAGCCCACATGCTGCATGTCACGACCAGTGGTAGTACATAGTAAGGGTCACCTAAGGACAAGTCTGCAAACCACCACAGGCCACCAGTCTGCATGCTGGGCACTGGAAGGTAAGCCATCTGTCTCAGTGCCACAAAGAATGAGATAAATATTGGAGCCTAGGAAAGACAGGAAAAAAACAAAAATATGACTTTTACATCTGTCTATGAAAAAGAATGACACTGGAATGCATACAGGAGGTGAACAACCAAATAGCGCTTGCTTTATACTGTAGGTTTTACTGCGAAAATGCCCAAAAGGATTTCCAAACGTTCCCAAATATTGTCTATAGAAAAATCCACTTTTGAATAGAGCAGGTGATGGTTAAAACCCATCTGTATTTTTTGCTCTCTCTGTCCTGGTGTGGAGATTTCCCTTCACTTGTTGTTCCATAGACACAATCTTAAAAAAAAAAGAAGTTCCACTCCACACATAAAAGCACAGGGATGGGTTTTACAAATGTGCATTGTGTTGTGACTGCTTCTGGAGTCTGAAGCCAGCAAAGTTAGATAGGAATTAACATGAATGAAAGTGGTTTTAAAAAGTCAGAAAGAGAGCCCAGTCATGCGACATGTTAAAGTCACCACTGGCTCTTATCTAACGAAGGAGCTCTCTCCTGCAGCAAGCAGTGTGCGAAACCTGGTAAAGTATAATGAAGAGCAGATCACCCCTTTGTTTTGTAGGGTACTATGGCAGAAGGTGCGAGCACTGAAAAGGGTGTAAGAAACAGGGTAGGATTTGCCATTCCTCTCATAGAAGGCAAAAATGACAGCTCATACAAGACCCACCTCCACCACAATCCTCTTCCCTTTCTCTAATCAGGTGCTGTTTCCCTCTTTTGCTCCACTCTATGCCATGATCAGTTTTCACTCCTTCACCTTTATGAAAACCCCATCTGCCCAAAACCATTTGACACACCGTTTCCTCTATTTTACTCCCGCTACCCTAAAATTCATGTTCCTCGTGGCCCATGAGCAGCTTCTGCTCTGATTTTCCCTGTAGTCTATAACTAGCTCTCTTTACACTCTGCCTGTCCCCCTCCCTCTCCATTATCAGTTTTTAGTGAGATGGTGCACTTTTCCAAATACACTATACCAAAAGTATTGGACGCCTGCCTTTACACGCAAATGAACTTTAAGGGTGTATTAGTCCGTTGGGTTCCATATTGCGTTGGCCCACCCTTTGCAGCTATAACAGCTTCAACTCTCCTGGGAAGGCTGTCCACAAGGTTTAGGAGTGTGTCTATGGGAATAAACAAGGAAGTGATTTCGCGCAGAACACTAAAAACAATACCACTTCATAATATGTGCAAAACATATAATAGGTCACTAATGTGAAATTCTTCGTGAGGGATCCAAATGATCCCCAGGGAATAATAAAATAAAGACAGTGACTAAAATGATGATGGGGTTAATAATAACATGTGAAAATAAACATAAATGTGCAAAAGGCAACAACAAAAGTTCATAAAAACGAAAAAAAGTGAGGTGGATCAATTAAGCATCAGTGAGTCCGCACCACTGATGGATGTAGTTCATGAATATTCTTGAATGACTAAAGTAAGTCATGTGGGAAGACATAGATGGTCTTGGTGTAGAAATATGCTCACATGCCCTTACCTCAAAGGACTTCGATAAAGGCCTTAATAGTGAAATGCTGGATGGCAGTAGGGATGACTGTAGTGGATGCTGCTGGATGACAGTGGATAACATCAGGTGGATGGATGTTCGTTGTGGAGCCGCATCAGGCTTGCACCAGGATCCGAATGGCCATGTCGAATAGAGAGAAGGAAAAGAGAGGGGCCTCCAATAGTGTGGTAAAACGATTTATTTAGATAAAAAGCACCGTAAAAAGCATTGCATGGGATGTATCACAGTGCAAACGGCGTACCGGCGCCACCTAGTACGAGACTTCCGGTCCGCGATAAAAACAACCGGGTCAAAGGGTATTGACTACCGGATGCATCGCCTAACAAAAATCCTACGCGTTACGTCACGTGACCACAGTGCAAACGGCGTACCGGCGTCACCTATTACGAGACTTCCGGTCCGCAATAAAAACAACCGGGTCAAAGGGTATTGACTACCGGATGCGTCGCCTAACAAAAATCCTATGCGTTACGTCACGTGACCTCGTGACTTGAAGTCACAAGGTCACGTGACGTAACACGTAGGATTTTTGTTAGGCGACGCATCCGGTAGTCAATACCCTTTGACCCGGTTGTTTTTATCGCGGACCGGAAGTCTCGTACTAGGTGACGCCGGTACGCCGTTTGCACTGTGATACATCCCATGCAATGCTTTTTACGGTGCTTTTTATCTAAATAAATCGTTTTACCACACTATTGGAGGCCCCTCTCTTTTCCTTCTCTCTATTCGACATGGCCATTTGGATCCTGGTGCAAGCCTGATGCGGCTCCACAACGGACATCCATCCACCTGATGTTATTCACTGTCATCCAGCAACATCCACTACAGTCATCCCTACTGCCATCCAGTATTTCACTATTAAGGCCTTTATCGAAGTCCTTTGAGGTAAGGGCATTGTGAGCATATTTCTACACCAAGACCATCTATGTCTTCCCACATCACTTACTTCAGTCATTCAAGAATATTCATGAACTACATCCATCAGTGGTGCGGACTCACTGATGCTTAATTGATCCACCTCACTTTTTTCGTTTTTATGAACTTTTGTTGTTGCCTTTTGCACATTTATGTTTATCTTCACATGTTATTATTAACCCCATCATCATTTTAGTCACGGTCTTTATTTTATTACTCCCTGGGGATCATTTGGATCCCTCACGAAGAATTTCACATTAGTGACCTATTATATGTTTTGCACATATTATGAAGTGGTATTGTTTTTAGTGTTTTGCGTGAAATCACTTCCTTGTTTATTTTGTGGTGGTTATGTGTACATTATTAGATTTTGCAGCAATACAATATTTTTCCACTTTTTAGCACACCATAGATTTTGCAGTATATTATGCAGCCTTATTATTCTTCACTTTCTAGTAGCGCAGAGGCTCTTACACTTTTTTGTGTCTATGGGAATGTTTGACCATTATTTCAGAAGTGCATTTGTGAGGTCAGGCACTGATGTGGACGACAAGGCCTGGCTCGCAGTCTACGCTGCCAAAGGTGTTCTATTGGTTTAAGGTCAGGACTCTGTGCAGGCCAGTCAAGTTCCTTCACCCCAAACTCACTCATCCATGTTTTCATGGACCTTGTTTGTGCACTGGTGCGCAGTCATGTTGGAACAGGAAGGGGCTATCCCCAAACTGTTCCCACAAAGTTGGGAGCATGAAATTGTCCAAAATGTCTTGGTATGCTGATGCCTTAAGAGTTCCTTTCACTGGAACTAAGGGGCCAAACTCAACCCCTGAAAAACAACCCCACACCGTAATCCCCTCCACCAAATGATTTGGGCCAGTGCACATAGCAAAATCCATAAAGACACGGATGAGCGAGTTTGGGGTTGAGGAACTTGACTGGTCTGCACCTCAACCTGATAGAACACCTTTAGGCTGAATTAGAGCGGAGACTGCAAGCCAGGTCTTTTTGTCTATATCAATGTCTGACCTCACCAATATGCTTCTTGAAGAATGGTCAAACATTCATATAGACACACTCCTGTACCTTGTGGACGGCCTTCCCAAGAGAGTTGAAGCTGTTATAGCTGTAAAGGGTGGGCCAACTCAATATTGAACCCTACGAACTAAGACTGGGATGCCATTAAAGTTCACGTGCATGTAAAGGCAGGCGGCCCAATACTTTTGGTAATATAGTGTATGTGCTGAGCGAAAACACGGTCTTAATATACAGCAATGTATTAAACTGTGATATGGATCACTCAGGGGTCAAAAACAATCTTAAAAATTAATAAATCTAATTAGTAAAGGGTGGACAAGAAAAGGTGTCAGCTTTCATAGGTCTATTCTGATATTTTCTTTTTAAATATCATAAAATTGGTCACCCAAATTATATTAATCACTGTACAGTGTGTGTTTCAATACCTCTGGAGACCCTGTGTAAATTCTGATGTGCTTCACCAGAAATCAGATTATAATAGCATAGAAAGATAAACAAGCCTTATGCACTAGGGACCAATGGCAGGCATAGCCATAGGTTACTGGCTGGTCCAAAACGGGATGGGAAAACACTAAGTAGTGGGGTCAGGGAGAGACATGTCATAAAAGAGGGTTAAAAATATATCTTAATACTAATTTTAATATTAATTTTAATATTAAAGCCCTGCTGATGTTGGGGCTATATATTGGGCAGCATATCATCTTTCCAAAGAGTTGAGTAAGAGAAGGGCCCCATATCCCACAACTGATATGCATTGGAATAACATTTGGTCTCCTTTCCTCTAGGGGGGAAAAAAATAAATAAAAAAAATTGTGCTCTTCCGGTACTACAGCTTTACAGTAAAGCTGACAATTACACCAAAAAGCTGAAAAACTACATTACAGTTAGCAAATGGTTACCATACAGTCCTCGCACCTGCACAAGGGGCACCAGAAAGCCACGGAGTGGATTGACGTTATGTTTCTTCTGATATAATGTAAGGTCCGAATATGCCTTGGAAACTAAAGTGGCAGAAGAAGAAAGTGACATTAGGCCCCAAAGTAGATCTAAATCCCAACTGGAAGACATTTCGTATTTTAAAGCACTGTGTATCAAACTGTTGCTTTTTTTAAAAGATATTCTTTTCAAGTTTTTTTTTGCATCTCAGTGCTGCTGATCCCCTCCCACCACTTCCTATTTACATGCATTCAATCACATCATGACTGCATGCCATTGTTCTGGACTGGCTTACCGATAGTGACAACGATAGACCATGTCTACACAATGGTAAAAAATGGGTTATGGCCTGCGCACTCTGGACCAAAATAAATATAGATATATACAAAATTGAGTGCAAATACAATAATTTGCAATAATACAATACAATAATAAAGTCCATACACTGCCACCAGATGTCTCCAGTCAAGTGAAGGTGAAATACTTCTTATTGAATGTGAAGAAAAAAATGTGCATTCTTCCATAGGATTACTAGGCAAACATCCTATCACCAAACAAAACATGACACCCATTACAGGTACTCATATAAAGCATGGGTAACAAAGAAATGTGTCCTCCAATGGAAACGGCCCAAAAACGATGATCCGCCAACGAAGGTGAGGTTCATAAAAAAGGAGAAAAGAACTCCTCATGACCCCTGATGACGAAACGCATTGGTTCGGTTAGTGCGTGACACGTCACTTCCACCATCCGTGTGGAGCGCAGGTGGAACGCGATGGGCATGCCCGATTGGTTTTTATGGGCATATCAAGTTTTACTGAACTGTAAGTGGATACTTTTTATAAATAACAGTTACAAGCTACCACATGAGGAGTTTTTTCTCCTTATTATTTATGAACCTCAACGTTTCCATCGGAGGACACATTTCTTTGTTACCCATGCTTTATATGACTACCTGTAACGGGTGTCATGTTTGTTTGGTGAGTAGGATGTTTGCCTAATAATCGGTGGAAGAAGGCACATTTTTTCTTTACATTCAATAAGCAGTATTTCACCTTCACTTGACTGGAGACATCTGGTGGCAGTTTATGGACTTTACTATTGTATTCCCATACATTTTTTTTTGTATATAGGAGCGCAGTATGGAAAATTTATTATAATTTTTTTTCTCTTAGTCATCTTCCAGGACGGCACACTTGAGATGAGAGGCTCCTCCCTACAGGAAACACAATCAATCGACAGCTGTTTTAAGTCCCCACCCTTCCCCTTGATCCTCAGTTTTTGATTGTGTTTCTCCGTACACAGCAAAACTGTTTGTTTTTTTCCAAATGACCCGAAGCCTGGGGCTGGTGGTCCCCCCCTGGGAGCCGGACCAAATGCCTGGGAAGGCCTACGGCCACATCACCCTGAAAGTGAAAGAGGGCGCCGCCTGCCCAATCTCGTATGATCTTGGAGGCTAAGCAGGGTCGGGCCTGGTTAGTACCTGATGGGCCTCTGGGTCTGGCCGGATATATTTATCCTTCCTGGGGGGTTCCCCTATCCTTTCCTCAGGGGGGGCAGCAGAAACTGGAAGAGCCCCCCTGCGAGCTGAAGGCCCCTGGGTACAGTGGTGTCCCCAGAACTTCAGGGGCCTTTTTCCTGTCTCCCCCCCTTACCTGTCCGGGCGTCCGTTCAGACAGGGGTGCTGGCTGTCAGTTCTTTCCAGGGCCCCCGACTCCTGGGCCCCTGGTAGCTCGTGTGGGCTGCTAGGGAGGGCGCCACCTGAACGACCCGCGTTCTTACCCAGGAGGGAAGGCTGAGAGTCAGCAGGAGCAGGCGCCCAATCCTCCTTTCGAGGAGGCACCAGTTCACTACGGTGGATGTCTGCCTAAACCACCTCAGAATGGAATGAGGAACGTACGGCATTGCCCCCCCAGGTGTATATACTGACTGGCAGGACACAGCCTAACCTTGCAGCTCCCTATGGGAACAGCAGTTGGGGGGGCACTTTGGCGGCTATCCTCCTTGCGTGTGGACCATAAGGATGGAAAAGCAAGCCCGGTGGCTGTGGCAAAAGGGGAAGATGACAACAGTGAGTACTTTCCTTTACCTTGGGAATTTAGCTGCAAAATCCCCAATCCCAGCCAGATGGTTTCTGGGCATTTGAGATAATCTCCCCTGGGGTCTGTATTCAAATAGCCCAGAAGCTTCTGCTAAAAACACCAGCTACAGCTCCCTCTTACATCAGAGATGCTGTATGGTGGACAAGTGTTGCAGAGGAGCGAGTGTGCCTAAACCAACTCAGATGGGAAAGAGGTAGGTAAGGCATTTCTTCCCCTTCCCCCTGTATTTACTGAGTGGTACCGTGCAGGACCTGGGGTCTGCATAACAAAATAGCCCAGAGCTACTGCTAAAACCACCAGCCACAGCTCCCTCTTACAGCAGAGACACTGTGGTTATCACAACAGTAGGTTGCCAGCCTTTCCCTACATGTCCGGTTGTGGGGCATTAGTAGGGATGAATAGAGCGAAGGGGGGGGGGGGACCTGGTAGATACAAAGAGTTCCTTACAGGCCAGGTATACCACTGAACAATTTATGGATTGTGCAATGGTTGAAGGATTCAGGAGTAAGCTCTCCTGGTCAGCAGGTGCACTAGGTTATATGGCCCTATTAGCCCAGCTTCTAGGAATCTGAAGTCATAAGCTCCAACCTCCCACTCCACCTTTACATTGTGGTTATATTAAAGTGCAGGAGGTAAGAAAAACCTTTTTGTTGGTTTGGGCTACAGTCAACTCAGTGACAGATCTAAAGGCGATTTACCATAAATCGCTTCCTATATCCTTTAATTAAGGATTTTCTGTGCAAACATATGCAAGAGCTAGATAGATACATGATTGCTTGTTTAAGGCCTACAGGTGGCTATTTTCCTCCAGGCTAAATTGGTGACCACCTTTTCTAGAGGCATGTCCTAAATTGGTCTCTAGGGCTGGGCTCATTGAGACTTTAGTTTCTGATCAGCCCCACCTGTGTGTGAGCTGGCCAGCGTTTGCTCAGTCTACGGAGGTAAGGTAGGACAACAGCTACTATAGTAAGGTGTCTAACCATTTTAGGATTTGTTCCTTCACTGGGGGTGAAGTGTTAGTATCTACAGCCCAGGCTATGCCTAGGGATCAAATTGCTTTGTTTGGTTATTTCATAAAGGGATACACCATGTCTCCTCCTTGGTTGCACACCAGTAGACCTCAGTAGTGAAGGTTTGTCCTTGCTGGGATGTTTTGTGGCACAGCAGAAATACACATTGAGATGTGTGTCATTTCTGCTCATAAGGGGAATATTGCTGTACATCAGAAATGCACTGCACTGAAGCTTGGTTGTTGTCTGTTATATCCTAAAGGTACTGCCTTATTTGACTACAGATCAGAAAAATACAACAGGGAAGGTGGTCTGTACTTTCTGGTCTTGTGACGCATGGCGGAAATGCACATCATTGAGTCTTGTGACACCTCTGCTCATATTTGTTAAATTGCTGCACATCAGACATACTCAAAATTGAGTTCTGTCTGGGGTTTTTTGTGTCCTGTATTACTGCCTTATTGGTTGCTTATTAGCAAGGCAGTAGTGAAGATTGATGGTCCTGAATTGTTGGGAAATACAAATTGAACCTGTGCCAGGGGTAGTACTGGTAACTGCCTTTGGTAATCGGTGCAGCCCTGCAAAGTGGCGTCGGGCTGACTGTGCTATTAACGGCAAAGGCTGCCGATATTAGGCATGCGATTTGACATGTTGAGTCGCATGCCAAATCCCTTCAATATGGATGTGCTATCTCTATTCAGATTGTTATATTGTTGCACATCAGATATATACAAGATTGAAGGTTGTCTGTCCTTTTATGTCTTACATTTACTGCTTTATTGGCTGTATATCAGAAGGGACACAGCAGTGAGGTTGTCTGTCCTTTTCTGATTTGTTTTTGCTGCCTCAGCAGGGAGACACATTGAGGGTGGTGGCGTCTCTGCTCAGTATTGGTATAGTACTACACATCAGACATACACAAAGATTGAAGATTGTTTGTGTCCTGTATGTTCTATATTTACTGCCTTATCGGCTGCATATCAGAAAGGCACAGCAGTGAGGGGTGTCTTTTCTGTTGTTCTACCTTGCTGCTTCTTAAGGATACACAGCAGGGGGTTGTTGGCTGCACGCCTCCAGGGAGATACAGCATTGGGGACCCCTCGCTTGTTCAACCTGAAAATTGCAAGTTACCTGCGACCTGTGTAATCTTGAGGTCTGTGGATCCAGAAAGCAGGGTCTGCTTGGTGGCGCTGCGACCTGGAGTTGCACAGACACGAATGGTTCCCATTGGAAGCCATAGTGTATGACTTTTCTCTTGCATTTTTGCGGTTGCAGGTTGGGTCGCACAGGTGTGGGAGCCCTAAGTTTTATCTGTCCCTTCTGGTTGAGGTTTTGCTACACAACAAGAATAGACATCATGGAGTTATTGCCTTACTTTGCAATACACCAGAAAGATCGCAGCTAGGAAGGCTGTCTGTTTTATGTGGCTGCACAGCAGAAACACTCAACATTGAAGCTTGTTGGTGCTTTCTGTTTCAGATTCCCTTACCTTACTGCACTTCAGAAAAACACAATGCTGCAGGTTGCTTGGGTCCTTTATGTGACTGCACTACAGAACTGCATAACAGAAAAGATATTGTCTTGTGTGCCATATTGATCTTATAACTGTATTTGGTGGTTCATCAGAAATACGCAACATAGAAGTTTGGGTCTTTCTGTCTTATATTTATGGCCCTGTTTTGCTGTACATCAGTAAAACTCCACCGTAAACAGGACTCCCATCCTTTATGTATTTATATCAGTTATGACCTAGGTAGCTGCACTTCAGAAACACGCAGCATTTAGGGTCGGTTCACACTGAGGCAGCACGACTTACAGCGCGACTGCCTCAGGCGACCCAGGACACGACTCAGCGGCGACTTGTGAAACGACTTCTGTATAGAAGTCAATGCAAGTCGTTCCCAAAGTCGTACAGGAACCTTTTTCTAAGTCGGAGCGACTTGCATTGCGACAATTAGAATGGTTCCATTGCACAGAACAGGACGCTACTTGTCAGGTGACTAGGTCGCCTGACAAGTCGTCCCAGTGTGAACCAAGGCTGAGGGTTTGCGTGTGTCTTAATGTTTTTACATATTGGCTGCACATCAGAAAACCAGACTGTGAGGACTGTTTGTCTACATTGAAGTTCAGATTTGGGTCTCTCCCATATTTGATATGTTGGTTTAGCTAGCCACACTCATATACACATTATTGTCTATGCTTGTGTCCTTTCTGTCTAAATCTATTGTGCTGGGTCCACAATCTTTGATCTTTTTTTAATTTGTGATATTAATAATGCATGTATCACCTTTTGTATTTCAGCCCTCTTTTCCGTGGAGGGGCCTGGAGTTCTGGCTGCAGACGTCTCATGTCAGAAAGCCTCAGCCCCTTACATTCAGGAATGCTGGAACCATTTCCTAGGGTTGAAGCCCAGTAGAGTTATGGGTCACTGGAGGAAGGCGATAAAGAATCACCCTGCTTAGTAAGAACTTGGGAAGTTCTGTTCAGAGGAGTATTATGACCTGAAGATGAAGTATAAAGATGTATACCCGACCGAATAGGTTATGGCTCGGTGCATGGCCTTCATCTCACCCTTCTAGCAGAACTAGATGTAGCAGTATAAGTGTTATACTCCTGCTATGAACTTTATTCTCCTGAAGTAGGCACTCAGGCGTGAGTAAAGCCACAGAGTGGGCATGCCTTAAACCCAGGGATCAAGCCTCGGTTAATCTATTACCCTTAAGTAGGCTTCCCTTTAGTCTTTGCTGATGTAAAGATAAAAATGAAAAAGGTTGTCTGTTAGGGGCCCACCTTTTTTTTTGCAGTTTTAATTCCCTGAACAGGGTAGTGTTAAGACAGGCCCTCTTAGTGATCAATGAGTGTCCTTGTCTTACAACACAGGTCTCTGATTAATCTTTAGGGGTTCTAAGTAGCACCTACAGGCACAATAGGCCATGGTTGTTAGATGTGTGAGACAGGCAACATTGCTAACCTACAAGTTTAACATGTTTTCTGATTCCATCTTTAAGAGCCCACTCCACCTAGGTCCTGCATCCGAAGCGGAGAAGGCAGGGACCCTGGTGGAGTACACCTGCAGACCAGCCACATGATCCAGCTATAATACCTTCATCAAGCATATGGAGTGGAGGTAAAACTCACTGCAGAACCAAGGGCCGCCAAGAGGGTCTTGCAGTGGTCCCACCCTAAGGTAGGCCTGAGGTACTTGATTATCCTCTCAGGTGTGCTGTCCTGGAAGATGACTAAGAGAAAATTGACAGTTACTTACCGGTAACTGTTTTTCTAGGATATCTTCCAGGACGGCAGGCCTACTTCCGCCCGTTGGAGGAGGGAAAATGGTAGAACACTAGAAGGTGAGTACCTATAAGGAATGATTTCCCTTGTGAACCAGGTTCAGGAGTTACTTCTCTACAAACTGAGGATCAAGGGGAAGGGTGGGGACTTAAAACAGCTGTCGATTGATTGTGTTTCCTGTAGGGAGGAGCCTCTCATCTCAGGTGTGCCGTCCTGGAAGATATCCTAGAAAAACAGTTACCGGTAAGTAACTGTCAATTTTTCTTTTCATGTCTACACAATGCGTGTAGACACAGTTGCTTATTGTCTACACCAAGGGTGCATGCATACATTAAAGGTAAAGTATAACTAAAGGCAAAACTTTTTTTCTTAGTTTTGGATAGAGTGGAAAAGGATTAGAATGCTTGTCAATTTGTATTGTCTGTGTCCCTGTTAGGGAGATTCACCCTATATACCATTATCATTGAAAGAAAATCCCAAATTTTGGGTTGTCCCCAAAAAAGTAATAGAGGGGAAATCTTCCAATGGGGACCTTGGGGTCCCCAAGAAATTCCCTCATTTCCAGGGATTTCCCCTCACTTCCCGTTTGGCTATGGGACAGGAAATTATAGGAAATCTCCGCAATGGTGGAAAAAAATCTGACAGGGGTTATATCCCTCCCTTACTCTATCCAAAAAGAAATATAGTTTTGCCTATAGTTCTACTTAAATTTTAGGGCACAAAAACACAATATATTAACCATTTTATTTTTTTGTAAAATATAAAAGATTAGATTATTTAGGAGTAAATAGATACCCAACATGTCAAGCTTTAAAAATGATTGTTGAGGGATTATTATTATTATTTTTTTTTTTTTAATAAAAAACATGTTATACTTACTGCTCTTGGCCATGGTTTTGCGTAGAGCAGCCCTGATCCTCCTTCTTCTTGTGTGCCCTTCCAGCACTCCTGGTCCCTTACCCCTGCCAAGTATGCCTCCTAGCAGCAGGGGGTATCTAATGACTCACACAGTGCAGCTTGGCACTGAATTTGTTTGACAGCAGCAGGAGTCCAGTAAGGATGGAAAGAGATCTTGGTCACAGCTTATGTGAGACGGGGGGGGGGGGGGGGGGGGAGAGCACCTAAAAGCTTTTTTACCTTAAGGCAGACAGTGTATTAAGGTAAAAAAAACCTTTAGCCTTTACAACCACTTGAAATTTGCACATGGGCAAAAAATTATGATGAATTTCAGCACGCTATATTTTTCATAGGAGATCCTGTAAAAACCCCACAGGCCGTCAGTTTAGAGTTAACCATGAACAATGGCCCTAGAATTTTTACTGTCACTCTGGCATGTGCAGCGATATGTAGGTGTATCGGTAGCAACATTTTTGTACTTAGTCACCTCCCAAGGAGTGCGTTTACATTCATATGCATGCAAATGGGGGTGGGGGTCAAAATTGTTTGTGCTTGGGTTTACATACACTCCACAAGCCAACTGTTAACTTTCTAATGATCACTTTCGGTGACCCCAGGAGACCAGCAAGCATCCAATCGCTGATCCTCCTATAGCTATAACAAGCCCGGAAATTATATGTAAAGTCACTGTGCTCAAAATATTATACCCCACACTTTTTGTTCAATATGTGATGTAAAAGACACGCTCTTGCTTCAGACAATTTGTTGAAGGCGGCATAAAGATCCACCAAAGCATAAGTGCACAGTGACAGATGACAGCAAGAAAGATCTAGGAAATAATATTTCTCCCACAAGGCAATGGTGATCCTGTATTCTTGTGAAGAAATATAAACATCAGCAAATGCTACAAACTTACATTCGAATTTGTTTCCCGCCTGCTTGGCTTCATTCATCCGCGTTGTCAATTTGCTAATCTGGGGCATATGATTATTAAGTTTGGCAGCTTCTCTCTGTCCTTTGACTATTAGTGGAAAAACCATAATACGTGCAAGTATTGTTCCTGTAGAAGATAAATATGTTAAACAAATAGAAACATAAAGAAACAATTCCCATTACTGTTAGATGAATATAATAAAGGTCTTACCTGTCACAATAGCTCCCCACCAGGGGATACCAATATCCATATGTAAAAATTCAAGAAAGTTTTGTACAAGGCCAACTGGACTGTAACCTCCAAGTCCCAATTCAGCCAAACTCTGTTCCACGTGACCAACTGTCTCTACAACTGTGGGGGCAAATTCGGAGACCGGGGGAGGCAACACATCTTCAGGGATAACAGCGGAATGTGATAATGGTGCCTCTGGGACAGGCGGGGCACTTAGAACCTAGAACAACAAAAGCAGTAGTGGACATTGACAAAGTATTAACCACAAACAGGTTGTATACTTTGCATCATCACCCTTTATGTTTAGCTTATATTTGTAGGGGGACTAGCCCTGTTGAGAATGACATCGTTAGTAATCACTGTGTGCATTCAGCAGTGATTACTGCAGCTAATCTCTGGCTGTGCGAAGGGCCACAAATAGCTGCAGCCACTGCCGACCTGTCACTGAAGTGTATAGCGCTCAGCAGGTGGAGCTGGCTGCTCACAGGTGACAAAACAGCTGCCGCTGCCATTTCCACTGAGGCAGGTCACCCATGCGAATGTAGCCTTGAAGGAAACCTGTCAAAATGTGGACTGCCATTGCTGATTCTACCTCTGAAATGATAGAAACTCATCTGTCATGCTGATTTTTTGGCCTCAGTACATTATGAGGTATTGACCCTGAACAAGTATAAAGATAAGGAATTCTGATTTCTCCCCAATTTTAACTTGCTGTCTTTTATTTTTTGTTTTTTCTAACCCAGTGACCCATAGGACTAAGGCCAGACACAGCCAAACTACTAGCATTTTCAGTAGCAGCAGCTTCCATATTTCTCAGATGTACTTTCATTTACATGGCTATTCCAGCTTCTCTAGCATGCAAAACAGACAAGCAATGGATAAAGGCAGATCTTTCCTACTGTAATAGGATTGTTATTCTGTTAAAAACTTTCATCCTGAAAGAAGCAGTTTAAGAATAGTACTGTATAATAAAAATAAAATTGAGAATCTACACAAAATGGTGTTCTATGGATATTATGTACTGTAAACACAGTTATCAAGAAATGAGTAGTTGTTTCACAAAAACTGGGTCAAAGCAAAATAGATCTGTCCAAGTTAAAGAATAAAGAGCACAAGAAATTTAACAGTTGATTCTGCTCTTTAGAGTAGAATTTCACTTAACAAAAACAAATTTGGTAACAGAATGGCTTTTTATTACATATTAACCTGCTAGAAAACTTCCTTATACTGCATACTGAGCTGCATTTGTGCAGCTCAGTGTACAGTTTTGGCATACTTTCTTGCTGGGATGAATACATTTCTGTGCGCACACACACACACACACGTGGGAGTTACATCATTGTGGGACAGCCAATTTAGAAGGCCAAAAATAAACCCAGGAAAATACTGGGAGAAATCGTCAGCGCCAGCAAGGGAGCTTGCAACCCGTTGCATTGCTGCGTGGAGGTACTGCAAGTTTAGTACCGCTTTAATGCAGAAGTGACCTGGGCACCAAGGTTCCTGGGCTCACCCGACTTTTCTTTTAGCCCAGGATCAGTGAAAATTCTCTCAGTATGGTGAAGGGTGGGAGATTGGAGATCTTCTCTGCAGTGACTGAACACAGGACATAGTACTTCCAAGTTCAGAGCTTTTAAATACTGGCCAGCAGCAGCGGGGTAAACAGTCGATCAGGGACTGTTTGCTCAGGCTGAACTCTACACTGTACAACTGCAAAGGTTTTTTAAGACGTTGCCTATATACAGTTTTAGTAATACACGAGAGAACATGGACCACCAAGCGTGCAGAAAAAATACACTAAATTAATATACCACAAGAAAACAAACACTATGACAAAACTAATCTGATAAAAATACAGTCAAATACATATATTTACAATATAAACCTCTTTTATGAAATGACAACAGGTGTCAAAAGAGCACATAAATCTATACAAACACATGTTTACATAAGTCCTATGCTGGAGTGACCCGTGTCAAATATATATATAAAAGCAAACATAAATAAACTCCAGACAAGGTATTATACAAACAATTAGGTTATACTGATCATAGTATTGGCTAAACCCTCATCTCTAAATATAGTAACCTGAGTGATATACCTTTTTTACAAGTTTCTCAGAACACCTAGATGATATATTTTTCACAATGGATACCATAAAAAGCTCACCTGGTTGGCAGCTGCAGTCACTGTACTCTGACAGCGAACAT
This sequence comes from Aquarana catesbeiana, assembly GCF_042186555.1. Lineage (NCBI taxonomy): Eukaryota > Metazoa > Chordata > Amphibia > Anura > Ranidae > Aquarana > Aquarana catesbeiana. The sequence continues at coordinate 347,970,089 of NC_133324.1, read as the reverse complement.
TAAAGACAAGAAACCGGCATGTCCTTGGGGCCAGAGCCCTGTGGAAACGGAATGAACCTGGACATCTGTGATACTAAAAGAAAACCCAAATTAGTTTGAATGTATATTGCCCCAATACAGCTCACATCATAATTTATTTTGTAAGTGCTTAATGAAGACATGTCTGACAAATTGGATATTAAAAGATCCTAAACAATCCTCAGCACAATAATTTATACATCTAGCACAACAAATGATGCTCCCCTATGGAAATCAAGATTACAATTCCCTGACATTTCAACTTACATCATTGTCATTAGAGGAGAAAACCTCCATATGTACCATGACTTCTAGGCATTCAGGAAAGAATGCTGCTGCCTTCTGAATGGCAGTTTTTTGTGTTCTTTTTTTGCATGGAACAAGCATTCAGCAACTGCGAGCGATCCAAGCAGTCCTATCACTGTGTGTTCTGTCCATCATTAAATCTGACTAATCAGACTTTTGTGACCTCATTGGAGTGCTGGTTCCTTCTTTCACAGCTGTCTGTTTACACAGAGTGGGAACGGGCTCCTTGGGCTTTGCACCCAGATAGCTGGGCGGCTTTCATATGAGCAGGTCTTGGGATATCTTATTAGGCTACATTTACACAGACATCTTGCCCCAATGGGAATGGCAGCAGTAGGGCTCTGCTGATTCCAGCTGCTGTTTTTGACACCCGGGAGCCCCTAGCTGGGGCCACTGAGCCTGTACACTTTAATGACTTAAACTTAGGTTTGCAGCGGCCTCAGTAATTTGTGGCTGTTTCCACAGTCTGCGATTTCTTGGGATAATCACTGCTGGAAGCAAACACAGTGCATCCAGCAGAGATCATTCCAGGTAATGACTAGCTACTAGTACTGGCAACCTACAGTATACAGGCTCAGCGGCCGGAGCTAACTGCTCATGGGTGTCAAAAACAGCAGCAGGAACCAGAAGATTCCTCTCTCTGCTATTCACACTGGGACAAAACACCCATACCAATGTAGCCCAACAGTAAGAGCCCTTGCACACTGGGGCGGCGTCGGCGGTAAAGCGCCGCTATTATTAGCGGCGTTTTACCGTTGGTATGCGGCCGCTAGCGGGGCGGTTTTACCCCCCGCTAGCGGCCGAGAAAGGGTTTAATACCACCGCAAAGCGCCTCTGCGGAGGCGCTTTGCCGGCGGTATAGCCGCGCCGTCCCATTGATTTCAATGGGCAGGAGCGGTAAAGGAGCGGTATACACACCGCTCCTTCACCGCTCCGAAGATGCTGCTGGCAGGACTTTTTTTACCGTCCTGCCAGCGCATCGCTCCAGTGTGCAAGCCCTCGGGGCTTTCACACTGGAATGAAAGCAGCGGCACTTTCGGGGCGGTTTGCAGGCGCTATTATTAGCGCAATAGCGCCTGCAAACCGCCCCAGTGTGCAAGGGCTCTTAGTTCTATTTGGCGTTTCATCAGCAGTGGTAAATCTCATTACAGTGATAGTAAACCGCCCCACATACTAGCACATTACGACAGACTTAACTGCACATGGAGCTCTCTAGCACAGCACTTCCATCTTCACCCAGTCTTCCTTTCAGGTTCCCAGGCTCTGGCTGTATGAATGGCCAGAGCCGCAATGACATCACTCTGGCTGTATTAATGGCTGGGGAAATGACATCACTCCTGTGCTCTGAATGTATGGCAAGAGTATGCTGTCCCTTCGAAATGCATGCGCCTGTGATGTCACTGGCGACATATACTGTGCGAGAATATCCTAAACAGTGCATATTTACTGTACCTACAGGTAAGGCTAGCGTTCTGTAACATAACTTCAGTTTTGTGTCAGAATTTTGGTGTGTGAGGAATAAGCATGCTGAAATCTGGTGGGCCACTAAGCGATGAATTAACGAATTGGAATGCGCCACTTTTAGGTCTCGTTTGTAAATGCGACAGTCCTTTTCACTGCTCAGCAAAGCAATCCATGAAGGAATGCTCACACGCATGTCAGCATTCCTCCATATACACCTACATTGCCACCCATTGAGACTAGTTCTCAGCAAACACATGGGCTCCTGATGCAGTGGGCACACCAGATAGTTTCAGACTCCCGGTCTGATTTACCCACAATATGAATGGGTGGAACTATGGGCAAGTAGGAGATGATTATGTGTTTGGGATGAATCAGACTCCTGACCTATGCTGTACAGTGGGCGGATCAGACCAGGAGTCCGAAACTATGGTGTCCACTCACTTTATCAAGAGCTTGCTTTAGTAAGAACTAAAGGGAGGAATGTACAAGACCGGTGGCCAGGGGGTAGAGGGAACAGCAGCCACCAGTCTTATGAAAAGGATATGAAGGGGAACAGATATCTCCTCACAGAATAAATAAGGCTGGATTTCTGACTTCCAAGGGGACTGTGCACTAAAACTCAGAGAAATAATTTAAAGGTATGGGAACACCTGTATGTGTGTATGTGTGTGTGTGTATATATATATATATATATATATAAAAAAAACAACATTTCTTCCCAGAGTTCAGCTTTAAATGAGCTCCTAAAGTGGATGTAAACCCTCACAAATACCCAGTGAAGTGAACAGCCTCAGATGATACACAGAGATTAAACAAATCTCCCTACATAAGTTTTACATGTATATCTGCTGTCTACGGCTTTATATATTCTTTAGAATTGTTACATGATGTTGGAATTGTCACTTCCCCATTCAGCACTGGTAATGTAGTCTTGACTTACACTGGGAGACAGCTGATTGGAGGAAAGGCACCCCCCCCCCAATAGGCAGAAGAACAAAGACACTTTCAGAGCTGTGCTGTGACCAGACAAGCTCTCTGCTAATCTATTTATAGCAACCTCCCATGACACAAATTTTCAGCTGCATTTATCTCCCGTCTCAGAACTTATCAGAAGTTTAACCACTTCCCGACCGGCCTATAACAGAATGAGGGCTGGGAAGTGGTTCTGTGATCCTGACTGGGCGTCATATGATGTCCAGAAGGATAACATGCCGGCGCGCAGCGCGGCGTGTCAGTTTCACATGCCGCATTTCCGATCGTGATAAGAAGCCTCTGACAGAGGCTTATCATGTGACCAATCACAGCTGAACATGTGGAGAACCAGCAAGTGTCGGTAAACAGCATTCCTTGGCTCGCGCTGACCGGGAGAGCCGATCGGTGGCCCTCCCTGTCAGAGGGGGGGGGGGTGTCTGTGCTGATAATCAGCACAGCCCCCATCAAATGTACCCATAAGCTGTCAATCGCTGCCAGTGCCCAATAAAGTGCCAATCAGTGCCCACCACAGTGCAAATCAGTGCCCAAAGTGCCAGTGTCCATCACTAACACCTGTCAGTACATGCAAAATCAGTGCTGCCCCATCAGTGCCATCTATTAGTGCTCATCAGTCCTGCATATCAGTGCCCATCAATTCTACATATCAGTGCCAGTCAGTGAAGGAGAAAAACAAATTTGATAATAGAAATGAAGAAAAACTTTTTTTTTCAAAAATGGCTTTTTTAGTTTGTTTAGCAAAAAATAAAAACCGCAGAGGTGATCAAATACCACCAAAAGAAAGCTCTATTGTGGGAAGAAAATGATAAAAATGTAGTTTGGGTACAGTGTTACATGACTGCTCAATTGTCATTCAAAGTGCAACAGCTCTGAAAGCTAAAAATTGTCCAGGGCAGGAAGGGGTGAAAGTGTCCGGTATTGAAATGGTAAAGGGAAAAGAAAAAGGCTTGAGGCTTTAGAAGCGCTTTAATGATTTAGAAAGATTTGAAGCCAGAAGCAGCCAGTACACTAGCATGTTGAGTAGATCAGGAATGGCATCCCTCAGATACAGGGAGATACAATGAACCCAGGGGCACAAGAATCCCCATCTGATCAATCCAGGCAAAACCTTTCCTTTCTGAGCTCATCCTTGTAAACCTGAAGTACAACAGATAACATGACAGCCAGCTGATCTGTGTGACCTCCATGTGATGTCTGTATACGAGGAACGATCGTGTAATACAGCAAGCCGTAATTCACGCCATTTATTTCTTGAACCATGTGTAACCACCATCCTCACATGTCTCTCTGTCGCTTCAGTCAGCCTCCACACTCCTCGTACTCTTTGACCCAATACAAGCCGACATGCCGCTTCCACCCTGAGCGCCGCCATCTTCTTCCACACGTCATCGACGAGCGCCGCAGCTGCAGCTTAGACGCGCATGTGCACTGAGGAAGTGGAGTAGTGGGCATGCGTACTGGCGCTCAACGTTGCCGATATCAGCTAACGTAGGGAGGCTTATGTGTGTGCTCACTATTGTATGAGAACATGCCGAGCTCAGTGGAGTCCCTGCTGCTGGCCTATTACAATTATTCCACTAGGTGTATGTAACACTGTATAACAGTTAATATGATAACACCGTATGTAAAGTCAACTGAAATATTTTTAAATCCTCAGTTTTAATAAACGTGACACCTGGTTATCGTGCCAATACTTCCTGTTACAGGGTGACAACGCTCTGGTCCTGTGTTGTCACCTTATCACAGGCTTTCAACGAAGAGTACAAGTGGCCATTTCAAAGCACTCAATAGACAGATATCACCCACTCCACACCATCAGGAATGGAAACCTGCACTGAGAAATGTAATGCAGCCATCGCTGGAACACGTCAATGTAGACAAGAGGCGGCCATTTTACTTTTAAAGTATATGTAAACAATCACCTTGTAAAACAACACATTCAGTTTAAAAAGGGAAATGAAAAGCACAATACTTGTGTGTACATACAAAAAATATTATTAGACACCATTTTGTTCCATTTTTTTAATATAAGAGATCACATTCCCAGACATCCCAGTCTGCAAAAACTCATTTCAGGGAGGTGGTGCTTCGCGCCAGGAACCCCCCCCACTGCACAGTATTTTTTAAATCACTTTTGCAATATTTTTTCACAGTGCTTCTGGGGAAGCACTGTATTTTTATTTTTAATAATTGTTTTTTTTTTACAATTTATTCTGTTTTAAAAAAAATTCACAGTGCTTTTTGGGGGGAGGGGTTTGGGGCAGTGGACAGTGTTGGTAGGGCAGGGGAGAGTGGTGTAAGTTTTTTATTTGATTTTTTTTACACTTTTTCATTTTTCAATATTTTTTGGGGGCCTTTGGTGAGATATCAGGGGTCTGTGTGTGATTTGAGGCTAGGACGGAGGTTCACTTTCCAGCAGGACAATGACCTCAAACACACTGCTAAAGCAACAATTAAGTGCTTTAAAGGGAAACATGTAAATGTTTTGGAATGGCCTAGTCAAAGCCCAGACCTCAATCCAATAGAAAATCTGTGGTCAGACTTAAAGATTGCTGTTCACAAGCGCAAACCATCCAGCTTGAAGGAGCTGGAGCAGTTTTGCAAGGAGGAATGGGCAAAAATCCCAGTGGTAAGATGTGGCAAGCTCATAGAGACTTATCCAAAGCGAATGGAGCTGTGATAGCCACAAAAGGTGGCTCTACAAAGTATTTAGAGGGGTGAATAGTTATGCACGTTGACCCTTTCTGTTATTTTGTCATATTTGTTGTTTGCTTCACAATAAAAATACATCTTCAAAGTTGTGGGCATGTTCTGTAAATTAAATGATGCAAATCCTCAAACACTTTAACCCCCGCTAGCTGCTGAAAAAGGGTTAAAACAACTCGCAAAGCGACGCTTTTAATGGGCAGGGGCACTTTAGGAGCAGTGTATACACCTCTCCAAAGATGCTGCTTGCGGGAGTTTTTTTAACATCCTGCCAGCGCATTGCCTCTTGCCTTGCCTTGGGCTTTTACACTGAGACAGCAGGGGAGCCATTTTTTAGGCGCTATTTTTAGCCCAAAAGCGCCTGAAAAACGCCTCAGTGTGAAAGGTGTCTAAAAGGTTAATTTAATGCTCCCCTATTTCCCCAAATAGATATTAGATAGAAGAGGAGCAGCGCTGTGAGAAATATTCCATGTGATGAACTATTACATAGGTAAAAAACAAAAAATTAGGATAAACTCCAAGTTCATAGGTTATATAAACAGCTGGACTGTCCTATTAAGAACCAATCTTGATGGTAAATACGGGCCGTGAATATGAAAATCAATGAGTCCTTCACCACACCAATGTGATAGTAAAATTGTGCGCTTACCAAATGGCAAGCTTAGAAGAGCTTGCGACCTTAACCCGGTCGGGGCCTTTCAAGGTGGAACCATCAAGGAGAGACACACCACTTGGTTTGAATTAGGCACACTGTTCTTCAGTTACCACTCTAAATGGAGATGTGACCCCAGGCTAGGGATAAACCTCCAAGGAGGTATACCGGAGAAAAACGGAAAGCAACATAGCGTAATCCTGCTTCCACTTTTAATAAAATCAAAAAGAAATGCACTTACATGTAAAAGGATAACAATAAAACATTAGAGCCGGCCGGCTAGAAAGCGAACGCCCGTCCTGTAGACTGTAGACGGTAAATGCAGCACGTCAGCACGTCAGCTGACGTGCTGACGTGCTGCATTTACCGTCTACAGTCTACAGGACGGGCGTTCGCTTTCTAGCCGGCCGGCTCTAATGTTTTATTGTTATCCTTTTACATGTAAGTGCATTTCTTTTTGATTTTATTAAAAGTGGAAGCAGGATTACGCTATGTTGCTTTCCGTTTTTCTCCGGTATACCTCCTTGGAGGTTTATCCCTAGCCTGGGGTCACATCTCCATTTAGAGTGGTAACTGAAGAACAGTGTGCCTAATTCAAACCAAGTGGTGTGTCTCTCCTTGATGGTTCCACCTTGAAAGGCCCCGACCGGGTTAAGGTCACAAGCTCTTCTAAGCTTGCCATTTGGTAAGCGCACAATTTTACTATCACATTGGTGTGGTGAAGGACTCATTGATTTTCATATTCACGGCCCGTATTTACCATCAAGATTGGTTCTTAATAGGACAGTCCAGCTGTTTATATAACCTATGAACTTGGAGTTTATCCTAATTTTTTGTTTTTTACCTATGTAATAGTTCATCACATGGAATATTTCTCACAGCGCTGCTCCTCTTCTATCTAATTTTGTTATGTGTGTATCTCATATTTTAGCAGCTGCTTTATATATTTGATCATTTATTTGTCACATTAGATTGGGTTTATTTCACAATTTATTTTTATTTTGTCAATAGGTGGTTTTGCATTTAATATAGCGCGGTGATTTACTCTGTTTTTTCCAAATAGATATTGTCTGTCCTGCAAAGTGATTGCAGACCACTGCAGGGAGGCAATGAGCAGGAGAGCAGAGCCAGTGTGCAGCTGTCACAGCCCTGTCGGACATGCTGTATGGCTGCCCTTCCCAATGCCAACCAACACCTGTAATAGCTGGTAGATTTAGATAGAGAAGGATCTGTATGATACTAAGAAATGTATACAAATGAAGTACATATGTTTCTGTTTGTTGAACTAGATGGAATTGTGTCATTTTCCAACCAAACTATGTAACTATGACATAAACTGGTGGCTAAAGCATATGCTTGGAAATTTCATGGCTTGAATTGCACTGATTATCAGGTCTAGTCCATAGTACTTTTAGTTAGTCCATGTACACAATGACTCACTGAAAATGTATTTTATAGTTACTGTGATTAGCAAAGTTGGAATTTTCCTGAATTGGCTTAACAGTATCTATACATGAGTTATTATCAGTAGTGTAGTTATGTTGTAAAGTACATTTTATGTTTAACCACCTCCCTCCCAGCCTTGTAGGCAGGGCCGGTGCTAGACTATTGTGCGCCCTAGGCGAGACCAGCTACTTGCACCCCCCCCCCCCAAAAAAAAAAAAAATCAAAATGAATTTAATAATTTTAGCACCAGAACTCCTGGTGGAGGGATGGAGTCGAGTGGACAGTAGAGGGGGGTACAGCCAGGTGGAGGGAAGGAGCCAGGTGGACAGGGGGGGGGGGGTTCACCCATTTGGGTGGAGGATGGAGCCAGGTGGACAGGAGAGGGGGTGCAGCCAGGTGGGGGGGGGGGATGGAGCCAGGTGGACTGGAGAGGGGGGTGCAGCCAAATGGGGGAGGATGGAGCCAGGTGGACAGGAGAGGGGGGTACAGCCATGTGGAGGGAAGGAGCCAGGTGGACAAGAGGGGGGTGCAGCCAGGTGGGGGGAGGATGGAGCAAGGTGGACAGGAGAGGGAGGTGCAGCCAGATGGACAGGAGAGGGAGGTGCAGCCAGGTGGAGGGAAGGAGCCAGGTGGACAGGAGAGGGGGTGCGGCCAGGTGGGGAGAGGATGCAGCCAGGTGGGGAGAGGATGGAGCCAGGTGGACAGGAGAGGGAGGTACAGCCAGGTGGACAAGAGGGGGGTGCAGCCAGGTGGGGGGAGGATGGAGCCAGGTGGACAGGAGAGGAGGTGCAGCCAGGTGGACAGGAGAGGGTGGTGCAGCCAGGTGGAGGTAAGGAGCCAGGTGGACAGGAGAGGGAGGTGCAGCCAGATGGGGAGAGGATAGAGCAAGGTGGACAGGAGAGGGAGGTGCAGCCAGGTGGAGGTAAGGAGCCAGGTGGACAGGAGAGGGGGGTGCAGCCAGGTGGGGAGAGGATAGAGCCAGGTGGACAGGAGAGGGAAGTGCAGCCAGGTGGGGAGAGGATGGAGCCAGGTGGACAGGAGAGGGAGGTGCAGCCAGATGGAGGGAAGGAGCCAGGTGGACAGGAGAGGGAGGTGCAGCCAGGTGGGGAGAGGATGGAGCAAAGTGAACAGGAGAGGGAGGTGCAGCCAGGTAGAGGGAAGGAGCCAGGTGGACAGGAGAGGGAGGTGCAGCCAGGTAGAGGGAAGGAGCCAGGTGGACAGGAGAGGGAGGTGCAGCCAGGTGAAGGAATAGAGCCAGGTGGACAGGAGAGAAGAGTGCAGCCAGGTGGACAGAGGATGGAGCCAGGTGGACAGGAGAGTGATGTGCAGCCAGGTGGGGGAAGAATGGAGCCAGGTGGACAGGAGAGGGGGGTGCAGCCAGGTGGGGGAAGGATGGAGCCAGGTGGACAGGAGAGGGAGGTGCAGCCAGGTGGGGAGAGGATGGAGCCAGGTGGACAGGAGAGGGAGGTGCAGCCAGGTGGAGGGAAGGAGCCAGGTGGACAGGAGAGGAGGGTGCAGCCAGGTGGGGGGAGGATGGAGCCAGGTGGACAGGAGAGGGAGGTGCACCCAGGTGGGGAGAGGATGGAGCAAGGTGGACAGGAGAGGGAGGTGCAGCAAGGTGGGGGGAGGATAGAGCCAGGTGGACAGGAGAGGGAGGTGCAACCAGGTGGAGGGAAGGAGCCAGGTTGACACGAGAGGGGGGTGCAGCCAGGTAGGGGTAGGATGGAGCCAGGTGGACAGGAGAGGGAGGTACAGCCAGGTGGACAAGAGGGGGCTGCAGCCAGGTGGGGGGAGGATGGAGCCAGGTGGACAGGAGAGGGGGTGCAGCCAGGTGGGGGGAGGATGGAGCCAGGTGGACAGGAGGTGGAGGTAAGGAGCCAGGTGGACAGGAGAGGGGGTGCAGCCAGATGGGGAGAGGATAGAGCAAGGTGGACAGGAGAGGGAGGTGCAGCCTGGTGGAGGTAAGGAGCCAGGTGGACAGGAGAGGGGGGTGCAGCCAGGTGGGGAGAGGATAGCGCCAGGTGGACAGGAGAGGGAAGTGCAGTCAGGTGGGGAGAGGATGGAGCCAGGTGGACAGGAGTGGGAGGTGCAGCCAGATGGAGGGAAGGAACCAGGTGGACAGGAGAGGGAGGTGCAGCCAGGTGGGGAGAGGATGGAGCAAAGTGAACAGGAGAGGGAGGTGCAGCCAGGTAGAGGGAAGGAGCCAGGTGGACAGGAGAGGGAGGTGCAGCCAGGTGGAGGAATGGAGTCAGGTGGACAGGAGAGAAGAGTGCAGCCAGGTGGACAGAGGATGGAGCCAGGTGGGGGAAGGATGGAGCCAGGTGGACAGGAGAGGGGGGTGCAGCCAGGTGGGGGAAGGATGGAGCCAGGTGGACAGGAGAGGGAGGTGCAGCCAGGTGGAGGGAAGGATCCAGGTTGACAGGAGAGGGGGGTACAGCCAGGTGGGGGTAGGATGGAGCCAGGTGGATAGGAGAGGGAGGTACAGCCAGGTGGGGAGAGGATGGAGCCAGGTGGACAGGAGAGGGAGGTGCAGCCAGGTGGAGGGAAGGAGCCAGGTGGACAGGAGGGGAATGTGCAGCCAGGTGGGGGGAGGATGGAGCCAGGTGGACAGGAGAGGGAGGTGCAGCCAGGTGGGGAGAGGATGGAGCAAGGTGGACAGGAGAGGGAGGTGCAGCAAGGTGGGGGGAGGATAGAGCCAGGTGGACAGGAGAGGGAGGTGCAACCAGGTGGAGGGAAGGAGCCAGGTTGACAGGAGAGGGGGGTGCAGCCAGGTGGGGGTAGGATGGAGCCAGGTGGACAGGAGAGGTAGGTACAGCCAGGTGGGGAGAGGATGAAGCAAGGTGGACAGGAGAGGGAGGTGCAGCCAGGTGGAGGGAAGGAGCCAGGTGGACAGAAAAGGAGGGTGCAGCCAGGTGGGGGGAAGATGGAGCCAGGTGGACAGGAGAGGGAGGTGCAGCCAGGTGGAGGGAAGGATCCAGGTTGACAGGAGAGGGGGGTACAGCCAGGTGGGGGTAGGATGGAGCCAGGTGGATAGGAGAGGGAGGTACAGCCAGGTGGGGAGAGGATGGAGCCAGGTGGACAGGAGAGGGAGGTGCAGCCAGGTGGAGGAATGGAGCCAGGTGAACAGGAGAGAAGAGTGCAGCCAGGTGGAAGGAGGATGGAGCCAGGTGAACAGGAGAGGGGTGTGCAGCCAGGTGGGGGGAGGATGGAGCAAGGTGGACAGGAGAGGAAGGTGCAGCCAAGTGGGGGGAGGATGAAGCCAGGTGGACAGGAGAGGGAGGTGCAGTCAGGTGGAGGCCAGGTGGGCAGGAGAGGGGGGTGCAGCCAGATGGGGAGAGGATGGAGCCAGGTGGAAAGGAGAGGTAGGTGCAGCCAGGTGGACAGGAGAGGGAGGTGCAGCCAGGTGGAGGGAAGGAGCCAGGTGGACAGGAGAGGGGGTGCAGCCAGGTGGGGAGAGGATGGAGCCAGGTGGACAGAAGGGGGAGGTGCAGCCAGGTGGGGAGAGGATGGAGCAAGGTGGACAGGAGAGGGAGGTGCAGCAAGGTGGGGGGAGGATAGAGCCAGGTGGACAGGAGAGGGAGGTGCAACCAGGTGGAGGGAAGGAGCCAGGTTGACAGGAGAGGGGGGTGCAGCCAGGTAGGGGTAGGATGGAGCCAGGTGGACAGGAGAGGGAGGTACAGCCAGGTGGACAAGAGGGGGCTGCAGCCAGGTGGGGGAGGATGGAGCCAGGTGGACAGGAGAGGGGGTGCAGCCAGGTGGGGGGAGGATGGAGCATAGTGGACAGAAGGGGGAGGTGCAGCCAGGTAGAGGGAAGGATCCAGGTTGACAGGCGAGGGGGGTGTAGCCAGGTGGGGGGAGGATGGAGCCAGGTAGACAGGAGAGGGAGGTACAGCCAGGTGGGGAGAGGATGGAGCCAGGTGGACAGGAGAGGGAGGTGCAGCCAGGTGGAGGAATGGTGCCAGGTGGACAGGAGAGAAGAGTGAAGCCAGGTGGACAGAGGATGGAGCCAGGTGGACAGGAGAGGGGTGTGCAGCCAGGTGGGGGGAGGTTGGAACCAGGTGGACAGGAGAGGGAGGTGCAGCCAGGTAGGGGGAGGATGGAACCAGGTGGACAGGAGAGGGAGATGCAGCCAGGTGGGGAGAGGATGGAGCCAGGTGGACAGGAGAGGAAGGTGCAGCCAGGTAGAGGGAAGGAGCCAGGTGGACAGGAGAGGGAGGTGCAGCCAGATGGGGGGAGGATAGAGCCAGGTGGACAGGAGAGGGAGGTGCAGCCAGGTGGGGGGAGGATAGAGCCAGGTGGACAGGAGAGGGAGGTGCAACCAGGTGGAGGAAAGGAGCCAGGTTGGCAGGAGAGGGGGTGCAGCCAGGTGGTGGTAGGATGGAGCCAGGTGGACTGGAGAGGGGGTGCAGCCAGGTGGAGGGAAGGAGCCAGGTTGACAGGAGAGGGGGTGCTGTCAGATGGGGAGAGGATGAAGCCAGGTGGACAGGAGAGGGAGGTGCAGTCAGATGGGGAGAGGATGAAGCCAGGTGGACAGGAGAGGGAGGTGCAGTCAGATGGGGAGAGGATGAAGCCAGGTGGACAGGAGAGGGAGGTGCAGTCAGATGGGGAGAGGATGAAGCCAGGTGGACAGGAGAGGGAGGTGCAGTCAGATGGGGAGAGGATGAAGTGAAGTGGAACTGGGGAGTTCCCATATGTTCCAGTATGCTTCTACAAGATAGACTTGGGTAAAGTTTATTTCTCTTTTTATCCCTTTTTATTTTCATAGCAAATTGCCAAATTGTGTGTCTTTCTGCATTTTTTGTATCTTTTTTCGTAACTCCTTTTTCTTTGTATATCTTTTATGCACTGCCCACTTTCGGGATATTAAATGATAAAATTAATAAGTGACTTTTGTGTACTAAGCTAGGACTCATATCTCTGGAGAAGTTGTTGTATTTTAGTGCCTAAGTACTCGGTTTAAGTTATGTGCCAATCGGTATGCAATTGCACTGTGCGTTGGCAGATTGCATGCAGATTGTAAGCTAACAGATCTTCCAGACAGAGATCTGTGTGTGTGGTGGCTCAGCAGACCAGTCTGCGGACAAACTGTTGGGTGGTGGCAGACTATCGTTTATTGTGTGTCTGGTGTGTGGGTGTGGGGGACAGTGGGAGGAGTGATTAACACCGGGGTTCAAGCTTGTAGGATAGCTGGAGGAATCCTAGAAGTGTGTAGTAATTGCTAGACTGTTCCTCAACCCTTAGAGTGCACCAGATTGTATGTAAGATTTGTATCTGCCTGTGTGTGTGGTCAGCTAGCTGGATTAGAGTGGAGTCTCCCTCTAGTGGTGGCCAAATGTAGTGCAGGCTGTGAAAGTACCACAGCCAGTCTTACATGCTCGGTATAAGTTCCCCCTTATTCCCTTAGTTCCTCATATACCCCGGTCACGAAACGCACATCGTGGTTAGTTAGTAGCTGTGGGCGTGCAAATTCGTGACAGGGAGGTGCAGTCAGATGGGGAGAGGATGGAGCCAGGTGGACAGGAGAGGGGGCGCAGCCAGGTGGGGGGAGGATAGAGCCAGGTGGACCAATCCTCCTTGGTCCTTGTTAGCCTTTTCCTGTAAGTCTTTTTCCACGGATATGAGGGATAAGACACTGCAGAACAGCACAAATTATGCTTATAATCCTATGACCTTCTAGGACTGAAGTCTTGAAATTCAAAGCACTCACCAATATACGTCTCCAGTAACAACCTTTCAATTGCAGATTTTTTTTCTGGAGTGGAAGAAAAAAAAAGCCCCCAAACCTTTCTAACACCCTGATTATACCCCTACTTTCTATGGGACATTTTTCTAAAGACTTTTTTAATGTTCACACAAGCCTTCTGTCAACAGTTCACTAATATTGCCCATTCTATACACAGGCAATCATAACATTGCACTTTGGGTGAAGACCTTTATCAATCAAATAAGACACAACCTTTACAGTTAGTGAATGTAAATGTTTGCTTCAAATGAAAGCATAAAATTCACTTGAGACAAGTAAACTAAGAATAAGTCAGTGAAGATAAAGGCCAGTAAAAACTGTAATTTCCACTAGATACTGGTGTATTGATTGACATACCAAACTTTATATCTTTTGACAAACACTGGGGCAAGAGGATCACAGCTTCTCTCTTTATCACTTGTCCCCCCAAGCTTCCCATAATATAGTTATAAAAAACAGAGAACAAAATCCTATTATGAAAGCCACAAGACAAAGCAGCTTGGGACACAGGAGCATCACTGAAATCCCCAAGCAGCTGGGTGATTTGTCCTGTGATCCTCGCCTCCAGATGAAAAATCAAATACTCATTTTAGGTGGAGTGACCCTTTAATCAGTTATATTTTAACCTATTAAATACCTGTGCTCTGTGACCAAAATGGCAGCTGCTGGATGTAACAGCTATTGTGTTAAAATCAAATTTTGTTTCAAATTACAGCGCATCAAAATATTCAAAATATAATAAACAAACAAACATCAAAATAAACTGTGTTATGCTAAACCAAGTGTCCTTTAAAGTGCAACATTAACCACTTGCCGACCAGCCGCCGTCATTATACTGCGGCAGGTCGGCTCGTTCCCGTGAATCGCCGTACTGGTACGTCAGCTCCTTTAAGAGCCATAGCAGGCGTGGGGATGCGATGCGCGTGGCCACAATGTCTGCCGGCCACCCACGATCGCGGAAAAGAGAGCCAGAACGGGGATCCGTCAATGTAAACAGACAGATCCCCTTTCTGACAGGGGAGGAGAAAGAGATCTGCTGTTCCTAGTGATTAGGAACAGCGATCGCTCTCCTCCTCCAGTCAGTCCCATCCCCCCCACAGTTAGAAACACCTCCCAGGGAACACATTTAACCCCTTGATCTCCCCCTAGTGTTAGCCCCTTCCTTGCTAGTGAAATTTACGCAGTAATCAGTGCATTTTTATAGCACCGATCGCTTTATAAATGTCAATGGTCCCAAAATAGTGTCTGATCTGTCCGCCGTGATGGCGGCGATCTGCTAAAAATCGCAGATCGCCACCATTACTAGTAAAAAAAAATAAAAAAAATGCCATAAATCTATCCCCTATTTTGTAGCCGTCATAACTTTTGCGCAAACCAATCAATATTCGCTTAATGTGATTTTTTTTTTTACCAAAAATATAAAGAAGAATACATATTGACCTAAACTAATTAAGAAATTAGTTTATTTACATTTTTTTGGATATTTATTATAGTAAAAAGTAAAAAATACTGTTTTTTTTTCAAAATTGACACTCTTTTTTTGTTTGTTGCGCAAAAAATAAAAACCACAAGCTCTATTTGTGGGAAAAAAAGGACATCAATTTTGTTTGGGTACAGCATCGCATGACAGCGCAATTGTCAGTTAAAGCGACGCAGTGCCGTATCTCAAAAAATAGCCTGGTCATTAAGGGGGAAAATCTTCCAGTCTGTAAATGCTTAATGTGAACGTTCAGATGCTGCTAGGCCTGATAACGCACAACAAAATGCTCACAAAACGCTCATGTTGCGTGTTTTCAGACATTCCCATCAAAGTCTATGGGGCCAAAAAAAGCTCCATGCTGTCTCCAATCTGCCTAATGCCGTGTACACATGACCGGACTTTTCGACCGAACTAGTCCAACGGAACGAATCCGTCGGACAATTCGATCGTGTGGGGGCTTCATCGGACCTTTTCTGTCGAAAAATCTGTCAGACTTTAGAAATAGAACATGTTTCAAATCTTTCCGACAGACTCGAGTCCGATCAAAAAATCAGTTCATCTGTATGCTAGTCCGATGGACAAAAAAGGACGCAAGGGCAGCTATTGGCTACTGGCTATTAACTTCCTTATTCTAGTCCCTTCATATGTCATCACGTTCAAAACGATCGGACTTTGGTGGGATCATTTGTAGGCAAGTCCATTTCGTTGGAACTCCGTCAAAACTCCGTAGAAAAAGTCCTTCGGAGTTCAGTCCGACGGAAAGACCGGTCGTTTGTACACGGCATAAGGCTGCATTCACATGTTTGAGTAGCAAAAACTCATGTTCCCGCTCCCGTTTTTTTTTCTTTTTGCACATTTGCACGTGTTTCCACTTGTCACGCTTAGGGCAGCCCTTTCACTTGAATGGGCTGCCCTATGTGCAAAAAATGAGCAAGTGGAGGTCCAGAACTTTTTTGGGGTGAAGTGTGGCTTGCTCTTTCACCATTTTTTCCACACATCTGCTACCCGCGCTTGGGATGCCATTAAAAATGATTGGCTCCGCAAGCCCAATGCACGTTTGCAGCGGGTTTCCAAAACACACATTTTTTTTCGCTGTGTCATACGTTCCAGAAACGGCAGGTGTGAATGGTACATAAAAGTAGCTCAAGTGCTTTTATGAGCAACAGGCATTTTGCTACAGGTGACAGAACACACAGATGCGAACAGGGGCCATTGAAATGAATAGGATTTTGCTTGTTGAGCATCTTGCTGCCTTCAATTGATTTGCACTGGATGTCATTAAAATCTGTTATGAAGTTATCATTCTTTTGATATGTATAGTGATGCCACCTTGTGGACCAAATATAAACTGCATCACCTGTTAGAAAACTTTTTCAATTTGGTAGCATTACTGTATTTGTAAAAAATATATGTGAAGTGTTGGAGACATGAGCACAGAAACAAATGATTTGCTGACACATTTACCAAATATTATTCTCCACATTCATTAAGTACATTTGTCGAAAATCTGCCTACAAATTTACAAGTTAAACAAATGTGTTTATTTATTTATTTTCCCTGTACTAGTCCTTGTGTTCACCAGTCCCCTTCCTTTCCTGAATGAATACAAACAGCAATCAGTACTGATTACTTCTGTATTAATTTATCACTGAAGAAAAGTAAGCCGTGTTTACTATTCTTCAGTTTGTGAATGAAAAGGAGTCTATCATTTGGGATTCAATACAGTGCAGCTCAGGTTGCAGAAAAAGGGAAGGGACTGCTTTCTGTCTAAAAAAAAAGGACATTAAAGGTCTGATGTCTCTCCAAAGCCCCCCCCCCCCCAAAAAAAATGTAAAAAATATTAACAATACATTTTACCTGGTTAAAAAAAAAATACAAATAAAAAAAATACCTTACCTCTGAAGCCTGAGGTTACGCACCAGAGGCTACTGACAGGCAGTGTAGAAGAGATGCGATGCCTCCTCACACCCTGTTTTAACCCCATTTTTGGTGACAAATGCGCCTCAGTCGCATGCATTACACGCAATTGTGGAGCATTTGTGGGGCTCTCCCATTAAATGTGTAGCATTTGGAAGATGGCAAGTCAGGTCAACTTTGCCATGGGCGCGAAGATTCGCGGCCCCAGCATGTAACCCCCCCCCCCCATGTCCGCTGCCTATTACAGCTTAAGGGGGGGGGGGGGGTTGGTGGATGGCAGAAATGCAGGTCAAAGCCTGAGGCCTCATTCACATGGGGCATTGTTTAGCTGCACAGGGATGCACAGGTGTTCCTTAAAATCACTTGGTGCCTTACCTGCATTCAATTAGCCTCAGAACCTGTGTGGGTAATATGTGTTTGGGTTTAAAGGGATGAGGTGGCAACCCTACGTGCACCCCCATGGAGGCAGTTCCATTGATGTCATTTGGGACACAGTGGCTGCACGAGAAGGCACAGGTGTTCATGCATTCATGTGCAGGCAGTCCTATCCATATCAATTGGGATACAGCGGCTGCATGGACAAAGCCACTGCTCCCAGCTTAACATCCTTGTGGTTGTATGTCCCTAAACACACACTGTGACTGTGTTAGGGGCCATGCACCTACACCCTCACAGATGTCAGATCTGTCCTTGCAGCTGCTGCATCCCAACTGACATGAATAGGTCATCCTGGACAGGGATGCACAGACACCTGTACATCCCTGTGGGGGTAAACACAGCCCTACAAGGGCATACGATTTAACATACCCATTAAATGAGGCCTTAGTAGGAATTTAGCAGAAATTTTGTAAGTTATGTTGTGGTTTTGTTTGCCAATAAGGATTTTAGTGTTTTTTCAGTGAAAATAGCAATTTAATAAACATTTGCGCAACTCAGTAGCAACTTCTTTTTATTCTACTGGTCATGTGCTTTCAGAAAATATATGGTTGGGGGGGGGGGGGGGGTCTTTTACAAACTCTGAAAGCTGTAAGTGAAAAATTAAAACCTCCAGGTGTTTAGAGAAATCTGGTTATTTACATTTTTGCGTACCTTCAATTTTCACCATTTCATAATAAAGGCGAAATTTACAATTTACAAATATTTGTTATTTATTAACTCAATACAGGTTAAGCCTATATACTTAGTAGGAATTTAGCAGGGATTTTGTAAAATTTGCTGTGTTTGTATCTGCTAATAATGATTTTAGTGTACTTTTAGCGAAAATATTGTTTTGATAAACATTTGCGCAAATATTGCGGGGCCTTAAAAATCAGTAGCACCTTTTTATTCTACAGGTCGAGTGCTTTCAGGAAATGTATGGGGTGAGGGGTGTTTTACAAACTCTGAAAGCTGTAATGGAAAAATAACAAAGCAATGGAAAAATTACAAAAATGGGCTGGCCACCTAAGTTTAAAATTGGAACACAGAAAGGGTTAAAGGGGACGTTCACCTTTTAGGAAAAAATAATAAATGCAAATATATTTACAGAACAAATGAAGTGAATATATTATTTTTTGATCTAGGATCCTACAAAGCATTGCACCCACGATCAGTGGATGGCAGGTGCAATTTCAGGCTCCTGCACGCTCCCTCCAGCTTTCTGCCCATACCTCTGTACAGGCTTTCAGATAGAATGCAGGAGGAAAAGTGAATGGACTACAAGCACGCCGATCAGAGGACTTGTAGTCGATTTGGAATTACAAGCTGTCTGTTGTGGTGACAGACAAGACTTCTAGTTGATTCATTCACAGACCCTAAATATGGGTGTAATTTGTCCTAATGGTGAACTTAGCCGTGAAGCAGTGAAGGTTCTTTATAGCTGCTATAGTAGTGAGTATCAGGCAAATGGCCATAGAAGAACTGGCAATGTTGCCAATATCCATCATGGACGCATCTGACGAACTTCCGTGCGCAATGGCGCATGCAGCGTGAACCGGCGCATGCAGATGCGCAATGGCGCAAACGGGCGAGCGCGCTTGCGCAGTGGCGCGCGCATGGCATTACGGATACTGGTGCCCACTGGCCTATTTAACCACTTGACAACTGGGCACTTAAACCCCCTTCCTAACCAGACCAATTTTCAGCTTTCGGTGCTCTCACACTTTGAATGACAATTACTCAGTCATACAACACTGTACCCATATGAAATTTTTGTCCTTTTTTTCACACAAATAGAGCTTTCTTTTGGTGGTATTTAATCACCGCTGGGTTTTTATTTTTTGCGCTATAAATCAAAAAAGACTGAAAATTCGATAAAAAAAAAAAAAAATTCTTTGTTTCTGTTAAAATTTATTGCAGAGTATTGTCAGAGTATTGTCAGAGTATTGGCGAGTATTGGCGAGTATTGGCGAGTATTGGCGAGTATTGTCAGAGTATTGGCGAGTATTGTCAGAGTATTGGCGAGTATTGGCAAGTATTGGCAGAGTTTTGCAGTGTTGCAGAGTATTGGCAGAGTATTGCACAATGTTGCAGAGTATTGCACAGTGTTGCAGAGTATTGCACAGTGTTGCAGAGTATTGCACAGTGTTGCAGATTATTGCACAGTGTTGCAGATTATTGCAGTGTTGCAGAGTATTGCAGTATTGCAGAGTATTGCAGTATTGCAGAGTACTGCAGTATTGCACAGTATTGCACGGTATTGGAGACTATTGGTTTTATTTACATTGAGCAGCGCTGTGGGCACTAAACATCCAGCTCACAACACTGCAATCTCTCCCCCTCTCCCCTCGCACTGTACCGATCGGTACAGAGAGGGGAAGGAGGAACAGGCGTCATGACGTGACGCCGGTTTGTTTACAAGTGATCGCTCTGTCATTTGATGGAACAATCACATGGTAAACGGCCGCGATCAGCGGCTATTTACCGTGATCCTTGATGCGCCGGGTCCGGTCACGGATGTTCCCGGGTGCACGCCCCAGGGGGGCACGCGGGAGCAGCATTCTGGAATGACGTCCCACAAACGTCCACCCAGAATTAGCCAACCGCGCTGTTGCCATCTTTCGGCAATGGCCCGGTTGGCAAGTGGTTAAACCTGCTGCTGTGAGCACTGCATTGCTGGATTATCTTCAACTCCCTGTTGTTTCCTGTGTTCCTGTGTATCCTGACTCTTGGACCTCCCGTCACTGACCCGGCTTGCCTTAACCTGCTTATCCTAATCTCCTGGTTTGACCTCTGGCTTGAACTTCTGACTCACGCCTGTCTGCTCCATCATGTTTGACCCCAGCTTGGCTCACGACTCTGCTACTACCCGTCTAATCGTGTATGTTCCCGGTTTGTTCCAGTTCTGCTATCTGAATCCACCTCTGACTGATCTACCATGTATGACCCCTGGCCTGGCTCCTGGTTCTGTTCCCAGTCTGCTCCACTGCCAGGTATGCCTGGTGCCACCCAAGCACACCTGCCCTACTGTGCATCCTGCCTGTTCTAGCTACCCTCTGATAAACAGCTCATCAGACCTCAGTAACTGGCAAACCATGCTTCTTTGGGCACTACATTCCCTGGACCACCTTCAGGGGTGCGCTGCACTCAGCCACAAGAGCAGCCCTCCCAGCACATCATAACTTGGCTCAAATGCAGATGTAAATCAATTTTAATACAATCAAACAGGAGCAATTCCAAAGGCTTGTTCACATTGGCGTAATTAATCGTACACCCATGTCAAGGGCCATGTTTGCCTACACAGGTATTTCAAGCATCCCCGGGTGTCAGGCACCTGAACCGAGGCCAAGGTGCTGAGAGGGCTCCCCTTGTGGCTAAGTGTGGTAAACCCCTGAAGGTGGTACAGGAGATGTAGCGCCCAAAGAAGCACAGGTTTCCAGCGGGGTACTGGAGAGCTGGGCCGTGATCACCTGGTGAATACTGGAGGAAGCAGGATACACAGCAAGGCAGATGTCTCTTGGAGAACTCCAGATGTACTTGGCAATCAGTGCATACAGGAAACAGAAGTAAAAGCCAGGCCAAGGATCAAACATGGATAATCATTCAGGAGGCAAAGGCAGGTAGCGGAAATAGGAACTTGGCTGAGGTCATACACAGGAAGGCAAGCACATAAGAAGTAGCAAAGTCTGTAAGGCAAGCCGGGGTCATACACAGGTGATCAAGCAGGAGCAAAGTCAGTAGAGTAAGCCAAGGGGTCAGTGTCAGGGGAAGAGATCAGACAGGTCTGGAATAAGCCGGGTCACAACAGGAAATCCTAGGAATATACACAGAGGCTCAGCAACACAGGAAGGCTGACGACAATCCAGCAATCTTATGGGCTTAGCAGCAGTCTTTTATAGGCCAGCAAGTGGCCACATCTGTCATGTAATGCGCGTGTTGCGCATTTGCGTGTGCGCCTCTTCATGGTAATGCGTTGGATGCGCCTATTACCAGTATTGGCAGCATTGCCAGTTCTTCTTCGGTTACTTCCCTGACAGTGCCCCCCCCAAGGGGCAGCCTCTGGATGACCAAACGGGGCAGTCTTTCTGGAAATCTGTACTGAAAATTTTGCACAAGCCTGGGAGCATGAACATTGCTTGCAGGCTCCAAAGAATTATCTTCTGGGGCATAACCCATCCTTTTAATGAGATATTGAATTTGCCTACCCCTTTTCCAGCAATCCATAATGGCTTCCACTTTGAACTCGGCTTCAACTTCCATCGATACCGGAGGTGGGGACAACTATTCTCTCTCAGGGAAACTACTAGGTACAGCAGGCTTGAGCAGAGAAACATGGATTACTGGATGAATTTTATAGGAATTGGGTAGTACCAGTTCAAAAGCCACTGGATTTATTTCTCGCTTGATCTAAAAAGGACCGATAAACTTTGGACCAAGCTTTCGGGAAGGGCATGAGAGTTTGAGGTTTACTGAGGGGAGCCATACTTTGTCCCCAGCTTTAAAGACAGGATTCCCTCTCCTTTGCTTGTCGTGGTACCTTTTGTAAGCCTCTTGAGCTTTCCGTATAGCCTCCTGAAGTGACCGATATTTGGTTTGGATAAAGTTTATTCGGTTTTGGACTGCAGGAACTGAGACTTCCGGTATTGTGTTTGGCAGAAAGGAGGAATGGAACCCATAATTTGCCCAGAATGGGGACTGGTTGATGGCTAAATGCAATGAATTGTTGTATGCGAATTCCACACATGGGAGAAGGGATACCCAGTCATCCTGAGAGCAGGTACAGAACATTGTAAGTATTTTTCCAAAGTCTGATTTGTTCTTTCCATTTGACTATTGCTCTGTGGATGGTAGGCTGAAGATAGACACACTTCTATTGACAAAACCTTGCAAAAATCTCTCCAGAATCTAGAGGTTAACTGTACACCTCTGTCAGACACAATGTTATCTCGTAATCCGTGTAACCTGACTATCATAGGCAGAAAGTGTGTCATCTTGGAGTGGTGATCCAATACCACCAAGATGGTAGTGAACCCATTGGAGGGAGGCAAGTCCACTATAAAGTCCATGGATATCATTTTCCAAGGCTGCTCAGGAATCGGTAGTGGTCTCAGCAGACCCCAGGACTTGGCGTTGGACCCCTTGTTTGATTGGCAAGTGATACAGGAGCTAACATAATTCTTGCGGTACTGTCTTAGGCTGGGCCACCAGAAGTAGTGCTGAACAAGTTCGGAAGTCTTCTGCATCCCAAAATGCCCAGCGAGTTGATGGTCATGAAATGTTTTTAAGACTTGAAGTCTAACTTGTTGTGGAACAAAGATTTTGTCCTGAAACCACAGAAATCCCTCTCGACTCTTTAAAGAAGATTCCTCGGGTTCAGTACAATGGATAATGTCCTGACTGATTGATGTCTTCAGATTGGGTTGAATAAGCAAAAAATGTTGTGCTGATAAGATAGTACTTGGTTCTGCTACTTCAGGGGTATCTGGGAACATCCGGGAGAGAGCATTCGCCTTCCAATTCTTGGAGCCTGGTCGGTAAATAATGTGAAAATTGAACATGGAAAAGAACAAGGCCCATCGGGCTTGGCGGTTCTGAGGTATTCCAGGTTCTTGTGATCCGTAAAAATCATAATGGAATGAGCGGTCCCCTCTAGCAAGTATCTCCATTCTTCCAAGGCGGACTTAATGGCCAACAGTTCCCGATCACCCACATCATAATTCTTCTCCGGCGGACTCATCTTCTGGGAAAAGAAAGCCACGGGATGGAGTAGAGCCTTCGGCCCCTGACGTTGAGACAAGATTGCCCCTGTGGACACTTCTGAGGCATACACCTCCAAAACATAAGGCAAGGCTGGGTCTGGATGCTGGAGTACTGGTGCAAAGGTAAACACATTCTTCAATTTGTCAAAGGCTAACTGGGCTCCTTGGGACCACTGGAACCGGGCATGCTGGTGGGTAAACTGGGTGATGATGGCAGAGAAGCCCTTCACGAACCTCCAATAGAAGTTGGGGAAGCCCACA
This sequence comes from Aquarana catesbeiana, assembly GCF_042186555.1. Classification (NCBI taxonomy): domain Eukaryota; kingdom Metazoa; phylum Chordata; class Amphibia; order Anura; family Ranidae; genus Aquarana; species Aquarana catesbeiana. The sequence goes on along the minus strand of NC_133324.1, from coordinate 347,946,930 downwards.
AACGGCTGGATGCCCTTCTTGTCTGAAGGGGCTGGCCACTCCAAGATTGCCTTCACCTTTTGTGGGTCCATTGCGATTCCATCTGTAGAAATAATAAGGCCCAAAAACTAGATAGACGTCTTTTCAAAATCACATTTTTCTTAACGTATAGTCTATGCCTCCTTAGGGCTGAAAGCACCTTCTTTACATAAACTCTGCGGAGTTCCAGAGTGGCGAAAAAGATGAGGATGTCATCAAGGTAGACGATCACAAAGTTGTCAAGGAATTAACTGAATGTATCATTCACAAGGTGTTGGAATGTGGCTGGAACGTTACACAAACAAAATGGCATGACAAGATACTCGAAGTGTCCGACCCGAGTTCTGAATGCCGTCTTCCACTCGTCTCCTTCACAGATACGTACAAGGTTATTGGCACCCCGTAGATCTAATTTGGTGAAGATCCAGGTGGTTTGCAATCTTTATAAAAGTTTAGGGATGAGAAGGAGTGGATACGGATTCTTTATGGTGACTTTGTTTATCTCTCTATAATCCACACATGGTCTCAGTGAGCCATCCTTCTTTATGACAAAGAATATGCCGGCCCTGGCAGGAGAGGAGGAAGGACAGATGAACCCCTTTTCTAGATTCTTGTTGATATATAGCTGTAAGGTTTCCAGCTCCACTTCGGATGGGGGAAATATGCGCCCAAAAGTAATTTCGGCACTGGGAAGTAGATCTATTGGGCAATCATAAGGGTGGTGAGGTGGGAGGACATCAGCCTTTTTCTTGCCAAAAACGTCCATGAATTTGTAGCACCCTCCTAGGTAGATGCAAGAAGAGAGTATAGTTTCTGATCTTTCTGCTTAACAGGAAGATGGTCAGGGAAAACTTATGCCGCGTACACACGGTCGGACTTTTCGTCTACAAAAGTCCGACAGCCTGTCCGACAGACTTCCGACGTACCTTCGGCGGACTTGCGGCAGACTTTCTTACGAACGGACTTACACACACACGACCACACAAAAGTACGACAGCCTAGTACGCGGTGACGTACACCAAGTCCGACGAGACTATAAAACGGAAGTTCAATAGCCCGTACGACACCCTTTGGGCTCCTTCTGCTAATCTCGTGTTTATCTCGTGTTAGTAGAAGTTTGGTGAGAGACGATTCGCGCTTGTGAGACTCGTATTTTTCAGTTCGTTTTAACTGTTGTTCAGTCTGTGCTTGTGAGGTTTGTATCTGCTTTTCAGTGCGTTTGGTCAGTTGGCATTGAGAAATCTTTGTTTTATTGGCCGCTCGTTCCTGATTTTCAGGTCGTTCTTCACAGGCCTTGCTGTTCTTCAGTGCGTTCTGTTTAGTGCGTTCTGACCAGCCGACCGTTTTGAAGCCATGTTACCTGTACGTACTCGTCGTCGAGCTCGTGCATTGTATGTGCTTGGTGCTGTAGTTTATTCTTCAGCCCAAGACCAGTCCATGAACAGGGCGAGGAGGAGTTCATGGACCAAGAATTGGTTGCTTCAGCGTGACCAGTTCTGTCACATGCCTTTGCTCCGTGAGATCCGTGAGAATAATCCTGAGGATTTCAGGAACTTTCTCCGGATGACGGACCCCGTTTTTGACCGTTTGTTGGCTTTGCTGACCCCCTATATCAGCAGGCAGGATACCTGCATGAGGCAAGCCATCACTCCGGAGCAGAGGCTGGTCGCTACCTTGCGGTATTTGGCCACAGGGAGAAGCCTGCAGGACCTTAAGTTCTCGACAGGCATCTCCCCCCAGGCTCTGGGGATCATTATCCCAGAGACCTGTTCTGCCATCATACAGGTCCTGCAGAAGGACTATATTAAGGTAAGATATTTTTCTTTTATTAGCATCACATGTTCTTTTATGTAATCTTTGATAATATAATGTATTTCTTGCTTCAAACACTACTTACCATCATTGCAATATAGTGTGAATGTCCCCTTTTTATCCTCACACATGCTGGATTTTTTTCCTGTTATTTTTTGTCATGCATGTATATTTTCCTTCAATAACCTTCCCAGCATGAAGTGATGGGAACATATCCACCTAGTCTACTCATTTGGAATGTATTTTGTTTGAGTGTATTTAGTGTGCTGCTAATGAGCAATTATCTAGATTTCACAAACCCCCCCCCCCCCCCACCTAAACTCACTCCAAATAGTGTGCTGCTAATGAGCAATTATCTAGATTTCACAACCCCACCCCCCCCCCACCTAAACTCACTCCAAATAGTGTGCTGCTAATGAGCAATTATCTAGATTTCACAACCCCACCCCCCCCCCCACCTAAACTCACTCCAAATAGTGTGCTGCTAATGAGCAATTATCTAGATTTCACAACCCCACCCCCCCCCACCTAAACTCACTCCAAATAGTGTGCTGCTAATGAGCAATTATCTAGATTTCACAACCCCACCCCCCCCCCACCTAAACTCACTCCAAATAGTGTGCTGCTAATGAGCAATTATCTAGATTTCACAACCCCACCCCCCCCCCACCTAAACTCACTCCAAATAGTGTGCTGCTAATGAGCAATTATCTAGATTTCACAACCCCACCCCCCCCCCACCTAAACTCACTCCAAATAGTGTGCTGCTAATGAGCAATTATCTAGATTTCACAACCCCCCCCCCCCCACCTAAACTCACTCCAAATAGTGTGCTGCTAATGAGCAATTATCTAGATTTCACAACCCCACCCCCCCCCCCACCTAAACTCACTCCAAATAGTTTGCTGCTAATGAGCAATTATCTAGATTTCACAACCCCCCCCACCTAAACTCACTCCAAATAGTGTGCTGCTAATGAGCAATTATCTAGATTTCACAACCCCCCCACCCCCACCCTCGTTAAAATTTGCTGGAATGTTCTGTGGTGTTGATTTGTCTAAAGCAAATATATGTTGCACTTTGCAAAATGCATGTGCACTCTACAAGTGCATTTGTTCCAGTGCTTTAGTAAATGAGCAGAAGCTCTGCTGATTTCCATCATCAAATCATATGCAAGCCTCAAAGTGTTTTCATTAATTGCCCTTGCATGTGATTGTGTACTCCTTGCAACATGAATGCCTTTTTACATTACCTCATTTACTGTAAGCTGGTTAGCAACTGCACCTGCAGAGTGCGACAACTGCAGTCTTGTAGCCTTTTTAGTCCCTAAATTCCTGCGTGTCCTAAAAGTAATTTTTTTTAGGGATTTCACAACCCCCTAAAATGTAATCAATGTTCCATCAGAGGGGGTGAGCAATCTGATAAGTGTGCCTTTCCATATTAGTTATTCCAGAACAATTAAATTATTGAATGTTATACTGATGCTGGGGAATAATGTTTTTAATTGTCTAATTTTCTTGCAATGTTAGCTTCCAAATTAATTGATTTTGGTTTTCTTGTTTGATTTCCCAGTTTCCTTCAACGCCACAGGAATGGCAGACTGTGGCATCCCATTTTGCCAGCCGTTGGGACTTTCCCAATTGTGGAGGGGCTATAGATGGGAAACATGTCCACATTGTGCCACCACCCCATTCGGGGTCATATTATTTTAATTATAAGGGGTTCCACAGTATTGTTTTAATGGCGGTGGTGTCGGCACACTATGATTTTTTATATGTGGACGTGGGGAAGAATGGCCGGATGTCGGATGGAGGAGTATTTGCCCAGACGGAGTTCTGCCAGCGTCTCCAGAGTGGTGGCCTGGGATTGC